>NC_064616.1:988833615-990083615 GCF_023898315.1 Schistocerca nitens | reverse complement strand
CAAGCTGTTCGTCTGACATGCGCCCCTCTTGCTCTAAACGAACTGGTTTACAGATCTCAACAGACCTGGCTCCAGAGTTTGATTTAATAAGGTCAGATTCTGCCTTGGCAAAAACTCTAAAGTGGGTTCTGTCCAGACCAGCTGTGGCTGCGTAACATTCAGTTGCGCTACTCCTGAAATTGATGCTGGCAGATGGAAGGTTAGTCCTATTATGTTACACTTAGTTCCACTGATTAAAATTCCGCTCCCGTCGAGCTCTATACGTTCGCTTCTGCAGACAGTTCTTGCTCAGAACAACTTGCTACTACTACCAAATTCTCGTAGGTGGAGAAGATCCAATGCATCCCGAGCCGTTGCAAGCTCAATTTTGGCTTCACGATGTCCCTTGGACAGTCTATTCCTTTCCCCCTGGCGAAAAATAACTGCAATTTGCACGTGTCCCATATATGTAGCTTCACAGATTTTCCTCCAACATTCACTATTTTTGATCCAAACCCAACACCGATTGTGTGACTACTTTCATCCTTAAATACATTATATGAACTGGTACAATAAACACGACTTTCGTGACCCAGCACTGTCGATAGTTAAAAATTTTAACAGAAAATCGTACGACTCTGACATCGTTCAACACATATTTATTACGACTTTGCCGCAAAATTTACTCCGACGCATTTATTTCTTCAGAACTGCGTTTGATTTCTCCTCCAACAACACTCCACATACGTCAGACGTTACACTTCCCTTTTCAGTGACCTGAGGACAGGGATCACCGTCACCCTTCCTCCCTCTTCAAAAGGACTGCTTCCCCAGCAGGCTTACAACACTCGAAGAAACATCAGGACAACCCTTAAATGGCCGTAACCACCCAATGGGTACTATCGTCGTTCTAGTTGGCAGCTGAAGCTTAACATTAACGGGAGATGTGGTTTCAACAACTTGGTATGGCCCTTGATACCTCGTGAGGAGCTTCTTCGTTTTCCCTTTTAGCGTATAGGGGCTGGGTAGCATTACCCACTGCTCCACTTTGTACTGCGGTAATTTTCCTTTCCGATTTACTGCATCTTCCTGCCTTTCCAAAGCCTTTGTATTCGCCTTTTGTACCCGTTTCCAAACATCCCGAATTATTCTCGCGAATTGACGTACATATTCACCAGTCCTTCCTTTCTGTAGCTTCACTAAATCCAACGGTTCCGGCATCTTTCGCCCATACATTACCTCATACGGAGACAAGCCGGTATTTGTATGGACTTTTGCATTGTATGCGCATACAATATGCTTCAAATACTCGTCCCACTCATTTTGATGAGAATCCACATAAAAACTCAGCATCTTCCCGATTGTTCTGAGTACCCGTTCTGTCCTTCCGTTGGCCTGTGGATGCAACGCCCTCGTCCTCAACTTTTTTACGTTCAACAATTTACACAGTCCCTTCATTAAATCTGACATGAAGTTGGTCACTTGGTCAGTAATTATTCTCTTCGGTACACCAAACTTCAAAATCCAGTTGTTTACTAACGCTTGCACGACCTATGCTGCCTGTTGATTGGGCATAGCCACCATCTCCATATTCCTTGGAAAATGGTCTATTATTGTCAGAACGAATCTGTTCCCCGATGCTGTCGCCTAAAAGGTCCTAAGACATCAATCCAGAGCATAGAGAATAGACATGTCGCTTCCGGTAATCGTTGTAGCTGTATCTGTTTCCGGCTGAAATCTGCTCTCTGCGCACATGGTATACAATTCTACACATACTGATCCACATCTCCTCTCCTACCTCCCACCAATACCTCTCCGCCACTCCCCTATTCGTCGCTCTACACCCACCATGACCAGATAACACGTGATCATGTGCTTCCTTTAAAATCTCATCCCTCAACTTCGCTGGCACTACTACCCTTGGCCCTGACTTCCCTGCACAGAAGACCGTCTTACATATGAAACTGTTGTTGTGTCCGATACAATTTACAATCGTTGTCCACGCCCTGTAATTTTTGCCATACTGCTAGGTCATAACCTATGACTTCTACTTTCACCACTTTCCTACTTAGTGCATCCGCATTACCGTGCTTCTTCCCAGGCTTGTGCAGCAGCTCGTAGTCGAATTCACTAAGCCTCACAGCCCATCAAGCGAATCTAGTGGACGGATCCTTCAACCCCAACAACCACTTCAATGCAGCATGGTCTGTCACTACCCGAAATCTTCGCCGGCCGCGGTGGTCTAGCGGTTCTGGCGCTGCAGTCCGGAACCGCGGGACTGCTACGGTCGCAGGTTCGAATCCTGCCTCGGGCATGGATGTGTGTGATGTCCTTAGGTTAGTTAGGTTTAAGTAGTTCTAAGTTCTAGGGGACTTATGACCTAAGATGTTGAGTCCCATAGTGCTCAGAGCCATTTGAACCATTTTGAACCGAAATCTTCTCCCATATATTTCACATTTAAAATTTGTGATTCCATAGATTACGCCCAGTATCTACCTCTCAGTTGTTGAGTAATTCTTCTCAGCTGCATTCAACTGCTTAGACGCAAAGGCTACAGGATGTTCTTTCCCATCAATTTCCTGACTAAGAACACACCATAATGCTTGATTCGATGCATCACATGCTAGTATAAACTCCTTTTCAAAATCTGGAAACACCAGAACCGGACTTGATGTTAACACTTCTTTCAGTTTGTCAAACGTTTTCTGATACTCTTCTGTCCACTCAGATTTCACACACTTCCGTAAGAATCACGTCAACAGCTGTGCTAAATCTGCAAAAAGCTTCACGAAATTTCGATAGATATTGCAAATTCCGATGAATGGCTGCACTCGCTTAACTGTTTTCGGTTCCCGAAAATTAGTTACAGCCTGTAACTTTCTCGGATCTGTTCGCACTCCGTCTTTACTGACAATATGACCCGAATATTTTACTTCTTCCAATGATAAATGGCACTTGTTCAGGCTCAACGTCAAACGAGCTGCTCTTAACCTCATAAAGACTTCCCTTAACCGCTGTCTGTGTTGCTCCATACTACCTGAAAACACTATAATGTCATCCAAATAGACCAGTCACTGCCGTGGTTTCAAACCCCTCAAGACACTGTCTAGCAGCCTCTGAAACGTTGCCGGGGCGTTTTTCAAACCGAATGGCATTCTAATGTACTGGTAATGGCCTCCATGTGTAGTGAAAGCAGTTTTTGGACGATCCTCTGGAGCCACCTCTAACTGATGATAACCACTTGTCAAATCCATCGTAGAAGAGTACTGGCATTCTCCTAAGTGATCCAAAGTCTCCGATATGTTTGGAATGGGGTATGAGTCCGTTACTGTCTTATTATTGAGGTATCGGTAGTCACAACAGAACCCACATTTTTTTGTTCTATCAGCAGATTTTTTAGGCACAACGACAATGCCCGCTCCCCAGCAACTATTACTATGCTCTATAATACCGTCTGCTGATAAATGAAATCCTCCACATTTGGCGGCAAGTACCTCAGTATTCTGTATGGTTTACGGTAAACAGGTGCTTCATTCCCTGTTGGTATCCTATGTTGAACTAATGGAGTTGCTGCTAACGGCCCTTGCGGAAAAAACAAGTCCTTAAATTCCCACAACAATTGTTGGAAGTGCTCTCTTTGTCCTCCTTTCAAATGCTTAATTTTGTCACGCAATGGAGTTCTATCGGCAGTCAGTGGTTGAGCGCTTCGCCTACCTCTCAAGCATTAGTCTTCGTCATATGGCACATCCAAATTTGCTACTTAAACTCCTTTCCTCAAATTCGCGCCTACAGCGCTAAAATTATCCACATTCACGGGAGCTACTCTCCCGTCGTTCCCCACCTGTACGCGCAGCACACTATGTTTCACAAAACAACCCAATGAACCCAAATCCTCATTATCCTCCAATGGTTCAATAACACATACTGAACTCGCAGGTAGGTTCGACTCCACAATTACCCAAAGCGACTTCCCGGTGCCACTAGACACACATTCATGACAGTTAAGCCTTAATGCTAACGTACGCGGTTCAATTGGTTTGTTCATTACTTTGAACGCCACTCGCGACAGCTCTGCATTGACAACAGTTTCCCCTAGCGGAAATAACATTCCACTAAGTTCCACAGTTCGTTGTCCAAGGCCAATTTTGGCATGATGTTTATGCAAGAAATCTACTCGTAGGATTATGTCATAGCCCTCGCTCACCCATGATACCACTTCCATGCATGCATTAAATTGGACTGTCCCTATGCGAAAGTCAACTGTCACCGACCCCAAAGGCGTGACCTCCTTATCCCCCACTCCACGCAGCCTTTAACGTGGTGCTCTAACTTCCTTCGTCCCATTATATTCCTAGTAGCCCTGACACTTGCGGCCCTGTGTCAAACAAAATCTTAAACTTTTTAGATCCTATGGGTACTACCACTGAACATTCCACCTCTGCATACGTATTCGTAGCATTGCAATTAAACAGGAGCTCAATTAGGTGGGTCTTCGCCCCCTCTGCCGTTTAACGATTGTCAACCTCTCCTATCTCTACTTCTCCATCCTCCACGCTGCTGATTTAGACCCCTTCCTCCATTCCTTGGCGACTGGGTACACTGCCTCTCCACATGTCCTGTACGACTACACTTATAACATTTTATACCTGCTGTAAACACTGTCTGCCTTTCGCGTACCACTGTTATCATGTGTACTTCCTCGCATTGAATCGCCAGCTGAATGGCCGAACACAAATCCTTTGGAGTCCCTTCACGCACTTTCCGTGACATATGCGCCGGTAACCCTCTCAAAAATACATCAAGTGCCCTTTGCTCGGCCTCCTGCAACAGAACACTATTCGCTTCATCGCTCTGACCTAACTCATAAGTCTACTCATCAATTTCCCTTATACTGTTCGCAAATTTGTCCACCGTCTCCCCCTGTCTCTTTGTCATTGTACTTAACCTCTCCCTAAAGTGCCAAGCGCTATTCTGTTTTTTGTACCTTTGTAAAAGCCCTTCCTTTAACTGCTTAAACTGTCCTGCCTTCCTTAAGGCACCTGTTAATCCAAACTTGGCTTTATGTAACAACCGCTCATCACACCAACCATTCATCGCCGCTGAAGTCTCCAAGTAGTCCACCTCAGATGCCTTGCCGACTCAGCGGCCACCGTCCCTGTTGACTCCACACTGCTCTGCCGGGAGCCGTAGGCTGGCCCTGCTGCTGCTTTTTTCCTCACTGGCTTATCTGAGAATGTGGCAGCAACGATCGCCTGCGATCGGGCATCCGAATCGGCGGCCCTCGCCTCGCAAGTCTCTGGCGTGTGTTCGGAGCTGAGACGCCTGCCCGCGGTAGCAAGCCGAAGAGTGGCCCCCACTGGCTGGCTGCAGACCCTGCATTACCCTCAGAGGGTCGAACCAACGACCTGCCGTGGACTGGGACGCTGTCGCCCCATCTGTTGCTGCGTGTAGCCTGGTGGTGAGACATGCCTCGCTGTCCAGGAGCGCTGCCACACTTGAATGACTCTCGTTAGAAAACGGCACCTATTTATACTTGGCTCTGAACCTCTATTTTGTCAAGCTAGCCGCTTGGCGCCACGTATGCATAACACTTAGGTTGGCCAGTGGCCTTCTTCTGTCTGTGACTTGCACTCTGTCCCTCAGTTCTACGCCCCCATGGCCTCTATTTGCCTTCGCAACTGCTGGTATGCGTAACTTACTGGAACCTGGCCCATAACTGGCTTTAACTCGTTCTCTGAATATCGCACAAAACTAACTTTCCCTATCCTAAGTGGTGGTGCCACTACAGCTGGAAACATGTTGCCTGGTCGGACGAGACTCGTTTCAAATTGTATCGAGCCAATGGACGTGTACAGGTATGGAGACAACCTTATGAATCCATGGACCATGCATGTCAGCCGGGGACGGTTCAAGATGGTGGAGGCTCTATAATGGAGTGGGGCATGGGCAGTTGGAGTGATAAGGGACACCTGCTACGTTTAGATATGATTGATTGGTGAAACGTACCTTAGCATCCTGTCTGATTACGTGCATCCATTAATGTCTATTGTGTATTCCGATGGACTTCGGCAATTCCAGCAGGACAATGTGACATCCCACACGTCCAGGGTTGCTACATAGTGGCTGCAGGAACACTCTTCTCAGTTGAAACACTTCTGATGGGGACTAAACTCTCTAGACATAAACGTTATTGAGCATATCTGGAATACCTTGCCACGCGCTGTTGAGAAGAGATTTCCACCTCCTTGTACACTTACGGATTTATGGACAGCCCTGCAGGATTCATGCTGTTAGTTCCCTCTATCACTACCTCAGACATTAGTCGAGGCCATGACACGTCGTGTTGCGGAACTGTGCGTGCTTGTGGGAGCCCTACACGATATTAGGTAGTAGCAGTTTCTTTGGCTCTTCAGTGTAATTTTGATGTATGACTGTACATTGTTCAATCAGGATCTTCTTACAATTCATCTGACTAAAAATTGAGTTATTGTGTACAGGTCAGATCAAAAAGGATCCAACAAGGCTTTACCTTGTTCTGTGAATTGTAACTTGTGTATAGAACCATAAAATTTTGCATTTTCAACAGAAGCATGTGACTTTACAAGGATACATGTTTTACATGGATGCAAATGGGATTCAAATTTCCAATTACCTTTCACAAATGTACAGTATACCCTCCATCGGACGTATGACAAACATCCAGACATCTTCACACATCCGATGATGGCACCTGTAGTGTGTTGAAACCGGTAATCTAGTAAACAGTGTTTAAGCTATCTTGGGTTTTGAATTATTTATACAACAGAGTGATCGCCTCACAACACACTATGTGTTCACTGCACTCTTCGTTTTTATGACTAATTGAACTCTGCTGGGGACACTTTTAAAGAGATTTCTGAACGTCTGTTGCGGAATGGCAGCCCAGTCTTCCTCAAGAACCAAAACCGAGATGTTGGATGCTGGGGTCTAGAGCGACTCCCAAGGGCATACACTGCCAATGGGTCCATGACGGAAGTACGACATGTTTCTGAGGATGGAGTAGCTGACTGATCTCGTTTCCCAAACCTCAGTTCACTTTATTTTTATCTTTCAGAGATGTTAAAAGATTAGTGCAAACCATATACAGGAGGAGTTGTAACACATCACTCAGTTTACGATTTCAAGAATTTCGGGATCCGTAATTCGAGTATTTGACAGTATATTCATAAGTTGCCTTGCAGCAGACCTATGTCATTTTCAGCACTTGCTGTAAACAGAGCTTAAGCGATTGCAGTTGGTGCACGTCGACAGCGCAGAACGATACGTATATAGCTTCTTTTCTGTGTTTACTTCCTAGGTTCTTACTTACATTGCGTGTGAGTTTCGTATAGGAGGTGTAATTTCGAGTTTTAGTTACTGTAATCGTAAATTCAGGCAGAATGTAGCGCAGTCGTTGGGCATTTATACAGGTTAGTTCATACATTGTTTGCGTGTTTCCCTTGCGTTATCTAGTCACGGACTCGTGTTTCAGTAACTGTTGTTCAACATCGATTAGAATGAACAGGGACTGTGATTGCTGTGTTCGGATGAGGGCTGAGTTGGCATCCCTTCGCTCACAGCTGCATGAGGCACTGACTTCGGTCACGCAGGTTGAGGCTGTTGCCAGTGGGCACCACTGTGGGGAGCCGGACTTGGGTATCACGGGGGTGTCAACTTCGTCCCGTCTGTCCCCAGATCGGTCTGCCGCTGTGGTTGCCCCGGTTGCTGCTCGCAGTGAGGCTGAGCCCTCGCCTGTGGTTGATTTGGAGGTCGTTCCAAGGCGTGGCAGGCAGCGAAAGATGTCCCCGGAGGCTGATCAGAAAGCCTCCCGGGTGCGTCTGACCAACAGGTTTCAGGTACTGTCTCTAGTTGAGCCAGAGGCAGCTGTCTGCCCTGTTTCAGAGGATGATTCTCAGCCTTCAAGGTCCGGGCAATCGCAGAGGGTAGGCTTATAGGTAGTTGGGAGCTCCAATGTTGGGCGCGTAATGGGGCCCCTTAGGGATATGGCGGCTAAGGAGGGGAAGAAATCCAGTGTGCACTCCGTCTGCATTCCCGGTGGAGTCATTCCTGATGTGGAAAGGGTCCTTCCGGATGCCATGAAGAGCACAGGGTGCAGCCAGCTGCAGGTGGTGGCACATATCGGCACTAATGACGTGTGTCGCTTTGGATCTGAGGAAATTCTTTCTGGATTCCAGCGGCTATCTGATTTGGTGAAGGCTGCCGGTCTTGCTTACCAGATGAAGGCAGAGCTCACCATCTGCAGCATCGTTGACAGAACCGACTGCGGACCTTTGGTGCAGAGCCGGGTGGAGGGTCTGAATCAGAGGCTCAGACGTTTTTGCGACCGTGTTGGCTCCAGATTCCTTGACTTGCGTCATAGGGTGGTGGGGTTTCGTGTTCCGCTGAATAGGTCAGGAGTTCACTACACTCAGCTGGCGGCTACACGGGTAGCGGAGGCTGTGTGGCGTGGACTGGGCGGTTTTTTAGTTTAGAAGGCCTCAGGAAAGTACGGGGTGGGCTGCAATCTCAAAGGGTGCATGGCAAATGCAGGACGTGCTTGGATCAAGGAACAGTCGGAATTGTAGTTGTAAATTGTTGTAGTTGTGCTGGGAAAGTCCCTGAGCTTCAAGCGCTAATAGAAAGCACAGAAGCTGAAATCGTTATAGGTACAGAAAGCTGGCTAAAGCCTGAAATAAGTTCTGCAGAAATTTTTATGAAGTCTCAGACGGTGTTCAGGAAAGATAGATTAGGCAGAATTGGTGGTGGAGTGTTTGTGTCTGTCAGTAGTGGTTTATCTTGTAGTGAAGTCGAAGTAGATACTCCATGCGAATTGGTATGGATGGAGGTTATACTTAACAGCCGAACTAAGTTAATAATTGGCTCCTTCTACCGACCCCCAGACTCCGATGATATAGTTGCTGAACGGTTCAGAGAAAATTTGAGACTCGTAACAAATAAATACCCCACTCATACGGTTATAGTTGGTGGGGACTTCAACCTTCCCTCGATATGTTGGCAAAAATACTTGTTCAAAACCAGTGGTAGGCAGAAAACATCTTCGGAGATTGTCCTAAGGGCTTTCTCCGAAAATTATGTCAAGCAGTTAGTCCACGAACCCACGCGAATTGTAAATGGTTGCGAAAACACACTTGACCTCTTAGCCACAAACAATCCAGAGCTAATAGAGAGCATCATGACTGTTACAGGGATTAGTGATCACAAGGTCGTTGTAGCTAGGCTCAGTTCCGTTTCTTCCAAATCCACCAGAAACAAACGCAAAATAATTTTATTTAAAAAAGCGGGTAAAGTGTCACTAGAAGCCTTCCTAAGAGACAATCTCCATGCCTTCCGAACTGACAATGCAAATGTAGACGAGATGTGGCTCCAATTCAAAGATATAGTAGCCACAGCAATTGAGAGATTCATACCTCATAAATTGGTAAGAGATGGAACTGATCCCCCGTGGTACACAAAACAGGTCCGAACGCTGTTGCAGAGGCAACGGAAAAAGCATGCGAAGTTCAGAAGAACGAGAAATCCCGAAGATTGGCTCAAATTTACAGACGCGCGAAATTTGGCACGGACTTCAATGCGAGATGCCTTTAATAGGTTCCACAACGAAACATTGTCTCGAAATTTGGTAGAAAATCCGAAGAAATTCTGGTCGTATGTAAAGTACACAAGCGGCAAGACGCAGTCAATACTTTCGCTGCACAGTGCCGATGGTACTGTTACCGGCGACTGTGCCGCTAAAGCGGAGTTATTGAACGCAGTTTTCCGAAATTCCTTCACCAGGGAAGACGAATGGAATATTCCAGAATTTGAAACACGAACAGCTGCTAGCACGAGTTTCTTAGAAGTAGACACCTTAGGGGTTGCGAAGCAACTCAAATCGCTTGATACGGGTAAGTCTTCAGGTCCAGATTGTATACCGATTAGTTTCGTTTCAGATTACGCTGATACAATAGCTCCATACTTAGCAATCATATACAACCGCTCGCTCATTGATAGATCTGTACCTACAGATTGGAAAATTGCGCAGGTCGCACCAGTGTTTAAGAAGAGTCGTAGGAGTAATCCATCGAACTACAGACCTATATCATTGACGTCGGTTTGCGGTAGGGTTTTGGAGCATATACTGTATTCAAACATTATGAATCACCTCGAAGGGAACGATCTATTGATACGTAATCAGCATGGTTTGAGAAAACATCGTTCTTGTGCAACGCAGCTAGCTCTTTATTCGCACGAAGTAATGGCCGCTATCGACAGGGGATTTCAAGTTGATTCCGTATTTCTAGATTTCCGGAAAGCTTTTGACACCGTTCCTCACAAGCGACTTCTAATCAAGGTGCAGGCCTATGGGGTATCGTCTCAGTTGTGCGACTGGATTCGTGATTTCCTGTCAGGAAGGTCGCAGTTCGTAGTAATAGACGGCAAATCATCGAGTAAAACTGAAGTGATATCGGGTGTTCCCCAGGGAAGCGTCCTGGGACCTCTGCTGTTCCTGATCTATATAAATGACCTGGGCAACAATCTGACCAGTTCTCTTAGGTTGTTCGCAGATGATGCTGTAATTTACCGTCTAGTAAGGTCACCCGAAGACCAGTATCAGTTGCAAAGCGATTTAGAAAAGATTGCTGTATGGTGTGGCACGTGGCAGTTGACGCTAAAAACGAAAAGTGTGAGGTGATCCACATGAGTTCCAAAAGAAATCCGTTGGAATTCGATTACTCGATAAATAGTACAATTATCAAGGCTGTCAATTCAACTAAGTACCTGGGTGTTAAGATTACGAACAACTTCAGTTGGAAAGACCACATAGATAATATTGTGGGGAAAGAGAGCCAAAGGTTGCGTTTCATTGGCAGGACACTTAGAAGATGCAACAAGTCCACTAAAGAGACAGCTTACACTACACTCGTTCGTCCTCTGTTAGAATATTGCTGCGCGGTGTAGGATCCTTACCAGGTGGTTACCGAAAAAAACACTCTTCTCGTACTGTTTCTGCCGAATACTACCCACCAGGTAGAAAATGTTACCTGCTAAAGCCAAAAAAGCCGCACACTTCGGTGCCAGTTTATCATTTTCATCAGTCACCAGATCATCATATCCAAGTTTGGTCGACAACGCGTTGCGCGTTTGATCAATATTTCACTACAAGTATCTTAGTTATTTCGAGGTAGCTTAACTCAGCTGACTAACTGTCAGGGTCTGAGATGACGTGGGCTCTGGTTACTTCATCAGGATCTTGGAAGATCAGTGTACAGAACGTAGGCGTAACACAGACCTACAACAGCCAAGCAAATCTGCTACTGCAGAACACGGCCTTGTGGAATATAATAACACGGAGATCCTAGCATGCACTTCCAGCGAATCCGATACTGTTACTAAGGAAGCAGTTGAGATTAACAAGGGCGTGTTGAAAAGTAATTTGAAAACTCTTAATGCTTTTTAAATAAAATGAACGTCGTTAACATCATATATCTTCGTTCTTCATATCTACATATTTGCAGCCCTCTGCCGCCATGGTGCTCCGAACTGCAGCGTGTAATTTGGTGGTGTAGTTACGTTAAGTATGTCGGTGTGTGAGAAACAGCGTGCTGTGATCTAGTTTCGAGCTCGAAGAGTTGGTCCACGCGTGGAGCAGCCTCTCCTCCAGCACGGCCACCACACGAGCGCTGCGGTATCTGCAGCGATCCCACATCTTGGGTCCACCGTCATCGATCATCCTCCACGCTGTCCGTACTTGGCCCCATCCTATTTTCATCTGTCTGTAAATCCTAAGGAACACATTCGAGGACTTCACTTTGATAGTGAGGAGGTGGGACTGTGGATCCGTGGACAACGTCAAACGTTGTAAGTAACGAAACTGGTCTGTCGTCGGGAGAAATGTGTTCGTCGCCAAGGTTACTATGTTGAGAAATAAATGTGTAGATAAGAAGAATAAGGTGCAGAATGTTAATAACGTTTGTTTTATTTAAAAAGCCGTAAGAGTTTTCACATAAATAATACGGGGGCATTACTTTTCAGAACGCCCTCGTAAATAGCAAGTGGTATAAATAGAGGCGCGCGTTTCTGTTTAAATTCTGTTTGGGATCTTGCTCTCTCCCTGGTCAAACAACATACGGACAGAGTTAATGCTACGTCCCGTTCGTCACTAATAATCCCCATAGATGTTTACGATGCGCAATTTTGTCCTAGTTACTGCAAATGCGTTTTAAATACAAAATTTTCATTCAAGCTCCATCTAATTGGGCTCAAATTTCACCCATGGCCCACGGTTTGGGATGTGGTACATGCAGTATGGGGTACAGGTGCATCTGCTGTTGATGCATGACGTCATCGAAGGCGACAGTATGGCCCAGGGTAGACAGGCCTAGTGAGATCACCTGGCAGTTTTCTGTGTGGGGTCATTTCAAAAGTGAAGCGTGGAGCTCTTTCGTTGGTACGGTTGAAGAACTCGAAGAACTAGTCGCACAATCTTCTGAAGATTTACGAGATAATCCGGGGGTATTTGGGAGAATTCATCCAGAAACGAGTGCAATGATGCATTCAAATGCGAGGACGACACGTGGAACATCTCATACACCAGGTACGAGTGTACAATGAATTGTAACATCTAACGTGCTGAAGTAGTATTGTATTTCTTGTTAAGACAGAACATTGGTGAAATTTGAGTCAAGTATGGAATTAATAGAAATTTTTATTCCAAATACATTTGTTCTAACTGGGACAAATGATCATACATTTCGTTTCCTGTCCGCTGCTTACTAGAACTCTTTTTCGTGTTTCGTTTCATTTTTCAGACGTCCAAATTTTAACTGTTGATTATGGCACACGCTGTATACTACAGGTTCGACAAAGACAAATGCGTTGTAGGTTTGTAGTCTTGGCGTGAAACATCAATCGTAAAAACATGATTTTCTAACATACTGTCCACATTAATGTAACCACCTGTAAAAAGCCTAGCCGGCCGCGGTGGCCGTGCGGTTCTAGGCGCTCCAGTCCGGAGCCGCGCTGCTGCTACGGTCGCAGGTTCGAATCCTACCTCGGGCATGGATGTGTGTGATGTCCTTAGGTTAGTTAGGTTTAATTAGTTCTAAGTTCCAGGGGACTGATGACCATAGCTGTTAAGTCCCATAGTGCTCAGAGCCATTTTTACTGCGGCTAATACTTTCGTTCCTCCCCATTTCCCGAGTCATTGTACTACACGCTTATAAATTAGGAAGGATTGAAAAATAAAGCCTATGGAGAGCAAAGAAGATGACAAAGCAATCCGTAGTTCCCGCTACGAATGATGCTACTAGCCAACTTAAAGAGTTTTATTGAATTGTATTCAGATTCATGGTGAGTACTTTGAAGGCTTTACTGAAGGTACTAGATAATTTTAACGTTTATTTTACAGTTAACATATTAACAGCTGTGAAGACGCACATATTTGAGACTGGAAACTTGTTTTATGTACGTATACACTCGAAGCTCTACGTATTACAGCGGTCTCCTCGGGTATTTGATGTCATTAATCACACGCCACGTAGGCGGAAATCGCTGTTAATTCTAGTGAACAAGCATTCATCAGCTTCTGGGGAGAGAATTAGAGAAGCCACAGAGGCAATCAGATTATCGACGCGCGCTCACGAAGTTTGTCTAATGGATTCCGTCTTTGACGTCGCTGACGGGAGAAACTTACCTTCCGTCCTTACTTAATCGCTCATTCTTACTTTATGCGTGAGCAATGCTGCGTACTAGCCACAACACGAACGCACGATCTAGAGAATGTATGGCTCAAATATTGTTCCAGACCATTCGATTTGTATTTTCGGTGTTATCCTTAAATCAGTTCAGCTGAGGGTTGAAATAATTCTTTCATAACTGCCACGGTTGGTATCTTCCTCGTCTTCAGCCAGCTGATAAAATTATGTAATTGTAATCACTTCAAAGTCGAGAGAACACTGACCTCAAATTTAGCTTCCTACATCACCTCCATCACGTTTGTATACTGCGACAACGAGGGCCACGCTAAACACTGGCTCTTGTATTACGCAGTTTCGTTGTTAACCTCACATTGGTGTCCTCTATGTAGTAATCCATTTGTTAATCCACTTTTGAATGCTAACTGAATGCCGATGGTTTATTATTTTTCAATAAAATTCCTCAGGGTGTTTACTGCGTCATACGTGATCAAACTACCGAAGTTTCGGGTAGTATTGCAGGGAACCTTCATCAAGGTGAGCAATGGTAGTTTGTGGTTACTGTTCATATACGCTATTTGAAAATGGCTTGGCACCCTGGCACCCTTACTTTTGATTAGCTGACGAGATCAAGGGAAGGGATGATTATTACTAGGAATATTTCATATTAATTGATGCTGGTTGTCATCGACCAATCCGGAGCAAGCTGTGAAGGTGGGATGGTTCTGCTTATGGAGTGGCCTGTGGCTGGGCGCTGTGGTGCTTGCGGTGGGCGATGGGTCACTTTCTTGCCTTCACTACTTTTCTAATTTTTCGGTTAGTGGCAAGTGGCTGCCTAGCTAAAGTGGGTCTGTTTCATTTGCCCGCCACACTAGTGTTGCTATTGTGCCACCGCCAGTTTGGTATACTTATCAAGTTTAATACCACGATATCGTTCGAGCTCAGCAATGTTGATGGGATGTCCTGTTTCACAAATACTGACTAGTCTACAACTGCAGCTAATCTCAAATAGTTGTTATGTCCACGACGGATTAGTAGAAAGCAGGAAGTCTCTTAGTTGTCTGTCATGTTGTTGGTCCGGATGTGGATTGAATCTGCAGAACTCCTTACCTCCCTGTGAACAACTGACGATAGCATCATTCGGGTACAGAAACCAGAATTTAGGTAGTATGGTTACGAAGAAAAACGTTGTTTTTTTTCTCACGATTGAGCTGCTGAAACACACAGAAGAACTGCATTGAAATAGACTGACCGTAAAAGACTATATTCTGACTTATTAAATTGTTATACACGAGAAGCTAATTTATGTCAATAATGTTTATTAATTTCAAACAGCAGTTGAGCGCGTAATTTACAATCACACACACACACACATATATATAATCCCTCCAAAACCCAGGCGATCATTGTAGGCAAAACCACCCCTTCCTTCCGCCTCCTTGATTTCTACATCACCATCTATGGCCGTCCTATCGCCCTCACTCCCACCCTTAAGTACCTTGGCGTCACCCTCGACCGTCGCCTCTCCTGGACTCCCCACCTCCGGACAATCCAAGCCAAGGCACGCTCCCGACTCAGTCTCCTCAAGCTCCTCTCCGGCCGCACGTGGGGTCTGGACCCCTCCACCATCCTCCACACTTATAAATCCCTCATCCGCCCTATCCTTTGTTATGCCCATCCCGCTTGGATCTCCGCCCCCCCCTTCCTTTTATAAATCCCTCCACATCCTTGAACGCCATGCTCTCCGCCTCGCCTATCGCATCCGTCTCCCCTCCCTTACGCGGATCCTGTACGATCTCCTCCCCTTCCCCCACCTCCTCCTTTTCCTTGAAAGGATACGGATCCTGTACACCTCCCGCAAACTCGATCCTCCTCACCTTCTCTTTCCTTTTCCCCCGTCCTCTCCCTCCACCCCTCTTCCCCCGGGCTTCCCCTCCCCCTTCCTCCCTCCCCCCTTTCTCCCCTGCCCGTGGCATCTCTGCTCTCCCCTCTCCCTCTCCCACTCCCCTTCCTCCTCCTCCTCTCTTGGCAGGTCCCCGAACTCTCACACGCATAGTGAACATTCGCGCGCCGGAGATCATCGCCATCAGTGTCTAGTGTGTGTGCTTCGTTTTGTGTTTCGTGCAGTTACAACTCAACTGTTCACATGTGCCGTCGCCGTTCTCCGTGTTTTGTGCGCCGTGTCAACAAGTGTTAGTGTTTTTATCGTCCAACGTGAACGGCTTCTTGTTTTTTGTAACTACTTTCTTTGCCCGCCATTTTTTGTATTGTCTGTGTCACCTATATCATATTATTGTACCCCATAAGGCTGAAGAGCAGCGTATTGAGCTGCTGCCAGCCCGCCTTGTATGAGGTGATTAAAATTACAATAAAGGAATATATATATATATATATATATATATATATATATATATATATATATATATAGTCACGTGGAAGAAGGTGTAATTAGATGAATGACGAATACGAACTTCACTTAAGGAAGGTTTATTCAGCACTTGCACATACAAGAGTGCGGAGCGGACTGCCACCCGCCAAAACACATACAGTATATATACAGCTACAGAACCTTCAAATACAGTGATTCTTGACATTTGTAGATACTTCTAGAATTTACTCGAACCGAATATAGAAATTAAAACTGTACAGTCCTTGTGACTTTTGAACCTACGCTACTCCACGCAACAGTTTAGGATCATATCCACTACACCACGGTGCTACTCAGCTTCTGCTGCCACGTTGCCTCCTCCTTAAATGTACAGCGTCTCGTTGTTACGTCGTCCTAGTCCGGGAACGAGTCATCGGTCCTGCATACTCCGGCTCCTGATGACTAATTCTCGCCCTGGCGATGATCTTCTTAGAACTTCTTTTGGCACTACGCTGTTCGTCACCTTCCCGCTTGTTGGCTGTTGCTGGAGCTTCGTATCTACCCTGAGCGGCAGGATCCTTGTAGGGCTTCATTCGAAGGACGTGGACCGTATCTCTGATCTTTCGTCGTCTTGTGTCGGGGACGAAATCTTCAACTTCATAAGTAACGTCAGACAACTGTCTTACAACCTTATAAGTTCCAAAGTAGCGCCTGAGGAGGTTCTCAGAGAAACCAACGTGTGGAGCACGTCCGTATCTCACCACTGACTTCTAGTATCAGCCGCACGCAGTTGACGTCAACAACTATATGGGCCTGAAGTTAACGTTGTTACAACGTAGAAACTAGTTGCCAAAATAAAATCGACGCCTTAAATACAGCTGGAGGAATTTCTTTATTTTTAATATAAAAACATTTAATATTGCAACTCTGAGTCAGTGGATGTGTAGTTGAGGGCCAACATCATTTCATTCATTATTGTAGGAAAGCACGCATCAGGCATGTAATGACCTCTACATATTTTCTGTTTAATGGAGGATATTGTGAACAGACTTAAAGGTTTACAATGGGCACATCAGTCTTGCCTGTGGTCGCGAATTTGTATATAGAGTACTTCGATGAGGAAGCCCTGGCGTCATCCAGACCCACGAGTTTTTTGTTATGTAAATGACACGTTCCTTATCTGGGCCCAAGGAAGGGACAAACTCTTTAACTTCCTTACACATCTGAATTCCACACATCCCAAAATCAAATTGCCTACGGAGAACGAAGAAAAAGGAAGATTTCCATTCCTGCACATCATGGTCAAGAGAAGAGCTGATGGCACTCTGGACCACGGTGTGTATAAGGAGAAAACGCACACACCGACTTGTATTTTGATGCAGACAGTTGGTACTGAAGACACTAGTACAAAGGGAGCGCACCATTTCAGGCGCCGAGTCTTTGCCCCAGGAGTTGGAATGCATCAGAACTGTATTCCGAAAAAACGGGTACCAAGAATGGCAGATTAGGCGTGCTATTCACCCCACCAAAATACAGCCTGTGGAGACTGAAGAAGTGTCGGAGGAAGAGGCCGCCACTGTCTTTACACCGTACACTGGCGCACTATCGGGAATAGTCGGTGACATATTGAAGAAGCAGCAAGTAAGAACTATGTTTTGCCAGCTGTAATGGTACTTGAATTACGCAAACATTACGGCACCTCAACTCAACCTCTCGATACCAGCAATATTCTACTGTGTTTCTGTAAAGTAGTTGACATATTTCTGAGACAACATTCAGATTTGTTTTCATTTTGTAGAGATACTTTGATGCATCGATATGTTTATGTTGCAATGATATTATTCTTATGTGTATTCTTTCTTTTGTCACTATGATCTTTGACGTACTTGTAACTCTTGATTTTTGGGCGCGTAAGCGGTTATTAGTTGTTAGAGAGTCGGACCTTGAAAAAGTCATGTCTAGGACGTCATGTTGGAAAGACGCATGTTGTAGCCAGCTTATAAAATGTGAACTTCAACAGTGAGGAACATGTTTTCAAGTTTAATCTTCAAGAATGGTTTGTGAAGCGCATCTACAAAACTTTTGAATATAGGCCTCTTTGCATCCGAGCTTGGAATCATAACCACCTAGATTTTCGACGATTGAGCCATGATTTTATAACGAGACCAGCGTGGGAAAGACGAAAAGATGAGTGACTAGTTTATTCATTATTACATGAAATGACTTTATTAACTGTGCTCTAATGACACCTGCCACATAGTAACTTTGTTGTTGCCCGAAAATGCAGTATTTAGCAGCGTAAGCAACACCACAATCACTAAATTTTGACCTTTGTTGTAGTAGGGTTGTTAGACAGCCCAATTAAAATCAAGCCCTATCGAGAAGTTGATCTCGGTTTGCGGAAGGCCGGCGTGTACCAGATTCCATGTCAATATGGGAAGACATACATTGGACAGACAGTTCGCACTGTCGGAGATCGTTGCCGAGAACACCCGAGGCAAACTCAACTGATTTATCCCAACAAATCAGCGGTCGCAGAACACCGTTTGTCCGGGAATAGCGTGATGGTGTACGAACGTACCAGGATTTTGGCATTGACTTCAAAACGCTGGGACAACGTCGTTAGAGAGTCCCCATCTGTTGACTCAGGGATCGAGACGTGGCTGCACGGTCCGTTACAGCCAGGCGGATAAGATGCCTGTCATCTCGACTGCTAGTGATACGAGGCCGTTGGGATCCAGCACGGCGTTCCGTATTACCCTCCTGAACCCACCGATTCCTTATTCTGCTAACAGTCATTGGATCTCGACCAACGCGAACAGCAATGTCGCGATACGATAAACCGCAATCGCGATAGGTTGAAATCCGACTTTTATCAAAGTCGGCAACGTGATGGTACGCATTTCTCCTCCTTACACGAGACATGACAACAACGTTTCACCAGGCAACGCCGGTCAACTGCAGTTTGTGTATGAGAAATCGATTGGAAACCTTCCTCATGTCAGCACGTTGTAGGTGTTGCCACCGGCGCCAATCTTGTGTGAATGCTCTGAAAAGCTAATCATTTGCATATCACAGCGTCTTCTTCCTATCGTTTAAATTTCGCGTCTGTATCACGTCATCTTCGTGGTGTAGCAATTTTAATGACCAGTAGTGTAGAATGTAGGCGGCATTACTCCCACCTACCTTGTACGGTTGTACACAAATCCTAACGCTTTTTACATTCAGTGATTTAGTTGATTTCATGCCTAGTTGACGTTTTTTGCATGCTGGCTTCTAGGTGTTCCACTTTTAAAGACGAGTATTGTATATTACAGTCGAGTAGGTGAATAAAGTTGTGAGTTTGTTCAAAATGGTTCCAATGGCTCTGAGCACTATGGGACTTAACATATGAGGTCATCAGTCCCCTAGAACTTAGAACTACTTAAACCTAACTAACCTAAGGACATCACACACATCCATGCCAGAGGCAGGATTCGAATCTGCGACCGTAGCAGTCGCGCGGTCCCAGACTGAAGTGCCTGGAATCGCTCGGCCACTGCGGCCGGCTGTGATTTTGTTAATAGCTGTAACTGGATGTACAATGGGGAGAGGCATGCGTATTGACATTCCTTGGTCAGATGGTCATTTTAAGAAAGGCATTTTTGGCAGTGGTATGTTTGGGCTTGGGATCATGAATGTTCTGCTTTGTGTCTGAAGCTGTAAATGACAGAATCTTTTGGTAATTACATAATCCTTTGTCGATGGTAATTCTGAAAATAGACACTGGAAAAGTGGTTTGGGTATTGTTGTGAATATTTTGGCCTATGATTTTTGATACAGAATTAGTCTGCTGCGGTCTCAGGTCCAATTTGGATATCCCAGCCGCTGGAGTCAGTGGTTCGGATGAATATTGCTCGACATAAGGGGAGCAAGGATGTAAAGGAACCGACATTTATTGAATGGAGATCACAAAGCAGGATAGTGTGGCAGTTAGGAACTGTGCACTCGATGATGAAGCAACCTTTACATGTGGTAGATTGAATGACTTTGTAGGCAGGAACACATTTTCCTATATAAGAGAATAGAGTCTATGGGTTAAGAATTTATTCATCAGGTCAGGATGAGGTAAAGAAATAGTTTACGGTTGAAGCTGGTGCATTTTTCGATTTGTGTAGAGTCGTTTTGGCTTCTGCTATAGGCTAGGTGTCACTGTTCCATCTTTCGTTTCATTTATTTAAGGATTTTGAGGGACCTGATTGGTTCGTGAATTTGGACTTTTTATGTCGCGATTTCTCATCTGGAGCATGATGGGCTTCATGAGACGGAGCTGGTGAAGCACATGTAAAAGAAGCTGGCGTGGCTGTAGAAGCTGCGGGTGGTGTGAAGGTGGCTGATGTATATAAAACTCGTTCTGCTGTGTCTGGTGCAGCTGTCGAGTCGTTCTGGCTAAATAGTATATAGGGTAATGAAACTGCGACTCATTCTGGAGTAAGCGGTTTGCCATTTGGAAATTGTACACAAGTTATTGAATGTGTGTATGATAGGTTATTAACTGCGGAGGTTATTCTAGTCACAGAGTAATCCAGAAAATGGGGGTGGATAGAGAAGGGAGAGTAAATTACAAGGCTTAAGGATTTATTTGGTAGAAGCAGTAGAACAGGGGTGGATGTAAATGGGTCTGGATATTCTTATGGCAGTAAGATCCATGGGTGATTATTTCTGTAGCAGGTTGTGAGTGGACAACAGAGACACAGAGGTACGGTTGCATCTCGGTAGACCTGACAGTGCAGGGCCCCGCACAGTCCGCACGTTCGGTGGAAGGAACCCCTGGGACCAGTGTGCGACGATTAGCAGCAGCAGAAGGCCTGTAGGTCATGAACAGTTGCTGTACCCATATCGTCTACATAGAGTTCAGGATCTAAGGCCGCAGGATCATCGTGGCAGACGGCGGTTCTGTCAACGGATTATGCAGAAGTGAGCCGCACATCCACTGTTAACATCCAAGATTTTATTTACTGATGACGCAGGGCTCAAAAGAGATTGTGTTGTGAATTTCCATAGCCAGCATATATGGACAGATGTAAGTCCCCAAGCATTTCGGGAGAGAGGGCATCAGCACCGATTCTCAATCAACGTATGGGCAGGCATACTTGGCGACATATAATAGGGCCATAAGTAGTATCATAAAGGTTAATTCTGGCGCATTATCTGAACTTTCACATTAATGTATTACCTTACCTACCTTGCTGGAGGCTGTGCCATTGCAGCAACGAATACAAATATGGTTCACGCTCGATGGCATGCCAGCACACTTCCCTCACAATGTGCGCGAACATCTGACGCAGACATTTTAGGACCGCTAAACTGGTCGGGATGTGGGAGGGGGAAGGCCGGTGACGCGCAAATCGCTGAAGTGGTGTCAGATGGAAAGACTTGCATCTGGCGAACGGTCTACGCGACGGGAGGCCCTAGTCACACCACACTTGCGCTATCAATCCCCTAGGCCAGGGGTCGACAAGTAATTTAGGATGGGGTCTGGATACTTCTGAAAATTTTTATCGAGGTCCTTAGTAATATTTTTATTTTAATTTTCACTCGCAAAATAATTTGAAATGCAATAGACAGGCATTTTGTATTTAAAAAATCCAAAATTTAGCTCATATTTCTTCTTTCAATATAATTTCTGATTTTAATTTTCACTCTCAAACTAATATGAAATACAATAGATAGGCATAATTGTATTAAAAATATTCGAAAAAACTTACGTTCTTCACTATTCTTTATTTTCATTTTCACGCACAAAAAATATGAAATGCAATAGATAGGCATATCTATAATGAAAGATCCAGAAAAAAAAACCGCATATTCAGTGCTAAAATGGGAGAAATTACATTTGCTGTCTTGAGACAGTTTCTTAAAGTTAGATTAACATGGGGAGCAGCTTATGCGAACAGGTGGACGGCCGTCAATCTTGACCGATACTTGATTTCCAAAAAAATTCATTATTGAAAATGAAATTTCACAAATATGAGAATATGAGGAGCCAAACATAGTAGTCAGGTATATGGCTAATTTTCTGCGATTTTCATATTTTTCTGGGACATGTTTACACCCAAATTCTTCAGCCGATGCAAGTTTATGTTTGCAAGGAAATGTCTTCCTACAAATCTGTTATCTCCATTTGGAGTAAAGACTTCGAAAGGCAGAACAACTTCGCAGCCCCATCCGTCCATTCTGCCGCTAGAGAAACTTCAAAAGGCGGTTTTAAGAATCGCGACAGCTTTGCTGTCTCTAAAAAGTCTTGGAATCTTGCTGTAAATTCCTTCTTAAGATCTGATATAAAATATGAGAATACTGAAATGTATATTTCAAAATTATTTTTATACTCAAAAATTGTTGGAAAGTGAAAAAATTCTTGTCTTACTGTCTTTTTCAGAAGAAGCCACCCTTTGTATCAGATCACGTATTAATTTCCCATTTTCTTGCCACTCAGTACTGAACACACTTAAATGTTTCAGAATGTTATTCAAGAAAGCCATAGCTAGCGTACTGTGTTCGTTTGATTGGAAATCCAAATGGTTTCTTGCTTCATATGAATATAAGGTTTCTAAGAAGGATGTTACTTCTTCCTTAGCTTACCAAAAACGTTCAGTAACTTGACAATTACTAGCCAACGAACATTGTTGTACTGCAGTAAGTGATGACTGGGCGTTGTGTGCTGTCCTTAGGTTAGTTAGGTTTACGTAGTTCTAAGTTCTAGGGGACTGATGACCATAGATGTTAAGTCCCATAGTGCTCAGAGCCATTTGAACTGCAGTAAGTCAGAATGCGCTGAATGACACTCAGTAAGAAACTCTTGGAATTCTCTGTGCTCAAGAGCAAAACAAGACCTCATGAAATTAATCAGCTTGACCAACCTGTCCATCACTTCTTTCAGAGTCACACTAAGTTTTCCAAAAACGGATGCATGGTGAATTATGCACTGATAACATAGCAGCCCAGCAACCTTATCTTTTATTCTCTATACTAGTCCTTCTTTTGTCGTCAAGTCATAAAAACTCTTGAAAAAATCTACTCCGCGAGTCTTTCCTTTCAACGTCAATATTGGTTGCAATTCTTCCCTAAATTCTTTACTTTCATCTACATCTACATACATACTCCGCAATCCACCATACGGTGCGTGGCGGAGGGTACCTCGTACCACAACTAGCATCTTATCTCCCTGGTCCACTCCCAAACAGAATGAGGGTCCGCAGGTCGTGGTCGTGCGGTAGCGTTCTCGCTTCCCGCGCCCGGGTTCCCGGGTTCGATTCCCGGCGGGGATAGGGATTTTCTCTGCCTCGTGATGACTGGGTGTTGTGTGATGTCCTTAGGTTAGTTAGGTTTAAGTAGTTCTAAGTTCTAGGGGACTGATGACCATAGATGTTAAGTCCCATAGTGCTCGCCGGCCGAAGTGGCCGTGCGGTTAAAGGCGCTGCAGTCTGGAAGCGCAAGACCGCTACGGTCGCAGGTTCGAATCCTGCCTCGGGCATGGATGTTTGTGATGTCGTTAGGTTAGTTAGGTTTAACTAGTTCTAAGTTCTAGGGGACTAATGACCTCAGCAGTTGAGTCCCATAGTGCTCAGAGCCAGAGCCCATAGTGCTCAGAGCCATTTGAACCATTTTTGAACAGAATGAGGAAAAAATAACTGCCTATATGCCTCTGTGCGAGCCCTAATCTCTCTTATCTTATCTTCGTTGTCTTTCCGCGAAATGTAAGTTGGCGGCAGTAAAATTGTACTGCAGTCAGACTCAAATGAAGGTTCTCTAAATTTCCTCAGTAGCGATTCACGAAAAGAACGCCTCCTTTCCTCTAGAGACTCCCACCCAAGTTCCAGAAGCATTTCCGTAACACTCGCGGGATGATCAAACCTACCAGTAACAAATCTAGCAGCCCGCCTCTGAATTGCTTCTATGTCCTCCCTCAATCCGACCTGATAGGGATCCCAAACTCTCGGGCAGTTCTCAAGAATAGGTCGTATTAGTGTTTTACAAGCGGTCTCCTTTACAGATGAACCACATCTTCCCAAAATTCTACCAATGAACCGAAGATGACTATCCGCCTTCCCCACAACTGCCATTACATGCTTGTCCCACTTCATATCACTCTGCAATGTTACTCCCAAATATTTAATGGACGTGACTGTGTCAAGCACTACACTACTAATGGAGTATTCAAATATTACAGGATTCTTTTTCCTATTCATCTGCATTAATTTACATGTATCTATATTTGGAGGTAGCTGCCATTCTTTACACCAATCACAAATCCTGTCCAAGTCATCTTGTATCCTCCTACAGTCACTCAACGACGACTCCTTTCCGTACACCACAGCATCGTCAGCAAACAGCCGCACACTGCTATCCATCCTATGCAAAAGAACAACAGCGGACCTACCACACTTCCCTGGGGCACTATAGATGATACCCTCACCTCCGATGAACACTCACCATCGAGGACAACGTACTGGGTTCTATTACTTAAGAAGTCTTCGAGCCACTCACATACTTGGGAACCAATCCCATATGCTCGTACCTTAATTAGGAGACTGCAGTGGGGCAATGAGTCAAACGCTTTCCGTAAGTCAAGGAATATGGCATCCGTCTGATACCCTTCTTCCATGGTTCGCAAGAAATCATGTGAAAAAAGGGCGAGTTGCGTTTCGCACGAGCGATGCTTTCTACAGTCGTGCTGATGCATGGACAGCAACTTCTGACTCAAGAAAATGCATTATATACGAAGTGAGAACATTTTCGAGAATCCTGCAACAAACCGATGTTAACGATATTGGTCTGTAATTTTGAGGATCCGTCCTTCTGCCCTTCTTATATAAGGCACAAAATGGACATTTGTTCTTCATCAACGATGTTGCATGATTCATCTAGTTCTGTGGCGTAGCAAGGCGCCTTCTGCAGAATTTCGAGTAAACTACTTTTTTGTTCAAATGGTTCAAATGGCTCTGAGCACTATGCGACTTAACTTCTGAGGTCATCGGTCGCCTAGAACTTAGAACTAATTAAACCTAACTAACCTAAAGACATCACACACATCCATGCCCGAGGCAGGATTCGAACCTGCGACCGTAGCGGTCGCTCGGTTCCAGACTGTAACGCCTAGAACCGCACGGCCACTGCGGCCGTCTTAGTTTTTTGTCAACATCCAAAATTTCAATTCAACTTGTATTACTTCTTGCCAGCAATTGCACAATATCTTGAATTGTCGTAAGAACATCATTTTTCCCTTCTTAAAGTGCCATGGCCACTTCAGACATACATTTTTTTACTATGTCATAGTCTGAAAATGTCTTCTGTTTTTTATTAAGCGCCCAACGCACGCTCATCGCTGATTCTGCAGATTTTCTTGCTCGCTCATAGAGCGAACTAGGAAGGCTGTGCTTTTCTTGTAAGAAGCTAGATTTGCCTGGAGTTTTTCTTGGCGAGAATCACAACCCAGGGGAAAATTTCTGTATAACTACTGATGAGTTGCTTCGTAGTGTCACTTTAAATTGACACTTTTAACAAGAGCGACTGTTGTGTTGCATATGAGGCAAACTGGGGCAGCTCCAGGCCTGTCAGGCAGCGTTAAACAATATTGTTCAGTCCACTCAGTCCCAAACTCCAATTTTCAGTATCAACTTTACGCTTCTTAGGATCCGTGTCGATGCAAAAGAATCGTTATAAGCCTCGATAATAACGACACACTCCGTACGAGATCGTAGCAACTACTGACGAAGCGGTAAGAAAATTTGTGTACTTTATTCAGATTCGTTCTTTATAAAAACGTCGGTGACTGGCACGCAGCACATACCGACGCACAGCAGAGGAGCTAGTTCCGTGTCAACGTGTCTGCTGCCGCTTACCGAAGGAGCCGCACCGCAAAGGAGGCGCCTCGCCGCCGCCGAATGAAATCGCCCCAAGTTTCATACTGTGTTCGAGTTATGAATAAAAAATACGGGATTTAAATGAATATGCCTACTCTGATCTAATAGAGGATTCACAGAATTCATAAAATTTTCTTGTTCGCTAAATAAAATTCTCGTTCTGCACTCGTGTCTACAGAGGTTTTATGTTGTTGTTGTTGTTGTTGTTGTTGTTGTTGTGGTCTTCAGTCCTGAGACTGGTTTGATGCAGCTCTCCATGCTACTCTATCCTGTGCAAGCCTCTTCATCTCCCAGTACCTACCGCAACCTACATCCTTCTGAATCTGCTTAGTGTATTCATCTCTTGGTCCCCCTCTACGATTTGTACCCTCCACGCTGCCCTCCAATACTAAACTGGTGATCCCTTGATGCCTCAGAACATGTCCTACCAACCGATCACTTCTTCTAGTCAAGTTGTGCCACAAACTTGTCTTCTCCCCAATCCTATTCATACTTCCTCATTAGTTATGTAATCTACCCATCTAGTCTTCAGCATTCTTCTGTAGCACCACATTTCCAAAGCTTCTATTCTCTTCTTGTCCAAACTATTTATCGTCCATGTTTCACTTCCATACATGGCTACACTCCATACAAATACTTTCAGAAATGACTTCCTGACACTTAAATCTATACTCGATGTTAACAAATTTCTCTTCTTCAGAAACGCTTCCCTTGCCATTGCCAGTCTACATTTTATATCCTCTCTACTTCGAACATCATCAGTTATTTTGTACCCCAAATAGCAAAACTCGTTTACTACTTTAAGTGTCTCATTTCCTAATCTAATTCCCTCAGCATCACCCGACTTAATTCAACTACATTCCATTATCCTCGTTTTGCTTTTGTTGATGTTCATCTTATATCCTCCTTTCAACACACTATCCATTCCGTTCAACTGCTCTTCCAAGTCCTTTGCTGTCTCTGACAGAATTACAATGTCATCGGCGAACCTCAAAATTTTTATTTCTTCTCCACGGATTTTAACACCTACTCCGAATTTTTCTTTTGTTTCCTTCACTGCTTGCTCAATATACAGATTGAATAACATCGGGGATAGGCTACATCCCTGTCTCACTCCCTTCCCAAACACTGCTTCCCTTTCATGCCCCTCGATTCTTATAACTGCCATCTGGTTTCTGTACAAATTGTAAATAGCCTTTCGCTCCCTGTATTTTACCCCTGCCACCTTCAGAATTTGAAAGAGAGTATTCCAGTCAACATTGTCAAAAGCTTTCTCTAAGTCTACAAATGCTAGAAACGCAGGTTTACCCTTCCTTAATCTAGCTTCTAAGATGAGTCGTAGAGTCAGTATTGCCTCACGTGTTCCAACATTTCTACGGAATCCAAACTGATCTTCCCCTAGGTCGGCTTCTACTAGTTTTTCCATTCTTCTGTAAAGAATTCGCGTTAATATTTTGCATCTGTGACTTATTAAACTGATAGTTCGGTAATTTTCACATCTGTCAACACCTGCTTTCTTTGGGATTGGAATTATTATATTCTTCTTGAAGTTTGAGGGTATTTCCCCTGTTTCATACATCTTGCTCACCAGATGGTAGAGTTTTGTCAGCACTGGCTCTCCCAAGGCCGTCAGTAGTTCCAATGGAATGTTGTCTACTCCGGGGGCCTCGTTTCGACTCAGGTCTTTCAGTGCTCTGTCAAACTCTTCACGCAGTATCGTATCTCCCATTTCATCCCTCAGAGTTACCCATTCTTCTTCTACTGTATTTCTTTCCCCAATTCCTGCCAATTGTTCCCATATGCTCTCCCTGAAACTCTGTACAACCTCTGCTTCTTTCGGTTTATCCATGTCCCATCTCCTTAAATTCCCACCTTTTTGCAGTTTCTTCAGTTTTAATCTACAGTTCATAACGAATAGATTGTGGTCAGAGTCCACATCTGCCTCTGGAAATGTCTTACAGTTTAAAACCTGGTTCCTAAATCTCTGCCTTACCATTATATAATCTATCTGAAACCTGTCAGTATCTCCAGGCATCTTCCATGTATACAGCCTTCTTTTATGATTCTTGAACCAAGTGTTAGCTATGATTAAGTTGTGCTGTGTGCAAAATTCTACCAGGCGGCTTCCTGTTTCATTTCTTAGCCCCAATCCATATTCACCTACTACGTTTCCTTCTCTCACTTTTCCTACTACCGAATTCCAGTCACCCATGACTATTAAATTTTCGTCACCCTTCACTACCTGAATAATTTCTTTTATTTCATCATACATTTCTTCAATTTCTTCGTCACCTGCAGAGCTAGTTGGCATATAAACTTGTACTTCTGTAGTAGGCGTGGGCTTCGTATCTATCTTGGCCACAATAATGCGTTCACTATGCTGTTTGTAGTAGCTTACCCGCATTCCTATTTTCCTATTCATTATTAAATCTACTCCTGCATTACCCCTATTTGATTTTGCGTTTATAACCCTGTAGTCACCTGACCA
This sequence comes from Schistocerca nitens, assembly GCF_023898315.1. Lineage (NCBI taxonomy): Eukaryota > Metazoa > Arthropoda > Insecta > Orthoptera > Acrididae > Schistocerca > Schistocerca nitens. The sequence goes on along the minus strand of NC_064616.1, from coordinate 990,055,166 downwards.
GAAGTCTTGTTCCTCCTGCCACCGAACTTCACTAATTCCCACTGTATCTAACTTTAACCTATCCATTTCCCTTTTTAAATTTTCTAACCTACCTGCCCGATTAAGGGATCTGCCATTCCACGCTCCGATCCGTAAAACGCCAGTTTTCTTTCTGCTGATAACGACGTCCTCTTGAGTAGTCCCCGCCCGGAGATCCGAATGGGGGACTATTTTACCTCCAGAATATTTTACCCAAGAGGACGCCATCATCATTTAAACATACAGTAAAGCTGCATGCCCTCGGGAAAAATTACGGCCGTAGTTTCCCCTTGCTTTCAGCCGTTCGCAGTACCAGCACAGCAAGGCCGTTTTGGTTAGTGTTACAAGGCCAGATCAGTCAATCATCCTGACTGTTGCCCTTGCAACTACTGAAAAGGCTGCTGCCCCTCGTCAGGAACCACACGTTTGTCTGGCCTCTCAAGAGATACCCCTCCGTTGTGGTTGCACCTACGGTACGGCTATCTGCATCGCTGAGGCACGCAAGCCTCCACACCAACGGCAAGGTCCATGTTTCTTGTGGAGGGGGGGGGGGGGGGGGAGAGGTTTTATGTGGCTCGACATAACATGACGCTCCGGCCGGCCAGCTTGCTCCCATCCAGTTGCACTACACAGCATAGCAGCTATGTATGTAATCTGCCTAAAATTAACCGTTAAGAATTATAATCATTCAGCAATTAATTGCACGCTCCTAGGAAAATTACAAGGGGATGCTCAAAAAAATTGTTATCTACAGAAAAATATTTTTAAAATAAGTTGTGTATGTAATATATACACTCCTGGAAATGGAAAAAAGAACACATTGACACCGGTGTGTCAGACCCACCATACTTGCTCCGGACACTGCGAGAGGGCTGTACAAGCAATGATCACACGCACGGCACAGCGGACACACCAGGAACCGCGGTGTTGGCCGTCGAATGGCGCTAGCTGCGCAGCATTTGTGCACCGCCGCCGTCAGTGTCAGCCAGTTTGCCGTGGCATACGGAGCTCCATCGCAGTCTTTAACACTGGTAGCATGCCGCGACAGCGTGGACGTGAACCGTATGTGCAGTTGACGGACTTTGAGCGAGGGCGTATAGTGAGCATGCGGGAGGCCGGGTGGACGTACCGCCGAATTGCTCAACACGTGGGGCGTGAGGTCTCCACAGTACATCGATGTTGTCGCCAGTGGTCGGCGGAAGGTGCACGTGCCCGTCGACCTGGGACCGGACCGCAGCGACGCACGGATGCACGCCAAGACCGTAGGATCCTACGCAGTGCCGTAGGGGACCGCACCGCCACTTCCCAGCAAATTAGGGACACTGTTCCTCCTGGGGTATCGGCGAGGACCATTCGCAACCGTCTCCATGAAGCTGGGCTACGGTCCCGCACACCGTTAGGCCGTCTTCCGCTCACGCCCCAACATCGTGCAGCCCGCCTCCAGTGGTGTCGCGACAGGCGTGAATGGAGGGACGAATGGAGACGTGTCGTCTTCAGCGATGAGAGTCGCTTCTGCCTTGGTGCCAATGATGGTCGTATGCGTGTTTGGCGCCGTGCAGGTGAGCGCCACAATCAGGACTGCATACGACCGAGGCACACAGGGCCAACACCCGGCATCATGGTGTGGGGAGCGATCTCCTACACTGGCCGTACACCACTGGTGATCGTCGAGGGGACACTGAATAGTGCACGGTACATCCAAACCGTCATCGAACCCATCGTTCTACCATTCCTAGACCGGCAAGGTTAACTTGCTGTTCCAACAGGACAATGCACGTCCGCATGTATCCCGTGCCACCCAACGTGCTCTAGAAGGTGTAAGTCAACTACCCTGGCCAGCAAGATCTCCGGATCTGTCCCCCATTGAGCATGTTTGGGACTGGATGAAGCGTCGTCTCACGCGGTCTGCACGTTCAGCACGAACGCTGGTCCAACTGAGGCGCCAGGTGGAAATGGCATGGCAAGCCGTTCCACAGGACTACATCCAGCATCTCTACGATCGTCTCCATGGGAGAATAGCAGCCTGCATTGCTGCGAAAGGTGGATATACACTGTACTAGTGCCGACATTGTGCATGCTCTGTTGCCTGTGTCTATGTGCCTGTGGTTCTGTCAGTGTGATCATGTGATGTATCTGACCCCAGGAATGTGTCAATAAAGTTTCCCCTTCCTGGGACAATGAATTCACGGTGTTCTTATTTCAATTTCCAGGAGTGTACTTTGAAATTATTTTTGGCGGGCTAGTTTTTGACGTGTCGTGTTCCGCACCTGGCCCGCGGTCCGCTGCCCTAGATTTACTTGAGAGAACTGGTCTGCGCCACGCCAATCAACGGTGTGCAGACACTACTGGTTCGCGTCTTCAACGCTTGCCAGCAGGTACAACAACCGGTTATACACTCCTGGAAATGGAAAAAAGAACACATTGACACCGGTGTGTCAGTCCCACCATACTTGCTCCGGACACTGCGAGAGGGCTGTACAAGCAATGATCACACGCACGGCACAGCGGACACACCAGGAACCGCGGTGTTGGCCGTCGAATGGCGCCAGCTGCGCAGCATTTGTGCACCGCCGCCGTCAGTGTCAGCCAGTTTGCCATGGCATACGGAGCTCCATCGCAGTCTTTAACACTGGTAGCATGCCGCGACAGCATGGACGTGAACCGTATGTGCAGTTGACGGACTTTGAGCGAGGGCGTATAGTGGGCATGCGGGAGGCCGGGTGGACGTACCGCCGAATTGCTCAACACGTGGGGCGTGAGGTCTCCACAGTACATCGATGTTGTCGCCAGTGGTCGGCGGAAGGTGCACGTGCCCGTCGACCTGGGACCGGACCGCAGCGACGCACGGATGCACGCCAAGACCGTAGGATCCTACGCAGTGCCGTAGGGGACCGCACCGCCACTTCCCAGCAAATTAGGGACACTGTTGCTCCTGGGGTATCGGCGAGGACCATTCGCAACCGTCTCCATGAAGCTGGGCTACGGTCCCGCACACCGTTAGGCCGTCTTCCGCTCACGCCCCAACATCGTGCAGCCCGCCTCCAGTGGTGTCGCGACAGGCGTGAATGGAGGGACGAATGGAGACGTGTCGTCTTCAGCGATGAGAGTCGCTTCTGCCTTGGTGCCAATGATGGTCGTATGCGTGTTTGGCGCCGTGCAGGTGAGCGCCACAATCAGGACTGCATACGACCGAGGCACACAGGGCCAACACCCGGCATCATGGTGTGGGGAGCGATCTCCTACACTGGCCGTACACCACTGGTGATCGTCGAGGGGACACTGAATAGTGCACGGTACATCCAAACCGTCATCGAACCCATCGTTCTACCATTCCTAGACCGGCAAGGGAACGTGCTGTTCCAACAGGACAATGCACGTCCGCATGTATCCCGTGCCACCCAACGTGCTCTAGAAGGTGTAAGTCAACTACCCTGGCCAGCAAGATCTCCGGATCTGTCCCCCATTGAGCATGTTTGGGACTGGATGAAGCGTCGTCTCACGCGGTCTGCACGTCCAGCACGAACGCTGGTCCAACTGAGGCGCCAGGTGGAAATGGCATGGCAAGCCGTTCCACAGGACTACATCCAGCATCTCTACGATCGTCTCCATGGGAGAATAGCAGCCTGCATTGCTGCGAAAGGTGGATATACACTGTACTAGTGCCGACATTGTGCATGCTCTGTTGCCTGTGTCTATGTGCCTGTGGTTCTGTCAGTGTGATCATGTGATGTATCTGACCCCAGGAATGTGTCAATAAAGTTTCCCCTTCCTGGGACAATGAATTCACGGTGTTCTTATTTCAATTTCCAGGAGTGTATTTCGAAGGGTGCGTCATTCCGTACGCCAGAGGGAAGAAAGGTGCATTGTCACGAATGGACGCCAAGTTGAACGCCTCTTAAATATAAGGGTTTATCGCTGAAAGTATGCATTTCCAGACCACGTTTACTGGACTTACCTCAGAAGTTACGCATTTCCGGAACCATGTGTACTGACTTATTTTATCTTGTTTCGATGAGTACTGCCTCTCAAAGTATTCGACATGTTTTTTTCTGAACATCCTGTATATGTTAGAGGTGATTATCGTGCGATGTCACTTACGTGCAGCCCAAGGGACGTACGCTTACAACGTTCCGAGGGTTATCCCTAGTGAGCAGAGGGAAACCGGTAGGGTAGAGCGACTGCGGCCGTCGGAAGCTCTGGCTGCGCCCATGGCGCTGCTATATGACAGAAGGGCGGCCGCACATAGCTCGCGCTCGTGGCTGTTTATTTACCTGAGACTCCCGCGACGGCCGCATCATCGATCCGTCCAACCGCCCACCAGGCACTCGGCCCTGCTAATTCTTTCCACTTCTCCGGATATAACAGTATAATCCATAATCGTCGAGAAGAATTTGCTGCAGCCCTTACTGCGTGTTCCCACGCCGGGTTCCCGGGTTCGATTCCCGGCGGGGTCAGGGATTTTCTCTGCCTCGTGATGACTGGGTGTTGTGTGATGTCCTTAGGTTAGTTAGGTTTAAGTAGTTCTAAGTTCTAGGGGACTGATGACCATAGCTGTTAAGTCCCATAGTGCTCAGAGCCATTTGAACCATTTGAACCTTAGTGCGTGGCAGAAAGCAACGTGTACCGGGCCCGTGTCGATTACTTAGCCCAGGTACTCAGAATTTCAGACAATCCCACATCGTGCTCGATACGTCTCTATTATGGGATCTCTGTTGTTAGTGATATGCGTAAATGATCTTTCGTGTGCAGCGTCAGAACATTGTAAAAACTTGTAAAAACTAATACCAGTTCCATTACTGAAAGGGCACCTAACGAAACATCTTAAGACATCAACAGGTGGATTAAGGCAACTGTATTCTGATGAAATTTTAACAAGGCCACAGCATACAATGTAATCCTTCTCGTGGAGATCCAAAAGCAATAGAAACAGCTACTCCAACCATGAAACACAATAAGTAGCTTGTGGTAACGTTTTGGGACTACACACAGAGGACAACGTTAATTGGAGAACTGAGACCTTGAAATTAATGAACCACCTTACTTGAGATATATTTGCAGTACGCTATAATTTTTGTTATAGTTAATTTAAAAATGAAGAAATAAATTTATTTTGAGTGTCTGCATTCAGTAATGAGTTACAAAATATTTTTTTTTTAAATTCAGCTTACAGGGATAGTACTTTTAGAATACAGAAGCAAGTTTTTAATAATTATATTTGGTTCTAAAACATCCTGCTGAGATCTCTTCGAAATACTTGGTATAAGAACTGCATCACAGTGTGCACTGCTCTACAACGCTTAAGGAGTGGCTAGATAAAGCAACACTACGTATTATTTACGCTGGGGAAATGAATAAATGTGCGAGAGCATGTTGCCAATCGTCTTCAGGTCGTGAACAGGAAGTAGGACATCGTGTGGAGTGAGGTCAGCGTGGCTGCAGCGCCAGATGTGGCTGGCCCCGCAACACGTATCTCAAGGAACGGGAAATGAGTGTGTGCGTTAATCAGCGAGCCTTTACGGTGCAATGTGGTGGTGTCCTTCATTACAAAACACCCTGTGGACAGCAACTGGATGGCTTCGCACCGGGAGGAATCATCAGGAACTGGGAGAAGCATTAAATGTGATGAGTGTAGCCCAGGAGATGGGTACTGCACGAACGGGACCAACGACGACTGAGGAGAATGGTTCACCGTGACAGAAGTGCAACCATAAGGGTTGCACTTCTGTCAAATTTTCAGAAAATTGCTGCAGATTTCAATGCTGGGCCATCAAAAAGTATCAGCTTGCGAAACATTCAACGAAACATTATTGAAATGGGCTTTCGGAGCCGAAGGCGAACTCGTGTACCCTTGATGACTGCACGACACAAAGCTTTACGCCTCGCTTGGGCCCGTCAACACCAGCATTGGGCTGTTGATGACTGGAAGCATGTTGCCTGTTCGGACGAGTCTCGTTTCAAATTACATCGAGCAGATTGACTTGTACTGGTACGGAGACAACCTAATGAAGCCATGAACCCTGCATGTCAGGAGGAGACTGTTGAAGCTTGTGGAGGCTCTGTAATGGTGTGGGGCGTGTACAGTTGGAGTGATATGGGGCCCCTGATACGTCTAGATACGACTCTGGCTAGTCACCTATATCCATTCATGTCCATTGCGCATTCCGACGGACTTGGGCAATTCCAGCAGGGCAATGCGACACCTAAAACGTCCATGATTGCTACAGAGCGGCTCCATGAACACTCTTCTGAGTTTAAACACTTCCACTGACCTCCAAACGCCACAGACATGAACAATATTGAGCATATCTGGGATGCCTTGCAACGTGCTGTTCAGAAGAGATCTCCATCTCCTCGTTGTCTTACAGATTTATGGGCAGCAATTACTTGAGACATTTGTCGAGTCCATGCCACGTCATGTTGCGGCACTTCTGCGTGCTCGATGGTGCCCTACACGATATTAGGCAGGTGTACCAGTTTCTTTCGCTCATCAGGGTATAATGTACACATAGAAATGTCATTTCCTTCTTGAGGAAAAACGGAGCTTTTTAAGATATACCACAACATTTGGTTTGACAACTCAATAAGTTAGGTAGAAAAATTCAATACCATTTACAGGCGTATAGCGGTTAACAATATCTGTGTGTTAATAACATTAAGATGAGCTGCTGCTTTGACAGCAATTTCCAGCTTCGCATCAAGTGTATAGAGCTCAGAATTAGTAAGTGAACATGTTGCAGTCGAATTTCTCTGCTTTCAGAGAAGAATACTGTTCACATTAACAGGCGCTTTCAGCATGGCGCCTGTAACGGCCTCCTAGACCTATTATGCATTTGCCCTCTCGTACGATATCATAGAGCTTGTCACTGAACATGCAGAGGCAATCTCGCACACAATGATGACTCTACTCGCCTGGACACCACTGACAGTGATCATCAGATGGAATGGTTTCCTGCTAAATTGAAACGCAACTGTTACCGGAGAAGCACATAACGCTGAATACAAACCTGTGAAAGGTTGCAGCTAAGCAGTGTAATTCTTTGGAACGGGATGATACACTTCTTGTCAGGACATAGCCCATATTATGTGTATTTATGTAGAATTAGCAAAATTAGGACACAGAAGTGGAACTTGTATTTTTAGGTAGAACTGAACAAACTTTGTTTGAAATATACTGAATTTGGGGACGGAGTTGACATAAGAGCTGTATGTATGTATTCTGTAATGAAAATCGTGGCAGCGTCCTGTTACTCTATCGTACCATGTACTCAAGCCCCAGTTAGAATGAGCATCAGGATATAAGAAACCTCCAGTTGAAAACTGATATTAGCTGCAGTCAAACTCTTCTTTATATCCGAGAGAACGGACATCGCGTGGAATCCGAGGCAGTGATATATTATATGTAAATTGGTGGTGGAAGGAGGGAGAAAGTAAAGTAAAGGGAAGGAATTAGTGACAGCTGCATCGGGGTATTACCCGCAATCAGCAACGACTAGTGAAAATATGTACTGCACCAAGTTTAGAACCCAGTATCTCCTGCTTACTAGGCAGGTGCGTTAACCTCTGCGCCATTTGGGACACAGTATTATAGCAGCTGCGCGGACGATCTCGGCACACCTCACGGCCGACCCACCACCTATCCGTAGTCCCTGTCCATTTCCTCAATGCTCGATACTCTGAGATTCCCGAAAGAACAGACACCACGCATACGTAACTGATATTTAATTTTAAATGGGGTTAGGTGGTGGGATTTTAAGACAGATTAGTTGCTATGCAGAAACTGTTATGGTTTTAAATACGTAGTTTCCATTAGGGTTATGGTTGCAAATTATACCATGCCACTTGTATTAAGTGACAACACTATAGGTACTACTATTAAGGGCAACACATAGATAAGTATAATGATCATGCTTCTTACGTCATTCCTAATCAGTGAAATTCTACATCAAGATTCCTGCCAATCGTCTCAGCTGAGGCTTAGTCTGTAAAATTCGACATTGTGGAAATGTCCTGTGTTGGGGTGTGTTCACTGCTGAAAGGGAGATTTATGACGGCACTAAACGCGATCTCCCTATTTTATCGTCTAGAACGACACCTGCAGTCCGAGTTGAACATAAACCTATATGACAGGATAACTGAGGCAAGAAACAATATTTCTGAACCCTCCGATCTTTTATGGTCACACCACACACAAACAGTACACGCATCTCAGTGTAAGACTATTCTCACCCTTCCTTCCGGCGGTCACAAACCTTAATTTTGCACTTTATCTCTCCTTACTGCTAGTCATTCGTCGTTCTCTTTATAATAATAATGCCGTTAGAGATCATGTCATGTTTATTCAATGGAACTGTTAAATAGAAGCCAACGTTTAAATATTTTTAAACGCAGCTGTTTATGCTTTTTCTGGCTGCTTTCGTGGTGGTCAATTGTGTATTAATAACTTCACGATTTCAAAATGGTTCAATTTGCTCTGAGCACTATGGGACTTAACATCTGAGGTCATTAGTCCCCTAGAACTTAAAACTACTTAAACCTAACTAACCTAAGGTCATCACACACATCCATGTCCGAGGCAGGATTCGAACCTGCGACCGTAGCAGTCACGAGGTTCCAGACTGAAGCGCCTAGAACCGCTCGGCCGCACCGGTCAGCTTCACGATTTCGTTTGGAGCTATAATTGGAGAGCTGTGGAATGTTCCCAAATTCATAGAGAGAGATAGTTTCTTGAAATTTTCCAAGTACATTTTCGTGTGTTGATAGACGTCGTCCAGTGAGCGTGTTACAATTCAGACATTCGATCAGGTCTGTGGTCTACCATTACGCACGTTGAATATCAGGCTGAAATCCAGAAAATTCTACAAACAGAGTTTTCTGCCCGTTGATGGTGGTAAGGGATATCTTCCTGAACAGTGTAATAGTGGCAACCTAAGCACTTGCCACTGGAGGCGCCATTCGACAATGACGGAGACCGGTAAAGAATACCCTCGTAGCTGTCAGTACTTACATTTGAATAATGTAAGAAGCAAGTACTGCTTGTTACGGATGAGTATCTGTAGCGGTGAAACCAGTACAAGGTCTTTGTGATTATCGACAATGGCCCACTAATGTGATGTGTGGTTCTGATCCCAGTCTAGCAGTTGGACAAGAAGAAAACTCATACCATTAGGTGTAATCTATTTCGGCGTGATTAACTCCGTTCTAATATATAGAAGATATTGGTGTTGCTGTTAAATCCAGACATTCCAGGAACTATCGAAAACCTGGAAACTACGAAGGCGTGTTGAAAAGTGGTGCCTCTGAATTTTTTATTATGTTCTAGTTGTTAAATAGTTAACGCAGAACAGGGAATCAGCGATCATAAAGCGGTTACGGCATCGATGATTTCAGCCGTAAATAGAAGTATTAAAAAAGGTAGGAAGATTTTTCTGTTTAGCAAAAGTGACAAAAAGCAGATTACAGAGTACCTGACGGCTCAACACAAAAGTTTTGTCTCAAGTATAGATAGTGTTGAGGATCAGTGGACAAAGTTCAAAACCATCGTACAATATGCGTTGGATGAGTATGTGCCAAGCAAGATCGTAAGAGATGGAAAAGAGCCACCGTGGTACAACAACCGAGTTAGAAAACTGCTGCGGAAGCAAAGGGAACTTCACAGCAAACATAAACATAGCCTAAGCCTTGCAGACAAACAAAAATTACGCGAAGCGAAATGTAGTGTGAGGAGGGCTATGCCAGAGGCGTTCAATGACTTCGAAAGTAAAGTTCTATGTACTGACTTGTCAGATAATCCTAAGAAATTTTGGTCTTATGTCAAAGCGGTAGGTGGATCAAAACAAAATGTCCAGACACTCTGTGACCAAAATGGTACTGAAACAGAGGATGACAGACTAAAGGCCGAAATACTAAATGTCTTTTTCCAAAGCTGTTTCACAGAGGAAGAGTGCACTGTAGTTCCTTCTCTAGATTGTCGCACAGATGACAAAATGGTAGATATCGAAATAGACGACAAAGGGATAGAGAAACAATTAAAATCGCTCAAAAGAGGAAAGGCCGCTGGACCTGATGGGATACCAGTTAGATTTTACACAGAGTACGCGAAGGAACTTGCCCCCCTTCTTGCAGCGGTGTACCGTAGGTCTCTAGAAGAGCGTAGCGTTCCAAAGGATTGGAAAAGGGCACAGGTCATCCCCGTTTTCAAGAAGGGACGTCGAACAGATGTGCAGAACTATAGACCTATATCTCTAACGTCGATCAGTTGTAGAATTTTGGAACACGTATTATGTTCGAGTATAATGACTTTTCTGGAGACTAGAAATCTACTCTGTAGGAATCAGCATGGGTTTCGAAAAAGACGGTCGTGTGAAACCCAGCTCGCACTATTCGTCCACGAGACTCAGAGGGCCATAGACACGGGTTCACAGGTAGATGCTGTGTTTCTTGACTTCCGCAAGGCGTTCGATACAGTTACCCACAATCGTTTAATGAACAAAGTAAGAGCATATGGACTATCAGACCAATTGTGTGATTGGATTGAAGAGTTCCTAGATAACAGAACGCAGCATGTCATTCTCAATGGAGAGAAGTCTTCCGAAGTAAGAGTGATTTCAGGTGTGCCGCAGGGTAGTGTCATAGGACCGTTGCTATTCACAATATACATAAATGACCTTGTGGATGACATCGGAAGTTCACTGAGGCTTTTTGCAGATGATGCTGTGGTGTATCGAGAGGTTGTAAAAATGGAAAATTGTACTGAAATGCAGGAGGATCTGCAGCGAATTGACGCATGGTGCAGGGAATGGCAATTGAATCTGAACGTAGACAAGTGTAGTGTGCTGCGAATACATAGAAAGATAAATTCCTTATCATTTAGCTACAAAACAGCAGGTCAGCAACTGGAAGCAGTTAATTCCATAAATTATGTGGGAGTACGCATTAGGAGTGGTTTAAAATGGAATGATCATATAAAGTCGATCGTCGGTAAAGCAGGTGCCAGACTGAGATTCATTGGAAGAATCCTAAGGAAATGCAATCCGAAAACAAAGGAAGTAGGTTACAGTACGCTTGTTCGCTCAGTGCTTGAATACTGCTCAACAGTGTGGGATCCGTACCAAGTAGGGTTGATAGAAGAGATAGAGAAGATCCAACGGAGAGCAGCGCGCTTCGTTACAGGATCATTTAGTTATCGCGAAAGCGTTACGGAGATGATAGATAAACTCCAGTGGAAGACTCTGCGGGAGAGACGCTCAGTAGCTCGGTACGGGCTTTTGTTAAAGTTTCGAGAACATACCTTCACCGAAGAGTCAAGCAGTATATTGCTCCCTCCTACGTATATCTCGCGAAGAGACCATGAGGATAAAATCAGAGAGATTAGAGCCCACACAAAAGCATACCGACAATCCTTCTTTCCACGAACGATACGAGACTGGAATAGAAGGGAGAACCCATAGAGGTACTTAGGGTACCCTCCGCCACACACCGTCAGGTGGCTTTCGGAGTATGGATGTAGATGTAGATGTAGAAATATCATTTGAGGTATTACTATATTAGCCATGTGGTTTGAGGCGCCTTGCCACGGTTCGCGCGGCCCTCCCCGAGAGAGGTTCGAGTCCTCCCTCGGGCATGGATTTGTGTGTTGTCATTAGCGTAAGTAGTTTAAGTTAAAATAAGTAGTGTGTAAGCCTAGGGACCGATTACCTCAGTAGTTTGGTCCCATAGGAACGTACCACAAATTAAAAAAAAATGGCATGTTATACATATTACTCGGTCGACTTTCCCGCTTCGCTGACGCAAGCTGCAACCGCCTGCCTCTAGAGGACTCACAACTGTAGTGTGTAACATGATGGTGTGTCATGTAACTACGTCGGTGCATGGGAAGGAGCGTGCTGTAATCCAGTTTCTACACGCAGAAAACGTGACACACGTGGTTCAAATGGTTCAAATAGCTCTGAGCACTATGGGACTTAACATCTATGGTGATCAGTCCCCTAGAACTTAGAACTACTTATACCTAACTAACCTAAGGACATCACACAACACCCAGTTATCACGAGGCAGAGAAAATCCCTGACCCCGCCGGGAATCGAACCCGGGCGCGGGAAGCGAGAACGCTACCACACGACGACGAGCTGCGGACTGACACACATGGAGCACCCTCTTCTTCAGCATGACAGTGTCAGATCATAGACATCTGCAACAATCCGAAACCTCGGTTTCACTCTCATCGATCATACCGTACAGTCCCGATTTGGTCCCATCAGATTCTGTTCTGTTTCTAAAACTCACAGAGCACCTTCGAGGATTTCACTTTGATAATGATGATGTGGTGAAAGCAGAGATGAGGTTGCGGCCCCATCAACAAAGTATAACATTCTACAGTGGTGGGATCAACAATCTGGTCTATCGTTGGGAGTAACGTATCATCACTGGGGTGACTGTGTTGCGAAATAAGGATGTAGACGTGAAGAATAAAAATGTAGAATATTAATAAAGTTTGTTTTATTTTAGAAGTTTTAAGTTTTTTCATATAAAAAATTCAGAACCATTACTTTTCAGCACGCCATGTTATGTTTCCTAGAAGTCACAGTACGCAAAGGACTCGAATGGTAGTGCTCGTAAAAACTTCATGAACTATTTTGACCTGTTGCAGAGAGATAGGTACTTTTTGAAGTCAGAGGAGTGCAGTGGTATCTGTAACACGATGACCGGAGCGGGTGACGTGGTCGGGGTTGTTGGTTAGGAGAAGGTGGCTGTTTTTAGCAATCTTCCTGTTTATAGTTGGTTCTCCCAATACATTTTCCGTAGTTCAACCCCACCGCTCGTGTTGTGGTGGAGACATGCTGATGCACGCAGCCCAGGGAACGCGACGCTGCGCTCGGTCAGCGGCTGTGCTGGCGGTAGGAGTTTGGCGGCAGGAGGCCCGGCCCAGCGCGCCTCCTGCAGACGCGGCGGCCCGTGACGACGCCGGGAGTCGCCGGTGCAGCAGCGGGCAACGCCCTCCGCCGGCCGGTCCTCGGGGACAGCGTCACTGGTGACGACGACGTGACAGCGAGCGAACGCCCAATCGGTCTAACCGAATGCCGATGCCCACCTCTGATGCCCTTAAATAGTGCAGACCGCTGCTGAATCCGCCGGCTACGTGGCGGTGTGTTTATTAGAAGGTTCTCGATGAGTTGGCTAAAGGCCTGGCCAGACAGAATCCGGCCGTCCGTCGCAGCGGCAGGCCGGACCCGTCAGCGGCCAGGGACGCCACACAGGCAACGGCCGGCCGGCCGGCCGCAGCGACTCTTGATGCGTCAGCTGTTAAACTGTGGAAGGGGCCGAACCTCATTATTCAGTTTGCATGCGTAGCCCGATTGTCTTGGCGTTAGAAGATTTGGAATCTTCACGCGGCACACGTTATATTTGTGGGAGCTCACTTTTTTTTTTTTTTTTTAATTGCAGAAATGAGTAGTTCGAACTAGCGATACGAAATGGCACCAAGAAGAGAACATGTTGGGTGCACGACATTAATAGCAAGAGAGAAAGCTTAGGAGAATACCATCGTCTGTGTATTGATCTAGAGTCTGACGAAGATAGGTTCTTCAAATGTTTTCGTATGTCGCGAGAATGTTTCGAGGAAATGCATCGCCTGAAAAAAAGGTGGGACCGAGAAGTGCACAACGAACTGGAGAAAGCCAATTGATACAAGGCACAGACTAGCCATTTGTTTGAGGTAAGTTTTACCGTTTGTGGCCTCATTGTGCTTCAAATAGAAGTCATATAAATTATTCCATTTCAGTTTTGCTGTATCATATGAAAGGTTCGGCGGAAGAAAGTGCTATCCCAAAACGTAGTTACGAGTGGAGTGATAAATTTATCTGCAGTGTTTACGAATACAGCGAACGATAGTAAGATCTAGTTCCGTATGTCCCGCTAGAGAGAACTTTCTACTTAATAGATAGTTTTGTTTCATTGTATTCGTAACATTGTCATTGAATTTAAACAAACATACCTTTGGTCGTTAACTTATCTATTCGTTCTATCGGCATAATTGATTTTAATCTTTCCCAAATACTTGACTACAGGCGACAGTCTCCAGACCATAGCTTTTTCTTTTCGGTTAGGACGTTCAACAGTCTAAGAAATTGTGAAACAAGTGTGCTAGGCAATATGGACCGTTCTACTGCCCAAGTATTTACCTACTCCTACAACACAGATGTGGAAGAAATCTGAAGGAGGATTCTAGAACTTTGGGGGTTTCCGAACTGCCTTGGAAGCATTGACGTAAAAGATGGTTAAAATGCCCGAAGGATAGTGGATGCCAATTCTTCTGTTACAAACATTTCTTTTAGCTAGATCTCCTGGCGATCGTTGATCGATACTACCGAGTTTACAGCAGTTGATATTGGAAGTTATGGACGTCACAGTGACAACACTATTTCTGAGAATTCAGCTTTCTATCAAGAGTATATCGAGGGCAAAAGTATTCTACCTCCAAATCAGGATCGCGTGTATCATACAAAACATTGTATTCTCTCACCTCCTGTATAAGTCTTTCTGTGTGCATGCACTACGAGCTGCAAGACAAAAACCGCCTCTCACCGCTGCTTCCAGTGTGACAGCAGAGCAGTTGAGTGCGCCAACAGAGGCAAGCAGCCGCTCCGGCTTGCGGCGAATCTGTAATCTGTGACAACCCGGCGGCGGCCGCTGCGGCAGGCCGCCCGCCGGTGCGTCAAAGCCGGACTCAGTGTGACCGCCGCCATACAATAACGAGCGATTCAACAGTGCGGCCTGCCGGCTGCGGTTCAAGGCCACAGGCTACGCGCAGGCCGCATTCTGTGTGGCCAGGCCTTAAAGGCCTGGCCAGACACAATCCGGCCTGCCCCTGAGACGGACGGCGCAGCGGGAGGCCGGGCCAGTCAGCGGCCAGGGACGCCACACAGCCAACGGCCGGCCGCAGCGACTCTTGATGCGTCAGCTCTTAACACTATAGAAAGGACCGAACCCCATTATTAAGCTTGCGTGCGTAGCGCAATTGTCTTGGCGTTAGACGATTTGGATCTTCACGCGGGACACGTTATCTTTGTGCGAGTTATTATTATTATTTTTTTTAAGTGCAGAAATGAGTAGCTCGCACTAGCCATACCAAATTGCACCAAGAAGAGGAGGTGTTGGGTGCACGACATTAATAGCAAGAGAGAAAGCTTAAGAGAAAACTATCATCTGTGTATTGATCTAGAGTCTGACGAAGATAGGTTCTTCAAATATTTTCGTATGTCGCGAGAATGTTTCGAGGAACTGCATCGCCTGATTAAAAAGGTAGCACCGAGAAGTGCACAACGAACTGGAGAAAGCCAGTTGATACAGGGCACAGACTAGCCATTTGTTTGCGGTAAGTTTTACCATTTTTTGCCTTTTTGTGCTTCAAACAGAAGTCTTATAATTTATTCCATTTCAGTTTTGCTGTATCATATGAAAGATTCGTCGGAAGGAAATGCTATCCCACAACGTTGTTACGAGTGGAGTGATAAATTTATCTGCAGTGTTTACGAATACAGCAAACGATAGTTACATCTAGTTCCGTATGTCCCGCTAGAGAGAACTTTCTACTTAATACATTGTCTTGTTTCATTGTATTCATAACATTGTCATTGAATTTAAACAAACATATCTTTGAAACTTCCTGGCAGATTAAAACTGTGTGCCCGACCGAGACTCGAACTCGGTACCAAGTTCGAGTCTCTGTCGGGCACACAGTTTTAATCTGCCAGGAAGTTTCATGTCAGCGCACACTCCGCTGCAGAGTGAAAATCTCATTCTGGAAACATATCTTTGATCGTTAACTCATCTATTCGTTCTGTCGGCATAAGATACTTGACTACAGGCAACAGTCACCAGACCATAGCTTTTTCTTTTCGATTAGGACGTTCAACAGTCTCAGAAATTGTGAAACAAGTGTGCCAGGCAATATGGACTGTTCTACAACCCAAGTATTTACCCACTCCTACAACAGAGATGTGGAAGAAATCTGAAAAGGATTTCTAGAACTTTGGGGGTTTCTGAACCGCCTTGGAAGCATAGACGGAAAGCATATCAGGTTAAAATGCCCGAAGGATAGTGGATCCCAGTTCTTCTGTTACAAACAATTCTTTTCGCTGGTTCTCCTGGCGAGCGTTGATCCATACTACGAGTTTACAGTAGTTGATATTGGAAATTATGGACGTCACAGTGACAACACTATTTCTGAGAATACAGCTTTCTATCAAGAGTATATCGAGAGCAAAAGTATTCTACCTCCAAATCAGGATCGCGTGTATCGTTCAAAAAGTTGTATTGTCTCACCTCCTCTATAAGTCTTTCTGTGTCCATGATGCATGCCCAACTAGCTGCAAGACAAAAACCGCCTCACGCCGCTGCTTCCAGTGTGACCACAGAGCGGTTGAGTGCGCCAACGGAGGCAAGCAGCCGCTCCGGCTTGCGGCGAATCTGTAATCTGACAACCCGGCGGCGGCCGGTGCGTCAGAGCCGCACCCTGTGTGACAGCCACCATACAATAACGAGCGATTCAACAGTGCGGCCCGCATTCTGTCTGGCCAGGCCTTAATTCAACCGCGCCACACGCGGCCCGCACCTGCGTAATTCTGCTAATGCTGCGTTTTTGCAGTTGATGGCTGCCTCTCACGTACACACATACCAACGTTCGTTACAAAACTGTTTCACCTGCATAACGCGCCGGCCAGCCTTCATCTGCCTTCTGCCGTGAGGCTGGCGCATCGCGCACTGAAACACACTAAATCACAATTTCGCACCATATTTCCTAAAAAGAACCCCTTGTCCTCTACATATCATACTTGCTACAATTTTCTACAGGAATAAATGTGAGGTGTATCAGAAACAATAATAATAATAATTTTTGTTGATTTTATACCATAGCTTTTATGTATTTTAGAAATGACATGACGTAATGTCTTAAGCTGCTTTTGAATTTATTATTCGCTCTGCGTCCGGTTTCAGTCAGAGACCATCATCCATGCAAACTTTCCCGTATCTTTGAGCTGCGTACAACAAGTGCTGAATAATAGTATATAACCGAGACCCATTGTACAGTAAAAAACATGACCTGGACACCTGCTTAACGTGTTACATGGTGTCATTTCTAAAAGATAAATAATAATAATAATAATAATAATAATAATAATAATAGATGCAGAGGTGACATATCAAGCTAAAACTAAAACTAAACAAAGGTCGCTACACTACGCATACATTGATTACCAAAAAGCTTTTGATAGTGTACCCCACTCATGGTTACTACAAATATTGGAAATATACAAAATAGATCCTAAATTGATACAGTTCCTAAACATAGTAATGAAAAATTGGAAAACCACACTTAATATCCAAACAAATTCAAATAATATCACATCACAGCCAATACAGATTAAGCGTGGAATATACCAAGGAGACTCATTAAGTCCTTTCTGGTTCTGCCTTGCTCTGAACCCACTATCCAACATGCTAAATAATACAAATTATGGATACAATATTACTGGAACATACCCACACAAAATCACACATTTGCTATACATGGATGATCTAAAACTACTGGCAGCAACAAATCAACAACTCAACCAATTACTAAAGATAACAGAAGTATTCAGCAATGATATAAGTATGGCTTTTGGAACAGACAAATGTAAGAAAAATAGCATAGTCAAGGGAAAACACACTAAACAAGAAGATTACATATTGGATAACCACAGCGACTGCATAGAAGCGATGGAAAAAACGGATGCCTATAAATATCTAGGATACAGACAAAAAATAGGAATAGATAATACAAATATTAAAGAAGAACTAAAAGAAAAATATAGACAAAGACTAACAAAAATACTGAAAACAGAATTGACAGCAAGAAACAAGACAAAAGCTATAAATACTTATGCCATACCAATATTGACCTACTCATTTGGAGTAGTGAAATGGAATAACACAGACCTAGAAGCACTCAATACACTTACACGATCACAATGCCACAAATATAGAATACATCACATACATTCAGCAACAGAAAGATTCACATTAAGCAGAAAGGAAGGAGGAAGGGGATTTATCGATATAAAAAACCTACATTATGGACAGGTAGACAATTTAAGAAAATTCTTTCTAGAACGAGCAGAAACTAGCAAAATACACAAAGCAATCACTCATATAAATACATCGGCTACACCACTACAATTTCATAACCACCTCTACAACCCTTTAGACCACATAACATCAACAGATACGAAGAAAGTAAATTGGAAAAAGAAAACACTTCATGGCAAGCACCCGTATCATCTAACACAGCCACACATCGATCAAGACGCATCCAACACATGGCTAAGAAAAGGCAATATATACAGTGAGACAGAAGGATTCATGATTGCAATACAGGATCAAACAATAAACACCAGGTATTACAGCAAGCATATTATTAAAGATCCCAATACCACAACAGACAAATGCAGACTTTGTAAACAACAAATAGAAACAGTAGATCACATCACAAGCGGATGTACAATACTAGCAAATACAGAATACCCCAGAAGACATGACAATGTCGCAAAAATAATACATCAACAGCTTGCCTTACAACATAAACTTTTAAAACAACAAGTTCCTACATACAAGTATGCACCACAAATTGTACTGGAGAATGATGAATACAAATTATACTGGAACAGAACCATTATAACAGATAAAACAACGCCACATAACAAACCTGACATCATACTCACCAATAAAAAGAAGAAATTAACACAACTAATCGAAATATCCATACCCAATACAACAAATATACAAAAGAAAACAGGAGAAAAAATTGAAAAATACATCCAACTGGCTGAGGAAGTCAAAGACATGTGGCATCAGGATAAAGTTGACATCATACCAATTATACTATCAACTACAGGAGTCATACCACACAATATCCACCAGTACATCAATGCAATACAGCTACATCCAAACATATATGTACAACTACAGAAATCCGTAATTATTGATACATGTTCAATTACCCGAAAGTTCCTAAATGCAATATAACACATACCGTACAGTTAATAGGAAGTGACGCTTGATCAAGGTCCGCGTCACTTTCCATTCTTAACCAGACTTAACATCTGAGAAAGTAAAGAAATAATAATAATAATTGTCTAAATCTATATTCCACATGTCACCTTACGGTGTTCGGATTAGGGTACTTCCTGTACCACCAGCCGGCCGGTGTGGCCGATCGGTTCTAGGCGCTTCAGTCTGGAACCGCGCGACCGCTACGGTCGCAGGTTCGAATCCTGCTTCGGGCATGGATGTGTGTGATGTCCTTACGTTAGTTAAGTTTAAGTAGTTCTAAGTTCTAGGGGACTGATGACCTCAGATAAGTCCCATAGCGCTCAGAGCCATTTGAACCATTTGAACCATTTGAACCTGTACCACCGACCATGGTGGCACAGTGGTTGGCACACTCGATTCGATTTTGGTAGGACGAGGGTTCAGACCCGGCCATCCTGATTTATTTTTTCCACGGCTCTTCTAAATCGCTCACTGCAAACGTTGAGATTGTTCTCTTAAAAGAGGCAGGACTGATTTGCTTCTCCATGCTTTCGTAATCAGAGCTGGTCCTCCGTCTCTAACAACCACACTCTCAACAGGACAGTAAACCCTAATCATCCATCTATCCCACTCTCTGTACCACAGTTGCTTCCCTCCCTTTTTGTTCTAGCCACGAATATTGCATATGAAGAACAACTTTTCGTAAGACCCCTTGTAATCCCGTTTTCTAACTTTACTTTCATTGTCTTGTTAGTAGATACTTATAGGAGACGGCAATATATTGGCCAATTCTTCTAGGAATATAGGGTCTCCGAATTTTACATTACACTACGCCATGAGGCACAGCGCTACTCTAGTAGCACATGCCAGTGGAGTTGAATGAGTGTTGGTTAGACCGTCAGCGAGAGCAGCACCGCTAGTTCCTGCTAATAATAAGGCGAGTACACTGTTCGCTTGTTACATGTTTTTACGAGCCTCAAAAAGGAGCAACTTATTTTCAGTTATCTGGGTAGTTACGAGTTTATTTTTGTAATTTCTTGCGTGTTTGAGTGCTTACTAGGCACAACCTTTTATTTCAATAACAGTGTAACGTACAGTACCGCCATTGTTTATCGACGATTGTATCGACACTTGTATCGTACAGGCTTTTGTTTGTTTGGTTAGAACAGTTCAGTGTCGGTTAGACCGTCAGTGAGAGCAGCACCGTTAGTTCCTGCTACTAATAAGGCGAGTACACCATTCACTTGTTACATATTTTTACGAGCTTCAAACAGGAGCGACTGCAGTAATGGTTAGGAACTGTGATTGTTGTGTACAGATGCGAGCTGAGTTTGCGACCCTTCACTCACAGCTCCAGGCTGCTTTGGTTTCTGTCACACAGCTTGAGGCTGCTGCCAAGGGGCGTCACTGTGTTGGGTCGGACACGGTGATGCGAGGGACGTCGAGCACGTCCCACGTGTCCACTGCTGTGGCTGCCCCGGGTACTGCCGGCACTGAGGTTCACCCCTCACCAGTTGTCGAGTAGGAGATCATTCCAAAGTCTGGCAGGCACCGAAAAACTCTTCGAGGGGCTGATCGTAGGGCATCCCCGGTTCATTTGACGAATTTTTTCGAGCGTTATCTGTGGCTGACTATGTCTGTGAGCTGGATGCAGTCGTCCACCCTATTCCAGTGGAAGCTTCTCGGCCCGCAATGTTTGGGCATTCACAGAGGGTAGGTTTGCTGGTAGTTGGGAGCTCCAACGTTAGGCGCATAATGGAACCCCTTAGTAACATGGCTGCCAAGAAGAGGAAGGAAGCAGTGTACACTCCGTGTGCATTCAGTGGGAAGTCATTCCGGATGTGGAAAGATCCTTCTGGATGCCATGAAGAGTACAGGGTGCAGCCAACTGCAGGTGGTGGCTCATGTTGGTACCGATGACATGTATCGCTTTGGACTGGAGCAGATTCTGTCTGGTTTCAGGTGGCTAGCGGAAAAGGTAAAGACTGAAAGTCTTACTTCCGAGATTAAGGCGGAGCTCAACATCTGCAGCATCTTCGATAGAACTGACTGTGGTCCTTTGGTGCAAAGCCGAGTGAAGGGTCTGAATCAGAGGCTCAGGCGGTTGTGTCACCGTCTAGGCTGCAGATTCCTTGACTTGCGCCATCGGGTGGTGGCTTTTCGGATTCCGTTTAATAGGTCAGGAGTCCACTAGACACAGGAGGTGGCTACACGGGTAGCGGGGGCTGTGTGGAAGGGACTGGACGGTTTTTTAGGTTAGAGGGTCTCAGGGAGCCACAGAAGGGACGTTCGTCTAAAAATGGGCAGGTCAAACACAGTAAGGTAGTTGTAGAAACGATTGGTATTGTAGTTGTAAATTGTCATAGCTGTGTGGTAAAGAACCAGAGCTCCATGCCTTAATAAATAGCACTGAAGCTCAAATAGTTGTAGGTACACAGAGCTGCATCGAGCCGGAAATAATTTCAGCCCAATTTTATTCAAACGATCGAACAGTGTTTAGAAACGATAGATTAAATACAGTTGGTGGTGAAGTATTTATTGCTGTCAGAAGTAGTTTCCCTTGTAGCGAAATTGAAGTAGATAGTTCGTGTGAAATACACTCCTGGAAATTGAAATAAGAACACCGTGAATTCATTGTCCCAGGAAGGGGAAACTTTATTGACACATTCCTGGGGTCAGATACATCACATGATCACACTGACAGAACCACAGGCACATAGACACAGGCAACAGAGCATCCACAATGTCGGCACTAGTACAGTGTATATCCACCTTTCGCAGCAATGCAGGCTGCTATTCTCCCATGGAGACGATCGTAGAGATGCTGGATGTAGTCCTGTGGAACGGCTTGCCATGCCATTTCCACCTGGCGCCTCAGTTGGACCAGCGTTCGTGCTGGACGTGCAGACCGCGTGAGACGACGCTTCATCCAGTCCCAAACATGCTCAATGGGGGACAGATCCGGAGATCTTGCTGGCCAGGGTAGTTGACTTACACCTTCTAGAGCACGTTGGGTGGCACGGGATACATGCGGACGTGCATTGTCCTGTTGGAACAGCAAGTTCCCTTGCCGGTCTAGGAATGGTAGAACGATGGGTTCGATGACGGTTTGGATGTACCGTGCACTATTCAGTGTCCCCTCGACGATCACCAGTGGTGTACGGCCAGTGTGGGAGATCGCTCCCCACACCATGATGCCGGGTGTTGGCCCTGTGTGCCTCGGTCGTATGCAGTCCTGATTGTGGCGCTCACCTGCACGGCGCCAAACACGCATACGACCATCATTGGCACCATGGCAGAAGCGACTCTCATCGCTGAAGACGACACGTCTCCATTCGTCCCTCCATTCACGCTTGTCGCGACACCACTGGAGGCGGGCTGCACGATGTTGGGGCGTGAGCGGAAGACGGCCTAACGGTGTGCGGGACCGTAGCCCAGCTTCATGGAGACGGTTGCGAATGGTCCTCGCCGATACCCCAGGAGCAACAGTGTCCCTAATTTGCTGGGAAGTGGCGGTGCGGTCCCCTACGGCACTGCGTAGGATCCTACGGTCATGGCGTGCATCCGTGCGTCGCTGCGGTCCGGTCCCAGGTCGACGGGCACGTGCACCTTCCGCCGACCACTGGCGACAACATCGATGTACTGTGGAGACCTCACGCCCCACGTGTTGAGCAATTCGGCGGTACGTCCACCCGGCCTCCCGCATGCTCACTATACGCCCTCGCTCAAAGTCCGTCAACTGCACATACGGTTCACGTCCACGCTGTCGCGGCATGCTACCAGTGTTAAAGACTGCGATGGAGCTCCGTATGCCACGGCAAACTGGCTGACACTGACGGCGGCGGTGCACAAATGCTGCGCAGCTAGCGCCATTCGACGGCCAACACCGCGGTTCCTGGTGTGTCCGCTGTGCCGTGCGTGTGATCATTGCTTGTACAGCCCTCTCGCAGTGTCCGGAGCAAGTATGGTGGGTCTGACACACCGGTGTCAATGTGTTCTTTTTTCCATTTCCAGGAGTGTAGTATGGGTAGACGTTATACCTGACAATCGGACTAAGCTATTAATGGGATTGTTTTACCGCCCCCCTCCCGCCCCCCCCCCCCCCAACTCAGAAGATATAGTTGCTGAACAGTTCAAAAAAAACTTGAGCCTCATTTCAGATAAGTACCCCGCTCATACAATTATAGTCTGTGGTGACTTTAATCTACCCTCGATATGCTGAAAAAAAAAGAACGTTTAAAGCTGACGGCAGGCATAAAAGGTCATCCGAAATTTTACTGAATGCTTTCTCAGAAAATTATTTTGAGCAATTGGTTCATGAGTCCACTCGAAGCGTAAATGGTTGCGAAAGCATACTTGACCTTTTAGGAACAAATAATCCTGGACAAATAGTGAGTATTGTGACGAATACAGGGTTTAGCGACCACAAGGCAGTTGCTGCTAGGCTGAATACCGTAACACCTACAACCATCAAAAAGGAACGCAAAGCATATCTATTTAAAAAAGCTGATAAAAATGCTCTTAACGCCTTTTTAAGAGACCGTCTTCACTCTTCTGATCTGATCATGGAAGTGTAGAAAAGTTGTGGAATGTTTTCAAAGAGGTAGTATGACAGCAGTTGAGAGATATATACCACATAAATTAATAAGTGATGGTACTGATCCCCCATGGTACACAAAACGGGTCAGATCGCTGTTGCAGAAGCAGCGAAAAAAGCATGCCAAATTTAAAAGAACACAAAACCCCCAAGATTGGCAATGTTTTACAGAAGTTCGAAATGTGGCTCGTACTTCAATGCGAGATGCTTTTAATAATTTCCACAACGAAATTCTGTCTCGAAATCTGGCAGAAAACCCAAAGAGATTCTGGTCATACATAAAGCACACCAGTGGCAAGACGCAATCAATACTTTCACTGCGCGATAACAACGGTGAAGTCACTGATGACTGTGCCACTAAAGTAGGGTCATTAAACACGGTTTTCCGAAACTCCTTCACCAAAGAAGACGAAGTAAATATTCCTGAATTCCAATCAAGAACAACTGCCAAGATGAGAAACATAGAAGTAGATATCCTCGGAGTGACGAAGCAGAAGCAGCTTAAATCACTTAATAAAGGCAAGGCCTCCGGTCCAGATTGTATACCAGTCAGGTTCCTCCCAGAGTGTGCTGATAAAATAGCTCCTTATTTAGCAATTATATACAGCCACTTGCTCACAGAAAGATTCGTACCTAAAAACTGGAAAATTGCTCAAGTCACACCAATACACAAAAGGGAAGTAGGAGTAATCCGCTAAATTACAAGCCTATATCACTAACGTCGATTTGCAGTAGGGTTTTGGAACATATACTGTATTCGAACATTATGAAGCACCTCGAAGAAAACGATTTATTGACACATAGTCAGCACGGTTTCAGAAAATATCGTTCATGTGGAACACAACTAGCTCTTTATGATCATGAAGTAATAAGTGCTATCGACAGGGGATATCAAATTGATTCCATTTTTTTAGATTTCCAGAAGGCTTTCGACACCGTTCCTCACAAGCGTCTCCTAACCAAACTGCGTGCCTACGGAGTATCGCCTCAGTTGTGCGACTGTATTCGTGATTTCCTGTCATAAAGGTCACAGTTCGCAGTAATAGACGGAAACTCATCGAGTAAAACAGAAGTAATATCCGGCGTTCCCCAAGGAAGTGTTATAGGCCCTCCAGTGTTCCTGATCTATATTAACGACATAGGAGACAATCTGAGAAGCCGTCTTAGATTGTTTGCAGATGATGCTGTCATTTACCGTCTTGTAAAGTCATCAGATGATCAAAACAACTTGAAAAATGACTTAGATAAGATATCTGTATGATGCGAAAAGTGGCATTTCACCATGAATAAGGGAAAGTGTGAAGATATTCACATGAGTACTAAAAGAAATCAGCTAAATTTCGATTACGCGATAAGTCACACAAATCTGAAGGCTGTAAATTCAACTAAATACTTAGGGATTACAATTACAAATAACCTAAACTGCAACGATCACGTAGGTAATATTGTGGGTAGAGCAACCAAAGACTGCAATTCATTGGCAGAACACTTGCGACAGGTCTAGTAAAGAGATTGCTTACATCACGATTGTCCGCCCTATTATGGGGTATTGCTCAGCGGTATGGGATCCGCATCCGGTGGGACTGACGGATGACATCGAAAAAGTGCAAAGAAGGGCAGCTCGTTTTGTATTATCGCGAAATAGGGGAGATAGTGTCACAGGCATGATACGTGAATTGGAGTGGCAATCATTAAAACAAAGGCGTTTTTCGTTGCGACGGGATCTTCTCATGAAATTTCAGTCACCAGTTTTCTCCTCCGATTGTGAAAACGTTATGTTGGCACCCACCTACATAGGGAGAGATGATCATCACGATAAAATAAGAGAAATCAGAGCTCGCACAGAAAAATTTGAGTGCTCGTTTTTCCCGTTGTAGAGAGACAGCTTGAAGATGGTTCATTGAACCCTCTGGCAGGCACTTCATTGTGAATAGCAGAGTAATCACGTAGATTTAGATGAGTATCTCCGTCACACTTTCGAGACAAATAAACGAACCTATTACGAAGCTCGCTGTTCTTCTCTGGATCTGCTCTGTTTCCTCAGTCAGACCTATCTACTATGGGAAACAAACTGACGAGTAAAAGTCAAATATCGGTCGTAGGAGAGTTTTTTAAGCTACGTTCTACGCATGGACTGCACTTCCCGTGGGTTCCTTTCATACGATTTGTTTCATGTGTGTAGAAGTGCTAAAGGACTTTATGTCCGTAAATTATGGAGAATTACGTAGGGATAATATTTACGGGGGCTCAAATATTATCGACTTCGCTACTTTATATTTGTGGTAGCGTGAGGGTTCTACCGTACCTACTGTGGTGAGTTGTGGTATACTGTCGCGTATCATGCCCAACTTCCGAAATAAGATTCATGCTTTGTCCTTGACGTTGTCTGAGAGGTAAGGTTCGCTTAAGGTTCAATAAATATAATGATTCCGGATCCACCATTGGGCTCCAGTGATCCATCGTAGGCATCTTCTTTGTATAACCTGTAGCTTCTTGTAGTTAGTGGCACACGTAGTACCCCAAGAGGTCGATCCATACAAAATAGACGGTTCGACTGTGGCGTGGTACAGCTGGAGTTTCGTGCGTTGGCTGAGGTACGAGCTCTTCAGAAATGGGAGGAGAGCATCCAGCACTTTGAGGCCAGACGTCTTCTTCTCCATAATGTGATTACTATACAGCAGTTTGGCGTCCAGATGAACTCCAAGGTATTTTACAGTTGTTACCCAGGGGAGTGGCTGGTCTGATATCGGTAGGCGTTCATTGACGATGGGTCTCCGACGTGTGAAGACAATAACTCCGGTTCTAGTTGGCGCTGCCTCCGTGAGGTGGTCCATTCTAGTTCCTGCAGTCATGAGCGCTGTGTCGTCAGCATAGAAACTGGCAGTAACATGTAACACCGTCTGGAGGTCGTTAATGTGTAAACTAAACAGCAATGGAGATATGGCCGATCCTTGTGGAAGTACTTAAAGGACAGGCCGTGTTGTTGAATTCTTGTCATCAATGCGGACATACAATCTGCGATCCTGGAGAAAATTGTCGAGAAGTTTTAAATAGCAATCTGGCAGGGGAGTGGTACGTCGGAGCTTGACGATCAAGTTACGTCGCCATATTTTATCGTAAGCCTTCTCTATTTCGAGAATGACTCCAATGGTATGTTTTTTCTTATTGAAATTGTCTTGGATAGATTCCGTGATGCATAGTAGATGTAACTCAGCCGATAGCTTCCCCTGGAAGCCAAACTGCTCGTCGGATGATGTTGTGCGCCACAAGGATGTCCAGCATGCGTTTCATTAGACACGTTCCAGTACCTTTCCCAGCGTCGGCAGTAAGCTTATGCCAAACTGCTCGTCGGATGATGTTGTGTGCCACAAGGATGTCCAGCATGCGTTTCATTAGACACGTTCCAGTACCTTTCCCAGCGTCGGCAGTAAGCTTATGTGTCCGTAGCTGTCAGGGTGTGAGAGATCCTTGCCCGGTTTTGGTACTGGCCCTATTCTGGCAATCTTCCATGCCTCGGGGAAGTATCCAGTCCTGAGACAGCTGTTCACTCTCCGGGTGAGAAGCACGATAGGCTTTCTCAGTAGGTGTTTCAATTCCGTATTGCCGATTCTATCTGTTCCGGGTGAGGTGTGTTTGCTATACTTGATAATCCTCCGAATTTCCTCCGGCGTTGTCAGCTGGGGCATAGTATTAGTCGGGGCGTCCCTAATAGCTTCCCATTCCGCCGCTGTGTCCTCTTCTGCACGGTGGAGTGCATCATCTCCATCCTCCGTGGGGGGCGTAGTCATCTGTTGTTGGTATGTACCCGCATACAGCTTCGCCTGCGCCAATGAGTCGTACAAGAGGCCATGGGGTCCTGGAATTGCCCTTTTGGGGAGCTGTTGCTGTCTGAGACTTTTAACTATTCGCCATTCATCTTTGGTGCGTAATAGAAAGTTGTCCATTCGGAGTTCCCACGTGTGTTGCTTCCAGTCCTGAACCTTCCGCCGGAGTTCTCGGGTTCGTCTGTGATTCTCCCGTCTATCATCTTGTCTTAAGTTCCTACAGTGGTGGTGGAAACTCGTCATAATTGACTTCTGGTTACAGGCGCTGCGTGAGTGCTCGTTGTTTCGCACTGTTCATCTTCTTCGTGAATACTTCGGCTGCCACATCAATCGCTTCTCTGGTAGTTACAACCTGGGTTGGTTGGTCACACATTGTTCTTGAGGTACGTTTGGAACTGCTGCCAATCGTAAGTTCTTGTCGACGGCGGTGGGAGTTGCAAAGTAGCCCTCTCTATGAGTCCTAACACCGGTCTGTGGTCCGACGAAAGATCATCCAGCGTCTGCAGATGGAGATTCGGGTTGATGTTCTTGATTATTGCGATGTCCAGAACATCGGGGTCTCGTGTCTGGACGTAAGGTATCCTCGTCGGTTTCCGTGGGCCGTGGACGGAAACATTTAAATCCTCAACCAGTGCAAACAACATATGTCCTTTTGGGTTAGTCTTACGGGAATTCAAGGCAACATGTTTATTATTAAGATACCCTCCAAGGAGGATCTTGTCACAACCCTCTGTGGCGGCGTAAAGATCTTCTGGATGGAGAGGCTTCTTTGGGCTATGGTAAGCTGCAATACAGGTGATGTTTCCAACCGTCGTGTGGATTGTTACTGCCGTGGCCTCTGGAGTTGGGGTAAACGTTCTTGGTGGTGACAAATGCATTTTCTGGTCAGAACTGCGGTCCCTCCACCCCGTAGGTCCCACCTGTCCGTCCGGTAGATGTGCATGTTCCTCAAGCGGAGGTCGGTTGACTCATGGAGATGTGTTTCGGAGACAAATGCTACGTCTATCCTGTGGCGATGTAAGAAGTCCGTGAATTCTGTTTTCTTCAGTTTCAGGCCGTTGACATTCCAGATGCAGAAGTTGAAATTCCTCGTGTGATACCGTATATCCATTTAGGGTGTTTGAAAAGCTGTCAGTACGCTTTCAACAAGCGAGAGGATAGGCGTCAGCTTCTGCTAGAGGACGGTGAGTAGTTGAACAATATCTGTTAACGCTTGTGTAAAGGTGGTCGACCAGGCAGATGATGTCTCCACTGGTGTTGACGTCAGTGTGTGGGCTTCGGAGTAAGAGAGCTGTTGTCTTGTCTGTCGTGGAGTCACTCTGCGTGCCGGTTGTGTGGTCGAGAGTCGATTGTTTCCGCAGGGAGAGGTGCCGCTTGTTGTTGGGTGGCCGGAATCGCCGCCATGGCCGAGTTATTCACAATTATAGGCCGTTGTGGGATCGACTTCTTTGGTGTCCTTCAAGTATATTTCCGTAGGAGTTCTTGAAATTTGGGACAGCCACGGTAGGTCGCTGGATGTTCTTGTTCACAGTTGGCGCAATTTGGGATTTGGGGGCCCCGTCCTAGGATAGGCACAATTCGATGACTTGTGGGAGCCACCGCAGCGGACGCAGCGGGCTGGCATGCTGCAGTAGTTCGCTGTATGCTCGAAACGTTGACAATGTCGACACTGAACTGGTCTTTCTTCGCTATTATAGGTTTCTATCATCACTTGTGTGTAGAACAGATACTTGACATCATATATCTTGTCACTGTCTTTTCCGGATGGGAGGGTGACTCGGTACACAGGTTGCAGTATCAGTAGTTTCGTCTTCTCGTCGCATTCCTTAAATTGGTAGACATGTAGCACTTTGAAGCTTTTTTCCTTGAGGGCATAGTAAAGTTGTTCCTCAGTAACTTCATCTGGAAGGCGTTTGACAACTACTTTCAATTCTCTGTCGTCTGGTGCTTGGTGCGTAAAATATGAGAAGCTGTGGTTCGTGAAGCATTTTATTGCACATCTTTCGTCTTCGAAGTTTTAAGGTTGCCCTCTAGAAGTACGTTGAGCGTTTCATTGAGGTGAACGTAATCCTTCGTGTAATAAATAGTGACTGGGGGCATTTTGCGAAGCACATTCTTGCATCTGTCCACGGCTTCTGCGGCAACAGAAGTTTGTGCGAGTGGCTTGTTGGCGGGTGATGGAGGCGCAGCTTGAGGTGTCAGTGGGGCGAATCGCTTCGTTGTGGGGATGGTCTCTTGCTCGTCTCTTAGCCGGGTTGGCTAAGTCCTTGGCTAATGCGTAGCTTTTGCGCCGTCCCGCAGTGCGTGTGGGGAGTCGTTGTCGTTTTCTACTGGAAAGGCCGCTGCCATGTCCGTGTCTTCCTCCGTTTGGTGGGTGTGCTGTGATTCGACATCTGAGTCCATAGCTGGCGATGCCAGACAAGTGTCGTTATCCTGCTCTTGCTTTTCCCGTGAAAACCGGATATGGCATTGTATGTCCTTCAGCGTTTCTTTGTTTTCCTCCCGACATATATCGAGTCTTCTGGCGTAGTCCTGGCGGTCGTCTTCATTACTGCGTCCGTCGTGGTGTAACGTATGACCGACGTCCGAATACGGTTTCGCCGTGTGCTGTGTAGTCTTCTGCTGTCGAGTAGGTCCTGTCGATCGTCGTTCTATCATGTCACGAACAGGTGCCGTAGCCTGGGTCGTCAACCAGTGTGGAGCGACCGCTGGGGCGTCCGGCGGGCCAGGCCCAACCGACCGACCAGCTGCCGACTCCGGCGCGTCCGAGGCAGCTGCCCGGCCCTGCGCGCATCGCCCTCGCTCGTCGGCATCGCGCACTCAACTGTGTGTGCGCGTAAGGTAGCACCACGTAACTGCGGGTACGGTGGCACCATCTATTAGTAGAGAGGCTGACTCGTGCACACCGTTTGACGTTGCACAGCGCCAGTGTGGTTTCACGCCGAAGAGAAGGCGTTCACGAAGTTATCGTCCACTACCGAATATGCAGGTGAGTAAGCAGAGACAATGAGAAGTGCTTCAATTTTTTGGGGCGGAGGGTGTTGGAGTCCGTTAAATGTATCGACGGATGATGGGTGTGTACGGTCAGTACAGTCTGAGTCGTTCAAGTGTTGTGGAATGGCGCAAACAGTTCCTTGAGGGACGCGAGTCACTGGAAGACGATGCTCGTCGTGTGTCATTACACCGGAAATGGTTGCGGAAGTGAACGCTTTAGTCTTGGACAAATGCAGAATCTCCGTGGACGAGATCAATCGGTTACTGGGTATTAGCGTGGGCACCGCCCACACCATAGTGCATCAACACTTGAACTGTCGAAAAATCTGTGCGCAGTGGGTTCCCCACCAACTGGCCGCCGAACAGCGCAGTATTCGAATGGCTCTGTCTTTTAGTCATCTGCAACGTTATCGTGAGAAGGAATACGGCCTTCTGTCGCGTATTGTCACAGGTGACGAAACATGGCGTCACCATTTTCAACCGGAAAACAAGGATCAGAACAAGCAGTGGAAACATGTGACTTCACCACCTCGTGCACACCAGTTCTTGTAAGTCTATGATGTCCTCCTTTTTTGACGACAAGGGTCCACACCTTGTCGTGTTCCTGGAACGGGGAACCACCATAAATGCCCAGCGTTATCAAGCCGCTTTACAAAATCTTAGACGAGCCATCAAGACGAAACGCCGAGGCATGTCGTCCAATGGCGTTATCCTCCTGCACGGTAATGCCCGCCTACACTCGGCCAATGCGGTGAAGACGACACTGCAGCAGTTTAGGTGGGAAACGCTGGAACATCCACCGCACCGTCCCGAACATTCGGCGTGTGACTTTCATGTGCTTGGACCATTGAAACAAGCTATTCGTGGACATCGATTCGCAACAGACGACGAAGATTGTGACTGGGTCCAGGCCTGGATCCGACAGCAGCCTACTAGCTTCTTCAAGGATGGAATCGACCGGCTAGTGTCGCAATGGGATAAATGTGCCAACAGTTTTGGCGACTATTTTGGAGTATGTGTACTGTGTATAACTACATTTTTGAGTTAATAAAATCGTTACCGTTACTTTACACTAGTGACCGGATTTCATTTGAATTCCCCTTATACATTATATACTTTATATTTTTGTTGAAGGTGAGTATTAAATGCCAATCCCTGAAGAAAGCGTCGTCCTTCATTTCGCAACAATTTTCTAGCTTTGCGACTTCTCACTATGCAACAGCACCACCCAGGAAGAGTCTGCCCATGTCTGACTTCTTACATGAGGCTATTTATATATATATTGTGAACAATGGTCCCATAACACACTCTCTGTGTACCCTGGACGTTAACTTTACGTCTGAAGGCTCCTCTTCATTTAGATGTCATGTCTTTGTTAGGGATTCTTCAATCCAATCACAGAACTGGCCCGATATTCCGTTAGCAAATATTTTGTTCGTTAGGTGACAGCACGATACCTTATAGAATGTCTCTAGGAAATCGAGAATCATGGTTTCAACCTGTGCGCCTGTGCCTTTCGAGTTTCCTCTGCGAACAGAAGGAGGTGTAAGGTACTACATGGAAGATACAGGTTGTCGATAATTAAAGTTCCAGTTCCAAAACGGTGTAGAATGAGAACCATCGCTCAGAGTGACGTCAGAGATAAAGAACATATTATTGACGCAGGAGGAAACAATATGGAACAAAAAGAAAATTACCAATGGATGGCGCTGTAAGTAACTTTACGTAAGGGTTCGGCTACAAATTACAAATGAAAAATGAATCACAATACGACGGCTATGGCTTGAGTTGCGTATTACACCATCCGAACTTTTCAATGAGCATGACTGCAGATGTTCGTCAGACAACGCTTGTGACACTGTTAGTTAAGGAAGTCCAGCCACCACGACAAGGGTGTACCACATCGGATGGGAAAAATCGATGTTTAATTTCGTGAGGCCAAAAATAGCATAAAAACAAAATGACATTGGTTTTTAATTACCCGCATAAAACGCAAAATAAGATCGGTTTCTAATGGTCATGAGACTGGTGCAAGATATGTTCAATATGGTGTCAACCTTTTTCTGCCACGGGTTGAAATCGAGAAACAGTATGTTCCACAACAGATCGGAGTGTGTCGGAGGCCACGTTCAAAACGCGTAACGCGATGCGTGCCTTAAATTCAGCCACGTTCGTTATCGGAGCACTGAACTCAACATCTTTCAGATAACCCCACAGCGTTTACCAGTGACGGTACAAGTAACAGAACTCGCAGCACTCATCACCTCCAAAAAATGCGGCCTTACGCTAAACGATGGCGACAACAAGCGCCGCATACTCGTCTTTGCAGAACAGAGTGGCACAGGTTAACGTGCGTTCTGATTTTCTGTTTCCCATATTCGGCACTTGTGCGTACCGAGATGTCCATTGAGATGCAAATGGGCTTCGTCTGCCGATATAGTGTTCCGTGGTCAATCCTTGGCCACTTCCATGCGAGCAAGAAAGTCCGAACGTTTGTCAACTCCTGAACATGGCTGGTTTTGTAGGGATAGCAACGCAGGAGGATTTTACGCACCGTACTTGGAGGCACGTCAAACGTTCGGGCTATTCCTCGTGCACTGCATGGTTGTGACACCACTGCCCAACCGCCGGCCGCGGTGGTCTAGCGGTTCTAGGCGCTGAGTCAGGAACTGCGAGACTGCTACGGTCGCAGGTTCGAATCCTGCCTCGAGCATGGATGTGTGTGATGTCCTTAGGTTAGTTGGGTTTAAGTAGTTCTAAGTTCTAGGGGACTGATAAGTTGAGAAGTTAAGTCCCATAGTGCTCAGAGCCATTTTTTTGATTTGGTTCGGAAGATTTTTGGAAAGGTGTTGTATCCTCAACTGTAACACGCTGGGCCGTAACTATTTTAAATGGTCCTTGATGTACTGTATACAGGCAGCGGGACAGAGATAGTGCCAGAGCTGGTCCCTCACATGTGCTGTCGGGGACAGAGCGGGGTATCCCGCCGACGGCGGAAGTACCTAAACATCACACAGCCAGTTCACAGGGACATGTGACATGTGTGGACGAGCACTGTCCTGTAGAAAAATGGTACCACGATACTGTTGCGTGAGAAGTAATAAACTAGGGCGCAGGATAATTGTCGTACTGTTGTCCCTCAATCACTACCAGCTGTGGCCCGAAGTCATACCCTACGGCCTCGTATACCATGACGCCAGGAGTAACACTATTGTGTCTCTCCAAAACATTGGAAGAGTGGGACTTCTACCGGGTCGCAGCAATGGTCGTGTGGGATAGTGCAGAACTGCGATTAATTGCTCAATGGAGTGGGAACCAGTTCGTCAGTTGCCTGTGCTTCCCAGTCATGGCACCACTCCAAACGCAGCTGTTTGTGTCCATCCGTTGCTCTATTTCCTAAATAGCGGAAAACCCCAAAATTCGAGGCAGGTTCGAAGCAGTCCACTTTCCCTACATATATAACGGCGGAAAATTCGAAACTTGTCGAGAAATTAAAAAATCAAGAGTATTCCCCCACTCCTGTGATGTCACATTTCAGAGTGCAGTGTAAATGCATGGTAAATTCAAAAATGGCCAATTATCCTAGTGATGAGAAATCCAAGATGGCTGACGTGAGGATAATAATGCAGCCTACACGGTTGTCAGATCCTGACATCGCCGTGCGGAGAGGCCGGGCGGTTAGAGGCGACATGTCCCGGATT
Source organism: Schistocerca nitens (assembly GCF_023898315.1). Classification (NCBI taxonomy): domain Eukaryota; kingdom Metazoa; phylum Arthropoda; class Insecta; order Orthoptera; family Acrididae; genus Schistocerca; species Schistocerca nitens. The sequence continues at coordinate 990,020,964 of NC_064616.1, read as the reverse complement.
GCGCGGCCCGTCCTATAGCAGGTTCGATTCCTCCCTCGCCCATGGGTGTGTGTGTTTTTCTTAGCATACGTTCCCGGGTTCGATTCCCGGCGGGGTCAGGGATTTTCTCTGCCTCGTGATGGCTGGGTGTTGTGTGCTGTCCTTAGGTTAGTTAGGTTTAAGTAGTTCTAAGTTCTAGGGGACTGATGACCATAGATGTTAAGTCCCATAGTGCTCAGAGCCATTTGAACCATTTTTTTCTTAGCATACGTTAGTTTAAGTAGTGTGTAAGTCTAGGAACCGATGACCTCAGCAGTTTGATCCTTAAGGGATTCACACACATTTGAACGTTCTCACATCACAGACTAATGACCCATTATTCAGATATGGTGAAAAATTAAAAAAAAATTCAACATGGTCCCTTGTGCTAAGGATAGCTTCTGGTCCTAAGTTTCAAATGGCAGGAGATTCAAAAACCATTGGTTTTCACGACATCTAAGACATTATATTTCACTTGCCAAAAGTTTTAAATCGGTGCAGAGTGCATGTTAAAACAATTTATTCCAGCGTAGTAACCATAACTTTAGAACCCAAAAGCTGACATGTCCCAAGTTTAAGCATTAACAGTAGGAGTGTCGGAAATATTTGATAGTCTAGAAGAAGTCGAACATCTTTCAATGTCAAAACGAGCAAACTTGTAGAATTTCACGAATTCCACACGTACAGCTGTCTGACAGCTCATTCCCTGACGCATCATTCACCAGCAGAATACTTCGATCACAAGTGCCCTTGTTGAAGAAATCGCACAGGCATTCATCAGAAAAGTATTTAGAAGTACTATGGAAACGTGGAAACCTGTCGAGAAACACCTTGCCAGCTGGCCGGTGTGGCCGAGCGGTTCTAGGCGCTTCAGTCTGGAACCGCGCGACCGCTACGGTCGCAGGTTCGAATCCTGCCTCGGGCATGGATGTGTGTGATGTCCTTAGGTTAGTTAGGTTTACGTACTTCTAAGTTCTAGGGGACTGATGACCTTAGAAGTTAAGTCCCGTAGTGCTCAGAGCCATTTGAACCATTTTTGAACACCTTGCCAGAAAACAGAAGTTCCAGTCTACCACCATTCGATAGCGACCACTAACACGTTTTGAAAATGGGTTACACCTACAGATTCACCAGTTGTCTCCATTTAAAAACGCATTAGAAACTTCAAATGTCGTGTGTACATCGTAAAACACCTTCAATTTACATACGCAAACGATTAAAATCACTGGATAATTCAATTCCAGGGTGAACACTATTTCACCATCTATTTATTGGAAGAATTATTGGAATATCACCCACATAGCTATCAGATTTCTATCACACTATAGCCTATCTTAAATGAAAGTCAGTGCTAGTTAAAGAATAATACTATCACCTATCAAAAAAGTGTGTAGTCTTTGTGGTATATCTATGTGGTCTTTGTGGTATATCTAGTCGAGAATGTATGGCATGAATCTACTACTACTAGTGCTAAAGTTACTGCTAGTACTGCTGCAGCTAGTTGGGAACCTATTGGAATCTGTGCTATGATTCTGCTGCTAATACCTTACTGAAGTCGCCATGGGACGTACTGTCTGAATCTAGGCAATGACTATTACTCTACCAACTGCACCACAATGACCACATATCTGTATGTTCCTGTTTGCACCGCGTTTCCACGCACAACATCATTATAACTGAAGGTGGTATAAGGCTAAAGTCGTCCTACAGTGGTTTGAGGAGCACTCACGTTAATGGCTTAGCCATCAAATTCGTCTTATCCGAACGTCCCTGTGGCGCTATAGAACATCATTTATGCATCCGCTATTTAGGAAATTATGTAACCATGTTATTTCAGATACCTCTGTAATCCTCAAAGAATACGCTGCAGCACTGCTTCACTAGCATGTTTGGTCTGCACACAATCCTAACCTGTGATGTGGAGTGCAATGTAAGTCGAAACAACAGATTCCTTGCTTCTGTGAGCGTTGGCAGACAGACTCTCCGCTGTCTTCGCAGTCCTTAGTGAGCTGTACGTTCGTGGCAATGAATCGCGTATTTTCTCACCCCTTCTAGCACAGTCTACGTCTGACATCGCTGTGTCGCAAGACTTTGCACAAAACAAAATAAACCGCCAAACAATGATACTCCAGCAAGAGAAGAGGAGTGTGTTCTTCTATGAATCTTAATTTTTCTCGTCTTCGAGATTCCTATGTGGGATGTGCGTTCGTGGTTGTAAAACGTTTTGCTATCTATCAGAATGTTCTCTAAACTTTCACAGTAAAATTTCGCAAAAGAAGATCCGAATGCCTCTCAATTCCTTCGATGTCTTCCTTTTGGCCTAGTGTCTCACTAGAAAGCCTAATGCGTTATATTTACTTGATGGTAGATTTAGAAACTGATGTCTTGGACGTTACTTTTAGTCATTTGTAGTCCTTTATCGTAAACATTTGATGTCACATACATCGAGAAACCCATAAAGCGATTATGTAGCATAGAGTCGGCGATTTATTGGGTGTAAACAGTACACCGACACACTATTAAGCATATGTTAATAATGGTTTGGATCAGCTGCATTAAAACTCTTGAAGTGCACACTGCGATCACGTTAATCCAGCACGCCTTTATATTCTCTACCTGCCTCCAAATTCGCTTAACTGTGGTACAAACTTAGATTTTATGCGGCTATTTACAGGAAATATTTCTCTAAGAGATGTAGAATTTGTGATACATTTATTGGCTATGTCTTCTGAGTCAGCAAAGTTCCCATCACGTCATTTTTGCTTGGCAGTGGATGTAGAAAACTACGGTCTGCACCGTCGCATTTTGTCATTTTCCATATTTATTTTCGAGAACTTATATTGTAGAAACATTAAAACACTGTATCACTTCAAGTGCGTAAGAATATATTTTGGAGAATGTATGAGTATGCGGACGTTGTGTTGCACCATCAAGTAGCTATGCTTTATTTCATTCGCACCAAAAACCTACCAGAAATGAATGTATTGTCAGCAGTCTGAAGAAACGTTTTGGCCTGGTATAAATACCGCAACTTTCCCAGATTCCTGATGAAACGACTAATAGCTGGTCGGAGGTGTTCAGGAGTCGATTTGGTGGTGTGCATATCTATACACAGTGCATGTAGGCTGTTTAGGTTTTCTTATTGGTAACGCCACGTTGCGTTCTGTATGAAAATCACTGGCTGTGCTATGTGCAGTCTCTGGCTAGTTTGCATTGTTGTCTGCCATTGTAGTGTTGGGCAGCTGGATGTGAACAGCGCGTAGCGTTGCGCAGTTGGAGGTGAGCCGCCAGCAGTGGTGGATGTGGGGAAGTGGGATGGCGGATTTTTGAGAGCGGGTGATCTGGACGTGTGTCCATCAGAAACAGTACATTTGTAAGAAGGGATGTCATGAACTGCTATATATATTATGACTTTTGAACACTATTAAGGTAAATACATTGTTTGTTCTCTATCAAAATCTTTCATTTGCCAACTAAGCCTATCAGTAGTTAGTGCCTTCAGTAGTTTGAATCTTTTATTTAGCTGGCAGCATTGGCGCTCGCTGTATTGCAGTAGTTCGAGTAACGAAGATTTTTGTGAGGTAAGTGATTTGTGAAACGTATAGGTTAATTTAGTCAGGGCCATTCTCTTGTAGGGATTATTGAAAGTCAGATTGAGTTGCGCTAAAAATATTGTGTGTCAGTTTAAACACAGTCATGTATAATTTTTCTAAGGGGACGTTCCATATGTCGACCCTTAGCCAAGGATACCTCACTGGAATCTTCTGATTTTTTCTTGTAGTTTGTGTAATTAGTGTAGCTTTTGTTTACTGCTAGCGCGAATTGTAGAGAGAATCTGCTTTGTAGTTGCAGTCTTTCATTGTTGTACAGTAAAACAGTTATGGCATGCATGTAGATTTGCACCAAGTATTTCGCAGCTGCGCTTGCAATTAACGAGATATTATTTTCAATGCTATGTTAATGTGTTTTCTTATTTAGCTCTTCAAATTGTGCTTTTCTGTGTTGTCGTGTGAAATATTGTGACAATAAAGGCGTGTGAAAAACGTAATACTAGGCTCCAAAGTAAACTGAGAAATGACAGCGAAGACGAAATAAGTGTGTTAGCGCCGCCGAGTAATGAATTAACTAATGTTCAAAGTAGTAATTTGGTAATTGTGCATAGGGAAATGGAGCGGGTGGCAACTAATGGCGTAGACAGTGAAACAATTAGTGAACAGGGTAGCATTATCGATCGATCGGTCGGCAACAGCTCGCCTTAGGAATCCGAAATGACAGGACACAATCTCGCAAATACTGTAGATTTAGGTTTTGGGTCCTCACCGTTTTCTCAAATAAGTCAAGATACATTTCCCGCTTGTCAAAATGTGAATGTTGCCTGTGCAAATTCGCTGCCGAAAAGCACTGAGGAACATGTTTCAGACACCAGTGCATTGTTGTTACAATTAATACAACAAATGGGACAAAAGCTTCAAAATGGAACAAAATCTTCAAAAGTTAGACACAATGGAACAAAATCTTCAAAATTTAGACACGATGGTACGAAATCAGAGACAAACACAGCAACAGCTTCAAAAGTTAGACTCATTGGAACAAACACTTGAACAAACACGTGAAGGTTTAACTGCTAAGTTACTTAAAATCGAATCGAAATGTCAAAAAGTCTGTAATGACGTCAAGACACAAATTTGTGAGCATTTTCAGCCTATTTTTTCGCGGCATGAAAATGCATTAGAGAATCACGAAGCAGCCATAAAAGAACTGCAAACTATTGTTCATGAAAATCATGAGACCTAGCAAGCTAAAATTGACTCAGTTGCATCTACCGATTCGGTTACGCAACTTGCAAAAACTCAGGAAAACTTAAATAATACAGTAGATACTCTGAAAATTGGTTCAGAAAGACACATGGAGGAAATTAGTTCATTATCAGAGAAAGCAGTTGAACGTTCAGATCAGCCAAATAATTTGTCTACGAAGGTAGATGATAATCTGAATGACACAAAACCGGTAGTCTTTAATGACACAGAAGAGTCCGAACAAATTAGGAAATTCAAACAAAATCAGAATCAAATTAATACGCAACACCAAAGAGAAATCCGGGAAGTACAAGATCAGCTGACACAGGTATACAAGAATTACGTATTTCAGAGGACACTCACGCCCCAATACGGGAAGAGGGACATAGAAATACGGAACAGCCACAAAATAATAACACGGGGTACTTCGGAAATTGTGAAAGAAATTGGCAAGGTACACCGAATTTTGAGATGGAACCGCCGAAACGAAGTAACAATGACCGATATTCGACTCGCCGACTTGATGATTTTGACTATAAGCTGTTTATTCAAAACATTTAAGAATTCCGGCAACGACATGCATCCACAAGCGTGGCTTCATCAATTATATCATTGCTTTCCTCCCAACTGGTCATTAGAGCACAGATTAGAATTTATGTGTGGCTATTTAGAGAATGAACCAGCTGTAAAAATGCGATCGGTCATTCACGACTGCCACAGTGAAGGAGAATTTTATCACGCCTTCCTCTCAGCATATTGGCCTCAAGCTGCACAAGACCGAGTAAAACATAGCATCATAATGATGAAACATTTCGAACAATCTGAATTCTCCAGTCTTGTGAAATATTTTGAAGACATGTTGCACAAGAATCAGTACCTGTCAAACCCATACAGCCCCTCAGAACTCATCCGCATTTGCTTAATCAAATTACCTGAACATTTACGACATATTATTTTGGCAGGACGTTGCAAAGACGACATTGAAGCTTTTCAGGGACTCTTACAAGAATTAGAAATTGACACTGACAATCGCGGAATGCGAAAACAGGAACACAACAATTTCAGGTCACATCCGCCACAATTCCGCGATGACAGAAATAATAACTGGACACGACAAGGCTATTTTTACAACGTAAATCGTGACCAAAACAGACACCACCCAGATGACAACCGTTGGCAGAGAAGAAATAGTTACAGAGAAAGATCGCATTTCCGTAGTAATGAATATCACAGAGACAATCAGAGAAACACACAATATGGGAACCAAAACAATTATTATCAAGGGAGACAGAATAACTTCAGAGGCAATGGTCCACCGTGCAGTTACGATTTGGGGAGAAATCCTCCACCACATGACGGACAAGAAAGAAATTTGGAATCTACCGACATGACGACAGACGATATGATCGTAACGACAGACCTGAATTGAATCAGAACTGGCGGGATACAAACAGGGCAGGGCCCTCTCGACAAGGTGAATTTGTAGAAGTTAGGTCTCCAAATCCCAATAACGACGCACGCCATCAAAGAGACAATACGCAATGACTCATACCGCTGGCAGCCACAAAACAGCTGCCGTAGCTAGTAATTACGTAAAAATGGAAGACATTAGGGACATCTTACTCCAGGAATACGACGTAAAACATAACAATATTGCATATCCTGTGATTCACATTACAGTAAATGACGTAAAATTTACGGCAGTACTTGACTCTGGCAGTCCCATTTCAGTAATTAGTGAAACAGCCTTTAGAAAATGCAACAAATCGAACGATTGCCCCACACTTCCGTTACGTAAGATTAAATTACAAGGTGCAATCTTTGGAAAAAGTGTAGATGTACGCCAACAAACCAACTTAGAATTCTTTTGTCAAAGCCACAGCTTCTCTATGAACTTTCTTATTGTTCCATTACTGTCGACGGAAATTATATTGGGAGTAGACTTTTTTAATGAATACAAAGCAATCTTAAACTTTCACGATGCTGAAATAAGTTTGAGAAAGAAGGTAAGTCAATAGCTTTGAAATTTGAAGATTGGCTCTCAAACCATGACGAGGAAATTAATCGGCTTTACCTTCTGTTAGACAACAGTTCGGAATTTTCTACGGAACTAGACACTAACAATCACTCTGCAAGTACTGACAGGGATGATATCGACGGCGCATTTGATTCTAATGAGTTAATTCAGAATAAAATTCAAACAATTGTGAATTGTAATGACACTGATAGGCAAGACCTTTTTGAGATTTTACAAGCACATTCCACAGTTTTTACTCACAAAACAGGAACAATCAAGGAATCTCAATACCAATTTCGTGTTCGTGAGCATACTAAATTTTGTGTTAGACCATAAGTAATTCCGGCACATTATAGGGACCGTGTTAGAACAGAAATACAATCTATGCTTGACGACGGCATTATTGAACCTGCAGTAACGTCATACAACAATCCATTACATGTTGTTGAGAAGAAAAATGGATCGCCGCAAACGTTGGAAGAACTTCTTCAAAATTTTAATGGTGTAAAAGTGTTGTCTTCTATTTATCTCAGATAAAGCTTTTATCAGATCGAACTTCATCAAGAATGTAGAAACTACACAGCTTTCCTTTGTTTCGGCGTTTAATAGTTTCGGAAACTTCCTTTTGGTTTGAACATTTCTTCGGCAACATTCATTCACGAGCTAAATTCCATATTAACTGAGTTCTTAAAACGTCACATCACCTTATATGTGGACGTTATTCTGATAGCAGAAGCCTCATGGGAACAACATAATCGCATCCTCAACAGCGTGTTACATATTTTGGCAGAATCTGGAATTACAGTTAACTTGTAAAAGTCTGAATTCGGTAGGACAAAGGTGAAGTTTTTGGGACATATTATTTCTTCTGAAGGCATTCAGCCGGATCCTGAAAAGTTAGAAGCAATCAGAGCCATTCCAGTTCCATCCACAAAAAAACAAGTCCGTGTTTTTTAGGTCTCGTAAATTTTTACAGTCGTTTTCTGAATATGCAAATTCTACTTACACCAAAACTTTGTTCTCTCACTGGAAAAAATACTATTTGGAACTGGGACGAACAAGCACAGTTGGAATTAAATTCTTTGAAAGAATCGCTACTTAACGCGCCAATACTAGCTCATCCAGATCTGTCACAAGATTTCTGCCTTAGCACGGATTCTTCTGAAGTCGGTCTTGGTGCCCATTTATTTTAAGAACCCACAGAAAATGACACTACTCTTCAGAAAACCATTGCTTTTTCTGGCCGAGTGCTAACAAAATCTGAAAAAATTATTCCGTTACTGAATTAGAAGCCTTAGCTATCGTTTGTGCATTTAACAAATTCCGTTTCTTTCTTTCTGGTAAGCACGTAAAAGTATACAGTGATCATCGTGCATTACAATTTCTTATGGCTTCAAAATTAAATCATGACAGGTTAAAACGTCGGGCATTGTTTCTGTAAGAATTCCACTTCACAATAGTCTACATTCCCGGCAAGGAGAACGTTGTTGCGGACGCACTGTCACGCGCACCGGCTGGGCATGAGAAAAGTAACACAGAAGGCAACCTCGAGAAAAATTCCAGTATTCTTTACAATCAGAAAGTCGCCTTTGAAAACTTCATCACCACATCTTTAAAGGACATTGCTCATGAACAAAATAAAGACCCGATTAGGAAAGACATCAAAAGTAAATGGCATGAAAAGACACACACTCAGATTCGGCATTATTATCTGGTTAGAAGCAACATAGTCTTCAAACGCTGCACTGTTGACGACAAGCTATGGGTACTCTGCATTCCAGATGATTTTGTTAATAAGCTCATTTGGTACATTCATTTCAGTTACGCGCATTTTGGTCCACGAAAATGTTATTATATTCTTCGAACGACTTGTTATTTTAACAATATGGAAAAGAGAATTCGAAGTCTTGTCTATTTGTAAACTTTGTCAAAAGGCGAAACCATCTACTATCTCACATCGTGCTCCGTTGTTTCCTATCATTCCTTCTAAATTAAAAGAATTTGCTGCTGTTGATCTCTTGGGACCCCTTGTCAGAACATCGAATGGATTTTCGTACGTTCTGGTCGCTGTTGAACTTACTTCAAAATTTGTTTCTTTCACTCATTACGTAAAGCCACTGGAGAGTATTTCATTGTACTCACCACATTGTAACCCGTCTGAACGGATTATGAAAGAAATCAATAAGCTTTGCAGACTTTATTGTCACAGAAAACACCAGCATTAGGACAGATATTTACACTTATTTCAAAACGTGCTGAATGAAATGCCTCATGACTCCACTGCTTTACCACCTACTCTTGTACTGAAGAATGAAGAACCACCGAACAGAATCAGAGAGTTTGTACCTTTCCCGAATACACGTAAACTGCGACACAAAGACATAATTGATTTGGCTATTGTTGTTGTTGTGGTCTTCAATCCTGAGACTGGTTTGATGCAGCTCTCCATGCTATTCTATCCTGTGCAAGCTTCTTCATCTCCCAGTACCTACTGCAACCTACATCCTTCTGAATCTGCTTAGTGTATTGATCTCTTGGTCTCCCTCTACGATTTTTACCCTCCACGCTGCCCTCCAATGCTAAAGTTGTGATCCCTTGATGCCTCAAAACATGTCCCACCAACCGATCCCTTCTTTTAGTCAAGTTGTGCCACAAACTTCTCTTCTCCCCAATCCTATTCAATACCTCCTCATTAGTTACGTGATCTACCCACCTTATCTTCAGCATTCTTCTGTAGCACCACATTTCGAAAGCTTCTATTCTCTTCTTGTCCAAACTAGTTATCGTCCATGTCTCACTTCCATACATGGCTACACTCCATACAAATACTTTCAGAAACGACTTCCTGACACCTAAATCTATACTCGATGTTAACAAATTTCTCTTCTTGAGAAACGCTTTCCTTGCCATTGCCAGTCTACATTTTATATCCTCTCTACTTCGACCATCATCGGTTATTTTACTCCCTAAATAGCAAAACTCCTTTACTACTTTAAGTGTCTCATTTCCTAATCTAATTCCCTCAGCATCACCCGACTTAATTTGACTACATTCCATTATCCTCGTTTTGCTTTTGTTGATGTTCATCTTACATCCTCCTTTCAAGACATTGTCCATTCCGTTCAACTGCTCTTCCAAGTCCTTTGCTGTCTCTGACAGAATTACAATGTCATCGGCGAACCTCAAAGTTTTTACTTCTTCTCCATGAATTTTAATACCTACTCCGAACTTTTCTTTTGTTTCCTTTACTGCTTGCTCAATATACAGATTGAATAACATCGGGGAGAGGCTACAACCCTGTCTCACTCCTTTCCCAACCACCGCTTCCCTTTCATGCCCCTCGACTCTTATAACTGCCATCTGGTTTCTGTACAAATTGTAAATAGCCTTTCGCTCCCTGTATTTTACCCCTGCCACCGTCAGAATTTGAAAGAGAGTATTCCATTCAACATTGTAAAAAGCTTTCTCTAAGTCTACAAATGCTAGAAACGTAGGTTTGCCTTTTCTTAATCTTTCTTCCAAGATAAGTCGTAAGGTCAGTATTGCCTCACGTGTTCCAACATTTCTACGGAATCCAAACTGATCTTCCCCGAGGTCGGCTTCTACCAGTTTTTCCATTCGTCTGTAAAGAATTCGCGTTAGTATTTTGCAGCTGTGACTTATTAAACTGATAGTTCGGTAATTTTCACATCTGTCAACACCTGCTTTCTTTGGGATTGGAATTATTATATTCTTCTTGAAGTCTGAGGGTATTTCACCTGTCTCATACATCGTGCTCACTAGATGGTAGAGTTTTGTCATGACTGGCTCTCCCGAGGCCATCAGTAGTTCTAGTGGAATGTTGTCTACTCCCGGGGCCTTGTTTCGACTCAGGTCTTTCAGTGCTCTGTCAAACTCTTCACGCAGTATCTTATCTCCCATTTCGTCTTCATCTACATCCTCTTCCATTTCCATAATATTGTCCTCGAGTACATCTCCCTTGTATAAACCCTCTATATACTCCTTCCACCTTTCTGCCTTCCCTTCTTTGCTTAGAACTGGGTTTCCATCTGAGCTCTTGATATTCAAACAAGTGGTTCTCTTCTCTCCAAAGGTCTCTTTAATTTTCCTGTAGGCAGTATCTATCTTACCCCTAGTGAGACAAGCCTCTACATCCTTACATTTGTCCTCTAGCCATCCCTGCTTAGCCATTTTGCACTTCCTGTCGATATCATTTTTGAGACGTTTGTATTCCTTTTTGCCTGCTTCATTTACTGCATTTTTATATTTTCTCCTTTCATCAATTAAATTCAATATTTCTTCTGTTACCCAAGGATTTCTATTAGCCCTCGTCTTTTTACCTACTTGATCGTCTGCTGCCTTCACCACTTCATCCCTCAGAGCTACCCATTCTTCTTCTACTGTATTTCTTTCCCCCATTCCTGTCAATTGTCCCCTTATGCTCTCCCTGAAACTCTCTACAACGTCTGGTTCTTTCAGTTTATCCAGGTCCCATCTCCTTAAATTCCCACCTTTTTGCAGTTTCTTCAGTTTCAATCTGCAGTTCATAACCAATAGATTGTGGTCGGAATCCACATCTGCCCCAGGAAATGTCTTACAATTTAAAACCTGGTTCCTAAATCTCTGTCTTACCATTATATAATCTATCTGAAACCTGTCAGTATCTCCTGGCTTCTTCCATGTATACAGCCTCCTTTCATGATTCTTGAACCAAGTGTTAGCTATGATTAAGTTATGCTCTGTGCAAAATTCTACAAGGCGGCTTCCTCTTTCATTCCTTCCCCCCAATCCATATTCACCTACTATGTTTCCTTCTCTCCCTTTTCCTACTGACGAATTCCAGTCACCCATGACTATTAAATTTTCGTCTCCCTTCACTACCTGAATAATTTCTTTTATCTCGTCATACATTTCATCTATTTCTTCATCATCTGCAGAGCTAGTTGGCATATAAACTTGTACTACTGTAGTAGGCATGGGCTTTGTGTCTATCTTGGCCACAATAATGCGTTCACTATGCTGTTTGTAGTAGCTAACCCGCACTCCTATTTTTTTATTCATTATTAAACCTACTCCTGCATTACCCCTATTTGATTTTGTATTTATAACCCTGTAATCACCTGACCAAATGTCTTGTTCCTCCTGCCACCGAACTTCACTAATTCCCACTATATCTAACTTTAACCTATCCATTTCCCTTTTCAAATTTTCTAACCTACCTGCCCGATTAAGTGATCTGACATTCCACGCTCCGATCCGTAGAACGCCAGTTTTCTTTCTCCTGATAACGACGTCCTCTTGATTAGTCCCCGCCCGGAGATCCGAATGGGGGACTATTTTACCTCCGGAATATTTTACCCAAGAGGACGCCATCATCATTTAATCATACAGTAGAGCTGCATGTCCTCGGGAAAAATTACGGCTGTAGTTTCCCCTTGCTTTCAGCCGTTCGCAGTACCAGCACAGCAAGGCCGTTTTGGTTAATGTTACAAGGCCAGATCAGTCAATCATCCAGACTGTTGCCCCTGCAACTACTGAAAAGGCTGCTGCCCCTCTTCAGGAACCACATGTTTGTCTGGCCTCTCAACAGATACCCCTCCGTTGTGGTTGCACCTACGGTACGGCCATCTGTATCGCTGAGGCACGCAAGCCTCCCCACCAACGGCAAGGTCCATGGTTCATGGGGGGGACTTGGCTATTAAAAATATAAAATCTGCCGCAGACAAAAGGAGAAAACTACACGGTAAAGCAAATGCAAAGAAATTATATATTGGTCAGAAAGTTCTCATTAAAGCTCATTCATTGTCACATAAGAAGAAACACTTGAGTCACAAATTCTTTCTAGTTTACAATGGACCTTACAGAATCCGACGTATACCACATAATTGCGTTGAAGTTGAAACTCTGCGCACTATGAAGAGTAAAGTTTTACACCACATTTCACATGTAAAACCATTTATTGAAAGATAATCTGCTTCTTAACTTTGTCTTCGCCATAAAACTTTTCACTTCACATTTCTAGTATGCTTTGTCAGACTGAAGAAACTGTTACCATGCAACAATGTTTGAAGTTAAATATCCAGTCAAGAACCAAGAGACCTTATTTAAACAGAAATTACGAATGAATTGTTATAGTGAACAGACGACACAGTGTTGTTATTTGTACATTCTTGCTTGTTAGTTGCACGATTACGTAACGACTATCAGGCTTACATACTTAGAACATATACTACTAATGAGATTTTAATGCAACAGTTTGGTACTTGAAAAGGTACTCTTTATTTGAAGTACATTCGGTGAGATTAAGGATGACTTAGCATTTGGTTTCTTTGATAGCTACGCGATTATATCACGACGCCACGAATATGTGACACAATTTACATTGTTGCTTTTGCGGTGTATCTGTTTTATATCTACACAGTTTTTTTGTATTATTCTGGAAAGTAAAACATGTTTTAGTAGAAACTTTTGTGGTATAGCTACAATGAGACAGACTTTTTCGTAGCACAACAATACGTTACATTATAGTACTTTCTTGATCACGGTAAGGTACGTAATAACTACGATATCTATATGCAAAGCATTTCACTTTCGTTTATGATGAGGTAAGTACATTGACTTCAGCAGAACTTTGCTTACAGAGGACGATAACTACACTTCCACAGAATTATCTTACAGCAAGACGCACATTTAGCGCTACAGGACACGCATTTGAGTGATTAATTTTGTACTTAAACCATTTATCTTCCAAGATTTTTGAATTACAAAGAAAGTTTTCCGTGATACATTTCATTCCATTGCTGTAATCTGTAACACCTGAGGGTATAATTATATTAATCCTCAGGGGGGTACACACTTACTTTGTGTACCATGTGTGTGGCAAGCACAAGGAGCCCTAGCTAATATGGTATTTGCTTATACAACTTTACACATCGGTACCATATTTCTCCAACACAGAATTACACAGCTACCTGATTATTTAACAGAGAAACAAACATTTTTTTACTACATCAGTGACAGATGTTCACGTAATTACACAGTTGGATAACTTCACACTTATGAAATTGTATTTTGTATGTACTTTGTGAACTGTTCATATATTTTTCGGAACCATTGTGATACTATAAGAACGTTGAATGATGTATTTGGTATGGGATCATGATTTTTAAAGTACGTTTGAGGTAGATGACACTATTTAAATGAGAAGAGAATTTTTTTAGATTTTGAAATCATTGCAGAAAGCTACGACGTTTTTGAGATTTGACTGAGGTGTTATGATGTTGTTGTTACGATGACAATGTGTATTATGCTGTTGAGGTATGTTTATGATCAATAAGCTGATGCTATATGAGGAATTTGATTATGCTACGTATTTATTATGATGAAATATTGAAGAAGTGTCGACGAATATTTATATGTGTAATAAGGTAAGGAATAATGAGTAGCAGTTAGGGACTCTGACTTGTGAAAAAGGATGTTGGAAACCAAGAATCGTACTTTAAGAGTTATGAAATGTGTGTAAATGCGTGAATGTATCACAATGCCGACGAAAATTTTTTGGACACTGTCATATTTATAGGATTTTGTTTCTACAGATTTGTAATGCAAATATTTTGACCTGTGAAATTTTATTTGTATCAAACTGTCACTGTAGCGGAAACTGATGTCGTAAATATTTCGGTAAGGAAGGTAGGTCACTGTAAGCACCCAGCCGCGCGACAGTCGCCTGGAAAAAAGCCATTAGTGTGTGCCTTTCAGAGGCACAGGTGGAAAAGAAAAGAGGCCATTATCTTCGCTATTGACATTTCTTTGTAGAAAGCATCGCAAATACGACACGCCCAAAGTTGAAAACATATGATTACACTGTGGAGCTCTTAATTTATGATATTTACTAAATTGCCTAGTGAATGACGTTTCACACATTGCTTTGTATATATTTGCTCATTTCGTTTAATATCTAGTTTCTAGCTTCATTTCAGCATTGGTAAAATAAAATTTAATAGATGTACTAATATAGATATTTTATGACTACAGATCCAGTAAATAATAATTTTATGATCTAGTTCCAAAAAACGAGGGAGCACAAAAAGACATTTCCACTTCACAGAAATTGCATACATAATTTTTGTCAGTGACTTGAAAACTTGTCTGCTAGTGTAAGTTACAGTGATGCATCACAATAGTGTTAAGATGCGACATAGGTATTAGACATGACCATCTTTAGTGTAATATTTTTTCTGCTTGAGCTTTGTCATGTTTAGATATAAGTTATTGCATTTGCTGCTGCTGCTTGCCAGGCATAGTGCTATTAAATTTCACTTTGTGTTACTCTGTTAAGCCAGTTTTACTACTGATTTATTTTTCTTGTTGCTGCACATTGGCTCATATTAGTTGTAATGTTGCATTTGGTCTGCTAATTTTGATTTGCTGCTGCTTGCTTTGACAATTTCCATTTTTTTCATTGCTGTTTGTATTAATTGTTTTGTGCTGCTGCATTGCCTCGTCCCTTAGTTTAGCATCTGAGCACAGTAGATTTAAGTTAGCTTAAGATGGGGTAGGCTGTATGAGAGACCGAGTTGTGATGAACTGGAAGAAATGCAATGAGAAGCTATAAGAAAATGGTTTGCCCAAAAAAGTATTTTGAAAGAGGCCATGAACAAGAAAGTAGGGTTTAGGGACAACAGGTTTACGTAGGATTTTCTTGGAAATAAATGATGAGGTAAGATAGTGGAAAATAAATAATGAGATAAGAAATATGTGAACATATGAATACAGAAAGCATGCTTGGATTGGATTTTTTTGGTGGAAACAAATGTTGAAATAAGATGAAAGATCTATGGAATGAAGTTTTGGGTTGGACTGCAGTACCAAATGTTACACTGAAAACAAACCCTGCCCTTTCCTCTTGTGTTATTCTGCTATGTGTTTGTGTACCCTTGTGTATTTGTGTTTTTCCTGTCTTTATGTGTTTAGCTGATGAGAGTTATGTTGTACAATTTTTCTAATACTATGTTATTTACTTTGTAAAGATGTTTAGACATTATTTATCTGTTCTGTTTTGTTGCTCATGTGTGAAGTTGATGTTTCCAAAGTTATTTTGATCTTTTATGTATGTACTTATGTAATAATTCCTGTAACACTGATGTATATCTTATTTCGATTCTTTTGTAAAGCCTGTATTACTACAAATGTTATCTGTATTGTTATGTTCTTTAATGATGTATTTTGTACCTTTGTTATTGTATTCTCATGTTATAAAATTGTAATTGACACCAGTTCATCAAATTAAGTAACTTGTAAGCATTCATTTCACTGCACATATTTCTGTTGGTCATAGAATATGCACAATTTGTGAAAAAAAGAGGACTGTTAGTGTTTGGACGTGTGTTAATAATTCAGCAAGGGACTGATTAACAGCATTGCTGGTTCTAAGGACAATTCCAAAAACATTGTGAGTGCACAAGTGGTGGTTTATGGACTTGCTATATTGTCTGCAAGACTTCTAACGACAATTCCAAAAACTTTGTGCGTGCACAAGCGGGGGTTTATGGACTTGCTATATTCTCCATAAGATTCTGCGATGGTGATTGTGCACCTGCACAGTCGCAACAGATGGCTGCTGGCGGTCTACAAGGAGTACAGTGGGTCTGCATCTTTGATGGCCCACCAATATCATTATTTCTACAAGGACTGCACTGGGCCTGCACCTCTGGTGGCCCACCACTACCGTAATCTCTACCAGGACTACAGTGGGTCTGTTCTGTGATGACCTACCTACCAATGTTCTTCAAAACTTCGAATGACACTGCTGTGGGTTTGCTCTGTTGTGGCCCAATTACCTGCCCGCATGTCAAGAGACAGCACTGTCTTTCCGTTGGAAGGACGACACTACTTTTTCAAGACTGCATGGAAATCCACTACTTCCATGTGCATTTTCTTTTACTGCTCACTCCTTGAGAAAAACACTGATATTTTACTCTGATGAACGATCATGACTGTCTTTATGGACTGTGAGAAAATTTTAGCTTTTGACCAACGTTGTATCAATGTGTTCATTTGATTTCTTTGCTATTGTAATTGTGAAAAATGTTATCAAATCTCTATTGGCCACTGCCCAAAACAATTTGTAAAATGTTTTGTGGGGATCATGGGGGCTATGTAAGTAGGCTGTTTAGGTTTTTTTATTGGTAACGCCACGTTGCGCTCTGTATGAAAATCACTGGCTGTGCTATGTGCAGTCTCTGGCTAGTTTGCATTGTTGTCTGCCATTGTAGTGTTGGGCAGCTGGATGTGAACAGCGCGTAGCGTTGCGCAGTTGGAGGTGAGCCGCCAGCAGTGGTGGATGTGGGGAAGTGGGATGGCGGATTTTTGAGAGCGGGTGATCTGGACGTGTGTCCATCAGAAACAGTAAATTTGCAAGAAGAGATGTCATGAACTGCTATATATATTATGACTTTTGAACACTATTAAGGTAAATACATTGTTTGTTCTCTATCAAAATCTTTCATTTGCTAACTATGCCTATCAGTAGTTAGTGCCCTCAGTAGTTTGAATCTTTTATTTAGCTAGCAGTATTGGCGCTCGCTGTATTGCAGTAGTTTGAGTAACGAAGATTTTTGTGAGGTAAGTGATTTGTGAAACGTATAGGTTAATTTAGTCAGGGCCATTCTCTTGTAGGCATTATTAAAAGTCAGATGCGTTGCGCTAAAAATATTGTGTGTCAGTTTAAACACAGTAATGTATAATTTTTCTAAGGGGACGTTTCAACAGCTGTGTTGTGTCTCGTCATAAATTTACTGAAATAGCTATAATCCTTCTCATCTGAGTGGATCGCTAGAAAGACGAATGTTTTTGCGTTCTTAGGGTGGCATGGGATTGCGTATTGCTGGAAATAGCTTCTGCGGGCATTACGGAGATAGAGCATTGCTCTGTTCAGCATTCCTGAAGACTGAGAGCAGGTTCATATTAGTAAGATCGGTATGTGATAGACTTCATAGCCGAGGGTGATGGATGTTTTCGAAAAATGTTGGTGTGTGTGAATTGTATGATGTCGCTGTTGTCCGGTTCTAAAACAGGAGTGTGATTAGGGCTTGAGAAATGTCTGTGTAGTGATTGTGAAAGGTATGAGCCGGCATCTGAAGAAAGCGATCGCTGTGACGTTCGTCGAGTGCAGTGGCGTCTAGCGAAACTGCTGCCTTCACATACCGCCTGACACTCGTGCCGAGTGGGCAACACGTTGAGGACGCAGTCGTAGCCGGCCGTTGTGGCCGAGCGGTTCTAGTCTCTTCAGTTCGGAACCGCGCGACTGCTACGGTCGCAGGTTCGAATCCTGCCTCGGGCATAGAGGTGTGTGATGTCCTTAGGTTAGGTAGGTTTCAGTAGTTCTACGTCTAGGGGACTGATGACCTCAGATGTTGAGTCTCTTATTGTTCAGAGCCATTTGAACCATTTTGATGCAGTCGTTAGTAGTCGGTTGGCACGGTGTGGTGTGGAGCCAAGAGTTGGCCTCCGTTAGCTAGTTTGGTTGTGGCTGGTCCTGTGCTATGCAACGGCGGGTGGGACATGTTTGTTTGTTTGTTAGACATGGCTGTGGCAAGATATGGTTAGCCTTCCCAGCCGGCGGGGGACAGCAGCATCAACTAGCACAGCGGCTTGGGGGCAGCAGACGTGGCGCTCAAGTGACTCTTCCGCATTTTATTTGTTTAAATAAAGATGCAGTTGTTTCTTTCCTCTTCCTGCTGTAGGTGGTTAAACATAGGACGAGTCAGCACTTAGGTTTAGAATTTAAGGTAACTGGAGTGAGGTAAACTGTTTAAACATGCAGCCTGCACGGTTTTAAAACTTAGAGTGAACTGTAGCGCCATAGGCGTCAGGAAACCCAATTCCTTTTGAATTTACTGTCATTTTAAACTGAGAACTGGATTCTATACGTAGCATATGTGACCATTTCTTATTGTTTTTCAGTTTCTTGCCATTTTAAAATTAGGGCAAATGACCTGTAATATCATGATATGACGAACATGCAGGTTGCAACAGTCTCCTCAAATCAACCATCTTAGATTCTGTATGTAGCACAAGTGACTTACTCCAACTATCTTAGAGTTCCCTCCAATAGGAGAACTGACCTTTCTTTTTTTTTAATTTTCCGCAAATCTACACTGAACTCTGAGCTATGATGTGATAGGAGTGGGTAGAACTCTGGGTTTTTTAATTTCCCGGTAATTTTTTAGTTTCCCTTCATTTTACACGTAGGTCAACTGACTTATTTTGAGGTTTCCGCCAGTTTTTGAATTTCCCGCCGTTTTATAATTACTGGGACTGGCCTATGATATCAGACGCGTGGGAGGACGGGAGATATACTCTAGCGAAATCATGACTCATCGATGCGTGATTAGAAATCTGGCAATAATGCAGACTGCAGCCGTACCGTACACTACTCATTACTTGTTCTCGAATGGCAGCCGCAGATGTGAGGAGCCTACAGTTTAATAAATGGAAAGCACCAGTTTGATTTTGTTCTACAATATTACTTTTATTTTATTAACCGGTTTACGGCTTACAAGGCTATCTTCAGACATTTACTGAGTATTGTTGCCAAAGAAGTTACAATGTTTGCAAACAACATTGGAAGAGAAGTAACACAACTAGACTGAAGCAGGAACATACAGTAAGTAACATCTTTGACAGCGTGGCGGCAATGCAATGAAAAAGCAAAAAATTGAACAGTAAATAAATAAAAATGGAGTAGACAGAAAAAACTTTAACACAAAATAGGAACAGCTTACTGTATGTTTCTGTTTCAGTCTAGACATGTTACTACTCTTCCAATGTTGTTTGCAAACATTGTAACTTCTTTGGTAACAATACTCAGTATATGTCTGAAGATGCCCTTGTAAGCAGAAAACCGGTTAACAAAATAAAATTAATATTATTGAACAAAAGCAAACTGGTGCTTTTGATTTCTTATAATGTTGTTCTATCAAGAACCGACTGAAGATTCTGTTAGCCTACAGTGTGCTTGGTGCCCAATACAACGAGCCTCCATTGTGGTGGTCAAACCAACCATAAGAGACCTTGACGACGTATATGGCTACCCTCACGCTCTGAGGTGCAGTACGCCACTGTCATATCTGAATGCGGCACAAATCTGGATATGGTACGCTTAGACTAGCCAGCCAAATGGAAATCCCCAATGAGACCCTTTATAAATTCTGTCAGGTGCTGATAACTCTGTCTCATACGCGTACAAAGTACCTCCATGTTCTTCATAGAGATCTCTCAGTGTCTGACGTTGTCCACGGTCTGGTAACATCACCACGCTCTAAGAGAACTGCTACTCTAATCACTGTCATACCTGACTATGGTGTGTACGTGCATGAAGTTACAGTGACATAGGACAATGTCTTATGGATGCTTCACTTATTTGCTCAGTGTATATACTAAGGTAGCAGCAGAGTTAGAGCACAGCTTCCCTCGAAGACAGCTTCTCTAAATTTAAGCAACAGAGTTTTGCGAGAACGAGGTAGCCTTCCTTCTAAGAACTCCCATTTCTCTTGCACTTTCGTATGATTTATACCGTCCTCTTACGATCCCAGCAGCACGTCTCAAAAATTTCCCAGAATCCCTCCAACAAACAAAGTTAAAAAAAGGCTGGCAGTTCACAGCGCAGCATCTGATAACGGAGGGACGACTGCTTGCACTTCGTGCTCCACACCTTTTCCTTCGGCGCATTCTCTGCAGAATCCAACAAGTGATATTACATTGAGGGCATTTCTTTCCGGCGGTTTTGGAAGTCATAAACGTAAAGTGATGGATAGCAAGCTAACTCCAAAATTCACTCTATAATGCAGTAGCGTATTTTTTATCTAAAATATAGACTTAAAAGCACAGCTCCATCTTCTGGCCCTGATCTGCCAATAGCGATTTGAAACATTTTACTCATCAACATGAGGCTCCTTACTTGCCTATGCCATTGCAATGTACGTTGTTTATCATGTTATTTCAAATCTCCACGCTACACACTTACTACTTATTACTTATTTCTTGGTACTTGACTTTTACAAAACAACAACTTTGCAGTGTGCCCTATGTCGAATTTTCAGAAAAATTTGCGAAGCTCATATTTCTGTTCTTATCTTTTTCAGAGAGAAGTCTGATTCAGAGCTGTATCTTATGCCTTATTCGCTTAATCTTTAGAGTTATTATAAACTACTCCGCAAAACGGAAGAATGGGAAAAATAATGTTGTCGTTGCGGTCTTCAGTCTGAAGGTCGACTTCACAGAAACTCTTCTCCAGTGTTGTGGCCAGCGTGGCAGCACGTTGCAGTGCATCCATTGTCATCCGTGTTGCTAACTCGTCCAGCCCTTTTTAATTTTCAAGGTACCATCATAAATGGGTGTGCTCCGTGTAGTTATTCTGTTTCAATGAGAGTGTCATTTCTGTTAGTATTATTGCATGTTTCTTTCAGTTTTCTTCCGTGCTATACTCTAACAGCTCTTCCTTTGCATGGTTCGAGTTTCATAGACCTATGTTACCTGGTAGATACACATCATGGAAAAGTTGCCTTTGTTCTTAAATATTACAGACAAATGTATAATTAGGAGTGGACCAGGAGTTCAAGCGGATAGTGCGCTGGACTCCGATCCTGGACGCCACATGTTCGATCCCTCCTAGTAACTACTGCAGAGCCCTAGTTGAACTCACACTGGTACCAAATTGAGTACCAGGAGAGTTTACTGGGGATGAAATGCAGCCGGGGTTATAGGCTCGCCACCCTCGCTTCGTAGAGGCGTGACGAATAAAAAACTGCACTCTACCTACAGTCAGGCCAGAAGCCCATTCACTGGACTTAGGAGTAAGTTTTGGCCTTACTTCCTCCGTAAGTTACTCTCATAGTAGCGTACTTTTTGATGGTGCTCTCCACCAGTTTTGGAGCAAATAAATTTACTTTGGCAGTAAATTAAAAGTTTACTTCTGTAGTAATTTACTCCTTCAGTTCAGGACTTTCGACTGGAAGTTGCTGATTTTCTTCTCTTTTACAATGGAACATTCCCAAGTGACAATAAACGATCTTTGTGAAACTTGGTGGGTTTGTAGAGGGGGAAAAATTGTGCAGTACGTATTTTTTTGTTTGTGCCCAATTTCACTTTTAAGCAGTAAAACACATCCTGTAAAGTAATTTGTCATTTTAGATTTCTAGGGACTATCTTAGAAAAGATGATGTATTAAACAGTTTTGCATAAAAAACTGATAAGTGACTAATGTTCTTGAAAACTGTATGATCAACTTTTGTAATAATTTGAGATTTTGCAAAATACTCCAACAACATTAATTAATTTCGAAAAATGTAAACTTTTGATACAACAATATATTGAAACTGCTTGCAAGCTACATACGTTCCTGTGTCATAAAGAAGAACTGTCACGGTTCTTGCAACATCTAAATGCAATCCACAAGACCATCCAGTTTACGATGGAAGTAGAGAAGGATGGTTGCTTGCCGTTTCTGGACGTCTTGGTTACTAAAAGAGTGGATGGGTCATTAGGGCATTCTGTCTACCGTAAGCCAACACATACGGGCCTTTACCTGCGAGCGTCGATTTGTCATCATCCTGCACAAACTACCGGCGTCCTTAGAACGTTGGTGCACCGGGTTTATGTTGTTTCTGATGGAGACAGCCTGATGGAGGAGCTGGAACATATAGAGTCGGTGTTCGGAGGTAATGGTTACTCTCCACATCAGATTAGAACGGCGCTAAGAAGGACGAAACGTGAAAATCGAGAAGATAAGGAGCTATTCAAGTCCAGGGCGTTCCTTCCATACGTCGGCAAGCTTTCATCTAAAATAGGCAGGATTCTAAGGAAACATAAAGTTCAAGTAATCTTCCGGCCACCAGCGAAGATTAGTGTCCTTCTCGGTTCAGTAAAGGCCGGGATCTATAAAATTCCTTGCCAGTGTGGCAAAGCTTACATCGGTCAGACGACACGCACAGTACGTGAAAGGTGCGTTGAACACGAGCGCCACACTCGCCTTTCGCAGCCCAGTAAATCGGCCGTAGCTGAGCACTGTATTACCACAGTTATGTTCTCCAGTTTTGTATTTTATTTTTTTATCCTGTATTTATATTAAGGAAGAGCTAAAAAGAAATTCCGATTGTTAACACACTGTGACAGTAGTAATTGTACCATTAGTAGAATTGTACTAGTAATAGTACTGCCCACAAACTGTTATATAGATAGTGGGCTAGTTGCAGAAAATAAATAAATAAATAAATAAATAAATGTCATGCTCTTCGAAGATGAAGGTCAGGTAATGGGAGGTTTAAATATCGCTGTCCGGCGCTGATTGTTGCTGAAGAAGCCATGCTTCTGTGTCGACTCGAGCGGAGCCAGTGTTCTAGTTGCTGATGTCGTCAGTTCGACGGGGGTCGATGTAAAAGTGGTCAGCAGCAAAGGGCCGCTGCGGCTACAAATCTTCATCTGCAGCTGCTGGCGGCGACCGCGGTCTGATTACATCTCTAGGACGTGGCCGAGTTTTATGCCCTAACAATAGGAAGAATGCATGATATAATTTGTAGGCGATTATAAAGTATACAAAGTGTGACACTTTGTACATGGCTACCTCTACCAGCAACTGTACCTCTAGCCCCGCTGGGTATCGAATAGAACTGAGCATAGATGATAGATACGGGTGCGTCATGCCATGCATCTCCAAGTCTATGCAACAGTTCATCGATCGTAGTTGCTGGCATCTGCTGGCTTGTCAATCTTTCGGCAGCCCATGACCAGTTGTCACCTGTTTCCAGTGGCTGAGAGAATGGAGCACGATGAGCCTTTACAGCCGCCCAGAGTGCCGAGCGGTTCTAGGCACGCCAGTCTCGAACCGAGCGACCGCTACCGTCGCAGGTTCGAATCCTGCCTCGGGAATAGATGTTTCTGATGTCCTTAGGTTAGTTACGTTTAACTAGTTCTGAGTTCTAGGGGACTGATGACCACAGATGTTAAGTACCATAGTGCTCAGAGCCATTTGAACCATTTTTTGAGCCTTTAGAGGCAAACATACACTTTCAACGATATTAACTGTAGATAACAGAAATACTGAAAGTGTGTCTCAGATCCAATACATTGGCAATGACAAAACTTACAGGAGTGATCATGATACAGATCAAAAGTAGATAAGTACCAGGCCATAACTGGAACAACCCAAAAACCATTATTTAGGAAAAACAACAAAGAAACTAGAATGAAATTTCATAAAGTGTTTGGTGTGTCAAATACAAGACTACAACACAGAGCGCGAACATTTTCTTGTCATCTTTTGGATTTTGGGAAAGGTCGAAGCATTACCATGAGGGGCATGGGAACATCATACCGACGGATGCACACACATTGGCTGTAGTAAAATTACTGCAGAACAAGTGGTGACGAGATGGACTCAGGACGACAGTGTGACAAGAATAGTAGGCACGAGTCCTCCCAGAAGCATATCGAAAGTTTGATCGACTGGCTCTGACGAATGACATCAACTGAAATTTGGGCCGAGGAATCGTCTGCCACATCCTACTGTAAGCTCGGTTGAGATGTCATGTTGCTATCATTGTTCAGCACTTACACTGTACCACAAACTTCTGAGAATTGCACTGCATAGAGGCAGAGGCGCCAAAGTCAAATGGACCACTGAGCTGTATTCTGTGCTCTTCAGCGATCTACATCTACGTCTACATCCATACACCGCAAGCCACCTGACGGTGTGTGGCGGAGAGTACCTCGAGTACCTCTATCGGTTCTCCCTTCTATTCCAGTCTCGAATTGTTCGTGTAAAGAAGGATTGTCGGTATGTCTCTGATTTTAACCTCATGGTCTCTTCGCGAGATATGCGTAGGAGGGAGCAATATACTGCTTGACTCCTCGGTGAAGGTATGTTCTCGAAACTTCAACATAAGCCCGTACCGAGCTACTGAGCGTCTCTCCTCCAGAGTCTTCCAATGGAGTTTATTTATCATCTCCGTAATGCTTTCGCGATTACTAAATGATCCTGTAACGAAGCGCGCTGATCTCCGTTGGATCTTCTCCATCTCTTCTATCACCCTATCTGGTACGGATCCCACACTGCTGAGCAGTATTCAAGCAGGGGGCGAACAAGCGTAGTGTAACCTACTTCCTTTGTTTTCGGATTGCATTTCCTTAGGATTCTTCCAATGAATCTCAGTCTGGCATCTGCTTTAGCGACGATCAACTTTATATGATCATTCCATTTTAAATCACTCCTAATGCGTCCTGTGGGGCGGCGGGTTGAATTTTTTATTGCTGTTATACAATTTGTTTGAATGTTGAAACACTGCATTTCCCGGCCGATGCACCATATGTGGGGCGGCGGGTTGAATTTTAGTTGTTAAAAATGTCCTATTATTTAGAATGTTGTTTATGCTGTCTTTCGCCGTTCTCAACACTGGCTCTCTAACTACAATATTGGCAACCAGAAAGTGATTAGCAAAACGTGAAGCCTGTAATTAGAATACCTAGTGCCCACTTCATCTGAGAATACACTTATAGTTACAGCTTATAGCTCTGAGGAATTTAGGAGATTGTCTGGGATTTATAATCAAAAACGGTCGTGAAAAAAAAAAAAAAAAACGTTCTCTATTCTGAAAGTCACAGATGAAAACAAAAGAATTCACACAATCTAACTAACAGAGCAGTTCAGAGTCTAATGCGCTGATGCAACTATAAATGTCCAAATTAAATGTTTAAATGAATGCTCGCCATAATTTGTGATTAGGTTCATCAAACGCCACGCTAAATAATGGTAGAATGTTTGTCCCGCGGCGGCACGTGAAAATACGACAATACGCAAACTGAAGTTAGGTAATTAAAGTCATCCCAGAATTAACACTTCACTCGAAAATGATTTCATGGTTACGCGTGTCCCGAGTAACTTAATACGGCATCCGAGGCTGTTTGTAGCAATGATATCGACGCGACGCGACGCGACTCCTGACACAGATGGCGTGCTATTCAGCGTCTGGAGAGAACTGGGGCCTTCCTTCCTCGCGCAGCGTTCTTATATATAAAGCCGCGGTGCGGACGGCTAAGGGAACGCCTGATCAAATCGGCTCTCCCGACTAGCCGCTGGACTAGTAACGCACCACTTTAAGTTATTAAATAAATCATAGCTTCTTTTGCTTATGGCCGATGAAGCTCTTAATTTAAATGTGCATTCAGCACACAGGTAAGTATTGATAATAAAATTTTGACGTGGCTAAGTTAAATACTTTGGGCGAGAGAATTAATTTAATTACACTGCACGCAGTAGACGAGCTCTGAACTGGCCTTTTGGAGACACGCTATTGCTATAGTTTTATAGATATTCAAATGAAACTTCTCACATCTTCATAGTTATAGCGGATCTCCAACCTACTTAAATATAAACATCCTAGCCTTATTTATTAGCCTACTTAATCTATCTTGCTTCCTTAAGTTTTAAGACAAAAACCAGAAACTATTGAATTTCAACTAAAATCTTAAATTGTGAGATCCAGAAGACTGTTTCTATTAAATATTTATGAAAAAGGAATCTGATTATAAATTTTGAAATCTCTAGCTCTTTTCTGTTGCGCCAATGGTTTTTACAGAAAAACATCCAAATTTCGAAAATGGCTAAAGTTATCGAACTGATATTCAACACATATTAATTTAGTATTACTCCTGACATGCTAGAAACATTTTAGGTTATTTATTTGATTTTTAAAGTATTGCGCAACATTTATGACGTCAGAGCTAGTTACAGCGGACTGGCTGGCACACAATGGAAAGACTGATGTGAATTTACTACGGCATGAGTAGGCTGCTTCCCTACATCAGCCTCTAAATAATTTTTTTGTTTTTGAATGTTAATGAACGAAAAAAAAATAATTACAAAAAGGGAAGCAAGAGTACAGCTTAACTTCCCATGAAAATTAAAATTGAAATGTAAACATGTAGAAACATTAAATGAAAACTGATTACCTACAGTAATTATTTAAATTGCGGGCATGTTCACTGCCTCTTAAGCAACATTATTACTCAAATTTTTAAGCAAAGTCCACGAAACACTTTGGCATACATATTGCCTTAGATAAACAAACACATAAAATATATAAAATTATGAAAATCTTGAATCCATTAAATACATTTTTACATACACAAATTCGAAGAAAATAACATGATACATAAACAGATGATTATATCTTAGCAGTCTTTTCTAAACCTGAAAGAAAATTTCACAAATAATTTTTACACACGTGGTTGTAGCCGCTTTGGCTGGCGTCCTACACTTCCATTCACAAGGGTAGAGGAGGGGAAGTTGCTATGATGTGCGTCCTTCACGTTCACTCTAAATTACATGGGGAAAGGGGAGGGGTCACTGTGAGTTGTGTCCAAGTCACTTCACGCTTTCATGCAGCTACCAGGCTGCCATTATCTGGTTTGTCCTGTAGAACAAACAAAAAGAGTGCCTCAGACTCTGTTCACTTAATATCTAAGGGTGGGTCACAATGAAATGGGGATATATACATTTTATCCTTCAATATTTTGCTGGAACGAAGTTAACAGAACTTTTTCAATTTTACTCTCGCGGTTACTTAACTGTAATAAAATCGGTAAACAAATGGCTCAAAACGCAGTTAGTCACGTACTAGAGAAAATTTATGCTCAAGGCATACAATCATGAATCCTATTTAATTTCAATTTATTATTTCTGGGCCGGAACACTGAACCAATGCTCGGTACATTCCTGATACATCTATATTTTATTCACTTAGCTGACTCATCTTTGATTACCTTATTCTTAGAGATAGTATATTTGATTAGTAGTTGTCTTCTCAGTTTCTTTGTACATGTGAGTAACCTTGGTAATAGTACAGTTCTGAGTGTTCAAAACACACTACGTTTAGTTGATTACTAACTCCACTAATTGGTCCTCTGCTGTTGTGTCAGTTTCACGTCTGCCATTATGTACTTACTTACTTTGCTAGTGTATGAACTTAAGTAATACTCACTCTATTAACATTTAAAGCATAGGATAGCACATTTATTTCATATCTGTAGTGTATTGCAGCTGATCAGTTTGCTCACGTGACAATCCATTTCCACTCGATCGGACGCTGAAACCACAGGTAGTCTCTCTCGACCTACCACTAAAATGCATCAAGTAATTATGGACGAGCGTAAGGTTAAATTCCTTAAACCTATAGGACACCATGAGCTGCTCTGTCTCATCTAACATAAGGGTACCTACTGTATGTTCGCATTCACGCCTCCAACTCATAACCTCAATACGTGTAGGTGTGTCCTGTCACACACTACACCAAAATAATGGCCAGCTCCAACCTTATAAATACTTCAGGGACGTGTCCTTCACGTCTCAACCACAAACACTGCTCAATTCTATTACACTGCCATTTCTTGCTACACAAGGTGAGTTTATTCTTACAACTTGTCTACATATTTTTCATAACACTAAGCACTCTCTCTTACTATTTAGTAGTTCGCTCTAATGCGTACACTAGGTCTCATTGCCACTTCAGATCCGGCTTGTACACGAATTTGTACATCTTTTTTAAAATATTATTGTGGGACCATTTCCAATAAAACAACACTTTATACTTATAATATTACCAGGGTTCTATACATACTTGTTACTCAAATACATTTTATCTTACTTACATCATACTTCTCTGTTGTTTATGTCACTGTTAGGTTTGTCACATTACGTATTTTTCTTCACTAATCGGGGATAGAATGGTTCCAGAACTCATGGCTTGATAGCCATGACGGAAAATTTTTGTATTAGAAAGAAGGGGTCAAAATTTTTGTAGATAGGAAAGATGAAGAATGAGTGAGACCTGAAATGGAAAGATCTCACACAGCTGGGACTGCACAGCTGCCACACTGTGTAGAGGTTACAGAACAACCTCCTCCCTACAGCATTCATTAGCTTAATGCTGACTTGATAATCATACCGGAAAATTTAATGCGTTGGAAAGAAGAGGTCGAAATTTTTGTGGATAGGAAAGATGAAGGATGAGTGAGACCTGAAATGGGAAAGAAGATCTCACACAGCTGGGACTGCACAGCTGCCACACTGTGTAGAGGTTACAGAACAACCTCCTCCCTACAGCATTCATTGGTTTCAGAAAATTTTCGTATTGGAAAGAAGGGGTCGAAATTTTTGTAGATAGGAAAGATGAAGAATGAGTGAGACCTGAAATGGGAAAGAAGATCTCACACAGCTGGGACTGCACAGCTGCCACACTGTGTAGAGGTTACAGAACAACCTCCTCCCTACAGCATTCACTAGTTTCTTATTGCTGGCTTAGTAGTCATACCGGAAGATTTTAGTATTTGGAAAGAAGAGGTCGAAATTTTTGGGGACAGGAAAGATGAAGATTGAGTGAGACCTGAAATGGGAAAGAAGATCTCACACAGCTGGGACTGCACAGCTGCCACACTGTGCAGAGGTTACAGAACAACCTCCTCCCTACAGCATTCATTCACTACCTATGACCACGCCACGTCGATCTGAAAATACTTTATACCTTTTTAGAACCTGTCTCAGTTCTTCCTTCTGATTAGCTGAAATTTTATCGATTTCCTGCAATTTAGCTTCTATTTTGTCCAAAATAATTGTTTCTCCTTCTTCTGTGTTTAGCTTACTTGTACTAAGATTAACACTTTCGTCCTAATATCTCCTATTTTTCAGAACTCGTATAGGCAGCTCCCAATTTTCATCATTAGTTACTACATGTTTATCACTAAAAGGTACTGTAATTACTCCGGTTATTGGCAAGACCATCTTTAACTGGATTCTTTCAAAGTCAACAACACTCTGATATTTTGACAAGAAATCTATGCCAATTAAAACCTCAATACTGAGATTGTTTACAATTAAACATGGATGATCAATTAAATTACCATTAATGTTAAAGGGCAGCAAAGCTTCTTGCTTTACCGTTTTTGACACCTTGCCAGTAGCACCAATTATTCTTAGTCCTGATACCCTCATTACTGTAAGCTTGTCTTTATCAGGTAACGCATCAAAGAAGGACTGAGATATTGCACCCACCTCACTTCCACTGTCTAAGAGACAACGTATATTGATACCCAACATATTCACTATTATTATAGGGTGGCTTATTCTAGGTTGTACAGGTGGTTCCTCAAACTCATCCAATAGCTCCTTTTGGACTTGTCTCCAACTAAAGTGATCGACATCTGTCTTCATTACATTTAGGTCACAGTGTGTAGGGGTTTCCTGAATTACATTTTCAGCTGCCTTTTCCAGTCGGTCTATTAATTTCAAATCGAAACACCGCACGACTTCATTACATTTAGTTTGCTGAACATAATCCAAATTACTGTAGTCTGGGCGATTCTGCGCCTCCAGACCGGGCATAACACTAGTTACAGCTAAACCACTTTTACTATTTTCGTCGGGTTCCTTCTCCAGTGACAACTGGTCACAGCTACTGGGTTCATCGACCCCCAACAGGCTACCCTCTACATTCTCACTTACCTCCTGTCCTAAATCTATTAGTACAGTATCAACATCCTCCACAGGCACTTTAGATAAGAGCACATCATTCTCATCGTAAATATAAGCATTAATTTCTTCTGCTTCTTCACCTGACAATTCAATATTTTGTAGCTCTTCCCTATCGTTACACAGCGGCGCCTTCTCTTTCTCTTCCCACTTAGAAAGCGTCTCTAACACGGTATCTATCAAATACTGTGAGTGATCTAATATTTCTGTTGTATCCTTAGATGCTACCGACACTTCATCCACATGTTCAGTTTGAGTATTCTGAGCTGTCTTACCAATTATTGTAATTACTGGCTTAGGAAAAGTAACCGCCTGGTGAGCGCCAGTGTCCTCATAGACGGGAACTAGTTTTCCTGCCTCGGCCTACTACTGTTTCCTTTATTTCCATTATAGTTAACTGGCATAGCATTGCTTTCCGTACTGTTGCTTACCTGCATAATTTTGTTTGGAACAAAATTACTATCATTTGGATGCCATTGTTGGTTCTGATAATTATTTCTCCAATTCCTACCTCTCTTAGGATGGCGAACACCTACTGTTCTGATGTTTACATTGCCATTTTGGTCGGTCCTAAAATTACTACTATTGTTATTAGCATTTCTGTTATTACGTGCTTGCTCCTCATTGGCAGCAACACGTTCTACACGTTCCAAATATTCAATGAAACGATCCAGATTGTCTCTAGGGGCAGATATAATTCTAGTTTGCCAATACCATGGCAGTTTGGCTTCAAGACCTAGTATTATCATTTCCGGTTTTAGCTTTTCGCCCAAATGTGACAAACGTGAGATCCATGACCTAGCAAACTCTTTAATAGATTCCTTGCCTGCATTGAAGCGTTTTCCACTCTAAAATTCTCTCAACACTTCATTTTGCTTATTGCTAGACCAATACTCATTAATGAAAGCTGTTTTAAACTCCGCTAATGTTTTACACTTCAACATAACATCAGCTGACCAACGCATGGCGTCACCTGCTAAATGGCTTCTAATAAATGAGATTTTCTCTCGTTCAGACCAAGTTGGTGGAATCACATCTTCAAAATCGTTCCAGAAATCTAGCGGGTGGATATTTTTATCTGGATCGAACCGCAAGAACTGCCGACACCCGATAAAAGCGGCGTTTGCAGCTACAACTTGTTGTATACTACCCTTACCAGAAGTTACTGAAGCTACTTTACTCTCAATGTTAGCAATGTTAGTACTAATATTTTCTACTTTCATTTCAACATTATCTACTCTTCGCACAATATGAGTAGTATCAGTTTTGATTGCGTCTACTTCTGCTTGACATATGTTTACTTTTATATTAACCTCTTTAAATCTATCTGAGCACAGTTCAGATTCCGCCTCGATCTTTTCTGTTAACTTGTGCTCCAGCTTCGCATCTTCCATTTGGAAGTCTTTGCGAACCTCAGCAACTTCGGATTTTACTGTTTTATAGATTCCAGAAAATTGTTGGACAACCTTTTTCTTAATATCCTCATGATTGTAATCAATTTTATAATTCAAACTGTCTAGATCCTCTTTCAACTTATTGCAACCAGCCTTGAAGGTATCGTCCATTACCTCCAATCGTTTATTAAAATTTGTTTGGCTGGCCACAATCCTGTTATTTACCTCAATTATATCAGATTTTAATTCAGCATTACTGCTTTTGACCTGTTCACTTATTTCAGATTTTAATTCACCATTACTGCTTTTGACCTGTTCACTTATTTCAGACTTTAATTCAGCTGTCATTCTAGCATTACTGGCTGACATTTTTGCATTACTGGCAGCTATTGCTTGTAATATAACATTCAAATCAATAGCCCCAGCATCTTTGGGTTGCTCACTAGCTGGCTTTTTATCACACTCAGGTGACGAAAAACTAGCTCCAACACCAGAATCATCAAAACTAAATGAAACTTCTGATTGATCAGTCATATTTAACTTCTCCTGTTTAAACTCTACCACTTCTGATGGCGGTTTCGTTTTTAACTCATCAGATAAACTATCATCCAATAAATTAACAATTTCTAATTTCTGCTTTACTACAGGGGTCTCTATTATTGAATCATTGCCCCTTCGCACACTACTGTCAGGAGACAATACTTCATATTTCACTTTAACATTACTACTTTCATGCATATTTACACTTGAATCGTTGTCTGAATTTACAGTTCCCTCAACAGACATAGGTTCTAATTTAAGTTTAAACTCGGTTTCTTTTGGCGGTTCCATCGCCGACAGTCTTTTAGTGCAGGTTAGTAAAATTTTCAACAGCTTTTCACTTAACTTAGTTCCTTCTGCACGACGTATGGCGTTGCCGGCGTGGTGTACCAGGATTACTGATGCGACATGGCACGTTGAACTGCAGACGGCACTCCGACGGCTGTTATGGGTTTGCGTGGCCCGCAACTGCAGGCGCGGCTTCGGCTGCTCCGGCGGAACACTGCGGTGCGGCGAAACTGGCTTCTCGCGATGCTGGGAGCGCCACTAGACTCAGTGCCAGCTCCGTCAATCCCGATGCGTCGTTAATCCAATTGCGTCGTCCACATGCACACGTAACACATTCACTGTTCTATTACTCAGTTGCGTGTCGCATTTCACTCCCGAATTCGAATATTTAAAAATCACTTTCACTTCACTCAGTTTATTCCCGGCCGATGCACCATATGTGGGGCGGCGGGTTGAATTTTTTATTGCTGTTATACAATTTGGTTGAATGTTGAAACACTGCATTTCCCGGCCGATGCACCATATGTGGGGCGGCGGGTTGAATTTTAGTTGTTAAAAGTGTTCCCATTATTTAGAATGTTGTTTATGCTGTCTTTCGCCGTTCTCAACACTGGCTCTCTAACTACAATATTGGCAACCAGAAAGTGATTAGCAAAACGTGAAGCCTGTAATTAGAATTCCTAGTGCCCACTTCATCTGAGAATACACTTATAGTTACAGCTTATAGCTCTGAGGAATTTAGGAGATTGTCTGGGATTTATAATCAAAAACGGTCGTGAAAAAAAAAAAAAACGTTCTCTATTCTGAAAGTCACAGATGAAAACAAAAGAATTCACACAATCTAACTAACAGAGCAGTTCAGAGTCTAATGCGCTGATGCAACTATAAATGTCCAAATTAAATGTTTAAATGAATGCTCGCCATAATTTGATGATTAGGTTCATCAAACGCCACGCTAAATAATGGTAGAATGTTTGTCCCGCGGCGGCACGTGAAAATACGACAATACGCAAACTGAAGTTAGATAATTAAAGTCATCCCAGAATTAACACTTCACTCGAAAATGATTTCATGGTTACGCGTGTCCCGAGTAACTTAATACGGCATCCGAGGCTGTTTGTAGCAATGATATCGACGCGACGCGACTCCTGACACAGATGGCGTGCTATTCAGCGTCTGGAGAGAACTGGGGCCTTCCTTCCTCGCGCAGCGTTCTTATATATAAAGCCACGGTGCGGACGGCTAAGGGAACGCCTGATCAAATCGGCTCTCCCGACTAGCCGCTGGACTAGTAACGCACCACTTTAAGTTATTAAATAAATCATAGCTTCTTTTGCTTATGGCCGATGAAGCTCTTAATTTAAATGTGCATTCAGCACACAGGTAAGTATTGATAATAAAATTTTGACGTGGCTAAGTTAAATACTTTGGGCGAGAGAATTAATTTAATTACACTGCACGCAGTAGACGAGCTCTGAACTGGCCCTTTGGAGACACGCTATTGCTATAGTTTTATAGATATTCAAATGAAACTTCTCACATCTTCATAGTTATAGCGGATCTCCAATCTACTTAAATATAAACATCCTAGCCTTATTTATTAGCCTACTTAATCTATCTTGCTTCCTTAAGTTTTAAGACAAAAACCAGAAACTATTGAATTTCAACTAAAATCTTAAATTGTGAGATCCAGAAGACTGTTTCTATTAAATATTTATGAAAAAGGAATCTGATTATAAATTTTGAAATCTCTAGCTCTTTTCTGTTGCGCCAATGGTTTTTACAGAAAAACATCCAAATTTCGAAAATGGCTAAAGTTATCGAACTGATATTCAACACATATTAATTTAGTATTACTCTTGACATGCTAGAAACATTTTAGGTTATTTATTTGATTTTTAAAGTATTGCGCAACATTTATGACGTCAGAGCTAGTTACAGCGGACTGGCTGGCACACAATGGAAAGACTGATGTGAATTTACTACGGCATGAGTAGGCTGCTTCCCTACAGTACTCCCACAGAATTTATGGAATTAACTGCTTCCAGTTGCTGACCTGCTATATTGTAGCTAAATGATAAGGAATCTTTCTTTCTTTGCATTCGCAGCACATTACACTTGTCTACATTGAGATTCAATTGCCATTCCCTGCACCGTGCGTCAATTCGCTGCAGATCGTCCTGTATTTCAGTACAATTTTCCATTGTTACAACCTCAATATACCACAGCATCATCCGCAAAAAGCCTCAGTGAACTTCCGATGTCATCCACAAGGTCATTTATGTATATTGTGAATAGCAACGGTCCTACGACACTCCCCTGCGACACACCTGAAATCACTCTTACTTCGGAAGACTTCTCTTCATTGAGAATGACATGCTGCGTTCTGTTATCTAGGAACTCTTCAGTCCAATCACACAATTAGTCTGATAGTCCATATGCTCTTAGCGATGTGTTTCGCACCTGTCTGTGTTGGTCGAATCGACGTCACTTTGCCCGTTGACAGCCTGGTGTGACTTCAAAGAAAGCTGCGATTCTCGAGACCGATTCCTCTCCAGATCTGGAAATCATGGTGTAAAGTGTTTCGGATTGAGAACTTGAGGCTGACTGATCGCCAGTATGTGGCGAGAATGGTAAACCATGTCGTGATACCCTCCATGACCACGCACCAAATCGCACATTCCAGGACGACAGTGAAAGGTACCACATTGTAGTTCCTCCACAAACGCCGTCAGGAAAATACGGATCCATGTCTGGCTTTCCCCAAACAGCAGGCCTGGAATTCGATGGAAAACCACCCCACAGGCAGCAGTCCTCATGAATGTACACATCATTTGTTTCTGGCATGACAACGAATTCATTATGGCGGCACTCGGAGGCTGTGTGCTTTCATGTCACAACGAATAAAATAGTGCATTTGGGCACGTGGAGGACTCACCTCGCACTGATGATGTGGGCATCAATTCCGAATAGGTTAAGAGTTTAATCGCTCACTACCAGTTATATGATAAACATCTCCATAAAGTGTGATAATAATAGGACAAATGCTTCATGGTGTACCTCTTCTAATTTCTGTCTGCGTATCTGTGTGAATTACAGAATCAAAAATAAATACGTAAATAAATAAGAAAAGAGGACTCCCATACCTGAACAGATTGCGAAAAGGAAAAATACTATTCATAGTTTTATCATATAGACGGGACGGCAGTAGAGAATTCGAGACAACAAGAAAACTTTGACAACCAATTCTTCTGTGACAGGAACAGGTCAGATGTAGTGTAGGCAACATCCGTCTGGAAGCCGTGTTGAGATTTCGAGTGGTAAAGCGTTGTTCATTACTGACACCGTACCACAAACAATAGAGAATTACATGGTGTAGAGCCAAAAGAAAATTAAAGGCATCACTTCTGCGCTATTATACTGATGGAATATGTAATGCAAAGGGGGACTTCTGTCAAGTTTTCTTAGGATTTCTTCCGCTATGGGAGCCCAGACTCAGAGAACGGGACTGCTCTATTCTGACCCACTAAAATAGAGACACTTTCTGTTCCTGGCCCCAATGTCCATCTCTTATTCGTGGTCGATATTTCTCATCGGTTTATAGCCACTGGATCTGATAAGCATTTTTATGCAAAAGATGACGAAAGACATCATTTCTGCACCGTACCTAGCCATTTTCAGGTGAAAGATGGAGAACGAGCGTCGTTATAAAGGTGACGCGAAACAGAAAATGCAATAGCAGTTGTCTCAAGGCCACTTTTACGTAACTATGCTTCTTAACCGACAGTAGTAGAAACAGTTTGTTACACAGAGACTTTTAGAAGACGTTTAGAGCTCGTGGCAAAGTATCAGGATTTGTCCAATGAGGTCTCATTACAGAGAGAAAGGGTAAGATATATTTGTAATCGCGTTTCCAATCACAGATTAGGACAGTTTAGCGATTACGGGTTAAGTGGTAGGATCCACGGCACTGGATATCAAGTACTTAGCAGTCAACGAATTTAATCTTCTTATTTCTACATTAAAATTAATGTTCCGAATCCAACTCAAGCCACCGATAGCTTGCCTAAGTGGACGATCATCTGATAGTGGGGGCAGAGCATGTCACCTATCATTTAATTCATAAAATACTCAAGATGGAGTAAGTGCTTTCGTCCTCTGTTCGTTGCTGTTCTTGTTAGGCTCACTTCGCGACTTGCACTGGTGTGTCTGTTGCCCCCTTTCCGCGATGCATGTGTTCGTTTCCACCACCGTCGAAGCAATCATAGACCGTGTCGTTCAGCTGTAACCAAGACTTACATGGTAGAACTTTTATGACACATCCGTCCGTAGTGAAACTGAAAATTTGCGACTTGCATCGCGAGAAATTAGCTTCAGGGTATTACAGTGCTAGAGCGGTAATCTTTGTGACGGTTTCATTGTCTGCGATCTTGCGGTTCGTCATTCCTCTTGGCTTATTACCATCGTTCTTGATTCTAAATTCTCAAGTGAACTGATCTGACGAAACTACAATCGTCCACTCATAACTGTGGGTTCTTTGATAGCTGTGGGATATGGCTGGTCAGAACTGCAACATGTGAAATATAAGTTCACTTTATTAAAATAATGATAAAAATATTCACTTAACTTTATTCAATCAATCCATTGCCCCAGAAGTGTGTCGAATATTTACAGATGTCTGTGAACAGTAAAGCATCACTTGATAAACACAATTACAGACTCTTCTCTTGAAGTACAAGTTCAATATTTACAGAAGTAGAGTTCAGTCCGAGACTTGAATAGCGCTGGTATCCTAATTAGACGATGCTGACTGGAGTCAGTGCTGGGCTCTATATCGACCTCCATACGATGACACTGCGGTGCGGAGCCTCCCAATCGTCGTTACGGACTACAGCGAGACATCGCAGTCGACTTTAGTGTGGCACAGCGATCTTTGAACGATACAACATTAAGGTCCTTCTCAGATTTTTTGGTCAAAACTCTCTCTAGGGACAGCACATAGGATTATACAGCCAACCTGTTGTACATAGCGGGTAGGTACATTGACATAAGTTTCGACCCCTACTAGGGGAATCTCCATTAGAATTAAATTTTGCTAAATCCTATAGAATAGTACATACAAAATTAGGTATGACAAAAAAAATATTAAAGAATATGACAATTTTCGTGGCGTACAAAGGTTACTTACGTAAAGTTACATTGCTAAAAAGCAATGGTCAGAATTTAAAACAGCTATGCTCAAGTAGAAAGTGAAATAAAACGTTCTAGTCTTTGCCACGTGTGATCAGCCGGGAACAACAACAGACTGATCGGCCCAGTGGCTTACATTGCTGCCACGAAAACCATACGACATGCTTCGCCTATCACGCGCGGACAGTAACATGTGCCCATCTGAAACATTATAACAGAAATATTTGAAGAAAGACAGTTAATTTTCAAAACAAAATATGGAGAAAGACAGCTTCATGTCTTTTTGAAAATACACAGCAGTGAATCAGATTAAATATAATAGAGACATCTGTTAGGTCTTACAGAAACTACTGTTACTTCATGGACAGAATATTACTGAAAAATACCTTACGAACAGCTCTACAATCCTAAATATATTGCATGAAGGTAACTTCAACAGCACATATCAATGAGATTAGAAGAAAATGATGTTTCGGAACCAGAAGCAGGAAAAATATATAAAAAAATAGAAGAATCAAAATTCAGCGAGCAATGGACTGATACCATTGAAAACATTTTTGTTGCATAGTTGTAACTATTCGTTAAGGATGAGGCCATCGTTCTTAGAAATATGCTTTAAAATCTGCAGCTCTTCGAGTACATCAAGTCTAGACCTTTCTTTTCTCTATGTGAAATGGAAATTTCTTCAGCGCGTTTCGGTTTGTTTCCGGAAATTAGCAGATGATCAGCAAAAGTCGAATTGTGTACATTAGTGCCTCTTTTTCCCAACAAATGTTCCTTGTACCTAACACTAGAAGACCTTCCAGTTTGTCCTATACAATAAACATTACGCGTATCACGAGTTATTTTATACACTCCTGAATTAAGTATCGGAGCAACTGTGGACTAATGAGATTTATTGCAAGTTATTGTTCGTGGAAAAGGCAACTTTGAAGCTATATTATTTAAACAGAACACAACGAATTTGATACTAAATAGGGCTTAAAAATGGAATAGAGAAAACATTTTTGTACTCAGTGTCAGGAATAGCACCGCTGGCTAAAGTGGTCAATTTCACGTCAGTTTTAGCTTTGAAGATCTTGTCAACTAACGTGGGATCGTAACCGTTATTAACTACAGTAGTTTTTATGATGATGATCTTTTCATTAAGCTTGTCAGGTGACAAAAGTAGAGAGACTACACTATGAATGGCTGAATGGGCGCATGTTACAGCCCGCACCTGATACGCGGCGCAACTCGTATTGTTATCGTGGCAACAATGTAAGCCACTGGGCCGATCAGTCTGATGTTGTTCCCAACTGGACACATGTGGCAAGGGCTACAACATTTTATTTCAGATTTGACTTGAGCATAGCTGCTCTAAATTCTGACCATTGCTGTTTAGCAATGCAACTTTACGTAAGTAAGTAACAAGTATTCCAGTGAAAGACTGTATAGATATTGTGTCACAATCATTGTATTTACACAACATAAATCTAGACGGGCAGTTGAGCATTGTTAGTACAGTAGAATGTTGTTCAAATGAAAATTATTTCTGCTTTCAAGGGAGCTATTATCAGCAAACAGGTGGTCTTGCAATGGGCTCCCCTTTATCCTCCTTACTAGCAGAAATGTTCATGGACAAGTGGGAGACTGATTTTCTGAAGAGAGAACCACTCTCAAAACATGTGTATTGGTACAGATATGTATATGATATTCTTTGTATGTGGAAAGGTTCAAACAGACAATTCCATAAATTTGTGGCACACTAACATAAAGGTCAGTATGGAATTGGGGGGAGAGGGGGCAACTTAAATTTCCAGGAAATTAGCTTAAAGATAGAAGACGGTAACAATAAATTTAAAAATTACCCAAAAGATTCCTTCTCTGACACTTTCATGCCGGCTTCCTCCCAACATCCTACAACCTATAAACTTGCAACATTCCATCATATGATCCACCGACCCCTTTCTATCCCTGTGTCCCAAGAAGACTTTGACCAGGAACTTAACACAATAAAAATGATAGTCATAAATAATGAATTTGACCCCAACACCATTGTCAAAATTTTAAGTAAAGAGATGAAGAAGCAAGCCAGGTACCTACTGTCCCCAATGAAAAACACAGACAAACAGAAAAAGAAATGGTGCAAACTACCTTTTATAGGAGAAACATCAAATAGCATAAATAACATTATGAAAGCATAGGGTTTCTCAGTGTTTTTCTATGTCCCTCAGACAATAGGTGGTTTCTTGTTCAACGCAAAAGAAAAAAGCCAGGTATCACAAAAAGTGAGGTTCATAAAATCACATACCGGGAGTGTCAATAATGCTATAGTGGACAGACGAGGAGGTCAATATGTATCAGTCTTAAGGAACACCACAGAAGCTAGAGACTGATTCAGCCGTTATCAGTCTTAAGGAACACCACAGAAGCTGGAGACTGATTCAGCCGTTGCAGAACATAGCCTGAACAATAATCACAAATACACAATAGATGTACAAGTCCTTCACACAGAGGAAAAGGGGGCCAAATTCGACCAATTAGAAATTTTGGAAATCAAAAAACACAAGTGTGTATCCCCACACCTATTACTATACGAGCAAACCCAATTCAATTATTCACCTCTTTTAGATGAAATCACAAAAACTTTGAAACTTTGGGCCCCAGGCCTTCGTTGTTGAAAATATCTTAGCTGATGCATAACTTTAGTCTGGCCATTGTAGTCTAATTTGTGAATGTGTAATAATGGATGTAATTTGTTAAAAAATGGTCATTGATGTAAGTGTACATTAAACAATGGATCGATACCTAGGAAGTTGCGATTATCTTTGCCTCGTCATCATGTTTATCGATGTTTTATCATATTTGGGAATCAGTACTGTACTTGGAAACGGGCTTAAAACCTGAAACCTACGTTGTGGAATAACGTTAATAATAAATTGTGAAACAAGGCTAAATGCAGTGCTTCTTTAGTTAATTTACGCAAGTAATCTTTGTACATAATGAAAATTGTCATCTTCGTTAATTTCTTTTTGTCATAATTAATTTTATGTGTATTATTTTACAGGATTTAGGAAAATTAAACCCTGACAAAGGCACTCCTAGTAGGTGTCGAAGCCTAGGTCAATGTATCTACCAGTTATGTGCAACTGGTTGGCTGTAGAATCCTATGATGAAATTAGTATACGGTTGCTGAGTAACAGCCATGTCCAAAACTTTTTATAATGTGTTTCTCTGTCTTTCATGTGAATTTATCTTGACCCATAGAAATCCTGCAGATCAGCGTGTAGTCCAAAACTGAGGGTTGTCACTCCCACTTTATGTAACGAGAGTGCCTCGCGTTTGTGTGTTTCATTGTTAACATATCAAATTTTAATTACCGTTATCCGTGTGTGTTTTGTTTGTAGTCACCATGTGTTTCCTTCGCTTACTATTTTTTTATTTACCTCAGCAACTGAAACCCCGCACTGAGACGAGAGATCCAGTGCCTCCGCGGTTCAGGAAGATGTGATAGGGAAAACAGTAAGAGGCGGAACTGCTTTATTTCTATATATATGAAGATAGTAACTGTTCCCGAAAGAACAGATACCATTGCTGACCGTGCAGTTTCTCTTGAATAAATGATAATTAATTGAAATCTCAGCTGCCGACAGGTGTTGTTGATATCCCTCGATGGCGACAGCTGAAATGTGGGTCTCAAGGGAAGCGTGCAAGGGATAAGTCAATGCAGTCGCGCTATTCATCTGTGCCCTCGGTGGCTCAGATAGACAAGCGTTTGCCATGTAAGCAGGAGATCCCGGGTTCGAGTCCTGGTCGAGGCACACATTTTCAGCTGTCCCCATCGAGGTATATCAACAACACCTGTCGGCAGCTGAGGTTTTCAATTAATTATCCTTTATTTCTTGCAATTCAAACGCCAAGTTTTAAAATGATCTACGAGTTGGAAGCTCTGGATCACCTAACATTTTACGCCAACGCGAGATCTTGAATTGGAAGAACTATCGGATTAAGTTTCCCGCCTTGTGGTTCGGGAAAGGACAGAGTGAAGAATTCCGACAGTAGCTTAGACATGCTTTAGGTTCTGTTGCCCACGTGCAACGAGCTTTCGGTTTCCTAAACTTTTTGGCGGTTCTGAGCCATCTGCTGAGACCGGAAGCTCTCGTCTTTCTTCTTGAAATAGCGGTTGGATACACGAACCCGATTAACTGTAGCCTGGATGGGTTGCGTTAAAAACGATACGGCCGATTTCCTTTCCTATATTTCTGCTAACCGAGCTTGTGATCCATCGATACCAACATCGTCGTCGAAGGACTTCCGAATGACTGTAACAGTAACTTAACAAAATAAGAAAGGAAAAGAAAGAGTCGTATGACATTGTTATATGTCAGACACCGAGCCTAAGGTTCAGCCATCATACCGGAAACACTTTTCTTCCCCTGCACACAATTTACAATTCCCTCTAGGTTTCTGCAATGAATTTATTCGGGTGCAGACATCAAACTGTTAAAAACAAAAGAAAAGAAAGCTACAAAAAGACGAAAAACGAAAATTATAAGATGTACGATCTATTTTAAAATATCAGGTACCAGGTCTATAATATGGCCATAAATAAATAAATGAAATGAGTTACCCATATACCATCTATTGCCAGTCTTTGTTGCCGTCTGTGGTGTAGAATTATATATTCGGAGTGAGTAATTGTCACTAAAAACAAAGGGGGGGGGGGGGGGAAGTCATCTCAGGCGTCGTTTTGAAATGATTGCCACAAGTGCACTTTATGCTACCAACGACAATGTATAGAGATTTGTTAGTTCCTCTGATTATTATTTAATATCTATCTGTGCAAGCAGTATTGTTCTGACTTATTTTTATTATTATAGGTGACTGTATCTTATTAAGTATTACCGACAGCCAGAGACAGTTTGAAACAAGACGGAAGAGTTTGTAATGTGAAGTATCTGCTTCTTAATTTCAACGGAGGCCTTTTAAGAAGTGGCATAAATTCTGCGAGAGAATGTCTAGCGGGGGGGAGGGGGGGGGGGAGGCGCGTGGCCTTTTATCATGGCCACTTCACAGTGCTCGATTTAAGAACTGTGACAGCAGACGGAGTGAGAGGCTGCGCCACAGAGTCAGAATGAGAACTCGCACTGGCCCAGTGGAGCCTTAAAAACTGCGCGCAACAGGTTATAAAAACCACGACATTAAGCGAGAGGAAGTTTGCGGAGGCTCCACAACCATAGAAGGAACTTAAGAAATACAAATGTCGTGCGCATTCTGGGTCCTTTGATGTATCGCCGCAATACGACGTGAATTCAATAAAATTTGAACAGTACGTCTCTCTCTCTCTCTCTCTCTCTCTCTCTCTCTCTCTCTCTGTCTGTGTGTGTGTGTGTGTGTGTGTGTGTGTGTGTGTGTTAAATTCTTTGACAGAACAAACGGACGGCAGTATTACATGCTTTTGGGGTTTATTTCACTAAGAAATGAGAAACGAATACCAAAATGTCTTTCAACAACCGCAGTCTAGTCTCCTTTCGAATTTTATGCAGATAGATACACATACAGAGGCATGCATCGAAATATTGGTAGTTAAACGACGTTTCCATGCAGACGGATACAGATGTTTCTTTGTAAGTTACACATACTGCTAGGAGCGATCCGATGTTTTGTAAATAAGATTATTTGGTTGCCAAGATCGAGTTGTATATTTTTATTTTATTTTCTCCATGGCCGGTTTTGACAGAGTCTGTCATCTTCGGATCTCGTGGAAATAGTATTACTGTGCACAAATCGCACAAACATAACCAGAGCACACTCCTCTTATATGTATTTGACAAGCCAATGTGGCACATCTGTTTTACAAGTGGCGCGTACTCTTGTTATGTTTGTGCGATTTATCCACAGCAATATCGTTTCCAGGAGGTCAGAAGATGGCAGTTAAACTCTGTCGAAATGAATCACTGAGGAAACAAATAAAAATTAAAATATTACAGCACGCGATCTCGGCCGCCAGATATTTCCATTTCAAGTATGGGAGCACTATGGAACTTAAAATCTGAGGTCATCAGTCCCCTTGAACTTAGAACTACTTAAACCTAACTAACCTAAGGACATCACACACATCCATGCCCGAGGCAGGATTCGAACCTGAGACCGTAGTGGTCGCGCGGATCCAGACTAAAGTGCCTAGAACCGCTCGCTCACACCGGCCGGCTATTGTCATTTATCGAAGGCGTTCCTCTATATGAGAATTCTGAGGGAAGTTAGTTTTCTGCTTCCTCCTGAGTTTCACAACTATGCAGGATGTGTGGAAGACAAAGAAACTCCCTTTAGGTTGCAACAAGCGATCCCATATTTGAGAAATGGTATAATCGT
Organism: Schistocerca nitens; assembly: GCF_023898315.1. NCBI lineage: Eukaryota > Metazoa > Arthropoda > Insecta > Orthoptera > Acrididae > Schistocerca > Schistocerca nitens. The sequence continues at coordinate 989,976,789 of NC_064616.1, read as the reverse complement.
GAGAGCGGTAACCGTTATTTTAATGCTCTCGGTACCTAGAAAGATTTAGTAAAGGATAATAGAAACGAAACTGAGGGAGGAGATCGAAGACAAATTAAAAGGGGTGTGGTGTACCGCTTCCTAAGAACTAATCCTCAGACTTAGGATGCCCAGCCAAAAAGTTTTTGATTCATACAAGGCCATTTATGCTGTATTTTGGGACATAAAGCAGATATTTGACAGTGTCTCAAACGCTGAACTCCGGTCTTTCGTTCAAAAATATTCAAATGTGCGTGAAACCTTATGGAACTTAACGGCTAAGGCCATCAGTACCTACGCTTACACACTACGTACCCTAAATTATCCTAAGGACAAACACATTTTCGGCCAATGCCAAATAATACATCTACATCTACATGACTACTCTGCAATTCACATTTAAGTGCGTGGCAGAGGGTTCGTCGAACAACAATCATACTATATCTCTACCATTCCACTCCCGAACAGCGCGCGGGAAAAACGAACACCTAAACCTTTCTGTTCGAGCTCTGATTTCTCTTATTTTATTTTGATGATCATTCCTATCTATGTAGGTTGGGCTCAACAAAATATTTTCGCATTCGGAAGAGAAAGTTGGTGACTGAAATTTTGTAAATAGATCTCGCCGCGACGAAAAACGTCTTTGCTGTAATGACTTCCATCCCAATTCGCGTATCATATCTGCCACACTCTCTCCCCTACTACGTGATAATACAAAACGAGCTGCCCTTTTTTGCACCCTTTCGATGTCCTCCGTCAATCCCACCTGGTAAGGATCCCACACCGCGCAGCAATATTCTAACAGAGGGCGAACGAGTGTAGTGTAAGCTGTCTCTTTAGTGAACTTGTTGCATCTTCTAAGTGTCCTGCCAATGAAACGCAACCTTTGGCTCGCCTTCCCCGCAATATTATCTATGTGGTCTTTCCAACTGAAGTTGTTCGTAATTTTAACACCCAGGTACTTAGTTGAATTGCCAGCCTTGAGAATTGTACTATTTATCGAGTAATCGAATTCCAACGGATTTCTTTTGGAACTCATGTGGATCACCTCACACTTTTCGTTATTTAGCGTCAACTGCCACCAGCCACACCATACAGCAATCATTTCTAAATCGCTTTGTAACTGATACTGGTCTTCGGATGACCTTACTAGACGGTAAATTACAGCATAATCTGCGAACAACCTAAGAGAACTGCTCAGATTGTCACCCAGATCATTTATATAGATCAGAAACAGCAGAGGTCCCAGGACGCTTCCCTGGGGAACACCTGATATCACTTCAGTTTTACTCGATGATTTGCCGTCTATTACTATGAACTGCGACCTTCCTGACAGGAAATCACGAATCCAGTCGCGCAACTGAGACGATACCCCACAGGCCCGCAGCTTGATTAGAAGTCGCTTGTGAGGAACGGTGTCAAAAGCTTTCTAGAAATACGGAATCAACTTGAGATCCTCTGTCGATAGCGGCCATTACTTCGTGCGAATAAAGAGCTAGCTGCGTTGCACAAGAACGATGTTTTCTGAAACCATGCTGATTACGTATCAATAGATCGTTCCCTTCGAGGTGATTCATAATGTTTGAATACAGTATATGCTCCAAAACCCTACTGCAAACCGACGTCAATGATATAGGTCTGTAGTTAGATGGATTACTCCTACTACCCTTCCTAAACACTGGTGCGACCTGCGCAATTTTCCAATCTGTAGGTACAGATCTATCAGTGAGCGAGCGGTTGTATATGAGTGCTAAGTAGGGAGCTATTGTATCAGCGTAATATGAAAGGAACCTAATCGGTATACAATCTGGACCTGAAGACTTGCCCGTATCAAGCGATTTGAGTTGCTTCGCAACCCCTAAGGTATCTACTTCTAAGAAATTCATGCTAGCAGCTGTTCGTGTTTCAAATTCTGGAATATTCCATTCATCTTCCTTGGTGAAGGAATTTCGGAAAACTGCGTTCAATAACTCCGCTTTAACGGCACAGTCGTCGGTAACAGTACCATCGGCACTGCGCAGCGAAGGTATTGACTGCGTCTTGCCGCTTGTGTACTTCACATACGACCAGAATTTCTTCGGATTTTCTACCAAATTTCGAGACAATGTTTCGTTGTGGAACCTATTAAAGGCATCTCGCATTGAAGTCCGTGCCAAATTTCGCGCGTCTGTAAATTTGAGCCAATCTTCGGGATTTCGCGTTCTTCTGAACTTCGCATGCTTTTTCCGTTGCCTCTGCAACAGAGTTCGGACCTGTTTTGTGTACCATGGGGGATGAGTTCCATCTCTTACCAGTTTATGAGGTGTGAATCTCTCAATTGCTGTTGCTACTATATCTTTGAATTTGAGCCACATCTCGTCTACATTTGCATAGTCAGTTCGGAAGGCATGGAGATTGTCTCTTAGGAAGGCTTCTAGTGACACTTTATCCGCATTTTTAAGAGGAGCCGGAGGTGCCTATGCTGCCCATGTTAAAATCACTAAGTTTGAGGAACATTTATGAATAAACTACCAAATAGAAAAATTTGATTTTTTTTTTATATAGAGTGGTTTAGTATTGCAATTATGACAGAGGGATTTTGGAGTATCTTTTCTAGTTTCCTTCCAATTATTTTTTTTATTAATGACCCAAATTTTTTTTACAGATAATTGCTTTATAATTAAACTGAAATGAAACTACTGAACATATTGCCAAATGGCTGTGTTACAATGTAAGTTTGACCACTAGGAGTGCTGTATAAAAATTTAATCTCTCTAGCTTGAGTGGAGTTTGAGAAAATGTTCCTTATATTCGAAAAATTCTAATTTACGGGAAATGGCTATCAAAGTTTCTCAATACATTCCTGCACTATAGGATGGATTATCAGGGTCTTCTTCTTCATTCTCTAAAAGCTTCCTCTTCTGTCTTCTTTTCTGGCCTGTTGTTCCATCATACTTCATATGCCTTTCTCTTCTTTCTGCTCCTCTTATCCTTTCTCTGTCAATATTTCTTAGTGCTCGTACAGCGTTCACCCCAGCTGTAAATCCTAATGCCTTCAGAACTTCACACTTCACACTGTTCCCTTGGTTGTAGGTTGCTATTGCATCATAAATGCCAAAGTGTAGTGTTTTTATGCTTACAAACACCCTTTCAGGAATCACTTTCCAAATCAAATTGTTTACGTTCTCATTAGGATTCTGCGTCTTTCCGTGTAGACATTTGTGTAACAATTCTGGCTGTGCTAAGTCATGAAAAATTGGTTTTATTGCATTAATCACAGCTGCTGGCAAACCATGTTTGTGGTCATAGTCCTTTTTTACATTATATTTGCACCAGGAATCTTTTGGGCACAGGGTGTGTTGAGGGTATTCATTGGAAGAGGCAGTATGAAGGAACAATGCCCACACTGCTTTTTGCATGTCACTAACATTACTATTATTTTGCCTTATAGCATACCCCATAGTATCTCTGTAGACGTTCAATCACCTCATCAGTAAGCTTGCCTTTCCCTCCTATTGTCTTTCCATCACTGAGCTTACTTGAACCCAAAATTTGTTTGAGCCTTCGAAGCCGTACATCCATACGCTTTTGCAGATGCCCAATGCATTCCAACTTTTCAACTACAAATTCATTTCCATATGGTTTCAGTTCCTCTATAGTCTTGAAACCTTTGGAGTCACCATCCCCAAGGTAGTATTTGTACCTAACATTGTATCTGGGAACTGAACGTTCAAAAATTTGTTTCACTCCATGCACTTCCATTGCTCCACTTGATCCACTAAAATTTGCCTCACAGGTTCCACTGTGCTCTCCTTTGATTTTATTTTTGCACCTACAATGTTTTGATAATATTGCAACATCTATCACTTTTGCACTATCACCACAAGTAGCAGTTACAACCCCATTCAGGGATTTATGACCCCTCTTTTGCCAGGAACCATCTAATGCCACTATCAAATCCCTAGAACCACTGTTCATTTCTACAGATTCCTCCACTGCTTCCTTCATGGTTTTCAAAGCCACATCTTCAACAGAGGATCCTACCAGTTCACAGTAGTACCCAAATTTGCTTGGAGGCGATGGCAAGTTCATAATACCACAAAACAGTTTACCATCAGCAGACCCTTTTCCACTGGATCGAAGACCATACACAAGTCGAACATTCACATCAAACACTCTAGATCGTCCATTTTCACCAAAGAGACTGGCATGTGAATTGTAGAAAGTCACTTGATACTTGCAACATGCACAGATTATCTTCATCTCACAAGCTAAACCAAAGTGCTTTGTTATCTCTAGTCCCACTCCTACACTTGAACACATTTTGCACAGAACACTTTCTTTCAGCACAGAAGATAATAATCCAATATTCAGTACTTCGTTAATATCATCACTTTCACTAACATATTCACGAGATCCGTCACTTCCACCAGTCAGCTTCTTGCTAGAAGATGTCACAAGGCTATGACCGGCCATGTGTTGTTTTAGCAGAAGAACGCACTGTTTCAGTAATTGTAGTATCGCAAGTTGGTATTAGTGTTAATTTTCTTTTCCCTACGTTCTTCCTCTTCTTATATACTCGGTTACTAAAACGTGGCATCGTAACCAGAACAACGCTTTAAACAAGAAGTATAATACTACCAACAACAGGCGCAACACTGAACTAATTCGAAACGGTAAACAGCAAAGAGACGATGTTCCGCGCTCTTAGCGCTTCATTTGCCACAGAAAACAATGTAGCCAACCCTTGCACACTCGCTGTATGCGTAACATAAGGCGCTGTATGCCTAACAGGCCGAGAAAATCCCAAGCAGTTCACCAGGAAGTCACGAGAGGGTGTTAGATGCATTCAGCGGCCGCCCATTTCCTCTGCAGGCGTGGGGGAAAATGGTAATAACTCCACTTCTAGGGCGAGTAGAACAATAATTCAAAGTTTACATTAAAGAGGAATGTTCCAATTAATTTTCGGTAGCAAAAAAAAATCGTAATTTTTTGGATTTGACCACCTCCGGCTCCCCTTAAATAAAACTATTTTCGTTTGTTTCTGGTGGATTTGGAAGAAACGGTATTGAGCCAAGCTACAACGACCTTTTGATCACTAATCCCTGTATCAGTCATGATGCTCTCTATCAGCTCTGGATTGTTTGTGGCTAAGAGGTCAAGTGTGTTTCCGCAACCATTTACAATTCGCGTGGGTTCGTGGACTAACTGCTCCAAATAATTTTCGGAGAAAGCATTTAGGACAATCTCGGAAGATGTTTTCTGCCTACCACCGGTTTTGAACAAGTATTATTGCCAACATAATACTTGCGAAGCTTAATGAATGAGGTAAAGTGAGGAGTCAGAATAGGCGAGGACGACCACGAAAGAAGTGGGAGAATGGAACAGAACAAGACAACCCCCGCAGCCCCTACAACGTGGGATATATGAGGACACGTAAGTAAATAAGCAAGTTTTATCTTAGTCATCACTCTCACTTCCTCCGAAAAAATACAGAGTGTTCTACTATTCCTATTACGGGCTACTAGGGTTTGTAGAGTTGACTCAGGAGATTAAGTTTGGATGATTTAACCATACTTGGAAATGTACCGTTCGGTTCTCAAATAAGTTTGAAGATCGGATCTCTTTCAAGTCTCTCGCTTCACGGTACATACACAATCTGAGAAGACGGTACCGTCGTCAGTCGGTGTTCCAATTATGACATCACAAAGGCATCTCCGTCCGAGTGCAACAACGGCTGCGAGAAACCGACTACGAGAGTTGGCCGCGCCACGTCTGACCTTAAACAGGACGTTCTTCGTCACGTAGCAGAGAACAAGACGACGAGTACTCGAAACGCTGCCCTTGCTATGGACTCCTGTAGAGCACACAAGTCACAGTTTTTTGTACCCGTTGTGTGCGTACGGCGAAGCGGGAGATTTGAAAGTGATCCGATCTTCAAACTAATTTTACATTCAAACAGTATATTTTCAACCATCTGTTCCTTATCAAATATTATCTACTAAGTATCCTCTACAATACCTAGAAACCTGTAACAGAACTTATGAAACACTGTGCGAAACATAATTACCTTAGTATGAACACTTACCGCCTCGGTAGTGAAGATAGAACACTAATGTTCTGGATTAAATTCCAAAATACTTCCCGCTGTTCGAGTGGAGTGCCGGCTTTCACCTTCTCCCTTTTCTCACAACAGAAGCATGACACTACATTGTGCCCGCATTCTTTATGCACAGTCCAGTCATATCCTACGATCGACGTCAACGTGGAATACTCATTCACAGAAAGGCACGTGGCAACACTAGTAGAGGTGTGTATACAGAGCATGTCTCGGGGATGCGGAACGTAGTGCAGTCGTTGTCGTAATGAGGAAACGGAGCGAGTTACCTCACGTCACAATGGGCACGATCATTGGCTTTCGAACCGAGGGTCGAAGCGTTTCCGAAACGGGTAGGTTTGTCGACTGTTGGGGTGCCACCGTGGATAAAGTACACCGTGAATCCCAAAATGGCGCTTTCTAATACCGGCGCCAACGTGACCGTGGTGCATCACGAGAGGAGTGAACGACGTGTAGGGGGTACGGACGTGCAACCGTTGAGCAACTCACCATCCAGATGAACAAAGGGGCTACCAACAGTTTCTCCTGAACGACCGTTCAGTGAACGTTGGTGCGTATTTACCGACGCTGACTGCCGTTCATCGGCGACGAAGGCTGCAGTTTGCACGCCAGTACCGCAACTGAGTGGCGACAGGTGGCCTTTTCATATGAAGTACGTTTTCTGCCCCGATGGACAGATGGCCGTTGACGTGTACGGCGTCAAGCGTCTGAAAGCAAACGCCTTGACCGCCTGCAAGCGTTATGGCCTGGGGAATGTTTCCGTGGCACTCCCTGAGTGTTCTCGACATTCTGGAAGGCACAGTGGATGAACGCAAATGTGCGTCTATTAGTTGGGACTACGTCCACCTATAATAGTGCCTAGCTGGGCAATGCAACGTGTCAAATTGCTCGCAGTGTGCGTGCGCGATTCGAAGAGCACCGGGTGAGTACTCGCCTGGCTACACAATACTAAATAGCACAGTGACCAGAAACAGGAACGTGCTGTTTAACTACGAGTTTGGTTCTATATTGACAACTTTCATATGACACGAATACTATCGAGTGTTTACCTATTTATCTAGATCTACGTGCACATATAGAAAGTCACTTGATGGTATATAGAGGTGGGTACTTTTTGTATATCTGTCACTTCCCCAATTTCCTGTTCCATTAGCCAATAGTCAGACGGAAATACGATTTCAGTTAAACCTTGGTGTGAATTCGAATCTCTCTCAATTCACCTTCATCGATTTTCACGAGACATACCTGGTAGAGAGCATAGCGTTGGTTGACTCTTTAAGGAAAGTGCGCGCTCGAAATTTTACAGGAAACGCTTCTCTTCCAGGGACTTTCACTGGGGTTAGCTGAGTATATCCGTCACGCTTTCGCACTTACTAAACGAAGCTGCTACTCTTTGGATGTTTCCTATTTCATTTATTATTGCTTTCTGGTACGGATCCGAGAGTGACGAGTGATATGCATGGTTCCTGTCTCTCCCTATGAGAACACTAGGTCGGCTGACTTGCAAGGGGGCCAATACGACGTTAGAGGTCTTAAAGCGGGAATCAGTTTTGAAGCAAACTGTTTATTTAATTTGAGGATAAGTGTTAGCAACAGTCAACGGAATTTGACAAATCTCAATTTTTGCAGTTTTTAACACGGCTGTCTTTCGGCAACCGTATACAAGTTTCGACGGAGAAATAACACAGCTAACCGGTTGTCAATAATTTTCTAATACATTGACCAAGGGTTTCGACACCTCAATGGACGTCTTCATCAGAATGAAATTGTAACAACCGTAAAGTAACTTTGCGAGAAAGCAATAGTCAAAGTTTCGAACAGACATGCTCATGTCAAAAATTAAAAATGTTACATCCTTTGGTACCTTGCAATGAACACAATCAGTTTGATGTCGTTTCATTCTAATGAAGAAGTCCTTAGAGGCGTCGAAACCTAGGTCAATGTATTAGAAAATTATTGGCAACCGATAGGCTGTGTTATTTCTCCGCTGAAAATCATAATGGGTAACAGTTCTATAATGAACTGGATAGTGAGTATTATTTGTACACTGTAAGCAGAAAACAACTGAAAGAAATTATTAATACTGTAACAAACAGTGAGGAAACACAAACAAAATTCCCTTTGTTGTATGAGATTCAGCTTTACGTGATAACTCATGAAATTTAATGATCCTATTTGTTTCTTATTCTGAATAATAATTTACATATTATCTAATTTACTGTGGTTGTCTTTTTCTAGTCCAAGTTACCATGTGCAAACAGCGATGATTTAGGACTTCCCGCTATTATTTTCTGTAAACGGTACATCGCTACCAGTTCCGATGCCAAAATGCAAACAACTTTTAATTGTTTTTGACAACGTCAGGAGGCAACAGTAACGCCGAGCTCTGAGACTCGATTGAACTTGAACCACGAAACACATAACCTAGGCGACTGTAAATCGTTTGTAAAACAATGAAATGTTATAAGCTGATTGATCCGTGTCTGCAGATAAATGATCACAGAACAAAATCAGTATAGTTTCAATAATAATTTCTGTTACCAATGGCAAAGCTACTGGACAAAATATTTCTCATCCCCTCAAAAGACCACACCTTTCGCTTCGTAACTCTGTAAATCGGACAGAGGTAACACGAAGTGGTCAGCGGAACCTCCACCGTTGACGTAAGTCATGGCATGTGTGTGCCATTCGGTCGTATAAAACTGCAGTAAGATGGATCGGCGTGGAGCATGACAGAATGGCCTTGTAGATGTCGGGACGTTACCCCTACAGTGACAGATGAAACGGCTGATGGCAACTAAGGATGGAATACCATCTTCCCGCCTGGACGTACTACATGTAACAAGCACTGACAGAGCACAGGGCAACTTGTGGTTTAGGAAGTTTGAAACCTCCCCTTAGAAACATTCATGAATTACTGTGCTTGGATACCCCTTACGTTATTTGATTTTCAAACAGCTGAGCAGAACTGAACGTACTCAGACATGTCGCTCTTTACTTATCCTGATCAACACTAAACTGACACACAATATTTTTAGCGCAACGCAATCTGACTTTCAATAATCCCTACAAAAGAATGCCCTGAATAACAATAACCTATACCTTTCATGAATCACTTACCTCACAAAAATCTTCGTTACTCGAACTACTGCAGTACAGCAAGCGCCAATACTGCCAGCTAAATGGTTCAAATGGTTCAAATGGCTCTGAGCACTATGGGACTTAACTGCTGTGGTCATCAGTCCCCTAGAACTTAGAACTACTTTAACCTAACTAACCTAAGGACGTCACACACATCCATGCCCGAGGCAGGATTCGAACCTGCGACCGTAGCGGTCGCGCGGTTCCAGACTGTAGCGCCTAGAACCGCTCGGCCACTCAAGCCGGCTGCCAGCTAAATAAAAGATTCTAACTACTGAAGGCACTAACTACTGATAGGCATACTTAGCAAAGGAAAGATTTTGATAGACAACAATGTATTTACCTTAATAGTGTTCCAAAGTCATAATATACAGGGTGTTACAAAAAGGTACGGCCAAACTTCTAGGAAACATTCCTCACACACAAATAAAGAAAAGATGTTATGTGGACATGTGTCCGGAAACGCTTAATTTCCATGTTAGAGCTCATTTTGGTTTCGTTAGTGTGTACTGTACTTCCTCGATTCACAATCAACATGTGTGGGCTGACGAGAATCCGCACGCAATTGTGCAATCACGTCATCAACACAGATTTTCTGTGAACGTTTGGGCAGGCATTGTTGGTGATGTCTTGATTGGGCCCCATGTTCTTCCACCTACGCTCAATGGAGCACGTTATCATGATTTCATACGGGATACTCTACCTGTGCTGCTAGGACATGTGCCTTTACAAGTACGACACAACATGTGGTTCATGCACGATGGAGCTCCTGCACATTTCAGTCGAAGTGTTCGTACGCTTCTCAACAACAGATTCGGTGACCGATGGATTGTCCGCAGCTCGCGGTCTCGCGGTAACGTTCCCGCTTCCCGAGCACGGGGTCCCGGGTTCGATTCCCGGCGGGGTCAGGGATTTTCTCTGCCTCGTGATGACTGGGTGTTATGTGTTGTCCTTAGGTTAGTTAGGTTTAAGTAATTCTAAGTTCTAGGGGACTCATGACCATAGCTGTTAAGTCCCATAGTGCTCAGAGCCATTTGAACCGATGGATTGGTAGAGGCGGACCAATTCCATGGCCTCCACGCTCTCCTGACCTCAACCCTCTTGACTTTCATTTATGGGGGCATTTGAAAGCTCTTGTCTACGCAACCCCCGCAAACCCCGTATTGTGGACGGCTGTGATACAATACGCCATTCTCCAGGGCTGCATCAGCGCATCAAGGATTCCATGCGACGGAGGGTGGATGCATGTATCCTCGCTAACGGAGGACATTTTGAACATTTCCTGTAACGAAGTGTTTGAAGTCACGCTGGTACGTTCTGTTGCTGTGTGTTTCCATTCCATGATTAATGTGATTTGAAGAGAAGTAATAAAATGAGCTCTAACATGGAAAGTAAGCGTTTCCGGGCACATGTCCACATAACATATTTTCTTTGTGTGTGAGGAATGTTTCCTGAAAGTTTGGCCGTACCTTTTTGTAACACCCTATATATATATATATATATATATATATATATATATATATATATATATATATATATATATATATATATCAGTTTATGACATCCAGTCTTACAAATTTACTGTCTCTTATGGACACACGTCCAGATCATCCGCTCTCAAAACTCCGCCATCTCTCTCCCCACATCCACCACTGCTGGCGGCTCACCTCCAACTGCGCAACGCTACTCGCTGTTCACATCCAATTCCCCAACACTACAATCGCGGATATTCCAACAATGCCAACCAGCCACAGACTGCACACAGCACAGCCAGTGATTTTCATACAGAGCGCTACGTGGCGTTACCAACACAAAAACCTAAACAGTCTACTTACAAGTTATACTGCTCACATCTTACTGGCCCTAAATTTTCTCCCCTAGTGTTATCATTGAACGGAGACGCATCAGCAAGTCCTGCTGCTTTCACAAATCACACATGCGGATTTCTATGTCAAACGATTCTCCATACCATGTTCGTACACCAAACAGAAGAAGGTAGAAAAGAAACAGGTTTAATCGACGCACTCGTACTGTCGAAACTGCGAAATCGAGAAGCAATCTTCCTGCGTGGGCGAGAGCTTCGGGTGTGGTACTGAATGTACTCCTACGGTGAACCGTCAGTAAAACATCCCTGGTTATATGTGTATTAATGCCAATTACAAGGTTGAGGTCGTTGCTGGAGGGTAGATTATTGGCCTCGGTGAGGTGGGAGGCAGCGAGTGCACGGCGTGTCGGCGTCAGATTATCGTCTGGCTGGTGGGCAATGCTTACACAAGCCAAGCCACCACTTCTGCCGTGGGGTCCTCATGCAAGTGCCATCCCACTGCTGAGGGAAGGGTGTGGCACTCCGAAGCCACAACGAAACCACACCGGAAGAGACCGTAACAACCTGCATGCCCGACCAGCTCAGGCGGACGCCTGAAACTACTGGAGTCGAAGGCTGTGGGTTATAACTGGCTGAATTTATCTGGTAGTGCAGTGATATTCATCTCGAAGTTAACTGCTGTCGCAAACAGTGGCGTACATCATCGCGTACACACTTGGATACTGCCTGATAGCAACTGAGAGTGAAGGTCTCATTTGGGAGGGCATTGCAGGGAGTGGGGTAAGTGGTAGGGTCTAGGGCCCCTAGTGGGAACGCTGTTCACAGTTAAGAATGAGTCTTATAGATTTCGGTGCATGAGGTAATGTGGCAAACACGCCTCTCTTTTTTCTCCCCGGCTGGTGCTGATGAACAGGTGACGGCTTCCGCCACGGTTGCAGAGCCGGTGCTCTGGGTTGCTGACTCAGCTAGCACCCTTTAGAGGCCGTGGCCGTTGACGGCAGCGGCGCGCTACTTTTCTCTGTGTCGTTGACTCCGAGCACCTCTTTGCGCCATTTTCATTACCGCGACGGTGCACGAAGACGGCTGTGCACAAGATGCGTCTACTGCCCTTGTGCGGAAGTCGGACGGTGACTGGCGGTGTGGCACCGAGTCCCACGGAGGACTCAGTGACGGCGGCAGCAGTTGTGGTCGGCAGGTCGGTGGGGATGTCGCACCAATCCCCCTGAAGGACTTACGAGAACACCCGAGTTCCCAGGAACTTCGCCCAGTGCAAGAGGAGTCAAAATGAGAGAAAAACCGTCTCGGCTTACCCGTACATACTCGACTGTTTTTGAAATAACGACGATCAAAGTTTTCGAGGTAATTTATGTGCCTTTCACCTCACGATATCGTCAGACGAAATTGTGGCTCGGCTGTTAGCCTCGCGGCCTCTTAATTTTGCGCCCCGAGTTCGAAACCCGATTATGGTTTTTATTTATTTATTTTATTTTATTTTCTTGTTTTCGTTTATCTGTCCTTGCCGCAAAAGATTACTACACGAATATTTCTTATCAAGTTAGGGGTACAAAGACGTTATATTAATTGTAAAATTACAACAAGATTTCACAGTGTCATACATATATTATATAATACGTGTGAGTGAAATGTTGGGGGGTTACAATTTCTTTAAACTCTCGCATTCTAACATTTCATTCTTACATTTTATTCATTCTTATAATTCTTACATTTTATTCATATGTTTATTTATCAGGAATGTTTGGGCTTCCTCTTGGAAGATACGAATCTTAGAAACATTCGAAACATAGAAATTCCGAAGACTACAAGCATCGAGCGAAGGCAGTCTTGCCACAGTGACATTTCTTCGTATAAATCTCACTCGGGAAAGAAACATCGTTAACAGTGCTGAAAATTTCGTGCGTTGGCAATAATTTCGCATCAAACCATGCGTCATTGATAACTTTTCCGAAAATTGGCGCCTGCAGCTGATTATGAATAGAGATAAATTACTGGAAGTTCACCGAAAACCATTTCAGATAATTTTCTGATATTTTAATTCATTAATGTGGCATACAGTTAGTACACGAATAAGGACAGGTTGCATCAATATGCATGTGAAAAAAAAATCGTGTAGTACTCTTCTTCACACATAGGTACATGAATGAAAACCAAAAATAAAAGTAATAATCGGGTTTTGAACACAGGGCGCATAATTAAGAAGCCACGGCTCTAAACACTGCGTCATCATTTAGTCTGTGGGCATCAAGCGGGAAGAGGCACGTAAAGTGCCTCGAAAACTTTGATCGTCTTTTTTCTGATATCTATAAATAAATTAAATAAAAATAACAGAGGTTAAAAAATTGAAAAGTTATTGATGTGCTTTGTACGTATACATTACGTTCTCTACGCTTTCCTTGGTTCCTGGGGGAGAGAGATAAGGTGAGATACGTGTTCGCTTATTTTGGTTCCTCTTCCACTGAGCGAAGTTTCTAAGAAATCGTGTTATGGCACCTGCCGTGTTGTCCTCGATAGCGCCGGCAGCAGGCGCAGCGCGCTCTGTCACCCGTGGCCGCTGCACGCGATGCTCAGCCGTAGCTCTGGCGTCGTTCTCGTCCAGCTCGTTTCCAGTGGCGAGAACTGTCTGTTTCGTAATTCAGATTTATTTATGTGCCTCTGGGACGTATTTGTTTCACTGAAACCTGGCACCTAGTCACGTCGCCCATGACAAGAGTGTTGCCCTGGTGTGGTGACATCGCCTCTCTGGCTACACGGTTACCGCTGCGCGGCACAGTTTACTGCTGCGCTCGGCTATCCTGGCTTCGCGATACACTTTTGTGTCTATTAACTGTGACCCACATGTCGCCACTTCTCATTACGTTTGCTAAAGACTTATAATGTTTGCTAAAAAAATTGGTAGCGGCACTACAGAATGTATATGAGCTGTTTAGTGAGCGTTTCCCTACACTTGCGCTTCCAGTCCGGAACTTGTTGCGGGATGGCGCGAAGACTCCGCCAGTGGGTGGCGACGACTTCATGTGCTCTGGTTTTATTGGTTGGTCAGCTCCTCCAGAATACTGCACGATTTCGCAAGCGCGCCCTACAGAGGTACTGGTTGGCGCATTCAAAGTTTTCACCGTCCTGAATGAATGCTGTCCTACTGCTTCCTCCTCTGTGACATCGTTCAGCTGAATGTGGCAGGACCAGTACATTACCCATGGCGATGCCATGGCGCAAGACTGGAAAGGGCTACTGGGTTTGGAAGTGCCCATGACCACACCGTGAATTAATGGCTCTGAGCACTATGGGACTTAACATCTGAGGTCATCAGTCTCCTATAACTTAGAACTACTTAAACCTAACTAACCTAAGGACGTCACGCACATCCACGCCCGAGGCAGGATTCGAACCTGCGACCGTAGCGGTCGCGTGGTTCCAGACTAAAGCGCCTAGAACCGCTCGGCCACACCGGCCGGCCCGTGAATGAAGTTGGGCGATTTATTGAAACATAAACGCAGATTGTGTCTACGAGGAATGGTGTGTCACTAACAGCCACATACCAAGAAGTAATAAGGCGTAAGAGCAGTGACCGTAAAAAGATAAAAATCGACAGGGACCAGAGGAGAGTGTCACGCTTTCAGATCCGACGGGATTTCTGCTGATAATATATGAAGGTCCAGGACGTTCAAAAGCAAACATTGCGAAGGAAATCGCATGAAACGGACACCTGGAGTCGAATACCTCGCGAAAGCAATTGATCATGGTAGCACGTAAAGTCACACGTTTTAAATTGGCCAACAAACACAGAAGCTGGGCAACACCTGGCTGGAGGCGTATAGTGTAACCCAAAGACTCTCGGTTTTCCTCTTTTGCAATGACGCAAAGCGTCATATGTACTGACGGCCCAATCAGGCCATCCAACAACACACAAACATGTTACCTTAACACTGGTACTTAACTGGTTCAATAACAAAAATTAATTAAAGAAGAACAACTGAGAACGAAAACAAAGCAGAAATCACAAAGGAACTCATGTATAGAATAAAAATGAACACACACAAACACATACAAACAATCACCGAAACACACGAGAATCATATTTCGGTCACCCCAAAATGTTCACCTGTAGTTGACCATGCTCCTGGAGGTTGGTGTTACAGGCTAGCACGCGTGGAGAGCCACAGACTACACTCAGTCAGTGTCAGCTGCGACCAATGCATTAGTTTCTATTTTAGTTCTACCCGCTGAGAGTAAACTCCGAGAGGCATTGCTTTAACTCTCGTTGTAAACAAACTGAAAGTTGCGAGGCAATCTCTGCAAACACACTTGCATTCAAGCTATGCTACCGATGCACTTGCCAGCAGTGATTTCCAAGGTTTTTCGTAAGATGAAGCATATGAAACTAGTAAAATATTTCAGTACTTATATTTTGTCATAATTTTATTTTAACTTCACGAAAGAAACGTAAAGGGAAAAGGCAATTTATTTCTTTGTGTTCATGACCTGCAGGAACCTGCTAACTGTATTCAAGCCTTACCTCCATCTACAATATTACATTTCTCCCCCCCCCCCCCCCCCCCAACGCCTCTCCCAACCTAACCTTTACTCAGAAAAACACTTCCCTGCATTACCAAGTTCAGCTATTTTTTGATATCCCACTATATTTACGCCTTCATCAAAGTTGTGCCAATTTTTCCTTCCGTAGTTCGGTTCAGTATCTCCTCATTCAGTTATTCGATTTTACCCCCTCATCTTCAGCACTCCTCAACGATTTTATTGCCTCTATAGGGAGTTACTCATTTAATTAAAAAGTTTTTACATGTACAACCACCATAATTTCTGCATCACACGACGGTTCTGCTTGACTTCTATAGTCTGGAATCTGTGTTAATGCAAGCGGACGGTCCAGTTATCGGTGTACTTCAAAGGGCCCTATAGACGCGCCGACTGACCAACCGACAGATTGGACGCGTGTAGGCGTTTCGGCCAAGCAACTGTCCGACTTTTCTTGTTTGACAGTCAGTGAAAAAGTTTTAACACTGCACATATCTGTCAGATACATCGTGTGAGAATCATAGCAAAAAATAAAGCGTTTGTTTCATTTTTTCAACGAATCCATAATGGTTTCACGTGGCACACAGAGAGAGCGGAAGATATATATTTCAAGAAGAAAAATCTTTCGACTGTTCTATTTCTGTTTTTACGTTTTATTTCCCGTACTTACCGGAAATAAAATCTAAGAACTGAAATAGAGACAGATTAGATTTCAGATGTCATTTGCGATACGTAGTGGGAATAAAACTTTAAAACCGAAATATAGGCAGTCGACTGACTGCTTACTTTATTGTTAGAAGTGTTGAAAACAGCCAATAGCCACGCTTTCTGCTGTCAAGAGCTTCTTACAGTTCAAACATTTGCTAAATGCATTATCTCGTGTATATCTTTTGCTGTACTTATTGTATTATGTGCACCATCACCATTTGTAGTCTTTCTTCTTTTACTTTGAAATGAACTTCGTGTCCTTACAAGGAACTTCTTTTACGCTACATACGGAAACAAATTCGTAAAGTTTACTTGAACCTAATTTGTTTATGCGGCTTCCTTAGCTCATGCAACTATGAATCACCCTCAGGTTTCAGGAATAGTTTTGATAATAATTGTGGGGAAACAGCTTCTGTCCGGTTCTAGGCGCTACAGTATAGAACTGCGCGACCGCTACGGTCGCAGGTTCGAATCCTGCCTCTGGCATGGCTGTGTGTGATGTCCTTAGGTTAGTTAGGTTTAAGTAGTTCTAAGTTCTAGGGCACTGATGACCTCAGAAGTTAAGTCCCATAGTGCTCAGAGCCATTTTAAGCCAGCTTCTGTCGGTGGCTAGAAACCACAATGTAACTAAAACTTGTCCTTGCAGCTTGCAGCTTGCAGCTTCTACCATGGTTGTATTCTTCCTTGTCGTCCGCCTACTTTGCTGAGCGGTAACGTGCTTGCCTACCATGCAGCAGGCCCGGGGTCGATTCCTAGCCGGTTTGGACCTTTTCTGCTCTCGTGGACTGGGTGTTGTGTTGTCCTTATCATCATTTCGTCGTCATCACCGAGACGCAGGTCGCCCCATGTACCATCGCCTGAAATAAGACTTGCACTCTGCGGGCGAACTTTCCGGGATGGGGACTCTCGGCCAACAATGCCGCACGATCACTTTTTTTCCTTCTTCGTCAAATAAGGTTTCATGAAGTTCAGATCCGACAAGCATGTTTCAGTCATTCTTCAATAATTAAAAAAAATCATTGAGTCCCAGCTCCTTAAGTAACAGAGTTTGAGTGAGTTTCTTCCTTTGTATTAGGCGTTTCTTTGACCACAACTTCCTTCCGGCTTTCTTCATAACAAAACACAGTTTTGCGTGTCTGCGTAATACCAAGCAGAATCTCGTAGAAGGTAACCATAATAAACGTAAGGTAAACAAATCGCAACCAGCGATAAGAAAAGGGCGCTGCTGTAATCGCTGGCCGACCGAGGTGGCCGAGCGGTTCTAGGCGCTACAGTCTGGAAGCGCGCGACTGCTTCGGTCGCAGGTTCGAATCCTGCCTCGGGCATGGATGTGTGTGATGTCCTTAGGTTAGTTAGGTTTAAGTAGTTCTAAGTTCTAGGGGACTGATGACCTCAGAAGGTAAGTCCCATAGTGCTCAGAGCCACTTTTTTTTGGAATCGCTGAGTGCAGTCGGCCGGATCGCGTGTAGGCTGCGACGAAATTGGTCGGTCGGTCGTCGGCCGGCTGATAAATTGGTGCGTGTGTACGGCCTTGTGTAGTTACCGCGAATTTATTTTCCATATCCAGTCGCACATGCTCATGTACCGGACGCCTGTGGCGCCACGCCCCATCTGTTAGGCCAAATAATCTGCACCATTTAGTTTCCTGTGTGGGCCAGGCAGTCAAGTCCGGCGCGTAATGGCACTTCATATCCCTTTCTAGAGTGTTGCACTTTTAGTTCAGAGCTTAATGTCACATATGCGCCAGTTACATGTTTTGCGATTAACTGGCTCGGCCGTCCCACATCCCTGACTTCACAAGCCATATCTCACGCCGACAAGAACAGTGACGCATCTAATAAATGTAATACCTGAGCAATATCTGCTTAAAGACTTCTGTGAAACCTGTACGCTGCAATGCACCGCATTGCAGAGATGTTCATTTGTTTTCTCCTAGTATTGTTGGCGATGATCTCTCTGCCCATAAGCAGTTTTCACAAAAGAAAATGCCTGGGTCACTCTTCTGCACTTTGAGTAGATTTATGTCACGTTCTTCACACCATTTGCGATTCCCGCACAGAGAGAGAGAAACGTTTTGTTATTATCGTCTTTACAGCCTATCGAGACATCTGTACCACCGATTAATAGGATGTCTGTTTTTATACAGTGTATATATCTTACGCTACAGCTTTTGTGAATATTACAACAGTATATTTACAAAAATTGTAATCGTCAAAACAATGTCTGTTCAGACATGCATGCATGTCTGAAGGGCATTGTAATGTAAGTTACAGACACTTTTTAAACACAGACTCAGTAATACTCGATGATATTAAAAATTACATTCAGCTTATCTTGTAGATGAAAAGTGTCACAGTTCAGAATGTGCCGCTCTCCTTGAATGACCCATTCACAGCTGCCAACAGCAGCGCAGAAGCGACACTGCTCTTACCGTGACGGATCACGAAGTATGCTGAAAGAACTGCTCTCAAGAAGACACATTGCGAGATCGAGATGTGACATTTGTCTTGCACGTTGGACACCACACGTGTTTTTCAGTTACATAAATAAAAAATTCCTGCTTTTCGACTTTTGTCATTTTTCTTGCTGGGGTGCAACATAAATAAGTGAGTAGCCGTTAACCGAGTCTGTGCGTTTTGACTTGTAATGTTAACACTATATCAACATCATGCCCTCCCCATCTTATTGCAGAATTTTGCACCGGACGATGGAGCATTAGTCTTCAAAACCATTCGTGCTAATAAAATCTCATTTACAACTGAAGCGAATTTTTCAGTACTATCTTCAGCAAAAAATGGTTCAAATGGCTCTGAGCACCATGGGACTTAATATCTGCGGTCATCAATCCCCTAGAACTTAGAACTACTTAAACCTAACTATCCTAAGGAAATCACACACATCTGTGCCCAGGGAAGGATTCGAACCAGCGACCGTAGCAGTCGCGCGGTTCCGGATTGCAGCGCCTAGAACCGCTCGGCAAACGTTGCAGACTTATCTTCAGCATTCTCTGTAGCACAACATATCGAAAGATCTTACCTTCTTCTTGTCTGTGCTGTTGTTCTTCCACGTTTCACTCCAGTAAGAGGCTTCGTTACAGGCAAATATTTTTATCACTTAACTTTTTATTCACTGTTGACAAACTTCTCTTTCTCAGAAACGCTTTCCTTGCTGTTTCCAGTCTGCATTTCATATCGTTGTTATTGATGCCGTATTTAGATATTTTACTTCTCAAATAGCGAAATTCGTGTACTACTTTCACTCTCTCATAATGTAATCTAATTCCCTCGATTTCACCTCATTTAATTAGACTATACTCCATAATTTTTCCCTTTTCCCTTCATCTGAACTTCAAGGTTCTTTGGTCTATGTTAGAACTACAGTGTCAAAGGCACGAACTTCAAGTTATTATATCACCTCCCTGAACTTAATTTCATCTGAAAATTTTTCTTCGACACCCTTAACTGCTTGTTGAATGTACAGATTGAAAACCGTGTGGAAATGCTACAACCTCCTCTCACATCCTTCTCAACTATTGTCTCCCTTTCATATCATTGGCACTGGGTATCCGCTAGGCATGTGATAGAAAAAAATCAGTTGGGTTGTGACAAATTGTCTTGCAAAAAGACATGGAATGTGAAGCAAATAGAGTGGTTGATAACGTTAGATTCTGACACATAGCTGCAATAAAACACAGTACATACAGTTCGTGACACGGAACTCTTCCAGAATCTACATTTTACTATTGCAGGATGATCAATAATCAGTAAACTCGAACATTTTATTTCCTTAGGACAGCAGATGTTAAACTCCCTTGGAAATATCACATTCTCGGTAATACGCATTAACTGAATACTGTTTCTTGAAATGCAATTTTTTGTGTTGGGACTGACTCTGACCGTTATGAATTTCAACCGAAACTACAGATCAATGTAACAAGATACAGTTATTATATTACACGTTACACTACTCGTTTCGGAGAACTAAACTTTCACCATCATGTGGATTTATTATGGTGCGACTTTTGGGTTACCTGTGCCACTGCCGCGCGGGGTAGCCTCGCGGTCTCAGGCGTCTTGTGACGATCCGGACGACTCCGCCGGTCGCAGGTTCGAGTTCTCCCTCGGGAATGGGTGTGTGTGTCGTCCTTAGCCTAAGTTAGTTTTAAGTTAGATTAAGTAGTGTGTAAGCTTAGGGACCGATGACCTCAGCAGTTTAGTCCCATAAGACCTTACCACAAATTTTCAAAAAAAAAAAAAAATGCAACTACGGGCTGCTTTTCCAGTCGTAGTAACATCGCACTCTTTCATTAAACTGCAGAAGTATAATAAAAGAAATATGACTGGTTACATTTATTTGTAATTTAGTTGATAAATGCTGCTAGTTTGTAAGGGAAATTATCACCATCTATGACACTGAAGTACGTTAACTTGTTTATTTTACATAGTTTCATTTAGTTACATCCTCTAGTATTATGTTTTGGGCCACACCAGTCAATTCACAAAGAATATTGTTAGTCATAAAACGACAGTGTTCCCATCTGCACTATTAGTTTGCCAGCTTCGTGCATGCCGTTGTTAGGGCGCCTCGAAATTAGCTCTGCCGCCCATGTTCGTATACCTGTTTCCATCATGGGATTCGTTGTATACAATATTAACTCATTGAAAAGGACCTGTGAGATTCAGTGAATGAGCACTACAAACAAAAAAATATTTAAAATTTAGTAAACAATTTACAGCAAGGCCTTCAGTGATTTAATAATTTTTTTCATAATGAAGGGCCACAGTCATAACATATTTCTTTAAAGTCAGTACCGCCATTAGACTGTTGTTTATTTACAGTGTTACATTTATACTTACACAATCATGATATCGGCTTCAAAGTGCCATTATCAAGTGTTTTAAGTGTCATAAATTGCCTATGATGGCAATCCTAAACCCAAGAGTTTCAAATTTAAACCTGTAAAGCTTATTTGTGTCATATTACCTTATTCTATGCCAGACCATTTTCCTGTGTTAGGACCTTTGCAATAAATAACGCATTTCATTGCTTATTCTACAGTGAACACTGCTTAGTTGATTATAGTATTATTTTATAATTTTGAATTTTCTTATCGACTTTCTGTGGCTAGTTTGTTCCAGAGTGGAACGACAGAGAAACAGGTTGACGATGATTCGATGGACCCTCTGCCAGGCAGATGTAGATATAGTTTTCTTTTATTTTTTATGACGAAGTAGCTTTGATTCAAGTAGTTTAATTGTGATGATTAATGTAACTACTTAAATTAAACTTCAACGGATGTATACTAGAAAGCATACTTGGCTACTCGCTTCATAGTTATTCCCATACTACAGATGTATGTGTAGGAAGTACGCTGCTGATAGTTACGTACGCTTCCGCATTAAATATTATGTATCTCTACCACTAATAGGCACCAGCATGGGCCATCGTTTCAGATTTTATGCAAACGGATGTTACAGGATTTGGTGCAGACATAGTATAGTATTTGATAGAGAATGGGATCCGGTTTTCGACAAACATATTTCTGTTTACTGTGCGGCAGTGGGAGATTCACGGAAACCGTTTGTGTTTACTTCGGCGCCGCGAAGCATAGTGGCTAGCCCAGCTACTGTACACCTGGGTGCTTTAGCCTGAAATTATCCTCTGTCAAAATATTGCCTCCTTTTCTGTACTTCCATTGATTCTCTGGACATGAATATCAGTTCCCTTCGGTAGCACAGGCACCGAGCTGGACTCTGTGTGCCTTACCCACAGATCTCATTATTATCCGGTTTTTTAATTTCAAACTCTGTTTTATGTGTGTTTACTCCAATGCTCCAGTAAATTCTCATTAACAGCCTGCTCTCGTGTACCAATACGAACATCATCATAGGTATAAGCAACGCAGGTAGACAAAGTGGTTAAGGAGCTGGAAACGAATTAAAAGGCACACTGCACAGATCGTAAGTAATCGAAGTATCACAGTGATGAACAGTTAACTTAAATGAAAATTTCTGGAAGAATGGCGATGTTTTTCCCAAAAATTGTGTTGAGTAACTTAAAACAGTCGGTATTGTAAGAGGACCGCAGGACAATTACGCTCACACAATCATGTATGACAGTAGGCCAGCGTCTGTATTTCACAGTGCCCGTTTAGGGTAATGCAATGTTTCTTCGGGCTTGCAAGCATGTGAAGTGCTGGAGGCGTGCTCAGATAGCCGATTCGGTTAGGGTGGCAACCCGTGCAAAGCGGGAAATCCGGGTTCGAGTCCCGATCCGGCACCAATTTTCATGTTACCAGTAAATCGTATAACCGTTGTACAGTTGTATTCACAGTTTGCGAACACGTTTCACGATCATTTATCTAGTATAGGGATCATGATGATAAGGGAGGCATATAGACAGTTACTCTCATTCAATACGAGACTGGGATAGGACTCTGTCACTGATGGCTAGCATAGTATCATCAAGTCCACATCCGTTGCTTAGTGATCAGCGTGTATGGCTGCTGTGCGGAGGACTTGGGTTCTACTCCCGTCAGGGATTTTTCCTTGAAGGGAGGACTGTAATTGGGTTTCCGACAACAGCAGGAAGAGTAGTGTGCTGACACCAGCCCTACCGCATCGCTCCAAATGGCGTCATTGGCAGAGGATGACACGGCGATTGGTCAGTCCCGAATAGACAATCAGGGCTAGAACGCCGAGATTTTCTTTGGTACTGTCTCTGAAAACCTTGCGTTATACTATTGTGACTACATTAGCAGGGTGTCTCTTGCATTAAACAACCGTAGGTCTTTTAGTCACCAGCTCTCTGAATTTACGGTGGCGAGTAAAAGAAATCAATTCAGTAATTCGTGTTGCACTAAAAACTACTGTTTTCATATTATGCGGTAGCTCTTGATGTAACCTGTGGCTTTTCGGATGTCCAACATACATTTTCACGTACCGGTATACTAACATACACTGATCAGCCAATACATTGTGACCACTGCCACCGCGACGTCGCTTGCCGGCTGGTAGCGTTTTGGGCAAGTGACGCGGCAACAAATGTATGTAAGCGGCGCAGACACGGACAAGGAATCTTCTTAGTTGCAAATGGGGAAACCTACTGAGATAAACGACTTTGTCCAGAGTAAGATTATTATTACGCAAAGTTTGTGAACTAGTACCTCGGAAACGGCGAAGCTGGTCGAACGTTCACGTTCTGCTGTTGTCAGCATCTACGGAAAGAGTAGGAAGTACAGTGGTACTACCACTTGGCGCTAGATGGTTGGACGTCCTAGACTGTTTAGAGAACGTGGGGTTATGGAAGTTGTGTGCTCTGTGAAGTAGGATAAGTGGTGATCTGTGGCATTTCTGCCGAAAGAGCACAACGCTGGTTCATGCATATGTGTTTCGGAGCACACTTTTCATCGTACATTGTCGAACATGGAGCTCCGCAGCAGACTACCCCTACGTGTTCACACGTTGCCCAAACGGCAGCCGTCAATTACGATTGCTGTGGGCACGGGACTATCGGGATTCGACCGTCAATCAATGGAAACGTGTCAGCCCTTTAGATGAATCACATTTTTGTTACACTAGGTCGATGGTCGTTTCCACAAACGCCGTCATGCAGGTGAACGGCGGTTCGAAACGTGCAGTGTATCACTGACGCAGACAGGTGTGAGCAGTATTATACTGTGGGGGACATTCTTCCGCGCTTGCATGGACCTGTGGTAGTAATCGAAGAACCATCTGCATCCCTTCATGCTTGTTGTTTCCACGTTATCGATGTCATCTTTCAGCAGAATAATCGTCCGTGTCTCATAGCCACAACCTTGCTACAGCAGTTTGAGGAGCACTATAGTGAACTCACGTTGATGTCTGGGTGACCAGACTCGTCTGATGTAAATCCTCTGGAACCCATGAGGCTCGCTATTGGGCGCCACCACCGCGTACGCTGCCCGTTGTTTATGCGAATTACGTGACCTGTGAGTAGACATCGAATGCCACAAACCTACCAATGAACTGTCGAATCCCTAAAACTCAGAATCACTGGTGTATTTCGTTCCAAAGAGGGACAAATAAGCTATTAAGCATGTCGTCATAATATTTTCCCTCATCAGTGTATACTGCCATGTTGCATCGGAAAATATAGCATTTCCAGATCAATCTTCCCCTCGTGCACATGCTGCAATAGCCAGCTGTAGTTATGACATCCAGTGAATGCATGCACTACTTTAGCTTTGTGAAGTTTCAGTTTTAATTTGTGTGTAACTAAGTAAGCTGAAGCTTGTGACATAGCAGGCTGAAGTGCTAAATAGTACAAAGATTTTCTTCGATTTCACTTCAGGGCCGAGGAATCGAACGGAGCGTATGTGGCTATCGTAGCCTGCATCCCAAATTTTGTACCTGCGCGATGTCTGACATAGACCTCGGGCCGTTCGCAAAATAACTTGTCCTTTCATCTGTGACATCGCCAGCAGCACTTCTCACTGCAATCAGACCAGTGCGAGTTTTCTCACCTGGTGAGGAGTCCCATACCTACAGCACATGAAATGACGACGTTATCAGCAAAAACTTAAATTGGTAAACCAAAGGTGCTCTTTTTGAGTAATCTGCGCATTTTAAGTCACATATATAGGTGAAGATTAATGAAATATATTTCACAGACCATTACGAATATGCAGTAAATTTCTAGATTCACATCTCCTTCAGTCATAAAATACCTTTCGTGACAGAATGACAGCAATATGGTGTAAAGTTTATGAGCAGTAACAGTTGTTTGAACAATATCTAAGAAAATTCTGCTAGATTTCACTCAACTTTACACAGGAGATTTCTTCAAATTGTACAGCCTCCCACAGTTGGTAAGGTAAGCTTTAGCTTTCAAAGCACAAAGCATCATGGTGCTGTTGCAGTGGTATTTGGTACCCTACCCCTAAGTTTCAACCAGTGTCACTGCAGCGCGCACACAGGCAGGCCGTCCGATCGTATCGCCAGCCAGCACTCGTCCGAATCTTTTCTCGTCAGCTCGGTCTGAATGTGCCACTGGCTGAGCCGTCCGCCATTCCATATTGGCTTTTGGATATAATAGACTCTCCGTGATTCAGCCTGCCAGTAAAGTTCGCAAACTGTTAACAAATTCATTGTTTGTTCCCTATTTTGTAATAAACGAATAACGATTGAAACTTTTGAGAGGGTCTCGTTGCGGTTTCGACCAAACAACTACAGTCATTTTGTATTTTCGTATCTCCAACGGCCAGCGACGAGGGACTGAACACGCTGACAGTCACAGTAATTACGTTTCAGTCGATTCGTGCCGCCAACGGCTTGCGCTCTGCCCGTCGACATGGCTATACGCCGGAGCCACGCCGTGTGAGCTGGGCCGTAGTTCTCGCTGCTTAAACACGACACTAGCCACTGCAACGGAATCTGCTAGGCTGTTCGTTTCACTGAGTTTATTGTGTGCTGTATAGACTTTGATATTCTATATACAGTTCTATCTTGGTCGTTGTTTTGGACTATTCGCACTAGCTCACGATGTCTTGGCTGTTCTCATACTACTCAGAAGTACGAGAGTCATACATCGGTTTCATTAAGCTTTCTGTTGAAGTAGAATAGTCAGTCGATGATGAATTACGAGATTCCAAAGTTGGTTACCTTTTCACTTCCTGTAAAAGTACCAGATTGTGAGCTTAGGGGGAAAGCTTAATTGCACTTGTGTGTGTCGCACGTTCGTACAGTGTCTGTGTACGTCTGTAGAGGTAAGAAATATATTGTGGCTAACACGCAGATATTCTAGTGGCGCTGAGTAATTCGGCCGGCTGGCTAGCCGTTGGACGGCGACTGGCCATGGTAAAGCAGGGAGGTCGCTAGAAAATGCAGGAAGCGACCGTTCCGAGGTGTAGCTGCTGGTGCGCCAGAACGGAGCGGCCCTATTGCTGGGGCAAGCAGTAAGATAGTGAATCTAGTTCGAATACGAAAATAAAATTAAGATTTCTTCGGAAAACACGTAAAGTGCGTTAGAGTCATGAAACGAGAAAATTAAACACAGCATATGAATCACGGGTGTGATCGGGTGGTTATAATTAAACTTTCCCTATACAACACGTTATAACACGGAAATTAAGTACCGTCGATGTACCAAACAGGGTAGCATTAATGTCAAGAACGTTGGACAAAATCAGTTCAATTGAAACACTTTTATTATGCTGCTACGGTTCATCATACCATTACATACCGGTACCATTACAGCAACAAAAGGGGCTCAATATGGCGTCCATCAGCGTACAGGAGAGTCGGAAAGCGCACGATTGCATTCTGCAAGGGAGAACGAAGCTTAGCCGTAGGTATGCTGGTTACCTCTCTTGATAAACTGCCCTTCAGGGCGGTAGCGTTCTCGCTTCCCACGCCCGGGTTCCCGGGTTCGATTCCCGGCGGGGTCAGGGATTTTCTCTGCCTCGTGATGGCTGGGTGTTGTGTGATGTCCTTAGGTTAGTTAGGTTTAAGTAGTTCTAAGTTCTAGGGGACTGATAACCATAGATGTTAAGTCCCATAGTGCTCAGAGCCATTTGAACCATTTTTTTTTTTTTTTGCCCTTCAGGTCAGCACTTGTGTTACTGTTCACGTGGTAAACCTTGTCCTTCAGGTAGCCCCAAATCCAGAAATCGTAGGTAGTGAGATCAGGTGATCGTACCGGCCAAGCATTTCGAAATGATTGGCTGATAATTCCATCTTTTTCAATATGTTTCGGAGAAGCGGGTGAACTTCAGGAGCGATGTGCGGTTGGGCCCAACCTTGTATGGAATCTGTTGAGTTCAATGTTTCTCTCTCCTTTAGGTAGCGTATGACATGCTGGCGAAGCATATCGCAGTAACGCTGGCCAGTCACACTGCACGTCTTTGATCGTTGAGAGCCAACTTGTTCAAAAAAAGAATGAGCCTATCATGAACGTAACCATGAAGCTACACCATATGGTGACATGTTCACCATACAGAAGAATTTCATGCACAGTGACTTGAGATGAAGATTCCCACACTTGACAATTCTGCGAGTTAACCTCACCCTTCAGAGGAAAATTAGCTTCGTCTGTCCATAGTCTGTCCTATGGACAGACGAAGCTAATTTTCCTCTGAAGGGTGAGGTTAACTCGCAGAATTGTCAAGTGTGGGAATCTTCATCTCAAGACACTGTGCATGAAATTCTTCTGTATGGTGAACATGTCACCATATGGTGTAGCTTCACGGTTACGTTCATGATAGGCTCATTCTTTTTTTGAACAAGTTGGCTCTCAACGATCAAAGACATGCAGTGTGACTGGCCAGCGATTGTAAAGGGCTAGTCCTTGTCAACTTCAATCTGTGAGAGAAAGTGGAGAGCGAAGTCACACGACGCTGTGCGTCCTGTTGTGTTAGTAGCTGTACAATATGGATCTTGTACGGATACCATTTGAGAATGGTTCGAAGCACCTACCGTGCAGTGGACCACGGGATGTTCAACTGTCGTGACACAGCACGCACACTGCCTGACGATCGGGAATTGAACGGAACATTGTGTGCCACAGCAATAGCGATTCCATCAACCATCTGTTGTGCTACTGGTCGCTGGCCTCTTCCCAGAGCGACGCCCAATTCTGTAGTTGATTATAACTACTTCGTGCTCCGCACAGTAGGTGGAGAAAGGGGACTCTTCCGTAATCCCTTCAAAAAATGGTGCAAAGGGCTCTGAGCACTATGGGACTTAACATCCTAGGTCATCAGTCCCCTAGAACTTAGAACTACGTAAACCTAACTAACCTAAGGACATCACATACATCCATGCTTGAGGCAGGATTCGAACCAGCGACCGTAGCAGTGGCACGGTTCCGGACTGAAGAGCCTAGAACCGCTCGGCCACCAGTGCCGGCAATCTCTTCAGCTGGCGATATTCTCGAAGTGCAGTTGCAGCATTACTGTTGTTATGATAACAGAGCTTCACCAGTAACGCCCTACTGCTTTTGTCCAAGCTCATGTTGACACGCCAACAAGTGCACTGCGACTGGTCAGGGGTGTGTGACTATGAATCACGACGACTATGAATCAGACGATAAATAGCTATTGTTGGGTCACCAGTAGCGAGATGTGCGCATGTTTAGCTACACATCTCCGGCCGAAGTGGCCGTGCGGTTAAAGGCGCTGCAGTCTGGAACCGCCAGACCGCTACGGTCGCAGGTTCGAATCCTGCCTCGGGCATGGATGTTTGTGATGTCCTTAGGTTAGTTAGGTTTAACTAGTTCTAAGTTCTAGGGGACTAATGACCTCAGAAGTTGAGTCCCATAGTGCTCAGAGCCATTTGAACCATTAGCTACACATCAGGCGACGAAAAGTTCTGAGTTGAATGAAATTCAGACCTCACACACGTGGTTATGAAGACACTTTAACTATCAAATGCCGGCCGCGGTGGTCTAGCGGTTCTAGGCACTCAGTTCGGAACCGCGCGACTGCTACGGTCGCAGGTTCGAATCCTGCCTCGGGCATGGATGTGTGTGTTGTCCTTAGGTTAGTTAGGTTTAAGTAGTTCTAAGTTCTAGGGGACTGATGACCACAGATGTTAAGTCCCATAGTGCTCAGAGCCATTTGAGCCAATTAGTTTCCGTGTTATGAAGTGTTAAATAGGGAAAGTTTAATTGTGACCACCCGATATATATATATTCACTCTCTAAGGAGCACTTGGACCAATTACTTAACTCTGGCTTTCTTGTTCTTATGATCCCAAAATTCGGGCCTGTCTTCTTTCTTACATCATACATTTTTAAGTTCCAAATTCTTTCCTTTTGGGTTCTTGAGAGTGAATTTTGTGTATTGATTTTTTGCCTGTATGTAGTACCCTACAAAAAAGTTTGTCAAATTATTAATTATTGTGAAACGTCATATGAAAGTTTATTTCTCCAACAATTACAAAAATATGTTACTATTCAATAAATAAAAATTATAATCATTATGCAGTTTAATTGGTTATATTCATAAAGTGCCATAACTTCGAATTCCTCCTCGTAGATACATATTGTAAGATCAGCATGACTATCCCACTCCATGGTCCAACTAATTCTTATGTTTACAGAACTGTAATTAGATGCTTAAAATGTATCTGAATATTGTAATTTGACTAGGAACACGTTGGAGCGGCAGATGGGTTGAGATATCCGTAAGTGCAAATTTAATATCGGATTACTTTTTATTATTACGCTGCAAAGTGACCGCGTGCATTTACTATGTATTCTAATATGTAGGCCCTATATACGTGAAATACGTAAAAAAAAGAAAATCAAACAAACCTTAAATGGTGGCCATTAATAACAGATCTTGGCCTCCGCAGTGGTCACGTGACTGAGTGCACAAAGAGGTACGTAGAAGGGAGTTTGTGGGCACTTGGTGGTAGCTGTTGTAAGGTCGGTGACTTTTGGGAGGCGAGAGTGCCACTGAGTTTAAGGCAACTTTATGGTCGGAAACTTGAGCATTTGGAAATATATGAAGATAGTATATGTTTCCGAAAGAACCGATACCATTGATGACCGTGCAGCTTCTCTAGAATGAAATGATAATTAAATTGACACCCAAGCTGCAAACAGACGTTGATATAGATAATTGGGGACATTTTGATAACGTCTGTGCCCTCGGTGGCTCAGGTGCATAGAGCGTCTGCCATGTGAGCTGGAGATTCCCGGTTCGAGACCTGGTCGGAGCAGACATTTTCAACATGTCCCCAATGATCTATATCAACGTCTGTTTGCAGCTAGGGTGTTGATTTAAGTATCATTTCATTTGGAAATAAAAATGGTTCAAATGGCTCTGAGCACTATGGGACTCAACTGCTGTGGTCATCAGTCCCCTAGAACTTAGAACTACTTAAACCTAACTAACCTAAGGACATCACACACATCCATGCCCGAGGCAGGATTCGAACCTGCGACCGTAGCAGTCGCACGGTTCCGGACTGCGCGCCTAGAACCGCGAGACCACCGCGGCCGGCATTTGGAAATACTCTGAACAATTTCGTGTAATGAGATGCTGATTTTGAGTTCTGACGAGACTTTCAGTTATCAAGTCGCTTTCAGTGATGGTTTATTTTGTAACTGTAAGAAAATTATTTTACTATTTTTTGCAGTTACAGCTGTGAACTTCAATAACGTCTCTATATATTTGCTGTTTCAAATTTTGTAACGAATTTTGTGGGTTTTCGTCCCTATAGCATTAATGATTAATAAACTCCAGATTTCAATGCGAATGTTGGTCCGACTTTGCGCTGTCGAACATTAGGATGTGCTATTGCTTTCGTAAACCGATCCTCTGATTTATATACTCATTTTGCATTGGCTACTGCCTGTAAATGCTCTTCCTGCGCTAAATTAATACATAATGCCATCCTGTTTTAAATATTGCCTAACCGGTTTATTTATTTTATGTGAGGCCATCATTCACCATTTGTGTGCTTATTTGAAATAAACATTTGGCTTGAATCCTAAGCAACCTGGATTAGGCAGCGTCATTATCCTGTAAGATCTTAATTTAATTTTTTTTATTTTTTATTTACTTGATACAGTCCTTATTTAACGTTGGATGATTTTGTCTCTCTGCAAGTAAAGGGTTTCAGGATTAACAATGTGTTAGGATTTAGGCTTAACAGTCACGGTGCACACCCACCCCACACAGATTTTTAGGCTGTGTATTACCTATACTATTACATTTTGTATCGTCAAAGTTGATCTTGTCTCGTTCAGGGATTGAGTAACAGAGATAGCGAGTGTGTCTACAATATTAACTCATATGGCGTCGAGCCTGGAGACTGATGGTCGCTTGTGACACAGATATCAATCTTACACAGTTATACGATCGATTTAAAAACATAAAAAATGAGTTATAGAAGAGTCGTTATGTCCTTACCCTGCAGTGAGGAGATAGTTTAGGATAATATGGTTGCTAAACGGTTGTTGTCGTTCGGTAATGTGTAGGGATTTTATGAGCTGTGGCCCATCTGTCGACCTGCTACTATTCAGGACAGTCGATGGAGAGGAAGAGCTCAGCACGCTCACGGAGCGCCACACATGTTGGTCACCCATGATCTGTCCACGATCACTGCTCTAACATCGCACGCCTTTCCCATTGAGATAACTTACTGTTCATTTTAACTAGTATATTTGGTGCCCCCACTAATGTTGTAGAGTCCCAAATCCACAACTCACGTAAATATTCTTATGTTGCAGTCGTTTGTAGTCCACGTGTGCAGAGCCACGGCTCCGTACACTAAAGAGCCAAAGTAACTGGCACACCTGCCTAATATCCTGTATGGCTCCCGCGAACAGGCAGAATTGCCGAAACGCGACGTGGCATGGACTCGATTAATGTCTGAAGAAGTGCTGGATGGAACTGACACCATGAATCCTTCAGGGCTGTCCATAAATC
The DNA here is from genome assembly GCF_023898315.1 of Schistocerca nitens. Classification (NCBI taxonomy): domain Eukaryota; kingdom Metazoa; phylum Arthropoda; class Insecta; order Orthoptera; family Acrididae; genus Schistocerca; species Schistocerca nitens. Next base: position 989,945,034 of record NC_064616.1, on the reverse strand, counting down.
CGTAAGAGTACCAGGGGGTTGAAACATCTTTTGAACAGCACGTTGCAAGACACCCCAGATATGCTCATTATTATTCATGTCCGGGGAGTTTGTGGCCAGCGGAAGTGTTTAAACTCATAATAGTGTTCCTGGAGCCACTCTGTAGCAATCCTGAACATGTGGGGTGTCGCATTGTCCTGCTGGAATTTTCCAAGTCCTTCGGAATACACAATGGACATGAATGGATGCAGATGATCAGATAAGATGCTTACGTACGTATCACCTGTCATAGTTGTATCTAGACGTATCAGGGGTCCCATGTGACTCCCACTGCACACGCCCCACACCAATACAGATCCTTCACGAGCTTGAACAATCTCCTCTGGCATGCATGGTCCTTGGAATCATAAGGTTGTCTCCATACCCGTACACGTCCATCCGCTCGATGTAATTTGAAACGAGACTCGTCCGACCAGACAACATGTTTACCGTCATCAGGGCATAAAGCCTTTTGTAGTGCAGTCATCAAGGGTACACAAGTGGGTCTTTGGCTCCGAAAGCCCATGTTGATGATGGTTCGATGAATGGTTCGCACGCTGTCATTTGTTGATGACCCAGCACTGAATTCTGCAGCGATCTGCGGAATGGTGGCACTTCTATCACATTCAACGATTCTCTTCAGACAATTCACTGTATCGAAAGAAGATTTGGGATCCTTTACAAATTGCCTGTTCTGGTGGCATACACTGAATTCTGCAGCGATCTGCGGAATGGTGGCACTTCTATCACATTCAACGATTCTCTTCAGACAATTCACTCTATCGAAAGAAGATTTGGGATCCTTTACAAATTGCCTGTTCTGGTGGCATACAAATTGTATTCATAATGTTCTTATTGAATCGATACAACAATCATTGAAAGCAGTTAGTTCCGTAAAATATCTTGGAGTATGTGTACGGAGCCCTTTGCAATGGAATGACTACATACAACTAAGAGCAGGTAACGCAGAAGATTATCTACGATTCATTGGAAGAATCCTAAGGAAATGCTGTCCACAAACAAAGGAAGTTGATTACAAAACACTCGTTCGACCAATAGTTTAATATTTCTCTTCTTCGTGGGATCTTCACCAGATTGGCCTTCAGAGGAAATAGAGGAGATCTAAAGAAGAGCAACGCGTTTCGCTACAGGTTTATTTGGCAATCACAAAAGCATCCCTACGATTATCAATCAACTCCATTGGCAGACATTAAAAGAAAGGCGTACTGCATCAGTGTGTGGTTTGTTGTTAAAATTTCAAAGCGTACGTTCTTAGAAGAGTCAAGAAATATACTGCTTTCTACTACGTATATTCCACGAAAAGACCACAAAGATAAAATCAGAGAAACTCGAGACCACACAGAGGCTTACCACCAATAGTTCTTTTTGCTAAATATTCGCGACTGGGATAGGAAAACTGGAGGGGAACGATAGTATTACACGAAGTACCCTCATAGCTTGTGGCTTATACTCTCATGTTTAGAAAAAAAACAGAACACCGCGAACAACTATAGATGTTCATATTCACAGGACGTGTACGTTAGTATGTTTTGCAGAAAAGACTGGCATTTCAGTCGCCTCAATCCAACTAGTGTCCTGTTGCCTAGTAGGCGCAGGGTCCGCCATGGGCCCTGATAACTAGTTGCATGTGTGATATCATTGACGCCTAAAAGGCACGAATGGCGTCTTGTGGTGCAGCCATCTATGCTGCAGCCTCATGTTTCCAAAGTTCATCTGTGGTAGTTGGCATTGGGTCACAACACTGCAGCTGTTATTTCACCATATCCCACACATTTTCGATTGGCGACAAGTCTAGTGATCTGGCGGGCCACGGCAAACTGCAGACATCCTGTGACACCATGAAGGCACGTGTTCATGCAGCAACATGTGGTCGTGAATTGTCTTGCTGGGGAGTTGCGCAGAAAGGGTATAGCTATGAGTCCCAAGATTGCATTCCCATAGGTCACCCTGGTCACAGTGCCCTGGACACGCATCAACTGTGATTTGTGGTTGTACCCAATAGCACCCCACACCATAAAGTCTTGAGTTAGCCCTGTATGTTTTGTGCGAATACCGTCATAGTAATGCCGCCTCCCTGTCCCGGGCGAATTCTGCCATCATTTTAAACAAACAGAACCTGAATTCATTCGTAAACACCGTCTGGTGGTATTACTGTCCCCAGTGACGTCATACCATACGCCTTTGCTATCTAGCATTTTTGTCCTCATTCGTGAGATATAGGTGGAGAAGTGGACAACGCGCGCATAGTCGATGCAGTAATAAACGGAGACGGACTGTCACCCCTGATAAGAGTATGACATGTTACACCATACCACTGTGGCGCCAGATCCGAGGAGGATGCAGATCTGTCCTGCAGTGCCATTCGAACGAGAGGTGTCGAGGGGTGATCTGCTTGTTGCAATCTGACCCATCTCGTCATTTTCTATGGCCTTCCGTGAACCATTCTGCACACGCCTGCTGCACTGCCAAAACACTTCGTCCCACACGAGCAACAACTGCCCAGATGGACGCATCACGTACTCTTATACCAATAATGCACTCTCTTTCACGCCAAGTGGGTCTGGGGTTTAGAATAGACCCAAAGTATTCCTGCCTGACGTAATAAGCCATTGTCCCCTTTTAGGGTTTGATCTTCACATCTTGCAAAATTTTCCGAAGTGTGGGTCATTACGTGTGCTATTAGACCTTATGCACCTCTTATTATCATAGCTCTGCAGCTTCACCTACAATCCACCAGCTTGAGCAAGCACACCTTACAGGATACATCTTCTACTTCTGTAGTCTGCTGTCCTCCTTTGACCCTTTGATAAAACTGGATTTCTCCACACCCAATATCCAGCACAGTATCCAGGCTGTCATGGAGAGTTTGTCGTGTACCCTCTTAGTCGTAGCCCCTGACTACACAGGGGTCACACTGCTGATACCTGTGCTGAAACCTCACCACATATGCCAAGGACTAGGTGCTCATCTTCTTGGGAGGACTCCTGATAATGGCCATTGCGCCAGGTGGCCTTTGCTGTGTTGAGTGTCGCCTATGTAGAGAACCCATGATTGGTGTGGGTGGTGTCAGGATGGATGACCTTCAACAAAGCGGACGAACTTACCTGATGATTATTTGAAGCTGTCTGGTGGTCAAACGGCCCCATCACTCTCTAAGTGAGGTAAGGAGCACTATAATGCTGAGAGATACGACTCCAAGTCATTCCCTTCCCTGGCTGCACCATGGGAGGAAAGTAGGGCTAAGTTCATGGACAGACGTCTTCTCCTCGATAATTAGTTTGCACCAGGTCTGATGAGGAATCATTTTTAGCAACGAAGCCTCTGTTTTTCCTTGAGCACTTGGAAGACATGTTTGGGGAGGTGGTGGGAATATCGAAAATAAGGAACAGGTCAGTCTTGAGATAACTGGGATTGCCTGCCCTGTAGTGTGCATTGCTCACTGTTTAAGGTCGGTGATTTCTCGGTCTCCAGCACCTCATAGGAGCTTAAATATGGTCCTAGGCATTAAATTCCATAGAGATCTCCTACTCCAGTCTGATGACAAGCTGCGCGCCAGGCTATAGTGATGACACATCATCCACTTCCTACTCCTATCCTACCCCTTGTTGGGTGGGGACATTCCTCCTCCCATTGCTCCCCTAACATCAACTTCAAGAGCATCGTCCCACCGAGCCATCTGGGACATCAGTCCCCACCCCTTGGCCAGAGACGTAAACAGCCTCCTCTGTCTCCTCTCTCAAGGAAACACCAGCTGGTGGCTGAAGGAGCCACCACTGCTGGTTGTAGGGCTTACTGACCATCAGCGGTTAATGAGACAAACTCAGAAAAGCGCTCTCAGCCAGAGAAACTGAAGTAAAGGGGGAGGACTGAAATAAGAAGCCTAACAAGAAGAAGGAGATCCTGGTGGCTCCCACCGTTTCTTGCAGGCTCCTATTCTGAGGATGAGGTGGAGATCATAGTGTCCTCCAATATCCTCCCCGGAACCTCAGAACCAATGGACACAGAGACCAAAAGCCCTCAGCATGTGGTAAAAGGTGCCCCTGACGCGTAAGCGGACTCTTTGGTTACGTCATACCTTCCCATACCACAAAAAGCGCCATTCTTCAGTAGAATTGCGGTGGTTCCCCCCCCCCCCACCCCCCACCCTCCACCTGGCAGAGCTATGACAACTGTTAGGAGCTACACCTGCTTTTTTTGTTGCCCTTCAGGAAATTCGGTTTCCAGGAGTGTGGACGCATGTCTTTTGTGGCTATTGGGGGTATTAGATAATTCTTACTTACTGTCACAGGATGTCAGGTGGCATCTATATCTATGTCCTTACCTCTGTATATAGTGCACCTGTGCCCCTTTAAACACCTTTAGAAGCTGTGGCTGTCAGGGTGAGGACAACGCAGGAAATTATCATCTGCAACAACTATCTTCCTCCAAATGAACAAGCTGCACTAATTTCCCAAGTCCCTCCATCTTTTCTACTTCTGGGTGACTTTAACACCCGTGACCCTTTGTGGGTGATACCGAGATTACTGGTTGTTGTTAGTATGTTAAACATCTTGTAACTATACTTGACCTTTGCATCTTAAATACTGGTGCCCCACTGTATTCAGTGTGGCATGTGGCACATACTTGGCCATTGTTTTCTCCCTTGGCAGTCCTATCCTTCTACCATCTATCCACTGGAGAGCTCACGACGACTTCTGTGGTAGTGACCACTTTATGCTCTTCCTGTCTCTCCCCCAGCGTTACCAACCTGGACACTTGACCAGATGGGCTCTTAGCAAGGCTGACTGGGATGCTTTCACCTCCACTGGCACCATTTGATCTATGTTGCATGACAGAGGGTTATTTGGTAAGCGTGATAGCGTTACGGAGATGTTTAGCAAACTCAAGTGGCAAACTCTGCAAGAGATGCGCTCTGCATCGCGGTGTAGCTTGCTGTCCAAGTTTCGAGAGGGTGCGTTTCTGGATGAGGTATCGAATATATTGCTTCCCCCTACTTATACCTCCAGAGGAGAATACGAATGTAAAATTAGAAACATTCGAGCGCACACGGAGGCTTTCCGGCAGTCTTTCTTCCCGCGAGCAATACGCGACTGGAACAGGAAAGGGAGGTAATGACAGTGGCACGTAAAGTGCCCACCGCCACACACCGTTGGGTGGCCTGCGGAGTATAAATGTAGATGTAGATGTAGACAACACTGACACAGGGATCCAGAACATTACTATTACCATTGTTGCTGCAGCTGAATCGTCAACTCCTGTTTCCTCAGGTTGTCCCCAGTGGGAGACAGTTCCTTGGTGGTCTCCAGAAATCGCAGTTGCCATTAGAGACCCTAGGTGGGCCCTGCAACGTCATAAGCGGCATCCATCCCTTGAGCACCTCATTGTGTTCAAATGGCCCCATGCACAGGTCCGTAGAAGCATCAAACGATGGAAGCAGGGGTGTTGTGAACAAAACGTCCCCTTCACTGGAACATGGACCTCACCCTCCCAGGTTTGGACTAAGCTCAGACACCGTTATATATGAAACTTCGTGGCATATTAAAACTGTGTGCCGCACCGAGACTCGAACTTGGGACCTTTGCCTTTTGCGGGCAAATGCTCTACCAACTGAGCTACCCAAGCACGACTCACGCCTCGTCCTCGTAGCTTTACTTTTGCCAGTACTTCGTCTCCTACCTTCCAAACTTTACAGAAGCCCTCCACACAGTTCCTCCCCCCCCCCCCCCCCGCACCATATCGAAGAGAATGAGGACCCACAGGGCTCTGTACTGAGTGTCCCACTCTTTTTAGTGGCCGAGTAACTACCATGAGCCATACTGAAATGTGTGGCAGCCCCAGTATTTAGAGGCAGAGGTCGAGTTGTGACAGTAAATTTTCGATATCTCTGCCATGACCAGTGAGCATGTTGCTACCCCTCAAAGGGTCATGCGCATTAAAATCTCCCTAAGGTAGGAACGGTTTAGGGAGTTTATCAGTCACTGCAGCCAGTATGTTCAGGCGTACTGCACACTTATTTCCTGCATTGTCCATATCCTGACAGCCACAGCTTCAAGAGGATGTTGCAGGGGCAAAATGGCTCTGAGCACTATGGGACTTAACATCTATGGTCATCAGTCCCCTAGAACTTAGAACTACTTAAACCTAACTAACCTAAGGACAGCACACAACACCCAGCCATCACGAGGTGTTGCAGGGGCACATGTTCACTATATGAGGAATTCAGGACATAAACGCAAACTCCACCTGACACTCTATTATATTCGCTATGGTTCTTGTAATATCCACTGTAACCGCGAAGGGCAGGGTTTCGTATTGTCAGGAACCAGGTTTCCTGGATGGCAATGCAGAAAGCAGGTGTAAAACTTAACAGTTGCCATAGCTCAGACAGGTAGTGGAGAAAACCGCCGCAATTCCACTGGAGGATGACGTGCTCGTGAGACTGGGAAGGCAGGAACACTCCATGAGGTAGTCTGTGCCTCAGAGTCACCTACTGCCACCGACTTATTTCCTGAACAGCCTATACGAATTGTGTCTGAGGGTTTGATGAAATCTAGGTCCTCAGCAGATGCCAGGATCTTCACCTCATCCTCAGATGCAGAGCTTGGAGGCACAGTGGTGTGGGTGCCACCGCAATTTCCTTGATCTTGTGGGTCTTCTTTCTGGATTTCTCTCGCTGATCCTTGGGTTTCTCTGACTGGGAGGGCTCCACTGATTCAATCTCTGGGACTGAGTATGATCTTAAAGCCCTATGACCAGCTTCTTTTGGGCATTTCAGCCACTGGTGGGTGTCATCTTTCCCACACGCAGAAACGTGGGATGGGAGTGACCCAAGGGACCCCTTCCTAGCGAGAGGAGTCGAAAAAGACTTATGCTTCTCCAGCTGAGAAGTGGGGACTGGTGACAACGATGGTTGGGGCGACAGCACTCCCGAGGTAGATGGTGCTGGAGCAGCAGTGAGGGAAGTGCCCTCAAGCATCAAGGGGGCAGGTGTAGACTTCCACCTCTGAGAGCCAACTGGAACTCCTGGAACTGATGGGGCTACAACTGTTCTCGTAGCAGCAGCATAAGAGGAGGTCATAACCACAGGATGTAGGATCTATAATTTTCTCTTGATCTCAGTGTAGGTAAGTTGGTCCAATGTCTTGTATTTCACGGTTTTTCTTTCTCGCTGTAAAATCCTGCAATCTGGTGAGGAAGGGGGAATTATGCTCTCCTCAGTTGACACAAGTGGGAGGTGGATCACTGGAGTATTGGGATGGGATGGCCATCCACAATCTCGACATGTGATGCTGGAAGTACAGCAGGAAGACATATGGCCAAACTTCCAGCACTGAAAGCATCGCACCCTTGAGGACTTGTAACTGGATACAGTTTATAACATTTATTCGGGTGTCATAAATGCAAATGGTGAATTATTTTTAGGACAGAACCTGTCAGTCAAGTACATTGTTTGTATGCAGTTAGTCGCTTTTAAAAGATGGCTATGTTTATGGTTTTCAGTAACACATGATTTACACCACCTGACAAAAGCAGTGAAGCACCCAGAAGGGGAGGAGAAAAAGAAATGAAGCTTCAGTGCGGCGTACCATACCTTAACCTCGATGACTAGGATTCTCATAGCCCACAGCGCACATTGTTCGCGTCTCTTCTGCTTTAACGCCCATGACAAGGATTTTGCGGCCTTTCTTTCCATGTCACCCCCATTTCCTTTTGATTGACACGCACTTAACCTATTTCCCCCTCACCCTCCTCCCCCAACCCCCTCATCCCTCGCTGCTACAGGGACACTTTCTGGTATGAGTTATTGGAATAGGCTCCCCTCTCACTCTTATCAATTTGATTAACTACTTAATTAAAATGATCAATTAATTAAACTGTCTGGTGGGAAAATGCCACAGCCCCCCTTCCACGCCCCCTGGCAGGAAGTTCAAATTTCATCAGGACAATGCAACCTCAACTAACCCAAGAAAATGACAGGAAGGTAGGTCACTTGGGCTGCCTCTACTAACCTAAGTCATCCAACCAACACCTCTTACAAGGAAATGGTGGGAAGAGGACTCAACCTCTGCTGGACACAAGTCTATTTTGCATGCTCTATTTATGTAAACAATTAGAAGTAGTACCTCCACCCAGTGTGTTAACCACGAGGTCCAGAGTCCAACTTACCTAGTACACAGTACTCCCAACAGAGGATGCTGTTGTCCGGTGATGTAATCCAAGATAGGGGGGAAATTGGCGGGAAACAGTGTGGTCGCCATGGGCTCCATCTGTTTGGTGAGGTAATCCAAGATGGCGGTCTGGTGGTGGAGCGGAAAGGCCTCATAAGAGGAAATTCAAGGTTATATTGTTTATTTATAAAAAATCTTTTTGTGGGAGTTGGATTTCTCTTGCTCACCATTCTCTCCTGTTTGGATACATGTAGATCCTGTAAGAAGTAATTACGTGGAGGAAACATGTAGCATAACCTAATGTTTGGCACTCTACTCTGTGTGTCTTAACCTAATGTTTGGCCATTTGTCTGCATTTAACGTGTTGTTGTGTTATGTGGTTTTCTATATTACCCCCATTTCCTTAAACTATTCTACCGCATTTGATACCAAATTAATTAATTAGTTATCTCCTCCCACCATTTTCTGGTACACTTTTCGAATTTCATATGCTATTCAACGGCATTTCTGGCTCATTCTTCACATGTATGGGGTAGATTTCTTAATTCGCAGCATCCTATTGGTCGGTGAAATCTATGGAATACAGTTCAAACAAAACATCACCAATAAAAAACACATCCCCCCCCCACTCGACGCCCGACGCCTCCACCACCGCCGCCGCCGTTGCCGTCAGCTGCCAAGCGACGCGTAGGTGTCAGTTCAGGTCCTGCAGGGATGAGGCGGTAACATCCCTTTCATACATGACACTTGAGAAATTCCTGTCGAAACCCTTGTTCAACTAGATACCGTTGGTGGCGCATTGACGCATAGCTGTGGTGCAGGTGTAGCGCCTATACAGATGCCCCAATGCTTCCCAGAATAGCACAGGGTACCTTGTTCCTTGTGATCCAAACCGAACTTGTGAGTTGTGTCTACTGTGCACGTGTACGCAGTGTGGCCAACACTTCACAGTGAAATGTTCGTCCTGCTGTCAATATACGTCTCAAAAACGTTAAACGTTCACACTGCTACAAAGCCTGTGCACTCATGCGAAAATACCATTAATCATAAAAGCATTCTTGCTGTTTAGGAAGAGATCACAGTCTAAGCACTGATTGGCGGAAATCAGAACAATTACGCAAACAGAATTCGAAGTATTGTCATACAGAAGAGAAAAATGTCCCGAATTTTCTGTATCCTACAGCTACAGGTCCGGAGATCTCCTAATAGCACAGTGACGGATGAGTGACGGCATCACCACCAGAGATGGATGGTCTACTTCAACTTGTCTTTAAACACTTGCTTTCTCAGCACTTTCAGTACATATCTTCTTGTTCGATTCAGTTTGTACACACTCCTACATCCTGGCACAAGGGTTGTCTTGTGAATTAATAGAGCACTATTATTGTATTTTGTACAGATCACCATATTGCACCGACAATTAAGCCCTGCAAAGTGCCCCTACATATGGTCAAATCCGGGAAGACTGTGACTCAATTACAGTGCTCTCCCACTGAGGACGGGAGATCGAATATTAGAGCACGAAACCGATCTCAAACCGTGTCCATGTAGTAAAAATACATTTCGTAGCTTGCACCATACAAAATTATCCCTTTTACATCATTCATACATATACTGCAAAGACAGACAGCACTGTATATACACCTTTACGTGAGAACTCGAAATAAATAGAGAGAACTGATATTTCCACTCGCGAATACCGATGTCCATGATGTAACAGATTCTTAATCATCCCTATAATTTACCAGGGTAACTAAGGTATTTCTCATGTCCAGAGAACTGTCAAACATGTCTTTCACCTGCTAGATGCACACAAGGGAATAATGGTCCAGCGCAAACACACGTCTTTATTCAATCTTCTCAAATATCCACGTGATCACGAAAGCTGCCCAACACATACTAAGTGTTAGTTCGCTATTCTGCCGTCTAGAGGACGACAAAGTTAACTCAGCTACATTCCTGCATTCCAACCAGCATTTGAATGTGGTTCAAGTGGCTCTGAGCACTATGGGACTCAACTTCTCAGGTCATTAGTCCCCTAGAACTTAGAACTAGTTAAACCTAACTAACCTAAAGACATCACACACATCCATGCCCGAGGCAGGATTCGAACCTGCGACCGTAGCGGTCGCGCGGTTCCAGACTGTAACGCCTAGAACCGCTCGGCCACCCCGGCCGGCGCATTTGCATGTGGACGACTCCCGCCATTAACAGGTTAATGTGAATCATTCCAGCACAGGTCACTGGCGCTGAAGGCCAATCACACATAGGATAATGATCCTATGAAATAGTTTACACATGTATTTTATCCCTGTACTTACAACTAAATGTTACCATTGTGGCCTCAGCTGAATGACGCTCAGCAATGATCTAAGTATTGGAAATACACCCTGCTGACGGCTGTGGCTCTGGAAATTGAAATATCGGTACCCATTCTTACGACTTGACATATTCTTCCCGTGCTATCACAGTACTCCACATCAAATCCATACCTTCCTTACGACTGGACTTAGTCATTTCCTTTGTACATGTCAGAACACCAACACATACTTTATAAGCCTGATGCTCAAATGCGAAGCTATCATGCACCCCCTACTACTAAGTATAATACTTCGTCAATAACTGATCGCTGGCAATATGAAATCATACTGAGAGAATATCAACCATGGGTGGAGATGTCTCATAAGATTTTCTTGCAAGTGCTACCACCTTGTCTTAGAAAGAGAGGTTTAATCGTCTTACAGACTGCATGATGTTAAAAAACTCGATCCCAAAAACTACTGCATGTTAATGTCACAAGCGGTCTTGGTTCTACAGGTGCGTACAAGTATCCATGTTAAAAGATATATCCGCTTTACAAATCGAGGTACGACATTACCTCTGAATGAGGTGGTTTTTTGTCCAGATAAATACCGTGACGGCGATCGCTGGAGTATATAGTATCAGAGCAACAGTGCGCTTACACGTCGCCGACAGTTCAACCTCATAATAAAATTACCCAATTTAGAAAGTGATTCGGCTAAGGAACGTGGTATGAGACCGGTATTTGCGAACCCCTCACGCCACTGCAGGTAGATATCTCTACAGTATTTGTAACACATTCTGTCTCGATTCCATGTCAAAGGTTCGGTGATTTACACACTGGGCTATAGGCGATGGTTGATTGAGAAGGATCAAGATGGTGTGCTGATTGAGGTTGTAAGAAATGTGGACTAAGTTTTCAGATCTCTAATGCTACCCGCTAGAAATGCTGGCTGGGATTTGGAATCAAGTCTTTCCATTCAACCATATACCTGTGTTCGATCCTATGGAGAAGTCATTCAGTGATTACAGCCACAGGTGAATCATATGTCTGGCACTCTCATATCTCAAAACGAGTCACCTTTCTTGAACCTTTCTGCTACCGTAAAATTCCAATGTGGTTTTAGTCAGTCCCTACACATCCTGTGTCTGCTGCCATTTCCGCAGGTTTGCGCATGTGATCGTTCCAATTTAAGTCGGAAATGGGTAGAAGTAGGAGAAAGCTATATCCACCACCTCATGCAACCCGTGTAGAAACACCGCGATCTGAGTTAGTGCAACAGAATCGTGTTATGACTATTCGGTGGAAATGGGTGCATTGTGGCGCGTCCCCAAACTGGATACAGGTACTACACATCTACGTCCATTCACATCTATCTCCCCAACATGCTATTTTCATCGTCCTGCACCATCCATCAGAGAGAAACTATGAACTATAAAAGCTCAACTAACTTCATTCGATAGAGAACTAGATAAGATTTTTAACGCACCTCTCTCCTCCCATCTATCGAAACCAAATACCGCATGCATGCAGGCATCGAGCACATGTGACGATCCTATTAAATATACAGATATTGATCAACTGCACAGACCAGTTTAAACTTCCATCACCTCTACCCTAGGAGTATGATTGTATCCCGCAGTCTATACTGTAAGTTGCAAGCGATGCCCCCATCCCCCTCCACCCCGTGGTCCTGTCTCATTGTTCGAAACATTATTTTCTAAGACACTTTGTACACTGCCAAACATTTTATTTTTAAGCCATCACTTAGAGGTAAGTGTCAGGTTCGAAACTGACATTAAGACGTTCAAATCCACGGCCTCTTGTAGACAACAAGGTCATCACCCCTAAGTGCATTTATCCGAGACGTTGCACTGTGATGGGATTGACGACACTCAAGATGGCTGCTGTGACGTCAGCTGATGATGCGAGTACCATTACCCAAGATCGCGGTAAAGTGCCACATCCCCCTGCCAAGCCCCCCTGGCAGGAAGTTTGAATTTTTGAGGGAAGATAGGTCAGTCGGGCAAACCTCTACACTTAAACTCATCTGTCACAGTAACGGAATAGCTGATGTCTCTGCGTTCCGTTTAGACTGATTCCTCATACTTCACTTATGAACACGATCACTGTTTCAGTGCTAGCAACTCCCAGAAGGTGTCACCCATCCACAGAACTCTTTCCTGAACTCAAATAAGCGTTGTCAGTCAATCATTATGTGGTAACCAACAGCCTCTCAGTGGATGGATGGGATAGAAAAGGCACACTCCGATCTAATTTAATAATAAGCATGACAGTTGATAGCACAAACAATTTTAGCAATTTTACAGCAATTTCTACACTGGCCAGTGATGTGACAGCATGTTTCCCCTATTTCAGTATCATAGCTAAACCACCCCTTCTCTACTTTGCGAGTATCATTGCGAATGTAGATAGATGACTGAGCAGTACGTCCATTCATTGTTAATTCTCGAACACATAAATCATCAAAGTAGACAAAACAGCACTCTACATATTTCTTACACTTCGAGCATAGTGCATAATTTACGATCTGTCTCTATGCGGATGAGAGTCATAGAGCATTCTTGCAGTCTTAGGATAAAATTAGAGACTGAAAAGCCACCCCGCACTGTCTTTGACCAGCCCAGCCTGCAGCACTGTTACCAATTTAATCTGCAGCTGACCGCTACATTCCACGTATCGTGAATGAATGGAGCTTGCCGATTCGTCACCCATCCAAGTGCAGAAGATGTCCCCAGATACACCCACGTTGAGGAGGTTAGCACCCCTTATCGGTGTGTAGTAACAGATTTGAAAGTGTTGTGATGAAATAGAACAGGGTTAAGAAGAACAAGAAATGGGTGATTTTTATGCACGATGGAGCTCCATGCGGATGGAGTTCGAAGCATTTTATGTAAATCAACTACGATATCAACTCTAAAGTATGGTTCTAGAGTCCAGGATCAGTACCGGGAAGATAAGAGAGAACATAAACGCCTGCACTCCTACGGCTACAACGTTCTGCACTTAAAACAGGCTATAATGTTAGATCGCTTGAGTTTGTCGTTTGGAATGCGGCGCTGTTGATATTCCAGTGTAAAATATATATTTCCAGCGCATGACATACATCCTTCTTGCTGGATTCTCTACTATTAACTATGGTAGCAAACTGTAAAACACTGGCTGTGTGTGATACGTGGACAATATAGCTTTCCAGAGATGTATACCTTCCACTGTCCACATCCAATCACGGTTCAGAAATTATATTATGCCCACATCACTTCTGTATAAAATTATCGTTAATAACTGAGAATACCTGTTACAAGGAAACAGATAAACACTTAACAGCGGTGTCCGACATGTGAAATTACAAGTCTCGCCGCCTCTAACTCTGTAAACAGCACATCTGTCAAGCAGATGTATACACGAGGATTGCAGTGTCTCACAAACACCTATCGCTAACTTAGTTATGAAACTGAAGTATCGGTTTTACACTTAATATGCAATAAGGGAATGGAGAACATTGCATAAATCTTCGGTCGTTGAGAGAAATGTGCCACGTATCATCACACACGAGATGGAAGTCCTCTGATGACCGAGAGGTTTACTGTTAGACACTGCTCTAAGACCCACATAGAACAAGCGGTTGTATACGAGCCAAACGCAAGCTGTGCCACACACTGATGCATCCTGATGGAATATGAGGAAAAAGAATGGTCAAATGACCTGTAGCAGCTTACCCCACCCTCTCTCTCTCTCTCTCTAGAATACATCATCAGTGTACCATTACATCGCCCCTCGTTACAACCCCATCTCAACCGATCAATCCATCCACTGTATGTCGTCCTTTAACGCAAATGAAGGTGAGTTTAGAGGCACATGGTTCTCTGTCTTCCTGAAAAGCATCAAATACAGTAGTCAATAAGTGGAGTGGTACAACAGTATGCACAACAAACGCCGTGACATTAAGGAGACTGCTTATGTGTGGAAGTCTTCCATACGGGCTTCTTGCAGGGAATCAGTTGTCGTTTGTCGGCTCTGCATTGGCCATACTTGGCTCACACACGGTTACCTCCTCCGTCGCGAGGACCCACCTCAGTGTCGCTGTGGCTCCCAAATGACAGTCGTCCACCTCTTGCTGGACTGCCCACTTTTAGCGGCTCTGCGGCGGACTTTTAACTTCCCCAGCACCCTACCTTCGGTTTTGGGCGACAATGCCTCAACAGCAGCTTTAGTTTTACGTTTTATTCGTGAGGGTGGGTTTTATCATTTTATCTGAGATTTAGCGCATCTCCTTTGTCCCTCTGTGTCCTCCACCCTACGGATTTTAGAGTTGAGGTTTTAATGTGTTGCAGAGTGGCTGGATTCTCCTTTTTTATTCTCATTGTCAGCCAGCCATGGTAATCTGGTTTCTTGTTTTTAATCACCTCCCTCTGTTTCTTGCGTCTCTCTGTGGTTTTCTTGTCCTGTTTTGTCCATTGTAGTGTTGTCTTTCTGTCGTTCTGCTGGTTCTTCCTTGCTCCTGTTATTGTGCCGTACGTCTTTTTTGTTTTCTTCTTTCTCTTGTGTAATTGTTCTACGGGGAACAAGGGTATGATGACCTCGCAGTTTGGTCTCTTCCGCACCTCCACCTTTTAAACCAATCCCCCTCTGGTCAAATAAGTTTTACTAAAGTCTTGTCAGAGATCTTTTACAGTTTAATAAAGGCCTTACAGAGTGTAGGTGTGTCAATTACAGCGTTCAAAAATGGTTCAAATGGCCCTGAGCACTATCGGACTTAACATCTGAGGTCATCAACTTAGAACTACTAAAACCACACTAACCCAAGGACATCACATACATCCATGCCCGAGGCAGGATTCGAACCTGCGACCGTGGCGTTCGCGCGGTTCCAGACTGAAGCGCCTAGAACCGCTCGGCCACACCGGCCGGCCATACAGCGTTCTTCCCAAATTTTCCTATCGATAACTTTTATTCCGTTTAAATTTAACGTTTGAAAGTAGCTGTCATTTTATGTAGTGTACGTCTATTTGACTATATGTATGTAACTGTAATTGCATTTTTATTGATTAGTGTAATGGTTTATTTAGTTTATGTGGTGTCACCGCTAGACACCACACTTGCTAGGTGGTAACTTAAATCGGCCGCGGTCCTGTAGTACATGTCGGACCCGCGTGTCGCCACTGTGTAATCGCAAACCTAGCGCCACCACATGGCAGGTCACAAGACACGGACATGACCTCGCCCCAGTTGTACGGACGACATAGCTTGCGACCACACGTATCACGTCTTCCTCTCATTTGCCGAGAGACAGATTAAATAGCCTTCAGCTAGTCCATCGCTACTACCTAGCAAGGCGCCATGTGTATCATTGCTAATTGCTTACTACTATGCAAGAGATGTATTTCAACAAGAACAAGACTACATTAAAAGTTAAGTAGATGACAATCTCTCTTCTTTTCTTTATAGTTTTCATCCAGTCTCCTGTTTCAGAATTTACGCCCGTCTGCGTTAGTTTCGCGTGCACCTAGCCACTCATTGTGTCGAGACCTTAGGGAATCGACACAACAGTTTATATGCTTCACTTTTGCTAAGTTTATCGAACAAAGTATTTGAACTGTTGATGAGCTTATTTCATAGTTACGAATAAAAATGAGGTTACATTTCTCTTGGTGCTGGTGGCCCTACCTAACTTGACGCTTGCTGAATATAATGACCATTAATTTCACAAGCTACAGCCATCAACGGCCGAAGCTACCCATAGTTTTCATCCGAGAACTTAAGAACAAAACTCCGCTGCCTCCTCCCAGAAAGCCAGTCCTGGCAGGCAAATGCATGTCAGTCTCTGACTCACGCAACCGCCTTCGTTTACACTACGCCCCGCCTTTTAGCCCACTGCGCAGTCTAGCTGTCAGCCCATTCACCACGCTCTTCCTCCTGGCACCACGCTAGTGTTATGACAGCGAGTTCAGGCAGTAGCTTTGATTGCCACCTCTCGGCGTCACCTCACATGCTGTTTAATCTCTCAAATTGTGAATGTTTATGGATTGATATGACACTGATTGTAGACTATTTTTCTGTTCTGTCGGTTGGTGGAATCAGTTTTGTTGTATGTTCATTGTATCAGAAGTAACCAGCTAATCACCGCAATTATATTTACAATACTATTACATCAGAAAAACCAATGATAAGAGGAACAACTGAGAAGATTATCAAACGCCATCTTACCTCGGGTTGACACAACAGTTCATGAGAGAAGGTGGAGGCTGGCGCAGTAACTAATATCAGAGACAAAATTGTGCAGGCATAACAAGGTGTATTTAGATGCTTTATGGTACGTTAGACAAATTAGAAACAAATAGTGTTAAGAATGGAAATAACAAAATTCAAGAATAAATGTTAGATTAGATTTATGAAGGCCTTCATGGTATGAATGAAAAAGAGGCGCGTGAATAGTATTTCAATTGCAGTGGTTAAATATGGGGATTAAATAATACAAAAAGAGCCTGAAAATTTATTTATGGAACGCCTGTAGAGACAGGCGAATCCTCAAACTGGAAACATATTGTAAAAATTCTACTTCACAAGAGATTAGACATACGTCATAAAATATGAGATCTATCAGCTTTCTGTTGATAATGAACAAGATATTAAATAGAATTAACACTAATCACATAGCGGAAAAAAACATTGGATTTCAATCAGGAAAAGTCACAAGTTGCTTCAGAAGTGCATATTACACAAGACATCATTTGAGAGTCATGAATGAAATCACAAAATGGAGCAATGAGTATGAATAGCTCTTTCTGTTGGGAGTCCTAGATTTCGAAAAAGCATTTGACTCATTTTCAAGGATATCTCTTGTATCGTCCGTTGAGAAAGAGGGCATTGATTCAACAGAAAAATGTGTTCAATAATGCAGAAACTTTACTTAGACACCATCAGCATAGTGAAACGCTAAAAAGTGATAAAAGTTAGTCAAGGATACTACGCCTTAAACGAAATTACAATCAGACCAAAATAATGAAAAATTAGCACACCGAAAAAATAGTGAAAAGTAACAAAGAAGTCGATAGCAACATGTGTAACTTCTGTCTTCATCTAATGAACTCATTTCATCAAATACATATAATCATTATTTGGCTGCTGATGAACTCATTCCATAATTCTAGTGTGGCTGCTGTGGCTCCTTCTGGGCTACATCGTGTTACCTTACTATCAAACGTAGTCGCGCTAAAATCTTTGAGCGACCGCAAGCTCAGCAGCAATGCGATCTTTGTGCCGTTCCGCCGACTAAGGTAGGGCACCGCGGTAGTCTGGAGGAAGGCATTCTACTTCGTTTCCTGCTTGCAGCGATATATGGTAGGAATTAACAGGAGATACAAGAAGAACAACACATGATATCTGCGCGGCCTGCATCTACCAAAATGAGGGTCACCATCTGCATACCTAAAATAGTATACAGTTTGGTGAAGAGTAGGCCAACTTGTGTTAAATATCTCTAAAATATCCGTCAAACACTCAGCTATCTACTCTCTAAAATTAACTTCACAAGGGAAATGGAAAAACGAAATACCCTCAACTATCTAGATCTCGCGATTGGCAAAACTAATAATTGCCATACATCTGAAATCTATAGACAGAATACCTCTTCTGAAAACATTATACATGCCAATTACCTTCATCCAATGTCGCATAAACTAACATTTTTTCCTTTCAGTGATTAATCGATTGTGTAACGTACCTTAGAAAAACCACCGATTCAGAAAGAATTCAACACGCTTCGTTATGTAGCCTATGCAAATTACTTTCACCCCAACATAATCGCAAAATTATGCTGCAAATGTAAAACACCCAAAGAGAACACAGTACATAACGAGATACGCCTAACTCGAGAAACATCGCACAAACAAAAATTAGACACATGCAAACAGTCCGCTCTGGTAAAATCTCCAACAAAATTAATGTACTTTTCAAAGCCACAAATAGTTAGCTACCTTCAGAACCAGTAACAACCCTTCAATAAAGTTGTTTTCCTCCACCACATGAACATTTCAATATGATGACCCAGACATACATAAAATCACATGTAGCACATGTAATAGCTTTTACATTGACCAAACAGGAAAGAAAATTACATCATGTATAAAGAACACATTAGAAACAGCAAGAATAATCAGTTGAGCTTTTTTCTACGTTTGAATAATCAAAACCACTCTGCTGATACAATCGAAAATACACTCCAAATATTGCACAGAATACCAAAAGGCCTTGCAGTGAACGTTGTTCAAAAATTGTAAATATATATACACACGAGAAAATAACCACAAGAAATATCAAACGAGCGTACTGAATTTAGACGCAAATACTACCTCAGATACTTTACTGAACTTTTAGGACACGAAATATAATAAATCGGAAATAATGTATAAAACAACCGAAGATAATCTTGACAAAATTTGGTTGTTGTTGTTGTTGCTGTCGTCTTCAGTCCTGAGACTTGTTTGATGCAGCTCTCCATGCTACTCTATCCTGTGCAAGCTTCTTCATCTCCCAGTACTTACTGTAACCTGCATCCTTCTGAATCTGCTTAGTGTATTCATCTCCCTCTACGATTTTTACCCTCCACGCTGCCCTCCAGTGCTAAATTTGTGATCCCTTGATGCCTCAAAACATGTCCTACCAACCGGTCCCTTCTTTTTGTCAAGTTGTGCCACAAACTCCTCTTCTCCCCAATTCTATTCAATACCTCCTCATTAATTATGTGACCTACCCATCTAATCTTCAGCATTCTTCTGTAGCACCACATTTCGAAAGCTTCTATTCTCTTCTTGTCCAAACTATTTATCGTCCATGTTTCACTTCCATACATGGCTACACTCCATACAAATAGTTTCAGAAACGACTTCCTGACACTTAAATCTATACTCGATGTTAACAAATTTCTCTTCTTCAAAAACGATTTCCTTGCCATTGCCAGTCAACATTTTATATCCTCTCTACTTCGACCATCATCAGTTATTTTACTCCCTAAATAGCAAAACTCCTTTAGTAGTTTAAGTGTCTCATTTCCCAATCTAATTCCCTCAGCATCACCCGATTTAATTTGACTACATTCCATTATCCTCGTTTTGCTTTTGTTGATGTTCATCTTATATCCTCCTTTCAAGACACTATCCATTCCGTTCAACTGCTCCTCCAAGTCCTTTGCTGTCTCTCACAGAATTACAATGTCATCGGCGAACCGCAATGTTTTTATTTCTTCTCCATGAATTTTAATACCTACTCCGAATTTTTCTTTTGTTTCCTTTGCTGCTTGCTCAATATACAGATTGAATAACATCGGGGAGAGGCTACAACCCTGTCTCACTCCCTTCCCAACCACTGCTTCCTTTTCATGTCCCTCGACTCTTATAACTGCCATCTGGTTTCTGTACACATTGTAAATAGCCTTACTCTCCCTGTATTTTACCACTGCCAGCTTCAGAATTTGAAAGAGAGTATACCAGTTAACATTGTCAAAAGCTTTCTCTAGGTCTACAAATGCTAGAAACGTAGGTTTGCCTTTTCTTAATCTTTCTTCTAAGATAAGTTGTAAGGTTAGTATTGCCTCACGTGTTCCAACATTTGTACGGAATCCAAACTGATCTTCCCCGAGGTCCGCGTCTACCAGTTTTTCCATTCGTCTATAAAGAATTCGCGTTAGTATTTTGCAGCTGTGACTTATTAAACTGATAGTTCGGTAATTTTCACATCTGTCAACACCTGATTTCTTTGGGATTTGAATTATTATATTCTTCTTGAAGTCTGAGGGTATTTCGCCTGTCTCATACATCTTGCTCACCAGATGGTAGAGTTTTGTCATGACTGGCTCTCCCAAGGCCGTCAGCAGTTCTAATGGAATGTTGTCTGCTCCCTGGGCCTTGTTTCGAATCAGATCTTTCAGTGCTCTGTCAAACTCTTCACGCAGTATCTTATCTCCAATTTCGTCTTCATCTACATCCTCTTCCATTTCCATAATATTGTCCTCAAGTACATCGCCCTTGTATAAACCCTCTATATACTCCTTCCACCTTTCCGCCTTCCCTTCTTTGCTTAGAACTGGGTTTCCACCTGAGCCCTTGATATTCATACAAGTGGTTCTCTTCTCTCCAAAGGTCTCTTTAATTTTCCTGTAGGCAGTATCTATCTTACCCCTAGTGAGATAAGTCTCTACATCCTTACATTTGACCTCTAGCCATCCCTGCTTAGCCATTTTGCACTTCCTGTCGATCTCATTTTTGAGACGTTTCTATTCCTTTTTGCCCGCTTCATTTACTGCATTTTTATATTTTCTCCTTTCATCAATTAAATGCAATATTTCTTCTGTTACCCAAGGATTTCTATTAGCCCTCGTCGTTTTACCTGCTTGATCGTCTGCTGCCTTCACTACTTCATCCCTCAGAGCTACCCATTCTTCTTCTACTGTATTACTTTCCCCTATTCCTGTCAATTGTTCCCTTATGCTCTCCCTGAAACTCTCTACAACCTCTGGTTCTTTTAGTTTATCCTGGTCCCATCTCCTTAAATTAGCACCTTTTTGTAGTTTCTTCAGTTTTAATCTACAGTTCATAACCAATAGATTGTGGTCAGAGTCCACATCTGCCCCTGGAAATGTCTTACAATTTAAAACCTGATTCCTAAATCTGTGTCTTACCACCTTTTGGTATCTCCAGGATTCTTCCATGTATACAACCTTCTTTTATGATTCATGAACCAAGTATTAGCTATGATTAAGTTATGCTCTGTGCAAAATTCTACCAGACGGCTTCCTCTTTCATTTCTTCCCCCCAATCCATATTCACCTACTACGCTTCCTTCTCTCCCTTTTCCTACTGACGAATTCCAGTCACCCATGACTATTAAATTTTCGTTCAAATGGCTCTGAGCACTGTGGGACTTAACATCTTAGGTCATCAGTCCCCTAGAACTTGCAACTACTTAAACCTAACTAACCTAAGGACACCGCACACATCCATGCCCGAGGCAGGATTCGAACCTGCGATCGTAGCAGTCCCGCGGTTCCGGACTGTTGCGCCTAGAACCGCACGGCCATCGCCGCCGGCTAAATTTTCGTCTCCCTTCACTACCTGAATAATTTCTTTTATCTCATCGTACATTTCATCAATTTCTTCGTCATCTGCAGAGCTAGTTGGCATATAAACTTGTACTACTGTAGTAGGTGTGGGCTTTGTGTCTATCATGGCCACAATAATGCGTTCACTATGCTGTTTATAGTAGCTTACCCGCACTCCTATTTTTTTTATTCATTATTAAACCTACTCCTGCATTACCCCTATTTGATTTTGTATTTATAACCCTGTATTCACCTGACCAAAAGTCTTGTTCCTCCTGCCACCGAACTTCACTAATTCCCACTATATCCAACTTTAACCTATCCATTTCCCTTTTTAAATTTTCTAACCTACCTGCCCGATTAAGGGATCTGACATTCCACGCTCCGATCCGTAGAATGCCTGTTTTCTTTCTGCTGATAACGACGTCCTCTTGAGTAGTCCCCGCCCGGAGATCCGAATGGGGGACTATTTTACCTCCGGAATATTTTACCCAAGAGGACGCCATCATCATTTAAACATACAGTAAAGCTACATGGCCTCGGGAAAAATTACGGCCGTAGTTTCCCCTTGCTCTCAGCCGTTCGCAGTACCAGCACAGCAAGGCCGTTTTGGTTAGTTTTACAAGGCCAGATCAGTCAATCATCCTGACTGTTGCCCCTGCAACTACTGAAAAGGTTGCTGCCCCTCTTGAGGAACCACACGTTTGTCTGGCCTCTCAACAGATACCCCTCCGTTGTGGTTGCACCTACGGTACGGCCATCTGTATCGCTGAGGCACGCAAGCCTCCCCACCAACGGCAAGGTCCATGGTTCATGGGGGGGGGGGGAATTTTGTTAGTAAAATAATATCGTTGTTTGTTAGTATAATTTTTGTAAATGTATGTCGTAAGAGTCGAGCTGTCAAACTACTGTCAGACCGTAATTAACGTATTATTTTCTATACATTTACGCCATTTACCATCTAATCAAAACATTGAGATTTATAAGACAGTTTACTAACGACGTAATACGGACGTCACAACATTTTAGACGTGAGTGCAACACAAATACAGCCACTTTAATATGAGTGACATTCACATGTACACACGGTCTCACAAAAATTGTATTCTCAGGTGCTGTCGTTAATAAAGATTAATTATTATAAGCAGCTGTTCTGGTGTATCTTCCTAATAAATAATTACAATTGTAATGAAAAAGAGGTGGAAGTGATGGGGACGTATAGTCAAGCAATTAGAGAAACTGCGTACTTACACTAATAGATTTACACTCATTGTGTCGTGGTAAAACACTTTGAGACACTGTGAGATTACTAAAATAAATTATCAAGTCGTGTTATTTCAACTGCCATTTGAATTCATTTTCACAGAAACCCTCTAAAAGGGTAAAGTCAGTAGGTGCTCCTGCCAGTAACGTGTCTGTTCACTTCCTTCGCGCTTCCAGTTACCACTTCGTACCGCCCATCTTCCAATGAAAAAATGTGAGGCACACAGCACACCGTCACATCTTTGAGAGCGGGACACTCACACAGCTGTGTGCTGCAAGAAGTTTGCTCCATGCTGGGCATGTTGTCTGCTGTAGTAGACAGTTTGGCTTATAAAGTTGTCATCAGATAGGCGGAGTGCCTACAAGCCAAGAAAGCGATGAAAGCGACACGTGTGTAAATGAGATTGCTTCTATCACTGACAGATGACCAAGTAAAACAGTATATCCTCAGCTTCTATTAACAGTAATTCTAGTTAGCTGTGGCTGGAAGTAGTCTTTCCATGCTCAACTTTGTTTCAGTGATCAAGTTTTGTCATCATAAGAAATAAGTCTCTGCTCTCCTAAATGAATATATTCCTATATTTATGAAGTCTTTGTACGAAAATCAGTGCTCAGATAATAACTTATACTAATATCAAATTGTATTTCATAATTTTTTTGTTTACAGGTAAGCCCCTGCCATACTGTGGAAGACACCGCTTCGAAGAACTTACAAGTGATCAGCTCCAGGCGACGTATTACAATCACAGCTTCAACAGGTTCACTTTTAATTTGCGTTTGTGTGAATTACGTTTGTACTGAGAAGAATGTATTATAAACACCACATAAATTTCATATCTAGAGCAAATACTAATGCTATTCAAATACATGCACATGTTTAGTAGGAGATAGTGGTCTTTCTTGCATTCAGAGAAGCTGGCATTGAGTCGCATGCTGCAGTAGATATAAAGGGTGTAACATGATTGATGGCGTTAACGCATACTGTTGAAAGTACACGGTAATAGAAGCGAAAACGTCTAACGGGGGCGTTGGCTCTAAAAGCATATTTTCGCCTCTAATTATAATACGAACTGTACACTAGTGTGTAAAACTTCAAGATGAACGTATCTTTCCCGTGATTTGACACTGCCAACGAAATTTTCATCATACTTAGAAAAAACCGCTGCAGTATAGTACAGAGGACAAGTTAAGGTGCCATGAGACGAAAAAACCGCTACAGTATAGTACGGAGGGGAACTGAAAGAAATGTGCCATGAGACGAACAGAAATGACCCTTTCATTCAAAGACAATAATTGCTCTGAAGTCAACGCGAGACATTCTGGTCCCCTGGCCTTTACAAAAGGTAAGACATGGTTCTTCATAGAGTGTGTGACCACCATGGACGGCAGTGCATGCTCTGTAACGTGTTCCCATGTCGATCACAAGGTTGATAAGGAGTTCTTGTGCTAGTTCGTTGCATTCTTCCACTAGGGCGGTTGGCAGCTGCTGGATGATCACTGATGTATTTCTGTGAAGCCTGAAAGGTGAAAGATAGGAGATGGGGTACTGCCTGGAGTAAAGATGTGAGGATGAGTTGTGTGTCATGCTCGAATAGCTCAGTTGCTACAGCAGTTGCTTTCAAGAGACAAAAGTACCAGCTTCGAATCTCGATCGAGCACAAGGTTATAACCTGTTAGGAAATTTCAAGCTTACGCACACTCCACTGAAGAGTCAAAATTCATTCTGAGTGATAGCATATGAACTGGATTAGATTTATTGCAAAACAGAAACACACTTCAATTTTAAATAGAAGATAATTAATAGATACGTTTGTGCCTGTGAGAGCTTGCTTTGCAAGTGAGTCTGTCACACAAGGGTTCATGCATTTTAAATTTGTATCTAGAATCCAAAGCTGTGCATCGGCAACAGATGCTGGTGCTGATACTCAACGATCTTGGTTTTAAAGTTCATAAATCTAAAACTTCCTGGCAGATTAAAACTGTGTTCCCGACCGAGACTCGAACTCATAAATCTAGGTTGTATCAGGTGATGTTCCTGTTGTCCTCTTGTTCTTATTACTATCTAAACCTTACTATCAAAGCATTCTATTCTCCAGATGGTTAAGATGTTAACATACGCTACATAGTCGATCACTGAGTATAACAGAGCCCACATTTCCACAGTCCGAATTGATCATGAAACAGTAACCGTTTAATTGGCTATATTCGTATAACATTGTTGACAGTATATTCACACTCATTCCCTCTTCACGCTGTTCAGGTTACTGTCGCGTAAGCACTGTTTCAGCTGAAGTAAGCACTTGCTGTCTATAAGATTTGCGAAACCTTTAGCTATTCCTTTAAGCGGCGCACTGCACCGAAAGTTTATCATTCGTCACTGTTATCCAGATATCCATGTACGTTTAGCTGTCACGGCAGTTTCCACATTTTTGCCGGACCGCGACACATGGAAAGACCTCGCGCCGTTTTGCCACGCAAGCTACCCGTCATGACCGCGCCAGGGGTGTCCAACCCGCAGCCCCCGCAAAATCAAGCAAGTATCAACGCGGCCTAAGAAGTGATCACCTCTTACACTCATGCAGGAATTTTAAAATTGATTTCAGGACTTTCGAAAAAATAATTAAAATCTTTGTATTTACACGACACAAACAATATAGACACGTTGCCAGAAGATTTTCAGCTGAAATGGGTAACGCCACAGTCTCATATCCAACTAGAAGAAGAATTTTATCATGTATCTTCGCTGGACTTCCACAGATCGTACCAGCCCAGAGACAATAACCTTTGCTGCACAGTCAAGCGCTATGTATGTCATTGTTGTTTGGAATCGAGTACATTTATGAACAGTTATTTTCAAGAGTGAAGCACACAAAGAGTAAAAATGGAACAAAACTCGCAGGTGAACACCTTGATAACACCCTGAGAATTGAAACCACTTCGATCGGACCTGGCACTTATACATTAGTTTCTTAATAATTCTGACTTTTAATTGCTTGTATGTAAAATTATTAATGAAATATCATACATAAAATATCAAATTAATCCCAACATTTTTTCAGCTACTATTATAAGTGTTAAGAATATGATGCGCGACGCAAAAATACCGTCTTCTGAAAATGTGGCCCAGGTAAGCTGAAAGAATGGGCATCCCTGCTCTAGGGCAAACCTCATACGCTCAGTATTACTGTAAACAGATTGCGCGGAAGTCTAAGGCCAACAACGGTTCTATAATACTGCGAAATATATCTGTCCGGGAAGGGAAAAAGTCATAGCGAACATGTCGGCACTCGACGATGTGGAACTCGCATGTATTGCCATTGAGTTGGTCCCCCTGTAAAATACAAGCAGAATGTAATCAGGACGGGCGAAACAGATCGGGAAAGCTTCCAGTGAACATTTCAGTGGACCAAGGGCTCATTCGCAGTGGCGTAGATTCGTAAATCTCAACTAATAAATGCAAATAAGAACAGAAGAAGTGAATTTATCACATGCATTTGTTGTTTTCTATGTTTTCCTCTACGGCAACAACTGTTGCAAGAGAAATAAAACAATTATTTGCTGATTTGAGAATTAAAGTTTACATTATCTTAGGTTTGTGCCGTGAAAACTGTTGCAAGAAAAAGAATCCTCACTTGGCAGATGACCTGATCTTATTTGTTAATTCTGAGAACTGCTGGAAGTAAAATAAATATTCCTGCTTACTGTCGTGACACCACGATCTTCAGTTTCGTCTGCCACTGTGGTCGTAGAGGCTCCTGGCTTTCCCTGATCAATCTGTGCCGCGCGGGGTAGGCGTGCCGTCTAGGGCACAGTCCGCGCCGCTGTCCCCCTTTGGAGGTTTGAGTCCTCCCTCGGGCATGGGTGTGTGCGTTGTCCTTAGCGTAAGTTTAAGTTACATTAAGTAGTGGGCAAGTTTAGGGACCGATGACCTCAGCAGTTTGGTCCTCTAAGATCTTGCCACAAATTTACAAATCTGATCAATCTGGAAATTCTTTTATCAAAGTACCTCAAGTTACTTTCATATACATATTCCAGCCTACTTCCTGACCTTTTGTCTTCCACTTTTTTAACTCTTTATGGGTATTCGTTCGGAGATACTTTCATTTCTCTCCAATTCGACAGGAACTGCCATGTAAAGGATGAGATTTTCACCCTGCAGCGGAGTGTGCACTGATACGAAACTTCCGGCAGATTAAAACTGTGCCCACAGTTTTAATCTGCCAGGAAGTACCGTACAATATAATCCACAATACATTGAGCGAGCGTCAATATTCTTAAAGCTGTGCGGTCCTCTTCAGTGTATTGCAGATATGTGAGATGGCCAACATTACTGAGTAGTACTCAGTATTGCGCAATAAATATTCTGCATAAAAGACACAACTCTCTCCTATCGATCGTGCATCTTGAATTAACACAATTTCTCGTTCCAACGACTACCCACTCTTATCTACATACCTAAACTGTACGGTATAAACGTATATTAGCAACTGATAATAAACTGTTTTACTGTTAATTTAACATTTTAAAATGAAATAAAAATTATAGCGTTCCCATAGATGTATCGTAGCAAGTTACCTACACCAGTTACTTTGATTTTTAATTTACTTTCCCTGTATTTTTCTATTCCTCTTTTTCTGTTTAATCAAGTCACCTGACGTAATTATTGACGTTTTCCTGGCATAATGAGTATTTCACGATTCCACGAGTTTCGGGATTACGGTCGGATGACGTCGACGTCTCGTCACGATATTTCGACTGACTGCCATTCAGACATCTGACACTCAACGCACCTGGGAGTGGTCAAATGGTTAGCAGCCGAAATATCGTGGTACCGTGACGTCATTTCACCGCAAGCACGAAACCTCGTGGAACAGTTCATCTGGTGCCTGAGACGCACAAAAAAAGGAACAAAAGATTAGTAACTACTACCGATATGGGATCTACCCAGCCTGAAATGTGGAAGGCGCGGCCCTTATTGGCGTTCGCTTTTGTGTCGTCCTCGGCGGCAGCCCGGCGACGTCCCAGCGGCGCAATTACTGCGGCGTTGCAGGACGCACCACTAATAGCGCTTCCGCCGGCTGCAGTGCCGGAAACCGTGCGGTGTGCACCTCACCACGCGGCCAACTCCGGCAAACTTCGTTACGACCTGCCTCGCTGCTGCAACAACAGCTACCGTCTCCCCTTTCGACAGCGCTTTAGAAGCCACGCCGTGAGCAAAACGTCCGACAACTGTGAAGTACGGCAAACGGCAACACTGAGAGCAAAGCTTTTTTTGACACGTAAAGAGTTTGGCTGCAGAGCTCCCGGGAGATGAATCACTGTGCTAACAAACACGCGAAATCGGCATATCTCACAGTATGGTCTATACCTCGAACATGATGCAGAAATTATGAAATAGACCACGTGCATAGCGAGAACTCTAGAGAAAGCTTGGATAAGGACCATTTCTGACGCCTCCGCAAAAACGGTATTCGACCACACGGTTTACCGAGGCTTCATTACAATACGAAGATTAAAATGTATGCACCTTGCAGTAGCTATGCAGAGATGATGACACTTGCACAGGGCTAATGCGAAGGGCTGCTCGAACCAGTCTTCGGACTGAAGACTATAACAGTAACAAAAACAACAATGATTTATGGTTACCTGACATGATCATTCAATGAAGGTGGCAGTCTGTCAATATGTGCTGTGGTCTTCTTGTGGCTACAGATTTTCCAAGATCGGTATAGTAACTTAGCTACTGGATTACTAGTTTCGGCAGATCCATAAAGCAGGGCAGTGATGCCTCTTACAAAATCTGGCATATCATTGTAATGCCTCGACTTCTGTATGTATGCAGTATAGTCGTAGTGTGACAGTGATTTAAGCATTGTGTGATGTAAGTACCACTGCCCTGTTCTGTGACCCTGAAGATGGTGATACATGTTGCCGAAACTCATTGTTGCACTGTAGTGTTCTTGTGTAAACGACAGCATTGTGTGATGTAAGTACCACTGCCTTGATTTATGACCCTGAAGATGGTGATACATGTTGCCGAAACTCATTGTTGTACTGTAGAGTTCTTGTGAAAACGACTTTATTTATAAAGATCGCTATGTTAACACAATTACTGCATCATTGAAATGATCTTCCCAGCGTGAGGTGTGTGTGTGTGTGTGTGTGTGAGGTAAATAAATTAATTTTTTTAAGAGCACTATAGTTCAACAAAGACTTATTTGACTTTCGTGGTTCTCACGGACTAATCCTTAAACTTTTGAACTATCGGGAAAAAGAAAATACATAGAAAGCTTTGTTTCACATTTTGCTGTAGGGCGATGTACAGGGATACCATAAATACGCATGAAACGGTCTTTAAATCGTGTTCTGTCCTGTATTTTTCACAAGTTAATCAAGAAGTACATTAAGTTCTGTAGTCAGTGCTATGTTTAAAGACACTCGTTATTCGTTAGGTCTGCCGTTATTGGTTTGTTGGTTGATTTGGGGAGGTGACCAAACGGCGAGCTCATCGGTCCCATTGGATTAGGGAATGAAGGGGAAGGAAGTCAGCCATGCCCTTTCAAAGGCACCAACCCGACAGTTTCCTGAAGCGATTTAGGGTAATCACGGAAAATCTAAATCAGGATGGCCGGACGCGGGTTTGAACTATCGTCCTCCCGAATGCGAGTCCAGTGTGCTTACTACTGCGCCACCTCGCTCAGTCCTGCGTTTATTGTGTAGGAGGAGAAATGAGAAAAAATTGATATCCATTACCTTCCGCAAATTATCTTATTAGTACTGTACGTCGTATTTCGTGAATTAAACTCGATTCCACTGTTATAGATTTGATCAATAGCAGTCTCTGGTGACACATCTATCTGTGCATCTGTACTTAAAGAGCTATGTACTAGGCGTGGCGCGGAGTGCATACTAGCCTCATCTCTACCTTTCGCGACTGTGTCCGCAGCTCGAGGTCGTGCGGTAGCGTTCTCGCTTCCCGCGCCCGGGTTCCCGGGTTCGATTCCCGGCGGGGTCAGGTATTTTCTCTGCCTCGTGATGACTGGGTGTTGTGTGATGTCCTTAGGTTAGTTAGGTTTAAGTAGTTCTAAGTTCTAGGGGACTGATGACCATAGATGTTAAGTCCCATAGTGCTCAGAGCCATTTGCACCTTTCGCGAATGTTACCTGGCGTGGGTTGTACCTGTCGACAATGAGTGGCGAGTTTGACCAGTGACGTAATGACGTAGCTGACAGAGAGAGAGACAACAGAACAATGACATTATTTATTTTTGTTTTTAATATTTTTTGGAATGTTGATTATGGTGCCAGATACGTATGTAGCATAGACTGAGATCTAGATTTGGTTAGAATGTTGTGAGAAGACGAAGTCAAGGAATGTGGTGACATACTGATAGATAGGTTGGCCCGAGGGCTAGGTTTGGTTGGAAAGTAACAGTCTGGTTCTGAGTTGATGCCAGCGGTTGTGTTGCAACGCTACTAAACGCAGTTCTCGTGATGGCTCATATATTATACATATTGAGTACTTTATGTCTGCCATTTTGTAGACAGTATAGGCCAAAACAGACGGGTGACATCACCAGGTTCAATAATTGCGTTTGAGAAACAGAAGATATCTCTGTATGACCACGACTTTATTTTGTTTCATCGTGCTTATTACGTGGTGTATGTATTGGAAATGGTAATATTTTTCTTGACTCGTTTTGGAATTGTCTCAGAAATCTCTCCAAAATTCACGAGTCTTCCTTTTAACGTCTCCCACTGTAACTTGTTTAGTATTTCATCTTTTAATCTTTTCTGCCTCTTCCGTTAGCCCAAATTTTGGATGTCATAGACGACCTGTGCTACAGAACTGGCTGAACACAGGTTTTGTAAGCCATTTCTGTCATGTGTGAGTAAGTTTCCTTAGGATACTATCAACTTTGTTAGAGAAATTGAGTCCTCAACCGCAGTAGAGCACTGAACTAAATCCAATGGCGGCAAGTGAAAATTTGTGACTGACCGGGACACGAACCCTGGTTTACTGCTTTAAGTGAGCGGTCGCCTTACCCGCTTCGGCTGCCTGACCACGCTTTCCGTCCGGTCCAAATTCTCAACTAGTTCCACAGTTCATGTGTAGCGTCCACTGTCCATTATCCTCACTGCTCGCAGCTCTACTTGATTCCTGCAATAGTTGGGACGTTGCTTGAACCCGCACTGAAGGTATCATTATTCGTTGTCAGGTGTACATCTACATAAGTATGTGTGTAAAGTATCTGTTCTTTCGGACATGCCAGGTACAGGTGGTGAGTGGATAAAGTTCTTTTGTTCTTGTCGAATTCCAATCTGATAGTACGAATGTGCTTCTATACAAGAACACAAAAACTTCGCTCACTTACGACCGGTATTGGCTTCCAGTTTAGAAGCCTAAACCAGGGAGTAGATGGATAGCAACACTTACTCAAGCAGTGAGCTATAAGAGAAAAGCCATCAAGAAACAGAGCGACAAGTTTCTTCAACTTCCAGGGGATCAACAACAAGAAGACAAAATCAGCAATGCAGAGACCATCATTATCCCGACAGAGACAGAACTGTATGAGCCTACAATTTCCGTGTGTTCGAAAGGCCTAAACTTCCTTCTACTTCCAAGAACGATAGCGAAACGTGACATCAGCAGCAGCGTCAACCCCACTGCTGAGTGGTCAGCACGTGTGACTGCCGTGCAGTGGGCAAAGCAGAATCGAAAACTTTTCTCCGCTAGTGTACTGGGTGTTGCGTTGTTCCCGTCATCATTTCATCATCATCGACAAGGAAGTCTCCGAATGTGGTGTCAACTGAAAAGATTTGCCACTCGGTGACCGAACCTCTCCAAGCATGGACGCCTGGCCAATAATGCCATAAAATATTTATTTTTTTCAACAGCAGCTACAAGCAAGCCATACGTGCACCTCCTTCAGAGGCTGCTGAAGATGTGAGAAGAGAGATGTGAAGGATCCTCGTAAAGGCAAGAATGCCGAAGAACAACATTTCGGCAACAGAACAGGGCGCTGCTGACCCTACGTGGTGAAAAGGGTATAGTGGTCCTAGCAGAAGATACGGGGAAGGTGCCGGAGCTACAGAAGTCACAAGATTACTGAGGAGATCGACAGTTCACTGCAATATCCTCCCTACAAACAAGTGGAAAATGATGGAAAGACATGTGTGCCACGGAAGACCGTCGGTCTACGCAGCAGCTTACAGCCGGACAGGAAGATCATCAGAAGGCTTTACCACAGGGAAATGGGGCCACCATAATTGTATGGCCAGAAAATACACAAGAAGCGAGTTCCACTGCCACCTGTATTGAACACCATAAACTCGGACACCCAAACATCTAGCACAAGTTCTGAAACCTCTCGGGGGTCACCGTCCACATCACGTCAGGAACGCCTCATACAGGTAATTTGTGAAGGAACTCCTAAGAATACGCTTGGACCATAAGGACTTCCACTGATAAGCCAGAACGTTATGACCACCAACCTAAAAGCCGGTCACCTTTGGCAAAGATAACAGCAGCGATGTGTCGTACTATGGAAGCAATGAGGCCTCGGTAGGTCATTGGAGGGAGTTGGCACAACATCTGCGAACACAGGTCCCGAAAATTCCTGATAGTAGGCGATCAGCTTAAATGCCATGTTCATCTACATCCCTGAGGCGTTAGATCAGGTTCAGATCTGGCAAGCTGGGGGTCAGCACATCTTTTGGAACTCGCCACTGTGTCCCTCGAACCACTACATCACGCTCCTGGCATTGTGACATAGCGCACCATCTTGTTGCAAGGTGCCACTGCCACCTGGAAACATAATCTTCGTGTGAAGGGATTACGTGGTCTGCAACTTGGCCGTCATGCTGCTCTGCACAAGCACTTCTGGATCCGTGGATACCCACGTGAATGTTCCCTAGAGTGTACTGGAGCCGCTGCCTGCCTGCAGTTCAGGTGTCAAGGAGCTGTTCCCCTGGAAGACGACCAATTTGCATCCTCCATCGGCATGATGAGGAAGGTATCGGGATTCATCAGAACATGCAACGCTCTGACACTGCTCCAACGTCCAGTGCAAATCTTCACGTGCCCTTTCCAGCTGTAGTTGCCGTTGCCGTGGTGTTAATATTCGCACATACATCGGTCGTCAGTTGCGGAGGTCCGCGATTAGAAGTGTTCGGAGCATTGTGTGTTCAGACGCACCTGTACTCTGTCTAGCATTGAAGTTTGTGGTGCGTTCCGCCATACTTGGCTGCCTGACCCCTTTTACCAGTCTGGCCAGCCTACGACGGGGGTGGCCGTTCAACCCCACGATATCTGGACGTGGTGTCACCTTGGCATCGCAGACACTCATCACAGCTCTCCTCGAACACCCGACGAGTCGTACAGTTCCCGAAATGCTCGAGACAAGCCCCCGGGCCATCACAATCTGCTCTCAGTCAAACTCAGAAAGATGGCGCGCCTGGCCCATTTTACACAGGGACGGCGCGCTCACTGATACTACACACACCGTGCATGTGTCTCATGAGCAGTCATTCCTCAGGTGACGCTGCAATCTCTTGGACGGGTTCATATCGACGGTTGGTCGGTGGTCATAATGTTCTCGTCAGCTTTGATGTTACCTCCCTATTCACCTTCGTGCCACTGCAATATTCCTCAGCTCTACTCGAGAGGCAAGACCTCTGTAGTGTGAACACATGGCAGAGAAAACCTACAGGAGTTTCCACGTCATCTATGTCGCATACACGACGGCTTGAAGTTCACCGTGGGGATAGAAGAGATTGGAAACCTACCCTACTTCGACATCTTGATCAAGTCTGGATGGCACTGTAGGATACGGGGTCTATAGGAAGAAAACGCACGTGAACCTTTACCTTAATAGTCAGAATGGTCACCCTCCAATGCAACGCATGTCGGTACTAACCTCAGGACTATGCGACTGGAAGAGCTCCCTGAATGAGTTACAGCATCTGTGCAAAACCTTTCACAAAAACGTTTACAAGGAGACGCAAATACCATGCACCTTACAGACTGATAAGAGGGAGAAGCACAAACCAGAAGGAAAAGAAGCAAAATGTGTGGAGCACCTGCGCTATCCCGGACACCTGACAGCCAAGATCGAGAGAGTAATGGAGATAAATCAAACAAAGGCTGTTCTTCTCGCCACTAGGAAAAGTAAGGATATCCTTGGCTCGAGCAAGACCGGCTATTGCTGCAAGACGCTGGAAGTTTATTGTTTTTCAAAAAATGGCTCTGAGCACTACGGGACATCTGAGGTCAACAGTCCCCTAGAACTTAGAACTACTTAAACCTAACTAACCTAAGGACATCACACACATCCATGCCCGAGGTAGGATTCGAACCTGCGACCGTAGCAGCCTCGCGGTTCCGGACTGAAGCTCCTAGAACCACTCGACCACAACGGCCGGCTAATAATTTTTATTGCGAATGTGGGATGCACTACATCAGGCAGACACAGCGAAGTATCTTACAACACCTTCCAGAACACATGAGAAACGTTCGACTAGAGCATCAGACAAATACGCGGTGGGAGAGCGATAGCATCGACGAGGAACACATCTTAGATTTTGAGCAAACGAAGAAGCTGTGCCTTGCCAGCGGGTTCTGGGGCTTGATTGTCAAAGAGCTAATAGAAATATCTCTGCACAATAAACTAATAAACTGGGATAGCAGATTTCAATTCAGGAGAGTGTGGGATACTGCAGTTGCAAAGATACGACAGAAACGCTTCGTTTTGATGACGGCGGCGTCTGTGGACAGAATGGAAAAACGTCGGGACTCGATGCCCGAACCAGTACCGCTCCACCCTAGGCCGCGCAGCGCTCCCCCACCATTAGCCACGCCGCCGTCCCACACAGCCGGCGCGGATCCCTCTTCTGGACGCTCTCGGTTGGCCCACCCAGAGAAGAGCTCAGCTCTCAAGTGGCTATATAGGTACGCAGAACACAGCAACCTAACACGCAGCTGTGGAGTGGGGAAAGCCCGCAGATCCGCTCATTGCAACGCTGCAGTGGATCCAGGACCGAGCTCTGAAAGCATACTGAGGGAATACTCCACTCGTCTGCTGCACGAAGACACAGGCATCCCGCTATGGCAGGACAGATTCAGGATCATCTAGATGACCTTCTACGAGAAGGTGGGACAATCACGCAACTGGCTCGTTCGTGAACTGGGCCAACAAACACATTAGTGGCCCACCACACGTTGGCCTGACCTGCTGAGAGAATAATTTTCCAGTAGAAAACACAAGATATTATCGCCAGATCACCCACTGACAATTCGTATGGATAAAGTTTTTCTTTTCTTCCCTACAGTAACAGCAGGAACAGCATTTTAATGCTTGCACTGCTCAATGTGCCGAGCAAGCGAAGCTCTCCAATGAGGTGTTAGCATCCCTACACTCACCTCGCAGCAGCCAGCGGACAGCATCGCAGCGACAAAGAACAGCGTTGTAGCCGTCGGAACGGACCCCATCGAATTCAGTACGCTCCTGCGGGCACTGAACTAGCTTATGTGTCAAACTATGGAGCTTGTCCTTGCAGCAACGGTGGCCCTCGAGGCCAATGCCATCAAAATCCAGGAGCATAATGGAAAATGCCCGAATCCGTGGCCCGACGACACGCACGTTCGTGTCCCCAGCAGGGCGAGTTTCACCAACTCCGACGGGACGAAGGTGTCGACATTTGTCTGGTGCAGGAAAGATTCGCCAACCCGCGGTGAACTTGTGGCCAAGGAACTACTGTCACTACCGAAAGGACACAGCCACCCAAGAGGGCGGCACTGCCATCTACGTCAAGAGCTTGCTGCGACATCACTGAGTGAACCTGCTGAACGTCGCCATGTTGGAGGTCACAGGTGTGGTCGTCAACACCACTGCCGGAAGACTCTCTTTACGATGGTATATCGGCGGCTCCATGGACTGATCTACGCCAGATTTCAGTGCTCTGCTATCACTGGAGGGACGGCTTTTCATTGCAAGAGATTTCAATGCGAAAAACCCTGAATTAAACTCTCGCCTCACCATCGTCAACGGGCGCCGACTCTTCCGCGTCGTTCACCGAAACGGTGCAGTCTGCCTCGTGCTGTTTGAGCCCACGCACTTCCCAACACGAGGCCGACCGGACATTATCGACTTCGCTCTCCTGAAGGGTATCGCACAATTCACGTATGTCGAAATGCGGAACGTTCTATCATCCGACCGTGTCCCAGTTATCTACGAGATGGACGCGATCTGCGCTTTCCTTCGAATCTAGTGTCCGTGTTAAATAAACTTGGACTGCGAGCGTTTCTACGCGAAAATACTAGAGTCGCTATAAGATGTGGTAAAGCCCGAAGTAGTCGGGGCAATTGCGGTCCTAGTCTTTCTCAACCGAAGAATATTACAAGCAGCAAACGCAGCCATCCCGAGACGACTGCAGCAAATACGAGACTCCTCGCTTGAGTTACCACCACACATCCTGGTAGATATCACCGAGAAGAACCGACTGTTCCTTTAATGACAGTTTACTCGCCAACGCGGCGCCAAACACCTCGTCAGCTGAATGCCATGGAAGATAATGGCAGCAGTCGAAGAACTTAGGAACAGAGAATGAGCAGACGATGGTAGCGCCTGCAAAATCGTGAACATCCTCCTGCGGCGCCGACAGCGCGTACGACCGCTACTAGTCGGAACGAATACTTCAGCGAACCAGATGCAAAAGCCAACATGCTGGGTGACGTATTCGCCGCAATCTTCACGCCAGTGGTCGACGTCGTGGACGAGGCACACAGCCGTTGGGTCGCCGAGCAACTCCCTTTCTTCCTAGCAGCCGAGAATGAGGAAGACATAACCGAGCCCTCTACGCCGAGGACACAGTGCTTTATACCGGCAGTATGAACGCAAACACAATGCAACGCGGAAATTCAACGGAGCGAAGAACCAGGCAGCGATCTTCAGCCAAAGAGTACTGCCGCCACATCTCCATCCGTCGAAATCTTGGTTAGAACCTATCCCATGGAGCAAACGGCGAAATACCTAAGTGTCATCCTAGACCAAAGACTCTCTGGCGCGCCTCATATCGGAGACGTCAAAAGCAGATCCTTAGGGCACCTTCGCGGTCTACAGCCGGTGCTGAACTCGTAGTCGACACTACCGCCACAACAGTCATCGCGCTGTACCTAACACTGGCCCTGCCAGTGTTGGAATACGCAGCTGTGGTGTGGGGAAAGGCCACAGAGTCACTCACTGCAATGCTGCGAAGGATCCAGAACTGAGCTCTGAAAACAGCCCTGCGTCTTCCGAGGGAATACTCCACGCGTCTACTGCACCAAGAAACAAAGCATCCCGCTCCTGCATGATAGATTTAGGTTCATCGCAAGATCCTTCTACGAGAATGCGGGACAATCCCATAACCGGCTCGGCCACCAACCACACCACAGGCCGACCACACGTTGGCCTGACCTGCTGCGAGAATAATTTTCTGGCAGAAGACAGAGCGTAACATTACCACTTTACTCAAGGACAATCTCATGTAAGTACGATTTTCCTTTTCTTCCCCACAGGAGCAGCAGGAACAGCATTTTTATGCTTACACTGCTCAACTTATCAAGCCAGAAAAGCTCGAAAATGAAATGTCAGTGCGGCATTCCGTCACTTCGCTTAAGTATGATGGGTACGAAACTCATTGAAACAACAAGATAACGCTACCTCCTCTCGGCTGATCTCCCAAGAAAACATTATAGAGAATACCGATATTCTTAATGTTCAGTTTTTTAAATGTATTATTAAAAACGAGAGAAAGAAGGTTAAATTTCTGACTATATCCCAGA
Organism: Schistocerca nitens; assembly: GCF_023898315.1. Lineage (NCBI taxonomy): Eukaryota > Metazoa > Arthropoda > Insecta > Orthoptera > Acrididae > Schistocerca > Schistocerca nitens. Next base: position 989,907,323 of record NC_064616.1, on the reverse strand, counting down.
ATCTCCCAATTTCATTCATTATTGTCAAAATCACCAATTTACGCAAAACCTCATGTATTTGTGGGTGAAGTTAACTGAAACGGAACTAATCACGATGAAGACGCACTCTCAAGACCCGATACTGGAATAAATGTATGCAATGGAACGATTAACACTACGAAAATCACTGTTGTGGCTCTAGCAGTGAATCTTAAGGTGGGAAATATGCATTTGATCACTGAACACTGTTGGAGATGATCAATTAGGAAATATTACAGAGAATCTGAGCGAAGACCCCTCTGCATGAAGTCAAGATAGCAGTTGGGTACCTGTGAAGCGTCTTTGACTCTAGTAAAATATTGTCAGAGTTCTATTATTTATCAGTCATCTTGTTCCACACCGGCCTTGTAGCCGATGCCTCATTCAGCTATGTGTTGGATTCCCGCTGATGGCTGCCTAGTCAGTTCCACATCTGCAGGCTCAGGCAAAGAGTGAGTGACCTCGCACTGCAGCGCGCTACCGCCGCGGCTATGGTCCAACGTGAAGGGTCTCGTAACAGCTGCTGGAGTGTGCTCGATCACATTCCGAATTCTGTCTTGACCTTTGATAACCCATCCCCATATGGTGTTGTAGGAAGTCGTGTGGTCGGTGGATCACCTTCATACTGGGTTTCGGCACCCAGAGGTGCCTAAGCGTTGAATAGGAACGTAGACACCGGGAGACCCTGCTGCTGTTTCCGCACTGAAGTTCCGTGATGTCACCACGATGTGGAGTTGCCGGAAGACAGTATGCTTCTCTATCAGCAATGGTAGGTGGCGAACAATATGAAGTTCATCATATGAAGACTGGCATCTCAGGTGTATCTTCATCTGGTTCATAAACTGTTTTGGAGTATTTAGGACATAAACATGCTACAGTATCGTAATCATGGAATCGAGCCCTTTTACTGTGAAGGATATCGATCCCAATGATCAGGTTCTTGAGAGCTGGAAAGCTCGCGTATTTATAGGGAGCTAACGTGAGGCTATGACGTGTCGTAATGACCACATGTGTTCTTATTATTCTGCTAAATTTACTTAACAGCTCTTAACAGCTGTGTAGGTTCCCTGACACTGGTTCTTTTTAAATAGGTACAGTTTCTTTCGACATCTCTCACGAGCTAACGAATGTGCGTGTCACGTTTCCGTTGGTTTTCTGTCCCGTGCTATTTTCTGCTGAGTTCCTCTCTCTCTCTCTCTCTCTCTCTCTCTCTCTCTACGTGGTATTGTAACGTGCTGAGTATTAACCCACTTGCGACATCCCGCTTATTTCCTGATTCTGTCCCTTAATCTGGAGTGACTGCACTTTTATTGTAGCAAGGTGAATGATTTTTAATAATATTTTCTAATTTTCAACCTCTTACTATAATGTACAGTTACAATATCTACTCAAATCAAAGACATGCTTTATTACAAAAATTCGTGAGAATAAACAAACACCTAAATCTATCATGGAATCACGAGAATTAAATCATTTGAAATATGTTCTACATAAACTATTACGTAGGTATAGTTCAGAGTTGTCATCAGAATTTGATTTGTGATTGCACAAGGCGTGAAAAGCGAAATATGAAATTGAGTCGGCATCTACATACACTTGTACGTGCATACTCCGTTAGCCACAGTACTATGTGAAGAGGAGGGTACCCTGTGATTCTACTAGTCATTTCCTTTCCTGTTCCGCTCGCAAATGGAGCGAGGGTAAAACGACTGTCTAAATGCCTTCATAAGAGCCCTAATCTCCCCAGTCTTATCTCCATGAAGTCCTGTTATTTAGCGTGAGAAATTCCTAGAGATGGTTTAGCGAACGTTAATCGACAGGCCTATCTCGTGTACGCTGTACGATATACTGAACGACGTTTTACAGCAGAAAAAAAATTCTGCGGGTTATTTCTTTGACTTGCAAATACGCGATCATTCGCAACACGGTAAAGGGATCGCAACAGAGCTCGCCCAGCTCGCCCAGTTCACACGGCGGATGAAACCATCAGACTATCCTAAAACAAGCGTGCAAAGACTGGGTCAATTCTGTACTACCGATTACTTTGTTCGTATCACTTTCGGCGTGTACAAGCTCTCAGGTCACAAGAGCACCATGCCAAATTCCATTTCTGCCAACAGATTCCAAGGACGGCGCTGAAGATCTGCTGTTTAAAGATTACATCAGTGCTTAACAAGTCGCTGATTCTGAGCGTGAGAAATCGCGCCTGCTGACGCTCTTTCCCGCTAACAGACCAATTGCGGCGTGGTAGAGAGAGAGAGAGAGAGAGAGAGATGCGCACCCAGTCGGTGATCGCGGCAGCACGGAAGAAGCGCCAACTGAGAAACAGGGGAGCCTCAGTTATGGCAGCAGCGCCAATCTAATAGCAGCAATGACGAGTCGGATGTACATAACACCGACAATGCCTTCAATCCGCAAGGTGAACAGTCTTATATTATTACAAAAAATTAGGCACCCTCACGCCAAATTTTTGGTGTGTCGAAGGACACTGAACACTGCCAGCAAATTGAATTTTCTGCGTCACTACATGAGCTACCACTTCAAAGAATACAGAAACGAAAAGTGTGAAATACCCGACTGAGTACAAGAGGCTCTAAAATTCAAAAGGAAGCTTCTTGAAGGAAGAAAAATAAAGTGAGTGTGCTGCTCGGACGAGCTACGAATTTGCACTACTTTAAGCAGAGTCCTTGCGCCCTTTCACGGACGGCGATTTAATAACTTTACTTGGTAGCAACGGTTGAAAATTTACGTCAGTTTCTGCGGTTCTAGGCGCTTCAGTCTGGAACCGCGTGACCGCTACGGTCACAGGTTCGAATCCTGCCTTGGGCATGGATGTGTGTGATGTCCTTAGGTTAGTTACGTTTAAGTAGTTCTAAGTTCTAGCGGACCGATGACCACAGATGTTAAGTCCCATAGTGCTCAGAGCCATTTGAACCATTACGTCAGTTTCAGGTAGAACACTTTCGCTTCTGTCGTTAATAAACATGGCAGTCACACGTCTTACACATCTTATGGCAGACGATGCTAGGAGTCAGGTTTCGAAATTTTTGTAAAAAGTTTCTTGCATACTCTTTAACGCACTATGAAACTTCAGGTATCAAAATCAAGTGTCTGAATGTCATATTCTTAGCAGAGTTGAAGGAGGTGTAGAAAATGTAGGTTTGTCACCTAATTTATTAGTTGACGTGTCTACAGGAAGAGCGTCGGTCTTGTTTGGAAATAAGTAAGGATTCGTAGCGGAACTGAAAGGGAAAATGAAAAAGCCTCCAGTACCCGATAGTCTCTGATCTGCACCTTGAAATAATTGATCTGCACTGCGACAGGAATAACTCTAAAGTTTTCAACTATTTCATTCAAGATCGATTTCCTCGTTTATCCAAGTTTTCCAGTGACTGCCCACTCAGTTCCCTGTGCCGACGGAGGGTGTAGAGTCTCAGTGCTCGCAGGCCCGCGGTCACCGCCTGTTCGCGGAGTACGTTCTGTGTGAAGCCCTGTCGTACATTTTATTTACATATGACACGGAATGCACACAGGGTGGAATAATAAATTACTACAATAAACACCAGAAGCAAAGTCGCGAACTATCATGGAAGAAAAGCATCGACTTCGCCTTAGAATCGATGTCTGGACAGGAATTGTGGGCCACAGAGTCATCTACATCTACATGACTATTCTCAAATTCACATTTAAGTGCTTGGCAAAGGGTTCATCAAACCACAATCATACTATCTCTCTACCATTCCACTCCCGAACAGCGCGCGGGAAAAACGAACACCTAAACCTTTCTGTTCGAGCTCTGATTTCTCTTATTTTATTTTGATGATCATTCCTACCTATGTAGGTTGGGCTCAACAAAATATTTTCGCATTCGGAAGAGAAAGTTGGTGACTGAAATTTTGTAAATAGATCTCGCCGCGACGAAAAACGTCTTTGCTGTAATGACTTCCATCCCAATTCGCGTATCATATCTGCCACATTCTCTAGCCTATTACGTGATAATACAAAACGAGCTGCCCTTTTTTGCACCCCCTCGATGTCCTCCGTCAATCCCACCTGGTAAGGATCCCACACCGCGCAGCAATATTCTAACAGAGGACGAACGAGTGTAGTGTAAGCTGTCTCTTTAGTGAACTTGTTGCATCTTCTAAGTGTCCTGCCAATGAAACGCAACCTTTGGCTCACTTCCCCACAATATTATCTATGTGGTCTTTCCAACTGAAGTTGTTCGTAATTTTAACACCCAGGTACTTAGTTGAATTGACAGCCTTGAGAATTGTACTATTTATCGAGTAATCGAATTCCAACGGATTTCTTTTGGAACTCATGTGGATCACCTCACACTTTTCGTTATTTAGCTTCAACTGCCACCTGCTACACCATACAGCAATCTTTTCTAAATCGCTTTGCAACTGATACTGGTCTTCGGGTGACCTTACTAGACAGTAAATTACAGCATCATCTGCGAACAACCTAAGAGAACTGCTCAGATTGTTGCCCAGGTCATTTATATAGATCAGGAACAGCAGAGGTCCCAGGACGCTTCCCTGGGGAACACCCGATATCACTTCAGTTTTACTCGATGATTTGCCGTCTATTACTACGAACTGCGACCTTCCTGACAGGAAATCACGAATCCAGTCGCACAACTGAGACGATACCCCATAGGCCCGCAGCTTGATTAGAAGTCGCTTGTGAGGAACGGTGTCAAAAGCTTTCCGGAAACCTAGAAATACGGAATCAGCTTGAGATCCCCTGTCGATAGCGGCCATTACTTCGTGCGAATAAAGAGCTAGCTGCGTTGCACAAGAACGATGTTTTCTCAAACCATGCTGATTACGTATCAATAGATCGTTCCCTTCGAGGTGATTCATAATGTTTGAATACAGTATATGCTCCAAAACTGTACTGCAAACCGACGTCAGTGATATAGGTCTGTAGTTCGATGGATTACTCCTACTACCCTTCTTAAACACTGGTGCGACCTGCGCAATTTTCCAATCTGTAGGTACAGATCTATCGGTGAGCGAGCGGTTGCATATCATTGCTAAGTAGGGAGCTATTGTATCAGCGTAATATGAAAGGAACCTAATCGGTATACAATCTGGACCTGAAGACTTGCCCGTATCAAGCGATTTGAGTTGCTTCGCAATCCCTAAGGTATCTACTTCTAAGAAACTCATGCTAGCAGCTGTTCGTGTTTCAAATTCTGGAATATTCCATTCGTCTTCCCTGGTGAAGGAATTTCGGAAAACTGCGTTCAATAACTCCGCTTTAGCGGCACAGTCGTCGGTAACAGTACCATCGGCACTGCGCAGCGAAGGTATTGACTGCGTCTTGCCGCTTATGTACTTTACATACGACCAGAATTTCTTCGGATTTTCTACCAAATTTCGAGACAATGTTTCGTTGTGGATCCTGTTAAAGGCATCTCGCATTGAAGTCCGTGCCATATTTCGCGCGTCTGTAAATTTGAGCCAATCTTCGGGATTTCGCGTTCTTCTGAACTTCGCATGCTTTTTCCGTTGCCTCTGCATCAGCGTTCGGACCTGTTTTGTGTACCACGGGGGATCAGTTCCATCTCTTACCAATTTATGTGGTATGAATCTCTCAATTGCTGTTGCTACAATATCTTTGAATTTGAGCCACATTTTGTCTACATTTGCGTAGTCAGTTCGGAAGGAATGGAGATTGTCTCTTAGGAAGGCTTCTAGTGACACTTTATCCGCTTTTTTAAATAAAATTATTTTGCGTTTGTTTCTGGTGGATTTGGAAGAAACGGTATTGAGCCTAGCTACAACGACCTTGTGATCACTAATCCCTGTATCAGTCATGATGCTCTCTATCAGCTCCGGATTGTTTGTGGCTAAGAGGTCAAGTGTGTTTTCGCAACCATTTACAATTCGCGTGGGTTCGTGGACTAACTGCTCGAAATAATTTTCGGAGAAAGCATTTAGGACAATCTCGGCAGATGTTTTCTGCCTACCACCGGTTTTGAACAAGTATTTTTGCCAACATATCGAGGGAAGGTCCCCACCAACTATAACCGTATGAGTGGGGTATTTATTTGTTACGAGACTCAAATTTTCTCTGAAATGTTCAGCAACTATATCATCGTAGTCTGGGGGTCAGTAGAATGAGCCAATTATTAACTTAGTTCGGCTGTTAAGTATAACCTCCACCCATACCAATTCGCACGGAGTATCTACTTCGACTTCACTACAAGATAAACCACTACTGACAGACACAAACACTCCACCACCAATTCTGCCTAATCTATCTTTCCTGAACACTGTCTGAGACTTCGTAAAAATTTCTGCAGAACTTATTTCAGGCTTTAGCCAGCTTTCTGTACCTATAACGATTTCAGCTTCTGTGCTTTCTATTAGCACTTGAAGCTCAGGGACTTTCCCAGCACAACTACAACAATTTACAACTACAATTCCGACTGTTCCTTGATCCAAGCACGTCCTGTATTTGCCATGCATCCTTTGAGATTGCAGCCCACTCCGTACTTTCCCGAGGCCTTGTAACCTTGTCATAGGTGAAAGCCCCCCTCTTTCATCGAACTGAATTGTATATGTCAAAACTGTGACTTCAGCAAAATTCCATGAAAGTATGTCCCTTATATAAAAGATATTGACCGAAGAACTTTCTAGCGATGTTGCCCATGGCTTAATACAAATATTTAAGAGCAGGAGATATTTTCATTGTGGAACGGGAAAAAATCAGGGCATGAACAAACATGGGAATGACTAAGACCCTGATTATACGTGATACTGACCAAGCATAACTGAGAAGGGTAGATCTGCTCTACATATAGACAGATCTTGTGTAATTAGGATGACCAACCTCACACTGTAAGCCTAACGTCTAACCACAAAAACCACTAAATATTACAGTCACATCGAAGATAATCTTGAACATTATAAAGTCTCGTATTCTCGGCAATGCTGATTTGCCTTAAAAGTTGTAAAGGCAAGGGAAGAAACCACAAATTCCTGCCAATAGCAGCTGCTTTCCCTTCGATAAATAATTCCGCTGAAATCTGAATCAAGTTCGTGCTCAAATGGAATACAGCAGCAAGAATGAATATGAGAACACTAGTGCCATCCATATATTGTGCTGATTTCATAAATAAATAAAGAAGGGAAATAAATCAAAAATCCGTTTTGGAAATTTCTCATTATTAACGATGGACTTCGAACGATGAGTTCCATGTGGTCCAAAAGTCAACGATATATGATAATCAGAATAAAAGGAAACCTCATTTACGACAGAATACGATACTGCGGTGTCTCTGATGTTCAGACGTGTAGGTTGTAGACACATGGTTTACGACATATGAAAGTTTTGGTCTGGCCGTGAAGCGTGCTCGGGTAGATTAATGATAACGTGACCGCTCGCGATAAGCGGCATATTCTGGTTCGAGCACCGGTCCGACTCACATTTTCACTGTCATCATTACGTTATACAGTTGATGGTTGTCCATATCCGCAAGTGAAAATACATTTCACGTATTTCATAACGGCTTTAGTCGCCACAGCTCCTGTTCCTTTGGACATGCATGCATACCCAAAGAAACACTGCATCATACTCTCGAACAACCCAAGCGCTGAATTATCGTATTTATCCGCCGACACCGGGCAAGTGACTTGTAATTAAAATTACTCCCCTGCCCGTAAATGTACATAATGGATGTAGCAGTCCAGGTTGCAGATACGTGGTAGATGTCAGGTGGAAGTATGGGTTTGGTCGTGAAGTGTGGTCGGATAATCCAACGGTAAGGCGATCGCCTGGGATAAGCGGAAAATCTGGGTTCGAACCCCGGTCCTGCAGACATTTTCACTGTCATCATTCCATTATACCGCTGCTCGTTGTCCATATTCGCTACAACAGAATACTTCTGAGTGATATTAAATCAACAAGAGTGTCACGAAACCAGTGCGCTTACCTCACAGAGTGACAAGTGAAATACAGATACTTTACCACGAGCATGGAGCAAGATCTTTGTTTTTCAGTAACGGGATTTAAGTGTGGACACAGCTGGAAGTACGTCTGCAGACTTGACAGAGGTGAAAACGAAATATTACGCCAGGCACCTGGAGCATGCTGCCGTGTCACAGAAATCCTTGTAGATTGTTGCATGCCAATGGCCGTCGGAACACGGTTTCGACATAAGTCAGCTTCAACAAGCACTGAGAAGCAGGAAACACCAGTTGCCCATAGCAGGGCGGAACCACAAACGGAATGAACAAAGCTTGTCTCCCATTGAACATAATACACTAAGACGCAACTCTGCCCTTGCAAAGTCTCCTATTGGTCATTTGGCACCGAAGTATCGCCCCCTAGAGACATACCTCACTTCACCAGCCAGAGAGTGGTACGCTTAGCCCCTGTACAGGCTGTCTTTGCAACAGCTTAGCTTCTCAGAAATCGCGTAAAATGAGTGATTTGAAAGGTGACTATTTAATGAACGTCTTTCGTAAGGCCATAAACCTTACCAGAAAAATTAACAGGTTCTGTTACCACCATTTTCTCAGTGACAAATTGCCCTCCGTATTGGAGAACGTTATAACTGCAGAAAGGCAACGGATGTTGTTTCTGCACGACGGGCCGACCACGTTTTCTATACTTCATATGAAAATATCTAACATTAAGGTTTAGCACTTTGAGTGCCATGCCATTAATATTACATTCTCTTCAATTTTGTACAGAAAGCCATGCCCGTAATATACCCATGACATTACGAGCACGGCAGTCTTTCCTAGTATTACGGGTATGGCACTCAAAGTGCTAATAAATGACGGTCTGCCCGTTCACGTGATCTTAACGTCTTTGATTTCTGAATCTGGACACATTTAAAGGCATTGGTTTATTCTATAATCAAAAACGTGCACTCGTTACAGGAGTGTGTGTCCCACGATCCTGACCAAATCTGAACAGAGCTAAGTGTGATTCTACCAGAAGAAGTGCTGAAGGATGTGTAAAAATAAGTGATAATAACACTGGGAACCCCCTATAGTGTCAACAAGCAGATGGCTGTCGCGAGACAGCACACACAATAACTCGACAAGTATTTGTTTCGGAACATATATTTATTGGACTTGTTTCCTATCTGCTGTAGGAAGACGGAACACTTTTCCTTAACTCTGTATAAACCGAGGCACGTCAGCTGTTAATTCTGCGAGAGGCCGCTCTTGCAGCACCAGCGCAGCAGTCCATTCCGGTTCTCACGGCTCCTTTTTCTGAGGAGCTGCCAGAGTTGGACATAATCCGATACTCGCAATCGGATTAGAGAGGGGCTGCTGGCAGAGAGTTAGCTCGGAATGCGCCCACCGCGCTGCTTGCCGTCTTCCCCAAGCTAGTAACCTGACGAAATTCCGAGGTAATATGTAAAATCAGTCCCATTACCTCTTCTAACTCAAGTAGCAGCAGTCAGAACAAGTGTAACTTTTTCTTTGTTTGTACTTCAGATTGCCTAGCTGCAGCGAACTCAATTAATTTTCATGCGGTGGATGAATAATTTGTTGTATGATCTGTTGCACATAGGTAAATGAACTCCCCGGCATGAATCCGCCCTGCTGATTAGTGTCGAGGTCCGGTGTGCCGGCCAGTCTGTGGATAGTTTTCAAGTCGGTTTTCCATCTGCCTCGGCGAATGCGGACTTGTTCCCCCTATTCCGCCTCAGTTACACTCTGTCGGCGATTGCTGCGCAAACACCGTCTCCACGTACGCGTACAACATAATTACTGTACCACGCAAAATAACATTTGAGGCTACACTCGTCTCGTGTGAGACGTTCCCAGGGGGGTCACCTGGTGGCCGAACCGCACAATAACCCTGGGTTCGGTGTGGGGCGGCGGTGGGGTGAGTGGACTGAAGTGGCCTGTTGTGAACCACCTGGGGCTGCGGCGGGGATGGCGCCTCTCCGTCGTTTCTAGGTCCGCAGTTCAACACAATACAATACAATACAACACAATACAATACAATTCTAGTAATAGATTTTAGGCCTTATGTCGTCCGTTTTCGAAAAAATTGATATCAAAGGTAATGACGCTACAAAATCAGATTTTTTTTAGTTTACGTCAGATCCGTAATCAAATATCTTCCCAGAAAGCGGATAATTACTGGTTTTCTTCCTTTCAGATACACTTCAGGAGGAAGTTGGTAGAAGACCTGCGTTCACTGTGAACATGGACATATTAAAACAATTATCAGCGTACTTTCCTATCAACAATCAGCACACTTGTGGAGTCTGATGTGTTTTTATGTTTTTCTCAATTTTTCTTGCTCGCTAAATGCATAATTCTTTTTTAGGGAAAGTGAAGACTGAAATCTGCCAATAGTGTTCAGATATTAATTTGCTGCCCATCCCCGTTCTCTCTCTCTCTCTCTCTCCCTCTCTCTCTCTCTGTCTGTCTCTCTCTCCCTTTCCCTCTCAAATAACCGTATTTCCTTCCATTCGAGGTGAACCTTCCCTGTGCATCGGTTCACAGAAGCAGAGGAAGCCATATAATTCTCTGCTTCAAACACGCCGGATGAAGTTTATTTTCCTATACTCGCCTATTTCTTTCCAAAACTGCGGTGGAAAGTAAACGAGGTTGGGAAGACACGAAACTGTGAGGGTGGGTCGTGTGTCTAACTTGGATGCCACAGTCGACAGATAACTTCCCCTCGAAGAGAAAACGTTTGAGTTTCGAGTCCCTTCTGTCACACAATTTTAATCTACTACACTGCCCAACAGAATTAAAGAATCACTTTTTCGAAAGCCCGTAACTGTCTCACATTGAGGCGCATAAGTTTGAAGTTTAGCTCAAAGTCGCCTACTACCTTCATTTGCAATAGTGCAAAAGCATGGTGCCCTGCGACGTTAACCCCGAGCTCGACGACGCTTCAAGCAACAAGGTGTCGACACATGCGAAGAAAGCCACATCTCAGCAGTTAAAGTGGGGTAATGATATCACATCGGCGCAGATGTGCTCAACGCCACCGTGGACGTGTCACACGATGAGGAGGTCGTCAGAGCCCCTCTTATCCACATTTTGCCCCCTCTTTCGACACTTCTGCGATACAGGTCAGAATTGCGACGCCCAGCGTTGAAATCGCGCGGATTCCTTACGAGTCGCCGAAGAAAACAAATCGGGGACGCCGCCACTCGTAAACTGCCTCAGGGGAAGGCACAAAGTGCGGCCTCTTTCCGTGGGACGTCGATTCACACACTCTTCGCGGTAGAAAACGACAGTTAGCAGTGGAACGAGGAACAGGCTGACATTATCGACACTGTTGGCACCTCCTAGGCAACCCCACTGAGCGAGACCTCACCTCTTTGAGGTGCAGTGCGACACCAGTTTTTGCCATGGCGCACAACTTCGGACCGTACAAAACCGTTCGACAGAATTTGAACGGAATCCGAGTCAGCGAAGGCTACTTACGAATTTTCTGTGATCCTGTTTCACACCCTCCTCTAGCGTAACCGTGGAGATGAAACATTGACACGTACGTGAATACAATGGCAAATGGTCCCTCTAAGCCCCCTAAGTTCGGCAATACCCTCTGTGGCACCCACCCACATTTACAGAGAATTGTAAAAATTTGTATTTACAGAAAAAAACCTGCGAAGTATTTCTAGGCACCTGTAGGAAGCAGCTCACATCGGAGGTGTTTCAAATGATCCATTTGCGGCATCGGCGTGCGAATTCCGGCGTTCGTTGCCGATGAACAGCGGTCAGCATGCTGCAGGAAGCAGGCGCTTGCTGCGCAGGCCCGTAACCAATTGTGTTCGCTGAACGGTAGTTCAGAAGACACGGTCGGTAGCCCCTTACACGTCTATGCGCCCTGTAATCTATGGCCTGTGCTGCATCGTAGCTGCCTGGGCGCAGGTTTTCATAGTGCCATTTTGTCTTGCACGGTATGTTTTAAAATGCTTCAACCCTTGGACTGAAAGCCAATGTTCATACCGTTTCGGTTGTCAGATATATATCCCCATTTCCGCATTACAACGACGGCTGCACTGTTTTCCGCGACCCTACAGATAATTTTTATATACCCTCAACTGCTAGTGCTGCCACGTTCCGTCTGTGTGTAGTTCTTGCACGTTGAACAGAGATGGTGATCACATTAATGTGACCGGGCCATGCAGTAATGTATTACAGAGCTACTATTCATTACAAAAAGCTAAAACGTTGATTTTGAGAGCTTCGATGAGATGTTCTTCAGTGCAGTAGAAGAATATCATTTCTTTCATACTTAACTTCCACTACACGACCTGCGTGAAATTTAATATTTTCAGCTGGTTTCTTGAATACGTATGTACACAAGAATCTGATGTTGTACTACTGTTAAGCCCTATAATCTTTGTTGTGCTTTCTCGGTCCTAGTGTTGTAATCGTGCTTTGTATAACTTGTTGAAGAAGGAGAAATATTGATAATGTTAAAGTCTTTACACTACTATTAGAGCGCAAGAACATTTTTGTGGTGTATTTTCATCAGAGCGTATCGTCTTCAGATCAGTCCAAAACACAAAAAGGAGTGTGCTTATTCATCAACCGAAAACATATAACCGTATCTAGAACTGATTAGCAATAACATCTAAGTACAACGTGTAAAGACTACAACAGATGAATATAGTTGCAGAGCAACGAACCTGCGTTTATGGAAAGGTGTAAAATGTCACACAATTTGTGCAAAAGTTGGCAGATTTAGAAAATAAACTACACGATTAAACAAAAGGAAAAACGTGGAGCACAATCTGTATGATGGGACCAGTGTGAATACTATGCTTGCAGCTATAGCGTTAGCAAAAGAGAAGCATTCACCGTTTGGTGTCGCTCGCTGCATACACAACCATAATTAGTAAACATATCACTTATTATCTGGAGAGAAGTACTGCGGTGTTAAAGAACACCCTACATCCCATATCGGTGGGGATGAAAAGGGAGTAGCATTGAAGAACTACTCATAAACATCTGGATCAATTTGAGTCAAATTTCTTGGGTATATGACTTATTATTTGTAAAACAATACTGTGGGAGTATGATTCCCCACTACCACTAGGAGTGGGGCTATTGATCAGTAGGGATGACGTAAAAATATTAGAAAACAATGTGTTGTACTTATTTCCTGTATGTGCTTGACTCGGAATACTTTTAAAAGTATGAAGTGAAAACTGACTGCCGCGCGGGATTAGCCGAGCGGTTAAAGGCGCTGCAGTCATGGACTGTGCGGCTGATCCCGGCGGAGGTTCGAGTCCTCCCTCGGGCGTGGGTGTGTGTGTTTGTCCTTAGGATAATTTAGGTTAAGTAGTGTGTAAGCTTAGGGATTGATGATGTTAGCAGTTAAGTCCCATAAGATTTCACACACATTTAAACATTTTTTAAAATTGACTTTTATTTGTGCTGTTTAGTGTCAACTGGGTCACGAGGATGAGCACTGCAATGAGACAACAATTTTGTCAACGTGTTTCGTGTCTTAAGATTAATCCACGCGACTGAATACCTCACATAAATTTTAAATCGTCTCTGGAGTCTTAATATGTAAAACAGAAGAGAGTTAGATTTATATATGTCACATACTCTTATTATGAACATCTCCTATGTCCATGGGTAGATTTCGGCCAAACTTCGTGCACATATTACTTACTATTTGGAAGAAAGTACTGTGGGGATAAAAACATAAAAACCAACAACTTCCCAGTGGGGTGGGGCTGGGGGTGATAACGGCGTGAAGGACAGAGGAGGGGTGGATAAGGAGGTGCACATGGAAGGGGTGGATGAGGAGATGGACAGCCAGAGGTGAGGGAGGAGACGAACAGATAGAGGTGTGGGAAGGAGGAGATGGACAGAGAGAGGAGGGGGGAATAGAAGACTGGAATATACACATATCTGGGAAACATCGAGTTTCTCAGATAGTGATTTATATAATTACTGAAATAAACGTACGCACACATACACTCTGAAGGAAAAATATTCGGTAATCCAAGAAGTAGTTCTCCACTATGAGGATGGAAATCAGGTTTCATTTAAATAGTTCCAGTAACTGTCGTGAGCGTTAGTTACCTTTGAGAATGGACGTGGTGAGTTAATGTTAGTCCGGAATGCCTTTAAGGGGGGGACAAAGACGCCATTGGCACACCTCACTGACATTGAACGAGGTCATGTAATAGGCATATGAGAGGCTGGATATTCCTTCTGCGATATTGCAGAAAGACATGACAGGACTGTAGCCACTGCACATGACTGCTGGCAGTGTTGGTCACGAGAACGTACGCTCGCAAGGAGACTGGGCTCCGGACGGTCACTTGGCACTTCTGAGAGGGAAGACGTTTGGTTCTGGCTCACGGTACTGCATCTCCAGCAACAATATGAGCTGCAGGTGGTCCACAGTGACACAACGAGCCGTTAGAAGGCCATTCCGAGCCAGATGCTCTGTAGCGTGCAGTCCACTGACCCCAAACCATCGCCATTTCCGAATTCATTGGTATCAATCGAGAGTTCATTAAGGGCATGGTGGAGGTTTGTTGTGTTTTCTGATCAAAGCTGGCACTGCCTCTGTGCCAATGATGGCCGTGTGTTAGTTGGAGGCCAGTTGAGAGGCTGCAACCAACCTGTCTGCCTGTTAGACGCACTTGGAGTTATGGTGTGGGATGAGATTTCGTATGACAGCAGCAGCACTCTCGCATCTTGACTGCCAATTTGTACGTCAGTTTGGTGATTCGACCTGTTGTAACGTATCCAGCACCAGCATTCCAGTGGGTGTTTTCCAACAGGATGGCGCTCGCCCACATACCGCTGTTAACGAAGATACTCCACCGAGTGTTGAAATGTTAGCTTCACGTACTCGATCGTAAGATATGTCTCCGATCGAACACATATGCGACGTCATAGGACGAGAAATCCACCATCATCCACAAACATCATTAACCGTCCCGGTATTGACCGACAGGCAGTCATTAACTCCAGCCCACAAACTGACATCCGTCACCTCTGCAACTCAATGCATGCACCATTGCATGCTTGCGTTCAACATTCGGACGGTTACACTGATTATTAATGTAACAGCATTTCACATTTGCAATGGCTTATCTCGCTTTTACATTAACTTGTGACCCTGCGATGTTAATCCCCCCAATATGGTAACTAGACAAATGTATTTCCGAAATTTCATTACTCGGCATTAATTACTTTTTGGTGTCGCGTTTTTTTTCATAAGTGTATAAGTAGCATGTTAAATGCAGTGTTAAAGCACCGAAACGAGCATACTAGGACACCGATAACAACAGTAGGTCCAGCGAGTGCACTGGGCACTTAAAACTAAGGTATAGATCGACAATTTATAAGTACTGCGTTCTGTTAGGATGACATTTAGGCTTCAGCGTCACTCACATCAGGTGACAGTTCACACTCGGGTGTCTGCGTGATGTGTTTCTGGATACAGACTCACAAACAGCAAGAATTATCGAGTCAAAAAGAAAGCAAAATGTGTCAGGACAAAACTATCATGTAATAAAAATTAGTTATTTTGCGTGAATTCGTTCTTTTCGCTTAAAATTTTGAGTGTGTTTTCCTCGTTCCTAGAAACCTCAATTTCTTTTGAGGGATTTGGTTAGAGCCCTTTAAGTACGACGTCTGAAACATGCATGCTGTTTTCTATGAGTGTCTGTTCCACTAAGTGTAATCTAGCCACGGTTTCTTCTGAGGTTGGGTATGTTCTTGCACTCTAACGTCAAAAATTCATTTCGTCTGCCCAATGTAAACATTTTACCTAATTGCAAGTTCCTTTACAAACTGCTGATTTCGAAAGTCCTTACACTTAGTCTCATCTACTTTACAATGGTTTTGCAGAGTATATAGTTGAAAGGTTACTGTTCATCAATTATTTAGCCTGAGCGAGATTCGAGAGATATAATTATCTGTTTGTCAACCAATTTTATTACTCACTGTCTGCCGGTGTGCGTTAAAGTTTCTATCATTGCCCACATTCTCGCTACCTCCTTTAATTCAGTGCTTATCGATGTATAATTGTGGATCGGCCATAAAAAATGACTGCCTATATGCCTCTGTACGAGCCCTAGTCTCTCTTATCTTCGTGGTCTTTCCGCGAAATATAAGTTGGCGGCAGTAAAATTGTACCACAGTCAGCCTCAAATGCTGGTTCTCTAAATTTCCTCAGTAGCGATTCACGAAAAGAACGCCTTCTTTCCTCCAGAGACTCCCACCCGAGTTCCTGAAGCATTTCCGTAACACTCGCTTGATGATCAAACCTACCAGTAACAAATCTAGCAGCCCGCCTCTGAATTGCTTCTATGTTCTCCCTCAATCCGACCTAATAGGGATCCCAAACGCTCGAGCAGTACTCAAAAATAGGTCGTATTAGTGTTTTATAAGCGGTCTCCTCTACAGATGAACCACATCTTCCCAAAATTCTACCAATGAACCGAAGACGACTATCCGCCTTCCCCACAACTACCATTACATGCTTGTCCCACTTCATATCGCTCTGCAATATTACGTCCGAATATTTAGTCGACGTGACTGTGTCAAGCGCTACACTACTAATGGAGTATTCAAACATTACGGGATTCTTTTTACTATTCATCTGCATTAATTTACATTTATCTATATTTAGAGTTAGCTGCCATTCTTTACGCCAATCACAAATCCTGTCCAAGTCATCTTGTATCCTCCTACAGTCACTCAACGACGACACCTTCCCATACACCACAGCATCATCAGCGAACAGCCGCACATTGCTATCCACCCTACCCTAAAGATCATTTATGTAGACAGAAAACAACAGCGGACCGACCACACTTCCCTGGGGCACTCCAGATGATACCCTCACCTACGATGAACACTCACCATCGAGGACAACATACTGGGTGCTATTACTTAAGAAGTCTTCGAGCCACTCACATATTTGGGAACCAATCCCATATGCTCGTACCTTAATTAGGAGTCTGCAGTGGGGCACCGAGTCAAACGCTTTCCGGAAGTCTAGGAATATGGCATCCGTCTGATACCCTTCATCCATGGATCCCAAGATATCATGTGAAAAAAGGGCGAGTTGCGTTTCGCAGGAGCGATGCTTTATAAAGCCGTGCTGATACATGGACAGCAACTTCTCTGTCTCAAGGAAATTCATTATATTCGAACTGAGAATATGTTCGAGAATCCTGCAACAAACCGATGTTACGGATATTGACCTGTAATTTTGAGGATCCGTCCTTCTACCCTTCTTATATACAGGCGTCACCTGCCCTATTTTCCAGTCGCACGGGACTTTACGTTGAACAAGAGATCCGCGATAAATGCAAGCTAAGTAAGGAGCCAATGCAGTAGAGTACTCTCTGTAAAACCGAATTGGAATCCCGTCAGGACCAGGCGATTTATTTATTTTCAACCCATTCAACTGCTTATCAACCCTATTGATGTATATCACTATGTCCTCCATACGGGAATCTGTACGAGACTCGAACGGCGGTATGTTTGTACGATCCTCCTCCGTGAAAGATTTCTCACATGCTAAATTTAAAATTTCAGCTTTCGGTTTGCTGTTTTCCGTTGCCAGGCCAGATTGATCTGTGAGTGACTGGATGGAAGCCTTCGACCTGCTTACCGATTTTACGTAAGACCAGAATTTCCTTGGGTTTTCAGCAAGATCTTTTGCTAAGGTATGACGGTGATAGTGGTTGTATGCTTCGCACGAATCTCTACTAACTTTTGCCTGTCCTCATTCTCCAGATCTTTCTTGTACCGCGAGTGCAACTGTCTTTGCTTCCTGAGCGTTCTCCGAATTGCGCTGTTAAACCACGGTGGGTCTTTTCCGTCCGTAACCCACGTTTTCGGCACATACTTGTCAAATGCGTGATTTACAATGTGTTTAAAATTTACCCATAATTCATCCACGTCCATCGTAGCGGAACTAAATGAAGACGATTCATTTACTAAATGGGATGCTAAAACTGCTTATCTGCTCTTTCTAGTAAGAATACTCTCCTAGCCTTTTTGACCGACTTTTTAACTTTCGTAACCATAGTCGTAATGACAACATCATGATCACTAATCCCTGTCTCAACACTGACACCGTCGATGAGGTCTGGTCTGTTCGTGGCTACCAGATCTAAAATATTTCCCTTACGCGTTGGCTGTCGATTTAGCTGCTCAAGACTGTTTTCGGATAGTGTGTTCAAAATGTAACTACTAAATCAACCAATATTACTTTAAGGGGTAGATATATTCAGAGTTAAGATGTTATGTGGGGTTATGTGAGTGAAATTAGTAGCCTGTACACTGTGATGGTATATCTCGTTTGAAGATACAATTTATTACGGGACTCTGCCAAAATCTCAGAGCAGAATCAGCATATATAACATATTTCATGCGCTGAGGGCACTCAATATCTTTACCTAAGCGGTCTCGTAAGTTATTGTGCATAGGACTGGTAGGAGAACATGCTGCTAGCGGAATTGACGTACTTGTCATATGTAACTTTCACACTCACGCCACCCATTCACTGGTTAATGGTTACCGTTTCTAATAATTATGCACACAAGATGGCTTCTAGGGATCTGAATAGATTTGGCGGAACCAGGGAGTACGAAATCATAAGTTATCATAGGGGGTCAAGTCAGGCTCAGCAGACAAATATACACTACGCAGAACACATATAAATCAACACTTCCTCCTAACAAATCTACACAAGATCACACACTAGGCCTGTCACGAAACTCTTCAAGAACGATCAGCACTTATTGACTGTGCAGATAACGCCACGTGCGTGACTGGAAGTCAATGGCAAAATGACCATGTAGGTTAGCTATTGGATTTTTGTCAAAACTGCACACAAAACACAAACAAAATGTAATATGATATTCTGCAAGAAGATCCTCACTCATTGATGGTGCAGACAACACCATGTGGCTTATGGGAAATCAGTGAGAAAATTGTGTAATTCCCATGTTGAATAGTTCTTGGATTATTTTCAGAATTGCGCACGCAACACATGAAAATCCTGTCCTTAACAAACTTAGGAAGCAGATGGTCCGTTCTCTCCCCAGGTATGCACTCCTGGGAACATGGAGACAAAGGCCAAGCAAGATAAAAGGTGGTCACAACGTAACCCTAATTATGACGAGTCTCAAAAACAAAAGAGTAATGAGCGCGGAGGTGGCTTTAAAAACTCCGAAGACTCCACCACAACAGGTCAAACTTTCAACGTTCATCTAGATTGTTACGTTGGCAGCAAAGCTCAAGTAAAATATGTATCTATGCGCTATAGCTGCTCTACTCACAACCAGATCACTGAGTCATTACATTACTGATAGCAATATATCAAGAATAATTTATTAAATAAATTTTCTTAAGTAAAAATCTTTTAATGAGTGTACCACAGTTTTCCAGTTACAATTAAACTAGTTTCGGTTGCTTTCTACAATCATCTTCAGATCGTTCAAAATCTAAAAAATCCGGTGAATATGCATTGCAAAGCATCATTAGCTGTAGTAATGCAATGACACATATTGATAAATACTAAGACAATGACAGTATGTAGTTTAAAACCATCGGTGTGAGCAAGCCACGTTGCTGACCATAATCTAATAATAATGACGGTAATAATGAAGGAAAACTGCAATGGCCATTTTCCTTCATTATTACCATCATTCTGCGAGACTACGGTATGCGTGTAGAGCAAATTCTATGTGCATGTGAAGGAAAGTGTTATAAATGTTTGGGTAACGTGGATTTGAGGCAGAACATGGGAACCGAACCGTTATTCGCCTAGTAGGGTGTGGGAAACATAAAAACCATATCCTGGCTGGTCGGCACACCGAGTCCTCGTCGTTAATCCACCGGGCGCATTCCATCCGGGGCATTATACCTACCAATCCCGGAAGCTATTGCGTTAACATGAACTGCTACCTGAGCGGGTCGTCATACACTATACATTTCTGAAGGCAGTGCTGAGCGACGTTTGAGGTGGCGTAAAGAGCGATTCCACTAGGCAGTGGATATCTGGAAACGAGTGATTTGGACTGATGAGTGAGTCTATACCCTGTGGCAATACGATGGGAGCATTTATGTTAGGCGAATGCCTGGAGGCGGTAACCTACCATCACGTGTAGTGCCAACAGAGAAGCGCGATAGTGTTACAATGTGTGTGGGTGTTTTTCGTGAAAGATGGTGTTGCGGTATGGGGGTGTTTCTCGTTTTTACGTTGTGGGCCCCTTATTACGCTTAGGAAAACGCTGAATGTGGAAGGATATGAACAAATTTTACAGCGCTGTATTCTGAGCTCTATGCAGGGACAGTTAGGGGACGATGATTGTCTGCATCAGTATGACAATGAAACTTCCCTTAAGGCAGCAGATGTTAAGCAATGGTTTATGCGCAGTAACTTTTCTGGAATGGACTAGCCTGCTCAGACTCCTGACCGTAACCCAATGGAACAGCTTAAGGATGGGCTACAACGTTGACTTCGCTCCAGACTCTAATGTCAAACAGAACTACCTTTTTTGGTTTTGGATCTTGAGTAAGAATGATCTGTTATTCCTCCAAACCCATTATGACATCGCGATGGCCGAGAGAGGTGGAGCGGTGGTCAACATACTGAGCTCGCATTCGGGAGGACGACGGTTCAAACCCGCGTCCGGCCATCCTGATTTAGGTTTTCCGTGATTTCCCTAAATCGCTTCTTGCAAATGCCGGCGTGGTTCATTTGAAAGGGCACGACCGTCTTCCTTCCCCAGCCTTCCCTAATCCAATGGGACCGCCGGTCATTGTGGCCGAGCGGTTCTAGGCGCTTTAGTCCGGAACCGCGCTGCTGCTACGGTCGCAGGTTCGAATCCTGCCTCGGGCATGGATGTGTGTGATGTCCTTAGGTTAGTTAGGTTTAAGTAGTTCTAAGTCTAGGGGACTGATGACCTCAGATGTTAAGTCCCACAGTGCTCAGAGCCAATGAGACCGATGACCTCGCTCCTTGTTCCACTCCCCCAAATCAATCAACCAACACATCATTGAAAGTGTCCCCAACAGAGCTTAAGCCGTCATATAGGCGAAGGATGGACACAGCTCATGTTAATGTCCACTAATAGGAGTTTGGATACTTTCGTCAGGTGCTATACAACAAGAATTATGTGGTCTTGAGTGACCAATGTATATGATGTATGTGCTCACAAACTACTTCTTTTCATGAAAATAACTACATACCGAGTCTACGATAGTGGCACTACCGAGTAAAACAGTACTTAGTCGTTTGTGATACGTTCATGGTGCAATGTTCCATTATTTGTAGATGTTGACTGGTTGTCGGAGAAGGAGCATGCCTTGTTGCAAGTACCTGCAGACTTGCATTTAACATTTTGTGTGGTAGTATGTACACCGAAAAAAAAGAAGAGAGAACAGGTCTTCGAAGAACAATTATTTGCACCTAAGAATTTTTAGGAGACTTCTTAATAAGCACATCTCTACTCTCACATGGAATGCACACTTCGATGGAATTTGCATTAGTGTACTGATTTGCTACTCTTACGATACGAAATGTGTAAAACCAATGGCGGTTGGTAGTCTTCGGATTGAACAACTGCTGTGAACAGGAGTTGTTTCAGTAATAAGTGAGGTATTTACGCCTATAAAAAAACAAAATAATTATTTACGACCACTATTTCTATAACCAAAGTTCTCTATCATCTGCATAAGTTTTACCGTAAGGATATGAGACAATTTGTATCTTAGGGGACATTCGTATTGTTATACTTCAAAGTCCTTTGTTTCTTTATTACGAAACAGAGGAACAGTACTGCGTTTTTCTTGAAAACCAGATGACTGGCTGAGTATGAATTTTTGAGACGAAATACGTCTGGGAGCACTTTTGAAATGAGTCTTCCGAAGTCTCTCCCAAAGCAACTCGAAAGAGCAACTGGTATACAATTTTTCAGAAGTAATTGATTTTTACCTTGGTTTGGTAGTGTGTTAACTTCAGCCAGCCGCTTCGGATTTGGGAAATATATTTTATGGAGGCATATGTTGTGAATACTAGGAAAAAAATTGTGGCAGATAACTAATACGCAACTGATTGATGCATCGGACACGTATTGCCAAATGTTGTATATGCTCACAGAGTGTTAGGTTTGAAGTGTTGAAAAGAGAACATAGGAAGCACCTTGAGCGCTGGCTCTAACCTCTTGATTATCAATTCCTTTTTGACATTATTGTCTTCGTCGTTTATGTTTGAAGTGGTAAATATCAGTTCGAAGAATCTGCCACTGTCGTAGACCTGTTCAAATGGTTCAAATGGCTCTGAGCACTATGGGACTTAACTACTGAGGTCGTCAGTCCCCTAGACTTAGAACTACTTAAACCTGACTAACCTAAGGACATCACACACATCCATGCCCGAGGTAGGATTCGAACCTGCGACCGTAGTGGTTCCAGACTGTAGTGCCTAGAACAGCTCGGCCACCCCGACCGGCCCGTAGACCTGTATTTTGAATCATAAAGAGGCCCATTTTGCCCATGTAGTAGCTACAGCCGCTTTGTTGTCTCAGTCGTCAGCCTTATCTTGAATTAACGCGTATATCCATTCCCGTCGCCTGTTATCTACCCTCATCTTGTCAACATAACTGCTGTACCCTACATCAATGACGATTTGGCTTACGTGCTCATACCTAGCCATTGAACTACTGTTTTAAGCAATGAATCCCGTCGTAATATATGCCCAAAAATTATATGTCTTTGTTGTTTTTTTCTGGTCGACTCGTTACAATACGCCTTCATTCGTTACAAGACAATGTATCTGAACTCCAACCATCTCCTGTACATTTCCAAGTTATGTAATCACTTCATTTCTGTCTTCTAAATCGTCCTTTTTTCGGACTCACAGAGGGCTGAGCTCAGAATATAGCTTTCGACCAATATTTTTCTGGTGCGAACGGCAATGTTTTTGGAACTTGTCAAGTGTTTCTTTCTAAATAAAGCTCTTTTACCTTGTGCAAACCTTACTAGCATGTCTTTCTTGCGGGTTCCTTTTTTGCTACCTGAAATGCAGAGAGATAAATGTCGTTTAGCTCTTCTAGAAGCTCTTGTACAATTCAATAGTTAGCTCTCCAGCATACACTCCCGTCGCGCACACCACTGAAAACTTCTTTTTACACACAGTAGCCATCAGCTAGCATTCACTCCATTTCATAGGATACTGAGAAACTACAGTGTGACTACCATAGAACTTGCATAAAACACGCGTTTGTGGCTTATACACGAATACTGCTCAAGTACGTGGGACCCACATAAGGTGGCACGAAAAGGTCACACAGCACCCATTCAGAGTAGGGCAGTGCATATTTTCCCAGGCCTCTGTTTCTGATGAGAGGATGTAAGAGAATTTAGAAAGACCTTAATTGGCAAATGCTCGAAGACGACGCACATCACGCTAGAAGCTACTTAGAAAACGTAAGGAACTGCTCTTCACCGCAAATACTGCGTATATTGTTCAATCGTCCACTTATCCCGTAGAGGTCCCGCTGACAAAATTTGGTAATACGAAATCTTAGGGAGGCGGAGTAGTCCTCCTTCTAACATTTAGTCCGTGTCTGAATTGGAAAGGAACTTTAATACACAGCAACGTAAAAAGGATCCTCCATCAACCAGTGAATCACGGCGTGTGGAGATATGCAGAGGTTCGAACATTTTCTGTATTTAAAACTGTTGTCGTCGTTAGAGACACGTGTGGAATCCTGTAAACGAGGTTATCGGACTGCATGCGGCTGCAGGTTGAAGGGAGCGCTAGGCTGCAGGTTGAAGGGAGCGCTAGCTAACACGATTCCCATAACGTTTGCCGCTGCGGATGCGGGTGCCGTAATAACATTGTCTGCAGCCGACTGCTCTCGTGACCTGGTTAGCTCAGCCTCTGTCCTTCCCGAAGCAGGGAGACTTCGATTCACTAAACGCGATTCTGTCGCTGACCTGACGCAATCCTCGGCACCAGGTAGATTCCTATCTCTGGCAGTAATAGCAAAACATATTTATAACTTGGTACTCACCCCGTAAGCAAATCAGAGCCTCCTCTAAAATTACGTTTGTTTTTTATATCGTACACCATTTAGGTAGCATCTTTCCACAGCTGTTTCAATATTGACATGTGCCTCATACTTTGCACGCTATATCCCAGTACCCCGAGAATTGAGCAGTTCACATCTAAAGCCTTATCACACGCACTCATATGTTTTATCGTAGACGTCTGTTACTGATGTAATGTTAAACCAGAGGTGTCTTCAAGCTAAATTAGCCACAGACTGTTTCCTATTCTTGGTAGTCTAAATTTACCATACTGCAACGGAAGGGACCTTAAATTTCACTTTCCCAAATTGGTTATTAAGTTCACAGTTCAGGTGAAGTACAGTATTAACCATTTTTAATTACTGAACCAGTACGATGAACACCGGTCGTATTGTTGATACAAAACCATGTTCAAATGTGTGTGAAATCTTATGGGAATCAACTGCTAAGGTCATCAGTCCCTAAGCTTACACACTACTTAACCTAAATTATCCTAAGGACAAACACACACACCCATGCCCAAGGGAGGACTAGAACCTCCGCCGGGACCAGCCGCACAGTCCATGAATAGTTGACACAATAGGAGTACAGTTTAAGCAGGGCGTTCTGAGAAGGGGCTAAGGAAAACTTCTATATCAAATCGACTAGGTGTGCTGATCATAGAGTATCTTTCGGTCTGTTATTCAGACTCTTTTCTACGAGTGTTCGTTTTTTCCCAAAGTTTCACTATCCTTAAGGAATTCTTATATACTGACGGAAATGGAAACTGTTACGTCATGATCAACAGTGCGGTTCCAAACCAACACTCATGCCTGTGAAAATCTCTGATTAAAATTGTGTTCTTATTTCAGCTTATTTTTAGCATGTAAGTACTGAAAAAGTGTAGCCTATAGATGAAAAATGTTGTGAATACATTACAGCTATTGAATATGATTAAAGTTACAGATAAATTTCACCCACAGATCGCAAACACAGTATGCCCAAAGGACGTGCACGTGCAGCGTGTCGCTCTCAGACTTCAAGAAATTATAAATCATTGGCATTACGGAGGTGAGAGCATCATACTGACAGCCCACACAGACATCTGGCTGTAGTGAAATGCCTGTAAAATGTGGTGAAGCAACTGGCTCAACGCAACAATATGGCAACAAGAGTCCTTCCAGAAGAATTAAATCACCAGGACATTGTATAAGTGTTCGACTGACTCTGACGAAAAGACGGATAACATCGGCTGAAATCTGGCATACGTTACAGGCAGTGTATGACACGAAACGTCGCGAATGAATTACTGGAAGCTGGGTTGACATAACGAATTGTCGTGCGCCGTTCACCACTGACACCACATCACAGACATCAGAGATAGAAACAACAGGGACACTCACTACAGTTGTAAGATTACCGTAAATTACCTTAAGTAATGTAAACCTCGATAGCTTATCTAGTAGCTATGGTCAGTTAAGGTCCTACCCGCGTTACCTGTAAGTTGGGTTTATAGCGTACCTTTCGGACATGACATCATAACGATCGCTTTCTTTGCGTGTGATCAGTAACTTACTAGGTTTCCCTAAAAACCGGAAGTGGAAAAACCGTCTAGAAACTGCGTTAGACTATGTAAAGAGCCGGTAACCTACGGAACAATTTTGTTCTACATAGCTATCTTACTGTTATGAATAAACAGTATTTACAACAAAACTGAAATTCTTAATGTTTAATTCAGGTTTTATTCTAAAATAGTTGATTTACGAGAACGTGAAAGAGAGGGATGTTGAAGTAAAAATAAATAAAACAGTACAGATTTCTAATATAGCGCTAGAAAACACAATTTTCTCAAAAAAGGATACAATTAATAGAAAACGCAAAACATAAATATAGCAAACATTGCTTCAAGACTTCTTAGAACCTATATAAAATATGTTTCTGTTTTACATAAGTAACTTTCACATTTATCAATATCAACGGGAAACGCTTGCCGTTGATCATAAAGAAGAATGTTCTATTGAGTACAAAATAACAAAATTAATTATATGTATACTTTCATGTTTATGTATGTGAAATGAAATTGCATTAAGATAATTGATTTGATTATATATTACAATGAATGATGTGCGGTTCTAATTATGTGCAATACAAACAATCAAACAAACAAACATAGAGAACTCGTCGGCTCTCATTTTCTCTTTCACATCCATTTATTCTTCTTTCACTATCAATTCTACCATTGCTACCGGTAATGCTACCATTTACTATGTCATTTTTCCGCAACTCGTGGTCTTGCGGTAGCGTTCTCGCTTCCCGCGCACTGGGTCCTGGGTTCGATTCCCGCCGGGGTCAGGGATTTTCCCTGCCTCGAGATGACTGGGGGCTGTTGTGTCGTCTTCATCATCATTATCATTCATCCCCATTACGGTCAGAGGAAGGCACTGGCAAACCACCTACGCTAGGGCCTCGCCTAGTCGGCGGTGAGGGTCTCTCGCATCTTATGTAACGTGCCAAAACTACCGAACCTTTGTTTCGGTAGGGCGCAGCGCTTACACTGACTGATATTCTGTGTTGCTCACCATTGTGTCTCACTTCTCTTTCTGGCGATCAAATCAACGTCGAGTGTAAGTAGACGACTTGGTAAAAGTCGCAGCAAACAGCGATTCTCGAAAACTACGCATCTCCAGGTCCTGGAATCATGATGTGGGGAGCTGTCGGATAGGACAACAGAATCGATTTGTCAGTTGTTGAAGGGAGGCTGACTGTTAGCTTTTTACTGTTTTATACCAAATTTACGTATGACTAATGTAATAAGTTTTACGTTTGCATTCTGTCTGCATGTGGCTTTGACCTTGTCGGGTGAGGGTATAAGATTGCTGAGACCCCAGCCAATGCAATATAAATTCCAGTGACAGTTCAGACATAGGACTATTTGGAGCTGTGTATTATGGATCAGAATAATCAACTTGTTGACTTTCGCGGTGAGGAAATCATTGTACGATTACATCTAAGACAAGATGACCGTTCGGTATATAACAGCGCGGGACCATGCACCATACAGCCCCGACCTTGCTCCTAGCGATTTTCACCTTTTCCGGTACCTGAAACACCATCTTGGCGGGCAGCGCTTCAATGACGACGATGAAGTGAAAGCGGCCAAACAGCAATGTGGTAGCACCTGCAAACTACAAGTTTCTTAAATCAGTTGAACTCAAACCTCACAACGACGTCATCACTCAATATAACTAGTCCAGTAGAGTACGATGAAACAATCATACGTCAGGAATAATTCTCTCCTAAACCTTACGCCTCAACCACGTTTAACAAGAATGATGAAATCAGAACTGTCATACAGCATAAAGACGCACTCATGCTTCAGTGCAAGAGTTTCATGTATATCTAGGGGTCATTCAAGAAAACTGAAGGCAGCGATACAGTGGGATCCAAGCTGACACGCAACGCATTGGCATTCCTCTTCCAAGAGATTCGCTATGAACTGAACGGCTCTGAAATCGATCGTACACACAGTGTTGGCATAACATCGACCCTTAAAACATACGTCTCAGCATCACCAGCAGATCTGCATACTTTAGAAAATGCAGGATGGTTTTCAGACGAGCTGGCTGATAGAGCAGCTCAAGAGTACAAGCGATTTACTGCATGCCTACCTCTAAAAATGCTTATGGGCTACTTTCAGGATATGAGACAGATTATTATGAACGCTAAACAGGAACTCATTCTGGTGCAGATTGCGATGGACAATAACTCATACATTCAAGGAGCTTAAGGAGAGAATATGATCACGATCAACAAGATAATAAGGAAAATGCCTCGCATCAGTTTATCCGACGAGGAGCGTTTGAAGCTTTTAAAAGTGCTGAATTCAGGTACATTTCTCTCACTGACATTCCGCTCTTGGGAGATCTTCGAGTACCCAGTGTTACTGACTGCGAGCAGGCAAACATGGGCTATTAAGACCTCAAGTCATCTAGAGACACCCAGATTCATCACACTTGCGTTTCAGAATGATAGAAGAGCAAATACAGCAAATGATTCCACTGTGTTCGATTACTGCCAGTTAGCTAATGCTGAAGTCTACCTGAATTCAGAATTCTACCCATATGACAGTGTACATCTGCAATGGAATCAAAATGTATACAGCCTGGTGTATGACACGTGTGCAAGGTTTCGTCCTTCTTACTATGAAATTGCTGAAGGAGAGGGAGGCGGGTGTCTACTAAGTCCGCGTAAGTTCAAAGAGCTTTCAACGATCATTGTAATAGATTGCTCTAAACAGAATGAGATAATTAAGTCTTGACCTATAGACGTGCGAACTGAATATGAATCATCCACAAATTTCCCAGAACACACTGCTGTGTACACTTTAATTCTACATGACTGTGTAATCAACTTCTGTCCGCTCACAGGTGTTGTGCAGAGAGCTGTATAAATAAATAGGTACTGCCCTGTGCATTGATCATTTGACGATGGCATGAAGATCATTGTAGAC
Organism: Schistocerca nitens; assembly: GCF_023898315.1. NCBI lineage: Eukaryota > Metazoa > Arthropoda > Insecta > Orthoptera > Acrididae > Schistocerca > Schistocerca nitens. Next base: position 989,878,769 of record NC_064616.1, on the reverse strand, counting down.
AATCAGGGATTCTATGACAGAGAGTGTAGGCAGTTCGTATTTATTGATGTTGCTTTTATAGCCTACAAACAAGACACAGGAATAATTCAAACTTTCTCTGCAAGTATTGGATCACCAGGACCGTTCGAGCAAGTGAATTGCGGTAAAAAACGGAACAGTGCAAAGTGGTTAACTAATTTTTGTCATGGAATTCACAGTGATGATCTTGGCATACCCTATAAAGTTATGGTGACTGCACTTAAATTATTCGATCACATGGATACCATCGTTTATGTGAAGGGAAAGGATAAAATCTCATGGATGTGTCGAATATTTAAATTTGCTTCTATTCAAGACCTTGAATGGTACGGACGTCCATTTATCCATCGACTCAAGAACATTTACCAAAAAAGTGCTTTTCTATCTGCATATGACAATGTAAAATTACTTTTATATTTCATTACAAATAAATAACCGTAATTATAACATTGACTGTGTTTCTTTCTTTCTTTCTAAGACACCCAACGTCTGTAGAGTGTAAATTTCTTGGTGGGTGTTGTATATGAAGGGAATTCGACTGCAACTGTCTGAGACACATACCTTGGCCTTTGACGTGCTGAATAAAGTTACCTGAGTCAGTAATAGACCAGCTTTCACCTCACCTGCGTGCAATGCACCGACTTCGGTAGCGATGCATCAGATGTCAGCCTCGTGGTTGCCGTCTAAAGTGACAGCTGGCGCGGGGGCTGAAAGAGAGTGTTCAGCCGTGCTGTGTGTTCGCGACCGCCGGGCCAAGTCCAGCACTTGTTATTCAAAATTCATGTTTTTTTAAAGCAGCAAACCTTATAAGTCTGCGCATTGCAATGTGGATGTATCCACGTTTTGTAGACACACAAAAATACATTTATCATGTTTTTTTTTAAATAAAAAGAATGATGATGATTGAGGGGTGAAATAACAACAACATTCGACATTTTTTACAATAAAATAAGTGAATTTATGATTGAATTGAGATTTTTTTTAACAGTGTTTAAGAAACATCAGTTTACAGTAACATGATTCAGTTTTTCACATTTTATCGGTTTACAGATAAATGATTGGTTTTTGACGAGAAGTATCAACCTTCAGCTGTTTGCAGAAACGTTTTCTCAGATTTTACATTATTCAGAAATGTGAGCCGTCTACTCACATAAATTATATATAATTTTACAACTAATGCAAAGATACTACAACCTAATTACACTATCTTACAAGGTAAATACTATCGCAAGTGAAGTTCCACCAGAAAAAAAGAAAACACTTTTAACTAAAGGCTAGCGCATTTACTTCAAGTGGATGACTCTAAAACATTTTCCACTAGAAGAACCAAGCGAACATATATTTCTCTCAAGTAAGTGGCTCTAAACATTTTCCACTACAACAAGCAAGTGAACATATTTCGTCGAAGTCGATGGCTGTAAAATATTTTCGACTAGAACAACCAAGCTAACATATATTTCTCTCAAGTAAGTGGCTCTAAACATCTTCCACTACAACAAGCAAGTGAACATACTTCATTGAAGTCGACGGCTCTACACATTTTCCACTACAACAAGCAAGTGGATATATATATATATATATATATATATATATATATATATATATATATATATATATAGTTCTGGCTGGATGGCTAGTGGCAGGTGAAACTTACAAAGTAAAATCTAATCTCTATAACCACTCACACTGAAGCACATATAAATTGCGAAAAGTTGATTTTTTCTTCATATAGAAGGTCCAAGTCAAGTTGGAAAGCTTATGTTATGTTCATATATTATGTACTAATACTGGTGAAAAATATTTACGTACACAGACTTTTTTTCTAAATAATTTTTTTCAGGTTTTAAATTTTTTGTTATCATTTTCTTTGACATAATAATGAATATATATATATATATATATATATATATATATATATATATATATATATATATATATATATATATATATATATATATATCTTTCCACAGATATGCACTTAACACAAGCTCCAACACTCATTCGCACACTCAGACATACATGGATGCACGAAAACTGATACACACCACACAACACTCTCATCCATTATTTACACTACAATAAAAGGGTCATACTACTACTTTGCAGACACTCTATCTCTGTCTCTCTCTCTCTCTCTCTCTCTCTCTCTCACTCACTCTCTCTCTCTCCATCAGAGTCTCCAACCCCTTCTCTCGCTACAAGTGAGTAGTGTAAGTACGGGCTAGTTTCAATCCCATTATCAAAAATTATCCTTTTATCGTCATGAGGCGACAGACCGATTTTAGACTGTAGCACAGTGTACACCTCGTGTGCTATCAATCGAATACTGGTTTGCGGTGGCTGCGGTGCAGCACCACGAACACCTCCATGCAGGCATTGCAAATAGTCTGCGATAGATAGAGCTCTCGATGCCATGCGACACACACCCTTGCCCGCCTCTGGGTGGCACCTTCCAGTGTGCGATATGCATAGATTTTTGACCAAAGACCTACAAACTCCACAATCGGCCATGCATTCGACTCGTCCTTCATGAGACCGATAACCTTCTTGTTCTGTGGAACAATACTGTAAGGATTATCGGCCGCATAAGAAGATCTGTTGAATTCATTACCACGGCACCTAATTACTTCATATGGATCACAGTTCTTCACCCAATAGATGAAACTATCAGTATCGATATAAAGTAATTTAGCATCTGCGAAATGAATTTTCGCGAACTCACAATGAAGGTGGTACATATGGATTTTGGATAGCTGTAGTATGCACATCCCAACATAGATAGGCTTAGTAAACTCTACTGCAGTCTTCGCCATCTCTACAGCAACAAAGTTCTTATTGAATATGGTGACCCACTTCAAATTTGGTCTGGCAATGCATTTTCTTACGTCATAAAGCCCCTCCCGTTCGGTTCTAATAAGAATTTCACATCGCCCCCTCAAATTCTCCACAGTTTTACCAAAAGTTGAGTTATTCATTAAATTATAAAAAACTTTCTCAAAGTCACACGTTGTGGAAGCTCTCTTTGTCATATTGAGATCAATATACTCCTTCAACCAGAGGGACTGCTTGAAGGAGATAGCCTGGGTGATTTTAACCAGCTCCATACCCAAGCTGAGGCAAGGCTGGAGGTTACGATAATGAATAATGTACCTCCGCTTATCCCCCAGTGTTGTCATCATTTTTGGTGTGGAACCTCCTCGTGGAACTAGTTGCTCTGGACACAGTGGCAAATCGGTATGCGCATCATGCAAACTAATAGGGTATGTGAATTCTGCCTCTACCACATACCCTACATCAGAATCAGCTGCCATACCCCCCTACGATTTTTCCACCTAATCCCTTACATTCCTCTTAAGACAGCCATCGAAACTCACCAATCGGTAGTGATTGCTGCATGGCATACCTGTATAAGTTATTTGAGTCGATGTACATTACATAACTTCAATCAAGGGATGCGCAGAACCTCTTACCCATCCACGGGTCATTTGCTTTCGCGTGCCTATGGACACACTGGCAAAGTCCCCCATGGATCCCTCGCTAAAAGAAAAGAAGCATGTCAGGATCAGTCAATAATTCCACGCTGCGCTTCGTTTTTTTTTTTTTTTTTTTTTTTTTTTGCATTGCGTCCCAAGACAACCGAGGTGCCCCAAGACAACCCTGGCGCCATTTAATAAAAGGCAGGATTCAGAGAATATGTGATTGAGTTTGGCCATACTATCCACATACTCATAGGGGAAAACCCCCTTCCTAGTCGCAAGTTGAAACTTTTCCTGGTCAGGAAATGCAGCTCGAGTTATATGCATATGCCCCAGAGGTAGAGTCTCAACAAGTTTCTGTAGTGGTGCCTGCATAAAACGTAGCATATCAAGGAAGCAGGGTGTAATTCTTGGCGTCATTCGTTTGGAGAATGAAATATACCTCTCAACGCTCTCAGGTAGAACACTGACTTGATGTCTCTTCCAACCGAAATCGGCCAAGTGCTCAACTAGAAAGTGAGCGCCATAACCACCTTAATTGCGGAAAAAACGGGTAGTGTCTAGGTAACTGGTACTTCAAATTGCATGTGTTGTGAGCTACGCCACGGAATTTCCCCTTAAAAATAATGTTTCTATGTACTGACTTGGCCGAAAATCGTAAGAAATTTTGGTCTTATGTCAAAGCGGTAGGTGGATCAAAACAAAATGTCCAGACACTCTGTGACCAAAAAGGTACTGAAACTGAGGATGACAGACTAAAGGCCGAAATACTAAATGTCTTTCTCCAAAGCTGTTTCACAGAGGAAAACTGCACTGTAGTTCCTTCTCTAGATTGTCACACAGATGACAAAATGGTGGATATCGAAATAGACGAAAGAGGGATCGAGGAACAATTAAAATCGCTCAAAAGAGGAAAGGCAGCTGGACCTGATGGGATACCAGTTCGATTTTACACAGAGTACTCGAAGGAACTTGCCCCCCCTTCTTGCAGCGGTGTACCGTAGGTCTCTAGAAAAGCGTAGCGTTCCAAAGGATTGGAAAAGGGCACAGGTCATCCACGTTTTCAAGAAGGGACGTCGAACAGATGTGCAGAACTATAGACCTATATCTCTAACGTCGATCAGTTGTACCGTAGGTCTCTAGAAGAGCGTAACGTTCCAAAGGATTGGAAAAGGGCACAGGTCATCCCCGTTTTCAAGACGGGACGTCGAACAAATGAGCAGACCTATAGACCTATATCTCTAACGTCGATCAGTTGTAGAATTTTGGAACACGTATTATGTTCGAGTATAATGACTTTTCTGGAGACTAGAAATCTACTCTGTAGGAATCAGCATGGGTTTCGAAAAAGACGATCATGTGAAACCCAGCTCGAGCTATTCGTCCACGAGACTCAGAGGGCCAGAGACACGGGTTCCCAGATAGATGCCGTGTTTCTTGACTTCCGCAAGGCGTTCGATACAGTTCTTCACAGTCGTTTAATGAACAAAGTAAGAGCATATGGACTATCAGACCAATTGTGTGACTGGATTGAAGAGTTCCTAGACAACAGAACGCAGCATGTCATTCTCAATGAAGAGAAGTCTTCCGAAGTAAGAGTGATTTCAGGTGTGCCGCAGGGGAGTGTCGTAGGACCTTTGCTAATCACAATATACATAAATGACCTTGTGAATGACATCGGAAGTTCACTGAGGCTTATGGCTGATGATGCTGTGGTATATCGGGAGGTTGTAACAATGGAAAAATTTACTGAAATGCAGGAGGATCTTCAGCGAATTGACGCATGGTGCAGGGAATGGCAATTGAATCTCAATGTAGACAAGTGTAATGTGCTGTGAATACATAGAAAGAAAGATCCCTTCTCATTCAGCTACAATATAGCAGGTCAGCACCTGGAAGCAGTTAATTCCATAAATTATCTGGGAGTACGCATTAGGAGTGTTTTAAACTGAAATGATCATATGTAGTTGATCGTCGGTAAAGTAGAAGCCAGACTGAGATTCATTGGAAGAATTCTAAGGAAATGCAATCCGAAACCAAAGGTAGTAGGTTCGAAGGCAGCAGTGTGGTATCCGTACCAGATAGGGTTGATAGAAGAGATAGATAAGATCAACAGGAGAGCAGCGTGCTTCGTTACTGGATCCATCAGTAATCGCGAAAGCGTTACGGATATGATAGGTAAACTCCAGTGGAAGACTCTGTAGGAGAGACGCTCAGTAGGTCGGTACGGGCTTTTGTTAAAGTTTCGAAAACATACCTTCACCGTATATCTGGTGAAGAGACCATGAGGATAAAATCAGAGAGATTAGAGCCCACAAAGAAGCATACCGACAATCCTTCTTTCCACGAACAATACGAGACTGGAATAGAAGAGGGAACCGATAGAGGTACTCAAGGTACCCTCCGCCACACACCGTGTGGTGGCTTGCGGAGTATGGATGTAGATGTAGATGTAGAAAATAACAGTGGTCCCTACGAGGAGTTTCCGCTTTCCTGTCTACAACCAGCCCACAAATATGACAATCAGTGGCGTTATTATACAAATCTTCATTCTCCTTCGATTTGGTCATGGGAACGTTGCCGCTGTACATCTTATCAACCTCCTGTGAAAATTTTTCAAGCTCAGAGACCAACCAAACCGAGGGATTATCCCTGACATAAGATTTGTATCGGTGAAGGCTGGAATCATATGACGATACAATTTGGTATGCTGCCGCATATGCCACGTGTTTCTCTGTAAAGGCGGTGTGTGAGGATATAGGGTCGTCTTCACAACGGGTCACCAGAGCGAAGAGGCACTCAAAGTCGGTGTTCACTACGAACTTGCATCGCTCCTGGTGGTGAGCACTGTTAAACTTTATGAATTTGTTTTCCTCAGTAGGCATAATAACATGTGCCGGATCCTTGGGTGCACAGTCTACTAGATCTGTAGCTAATAACTCTTCTGAGGAGAAATAATTGAGGCACCTTAAACAAATATGCTTTTTACACCGTTTGTCACTTAACTGGGAACAAAGGAGGTGGGACATGTCCTTGATCCAAACATAGTGATAATTATCACCTTCAGTGAAGAGCAGCATGTTTACATGCAGCTCATGCTCACCGGCAAATTTTGAGAAATGGAGGGGGCCGAAGACGATATGCTTGTCTTGCTCATCTGACTTGCTTTTCTTCTTCTCCAGGCCATAAACGTGAACCGACATGATGGTATTCTGCGCCTCAAATTTAGGTATGTCCTGGATCTTGACGGGGAACTCTAGACCATCAAGGTTATAACATGTCTTAATATCACCGACTTTGTAACTTGTCGGACGATGAGGATGATCTTTGTAATTGTACTTTCTGTCACAAGCCAGGATTGACCATGCAAAACAAGCTTGATCGTTTCTATTTTCGACATTAATGCATGATCGCTTCTTCTTAATATCCTCAGGGAGATTGATATATCTAGACCCTCCACTTACCGGAACGTAGACATATATGGATGTCCAGGTGTAGAATTCTGCTGAGCGCTTTAGCTGAGCCGTTCACTTCCATCTCGGAAAACCGGCCCAATATAGCACTCAAGGTGGATTTACGAAACCACTCTGTGATTGATATGCTCCGCGTTATCACGCCATACCCTCCCAAGGATAATGAATACTCGTCTCCACAACGCCAGGCTCAACATTGGGAGCCGGCCGCGGTGGCCGTGCGGTTCTAGGCGCTGCAGTCCGGAACCGCGGGACTGCTACGGTCGCAGTTTCGAATCCTGCCTCGGGCATGGATGTGTGTGATGTCCTTAGGTTAGTTAGGTTTAAGTAGTTCTAGGTTCTAGGCGACTGATGACCTAAGATGTTACGTCCCATAGTTCTCAGAGCCAACTACTACTCCTCATTGGGGGGCGATATTTCAATGCAGAGCACTGCACCGCATTTAATGGCTGGATACTGCGGATTATTGACTACCTTGAGGAGCTCTGTTTTCATGACAGGAAGGCATATGCTTAGAAATCCAACACGATCGCGGTACCTCCCTGCAGTGTTTTCGATCCTGGTGAAGGAGATTCACTCCTCAAAGGCGTCACCAATCGCCAAGTAGTGCAACTGTAGTATGGTGTCACTGACCTGATGTCTTTAGGGGGGGGGGCGGGAAGAACTACCATTAGAGAAAGGATCATCACTAATAGTACTACTACATCTAGTTGTTACACCCTGTACCTCGCACAACGGCGCAGGCGGAGATGCCTGCGAACGGCCTGCAGGTGCTTGGGCGATGGCGTGGCGACCGTCCGCAGAGAGAGCAGCCGGGGGCGGGGTCGGTCACGGTGCATAAGATGTGGCAACTAACAGTGCCCTGACTGGCAATACCTGTCTTTGCGGATGCGGTTTCGATCGGGGTATAGCCGCTGCCGGTACATGCGCGACGCCACCATGTTGAGACGCGACGGCTGAAGAAGTAGAGGTAAAATAAATAAGTACATTTTCTACCGCTGCTTGCGAGGTGAAGGAAAATGAATTCTAACTATCCAGCACATAGTTTCATATATATATATATATATATATATATATATATATATATATATATATATATATAGGGTGAGTCACCTAACATTACCGCTGGATATATTTCGTAAACCACATCAAATACTGACGAATCGATTCCACAGACCGAACGTGAGGAGAGGGGCTAGTGTAATTGGTTAATACAAACCATAAAAAAATGCACGGAAGTATGTTTTTTAACACGAACCTACGTTTTTTTTCAATGGAACAACGTTTGTTTTGTTAGCACATCTGAACATATAAACAAATACGTAATCAGTGCCGTTTGTTGCATTGTAAAATGTTAATTACATCCGGAGATATTGTAACCTAAAGTTGACGCTTGAGTACCACTCCTCCGGTGTTCGATCGTGTGTATCGGAGGGCACCGAATTACGTAGGGATTCAAAGGGAACGGTGATGGACCTTAGGTACGGAAGAGACTGGAACAGCACATTACATCCACATGCTAACACCTTTTTATTGGTCTTTTTCACTGACGCACATGTACATTACCATGAGGGGCGAGGTACACGTACACACGTGGTTTCCGTTTTCAATTACGGAGTGGAATAGAGTGTGTCCCGACATTTCAGGCCAATAGTTGTTCAATGTGGTGGCCATCATTTGCTGCAGACAATTGCAATCTCTCGCGTAATGAATGTCGTACACGCCGCAGTACATCTGGTGTAATGTCGCCGCAGACTGCCACAATACGTTGTTTCATATCCTCTGGGGTTCTAGGCACATCACGGTACACATTCTCCTTTAACGTACCCCACAGAAAGAAGTCCAGAGGTGTAGGATCAGGAGAACGGGCTGTCTAATTTATGCGTCCCCCACGTCCTATGAAACGCCCGTCGAACGTGTACCTCACCCCTCATGGTAATGTACAAGTGCGTCAATGAAAAAGACCAATAAAAAGTGTTAACATGTGGACGTAATGTGCTGTTCCAGTCTCTTCTGTACCTAAGGTTCATCACCGTTCTCTTTGGATCCCTACGTAACTCGGTGCTCTCCGATACACACGATCGAACAGCGGAGGAGTGGTACTCAAGCGTCAACTTTAGGTTACAATATCTCCGGATGTAATTAACATTTTACAATGCAACAAACGGCACTGATTACATATTTGTTTATATGTTCAGATGTGTTAACAAAACTAACGGTGTTTCATTTAAAAAAACGTAGGTTTGTGTTAAAAAACATACTTCCGTGCATTATTTTATGGTTTGCATTAACCAATTACACTAGCCCCTCTCCTCACGTTCGGTCTGTGGAATCGATTCGTCAGTATTTGATGTGGTTTACGAAATATATCCAGCGGTAACGTTAGGTGACTCACCATATATATATGGTGAGTCACCTATATATATATATATATATATATATATATATATATATATATATATATATATATATATATATATATATATATATATATATATATATATATATATATATATATATATAGCAACGGCCTTGCCGTAATGGATACACCGGTTCCCGTCAGATCACCGAAGTTAAGCGCTGTCGGGCGTGGCCGGCACTTGGATGGGTGACCATCCGGGCCGCCATGTGCTGTTGCCATTTTTCGGGGTGCACTTAGCCTCGTGATGCCAATTGAGGAGCTACTCGACCGAATAGTAGCGGCTCCGGTCAAAGAAAACCATCGTAACGACCGGGAGAGCGGTGTGCTAACCACACGCCCCTCCTGTCCGCATCCTCATGTGCGGATGACACGGCGGTCGGATGGTCCCGTTGGGCCACTTGTTGCCTGCTGACGGAGTGTTATATATATATATATATATATATATATATATATATATATATATATATATATGTGGATAGTGAGTAATTACATTTTTGGCTCTGGCTCCAGGACGTAAATAATTCAACAGGCGATTCGACCGCGCCGTCAAAAGATGTCGTCACAACCAGGTGAGGATCGAGGAGATCTCTCCCTCCTCGATCCTCGCCTGGAACAAACAAGATATATATAAATCTATTTGTTAGAGAAAACGATAAGAAGTACGAAATAAGATAAAAAATTTGTAAGACTAACATAACAGAAAAAGAAGTACAAATTAGAATGAAAATTATACTCACTAGGCAATTCCGACTGTGCATCGAGCACAGGAGGCTGGACCTCAAGAGCCTGCTGCTCAGTCCAGCCTGCTCCTCACACTAGAGGATGGAGTCTACGAGTTGCACTATAACAAGGAGATATAATAATGGGAATGTGACATAAACATGAAAATTCACACTCAAAATAGGTATTATTTACTCACTTGGTAATCCCATATGCTAGACGCTAAGTCTCTTCCCGGTGGACTCTGAGATGTTGTTGTTAGCTCGCTTCATGTTCACAGGATTAGAAAAATAAATTCCACAAACACGAACAATCGCATGAACGAGTAACGGGCGAGTGAGAAAGTCTGTTGGGGAGAGGTTCCTTATATAGATGTGATGACGTAGTATCATGTGATCTCAGTATGAACCAATGGGTGTTGAGGATTTTAGGGGTGGTGGCTGAGCTTACTAGCACCTCTGGTGACTGAAAGCTGAACTAGTCAGATGCTTCCTGTTGTGTTGGCTGAAGGGCCAACACCGTGTTACTAGAGGAGGCCGAAAAGGCACGTGTTTAACTCAAGCAGGCTGGCGTGAGGAGGGAAGAACCATACTGACGTGAGGTCTGGAACATGACAAGGAATTAGAATTCAGAAAGCGGACGTAATTAGTTAGATACTTAACTTCAATCCATTAATGATGAACGTCGCTCTTGACGGTACATGATTCACAATATTATCTGTTCAGAATAGTAACTGAATATGGCGCCTTCTAGGTCGTAGCAAATGACGTAGCTGAAGGCCATGCTAAACGGTCGTCTCGGCAAATGAGATCGTATGTAGACAGTGAACCATTGGTAGGAAAGTCGGCTGTACAACTGGGCGAGTGCTAGGGAGCTTCTCTAGACTAGACCTGCCGTGTGGCGGCGCTCGGACTGCAATCACTGATAGGGACGACACGCTGGTCCGACGTATACTAACGGACCGCGGCCGATTAAAGGTTACCACACTTCCACCACCTCGAGGAGAGTTGAGCCTATGATAGTTTATCAAATCAGAGCCAAATAATTCATACTGTGAGTGAAGATGCTATTTGGAATACACACTGCATGATATTGAATTCAGCCTTTGAATCTGAAATAATTACCAACTCATGTGAGGAGAATTAAATTAGATATATTCTAGATCAGGGATATATTGGAGGTCGCTCAAAGTGATCTTTTCGAATGTGAATGCAATATTGATGTTATTCTCGGTTGCTGGGATTAAAATAGTGTGTTTGTTAGATTTAGAAAGTGTTGAGATGATAAAATAAAGGATTTTTTAAAAGTATTTAGGCATGTTGTACGGCACAAAAGATGAAACTGTAGTCTATTTATTGGTAAAGAGTTTATTTTAGGAAATGAACTTTGTCTATGGGAGGATCAATAAGGGAATGGTAAATATTTGCGCCGGCACTACAGCCTGGAACCGCGCGACCGCTGCGGTCGCAGGTCCGAATCCTGCCTCGGGCATGGATGTGTGTGATGTTCTTACGTTATTTCGGTTTAAGTAGTCCTAAGTTCTAGGGGACTGATGACCTCAGAAGTTAAGTCCCATACTGCTCAGAGCCATTTGAACCATTTTTAAGTATTTGAGGAACACTGTAGAATTTCGGAGAGTTCGACTTGGTTCTTATTTTTTCTACATAGTGAGTTGACTTGGGAACTTTGTTAGATAGACTTGCAGCAGTAAGTAGCTATGAGCGTGCGAGAGAAGGTATTGGCGCATATCTCCCGCTCTCAGCGCTTAACATACATGTGGGGCGAGCGATGTTCTCGGCTCACGTAATGCAAGCGTGCTCTAGATGCGTCCTAGACCATGCGGATTGAATAACAGTACTCACGTCGTAGTTTAGTTAGAATATTTACAGAAGACCACGGCCGGCGCGAATATAAGACACAGGCTGTGACATCAGCGGTGCAAGAGAGAAAACTGGCGATCTTGAGTCATCACCCGACGTCGCGGAGCTGATAGGAATTAGGTCAACACCATGTGGTGGGCACAATGTATGCCGCCATCTTGAATAACGGTACATGCGTCTTGATCTGACGTGAAGGTGGCACTCTCTGGTGATGGTGATATGAACTAAACTATTTGTGCTCCGGAACTCGTGGCGGATACACGGTACTTGCATCATCACATGACATCACTACAGCGTCATCTGACGGCGACGAAATGTAGTTAGTCAATTGGTCTCTGGACTCAGTGGCGAACACGCTGGTGGTGGTGATGCTGCCTCTGATTGTTTAAATAAAAACTGGTGTATGATTTAGACAGTTGACGAGTAGCAAGCAGAGTCTTTTAGAAGAATTATTATTGTTATTGTTATTATTATTTAGACAATTTACGAGTTGTTTGGTTCTATGAACGTAAATGTATTGCATTATTTACGAGTGGTTTGCATGTCTGTAGGCTGTGCAATGGGTTATTTTTTACTGTTTACAATTAGCAAGCGTGTGTGTGTGTGTGTGTGTGTGTGTGTGTGTGTATGTGTGTGTGTGTGTGTGTGTAGAGTGTTATACACGAGTTAAGTAGGAGTAGTATGCAGGTCTCTATGCTGTGGAACATGTCAGAGCGTGTGTTCTGTGATAAATATGCTCCATCCCTAAATAATTTGCTCCAAAATAAGTAAAGTACATTCCTTCCTCTATCCATCGGCCGAGTGCACCACCAATCCCTAGGACGAGGTGGCGGTCTGGTGGAGGGGAGCTTCGTTGGCAACAATTTTCTTAGGTTAGTTGCGAAACCCCAAGTGAGCTTTGTTTACTGCCTAAATTCAAACTTGGCGCGAGTTCATTGGAGGAAGAGGCGGTCGGATGACTTAGGTTAGTGGGGGTAACCCAATTGACTTTCTTCCCGCGATTTTCTTAGATTAGCAGTGAAACCTCAAGTGACTTATCTTCCAGCGATTTTCTTAAGAGTGACGCATTATCCTGTTGGAATTTGAGCTTCCCACCATTTTTTCTGGATGGTTAGGTTAGTGGAGGTAGCCCAATTGACCTATCTTCCCGCAAATATCCACCATCTTGAATGATGTCATGCACTGTTGCCAAATCTACACAACGCCATCTTGAATGACGTCTTTGCTGCCATCTTGGATACACCTGGCAACAATGCAGAGTGGCATGATGTCACCCTTGTCCTACTACTAAGGTAGCGACAAAACTTATTGGGAGAAGTTGTCTTAAGATTTCTTTGCTGATTTTCGATCTGCCAGCTAGTGGCTCTTTCATAGAAGACGTAAAAATCTTGTTTTCCAGCAAGATTAGAAACGAAAACTAACGCCGTTTTCTCATTGAAGGGCGAATACTCCACCGTTGAGGTAGCATACACCTGCAGCTGAGATATCTCCCTTGTTATCCCAGTGATGGCTAAGACAAAAAAATTCGCAAGACAGATGGTGAAGTACGGCGCAGTATCTGTTGTAACGAGCTTTCTGGACTAGAAAATTTAAATTTGCTGCCTCTATGCCATCCGTTAAGTGAAGATAATTCAGCATATTTGTCAACGGCTACAGGAAGTAAATCAGTATTTTACAATGTTCCCAATTCTCCATTAGACTAGCGACAGAGAGAATTCACTTACAAGAAGAGGACGCCTACGTGTCATCGTCGAATTCGTCCAGATTCATAGTACATGTAGGGCGTGGTGAGACATGAATTTGCACCAAGTGAGAACTTCATATGGCAAAGCGTTTACGAAATAAAAGTGATTTTGATACGGATCTATCATCTTATGCCCTTATCAGTTGTCCCTGTGACAGCGTTTTTAGGAAGCGGTGTTTGGCTCAGCAGTAAAAGAACGGATATGTATTGGAAGGTTCGCTGGTTCGACTCCGCTGGGCAACAGATATGTTCGTGCTCCTTAGCAATGCGTACACTACTGATATCACAATTAACCGCAACGTCATATAGATTATTTTATTACTTTATATAAGCACAAGAAATATAGGCACGGGATGAAATGTGGGACTGCAAACATTTAAAAAGCGATTGTAGTTAACGCGTACACGGGAATGTCGTGTATGTAAATCGATACTTCCATTGCTTTCCAATTCATCAGTTACATGTACCGGGGTGACATTCATCAAGAAACAGGGGAAGCAATAATTCTGACTGCATCCTCCACACGTTATAAACGCCGTCTTTTTGCAATGATATGTTTTTTTTAATATCTCCATAGAAAAACAAACTTGATTGACATTCTGGAAACAGCTTTTTTCACCGCACAGTCCAGCAGCGAACCATGCTTAACGCAGCATGTCGCTGAATACGCGCGAGGATAGCTGGTAATGTACGAGTATAATGGAATGTAGTTTTATGCAAACTTCTCGGGAAGTGATTTCTTCTCCTTTCTCGATGAGGTAAACGTAGTTTTGACATTTTTGCGGTTAATTATGATGTCAGTAGTGTACGCATAGCCAAGGAGCACAAAAATATTTACCACTGGGTGAGGTCGGACCTGCGACCATTATAGTGCGTATCCGATCTCTTACCGATGAGCCACACAACGCCTCCTAAGCACGTTCTTACAGGGACTACTGATAAGGTGCACATGCTGATAGATCCGTAACAAAGTTCCTTTCATTTCCTAAAAGCTTGGCCATCTGGGGGTTCCACTTGGGGCACTTTCTTGTCTCACCACGCCCTACATGTATCATAAACTTGGACGGATTCGGCGATGACGAGTAGGCGTCCTCTCCATGTTAGACAGTCTGTGTGTTCCTTCATCTGTCTAGCACTGGGGTAGCTCACGCTTAATTTTAATATTATATACTTGAAAACAGATTTCCGTGTCTATACTTTCCTTGGCACACCCTCTAACACATAACAACACAAATGAAGAGACAACGTAACAGTCATGACAAAGATTTGTCGAAATGACCGATAAATGGACTCATAAGCAGGGGCAGCAGCCTTTTCAGTAGTTGCAAGGGCAACAGTCTGGATGATTGACTGATCTGGCCTTGTAACAATAACCAAAACGGCCTTGCTGTGCTGGTACTGCGAACGGCTGAAAGCAAGGGGAAACTACGGCCGTAATTTTTCCCGAGAACATGCAGCTTTACTGTATGATTAAATGATGATGGCGTCCTCTTGGGTAAAATATTCCGGAGGTAAAATAGTCCCCCATTCGGATCTCCGGGCGGGGACTACTCAAGAGGATGTCGTTATCAGGAGAAAGAAAACTGGCGTTCTACGGATCGGAGCGTGGAATGTCAGGTCCCTTAATCGGGCGGGTAGGTTAGAAAATTTGAAAAGGGAAATGGATAGGTTAAAGTTAGATATAGTAGGAATTAGTGAAGTTCGGTGGCAGGAGGAACAAGACTTCTGGTCAGGTGACTACAGGGTTATAAACACAAAGTCAAATAGGGGTAATGCAGGAGTAGGTTTAATAATGAATACGTAAATAGGAACGCGGGTAAGCTACTACAAACAGCTTAGTGAACGCATTATTGTGGCCAAGATAGATACGAAGCCCACACCTACTACAGTAGTACAAATTTATATGCCAACTAGCTCTGCAGATGACGAAGAAATTGAAGAAATGTATGATGAAATAAAAGAAATTATTCAGATAGTTAAGGGAGACGAAAATTTAATAGTCATGGGTGACTGGAATTCGAGTGTAGGAAAAGGGAGAGAAGGAAACGTAGTAGGTGAATATGGATTGGGGCTAAGAAATGAAAGAGGAAGCCGCCTGGTAGAATTTTGCACAGAGCACAACTTAATCATAGCTAACACTTGGTTTAAGAATCATGATAGAAGGTTGTATACATGGAAGAACCCTGGAGATACTAAAAGGTATCAGATAGATTATATAATGGTAAGACAGAGATTTAGGAACCAGGTTTTAAATTGTAAGACATTTCCAGGGGCAGATGTGGACTCTGACCACAATCTATTGGTTATGACCTGTAGATTAAAACTGAAGAAACTGCAAAAAAGTGGGAATTTAAGGAGATGGGACCTGGATAAACTGAAAGAATCAGAGGTTGTACAGAGTTTCAGGGAGAGCATAAGGGAACAATTGACAGGAATGGGGGAAAGAAATACAGTAGAAGAAGAATGGGTAGCTTTGAGGGATGAAGTAGTGAAGGCAGCAGAGGATCAAGTAGGTAAAAAGACGAGGGCTAGTAGAAATCCTTGGGTAACAGAAGAAATATTGAATTTAATTGATGAAAGCAGAAAATATAAAAATGCAGTAAATGAAGCAGGCAAAAAGGAATACAAACGTCTCAAAAATGAGATCGACAGGAAGTGCAAAATGGCTAAGCAGGGATGGCTAGAGGACAAATGTAAGGCTGTAGAGGCTTATCTTACTAGGGGTAAGATAGATACTGCCTATAGGAAAATTAAAGAGACCTTTGGAGATAAGAGAACCACTTGTATGAACATCAAGAGCTCAGATGGAAACCCAGTTCTAAGCAAAGAAGGGAAAGCAGAAAGGTGGAAGGAGTATATAGAGGGTCTATACAAGGGTGATGTACTTGAGGACAATATTATGGAAATGGAAGAGGATGTAGATGAAGATGAAATGGGAGATACGATACTGCGTGAAGAGTTTGACAGAGCACTGAAAGACCTGAGTCGCAACAAGACCCCCGGAGTAGACAACATTCCATTGCAACAACTGGCGGCCTTGGGAGAGCCAGTCCTGACAAAACTCTACCATTTGGTGAGCAAGATGTATGAAACAGGCGAAATACCCTCAGACTTCAAGAAGAATATAATAATTCCAATCCCAAAGAAAGTAGGTGTTGACAGATGTGAGAATTACCGAACAATCAGTTTAATAAGCCACAGCTGCAAAATACTAACACGAACTCTTTACAGACAATTGCAAAAACTAGTAGAAGCCGACCTCGTAGAAGATCAGTTTGGATTCCGTAGAAATACTGGAACACGTGAGGCAATACTGACCTTACGACTTATCTTCGAAGAAAGATTAAGGAAAGGCAAACCTACGTTTCTAGCATTTGTAGACTTAGAGAAAGCATTTGACAATGTTGACTGGAATACTCTCTTTCAAATTCTAAAGGTGACAGGGGTAAAATACAGGGAGCGAAAGGCTGTTTACAATTTGTACAGAAACCAGATGGCAGTTATAAGAGTCGAGGGACATGAAAGGGAAGCAGTGGTTGGGAAGGGAGTAAGATAGGGTTGTAGCCTCTCCCCGATGTTATTCAATCTGTATATTGAGCAAGCAGTAAAGGAAACAAAAGAAAAATTCGGAATAGGTATTAAAATCCATGGAGAAGAAATAAAAACTTTGAGGTTCGCCGATGACATTGTAATTCTGTCAGAGACAGCAAAGGACTTGGAAGAGCAGTTGAACGGAATGGATGGTGTCTTGAAGGGAGGATATAAGATGAACATCAACAAAAGCAAAACGAGGATAATGGAATGTAGTCGAATTAAGTCGGGTGATGTTGAGGGTATTAGATTAGGAAATGAGACACTTAAAGTAGTAAAGGAGTTTTGCTATTTGGGGAGCAAAATAACTGATGATGGTCGAAGTAGAGAGGATATAAAATGTAGACTGGCAATGGCAAGGAAAGCGTTTCTGAAGAAGAGAAATTTGTTAACATCGAGTATAGATTTAAGTGTCAGGAAGTCATTTCTGAAAGTATTTGTATGGAGTGTAGCCATGTATGGAAGTGAAACATGGACGGTAAATAGTTTGGACAAGAAGAGAATAGAAGCTTTCGAAATGTGGTGCTACAGAAGAATGCTGAAGATTAGATGGGTAGATCACGTAACTAATGAGGAGGTAATGAATAGGATTGGAGAGAAGAGGAGTTTGTGGCACAACTTGACCAGAAGAAGGGATCGGTTGGTAGGACATGTTCTGAGGCATCAAGGGGTCACCAATTTAGTATTGGAGGGCAGCGTGGAGGATAAAAATCGTAGGGGGAGACCAAGAGAAGAATACACTAAGCATATTCAGAAGGATGTAGGTTGCAGTAGGTACTGGGGGATGAAGAAGCTTGCACAGGATAGAGTAGCATGGAGAGCTGCATCAAACCAGTCTCAGGACTGAAGACCACAAAAACAACAAAGAAGCAGTCAAGAAAATTCAACAAGTTAACGATTTCAATTCAAGTCCTTTCATAAATTTAATTCATCATAATTCAGTATATATATATATATATATATATATATATATATATATATATATATATATATATATATATATATATACTCCTGGAAATTGAAATAAGAACACCGTGAATTCATTGTCCCAGGAAGGGGAAACTTTATTGACACATTCCTGGGGTCAGATACATCACATGATCACACTGACAGGACCACAGGCACATAGACACAGGCAACAGAGCATGCACAATGTCGGCACTAGTACAGTGTATATCCACCTTTCGCAGCAATGCAGGCTGCTATTCTCCCATGGAGACGATCGTAGAGATGCTGGATGTAGTCCTGTGGAACGGCTTGCCATGCCATTTCCACCTGGCCCCTCAGTTGGACCAGCGTTCGTGCTGGACGTGCAGACCTCGTGAGACGACGCTTCATCCAGTCCCAAACATGCTCAATGGGGGACAGATCCGGAGATCTTGCTGGCCAGGGTAGTTGACTTACACCTTCTAGAGCACGTTGGGTGGCACTGGATACATGCGGACGTGCATTGTCCTGTTGGAACAGCAAGTTCCCTTGCCGGTCTAGGAATGGTAGAACGATGGGTTCGATGACGGTTTGGATGTACCGTGCACTATTCAGTGTCCCCTCGACGATCACCAGTGGTGTACGGCCAGTGTAGGAGATCGCTCCCCACACCATGATGCCGGGTGTTGGCCCTGTGTGCCTCGGTCGTAAGCAGTCCTGATTGTGGCGCTCACCTGCACGGCGCCAAACACGCATACGACCATCATTGGCACCAAGGCAGAAGCGACTCTCATCGCTGAAGACGACACGTCTCCATTCGTCCCTCCATTCACGCCTGTCGCGACACCACTGGAGGCGGGCTGCACGATGTTGGGGCGTGAGTGGAAGACGGCCTAACGGTGTGCGGGACCGTAGCCCAGCTTCATGGAGACGGTTGCGAATGGTCCTCGCCGATACCCCAGGAGCAACAGTGTCCCTAATTTGCTGGGAAGTGGCGGTGCGGTCCCCTACGGCACTGCGTAGGATCCTACGGTCTTGGCGTGCATCCGTGCGTCGCTGCGGTCCGGTCCCAGGTCGACGGGCACGTGCACCTTCCGCCGACCACTGGCGACAACATCGATGTACTGTGGAGACCTCACGCCCCACGTGTTGAGCAATTCGGCGGTACGTCCACCCGGCCTCCCGCATGCCCACTATACGCCCTCGCTCAAAGTCCGTCAACTGCACATACGGTTCACGTCCACGCTGTCGCGGCATGCTACCAGTGTTAAAGACTGCGATGGAGCTCCGTATGCCACGGCAAACTGGCTGACACCGACGGCGGCGGTGCACAAATGCTGCGCAGCTAGCGCCATTCGACGGCCAACACCGCGGTTCCTGGTGTGTCCGCTGTGCCGTGCGTGTGATCATTGCTTGTACAGCCCTCTCGCAGTGTTCGGAGCAAGTATGGTGGGTCTGACACACCGGTGTCAATGTGTTCTTTTTTCCATTTCCAGGAGTATATATATATATATATATATATATATATATATATATATATATATATATATATATATATATATATATATATGCACCTAAGACAAAATAGGCAAAATAGGTGTCCCTTTCAGAATGAAAGTTTCATAGGTTTCCCTTTATTTTCACCCTTATTTCACCAAGTGAAGTTTTGACTATGTCAGAGTGTGACCTATGGTGAGTTCCTCTAGTTTCTGATAAAATTGTAGGGTGATAATTGGATCTTATGTGGAGACCGGAAGTGATGCATGTTTCCAGTTCAGCACTCTCAATTTGGAAGTTACATGAGGCTAATTCGACTGATACAGAAATGACGGTGGTTACCACTGTTGACTTCCTTATCCTCACCTCATGGCTCAAGGCGAAACCTTGTCCAAACTATTTCGGTAGCACCAAGGTGAAGGATGTTAATCCGCGTCCAAATACATATTTTTCCAGTAATGGTAAGGTTGCGCCACATAGTGAGATGTCATGCTACATCACACTGGAAGTGCAATGACGAAAGTATCAGGGGACGGACACTTACCACTGCGTTCTCAAGTTATCAAAATAAGTGTCTAAACCTACTATAAGAGATCTTCAATAACGTATATTTAGCATTTGATAGCAGTGTAGGGGCGATTTCGGAACACGAATACTTACGGTAGTGATTCAGACAGTTTTACTTGACCAGCTGTCCAGCTGTCAAAGTTGGGTGGAGAGGAGACTCGTGTAGCTGTAGATATAGGGAACATGCAGCAGTCCTCAATAATTAGGAGGCCTAGGTTAGTCGCAAAGTCCAGCAAAAAAAAAAATAGGTTCTGCTGCTAGGTACTTCTCACGGTAGAGGTGTGGGCCAGCAGTTGCAGGAAATGTTGGGGAGTGAGTACCAGGACACCAGCATTGTGAAGTCTGGTGCAGGGTTGGCTCAGGTGACTGACAGCATAGGGGAG
This sequence comes from Schistocerca nitens, assembly GCF_023898315.1. Lineage (NCBI taxonomy): Eukaryota > Metazoa > Arthropoda > Insecta > Orthoptera > Acrididae > Schistocerca > Schistocerca nitens. The sequence goes on along the minus strand of NC_064616.1, from coordinate 989,858,071 downwards.
TCTACATCTACATCTACATTTATACTCCGCAAGCCACCCAACGATGTGTGGCGGAGGGCACTTTACGTGCCGCTGTCATTACCTCCCTTTTCTGTTCCAGTCGCGCATGGTTCGCGGAAGAACGACTGTCTGAAAGCCTCCGTGCGCGCTCGAATCTCCCTAATTTTACATTCGTGACCTCCTCGGGAGGTATAAGTAGGGGGAAGCAATATATTCGACACCTCATCCAGAAACGCACCCTCTCGAAACCTGGCGAGCAAGCTACACCGCTATGCAGAGCGCCTCTCTTGCAGAGTCTGCCACTTGAGTTTGCTAAACATCTCCGTAACGCTATCACTCTTCCCAAATAACCCTGTGACGAAACGCGCCGCTCTTCTTTGTATCTTCTCTATCTCCTCCGTCAACCCGACCTGTACGGATCCCACACTGTTGAGCAATACTCAAGTATAGGTAGAACGAGTGTTTTGTAAGCCACCTCCTTTGTTGATGGACTACATTTTCTAAGGACTCTTCCAATGAATCTCAACATGGTACCCGCCTTACCAACAATTAATTTTATATGATCATTCCACTTCAAATCGTTCCGCACGCATACTCCCAGATATTTTACAGAAGTTACTGCTACCAGTGTTTGTTCCGCTATCATATAATCATACAATAAAGGATCCTTCTTTCTATGTATTCGCAATACATTACATTTGTCTATGTTAATGCTCAGTTGCCACTCCCTGCACCAAGTACCTATCCGCTGCAGGTCTTCCTGCATTTCGCTACAATTTTCTAATGCTGCAACTTCTCTGTATACTGCAGCATCATCCGCGAAAAGCCGCATGGAACTTCCGACACTATCTACTAGGTCATTTATATATATATTGTGAAAAGCAATGGTCCCATAACACTCCCCTGTGGCACGCCAGACGTTACTTTAACGTCTGTAGACGTGTCTCCATTGATAACAACATGCTGTGTTCTGTTTGCTAAAAACTCTTCATTCCAGCCACACAGCTAGTCTGATATTCCGTAGGCTCTTACTTTGTTTATCAGGCAACAGTGCGGAATTGTATCGAACGCCTTCCGGAAGTCAAGGAAAATAGCATCTACCTGGGAGCCTGTATCTAATCTTTTCTGGGTCTCATGAACAAATAAAGTGAGTTGGGTCTCACACGATCGCTGTTTCCGGAATCCATGTTGATTCCGACAGAGTAGATTCTGGGTTTCCAAAAACGATATGATACTCGAGCAAAAAACATTGTCTAAAATTCTACAACAGATCGACGTCAGAGATATAGGTCTATAGTTTTGTGCATCTGTTCGACGACCCTTCTTGAAGACTGGGACTCCCTGTGCTCTTTTCCAAACATTAGGAACCTTCCGTTCCTCTAGAGACTTGCGGTACACGGCTGTCAGAAGGGGGGCAAGTTCTTTCGCGTACTCTGTGTAGAAACGAATTGGTATCCCGTCAGGTCCAGTGGACTTTCCTCTGTTGAGTGATTCCAGTTGCTTTTCTATTCCTTGGTCACTTATTTCGATGTCAGCCATTTTTTCATTTGTGCGAGGATTTAGAGAAGGAACTGCAGTGCGGTCTTCCTCTGTGAAACAGCTTTGGAAAAAGGTGTTTAGTATTTCAGCTTTACGCGTGTCATCCTCTGTTTCAATGCCATCATCATCCCGGAGTGTCTGGATATGCTGTTTCGAGCCACTTACTGATTTAACGTAAGACCAGAACTTCCTAGGATTTTCTGTCAAGTCGGTACATAGAATTTTACTTTCGAATTCACTGAACGCTTCACGCATAGCCCTCCTTACGCTAACTTCGAAATCGTTTAGATTCTGTTTGTCTGAGAGGTTTTGGCTGCGTTTAAACTTGGAGTGAAGCTCTCTTTGCTTTCGCAGCAGTTTCCTAACTTTGTTGTTGAACCACGGTGGGTTTTTCCCGTCCCTCACAGTTTTACTCGGCAGGTACCTGTCTAAAACGCATTTTACAATTGCCTTAAACTTTTTCCATAAACACTCAACATTGTCAGTGTCGGAACAGAAATTTTCGTTTTGATCTGTTAGGTAGTCTGAAATTTGTCTTCTATTAGTCTTGCTAAACAGATAAACCTTCCTCCCTTTTTTTATATTCCTATTAACTTCCATATTCAGGGATGCTGCAACGGCCTTATGATCACTGATTCCCTGTTCTGCACTTACAGAGTCGAAAAGTTCGGGTCTGTTTGTTATCAGTAGGTCCAAGATGTTATCTCCACGAGTCGGTTCTCTGTTTAATTGCTCGAGGTAATTTTCGGATAGTGCACTCAGTAAAATGTAACTCGATGCTACTCATGTAGGAATTTTACGAAGGAGGATCAGGTAGTGACAGTGGGTGGAGCAGGGAACAGTCTCGATAGGGCGGGGAATATGATGTAGGTGGTGACCTGGTAAAGATAGCTACTCAAACTGGTGGCACTAATGTGCATTTCGTGCAACGGTTTCAGCATCATGATCAACCTCACCGTAATGCTCTTTGAAAGTTGCTTTCCGTTAGAACGTTCAAAACAGGGTACTAGCACAAACAGGCAGCCTGGGTGGCTGACTAGAGGGATAAGAATATCTTGTAGAACAAAGTGGCAATTATATCAAAACGTTAGAAACAGTCAAAATCTAAATGCAGCAGCCCATTACAAACACTATTGTAAGGTGCTTAAAAAAGTTATTAGGAAGGCAAAAAGTATGTGGTATGAAGATAGAATAGCTAAGTCTCAGGATAAAATTAAAACCATATGGTCAGTCATAAAGGAAGTGGCTGGTCTGCAGAGACAGGTCGAGGATATAGAATCAGTGCGTAGTGGGAATGTCCGTGTTACTGATAAGTCGCATATATGTACAGTATTTCATAATCACTTTCTGAATACAGCAGGTGAACTAAATAGAAACCTAGTCCCAAAAGGGATCATATAGCGCTCGTAGAAAAAAGTGTTCCGAGACTGTTACCTGAAATGCTCCTCCGTGATACTGACAAGAGGGAGATTGAGTTAATAATTTAATCACTAAAGACCAAGAACTCTCATGGATATGACAGGGTATCTAGCGGAATAGTGAAGTATTGTTCTATGTATGTTAGCCCAGTACTTAGCCATATCTGTAACTTTTCCTTTAGGAGTGGTCGGTTTCCTGACCGATTAAAGTACTCGGTAGTGAAGCCACTTTATAAAAAGGGAGACAGGGATAATGTTGACAATTATAGACCTATTTCTATGACATCGGTGTTTGCTAAAGTTATCGAGAAGGTTGTATATACAAGGTTACTGGAGCATTTAAATTCACATAATTTGATGTCAAATGTACAGTTTGGTTTTAGAAATGGTTTAACAACTGAAAATGCTATATTTTCTTTTCTCTGTGAGGTTTTGGACGGATTAAATAAAAGGTTGCGAACGCTAGGTGTTTTCTTTCATTTAACGAAGGCTTTTGACTGTGTTGACCACACAATATTACTGCAGAAGTTGGACCATTATGGATTAAGGGGAGTATCTTACAATTGGTTCGCCTCTTACTTTAAGAACAGAAAGCGGAAGGTAATTCTCCGAGATATTGAGAGTGGTAGCGACGTTCAGTCCCAATGGGGCACTGTGAAGTGGGGCATTCCCCACGGGTCGGTGCTGGGGCCACTGCTGCTTCTTATTTATATAAATTATATGCCTTCTAATATTACAGGTGATTCAAAAATATTTGTTTGCTGATGACACCAGCTTGGTAGTGAAGGATCTTGTGTGTGATATTGAAACATTATCAAATAATGTAGTTCATGAAATAACTTCATGGCTTGTGGAAAATAATTTGATGCTAAATCACAGTAAGACTCAGTTTTTACAGTTTCTAACTCACAATTCAACAAGAACGGATATTTTGATCAGACAGAATGGGCATATTATAAGCGAGACGGAACAGTTCAAATTCCTAGGCGTTCGGATAGATAGTAAGCTGTTGCGGAAAGCCCATGTTGAGGATCTTGTTCAGAAACTAAATGCTGCTTTATTGACCATTAGAACAGTATCTGAAATAAGTGACAGTTCAACACGAAAAGTAGTCTACTTCGCATATTTTCATACACTTATGTCATATGGTATCATTTTTTGGGGTAATTCTTCTGATTCAAAAAGGGTATTTTTGGCTCAAAAACGGGCTGTTCGAGCTATTTGTGGTGTAAGTTCGAGAACCTCTTGTCGACCCCTATTCAATAGTCTGGGAATTCTGACATTGCCCTCAAAGTATATATTTTCTTTAATGTCGTTTGTTGTTAGCAATATTAGCTTATTCCCAAGAGTTAGCAGCTTTCACTCAGTTAATACTAGGCAAAAATCAAATCTGCATGTGGAATGCACTTCCTTGACTCTTGTGCAGAAAGGAGTGCACTATTCTGCTGCATCCATTTTCAATAAGCTACCACAAGAACTCAAAAATCTTAGCAGAAGCCCAAACGCTTTTAAGTCTAAAGTGAAGAGTTTCCTCATGGCTCACTCCTTCTATTCTGTAGAGGAGCTCCTGGAAGAGCTGAAAAATTAAGCAAATTCCAGTGTTACGTTGTTGATTTTCTTTATTTAAACTTACGACTTGTCGCCTGAATATGTTTCTTATATTTCATTTTATCTGTTTCTACTATCGTGTTATAATTTCATGTGTTGACTCGTTCCATGACCATGGAGACTTCTCCTTAATTTGGTCCCACGGAACAATAAATAAATAAAAATAAAAAATAAATACGGCTGTTAGGCGAGTTAACGTGGGGCTGGAGAGGGCGCTGATGGCAGAGGGCATGGGTCACATCGCAGTGATGAAGGCTCAGATAATGGAACCGAGCAAATAGTCTTAAGTAAAAATAAAAAATTTGCATTGTGACTTAATAAACTGTTCTACGTTGAGCAGCTCGAGTTTGTTAACGATAGCCACTGAAGCGGAAGCTGATGACGCTGACTTATTACATTATCAAAAATGGTGAATAGTTGTCAAAAGTTCCACTCCTGCAGATTACGAGCAGACTCTCGTTCGATTTCGCAGCACGGACGTGCTCCAATGTCGTCTGGGAAGTTGCCTACGGCCAGCAGAGAAATTCCAATTCACCCTTCGCCGTCCCTTACCGCGCAGCAAAAAAGCGCAGGCAGTAGCGCCAGCCCCTTCGGTGGTCTCCAGGCGCACATTTCCTGTCAGAGGGCAGCTGGGTTCCGTCTCTCTCTCTGTGTGGCATTGCCCTCTGCCTTCGCAAGGCTCACTCCTTTTTTTGACCAGCTTAAGTCTGCTCCTTCCACCTACTTGTCACTACATGCCACAGTCTGTTATGGACGCAGTCGGAAAATCGGAAAGGAGCTATAATGTCACAATGCCTCTGTATTTTATACGCAGTTTTGGTGGGTTACAATTGATTTTGATCTCTACTTTTGTTTTCTTGAAAGCTAATTAAAGCCATTTCGTTCGGCGATTTCTTTTAGCGTATTGATTTTTACCTGAGAGGTTTCTATCTTTTGATATTATGATGAAGCAATCGGAAAATGCTTAAAAGCTTACCACTGTCAGTTCAAATTTGGTTCCCAATCTGCTGTTAGTTTTTTTTTTCCACAGAATCGACCTTTACGAAAATGGAGCTCAAAAGAAACGAAGATAGATCGTAAACTTGGCGCACTCGGTTATTGATGTCAAAGGAATACGAGAGACAACCTAGGATCTTCACCTTGTGCTGCGTGTGCGTGTTACTCCAGTCATTCCTTGCAATGTCGGCCCATCACTGCATCCGTAAAGGATGTTTAATACCACTTCATAGTCTACGGAGTAGTACGCTACCTTTATGTCAACAAAGACTGTCGTGTACTGTTTAGACGTAAGTGCAAAGCACCTGAGGATTGTTTTGAGGCAACGTACAGAATCTTTTCTGCTGTCTAGCGAGTCTTACTGTAATTATATAACTTCGATAAAGACTGCTCAATTCATTAACAGATGCTGTGTGCCATACCCTATTCTGAACAACATGCGATGGTGTAAATTGTGTGCAGATACATCTCTCTCCTAAGCTTCACTGTTGACGGGAAGCAAAAACGGTGTATTTTAGTTTTGGGGACATTTCATACTGCACAAGTTCTTTATTGAAACATTCTAGCTGTTTGCGACCGGCTTTACTTTAGTGATGTCTTCAGAGCACCTGCAGATACTAGAAAAGTACAACACATGCGTAGGGTGGCGATACAGTTTTCCCACCGTCAGTGTCGCGAGTTATCTCGTGCTGTGCTGGAATGAGAAGTGTTTCGGTGAAAAAATATGCTTGCTTCTAGAGACCACAGTACGGTACCGCGGAAGTGTGTCCACAGGGGCTAATCAGCTTTTTGTCTATTCCTGGAGAAAAAAGCTCGTTTTCCCCGTCGATCGGCGACGGGCTTCTCTCCCCTGCAAACAGACGACGTACTGAAACACGACGGCAACGGCTAATGTATGTCTGAGTCGGAGATACCAACCGTTGGACTGCTGTTAATAACACACAGGTGAAATGAGATCTCGATGGATGAAAATGTTGATTGGCTGGTTGATTTGGAGAAGGTGACCAAACATCGAATTAGGGAACGATGGGGAAGGTAGTCGGCCGTGCCTGAAGCGACTTAGGGAAATCACAGGAAACGTAAATCAGGATGGCCGGACACGGGTATGCTAGCCACTGCGCCACCTCGCTCGGTGATGAAAATGCAATCTTCGCATCTCTCAATGGCCATTATAAGATGGTAGCCTGTATGACACTGAATAATAGCTTGTCTTGAGAACTAAATGTAATGAATGACAAGATGGGGTACTATGGCCGTTGATTGGCCAATTTTAACTCCTTTTATGTGATCCAGAGAGAGAGAGAGAGAGAGAATTCTGGTTCTATTTCTGCTTCTTGGTTGCGTGCTCTGGAAGGTAATGTCGTGTTCTCCATGCATTTCGAAAATGTGAAGGTTTGGTCCCAAAGTTACTTTTGTAATTATGCCGTTAATGTTTCATGAAGAAAGTGATACTCTCATTGGCATTTGAGCAATTCGCATTGGATGATTCCCGGCCTAAGTGATGGTTTATATTGTTCTTGATAGTACTAAGATATCTCGAAAATTTGCGTTTCATACGCTGGTGGTTTACGTGTTCAATAAATATTCCCGATTTAAATTTCTATTGAGCTTGTCGTAACTCTGGGTGTAGTCAATAGGTGACTTTGTATTCTAATATTAATTCACTTCAAAAAGTAATATTTCGCTACGTTGTTTCCGTCAGCAGCAACGCAATTGTGAACCCAGCATTAGGCATCACCTTCACAAATGTGCCGAGTGAATCAAAAACGTAACTATTCGATAATATTTTCACCGTTTTTACTCGTGAAATGCACTGGAACAGTTACCAAACATAGGAAGAAAGTTAATGATACACTGAAGCTTCAAGCATAACCATTACGGGTGTCCAGGTGAAAGGAATGCTTCCGAGTTAGTTCAGCGTCGCGACAGGAGCATTATACAGGGTGGTCAGAAACAGTCTGAAAAGCTTGTACGGGTACTGCAGAGTAGGGTGTGCTGAGAAATCACTGTTAAGAGAAAAATTCGATACGTTGCGCCGTTTTGGAGTAAATTAACACTAAAAGGAACCAATCAGGCCGTTGCGAGCCTGACATGTTGAAAAAGATTCAGTTTGCATCCACATATGTACCAATAATTACACAAAACAGCTATGAGAACATTTTCCAGCTGATTCTTTAAATACGAAAGTAGCTTTCAAGATTTTTTTTTTTTTTACATAAACACACTAACATATTCAGAACCTATCTTTAATCATCACTGATGTGTTTTAAAGCAAGACAGTCCACATTTTTAAGTTACACAAGAAAACCTAATCTCAAAACAACTATAACTATTTGAACAAGATTCCATATATATTTGATAATAACTTTTCACTGACTTCAGTAAGAATAGTTAGTCTATAACACATTGGTCAGAAAACCTAACTTACTTCACTGCTTGCCTCAGTATAAGCAGTCCATGTTACTCAGTCTGCCCATTATTGGTTTAGCAGTCTTTATATGTAAACATTTAGGCACAAAAACACAATTTAGATTAAGAACACTAAAGAACACCTTTTTAAGTTGACGCACTGCCCCATCCTCTATGGTTTTTCTCCCCATTTTATTACTAGTAATATTTCTTTTAAAGTCAATATTCAGTTTAATTACACATTTAGATTATCAAATATGTAAAGATCAGCACAATAACTTTAAATCCTATTTCAAGTGCTTTCTGCCAACCCTTTGTGGCACTAGACACATACATTTCACATCTACTTTACACACATTAGTCAGGTTTCTCTCCTCCATTTTGAACACACATACAGTTTCTCAATACCGTATTTATTCCTATTTTCAAAAAATATTCTTACATTTAGTCATACTACAGCATTCATTTTCCTTGTTTTCAGTATTCTTACCTTTTCTCATCCATATTTTTTCAAAATGCTTTTCTGTTACATTCTCTCTTTACAATATCCACTATACTTACATTATTCTTGGTCATTTTCTAGTGTACCCAATTTAATTATTCATTTGCTTGTCCACAGACAATACACAGTATCTTACATTATTTCCAAATTTTTAGTTTACTTTGATAGAGAAGAAGGAAAGAAGATAGTAAAAGTTCTGAATGATGAAGAGGAAGGTTGACAACATGAAAAGAAACGGAAGTAGTGCTGGCAACGACTGAGGTACCTAGTACTCGTTTCCGTGGACATACAACTTCAAGTCACCTACATTTCTAACTCCTAAAGGCTTCCTTGACCTAGGGTACACAAGAAAATAAGCATTTGCATGTGGAGTTCTTTGCACTTCAAAAGGCCCATTGTAAATGTATTTGAATTTAGAAATTTAATTATTAATTTCGCTAGATTTTTCATGGGTCTTCACTAAAACATAATCTACAAGCTTAAATTTAGTTGTTTTGAGGTTATTATCATGCCTTTTACATCTAGCGGCCGCTTTCTCTTTCATTCTCTTCTTAACTAACTCTTTTTTCTCAAGCAGGTTAATTCCTACAATAGGTGGGAATTGTAAGATCTCTTCAATAATACTTCTACTTAACGGTCCAACAGAATTTCTTCAGGGGGTGAAACCAGTGGTTTCGCAGCATAAGTTGTTCATGGTCGTTTCAAAGTCACTTACAAATCTGCCCCAGGCCTTATGGTTATGGTGATAGTAGGTTCTACCTAACCTTCCTAACTCACGTATATATCTTTTCGACAGGGTTACTAGCCGGGTGGTAGGCCAAAATATATTTAACTTCAATATCATGTTGCTTCATGCCTTCTTTCCGGATTTTTGAAATAAATTGTGGTCCATTATCAGACAAGACTGCATAAGGTTTACCAATGGTGTTCAAATACTGAGTCATCTTGCTAAGGACTCCTTTAGCAGTGGCTTTCCTGATTGGATATAATTTAATAAATTTGGAAAACACTTCCAACACTACGACAATGTAAGAGCAATTCCCTGAGGTTTTAGGTAAAGGACCATACAAATCCACTGACAGTAATTCTAATGTGGCCTCTGGTACTGTATTCTGCATGAAACCTCGATTTACTCTATTTGTTACTTTTGCCCTCTGACATACATCACAAGATCTTATTCTATCAGTAATTTTCTTAGTAGCACCTACATTAATCATGACCACATCAGTTAACTTTTCAATACACTTTTTGGGTCCACAATGCCCTAAGGCAAGATGAAAATAACGAATCACTTCAGTCTCAAATTGCCTAGGCCAACACACCTTTCATTCTTCAGTACTGGTATTCTTTCTCCTGTATAAAACTCCATTAAATATCTTGTAAAATCTATTGATTTGTGGGACGTTAGGCTTACTAAAATTAACTTTCGCTGAATTCCATATTTCATCTTCATTCTGGTGGAACCTCATGCTTTTACAAATTTGCTCGATTCTTTTCCTACCAGGAACCTCCTTAATATATCTTATATGAAATTTGCCATCTTTATTACATTCCCTCAATAAGTTGTTCATACCCTCAAGCAATCGTGATAAAGCATCAGCCACCTAATTGTCACTACCTTTAATATACAATATCTCATAATCAAACTGTTGTTAAGTACAGGGACCATTGACTCAACCTGCCGGTAAACAGTCGACAGTTTGCAAAAAGGTTAATGCCTTGTGGTCTGTATGAATTATAGTTCTATGTCCCCATAAATAAATCCTAAATTTCTTTAATCCCCAAATGATTGATTAAGCCTCTTTCTCTGAAATATTATAGTTTTTCTCATATTTAGTTAAAGTCCTACTAGCAAAATCAATGCTCCTATGTTCTGTTTCCCCAGATTCTGTGTTTTCCTGAAATATTTCAACACCAATACCATAAGCGCTACTGTCTGTAATCATGTGGAATGGCTCATTTGAAACCGGATGATGTAAAATGTTTTCCCTTACTAACTCAGTTTTCAAATTTTCAAAATCTTTCTGACATTCAGATGTCCAAATATATACACTATTTTTCTTCAACAAGCTGTTCACATGTGGGCTGTTAAAAGCTTGCCCCTTTGAAAATTTGCGGTAAAACCCACAAAGACCCAAAAACGCTTTTAATTGCTTCCTATTCTTTGGAGGAGGGTACATTTCAATAGCGTTAAGCTTTTCTGGGTCCTTTCCAATCCCAGATGTGGTTATTATGTGTCCTAAAAACTTAATTTCTTGTCTCACAAATTCACACTTTTTTAACTTTAAAGTCGTGTCCCCTGCTTGAAGAGCAATGAGGGTTTTGTTTAACAGATCACAATGCTCTTCCCAGTGATCAGTAGCAATCAATACGTCATTTACATATACAGTCAACCTGGCACAAAGTTCTTTTAATAAAACAGAATCCAAAGCCCTAATGAAAACAGAAACAGAGGTATTTAAACCAAATTGTACAACTTTGTATTCGTAACATTTTCCTGCTAACAAAAAAGCTGTATATTTCCTAGAATCTTTGTGTAATGGGATTTGCCAATATCTGGCAGTAAGGTCTAAACTGGTTAGATATTTTACATTATGGAACTTTTCTAATAAATCATCTAAATTTTCAGGTCTGTCTACTTCTCTCCTGACAATTTTATTCAGTGTCTGTGTATCAATGACTACTCCTACGCCTCCATCCTTCTTATTGACTATAATAAGTGGACTATTGTATTCACTATTACTTCTCTCTATTACCCCCCCCCCCCCCAATTCCAACATTTTATCAATTTCAGCTTGTACTGCTTCTTTCTTAGCTATAGGTACTGGATATGGTCTGACAAAGAATGGTTCATGTTCCAGGACATCCATACGGAATTCAAAGTTATTTATGACACCTGGTTCATCAGAGAACACTTTCTTATTGTTATTCAAGATATTAAATAAATCCTCTTTCTGTTCACATGAGATCTCTTGGATAACATCAACAGTCTCCCTAAAACTGTCAATTTTTTGATCATCCTGCAATAATTCTTTCACATGGTATATTTCATATAGTTGGAATAAACCATCATTCCCAGATTCTATTTTTAACAATATGGGTTCTACATTAACATCATGGACCTGGTTGTCACCTTCAAATTGAGTTTCTATTGTTTCGGTTTCCCTATTAATCTTAACAGTTACACTACAACAATCTAAAATTACTTTTTCCTTGCATAGCCAATCAATACCTAGAATCATTTCAGCACTTAGTTCAGTGACCACTAAAAATTCATTTTCAAATTTCTGACTGCCTACTTGAAAGTCCATCAATACTTGATTTTGAATGGGCTTGCTGGACCTACCAGTAGCTCCCATAATTTTTACTCCACTCACAGACATTATTAATAGCCCTGATTTACATGAAATATGATCAAAGAATGATTCTGATATGACACTGATTGGGATCGTGTGTCTAAAAGCACTTGCAGCTCAGTGTTATAAACATGTACAGGTATTATAGTTTGTTTAATAATTCTGTGTTCCTTTTCCTCCTCTTCTTCCCATAGCAGATCCTGCTCAACCATAATGTCTTTCCAGGAAATATTACCTAGTGATTCCTGTTGTATATTATGTGGCTATTTGGGTTGGTTGAGATCTACATCTTTACAGCTTCTCAAAAGTTCATGTTCTACTATATTTATATCAGGAGGTTCTTTAGGTATCTGTAAATTTCTTTCTTTCATTACATTAAGTAAAACTTGAACTAATATAGTGTCATCTGGTGGAACTTTTGGTTTGGTTTCAATTGTGAATTCCGGATTTTGTTTCGAAAAGATTTCGTGTTTGCTCTGAATACAGTCCAGAGACAGTTAGTGCTTATTTTCATTGTTTCCAATAAGAAGTGTCTAGTAACCACAGTTTAGTCAGCTATCAGCCGCCTTTAGTGAATTATCAGTCTAGTTGAAAGTTGATTACTTAACTCTATGGAGTAAATGGTTGATTTCTTAGGATGGATAGGATGTGTGACTGCTGCGTATGTACGCACTGTTCGCGAACAGCTGAATGTGCTGATGGCCACGGTCAGCCATCTTCAGGCTGCTGCCTCGGAGTGTAGCGGCAGTGGGGAGTCTGGTGCGTCGCATGGTACACCCCAGGTGTTACATGCTTCACCCACGGTCCCTGCTGTCGAGACATCTTCGCGGGTACCGGGCGCGGTTGGGCCGAAGAGGAGTGACGGCGTTCGCGTCGCACGAGGCGGAGGGTCAATGTGGCGGCTGGCCGTGTGGCATCGCTCGCTCTGCCTGTGAGTGGTCATGCGGCCGCTCCTTCAGCAAGGACCGAGCAGGCACACAGGGGGAGGGGTTTATTAATGGTTGGGAGCTCCAATGTTAGGCGGGTGATGGAGCCCCTTAGCGAAATAGCGAAAAGATCATGGAAGAAGTCCAGTGTTCACTCTGTCTGCTTGCCAGGGGGTCTCATCCGAGATGTGGAGGAGGCCCTGCCGGCAGCGATAGAGAGCACTTGGTGCATCCGACTGCAAATTGTTGCTCATGTCGGCACCAATGACTCCAGCCGTCTGGGTTCAGAGGTCATCCTCAGTTCATACAGGCGGTTGGCGGAGTTGGTGAGGGTGGAAAGTCTCGCTCCTGGGGTGGAATCTGCGCTAACTATTTGTAGTGTCGTTCCCAGAACTGATAGCGGTCCTCTTGTTTGGAGCCAAGGCTCAGACCAGAGGCTCAGATGATCCTGCGGAGAGCTGGGGTGCAAAATTTCTCTACCTCCGCTATCGGGTGGAGAAATGTAGGGTCCCCCTGAATAGGTAAGGCGAGCACTACACGCAGGAAGCGCCTACAAGGGTAGCGGAGTACGTGTGGAGTGTACATGTGGGTTTTTTAGGTTATAGAATTCCCTCCCTAGACCCAACAAGATGCCTCCTGCGACGCGACAAGGTAGCAGTAGGCAAAACGAAACAGGGAATGACAATGTTAATGTGGTAATAGTAAACTGCACGAGCGTCTATAGAAAGGTCTCATAACTGCTCTCATTAATAAACGGTCACAATGCCCATATAGTACTAGGGACGGAAAGTTGGCTGAAACCAGATGTACACAGTAATGAAATTCTAAACTCAGATTGGAATGTATACCGCAGAGACAGGCTGGACAGTGAAGGGGGAGGCGGTTTATAAAAACAATAAGTGCAATAGTATCGAACGAAATTGACAGAGACGAGAAATGTCAAATAATTTGGGTGAAGGTCACGGTTAAGTAAGGCTCAAACATGGTAATTGGATGTCTCTATAGGCCCCCTGGCTCAGCAGCTGTTGTGGCAGAACACCTGAAGAAAAATTTGGAAAACATTTCGAGTAAATTTGCCGACCATGTTATAGTTTTGGGTGGAAATTTTAATTTACCAGATATAGACTGGGAGACTCAAACCTTTATAACGGGTGGCAGGGACAAAGCACCCAGGGAAACTTTTTTAAGTGCTTTATCTGAAAACTACCTTGAGGAGTTAAACAGAGAACAGACTCGTGGTGATAACATGTTAGACCTTCTGGTGACAAACAGACCCGAACTACACTCCTGGAAATGGAAAAAAGAACACATTGACACCGGTGTGTCAGACCCACCATACTTGCTCCGGACACTGCGAGAGGGCTGTACAAGCAATGATCACACGCACGGCACAGCGGACACACCAGGAACCGCGGTGTTGGCCGTCGAATGGCGCTAGCTGCGCAGCATTTGTGCACCGCCGCCGTCAGTGTCAGCCAGTTTGCCGTGGCATACGGAGCTCCATCGCAGTCTTTAACACTGGTAGCATGCCGCGACAGCGTGGACAGGAACCGTATGTGCAGCTGACGGACTTTGAGCGAGGGCGTATAGTGGGCATGCGGGAGGCCGGGTGGACGTACCGCCAAATTGCTCAACACGTGGGGCGTGAGGTCTCCACAGTATATCGATGTTGTCGCCAGTGGTCGGCGGAAGGTGCACGTGCCCGTCGACCTGGGACCGGACCGCAGCGACGCACGGATGCACGCCAAGACCGTAGGATCCTACGCAGTGCCGTAGGGGACCGCACCGCCACTTCCCAGCAAATTAGGGACACTGTTGCTCCTGGGGTATCGGCGAGGACCATTCGCAACCGTCTCCATGAAGCTGGGCTACGGTCCCGCACACCGTTAGGCCGTCTTCCGCTCACGCCCCAACATCGTGCAGCCCGCCTCCAGTGGTGTCGCGACAGGCGTGAATGGAGGGACGAATGGAGACGTGTCGTCTTCAGCGATGAGAGTCGCTTCTGCCTTGGTGCCAATGATGGTCGTATGCGTGTTTGGCGCCGTGCAGGTGAGCGCCACAATCAGGACTGCATACGACCGAGGCACACAGGGCCAACACCCGGCATCATGGTGTGGGGAGCGATGTCCTACACTGGCCGTACACCACTGGTGATCGTCGAGGGGACACTGAATAGTGCACGGTACATCCAAACCGTCATCGAACCCATCGTTCTACCATTCCTAGACCGGCAAGGGAACTTGCTGTTCCAACAGGACAATGCACGTCCGCATGTATCGCGTACCACCCAACGTGCTCTAGAAGGTGTAAGTCAACTACCCTGGCCAGCAAGATCTCCGGATCTGTCCCCCATTGAGCATGTTTGGGACTGGATGAAGCGTCGTCTCACGCGGTCTGCACGTCCAGCACGAACGCTGGTCCAACTGAGGCGCCAGGTGGAAATGGCATGGCAAGCCGTTCCACAGGACTACATCCAGTATCTCTACGATCGTCTCCATGGGAGAATAGCAGCCTGCATTGCTGCGAAAGGTGGATATACACCGTACTAGTGCCGATATTGTGCATGCTCTGTTGCCTGTGTCTATGTGCCTGTGGTTCTGTCAGTGTGATCATGTGATGTATCTGACCCCAGGAATGTGTCAATAAAGTTTCCCCTTCCTGGGACAATGAATTCACGGTCTTCTTATTTCAATTTCCAGGAGTGTACATCTACATCTACATCCATACTCCGCAATCCACCTGACGGTGTGTGGCGGAGTGTACCCTGAGTACCTCTATCGGTTCTCCCTTCTATTCCAGTCTCGTATTGTTCGTGGAAAGAAGGACTGTCGGTATGCTTCTGTGTGGCCTCTAATCTCTCTGATTTTATCTTCTTGGTCTCTTCGAGAGATATACTTACGAAGGAGCAACATACTGCTTGACTCCTCGGTGAAGGTATGTTCTCGAAACTTTAACAAAAGCCCATACCGAGCTACTGAGGGTCTCTCCTTCAGAGTCTTCCCCTAGAGTTTATCTATCATCTCCGTAACGCTTTCGCGATTACTAAATTATCCTGTAACGAAGTGCGCTGGTCTCCGTTGGATCTTCTCTATCTCTTCTATCAACCCTATCTGGTACGGATACTACACTGTTGAGCAGTATTCAAGCAGTGGGCGAAAAAGCGTACTGTAACCTACTTCCTTTGTTTTCTGATTGCATTTCCTTAGGATTCTTCCAATGAATATCAGTCTGGCATCTGCTTTACCGACGATCAACTTTATATGATCATTCCATTTTAAATCACTCCTAATGCATACTCCCAGATAATTTATGGAATTAACTGCCTCCAGTTCCTGACCTGCTATTTTGTAGCTAAATGATAAGGGAACTATCTCTCTATGTATTCGCAGCACATTACGTTTGTCTACATTGAGATTCAATTGCCATTCCCTGCACCATGCGTCAATTCGCTGCAGATCCTCTTGCATTTCAGTACAATTTTCCATTGTTACAACCTCTCGATACACCACAGCATCATATGCAAAAAGCCTCACTGAACTTCCGATGTCATCCACAAGGTCATTTATGTATATTGTGAATAGCCACGGTCCTATGACACTCCCCTCCGGCACACCTAAAATCACTCTTACTTCGGAAGACTTCTCTCCATTGAGAATGACATGCTGCGCTCTGTTATCTAGTAACTCTTCAATTCAATCACACAATTCGTCTGATAGTCCATATGCTCTTACTTTGTTCGTTAAACGACTGTGGGGAACTGTATCGTACGCCTTGCGGAAGTCAAGAAACACGGCATCTACCTGTGAACCGTGCCTATGGCTCTCTGAATCTCGTGGACGAATAGCGCGAGCTGGGTTTCACACGACCGTCTTTTTCGAAACCCATGCTGATTCCTACATAGTAGGTTTCTAGTCTCCAGAAAAGTCATTATTCTCGAACGTAATACGTGTTCCAAAATTCTACAACTGATCGACGTTAGAGATATAGGTATATAGTTCTGCACATTTGTTCGACGTCCCTTCTTGAAAACGGGGATGACCTGTGCCCTTTTCCAATCCTTTGGGACGGTATGCTCTTCTAGAGACCTACGGTACACCGCTGCAAGAAGGTGGGCAAGTTCCTTCGCGTACTCTGTGTAAAATCTAACTGGTATCCCATCAGGTCCAGCGGCCTTTCCTCTTTTGAGAGATTTTAATTTTCTATCCCTCTGTCGTCTATTTCGATATCTACCATTTTGTCATCGAATTCGTTGAACGCCTCTCGCATAACCCTCCTCACACTATATTTCGCTTCGCGTAATTTTTGTTTGTCTGCAAGGCTTTGGCTATGTTTATGTTTGCTGTGAAGCTCCCTTTACTTCCGCAGCAGTTTCCTAACTCGGTTATTGTACCACGGTGGCTCTTTTCCATCTCTTACGATCTTTCTTGGCACATACTCATCTAACGCATATTGTACGATGGTTTTGAACTTTGTCCACTGATCCTCAACACTATCTGTACTTGAGACAAAACGTTTGTGTTGAGCCGTCAGGTACTCTGTAATCTGCCTTTTGTCACTTTTGCTAAACAGAAAAATGTTCCTACCTTTTTTAATGTTCCTATTTACGGCTAAAATCATCGATGCAGTAACCGCTTTATGATCGCTGATTCCCTGATCTGCGTTAACTGTATCAAATATTTCGGGTCTGTTTGTCACCAGACGGTGTAATATTTATCGCCACGAGTCGGTTCTCTGTTTAACTGCTCAAGGTAGTTTTCAGATAAAGCACTTAAAAAAATTTCCTGGATTATTAGTCCTTGCCACCCGTTATGAACGTTTGAGTCTCCCAGTCTATATCCGGCAAATTAAAATCTCCACCCAGAACTATAACATGATGGGGAAATCTACTCGAAATACACTCCTGGAAATGGAAAAAAGAACACATTGACACCGGTGTGTCAGACCCACCATACTTGCTCCGGACACTGCGAGAGGGCTGTACAAGCAATGATCACACGCACGGCACAGCGGACACACCAGGAACCGCGGTGTTGGCCGTCGAATGACGCTAGCTGTGCAGCATTTGTGCACCGCCGCCGTCAGTGTCAGCCAGTTTGCCGTGGCATACGGAGCTCCATCGCAGTCTTTAACACTGGTAGCATGCCGCGACAGCGTGGACGTGAACCGTATGTGCAGTTGACGGACTTTGAGCGAGGGCGTATAGTGAGCATGCGGGAGGCCGGGTAGACGTACCGCCGAATTGCTCAACACGTGGGGCGTGAGGTCTCCACAGTACATCGATGTTGTCGCCAGTGGTCGGCGGAAGGTGCACGTGCCCGTCGACCTGGGACCGGACCGCAGCGACGCACGGATGCACGCCAAGACCGTAGGATCCTACGCAGTGCCGTAGGGGACCGCACCGCCACTTCCCAGCAAATTAGGGACACTGTTGCTCCTGGGGTATCGGCGAGGACCATTCGCAACCGTCTCCATGAAGCTGGGCTACGGTCCCGCACACCGTTAGGCCGTCTTCCGCTCACGCCCCAGCATCGTGCAGCCCGCCTCCAGTGGTGTCGCGACAGGCGTGAATGGAGGGACGAATGGAGACGTGTCGTCTTCAGCGATGAGAGTCGCTTCTGCCTTGGTGCCAATGATGGTCGTATGCGTATTTGGCGCCGTGCAGGTGAGCGCCACAATCAGGACTGCATACGACCGAGGCACACAGGGCCGACACCCGGCATCATGGTGTGGGGAGCGATGTCCTACACTGGCCGTACACCACTGGTGATCGTCGAGGGGACACTGAATAGTGCACGGTACATCCAAACCGTCATCGAACCCATCGTTCTACCATTCCTAGACCGGCAAGGGAACTTGCTGTTCCAACAGGACAATGCACGTCTGCATGTATCGCGTGCCACCCAACGTGCTCTAGAAGGTGTAAGTCAACTACCCTGGCCAGCAAGATCTCCGGATCTGTCCCCCATTGAGCATGTTTGGGACTGGATGAAGCGTCGTCTCACACAGTCTGCACGTCCAGCACGAACGCTGGTCCAACTGAGGCGCCAGGTGGAAATGGCATGGCAAGCCGTTCCACAGGACTCCATCCAGCATCTCTACGATCGTCTCCATGGGAGAATAGCAGCCTGCATTGCTGCGAAAGGTGGATATACACTGTACTAGTGCCGACATTGTGCATGCTCTGTTGCCTGTGTCTATGTGCCTGTGGTTCTGTCAGTGTGATCATGTGATGTATCTGACCCCAGGAATGTGTCAATAAAGTTTCCCCTTCCTGGGACAATGAATTCACGGTGTTCTTGTTTCAATTTCCAGGAGTGTATTATCCAAATTATCCTTCAGGTGCTCAGCCACAACAGCTGCTGAGCCAGGGGGCCTGTAGCGACATCCAATTACCATGCTTGAGCCTGCTTTAACCGTGACCTTCACCAAAATTATTTCACATTTCGGATCTCCGTCAATTTCCTTCTATACTATTGCACTTCTTATCGCTATAAACACACCTCCCCCTTCATTGTCCAGCCTGTCTCTGCGGTATACATTCCAATCTGAGATTAGGATTTTTACGTCTGGTTTCAGCCAACTTTCTGTCGCTAGTACTATATGGACGTTGTGACCGTTTATTAATGAGAGCAAGTTCTGTGACCTTTCTATAGACGCTCCTGCAGTTTACTATTAGCACATTAATTTTGTTATTCCCTGTTGCATTTTGCCTACTCCTACCTTGCCGCGTCTCAGGAGGCGTCTTGTTGGGCCTAGGGAGGGAATTCTCTAACCTAAAAAACCCACATGTGCACTCCACACGTACTCCGCTACACTTGTAGCCGCTTCCGGCGTGTAGTGCACGCATGACCTATTCAGGGGGACCATACATTTCTCCACCCGATAGCGGAGGTCGAGAAATTTGCACCCCAGATCTCCGCAGAATCGTTTGACCCTCTTGTTTAAGCCTTCCACTCGGCTCCAAACCAGAGGACCGCGATCGGTTCTGGGAACGATACTACAAATTGTTAGCTGTTTGAAACAGTTAACGCAGAACAGGCAACCAGCAATCATATAGCGGTTACAGCATCGGTGATTTCAGGCGTAAATAGAAATATTAAATAAAGGTAGGAAGATTTTTCTGTTTAGGAAAAGTGACAAAAAGCAGATCTCAGGGTACATGACTGCTCAACACAAAAGTTTTATCTCAAGACAGATAGTGTTGAGGATCAGTGGACAAAGTTCAAAACCATCGTACAATATTCGTTAGATGAGTATGTGCCAAGCAAGATAGTAAGAGATGGAAAAGAGCCACCGTGGTACAACAACCGAGTTAGAAAACTGCTACGGAAGAAAAGGGAACTTCCCAGCAAACATGAACATAGCAAAGCCCTGCAGACAAAAAAAATTACACGAAGCAAAATTTAGTGTGAGGAGGGCTATGCGAGAGGCGTTCAACGAATTCGAAAGTAAAGTTCTATGTTCTGACTTGGCAGAAAATCCTAAGAAATTTTGGTCTTATGTCAAAGCGGTAGGTGGATCGAAACAAAATGTCAAGTCACTCTGTGACCAAAATGGTACTGAAACAGAGAATGACAGACTAAAGACCGAAATACTAAATGTCTATTCCCAAAGCTGCTTCACATATCAACAGTGGACTGTAGTTCTTTCTCTAAATTGTCGTACAGATGACAAAATGGTAGATATCGAAATAGATGACAGACGTATAGAAAAACAATTAAAATCGCTCAAAAGAGGAGAGGCCGCTGGACCTGATGGGATACCAGTTCGATTCCATACAGAGTACGCGAAGGAACTTGCCCCTCTTCTTGCAGTGGTGTACCGTAGGTCTCTGGAAGAGCGTAGCGTTCCAAAGGATTGGAAAAGGGCACAGGTCATCCCCGTTTTCAAGACGGGACGTCTAACAAATGAGCAGACCTATAGACCTATATCTCTAACGTCGATCAGTTGTAGAATTTTGGAACACGTATTATGTTCGAGTGTAATGACTTTTCTGGAGACTAGAAATCTACTCTGTAGGAATCAGCATGGGTTTCGAAAAAGACGATAGTGTGAAATCCAGCTGGCGATATTCGTCCACGAGACTCCGAGGGCCATAGGCACGGGTTCCCAGGTAGATGCCGTGTTTCTTGGCTTCCGCAAGGCGTTTCATACAGTTCCCCACAGTCGTTTAATGAACGCAGTTAGAGCATATGGACTATCAGACCAATTGTGTGATTGGATTGAAAAGTTCCTAGATAACTGAAAGCAGCATGTTATTCTCAATGGAGAGAAGTCATCCGAAGTAAGAGTGATTTCAGGTGTGCCCCAGGGGAGTGTATTAAGACCGTTGCTATTCACAGTATACGCCACTGGCCATTAAAATTGCTACACCACGAAGGTGACGTGCTATAGACGCGAAATTTAACCGACAGGAAGAAGATGCTGTGATATCCAAATGATTAGCTTTGCAGAGCATTCACATAAGGTTGGCGCCGGTGGCGACACCTACAACGTACTGAGATGAGGAAAGTTTCCAACCCGTTTCTCATACACAAACAGCAGTTGACCGGCGTTGCCTGGTGAAACATTGTTGTGATGGCTCGTGTAAGGAGGAGAAATGTATACCATCACGTTTCCGACTTTGATAAAGGCCGGATTGTAGCCTATCGCGATTGCGGTTTATCGTGTCGCTGCACTGCTGCTCGCGTTGGTCGAGATACTATGACTGTTAGCATAATATGGAATCGCTGGTTTCAGGAGGGTAATACGGAACGCCGTGCTGGATCCCAACGGCCTCGTATCACTAGCAGTCGAGATGATAGGCATCTTATCCGCATGGCTGTAACGGATCGTGCAGTCACGTCTCGGTCCCTGAGTGAACAGATGGGGACGTTTGCAAGACAATAACCATCTGCACGAACAGTTCGACGACGTTTGCAGCAGCATGGACTATCAGCTCGGAGACCATGGATGCGGTTACCCTTGATGCTGCATCACAGACAGGAGCGCCTGCGATGCTGTACTCAACGACGAACCTGGGTGCACGAATGGTAAAATGTTATTCTTTCGGATGAATCTAGGTTCTGTTTGCAGCATCATGATGGTCGCATCCGTGTTTGGCGACATCGCGGTGAACGCACATTGAAAGCGTGTATTCGTCATCGCCATACTGGCGTACCACACGCCATGATGGTATGGGTAGCCATTGGTTACATTTCTCGGTCACCTCTTGTTCGCATTGACGGCGCTTTGAACAGTGGACGTTACATTTCAGATGTGTTACGACCCGTGGCTCTACCCTTCATTCGGTCCCTGCGAAACCCTACATTTCAGCAGCATAATGTACGACCGCATGTTGCAGGTCCTGTACAGGCCTTTCTGGGTACAGAAAATGTTCGACTGCTGCCCTGGCCAGCACATTCTCCAGATCTCTCACCAACTGAAAACGTCTGGTCAATGGTGGCCGAGCAACTGGCTCATCACAATACGCCAGTCACGACTCTTTATGAACCGAGGTATCGTGTTGAAGCTGCGTGGGGAGGTGTTCCTGTACACGCCATCCAAGCTCTGTTTGACTCAATGCCCAGGCGTATCAAGGCTGTTATTACGGCCAGAGGTGGTTGTTCTGGGTACTGATCTCTCAGGATCTATGCACCCAAATTGCGTGAAAATGTAATCACATGTGAGTTGTAGTATAATATATTTGTCCAATGAATACCCGATTATCATCTGCATTTCATCTTGGTGTAGCAATTTTAAGGGCCAGTAGTGTATATAAATGACCTTGTGGATAACATTGGAGGTTCACTGAGGCTTTTTGTGGATGATGCTGTAGCATATAGAGAGGTTGTAAGAATGGAAAATTGTACTGAAATGCAGGAGGATCTCCAACGAATTGACGCATGGTGCAGATAATGGCAATTGAATCTCAATGTAGACAAGTGTAATGTGCTACGAACACATAGAAAGAAAGATCCCTTATCATTTAGCTACAATGTTGCAGGTCAGCAGCTGGAAGTAGTTAATTCTATAAATTATCTGGGAGTAGGCATTAGGAGTGTTTTAAAATGGAATGATCACATAAAATTAATCGTCAGTAAAGCAGATGCCAGACTGAGATTCATTGGAAGAACCCCAAGGGAATGCAGTCCGAAAACAAAGGATGTAGGTTACAGTACGCTTGTTCGCCCACTTTTTGAATACTGCTCACCGCTATGGGATCCGTACCAGATAGGTTTGGTAGAAGAGATAGAGCAGATTCAAAGGAGAGTAGCGCGCTTCGTTACAGGATCATTTAGTAATCGCGAAAGCGTTACGGAGATGATAGATAAACACCAGTGGATGACTCTGCAAGAGAGACGCTCAGTAGCTCGGTATGGGCTTTTGTTGAAGTTTCGAGAACATACCTTTACCGAAGAGTCAAGCAGTATATTGCTCCTTCCTACGTATATCTCGCGAAGAGACCATGAGGATAAATTCAGAGAGATTAGAGCCCACACAGATTCATACCGACAATTTTTCTTTCTACAAACAATACGAGACTGGAATAGAAGGGAGAACCGATAGAGGTACTCAAGGTAACCTCCGCCACAAACCGTCTGGTGGCTTACGGAGTATGGATGTAGATGTAAATGTAGATGTAGATGTGTTTTCCAAAATTTATATTACTGTTCAGCACATACTTCAGAAAATATGTCATTAACTAAGAGTTGTGTCAAAATGAAACTGCAGTTGCAAATCCACTAGAGAGACAGGTTAAACACGTATAAGAAGAGTGTAAAATATGTCAAATATATGTGAGATATATGTGCGCAATGCTACGGGTGGAAACTCCTCCTAAACCCCTGGAAAGATTTCAACAAAATTTGGTACACACATTAGTTATAATCTGGAAAGATTCTGTTGGGGTAAGAACCACAAGCTTCCTATCGGAGTGAGCGTGATAACGTAGAAAGAGATGGGGAATGAGTGACATGGACAAACAGTGAGGGGGAAGGAGGAGATGGTCGCAGATAGAGGTAGGACGTGATGGAAAGAGAGAAGGGGGAGGGATGTGGACAGAGAGAGGGGAGAGGAGGAGATTGACAGGAAAAGGAAAGAGGAGGAGAATAACAGAGACAGGGGAAGAAAAACATGGGCAGAGACAGGGGTGAGGTGGAGATGAACTCATAGAGGGTTAGAAGGAAATGGACAGAGAGAGGAGGGAGAAGGAGATTGACAGAGTGAGAGAGGAGGGGGAGATGAAATTAGAAGGAGATAGAGGACATGGAAAGAAGGAAAGAGGTCAATGGACAGAAAGAGAGGGGAGGCGGTGATGAACTTTACGGGAAGAGTTGGACGATATATTGCTTCCTTCCATCTACATCTCGCGTACTGACCGCGATGAGAAAATTCGAGAAATTCGAGCCAATACGGAGCCTTACCGACAGTCATTCTTCCCACATGCCATTTTCGAGTGGCACAGCAGATAGTGGTAACAGAAGTACCCTCCGCCATACGCTATTGAGGATTATGATGTAGGTGTTGATGTAAATGAACAGAGAGAGGGTCAAGAGCAGACGGTCAGGGACCGGCAGGGGTGGGGGGGGGGGGGGGAGGGCAGGTGGACAAGTAGAGGATATAGAGGAATAGGGGAGATGGACGAGGTGGACGGCGATAGGTGATGGAGGCTTTGGTCAGAGAGACGAGGAAGGAGGAGATTCACTGATAGAAAATTGGAATAAATAAATATCCCAGTAAATCTGGGTACTCAGTTGGTATATAAATAAATAGAACGTTAGAGCGGAAGTTTTGAACTACTACAGAAAACTTTGACGAATACTGGGAATGTGCCACAAGGAGCCCTTTTCACTTCGATTAGAAAACTTTGGGTCAGTCATCCCAATTTTTCATATCTGCTGTAAACCTACTGAGAATGGAACGTGCAAAATAGTGCACAGCTTTCTGCACCAGGAATAAGAAAAATTTACCCTTGTGCAAACCGTTTTTCCGTCGAGTATTCACGGATCGAATGCTGCAGTTCCCTTTGAATTAATCCATACATTTAAATGTAATCCTAGTGAGGTAGTTTATCTTCACGAAAAAATGGTTCAAATGGCTCTGAGCAGTATGGGACTTAACATCTATGGTCATCAGTCCCCTAGCACTTAGAACTACTTAAACCTAACTAACCTAAGGACAGCACAGAACACCCAGTCATCACGAGGCAGAGAAAATCCCTGACCTCGCCGGGAATCGAACCCGGGAACCCGGGCATGGGAAGCGAGAAAGCTACCGCACGACCACGAGCTGCGGACTATCTTCACGCGTGGCAGAGATATTCCATTGATTCTAAATGCGTCTAAGGTTTATACAAATTAAAAAAAAAAATACGGCAAAAACGTAATATGTATTTTAAACTTCGTTCGTTATGTATCATTTACACAGAAGTTATGTGCTATAAAACTGGTAACGATCAATCTCGTCAAAGGCACAAAGTAATTGATAGTGTGTAAAAGAAGGAATTCTCGAAGTCTGAATAATTTCCTTTTAGAACAAAATAAAAAGTAACATTACACGTCTGTAGGTTAACGTTGTGATGTAACGGGCGAGTTGTGGAGCCCTGAAAATATTCTGAGTTCGGAGCTGGCGTGGACGCACGGGCCGTTGGGCAGGCCGGAGCCTGGCAGCTGGCTCGTGGTGCCGAACGTTGGCTGAGCATGGGAGGTGGCCCAGGGACTCCATGTTGACGCTGTCACGAGGACGGTGCTTTGTGTCCAAGAAGGAGGTGTCTAAGGTGGCAGACATTTCACTGTTCATATAGAAATTAATAGTAGTCACATGAATCATGATACTTCAAAAAGAAACATATACATTACTATTATTGGCACGACGATTCTAATGGTGTAATCAGATTTTCAGTATCCTTATCTGACGATAAATTATACAACTAACACCCAGCAACGAATTTCCAAAATTTAAACGGTTCATCCGATTTTGTCGATCGGTGTGTCTTTAGAAAACCATTAGTGTAAACCTTAATTGGCATAAATTACAGGCATGTAACTTGAATAGTACATGAGTTATTGGAGGTCAAAGTGGCCGATTACTATTGATTGAGTCAGGCCATAAGTACTCCACACTTACACGAAAAAACGGTAGCAGCATACTTATAAACACATTTATTCATCTATGTCTTTGTTTATATCCGATATATACTATTCGTGAAGAAACTGGTTAAATATTTACTGTGTTTTAGAATGCACAGAGACATTAGGCTACTGGCCTGTCCGGAGCCGCGCGACTGCTACGGTCGCAGGTTCGAATCCTTCCTCGGGCATGGATGTGTGTGATGTCCTTAGGTTAGTTAGGTTTAAGTAGTTCTAAGTTCTAGGGGACTTATGACCTCAGCAGTTGAGTCCCATAGTGCTCAGAGCCATTTGAGCTACTGGCCTACCTTCTGTTCTATCCCTTTGATATATGTGTATGTAATTTGTTTACGTATTTAATAATGTGTGTTGGAGCGTATTTATGGTCCAAACGTAGGAATAATTATTTAATTTCAAGTTATTTAAGTATAAATCCAGTATTTCGAATGTGTCTCAAATTGTTTGTGAGTGCGCGTTGGCTTGGAGACATGACGGAAGCGCTATCACCAATGACAGCGCTCGTTACTAAGGGAGGCGACTACCGAAGTGAATGGCGGGGGAGTTCTGAACAGTGCGGCGCGAGGGACGGTCGCACAGGACACGGGGAGTCCGGGACAGGACGGCGCGACGGACGCACGGTCGCGAGGTAGACTTGGAGAGTGTGGAACGGTTTGCGTGTGGTTGCGAGAGATAGAAATACTTCAGAGTGCCGACTTGTGAACTTGTGAGATTTACGGGGTTTCTACAGTGAAGACGTAGTATGCGTTTGGAAGTAAATATAAAATTACTTGCAGTAGGAATCTACTGTTTCCTTGTTATTCAACTTATATTTTATTTAATTGCTGGACAACGACACCAATAAGTGTTTTGCAGAAATATACCGCATTATCAAAAGTACTTCTGCTATCGTACTCATCATTTAATGTCGTTAAGGTAGTATCTGCAGATTTTATTTAATTGCAATCCATCATTTTTAAACGTCTTTGTTACGTTCAAAATTCGCTATTGCCGAGTGATACGAACTTTCGACCATTCGTCGGGACCCGAATAATTATACAGGAAGTTTCAGGAAGAATAGTAAATATTGTAGGAGGTGGTAGTATAGACAAATTCCAGGAAAAATGCCATATAACTTGTGTCCAATTTTCATTGCGTACATATAGCTGGGTTCAATGCATTTTCGTTTCGTATGTTGGTCCTTATAGGACCCAGTTGTCTACACTTCCTTGAAAATGAGCTTCCAGGGTTATTGGAAGAGGTTCATTTGGGTACAAGAGTGCGTATGTTCCTCCAGCATGACGGGGCTCTTGCACATTGTAGTCGTCAGGTGGCACATTATCCAAACCTAACATTTCCCAGAAGATGGATTAGTAGATATGGGCACTTTTCTTGGCCTTCAAGGTCCCCGGACCTTATCTCTTTGGATTTTTGCCTGCGGGGATCGTTAAAGGCGAAGTCTACAAAGAAAAAGTAAACCCAAGAGCCGATTTGATCGTTCGGATTATGAGTAGTGCAGCCCTCATAAAAGAACGCAAAGACGACCTCAGAAGAGCTACACGTGGTGTTATCAAGAGAAGTCAAATGTGCATTGAAGTTGGTGGGGGAATTTTTAAAATCAACTTTGAACGTCCTCATTTGCATTTGCTTTGAGTCTGTTAGGGTTACGTACTAACAGCTGTATCTCTGCACTCAATAAAAAGTGGACGCATTTGTATGGAATTTTTTAATGTAATTCGTCTGTACTACCACCTGCTAAAATATCTACCACTCCACCTGAAACACCCTGTATATGGATATATGTGTGTTTTCTGTTCTTTCGGACATGTCCGAAAGAAAAGACACTACGAATCCGGGTTAGAACCTGGTCAAGCGCAAATTTTCATCTGACGGCAGTGTTCTATTTCAACGCCCATGACAGTATGGACATCTGTCCTTCGATATTTCATTGATTAACAAGGCCGTTCGATTCGTAGTGTCTGTTCTTTCGGAAATGTCCGAAATTACAGACAAATACACACACACACACACAAACACACATTTTTTTATCTTAAGAGTTACTCGGGAAATGTTTGGCAACTCAGTGACAGTCCCGGACTGGAGCTGCATAAACCTACTCATTTCACTAGACATAGTAGTAATTTTCTGAACAATTCCTGTTTAATAAGTGACAGCGACAGTCTCTCTCATCGTTTACTTTGTCGGAAACTGCAATACTACAGTATGAGTGATTGCTCACATTCTTGACACCTTACTGGACGTGCTACTGCAACTGTAGCAAAAGATTCAAATTCCGCTGGAAAAGTATGTTTCAAGTCAGATGGTTTTGCTCCTCCCCTACTGTCATTGAAAACGATCACATCGATATGAAGTATAGGAATCCTACGAAACCCTTGAGTTCATACTGCGGTGCTGTGCAGATGAAAAAAGTAGTTTTCACAATTATCAGATTACAGATGGAATTTGTCAGATTCCACTAATTATGACTATATTATTAATTGTAGGCTCACTGACACTTTTCTGCCGCTTATTGTAACTGTTTTTGAATGTTACAGCTGGAAGAATAGAAAGATCAAATTTTCGGCATATGGAAAGTTCGAATTCACCTTAAGTCTTCACGTTTCGGGCAAACGCAGAATATCCGTCAGAAAAGCTGACAACAATAAGCCAGACCATGCCTGTCTTCTTGCGATGTGCCAGTAACAGTGGTCTCAATAACAATGTTGTACAGCAAAGATACATTTCCAACTCAACCACTGGAGAAGCAGCAAATTTGTGAATTGTGTCTGGTGAATAAGCTTTCAAGGTTTTGGTCCTATTAAGACAGTCAAACACAAATAATTGTCGCAGTTATTAATTTATGACATTTAGTTCGCTTTCAGTGCATCGATGTATTACAAGTAATTGCACTCTAGCCCCTAAACAACCTAGTTACAGAAGTGCGAATAAGACTCATTGACATATAATGAGGATCTTGCGGCCCTTGCCACCCACAACTATAGTCACTTCCTAGGTCACTCACAGAACACATCAGCTGGTTTCCTTCCTGGCAGTATAACTGAAACTTGGCAACAGCGCAGAATATACTGTATTTGGCAACTCTGTGACCGCTGCAACGCGAGGAAACGCTCGAGCGTAAGCTGTTCTGATCGCGACGCAGCCACGAGCTGTCCTGCGGAATTGTTTCTGGAAGTACTTGATGGCACAGAACTATCCTGCTACATTCACTTTATATTATCATGTCATTTCAGTTGAATACTGTGAGTGATTTTCTCTTGAGATGTGACATAAGGATATCAGTTAACGCTTTTGAGTCAACTAAAGTCGTTCCACACGGGAAAAACTACTACTCTCGTCTCTTATGTTGCGATTTATCTGCCATCGTGGCTACTCAGCCAATAAGTACGTTAAAGACACCAAACCTTTTCACTAGCTTCTAGGTAACGCGCTTGTCTCTCAGCTGCACACTGCCTTTGTTCGCCTTTGGAGATTCGCTAAAAGCCAGATTTTTAATTCCTTTGTAGCAGAGCTACAAGCAGGCAGATACAAACTCAATAAAGGAATCGTAAGACAACGCTTGAGCAAAATCCGTCTGTCTACTTTTAGTAACCCTTAGTGTCAGAGCGAAAACCTTGCGGTACTGCCAAATTCATAATGCCACTTTTTTTGCCGACATATTTTTCGTTGTTGTTAATACGTAATTTTATCTATGAACTACCATATTGTCATAATACTTGCGAATGATACAGGAGCCGGCCGCGGTGGTCTCGCGGTTCTAGGCGCGCAGTTCGGAACCGTGCGACTGCTACGGTCGCAGGTTCGAATTCTGCCTCGGGCATGAATGTTTGTGATGTCCTTAGGTTAGTTAAGTAGTTGTAAGTTCTAGGGGACTGATGACCTCAGAAGTTAAATCCCATAGTGCTCAGAGCCATTTGAACCATTTGAACCAAAGTGTAGTTTGAAGAGTATTTTCTTCTAGAAATGAATTACCTTGACGGTTGATCGATCAAGAGCTGGAAAGATAAAATTTTACGAGAGTATGACGAGAGTGACAAGTGCTTAAGAGAGGACTTCCCTATCAATACACGTGCTTGAGAGACGGCTTTCCTATCAATCTCCTGGATAGTTTTGTTTCTCAAATCAACAGAGTGCGTTATCATGCAGTAGCACAGGTGATGTAGTTTTGTTGTTCGAATTTCTTACACTGCGACCGAAAGGTGCTCAGTTGTTGGCAACAAATTCCAGCTGTGATGCACACACCCCTTGAGGCAGAATTCGTAGCCGAAAACACACTTTTGGAGATATCAGATGTAAAATATTATCTTCACACTACTCTTTGCTCGAGTTTTCGTCTTTTGATGGATATCAGCCTTTCATTTCCTCTTAGGAAGTTAACGATAAAGGCATCATAGCACGTCACCAGTAACAGTGCTGCATAGGAATGCTCAATGAGCGACCTGATGACGTTCAATAATAGTCACTCCGTTGATTTTTGTTGTTTCGAATTAGACCATGCAGTACTCCTACACCAGACTTCTGAACTTTGCCTGTTGAATGCAAATGTCGCATGATGGTTAAATGATAATCCATCACATATCTGTAATCGAGACTTCCTTAATGTGGAAAACCACTCATGCCAGAACGATCTCTGTTGAAACAATAATATCTTTTTCTGGCGTATTTTTCCCAAAAGGACTCGCTCCACTCACAGGTCAAATCTTTCTAGTTGCCTCCTCTGCATTCACCCCTCTGTTATACCAAAAGTAAATACTGTGTTGCAGATGTTTCACCTTTTTCCACTTGTGACCCAATTTTACAATGCTTAACCGCAGTTCATGATTTTCAAGTATGCAAAATCCAATGCTTAACTGTAAGATGATAACTAGTACATCAGATTCGAAAATGACAGTTGATACATACACTGACAGCGTCGCGCTGCGTTCACATGAGGATTTCAGGCGGCGGGTGGCGTCTGGCCGGTGGCCGGTAGCCGCTGCAACGCGAGGAAACGCTCGAGCGTAAGCTGTTCTGATCCCGACGCAGCCACGAGCTGTCCTGTTTAATTGTTTCTGGAAGTACTTGTTATTGCTGGTGGGTAGAATGTGAAGCGAATTATCTTCGATGTTCAATCAGACTCATAACGTAAGACGAGGGCCGAGATGTGGTAAAAAAAATTACAGTTGGACGCGAACAGCCAACTATAAGTTCAGGATGCACCACGATTACCACTAGACCACAGGCTCAGCCAAGCCAACAATATCAAGGAAGTAGACAACACTTCCTCCTAACACTACCGCATTTTACAGTGTTTCCAGGTTGTGCATATGGCCAGACTTAGAGTTGTCAGGGGCGGTCAGTTTTATTGGCCATCTTAAGTGAACGACTCGGACTTAGTCTCTGTGGCGGCCGGCCGGCGGTCAGTTTTTATGTCTAAGACTGTACACTTGACAGCACTGCCGAATAAAACCAACATAACATACCTGTGTTGCAGATCCTCTAAACCCCCAAACTCCGTGGGGTACAGTCGTTTGACTACACACAATGGATACCGCAAGAGACTACTAGAGACCAAAAACTAATATCGTCATACAAAACATATTAGAAAACACGTTCTTAGCGATGAGACACCCTATAACACTCATAAACTAACCTTAATTACAGCCGACCGAAGTGGCCGTGCGGTTAAAGGCGCTGCAGTCTGGAACCGCAAGACCGCTACGGTCGCAGGTTCGAATCCTGCCTCGGGCATGGATGTTTGTGATGTCCTTAGGTTAGTTAGGTTTACCTAGTTCTAAGTTCTAGGGGACTAATGACCTCAGCAGTTGAGTCCCATAGTGCTCAGAGCCATTTGAACCTTAATTACAACAAGTGACGTTCCAAAAGTTCTGAGAAAACAGATTATCTTACATATATCCTACTGTAATGCTTAGTCAAAATTAAATACTTGAGACAATATATGGAGTTACAAAGCTGTACGGCAATTGGAAAAAAGTTTTTCGCTCTCGAAAAGGTTTTCCATCCACGTGCTGAACGTCGCTCAACGGCGATGCCTCTGGAAACTGGATATTGGACGAACCAATAAAAAAACACGTTTAACGGCAACGGCAACATTAACAGCGAATCACCAGTAATATCATTGTTCTCGCAACACATCAACAGCTACGTGTACACAAATTTGAACTTTAAATGACATGACCAACGTCGTCGTTCTGGACCTAGATTCAAACCCAGAACCTATAGCCATTGCTAACTAAGCTAAGCTTTGTTTGTGCCTTATTGAGACCCGATCGCTAGGCATAAAGGGACATGAAGTATAGGAGTTTGCACCAGTATCAGTTATCAATTCAGATCCTGAAAATAATGACGAAAATGTTTGTACTGAACTGGGAATCCTGTCATAACTGTTACCTTCCTGGGAACTACCCCCAACGACGCTTAATATGGTGTCATTCACAAGGAACAAGGTACGCTCATGTTTAAAATTGAAATGCCATCATGTAATGCTTGTGACAGGGATGCGAACCCAGCACCTAATCGGATTGTTAACGAAGTACGTAAAATCAGAAGTTAAGTGTCAAATTTTTTCACCAATAGCGAGATGTTGGAACCTTAAATGACGATAGAACTATTTTTTGCCTGGCTGGGATTCGAACCCAGCATCTAGCGGCGTCGTTTTCTAGCCAGGAACAGACGATAAATAGCTATTGTTGGGTCACCAGTAGTGAGATGTGCGCATGTTTGGCTAGACATCAGGCGACGAAAAGTTCTGAGTTGAATGAAATTCAGACCTCACACACGTGGTCATGAAGACACTTTAACTATCAAATGCCGGCCGCGGTGGTCTAGCGGTTCTAGGCGCTCAGTTCGGAACCGCGCGACTGCTACGGTCGCAGGTTCGAATCCTGCCTCGGGCATGGATGTGTGTGATGTCCTTAGGTTAGTTAGGTTTAAGTAGTTCTAAGTTCTAGGGGACTGATGACCACAGATGTTAAGTCCCATAGTGCTCAGAGCCAACTATCAAATTCTTTTCCAATAATAGCTATGAGTGACATGTTTGTACTTTCAATGATGTGACGGAAAATACTCTGCTGGCTATAAGTTGCATCCACAACATATCGTCGTTGGTGATCACTACGAACACAACGTCACACCCAAATCCGCTTCCGACAGTGGGATGGAGAAGAATGTCTGAACCTGAAAAGATGTAACGAAACGTTTGATCTTGTAATGTTGTGATAGAAAGGTCATCATGTGGCTGTGAGTTGAAATGAACACGTTACAGCTTACAACGCACGAAGAGACGTTTAAAATGCAACTATTTTTTACTAGTAGTTCGGAGAGCACATGCTAGAGCTTGAAATGAAATAATGAATATTTTGTGCTGATCAGGATTCGAAACCAGATAGGTGCCTTTCGAGGAGGCCTAGAAGAGTTTGCAATCTTGGGGAACACAGTGAAATCGAATTCGAATCCCAGTCCAGCACCACAATTTTCAACCTCTCAGTTTCAAATAACGTAAGAGCCTTGTGAACTTACATGGCCATTGGTTCATTAAATGAAATACGTTTTCTAGTTTAAGACGGCTTGCTGATGACAGAGTCTCCGCCTTCCGGGGTTTGTCCATCTGTCACAGCTCAAACGAATGCCACTCTGCCCCAATCGGCAGCGAAGGGATGTTATCTTTATGCGGATATTGAACTACGGAGCTTACTGGTGTTCAGCACTTGGTGTAACTTGGGGTGCAGGAGAGTAACTTGTGTGTGTCAAAAAACTATACCTTTTACACATCAATACGAGATTAATCCACAAGACCGCAGAACCCCGCGTGAAGCACTTAATTATGAATTGCAGAGTATTCATTTAGATGTAGATGCAGATGTCTAAGGGACGGGTAACAGGAAGGAGGGCGGGATCTGGGAATGGATAGAAGTGCAGAAGTGCAAAATATAAGCGTGAAATGCTTGCAAAGTATTGCTTACTCAGATGTGTGCCACAGTTCGTTTTATCTTAGAACCGAGCGATAAGGAAGGACTGTTTTCAGAACGAAGAATTGGTTATAGGGAAGGGGAGATCAAAGAATACGGTTTCATAGGTGTTGAGAGGAATGATAGATAGTAAAGACAGCAGCAATCAAAAGAGAAAATGTAGCGTCAATGGAAACCGCTAGATTTGTTTATAAACTTTTGGGGGAATGGAATAGAAGGGCACTTGCGGCGATAGTGTCAGAGAGAGTGGTTACATATTCGCGCCGAAGGCGAGTCCCTTGCGGCCTGTAAACGATTCGTGGACTGTCTTTACTGGTGGAAAACACCTTCTCATCAGTGAAAATGACGTTGCCCACGACGCCCTCAGATGGAGCTCCGCAGATGCTAGCCGGTATAAAACGTTGTCTTCGCTGAGCTCTTGTTTCACGGCGGACCGTGCTGCATGCAGTCCAGCGTCCCTCAGCCATCGGCGAATCGTGTCAATGGAGCTGGGGATGTTGGTCTCCCGCCGCAACTGCTTCGCGTTCAGAAAGGGATTTTCTCTGCTCCTAGACACTAGGTCCCTGTCTTCCTGCTGTGAGCTCACTCTCTTCCTGCCTGAGCCAGGAGCCCTGTTGGTGGTTCCTCTTTCAAGGCAAATCCTCCACCATCT
Source organism: Schistocerca nitens (assembly GCF_023898315.1). Taxonomy (NCBI): domain Eukaryota; kingdom Metazoa; phylum Arthropoda; class Insecta; order Orthoptera; family Acrididae; genus Schistocerca; species Schistocerca nitens. The sequence goes on along the minus strand of NC_064616.1, from coordinate 989,823,574 downwards.
CGTTGCAGTGGTATGTGATAGGCCAGCTTCTCTGATGGAACATCCTCCTGCTTCAATGAGAGCGACGGCTCTGTCTCGAATAGACCTCTCCCAGTGAGCCATTACGGCAGACAGCCTGATATGTATTTCTGCTTGCCGCTCTTATACTGACGCCAGGAAAGGAGGTAATCATATTTACGTCAAACGGAGCGGCAGAGGCAGAGGCATGCGGCGCAGCCGTGCTGGCTGTCCCAGGCTGTTGGTCGACCAACGCCTCCGCCAGCTCGCTCACTTCCGTCTCGCCTCGGCCAGCCTAGCCGAGGCTAGCGAGCCGCGGCTAGAATAGACCCGGGCCGCAAGGCCACGATCACCCGTTGAAGGGTAAAAAGTTACACCTAACCTACTCAGGTCCGTGGTATAAACTAACGCAGCTACAGCTATTATGCTGTAACATGTGCAGGCTCACCTACAGTTGACGATCCATTCAAATATTTGACGAACAATACGTTCAAAAATACATTCATTTTACACATAGCTACGAAAAAATATTTTACCTAGCTAGCAATAGCATGACGCGGGAAACTATTTTTTCTTGTAAGCGCTCTGCATTAGAGGTAGCCTTAAGAAAATGTGTATTCAACCACGACAACTAAGCGGAATGTGAAAGTAAACAGGTTTGGCGGCAGCTTCTCCAAATAATAGTACATATATAGTATATAATGCACGTTTTGTGCACTTATAACATGTACCTAGTGTCTCTGAAACAATACCTGCAGCACGACGGGAATTACTTTCTGCTGAGGCACTTCATTTATATCTCAATGATAAACGAGTGCCGGCCGCGGTGGTCTCGTGGTTCTAGGCGCGCAGTCCGGAACCGCGCGACTGCTACGGTCGCAGGTTCGAATCCTGCCTCGGGCATGGATGTGTGTGATGTCCTTAGATTAATTAGGTTTCACTAGTTCTAAGTTCTAGGGGACTGATGACCTAAGATGTTAAGTCCCATAGTGCTCAGAGCCATTTGAACCATTTTTTTGATACACGACTACTAGAAAACATTGCTCTTTACGGCAGCCAATCCACTTGAAAATTAACACCATGATAGGGCAGATATTAGGCAACACGTTACTAGGGATGAGAAAGGCCTTAAGGTTTGCAACTAAACATGCTACTCCTAGCTACTACCGAATAACAATTTGATTATTAACCTGTCTTCATAACCATGTGTGTGGCGTTCGACTCTCAGTCAGCATAGACGTTTTCGTCGCCTTATTTCTAGTTAAACGTGCGCATATCTCACTAATGTGCAGTGTGCTCCCTGCCGCCGTTGGATAAGCAGCTGCAGCAGCAAGTCGTATACTCCTAGCTCACTCATTTGTTACATAGTTTAATTCTTAATTTCTTTGCGTGTTTTTGGTACTTGCATTGTTTAATTCATAAATTTCGGGCGTATTATAGTATTTGAGAGTTGTAGCATCGCGTTTTAGTACCTGAATACTGTAAATTCGCGTAGTCGTTTGTCTTCTGTTTTTGTTTTGAACGGCCGGTGTCGGTTGGTCAGTCAGTGTGCTCCCTGCCGCCGTTGGATAAGCAGCTGCAGCAGCAACTCGTATACTCCTAGCTCACTCATTTGTTACATAGTTTAATTCTTAATTTCTTTGCGTGTTTTTGGTACTTGCATTGTTTAATTCATAAATTTCGGGCGTATTATAGTATTTGAGAGTTGTAGCATCGCGTTTTAGTACCTGAATAGTGTAAAATCGCGTAGTGTCCTTCCGCCGCCGAGCAGTGTGTCAGCAGTGTGCAAGTAGCAGCATTCCTGCATGTACTAGGCAATCTTGTATTTTAATAACCGTTTAAATTTTGTCGATTTGTTTGCACTCTCTGTAGATTAGTTCAGACGTTCTTTGCACAACAATTTTTATCATGGATAGGGACTGCAACTGCTGTGTTCGGATGCAGGCTGAGTTGGCATCCCTTCGCTCCCAGCTTCAGGCAGTGTTGGCTTCGGTCACACAGCTTGAGGCTGTTGCCAATGGGCATCACTGTGGGGGTCCGGATGGGGGTTTGTCGGGGACGGCCAGCTCGTCCCACGCATCCCCCGATCGGACTAAGACTGTGGTTGCCCGGGATACTGCCCGCATTGAGGCTGATCCCTCACCTGTGGTAGAGTGGGAGGTAGTCTCAAGGTGTGGCAGGGGGCGAAAGACATTCCGGAGGGCTGAACGGAAGGCCTCTCCAGTTTGTCTGACGAACCGGTTTCAGGTTCTGTCTCAGGCTGATACTGACCTTCGGCCTGACATGGCTGCTTGTCCTGTTCCAGAGGTTGCCCCTCAGTCTGCAAGATCCGGGCGGTCGCAGAGGGTGGGCTTACTGGTAGTTGGGAGCTCCAACGTCAGGCGCGTAATGGGGCCCGTTAGGGAAATGGCGGCAAGAGAGGGGAAGAAAACCAATATGCACTCCGTGTGCATACCGGGGGGAGTCATTCCAGATGTGGAAAGGGTCCTTCCGGATGCCATGAAGGGTACAGGGTGCACCCATCTGCAGGTGGTCGCTCATGTCGGCACCAATGATGTGTGTCGCTATGGATCAGAGGAAATCCTCTCTGGCTTCCGGCGGCTATCTGATGTGGTGAAGACTGCCAGTCTCGCTAGCGGGATGAAAGCAGAGCTCACCATCTGCAGCATCGTCGACAGGACTGACTGCGGACCTTTGGTACAGAGCCGAGTGGAGGGTCTGAATCAGAGGCTGAGACGGTTCTGCGACCATGTGGGCTGCAGATTCCTCGACTTGCGCCATAGGGTGGTGGGGTTTCGGGTTCCGCTGGATACGTCAGGAGTCCACTACACGCAACAAGCGGCTACACGGGTAGCAGGGGTTGTGTGGCGTGGGCTGGGCGGTTTTTTAGGTTAGATGGCCTTGGGCAAGTACAGAAAGGGCAACAGCCTCAGCGGGTGCGGGGCAAAGTCAGGACATGCGGGGACCAAGCAGCAATCGGTATTGTAATTGTCAACTGTCGAAGCTGCGTTGGTAAAGTACCGGAACTTCAAGCGCTGATAGAAAGCATCGAAGCTGAAATCGTTATAGGTACAGAAAGCTGATTATCACTGCTAGCATTCAACCGCGATTCTTATACATATTTTAACAACGCGTTTCAAGAGACAATGCTCTCATCATCAGGTTGTAAAATCTATGTCATGAATTAAACGGACTAAAAAGACCAAATATCACAAAGTTTCAACTTCACATAATTCGGGATAACATGATTCTTAACACATTCTTTATTAAAGTTTATGTTTGCGGCAGTTTTTAATAACTTACGTCTTAAATTTTTGTATTTATACACTAACCTCAATGTCTCGCCTGACACTAACGATTTTATATAATCCATTATGGAGTCGAGGTAGCAGTTGTCGTTATACTGATTATCACTGCTAGCATTCAACCGCGATTCTTATACATATTTTAACAACGCGTTTCAAGAGACAATGCTCTCATCGGTAGCAGTTACTTCTGTAAAATATCTGGGAGTATGCATGCGGAACGATTTGAAGTGGAATGATCATATAAAATTAATTGTTGGTAAGGCGGGTACCAGGTTGAGATTCATTGGGAGAGTCCTTAGAAAATGTAGTCCATCAACAAAGGAGGTGGCTTACAAAACACTCGTTCGACCTATACTTGAGTATTGCTCATATGTGTGGGATCCGTACCAGATCGGGTTGACGGAGGAGATAGAGAAGATCCAAAGAAGAGCGGCGCGTTTCGTCACAGGGTTATTTGATAACCGTGATAGCATTACGGAGATGTTTAATAAACTCAAGTGGCAGACTCTGCAAGAGAGGCGCTCTGCATCGCGGTGTAGCTTGCTCGCCAGGTTTCGAGAGGGTGCGTTTCTGGATGAGGTATCGAATATATTGCTTCCCCCTACTTATACCTCCCGAGGAGATCACGAATGTAAAATTTGAGAGATTAGAGCGCGCATGGAGGCTTTCAGACAGTCGTTCTTCCCGCGAACCATACGCGACTGGAACAGGAAAGGGAGGTAATGACAGTGGCACGTAAAGTGCCCTCCGCCACACACCGTTGGGTGGCTTGTGGAGTATAAATGTAGATGTAGATGTAATGGTGTCCAACATTGGAAATTTCTCGTCTGTTCCTGGTTAGACAACGACGGCGGTAGGCGCCGGGTTCGAGTCCCGGTCAGGCAATACAACTTCAGTCGTCATTTAAGGTTGCAACCTTACTGCTGGTGACAAGCTGTGATATCTACATTCTGATTTTACGTACTTATTCAACCATCCGATTAGATGCTGGGTTCGCATCCTTGTCACCAGCATTACATGATAGCATTTCAATTTTAAACATGTGCGTCCTTTGTGCCTTGACAATGCAACAATATACAGCGTCTTTCGAGGTTAATTACCAAGAAGGTAATTGTCATGTTAGGGTTCCTGGTTTCGTACAAACATTATCGTCATTTACGTTCAGGTTGAGAATTGATAACTGATAATGGTGCAAACGTCAATATTTGACGTCTCTTTATGCCTAGTGATCGGGTCTCGATAAGGAACAAAGCTTTGCTTGGTTAACAATGGCTTTACATTCTGGGTTTACATCCGGATCCAGAACGAAGATGTTGGTCATGTCATTTAAAGTACAACTTTGTGTACAAGTAACTGTTGATGAGTAATGTGAACAATGATATTACTTGTGATTCGCTGTTAATGTTGGGATTTCCGTAGAGCTCTTGCCGCCGTTAACCACGTTTTCCTTTAACTGCTTAGTAGTACATTAAGTTGATGCGAAACCACACCCCGTTGAACGTTGAACGACGTTCAGCGTGTGTTGGGTAAACCTTTTAGACAGCAAAGAACATGTTTCCAACTGCCATACAACTTTATAAATCCTTATACTGTCTCAAATATTTAATTATGCCTATGGATTACTAAACGATTTATGTGACAAAATTAGTTGTCCCATAACGTTTGAAATATCACTTATTGTAATTAGTTTACAAACGTTAAGGACTGTCTGATCGCTTCTGTACTTTCGTGGTGTTACTTTACATCTGGACATACTGTCACAAAGACCGGTGTTCTCTAGTAGTCTCTAGCAGTACCCGTTGTGTATCTTACAACGACTGTACTGTGGAGTGTTGCGGCGATGTGCAACACAGATATGCTATGTTGGTTGCATACATTCAAGTGCAGCCTACAGGTTGAAATTCAGGCGTGACCCACTTTTTTTGCTGTCGAGTGTACAACAAACGTTCGCTCTGCAAAAATAAGGACACCAGTAGTAATTAAACTTCTCCTACATTGCACTCAGTTATTTTTACGAGATGTTTTCGAATACAGAGTGTAGTTTGTATCATAATTCTAGACAATAACCATTTAGCAGGCAGTAATGTTTTTTTAGCCTTGTACAGTTGTGGGCAAAACGAGCAAGACCCCTCGACTTTTCGTTATGCTGATCCACACAGCTTTGAAGTCTGCTACACAGCATAACAGGCAAGGTGACAAAGTGCTACCAACATACTATGCACAGGCATGAAATTGAAAAACTATCCAAACTTGGTCAGACTGTTTTAAATCATGTGTAAGACTGTATTAACGCTGATTAGTGTGTTAAACACAACACGTAAATATAAATGAAAGAAGAAACGCTAATTAGTATGAACTGTACTAATAAAAATGAATTCCCGCTTATCGAGATAACATAACTGTTTTGGTAAGACAAAATTGCCCACATCGTTACGAATTAGCAAAATATTACGCGCATTCGGCCACGAAACGGTCTGTGTCATCGTTCAGATCACTCACCCTGGATTACCGTTGCTGAACTACCATGAAAGTGTGCATATTTAGCAAAGCGTGAAGATTCATAATGTAATTCTGTTAAAATCATTCGTTGCGACACTTAAGTCAATTCAGTTATCGACAGAAGCGGAAAAAGTAGGCAGTAACATGTATGAAATTCTACAAGAGTTTGATATTTACATCCACGAGGCGCTGGTTCAGAATAAAGGTACCAATAAAACGCATTGGGGGCGCGAGAATTTCTTAAAATAGTTTTACTGATAGTCTATCTGCCTCCATCTAGATTAGAATCGAAAACAAACCAGACCTCCCTTGCAGTAGCAAATACCTTTCGCTACACTAGCAGACAACCCAGGCAAACAGCCCTGTATTATTACCCCATATATGAATAAGCCGGCAATTTCGCAATGAAAATGGCAAAATGATCTGCAGTATCTGTTGCATAGAGCTTTCTGGACTCAAAAAAATGAATTTTCTACCTTTATGTCACCTTTATGTGACGATCATTCGGGAAGTTTATCGAAATAACAAAATATTGTTATTAGTGAGTAAATTTAGTAGCATAATTCTGCACCACCCCAGGAAATAAACGGCGACATAGCTGCCAAACATATTCTACAATGTTTCGAATTCTCCATTAGACTCACCACAGCCAGAAAACGTTCATTAGCCGAAGTATTTCTTAAGCTAGCTATCAATGGGAATACTCTCACTTCTAAAACGCGGTGACATTAATACTTGGATCCGAGTTACCACGTGTATAGGCAAAAGGATTTTATTTGCATTCCTGTAAAAGTGATTTGGATCGAAAGCGTAGCTACGATTAAGATGCTGATGTATCGACTGCAACTAGAACATTTAGAATAAAGAGTAGGGGGAATTATTTATGCGGCTCTCATCTTCAGTAACTGTCGTAGCTATTTTCCCCTGTTTCGTCACCTAAATCGGTAAAAGTGGAACACATCCATGCCCGAGGTAGGATTCAAACCTGTGACTGAAGCAGCCGCGCTTTTCGTGACTGAAGCGCCTAGAACCGCTCTGCCACAGCACCCGCTGAAACCCTTCTCACCATTAACAGAATTTTGTTATGAATGTTCACGCACTGCTAAATTTGAACACTTTCATGGTAGTTCAGCAACGGTAATCCAGTGTGACTGGTCTGAACGATGACACAGACCGTTTCGTGGCCGAATGCGCGTAATATTTTGCTAATTCGTAACGATGTGGGCTACTTTGTCTTACTAAAACAGTTATGTTACCCCGATAAACTGGAATTCATTTTTATTAGTACAGTTCATACTAATTAGCGTTTCTTCTTTCATTTATATTTACGTGTTGTGTTTAACATACTAATCAGAGTTAATATAGTCTTACACATGATTTAAAACAGTCTGACAAAGTTCGGATAGCTTTTCAATTTCACGACTGCGCATAGTATGTTGGTAGCACTTCGTCGTCTTGCCTGTTATGCTGTGTAGCAGACTTCATAGCTGTGCGGATCAGCATAACGAAAAGGCGAGGGGTCTCGCTCGTTTTGTCCACGACTGTACATCGATGTCAGTTTCAGCTCCTCATTTGACGTATTGACTTTTGTCTAGTAATTATGTAAGCATAATAAAGCAGAAATAACGTCACTTCATAATTAGTTCAAGCCTTGCCTACATATGAAGAAATAGTTTTCGTTATTTATTTCCCATTAATTAAGACGTTTAGAACTTAAACGAAACAGATAGTTATAAAACAATCGACTTTAGGCTGTAATAAGAGACGTTTATATTACAGAGAGCCTCATCAGTATACAGAAGTGTAGCAGAAGGTACACAGGAAAGTGAATAAAAACTGTATATTTAAACTGTATGCATTACATACACTCCTGGAAATGGAAAAAAGAACACATTGACACCGGTGTGTCAGACCCACCATACTTGCTCCGGACACTGCGAGAGGGCTGTACAAGCAATGATCACACGCACGGCTCAGCGGACACACCAGGAACCGCGGTGTTGGCCGTCGAATGGCGCTAGCTGCGCAGCATTTGTGCACCGCCGCCGTCAGTGTCAGCCAGTTTTCCGTGGCATACGGAGCTCCATCGCAGTCTTTAACACAGGTAGCATGCCGCGACAGCGTGGACGTGAACCGTATGTGCAGTTGACGGACTTTGAGCGAGGGCGTATAGTGGGCATGCGGGAGGCCGGGTGGACGTACCGCCGAATTGCTCAACACGTGGGGCGTGAGGTCTCCACAGTACATCGATGTTGTCGCCAGTGGTCGGCGGAAGGTGCACGTGCCCGTCGACCTGGGACCGGACCGCAGCGACGCACGGATGCACGCCAAGACCGTAGGATCCTACGCAGTGCCGTAGGGGACCGCACCGCCACTTCCCAGCAAATTAGGGACACTGTTGCTCCTGGGGTATCGGCGAGGATCATTCGCAACCGTCTCCATGAAGCTGGGCTACGGTCCCGCACACCGTTAGGCCGTCTTCCGCTCACGCCCCAACATCGTGCAGCCCGCCTCCAGTGGTGTCGCGACAGGCGTGAATGGAGGGACGAATGGAGACGTGTCGTCTTCAGCGATGAGAGTCGCTTCTGCCTTGGTGCCAATGATGGTCGTATGCGTGTTTGGCGCCGTGCAGGTGAGCGCCACAATCAGGACTGCATACGACCGAGGCACACAGGGCCAACACCCGGCATCATGGTGTGGGGAGCGATCTCCTACACTGGCCGTACACCACTGGTGATCGTCGAGGGGACACTGAATAGTGCACGGTACATCCAAACCGTCATCGAACCCATCGTTCTACCATTCCTAGACCGGCAAGGGAACTTGCTGTTCCAACAGGACAATGCACGTCCGCATGTATCCCGTGCCACCCAACGTGCTCTAGAAGGTGTAAGTCAACTACCCTGGCCAGCAAGATCTCCGGATCTGTCCCCCATTGAGCATGTTTGGGACTGGATGAAGCGTCGTCTCACGCGGTCTGCACGTCCAGCACGAACGCTGGTCCAACTGAGGCGCCAGGTGGAAATGGCATGGCAAGCCGTTCCACAGGACTACATCCAGCATCTCTACGATCGTCTCCATGGGAGAATAGCAGCCTGCATTGCTGCGAAAGGTGGATATACACTGTACTAGTGCCGACATTGTGCATGCTCTGTTGCCTGTGTCTATGTGCCTGTGGTTCTGTCAGTGTGATCATGTGATGTATCTGACCCCAGGAATGTGTCAATAAAGTTTCCCCTTCCTGGGACAATGAATTCACGGTGTTCTTATTTCAATTTCCAGGAGTGTAGTATGACCTCCTAATTATTACGACGAAAGTAGCTGAGAGCTACGTTCGGGAGATAAGAGCCTCTTCTGTTGCTCTTTGCTTTGATGAACAGGTGAATCACGAACAAAGTCACGGATAACGTAACAAGTGCTGAAAATGTCGACCTCGAGCATTGCTACACGCTATAAAGTGATTCTGGAGGAACAACTGTACGTTGAATTTCATCTGGATTTAACGATAACACAGCCATTTGGAGGCTTAGGGCGTCGTCGGTGATTCATAATAGACAATTTGTTTTAATGTTCGCCTCAGATAAAAGTTGTTGTTGTTGTTGTGGTCTTCAGTCCTGAGACTGGTTTGATGCAGCTCTCCATGCTACTCTATCCTGTGCAAGCTTCTTCATCTCCCAGTACCTACTGCAACCTACATCCTTCTGAATCTGCTTAGTGTATTGATCTCTTGGTCTCCCTCTACGATTTTTACCCTCCACGCTGCCCTCCAATGCTAAATTTGTGATCCCTTGATGCCTCAAACGCTGCAGTCTGGAACCGCAAGACCGCTGCGGTCGCAGGTTCGAATCCTGCCTCGGGCATGGATGTTTGTGATGTCCTTAGGTTAGTTAGGTTTAACTAGTTCTAAGTTCTAGGGGACTAATGACCTCGGCAGTTGAGTCCCATAGTGCTCAGAGCCATTTGAACCATTTGATGCCTCAAAACATGTCCTACCAACCGATCCCTTCTTCTAGTCAAGTTGTGCCACAAACTTCTCTTCTCCCCAATCCTATTCAATACCTCCTCATTAGTTACGTGATCTACCCACCTTATCTTCAGCATTCTTCTGTAGCACCACATTTCGAAAGCTTCTATTCTCTTCTTGTCCAAACTGGTTATCGTCCATGTTTCACTTCCATACATGGCTACACTCCATACAAATACTTTCAGAAACGACTTCCTGACACTTAAATCTATACTCGATGTTAACAAATTTCTCTTCTTCAGAAACGCTTTCCTTGCCATTGCCAGTCTACATTTTATATCCTCTCTACTTCGACCATCATCAGTTATTTTACCCCCTAAATAGCAAAACTCCTTTACTACTTTAAGTCTTTCATTTCCTAATCTAATCCCCTCAGCATCACCCGGTTTAATTTGACTACATTCCATTATCCTCGTTTTGTTTTTGTTGGTGTTCATCTTATATCCTCCTTTCAAGACACTGTCCATTCCGTTCAACTGCTCTTCCAAGTCCTTTGCTGTCTCTGACAGAATTACAATGTCATCGGCGAACCTCAAAGTTTTTATTTCTTCTCCATGAATTTTAATACCTACTCCGAATTTTTCTTTTGTTTCCTTTACTGATTGCTCAATATACAGATTGAATAACATCGGGGAGAGGCTACAACCCTGTCTCACTCCTTTCCCAACCACTGCTTCCCTTTCATGCCCCTCGACTCTTATAACTGCCATCTGGTTTCTGTACAAATTGTAAATAGCCTTTCGCTCCCTGTATTTTACCCCTGCCACCTTCAGAATTTGAAAGAGAGTATTCCAGTTAACGTTGTCAAAAGCTTTCTCTAAGTCTACAAATGCTAGAAACGTAGGTTTGCCTTTTCTTAATCTTTCTTCTAAGATAAGTCGTACGGTTAGTATTGCCTCACGTGTTCCAACATTTCTACGGAATCCAAACTGATCTTCCCCGAGGTCCGCTTCTACCAGTTTTTCCATTCGTCTGTAAAGAATTCGTGTTAGTATTTTGCAGCTGTGACTTATTAAACTGATAGTTCGGTAATTTTCACATCTGTCAACACCTGCTTTCTTTGGTATTGGAATTATTATATTCTTCTTGAAGTCTGTGGGTATTTCGCCTGTTTCATACATCTTGCTCACCAGATGGTAGAGTTTTGTCATGACTGGCTCTGCCAAGGCCATCAGTAGTTCTAATGGAATGTTGTCTACTCCCGGGGCCTTGTTTCGACTCAGGTCTTTCAGTGCTCTGTCAAACTCTTCACGCAGTATCTTATCTCCTATTTCATCTTCATCTACATCCTCTTCCATTTCCATAATACTGTCCTCAAGTACATCGCCCTTGTATAAACCCTCTATATACTCCTTCCACCTTTCTGCCTTCCCTTCTTTGCTTAGAACTGGGTTGCCATCTGAGCTCTTGATATTCATACAAGTGGTTCTCTTCTCTCCAAAGGTCTCTTTAATTTTCCTGTAGGCAGTATCTATCTTACCCCTAGTGAGACAAGCCTCTACATCCTTACATTTGTCCTCTAGCCATCCCTGCTTAGCCATTTTGCACTTCCTGTCGATCTCATTTTTGAGACTTTTGTATTCCCTTTTGCCTGCTTCATTTACTGCATTTTTATATTTTCGCCTTTCATCAATTAAATTCAATATTACTTCTGTTACCCAAGGATTTCTATTAGCCCTCGTCTTTTTACCTACTTGATCCTCTGCTGCCTTCACTACTTCATCCCTCAGAGCTACCCATTCTTCTTCTACTGTATTTCTTTCCCCCATTCCTGTCAATTGTTCCCTTCTGCTCTCCCTGAAACTCTCTACAACCTCTGGTTCTTTCAGTTTATCCAGGTCCCATCTCCTTAAATTCCCATCTTTTTGCAGTTTCTTCAGTTTCAATCTGTAGTTCATAACCAATAGATTGTGGTCAGAATCCACATCTGCCCCTGGAAATGTCTTACAATTTAAAACCTGGTTCCTAAATCTCTGTCTTACCATTATATAATCTATCTGATACCTATTAGTACCTCCAGGATTCTTCCAGGTATACAACCTTCTTTTATGATTCTTGAACCAAGTGTTAGCTATGATTAAGTTATGCTCTGTGCAAAATTCTACAAGGCGGCTTCCTCTTTCATTTCTTCCCCCCAATCCATATTCACCTACTATGTTTCCTTCTCTCCCTTTTCCTACAGACGAATTCCAGTCACCCATGACTATTAAATTTTCGTCTCCCTTCACTACCTGAATAATTTCTTTTATCTCGTCATACATTTCATCAATTTCTTCATCATCTGCAGAGCTAGTTGGCATATAAACTTGTACTACTGTAGTAGGCATGGGCTTTGTGTCTATCTTGGCCACAATAATGCGTTCACTATGCTGTTTGTAGTAGCTAACCCGCACTCCTACTTTTTTATTCATTATTAAACCTACTCCTGCATTACCCCTATTTGATTTTGTATTTATAACCCTGTAATCACCTGACCAAAAGTCTTGTTCCTCCTGCCACCGAACTTCACTAATTCCCACTATATCTAACTTTAACCTATCCATTTCCCTTTTTAAATTTTCTAACCTACCTGCCCGATTAAGGGATCTGACATTCCACGCTCCGATCCGTAGAATGCCAGTTTTCTTTCTCCTGATAACGACGTCCTCTTGAGTAGTCCCCGCCCGGAGATCCGAATGGGGGACTATTTTACCTCCGGAATATTTTACCCAAGAGGACGCCATCATCATTTAATCATACAGTAAAGCTGCATGTCCTCGGGAAAAATTACGGCTGTAGTTTCCCCTTGCTTTCAGCCGTTCGCAGTACCAGCACAGCAAGGCCGTTTTGGTTAATGTTACAAGGCCAGATCAGTCAATCATCCAGACTGTTGCCCCTGCAACTACTGAAAAGGCTGCTGCCCCTCTTCAGGAACCACATGTTTGTCTGGCCTCTCAACAGATACCCCTCCGTTGTGGTTGCACCTACGGTACGGCCATCTGTATCGCTGAGGCACGCAAGCCTTCCCACCAACGGCAAGGTCCATGGTTCATGGGGGAAGCAGATAAAAGTAGAGAAGTGTTAAATTTAGTGAGTGTTCAAATGGTTCAAATGGCTCTGAGCACTATGGGACTCAACTTCTCAGGTCATTAGTCCCCTAGAACTTAGAACTACTTAAACCTAACTAACCTAAGGATATCACACACATCCATGCCCGAGGCAGGATTCGAACCTGCGACTGTAGCAGCCTCACGGTTCCGGAATGCGCGCCTAGAACCGCGAGACCACCGCGGCCGGCTTTAGTGAGTGTCTAGACCGTTTTGTGATTTTTGAATGACTGTTACAATGTTATCCAAATGTTCTGTCTGCGATTAGAAGCGGCGCGGAGTGAGTGGGACATACGTCCTGTTGGCACCACACAAATTGTCTTATGTCCTCTGGGATGTATCAAGATAACTGCGGAAGCTGCATACCTTAGAACCTCGAGCTACTTGAGTGTGTTTAAATTACTGTCAATAAAACAGGGACCAGTGACGCGGGTCTTAAAAAACACGCACTAAACGTTGACAGACCAAGAGCGTTGTTTTTATACAATTATTTGAACAGTATGGACTTTCAGCTGACAATTAGAGCAAGTAGTGACTCTTCAGCATACAAGCGAGCCGCTGCTCTAATACTCTGACGACACTAGCCGTAAACTTGCGACTGTCCTTCAGATTGTGATTGTCTCACTATCTGTGCGAAGACATTATCCGATTTCTACAACAGCAGAACAGACTGATGGCCTTCAAGCGGACATATAAAGACAAGAACCTTCCCTGAGTGATGAGTTTGCTTACATCTGGATATAATAGGACAGACGTTTGTGGAACCTCTTCTCCTGACGGCGGGACAATGGTTTTGCGGCACTGTTATGCTGCTACAGTTTAATTGAATCCCAAACATATTATGTCGTTGAAGTTCTCTTAGAACCTTCTTTGAAAGGCCGCAGAAAAAAATATATATGTTGTCATTTGAAAAAATAACAATGTTGGTGTCGTAATTCGGGACCACAAACGATAAAATTACTTGCGAACGTCAGAAAATTCACCATTTTTCCCACAACAACGTGATGAAAACTGTACTCGATATGTTTATTCGTTCTGGATATATTTCTGGTGGCTTATTTTATCTGCCTCAGCTTGTATGTTCCCTAATTCTGCAAGGTACTGACGTCAGTGAGAAAGGTCGATAGTTACATACTTCAGTTTACTGATTCTCCTTATAGAATGGAACATCCTGAAACTATTTCCATTCAGGAAACACGCTCCGTTGATGATGCGACTGAGGAACCAGGTCGGAGGAACAGACGGTGCTGCTACGCTTCTCTCTCTTCATGGGTAAATAATAGCTCTCACTTTAAAAGTAGCTCTGAAGAATTTGGCGATCTTAAAGGCACTTAAGTGGTGCACTCCTTCGTTAGATCTGCTGTGTTATATTGAAACAAGCTATACTTTCTATGATAGTACTGATTGCCTAATAAACACTTCTTCTAATGTAATTTGCAAGTAACAGGTAATCTTTCCTTTGTTAAACAACTCTTGCCACATTATTAAGATCCTCTATGCAACGAACCTACCTACAAACGTTCTATAAGGGTTCGAGCAAGTCGAAAGGTTTCTTATGTGCGTGGCTGAGTCAAAGTTCGTTGGTGTCTAGAAGCTGGTCACTCAGCTGACGCATAACCCTGTAAACTATTCTGTTAACTTTCAATAATGTTATCATTTCTAGGCAGTATTATCGTCAGTGGTGTAAATAAAAATGATCTAATACCTACTGCTTAACATTAAGAATCAAAAATGTTGATTTATACTTCGTTAAGAAGAATGCAATGAGGAACCAGCATCTAAAATGTTCTTGATCATGGTCACCGATCACGAAAGCATCACATGTCCGTACTTTCCCCCCACCCATAACGTCACAAGCTGCGCTTCCCTTACCTATGTCATCATAATCATCATCATCATCATGCCCCTTTCTCTAGCGTTCCCCGCGCCTCTCCTCCAATCACTGCCGAGTATTTTATCTGCGATTGAAATGAAACAGTCAATTCCAGTAAGGTATTCCCATGGCTATTAAACTAAAACAGCCAACCACAACGTAGCCCTAGAGTAGCCATTTTGGCGGTACTCAAAAATATTCAAATTATCTGGATGTTGTACCCTGCTAAAAGGTACATTTACAGTATATAAAATTCGTCAGCGTGCGTGCGCACACACACATGTCATGTGTTAGACTGACATCTCCACGGTTAAAACACGTATCAAAATCCCCAAGAAGGGTGTTGGCATTTTGACCTCAGGTTAGGTTACTGATGGTTCAGGCACGAACTGTCATCACCTGACGTTTCTCCAAGTTTATCGGTAATGCTTCGCCTCACCAGGCACTATTTTAGGTGGGACAGCAACATGTTCTGTAACAGAAAAAAGTAATCGATATTACTGGCAAGCTATAATTGCTTTTTATTACATTTGTTTCAGCCCTACTTGACGCATTATAGCATAAAAATGAACTTTCGAGAAAGTCTACCACATTTATCAGTAGGATTATAGTTTCATGGTTCTCTAGAATTTTTAGACACTATATGTTCATTGGGAAAATTGTTACAAATTTTGCTTTCATGTGGGAAAATTGGTACATCATTTGTTGAAAGTCCGCGGCTCGTGGTCTTGAGGTAGCGATCTCGCTTCCCGCGCACGGGGTCCCGGGTACGGTTCCCGGCGGGGTCAGGGATTTTCTCTGTCTCGAGATGACTGTCTGTTGTGTGTCTTTCATCATCATTTCATCCTCATTCACTCGCAACTCGCCGTAGTGGCGTTAAAGAACTTGTGGAGCGGCGGCCGAACCGCCCCGCGAGGGGTCTCCCGGCCACCAATGCCATACGCTCATTATTATTATTATTATTTGTTGAAACATACTTTGCAATCTCTTTGCTGACCTGTAAATTGACCATCACTGTCCTGCGCTGTAAAGTGACCATCATTGTCCAGCGATTGTCCCAACCATGTGTTTAGGGTAATGGCAATCACCCTTTGGAAATACACACTACCAGCTACTGATACTGCAATATTACAACATCTCCATCCCCTAGCAATTACGGCAACTGAAAAGCATCACAGAGCAATGTAGACGTGGAAAATGTTTAATTTGAGTTTCAATTGGAAACTCCCATATTTTATGTGTAGACACACTGCAAGTCACACACTAAATGCAAATTTTTTGTGAAATGCTTTTTAAGATGGCACAAAATTCAGGTCGTTCGAATACTTCTGATCATGGCCAGGATGGGTGATCTGTGGCTGCACTATGTCTGGCTGTTTCATGTTGATAGCCACAATAATGCTACGATGTAATTGTCTATTTCACTTTCATGTTGAGTAAAATACTAGACACTAATGGGAGGACAGGGGAAGGGTGGGGAGGATGTGAGAGGGAGGAGAGGGGGGAAGGGTATGATGACACCATAGAAAGGAAGCACGGTGTGTCACATGATGATGATGATGATGATAAAGATGA
Source organism: Schistocerca nitens (assembly GCF_023898315.1). Taxonomy (NCBI): domain Eukaryota; kingdom Metazoa; phylum Arthropoda; class Insecta; order Orthoptera; family Acrididae; genus Schistocerca; species Schistocerca nitens. Next base: position 989,807,212 of record NC_064616.1, on the reverse strand, counting down.
GGGAGTCATGGTGTTGGTGATGTCAAGATGTGGGGGAGGGCTATGTGATGGAGTCAGTGACCACTTTCAAGGTCGTTTTTCATCTTCGATCCTCATTGCATTTCTACTTTCGATATATATCGAGAAAACGACAACGACAGTACTCACCACTTATGTTCGGTTCTGCTAAGTAAGGCAATTCACAGTTGTATGTGGAAAAAATTTGCATGTTCGCCAGACACGTTTCAGCTCAGAGTTACAGTTTACAAAGCTAGTTATCGAAAAATACGTAAGACTAAATGCAATTCTGGTTAGATTTAGGGTCCAGGAAGCTACCTATTAAATATTTTTCAGAATTCCCGCGGAAAACTTTACAATTACACGATATTGTATCCAGAAAAGTTTCAGTGCCTTTGAACCGTAAACTGTAGGTTCTTTCTCTGTCAAGTCTCAAAGCAAACTGTCCACTTCCAACGTGGGCGTCGCCATAATGAAAACGATCTGTCGTTGCAAAACTCTCGAGTTTACACTTAGTTTATTCCTGCCACACAACTGCACATGAATTTAGATTAGAATTTCAGCAGATTTGTTCTGCTGCTATTAGACATTTGCTTGGGTCTTTAGTGTCCTCATTATTTACGTTTGAAGCAGTGAGATAGTGAACTTAATCTTACTTGCCATTACTTATTAAATCTACGTGACTGCAGATAACTATGATAGTCTACTGTTTCTTACTGCCGCTACATTCAAATATTTTTAGTTTATTTTGCTTTAAAGTAAGTATGTCAATTCTTGGAATTAACTTAACGGCTCATAATTCTAAATGTTCTAAATGTATTAAATTAATGAAAATTCTGGCACTGTATTTCGATAGTGATGTTCAATCGATTACTGTAGACACATGGTTCTTTGAAATCACTTATCGCATTTAGAACTCATTAACTTCACCTGTATATCTTAAGTACTGTTCTGTGTACCAAGAGGGCGTTTAGTCACGCTCCTGGCCTGATTTTTATCTTCTATTTAGTGTCCTTCACCATTTTGTAACTGTATTGGTTTGGATTTTATGTAATTTTTGGTAATGAAATGATTTTTCTGACTCCAGTCCACGTTATTTCGCCACCTCACCACACAGGCTTACAGTAACGGCGAAGCGCACACGAATTTCCCATTCAGAGTAACTCTTAAGGCTACCTGGTGCCCTTCTGTTGGCCAGGTTACTTCACGTTTTCTCATTCCGCCCATTGCATAGACTGCTAGTTTAGCAGACAGCTTTAGTCGCTACCTCCTATCGGCTCTGTCAGGACTTCCTCATGCCGCATCGTCTGAAAAACCAGCACGTTCATCTGCTCCTGTCCTGAATGTCTCATCTTTCACGAAAAATCTATAATTATCAGATACGATTTCAGAAAGTTTCATAGCTGCACTGCTGCCGGGTTACTAATTGCTGGGTACTGATCTTTGTTTACGATTTCAGTAAGGTAATCCGAAGTTGAAAAACTAAATTAGTTTGGAAGTGATGGGTTTCGAACCGAGGACATCTGATTGGAGAGTATAAAGTTGGACCCGCGAGTCACGACCAGTGCCGCTAGCGCCGCTCCGCGGCTTGTATCAAGTTTCTAGCGAGCTCTCGTCCACTCTTGCTCGGGACGTCAAGTAGTAAAGTAGCATACCCTTCAGCTGATAGGAAGCTACCTCTAACAAGGCGCTTAATAGCGAATGGCCTAAGTGAGGCCTCAATAGCTATCTGTTTATACTTATATGTATGTAACCAAAAAGAATCCTGTACAACCAGTTAAGTACAACATATGTTATTTTCTACCAACGAATTCTAATTATTCTAGTCGTTGCAGATCCAGACCATACAGCCAGCACCTTATCGAAGTTATTGACAAACCTGCCGTGATTTAGATGGTTCTATTTAGCACTGGTCACCAGTCAACATTGGCTACGACTCGATCGTCGTCATCGTAACATATTCAATGGCGCCGGCAGGGCAGACGGCTCTGGAGACCGCGCATGCATCCAGAGTACGGTCAGATTTTAGTCTTAAGCCACCGGTGTGATTCTTGCTCGATTCCAGCAGCCACTGAGCGCGTACATACAGAGTGAGGGGAAATCACGAGGTACAAGTAGGACTTGCGGTCGGAGGACAACTTATATGGATCGAAGAGTGCAGTGGAATGTTATCCAGGAAAAGCAAGTATGAGCACTTCTAGATGTGACGCAGCAGTCGCGAAACTCTAGAGGGTACTTATACTGGGCGTTGCAGCTACCCAAGCAGTGGTACAAATCTGAGACTACTACAGATCAGTCTGTTTGTCGCTTCGTATGATGAGGTAGAAGGAGGTGATAGATGCAATTTAGTAGGGTGTCTCTGATGGTCTTTCTGTGATAAGTCACCTTCTCCACTGATTTTACTTTCACCCCTTGCTTGCACTCTGCGGAGTTCTTTAAGTTGCAAGACCCATTAGTAGTTCCTTGTCGTCCTCCGTGTTCGAGCTTTAAGCACCTGCTGGCGGATCCACGCAGATCCTCAGTAGCCGGCAATTGTTTTCTCCAGGACGCGACAAAGCTGAAGATAAGGACATAAGAAATTCAGTTGAGACTATAGATTCTACAATATGATTTACGCTACCTTTCGCTCAAGTCATCTCTAATGCTCACCATGCAGAGTAAAAATTAAAATGAAAGAAGTTCGATTAATCTGATAGGACAGCAAAAGTTATGAAAAGCATAACTAGTGATTAGGGACAGCAAGGACAAACTTAATCTCGATGTTTTAACGGGAATCTAAATCCCCGTCTTCAAAACTGCGACTTAATTGCGGCGTCAACTTTGTCGGTAATATACAGGTTGACAGCAACTCCCATGTATCATCTGCAGTCTGTGTTTGGTTATGTTTTTTATCTTTTGAGGCAGCTACACATTCTGTCCCAAGTGACTTGCAAGAGAAGTATACACCAACAGGTTCTGATTTTGCTCAACTTTCACACACCTGTAGCACTTATAAACACAGATGCAACGAATCCGTGTCCAATACGATGCGCTTCTCTAACATTTGCGAGAAATCGATATTCAAAGTTGTACGAACCTGGTGAATACCACACAGAGCACCAGGTATTGAACAGCGGCGTTAGTGCAAACGGCTAAGGTGGTAGTGTAAAAGTCTGCAAGTTCTACATTACTCTCCTAATTGAGCCCGTTACCAGGACTAGAGACCTCTTATATGGTATTAATCTGATGTTTTTAGGGGACGACTAATTTTTTGTGCTATGTGATTGTATACAACGAACTCCTCACCAGGCTATGAAAGCACAATACATGTGTACCGGCCGCCGCCTCATGCGCTGCCTTACGGCACAGGTATGAAAGGGGCATATGGTCAGCACATTGCACTCCAGGACGTTTCGCACACTTTACAGGTCTTGGAGCTGCCACTATTTGGTCAAGTAGCTCCTCAGTTGGCATGAAGAGGCTGAGCGCACCGCGTACAAGTCTTCAGACCAAGCAAAAATCCTTGGTAGTGCGGGGAATCAAACCTGTGTCCTCAGCATGGCAGACATGTACTTTGGCTTCTCATCTATGGAGGCATTCTGTTTGCTTATACGCTGTTCTAAAACTGTATTGACCCCAATAGCTACTAACTTCACCTGCTACAGATGAGTATGTAGAATCCACTATCATACTTTATGACTTGCCGTACATCCAGTTACATAAACAGAGAAATGATGCTGAACAATGTACAACATCGCCGTCAGTGCTTTTCAGATTTGTATGTGTCAGACACAGGTAACTAGAAGCACTTCGTTATGTACTGTTAGTTGACATGGAGAACGTAACTGTACCATAGATTATGATCAGCTTTACTTCCTACATGCAAAGGATATTGATCTACCGATGTATATTAGCCATGCTTCCTGAAAGTAGTACCTAAAGAAAACTGTAAATCTACTTTATAATAACCATTATGTCTAATAGGCTGTTACAAACATCTGTCAAAGACGAACCTTCCTCTATAGCAGTGGTTTTCAACCTTTCTCAGACAACTAACCCCTGAATGAAATCAGACAGTTGCTAGAAAACCCCTCCCCGCAGCAACGGTCAAGTCATCAATGATAGGACGAATATAAACTTTATAATGAAACACAATTTTCTTTTAATACTGTTACTTTAAAAATCATGAAATATAGACAATATTTTTGTAGGTGTTTTGTTAAATACCGAGCTAAAGAGTCAATGAGGTAATCGGTACCTACTGCTTAGTTTTAACGACATATTTTTATAGAATGATGAAGCATTTCTCAGTGCATCGCAAGTGCTAACTAAAACTCCTTCCCAGAAAAGAAAATTAACCTTCCACATTCAGTGTAGCAATTGTTACAAAACATGCATCACTCCTCTCCTTAGCGACACTCTCTCCACCCACACCCTCCACCCCCATTTAAAACCAATCAGCTTAAAATGTGTGCACTATGCGTATTGTTTGTAGATCACCTCACTGCAGGACTCCTTACTTCAGAAATGGCGGAAATTGGAAGCTTAGGCTGCCAACGCTTTGTATATGGTTCAAATGGCTCTGAGCACTATGGGACTCAACTGCTGAGGTCATAAGTCCCCTAGAACTTAGAACTACTTAAACCCAGCTAACCTAAGGACAACACACACATCCATGCCCGAGGCAGGATTCGAACCTGCGACCGTAGCGGTCGCGCGGTTCCAGACTGTAGCGCCAGAACCGCTCGGCCACCAGCGGCCGGCGCTTTGTATATGACTACTGCCAGTGATAATAATAATAATATATAGATCCTGCAACAGCTTACTAGCTGTTACACAGTTCCTGTTTATTGTCAACTAGTTCCTTTATTCTAGCGAAGTAAAGAATGAAGCAGTTGCTGGTCTATTTAAGGAACCACTTGTAACTCTAAGAAGTCATTTTCAAGAGATATTTAAGCATTTGATATATATATATATATATATATATATATATATATATATATATATGTATCAATTTTATTGTCATAGATGCATGGTACAAACAACAAAATATGTCTGTTGTGAGTAGACTATATGAGAAAGATGTTCATACTGCAGTTTCACAAGCTGCAACCCCCACCATGTTCTCACGCTATAATACCAGTAATTGAAGAAAGAAATCTAATTATTGTCAACTTGCGTAATCAATATTACAGTCTTACGAAATAGTTCCATATGTGAAATACAATTGAAGTCTTTTGTTTTTACCCCTCAGAAAATTTTATTTCAATCCCCAGGGGATAGTTGGCCCTACTTTGGGAACCACTGTTCTCCAGAAAACAAATGTGTGATGATAAAAGTGCAGTGATGATTTATAAAGCATCTTTCGCTTCTTATGTAGGAGATAGTAGAAAACGGTCGCGAAACTTGAAACATGTCCTGTACATTCATGAAAAACAAATTAATTGTAGCGGAGGCGCAAACATAATATAACTGTTTCAGCTACTGACGTCCTAGATCAGAGGAAATAGCTGGGACGGTCGGCGTGGCTTGGCAGGGAACGAAGTGGCCGGACGTTCCCGTGGCAGCGGCAGCGGCAGTGGCCTAGCTGACCTCCAGCCGCCGCAGCCGCCAAGTAACGGCCGTTAAATGGACTTGTCCGGAACAATGAAATCGAGTTTCCAGTCTAGAACGGACGCAATTAGATAATGAAATTTCCGGTGCTGCGGCGAAATCTGCCGGCGGCACTAGACCACAGGCAATCGTCTACGAAAAGACGACGATCTGGAGCTGCTCGCGCAGACACCCAACCACTTGGCTGGGCTTTTAGCAGCCGTTGGGCGGTTATTGTCAGCACCGGCACAGCAGTTACAGGCCACTGCGCATGCTCACTGCCTAGTGTTACAGCATTTGTAATTGAATTTTATACAGGGTAATAAGTCCGGCGTTGTCTATGCAATGGAGAAATCCTTAAACCGTATCATGTGATTAATCGTTATGTGTTCTTGTTCGTCTTCAACAATAATGTAAGAAAACATCTATGGTAATTTCTGTCAGCACTTGCAGCAACACACCTTGTTAAAAATTGAGATACATAATATTAGTGTTCCAAAATAATTAATTAATTTCATTTTTCGTTGTGAGGTGGCTTTCTACGCCATTATCACACAACTTAAGACTGAACAGACACTCCACACAGCAGAGACTGCTTCCATCTGCATGGGGCTTGTTCTTTTTAAGGATATGTGACCAGTGACGAATATGTAAGGGGCAGTCTAATGAAAATATACTCATATCTTCCGAGATTAAAACATTCAATACTTCACTACAAAGCATTTATGCTTTTTCCCATTTAACATTGGATGCTTGAAATTTTTGTCTTTCGTATATGTAAGAGGAATTCAGATGAAAACTAAAGGTAGAAAAAAAGTAAGTAAACCATTTGTTGTTCAAAAGCAATCACTGTAACTGTTAACACATTTATCCCACTGTGAGACAAGACAGTGCCTTGATAGAAAAATGTTTGTGGTTGCCTGTGGAAACACAACTGTATCAAGGTGTGCACCTCTTCATCCGAAGCAAACAAACGCAACGAATTCTTTCTTCAGTGTCACAAAAGTATGGAAATCGCATGGGTAGAGGTCGGGACTGCATGTAGGACTACCTTTGCTACCCTGAGAACTTCTGGAGCGAAACAACCTTCCTGGGATTACACATGGTCAATATCTTCGAACTTCCATTCGAAATGCCGAGAGGGCACGTGATACTGGCATTGCACCATTATGGAACAGTGCATGGGAATGCAGTAGGGAACTGGGCACTGTTCACTACATACCCGTTTCTGAACATCGTGTGGCAAGTTCACATTGTGCTAAAGAATCATGTCCCGTTCTACCTAAGTAGGATGTTTTTGTATCTTCTAGGCCAATAGACCAATCTTATAAAAAATAAAAAATTACTAGTTAACACTCACATTCTTTATTTTCCAGAAGATTGATCTAATGATCCATAACATACAGAAAAATCCTACTTTTCCTTTTACCTAATAATAATATGCTATAAAAAATTATATAATAACAGCTATATTAGAAAATCATTTATTTTATATACATTTCCCACAGGTGAACGTCATAAAATAAATAAAATGACTTAGTTAACAAAGGTAAACTATTTTTAAAATTTTACATTGTGAACATAAGTAAATGTATTAGTTAAAAAATTAAATTTTACATTGTGAACTCTATATCAAGAAATTCATTATTTCTATTTTTAACTTTCTTCATTCCTTTATATTTCAATTTCATTTGCCCTTTTCTAATTATTTCAAGTTCCCAATGATCAATTAATTTGTAATATCTATTTGGTAAAATAACTATAAAATTATCATTAAGCTCCATACAAATTTTTTCTCTATATCTAGTATTTAAATATTCAGTGTCAGTAATACTATATAAAACATTTCTCTCTAGTTCAGTTATTTTTTAACTAACATCATTGACAGTTTTGATTAGAGTCTCCATTAATATAGAAAAAGTTTTATTAGATTCTTAAATAATAATTATTTATTAGTTTTTCAAATAATGAGTAATGAACATATGTTAATGTATCCATTCCATTTTCTAAAACATATCTTTTATTATCAAGAGGACTTAGTGCTTTTTTTTACTTGAATTGTATATATTTCGTGTGTTACACTTTTAATTAAATTAAATTTCCTATATTGTTCTATATTGTTAAACAAACAGTCTTTATAGTCTTCTAAACTTATTTTGTTTTTAACAACACATTATTTAATTCCTTTAGATTTTTTCTCTATTTTATTGCCAAATTTATAAACACACATCTTTGCTCTTAAACCACAAATTTCTTCCATCACTTTTCCATTACATTCATATTTCATCTTACCAACAACTTTCTTGTTTACTTGTGGAATACCATATATATTATCTGTTGGATAATCACTTATATCAAAGTAATCAATCATTGATTTCATATTTTCATAGATATCTTCAGTTTTAGTATTGTAAGTATAACTATCTTTATGTTCATAACAAAATTCAATATTTTCTCCATATTTTGGTTTCATAATACTATAGTGAAAATCATACATTATTTCTTTAGATATATCAAGTATACTTAATCCAATATAATTAGGTTTATTAAATATTATTTTAGTTTTGTTCATATGGATAGCAACAAGATTTTCATTCAATATAGTTCTATGTTTAAAGATTGGTATAGCTACAAGTTTATCACATATTTTAGTATTTGAAACTCATTTCATATTTCGTCTATTTCGCATATTTTCCATTGTTTTTCCACATACAAAATTATTCATTAATTTATAAAAATCTTTTTCAAATTCATTTGTAGCTTTAGTTCTTAACTGTGTGTTTAGATCTATATCCTTCTTTAACCAATTAGATTGTTTAAATTTTAAAACTTTATCTATTTTAGGAAGATGCATTCCTAGAGATAGACATTGTTTAAGATTTCTATAATGTATAACATAATTACACATTTTATCTAAAGTAGTTATTAAGTTACATTCATTTGTTCCTGGAACAACTTTCGAACAGGGGCTAATGGTAAATATTTATGTAAATCATGAAATTCTTATGTATATTGTAGATGTACATCAAATATATATCCATCTTGTGTATTGTACGAAATTTCATTTCCTTTTGTACTATTAAAATTATTTGGTTCTTCATATCTGAAATCCACCATATGGTAAATATTGGTTCATAGCATAATCATATAAATTATTTGCATCTAGATACTTTAATAATTTGGTAATTCTTCATTATTAAAATCTTTCAAATATTTGCTTTTACATACCTTTGAGAACATTGTGAAATACCGCCTCTTATACATTTTTCAACCATTAGAAGCATATCATAATCATATAATAATTCAAGTTTTTGATCAGCAATTTTTAACATTGCATCCCAAGATAAACCAGGTGCTGTAAAATACCTAGAAGGAACTAGATTATATGTTTGTATACACGTTTTTCTAAGATTTTCAAACACATCACATAACAATAATACTAAAGTTTTAAGATGTAAATCATGATATTCACCAAGATTTTTAATATTGAATTTTTCTTAAACTATTTTTGCATGTTCATAATCTTCATCACTTACGTCAGAATCATTTAATTCATTATAAAATTCATCTTTTGTTGGTAATTGTGTATCTTCAATCCATGTAATCATATGGATAATCACCTTTTATAATTACTAGGTTAAAAAATTTTGGAGAAAAATACTTTTTAATATATTTTAATTGATTTTTCTTTAAATTTGATGAAAGTTTTTCCAGTGAAGAAGTCATAAATCTAAATTTGTCAACAAATATCATTTTTAGAATTTTGCATGTTTACCAAAACTAATATATTTATTTTCATTATTTGGTATTGATTCAATTTCTTGCAAGTTCTCTTACAAAGAGATGTGAATCATAACCAGATAAATTATATAAATAATTAGGCACAAAATCAGGATGTTTTAGTTTTAAATTACAAGTATTGCATAATGGAGCAATATATTTTCCAGTTAAATGAACATGATGACGAACTTTTTTATTAATTTGTGTACAATGACATTTTTATAATATACAATATTTAGAATTATTATGAATTTTATTTTCTTCATTTGTGAGCGGTTTTATTTCTCCAGTTTCAGAATATATTCTTCCAATTTTTTCAACTTCTTGTTTTATACACTCTATAATTTTTTATGACAAATTGGTCTTCTATGAACAACATATTACCGTATATATATATATTTAATATAATAACAAAATCAACTTGGATCATGATTTTGATATTTCATTGCATATTTTGTTTCTGGATTTGGTTTACAATTATCCATTTTTAAAAGTAAACTTTCAAAATCAGCATAACTAACAAATGGAACTATTTCTGTAAATTGATAATTTGTAAAATAATCAGATTCTCCTGCACCTGGCATTTCAACTTTTAATCGTTTATTAGTTAAACAGGTTGTTATATGATTATCTAATTAATCTTTACCACTAAAATGTAGAAAACATAAATCACAAATAAATTTTACCTCAGTATGTTTAGTCATTAGACTTATGCAAGTCTAGATAAACTTTTTACGAAACAATAATATGAAATACCTTCTTTCTTAAAATGAAGTAGATTTAAATGTTTTTCTTTTTTAAATTTTGTAATTTTTGATGGACACACTTCATAATTTTCATCTTCATCATCAAATGAACAAACATTAATTGATACAATGTTATATTTTCTATTTTTGGAATATGATCAACTAGTACGGGAAATTCATTATTTTCAAGTTTTTTAAGATGGTCAAGACCTACATTTTTATATTTTTAGTTATTCTATCAGAATGATCATCTACAGGAAACAAGGCAACTTTTATAGCCCACAGAAAACACTTTTGATCATTATCTTTAACATTAACACATGTGTTCTTATTTTTTAGTTTAACTGGTAATTCAATGTAAAATGAACCTCTTAATGGAACATATTTATTAACTGCAAGCTGTAAACCAATAATTCTACTTTATGTCCATCCTGATCCTTGTGCTTGAAAATTAGATATTTTCTAATATATATCTTGTACCGTATTTTAATTTTTAATAAAATATTTTTCTTTTAAAATAGTATAGTCTGGTTTTGTTGTCCAAATTCTTGAACTTTTACATTTATTTCATATGTTTGTAGTTTATATTCTCAATATAAATTAAAATTTGTGTTTACACCATGATGTACTTTCTAATAGTCAAAAACAATTTAAAAAATTTTGTTTTACTGCATTTAAGAAATGTTTAGGATCGAGTATGTCAATATTATTTTCTAAATGTATAGTTTGTAATCTGTCTGCAAATGCTTTTTCAACTAAGTATTTTTAACAATATTTGTATTATTTTCTGATTTATTATTTTCACTTGCTAAAGGTGTATTATTTCTAACAATTTTGGATGATTACTAATAATAATTGAATGATTACTAATAATAAATATAATAAAATCAGTTTTACTAAACTTTAATATCCTCATAAATTATTTATTCTACAAAATTCACAAAGTCTAGCAACTGTTAATTTTTGTAGTTGAGCAGCAATGTTACTTTCCATTTTGCTCTTCTATTTAATAAAAAATATTAGATATGTGAAAGATATTTTTTGAATAAAATGATAATTATTTAATAGATCGAAAGGTATTATTACTTAATAAGTAATAAATCGAAAAGAGGATTAGTTTACTATTATTTAATTTAACAATCAATTAGTTTACTATTTAGTTTAACAATCAATTAGTTTATTTTTTAGTTTTAAACAAATAGTTTTAAAACAATTAGTTTACTATTTAGTTTAACAGTTGATTAGTTTGCTCTTCTTTTTTATTACAAAAAAAATCTTTAGATTTGTATAAAATATTCTTATTAATAAAGTGATAATTATTTTATAGATGGATAGATAATTAATCATAAAGGCTTATTATTTAAAGTTAAAGCTCTCTTATTCTTAGTATATTCTAAGGTACATTTCTTACATTTATTGTTATGTTTATCTTTATGTGATGGATTTATATAAAAACAATTTCAATCTTTAATCTCCTGGCAAATTTTACATTTCTTTTGTTCTTCAGTTATAACTTCTTCATAATTCACTGTATATTCATTTTCCATTCTCATATGTTCCTCTCTTGGATTTCGTCGTACATGTTCCTTTAAATAATATTTAGCAACAGTTTTTCCACGTACACGAGGAATTCCATTTTTATTGTTATTTTGTACATGATATTTGTTTAAACATTGCCCACATATAGGTCTATAACCATCTTTTGTATTCTTTTGTAAAGTGAAATTATCAGTTGATTTGTTTGTATTACAATATTTACAGAATTTAGTTTTCACAGAACAATCTTATTGAACTTGCTCCATTCCTATAATAAAAATTTATTACAATTGTAAAAAAGAAAATTAATAATTATCATAATCACCATAATATCCTGCTTCATCTAAAGCATTAACATCAATTACTTCAAATTTTTGTGGTACTTTATTTTTAATAATACTTCTAGAAAGTCAACAATTTTCTTTTTCCTTTAACCATTCGTCAATACATTCTTTATGAGAAATATGATTGCAACTTGTTTTAACAAATTGATTATTATTTTCATCACTTAAACAAATAGGACAATCAATATCTTTCTCACATACCTCAATTAGTACGTAAGTTTCTTTTAGTTTAGTTTGCGTTTAATTTTGGTTCTCCATTTATAACAAACTAATTTTTATGAGATTTATTAAGAAGTTGAATTCTCTAATTTTTTACTGTATCTTTCAATATATTTATTACTTTCGAAATTAATTCACGTGTTTTATGCCAATCAATACAAAACAAAGATAAATCAGTTGTACCAGCTCTAACTACTTTTTTTGTTAATTCACCATATTCGTAGAATGCATCATCCTTGAAAAAAATAATGCAAACTGTTTGTGTATCTAAATGCAAAATTAGTTTTTGGTGGTAATCCTGGACATTCTCTAGTTATATTTCCCCGTGATTTATATGCAAAAGGACATTCATCTAATTCAATATAGAAATATAACTTAAAGAATAAAAATGTTCTACCTGAATAAGTGTTTACTATTGAATAAAATTTTTTTACGTAGTCCTATAGTTGTTATTGACTTTGGATATCCTGAAATTATTTGTAATGTGTGTACATAATACATAATATAAAACATATTGTCTACAAATATAACAATTTCACCACTTTGTCTTTGATATATTCCATGTACTTTTTGCAAATTATTTTGTAAAAATGTTACCTATTTAGTTAATAATTGTAGTTTATTTTTATTTATCAAAACCCAATAATTATGAAAAATATACAAATTTCCATTTGCAAATAGTAGGGGATCAAATTTCTTAAGTGTAATATAACACTGGTCAACACTCATTTTCTTGCCAAGGATATTTGAGTGGCTTTAGGATGGGTTAGTGGTGCTGAGGACGAATATAGCAACCATTTATGCAGTTTGGCTCTAGTTTTTGAGATAATGCATGATTTATTCAAACAATTAGAAAAAATTGCTAATACTGAACTAGAGCGCTACAAACTACAATGAAAAAAGAAAATAATCTTTATAAATAGCTTCTATGAAAACCTGATAGGCATTTGTCCACGTATAAAACATAATTGAAAAGTTTCTCTATAAGTATATCATTTTCCGTCCATGACGAACCGCCTTCTGCACGCTTTCCTTTTATAGGTCTCTTCAGAACAGTCACGTTGCAGATTCCAGCAATAATCTGCCATCATATGCCTGTCCCATCTTCCTTTATATCTTTCCTCTATTCCTTTCATATCTTGATGGAACCGCTCTCCTTGTTCCTCACTGAAATCACCTAGATTACGAGGAAATCGATCCAAGTGGCTGTGAAGGAAGTGCAATTTTATGCTCATGTTTTGAAAGTTAGTGAGCATGTTTTTGACCAGTTCCTCATAATTGCTAGCTTTATGACTGCCCAAAAAACATTTTACAACAGCGACAAAACTGTTCCAGGCCGATGCTTCAGTGACAGTCATGACACTTGTAAAATTGGTATCGTTGATGAGCCTGCGAATTTGAGGACCATAAAATATTCCTGCCTTAAGTTTTTCACTACTGAGTCCAGGGAACGTATTGCAGATGTATGTGAAGCAATTACCATTTCTGTCTAAAGCTTTGGTGAATTGCTTCATTAGTCCTAACTTAATATGTAATGGTGGAAGAACAATCTTGTCCTTACTAACCAGAGGTTCATTAATGATGTTTGCTTCACCAACAGCCATATGTTCCCTTGGAGGCCATGTTTTCTGCTTCCAATGTTCGTGCTTTGCCCTACTATCCCACATGCAGATAAAACATGGGTGCTTTGTGTATCCACTTTGTTGTCCAAGCAAGAAGTTCACCATTTTCAAATCAACACAAATCAACCACTGGTGCTGCATATACTGAATTTTCTGCAGAACCATCTTGATGTTAGCATATGCTTCACAAAGTTTTGTTGAGTGGGCAATTGGAATAGATGCGTAACGATTGCCATTGTGTAGGAGAACACATTTTAAACTTCTAGTGGAACTGTCTATGAAGAGACGCCAGTCCTCTGGTCTATATTCCGGCAGCCCCAATTCAAGTAAAAGTACAGGTATATTGCTGCAATACACTATAACCTCTTCTTGGTTGAAGTATGGAAGAAGGTTTTCATCTATCGTCCGGTAAGCTGTTATTTTAACACTTGGATGAAGACAGTTCTTTTCCTTAAGCCTGGATGCTAAGAGTTCTGATGCTTGCTTTGAAAGATTGAGTTCTCGTATCAAGTCACTGAGCTACTTCTGGTCGAACTGCTGGGGTTGTGTCTCACGTCCTTCGTATTCCGAACAACTACTTGTACATTCCTCGCCGTGCACATCGTCATCTGATGATGTTAGCGTGGGTAATGTTGTGAAGGTTGGTACAGGAACATCGTTGCTGTGCACCACCAGTCTTCCTGCTGACTCCAAATCGGGATATTCCCACTTTCGTTTTTTGAACCTATTAAAACCTTTCATATTAACAATGCAAAAATAGCAATCATCTGTATGGTTCTTCTGCTCTCGCCGTACCATAGGCACTCTGAAGTTTAAGCTTTTCCTTTTTCGTTTTGTCCACTGCCGTAAGCACTCCACACAGCATTTACAAACTTTATGGGGTGCCCACGCCTTGTCTTGATTTCCAAGTTTAATTCCGAAATATGCCAGATACGCTTCCTTCACAAAAGGAGTGATATTCTTCCTGTTCTTTTGAAGAACGTATTCACCACAAATGTAGCAGAACTCATCTGGATGGTTCACGCAAAGACGGCGTGAAGAACTCATGTTTTCCTACAAACAAAATTGCACAAATACTACATATTATGCAGAACTTTCTTGTATTTGCATGTCAATCACATCCAACAAACATCATTAATTGTTTTGTGTGAAATGAATACTCACCTCTTATTTGCTACGTCACGATGAAAAGGTTCTATCTCCTTGAAGCTGCACTACACATGTGTGTGACTTTCGACCATCGCCATTTTTCTTGTTTACACTGAACGCTACCTATCGGCTGTTGCGGGGATTACCTCGGCCAACAAATGAATGTCGAGTACCGCCGAATTCAAATCTGCACAACCCTCAATATCTTCAACACACGCACCGCACAACAGGACTGAACACATGCTGACAGTGTGATGTTTGCATGATGTAATCCTCAACCACACAGATGCACTCCCTGAGCACAATTGTTTAATAAAGATAGTACAATATCACTAATTAAAAAACAGGTAGCAAATACATTACACCATATATGGACCCTGCAGTCGATATTATCCACATGAAACTCTCATTTCCACAAATAACCTATATCTCAAAAACCAGAGCCAATTTGGAAAAAGTACAAATATACTCGGAATGAGTATCATAACAATATCCCATTTTCGTTCAAACTTCCCTGGCAACGAAAAAAAAATTTTATTTTGTAGAGCTGTGTAATGATTCAATTTGTTCAATTGGTGTTGGTGATATAGTAGTAGTAGTAGTAGTAGTAGTTATTGTTGTTGTTGGCCGTATTATTTTGTGTTAATATAAACTTTGACTAGCATCAATATCAGCTTGAGATAATTCTAAATGTGAACCATTTTAATAAGGATACATTACTGATTCAAAATCACCTGAATTTTCTAAACCGAATGCATGATCAATTTCATGTACTAAAGCTTCTAATAGATTTGTTACATACTTTGGTATATATATATATATATATATATATATATATATATATATATATATATATATCAATTTCCAAGTACTTGTTTTCATCTTTATCAATATGTATTTCTAATGCATCATTATTCCTATTTGGATGAAAGTATGACCTAACACATTTCCATTTCCATCTAACTCCTTTGGACAACGTTGACCATTAAATTTATATAATTGTAATCGTCTTTTAACTGTAATTAAAATATCAGGATCATTGATATTATGAATAAATTGAATACCACTATATTTGTGCCATAAACTAAAAGCTGGATTTGTTAATTCCATTATTCTTTTATTTGCTCCTTTATAATCCCATTTTATATTCTTTTTATTCCATTTATACATACTAGTCCTATAACTATCAAATGAATCTTCTACACCACATCTAGGTTTGTTCATAAAATGTAAAGTTTCTCCACCTAATTCACCAGTAACCTAAAGATTGTGTGTTACTTGAAATAACATTAACGATTTTCTTAATAATTCACCACTAACTTGAGTTACTTCACTTTTTGGTGAAATATCTAAGTAACCAAAATCAAATAAAAATGAAACTATCTTTATCTTTTGCAGTTCTAAGCCTGGTGCAGGTATTATTATTTTCACAAACAGTAATAACAGAAGTACCTTCATTTAAATGGAATTATAATAATATAATACATAGTTTTTTTTACATTTACAATTTGTTATTGGATGACCAGAGTAGGTGACATGGTTGGGGCTATAGGGCATGGCTGGGTAGAAGATAGTGGCTGTTTTTAACAATCTTCCTGTTTATTGTTGCTTCTTCCAATACATTTTCCTGTAGCTCAGCCCCACCGCTCGTGTCATGTTGGAGGCGTTCTGATGTACACAGCCCGGGGAACATGACACCATGCTTGGTGAGTGGCTGCGCAGGCGGTAGAAGGTTAGCGGCATGAGGCCTGGCCTAGCTCGCCTCCTGCAGACACTGTGGCTCATGACGACGCCGGGGGTCGACGGTGCAGCAGCGGGCAATGCCCTCCGGTGACTGCTGCTGAATCCGCCGATTATGCGGCGCCGTGGTTTTTAGAATGTTCTACATGAGTTGGCTAACGCACCGCGCCGCACGTGGCCCGCACTTGCATAATTCTGCTAATGCTACGTTCTGGCTGTTGATGGCTGCTGTGCACGTACACACAGACCGACGCTCGTTGCAAAACTGTGTCACCTGCATAATGCGCTGGCCAGCCTTCGTCCGCCATCTGCCGTGAGGCTGGCGCATTGAGCACTTAAACACACTAAATCACAATTTCGCACCATATTTCCTAAAAATAACCCCTTGTCCTCTACAGTTCCTCCCTTGTACGAAAAGAATTCGTCCTTGAATTCAACCAAAAAGTCAAAACAACTACAGTTCACTTCACAAACACCACAAAATGCGATTGATTCAGTATTTACATTGTGTTCATTCACTTCTTGCCTCAGTCTAAAGTTTGTTCATAAACATTACTCAGTGTTCTGCTGAAGTGCCTCACAACTGTTCAGTGATTTTGTCTGGACCCTTAGGTTAATGGTTGGAAGGGGTGGGATTTGGGCTACCTTCCTCTTGAGCTGATAGCACGCTAATCCTACGACAAAGATAAAAATACAGGTGGCAGTGGTTGATGATCCAATAACTAGTAAGCATTGCTTATGCTCATTACGGTACTCATGCACTCGTTGAAACAGATGTTCCATAGTTATATGTCCATTTTGAGCTGCTAGCATCGGGTCCAAACAGGTGAGCAAAGTCGGGTCTAATGTGCTATTCAAAGATTGAGATTGTCTTTCGTGACGAATTGCACCAGTTGGTCGGGTACACAGATCAATGTGTGTGTTACGTTAAAGGTTGCAGCTCCAGTAGTTACGACTGGTTCTCGGAATGTTGGCCCTGAAATGTAACACTGTGTGCCGTTAATTAACAGTCGCTGACCCTCCAATTCTATTCTTTGCATACTCCCTTGCTTACCCTGCTCCTAACAAACGCAAATAACGACTGTGTTTTCCATTACTGAAAATATCCAATGTGGACCCAGTTGCCGAAAGAACTGTACTGTGCCTGCTATAATTTTCTTAGGGCTCTCCACAGCAGGTTCTTGAGAGCGGAATAGAGAATACTCACAAGATTTCGGAACAGTGTGTAACAATTTCGAGGGGCAGCTGGTAACTGGACCTGTTCGACATCGCAGCAAGTCTTGTGCAGTGAGGAATGCATGAGCTTGTCTGTTACATGCCTCTAACAGTATTTCCCATACAGTTAATTGTACGAATTTCTCCTAAATTTCCCACTTCACTGGATATGTATGCAAGGCATAACATTCAAATTTACAATCGTTCCATGTAAATTGTACTATGATATGAATTCTCAGCAGGGTACCCATCTGTGTACTGGTAACTGTGGCCATTTTGTAGTGCAGAGATAAGTGTTCGTCTGTCAATGTCGTCAGTAGCTCCAGGGATGTGGGCAATTCCAATTGAACTTTCGGTAATCCTTCCCGAAGTTGTTCCGAAGGTAACAGTACCAGGGTTAGGTGCCCGTGCATTTCGTGCAACAAGGTCTCCTGTAGCTCCAAGGCTTCTATGTGTGCTTCTGTAATACTATCAGCAAGAAAACGGAGCAGCTTAGCTATTATCAGCTAAGAATCGATGTTATCCAACCAGTACTTGATCATAACCAAGTCGTTATGGGTTGTGCCGGCTGTGGCCTTAATGTGGGACACCAAGGTCGCGGCCAAAGCTCGCAATTGGCGCGTATTATTAACTACATCTTCTCCAAACTCTCTAACTGGGTTGTGTGAAGATCTAGCATTCACTAGTTGCTATTCACATTATCCTGTACCTGCCGTAGCGTTTCATTAATACTTTTAATATCTTCCGCGTCAGCGGTCGCAAAAATAGTTTATAGGATACGGCCACCTGCGTCTAACCATCCTCTTTTCCTGTGGACGCAACTGAGCTTGTAAGCGTGCAAAAGCTGATCATAGTAGCTGGTATTCCCCCTGTGTGCATTAAACCTTGACTGATTAGCCACCATGGAATGAAGTTCATTAAATGTATCCTTTGATTTACAGATTTCGTCTTCAACCGCCCAATATTACAATCCACCCTTAAGGTCCATTGATGTCCGGACATAATTACATCCGCTTCTGGCGAGAACAAAACACCACCTGATATAGGACGTACCTTCAAGGCTTCAGCTAAGTTGCAACAGCAAAACAGAATAACTATGCTGAGAACTGCTGGACTTACCAGAACGTCATGCCTCCTGAGAAACAAAAGAAAAACAACTCACATCAGCTCTTCCTTTTCATGCATGGCCTAAGAGCATAATAGCATGTCTGAACCATTCCACAATTAACTTGGTTCTCTTGTTCATTTTTTTCACCTTCCGCCAGCTTGTTTTCAACTTTGTGGATAAATCCTTAACAGCCGAAATATTGGTTCCTGCATGGGGTCTTCAGCAATTCAAATGGAGATAGCATCTTCCGACCGAACAGTACTTCATACGGAGACAATCCTGTACTTTCATGCACTTTTGAGTTATACACCATGGTTACAAACTCTAATAGGGTATCCCAATTGTTGTGTTGCGAATTTACATAATAACTTAACATATTGGCTATTGTATGATGAACTCTCTCGGTCTGACCATTAGCCTGCAGGTGTAACTTCTACCTTCATCTGGAAGTTCCTCATTTCCACTTGGAAGTTTAACACCGCTGATCCGAGTGACTTCACCTGTCCCCCACCCACGCCACTTAACGCCCAGTGTGGTGATTTTAATTCTACTTTAACGAGTACATTTCTACTCGCCACAGTTACCTGAGACCCAGTATCCAATAAAAATTTGCACTGTCTGCCCCTCACAAAGCCAGCCAGAAAAAGTCTGCCACTGATTCTGCACTAGCATTAATCCTTACCAGGGGTGTTGAACAGTGGACACATCACCCCATTCCTCGTTTAACTTAGGGGGTGAGGCCCACCTTGCGGTTTCCTATCATGTTTATGACAGGACCCATTGCAATTACGCTCCCGATGACCCCAACGTCTGCATTTCCTGCACTGCACTTCCTTCCAATCGCGTCTAATGTGTCCCATCCGACAATATCTGAAACATTTTATTTCTGCATTAAACACTGCTTTCCTGTCCCGCATCTTTGTTACTGCTGCAACTTCCTCTAACGCCACAGCGATTCCAACTGCCTCATTGAGAGTCTTAGGGAATTCCATCCTAAACTTGCGGGAGGTTTCGGGTTGTATTCCCCACAAAAATAAGTCTAGTGCCCTCTGCTCAGCTTCCTGCAGAATGGCTTCATTAACCCTATCGGAATCTGTTAGCTCATAGGTGTTAATATGAAATTTTCGAATTCGATCTACAAAAGCTTCTACTGATTCCCCATTTCTTTGATAGATTCTATTCAATTGTTCCCGGTAATATCTAGACGTATTTTTCCTCCGATACCTTTCCAGCAACCCTTTTTTGAATACTTCAAATGTCCGAGCATCCCCTAATTCTTCATGGCATATAACATACACTCTGGCATCCCCAGTTACTTTCAACTTAGCCACATGCAAAAGTGTTTCTGCACCCCAATTTCCCAATTTGGCGGCCGTGTTAAGGTTTTAAAAAAAAGTCATAACATCCTCTCCAGCTTTTCCCAAGAAAGGGGTGACAAAAGACGCAGAGTAAAGAATTACTGCATTAACAGGAAACCATTCCTTGATCGTTTCTTTAGACTGAGCAAGCTCTATCTCTAAATCTGACACTCGCTGAAGTAGCTGCTGAATAGCCACCTCGGATGCCAGAGACTGCTCTATCACAACCAGCTATCAAATCAAGGCTAAAGTAAGCCCAGAAAGAAGAAGAGGAAGGAAAGACAGACTATGATACAGGTTCAGAAAACCTCAAAACGAAAAATTGGCACTTACTTGTCATGTTGCAGGAGTTGTCGATCCCTTGTTGACCTTCTCAGGTGCTACATATCCACGTCGATTACCAGCCACAATTTCCTCCAAATCCAGGGAGAAGACCACTACTGTCACCAATTGTAACAGGAGTGTGTGATACGCAGATTGCCCGACTGACACCACTTGTAATAGGATGACCGGAGCTTGTGACATAGTCTGGGTTGTAGGGTATGGCTGGGTAGAAGAAGGTGGCTGTTTTAGCAATCTTCCTCTTTAGTGTTGGTTCTTCCAATACATTTTCCGGTAGCTCACCCCCACCGCTCGTGTCATGGTGGAGACGTGCAGATGCGTGCAGCCCGGGGAATGCGATGCTGTGCTTGGTCAGCGGCTGCGCAGGTGGTAGGAGGTTAGCAGCACGAGTCCTAGCCTAGCTCACCTCCTGCATACGCTGCGGCTCCTGACGACGCCAGGAGTCGCCGGTGCAGCAGCGGGCAACGTCCTGCACCAGCTGGTCCTTGGGGACAGCGTCACTGATGACGATGACGTAACAGCGACCGAACACCCAATCGGTCGAACCAATGCTGACGCCCACCTCTGAAGCCCTTAAATAATGCAGACCATTGCTGGATCCGCCAGTTACGGGGCGCCATGTTTATTAGAATGTTCTCGATCAGTTGGCTAACACAACCACGCCACAGGTGGCCGGCGTCTGCATAATTCTGCTAATGCTGTGTTCTGGTTGTTGATGGCTGCCGCACATGTACTCACATACTGACAGTTGTTGAAAAACTGTGTCACCTGCATTACGCTCCGGCCATCCTTCGTCCGCCATCTGCTATGAGGCTGGAGCATCGCTCACTGAAACACATTAAATCCAAATTTCGCACCATATTTCCTAAAAATAGCCCATTGTCCTCTACTAATTTAATTTAATCTTAAGTGAAAACTACAAATTTCAGCTACTACTTATTTTTTGCAAAACTATTAAGAATATTTCTCTTAGATGGAACCAATTAGAGATATCATCAACAATAAGCTTACTTACAACATAAGCAAGTTTTCATGATTATAGATGAAGAAAATAATCCATGTTTAAAAGTTAAAGATGTTTCTCAGATTTTAGAATACAAAAACACAAATGATGCAATAATTGTACATGTTGATCCTAAAGATAAAGCAAATTTTGCTAATATTTTGAGCATCGCGTTTTGTGAGCCCACATCAAGAATTGATAAACAAACAATTTTTATCAATGAATCTGGATTAGATTCTTTAATTTTAAAATCAGAAAAGAAGAAGCTAAACAATTTAAAAGATGGTTTATTCCTGAAGTCTTACCATCAATTAGAAGACATGGAGAATAGAAAATCAAAACTTTTTACAAAGATCGAATAAAAATCAAAGATTATTGTATACAACAACTCCAAGAATTGAATAAATTAAACACAGAAATAATTCAAATAAGAGATGATAGAACTAAAATGAAAGATGATCGTATTCAAAATTTGAGAGAATCAGCTAATACTGCTTGAGAAATAATAGGTAAAATAAATGTAGAAATAAATAGTTTATAACCACATGTAGTTCCTAAAACAATTAATGTAAAATTAAGATCAACATTCATTCATTTAAATTAATTTTATGATGATAGTGAATACAACTAATATGTCATTAGAACACAAAGAAAAAATTACAGAAACAACAATATAAAATCGAAAAAAAAATCCATAATTGTGAAAAATGTTAAGATGAATTGTAATCGTAATTCAATAAATCCGTATCAACGAATGAAAGAAAATTTTAGGTTTGTGGTTATCTGAACTATTTCAATATTTTGAATAACTATACACAAGAACAATTGATTAATGATATAATTGGTCTTCATCAAACTGAACTACTAAAAATCTCTTTATCTTTATTTACCCTACTATAGTGTGAATTATCAAATCCTAACTATTTAACATAAACCTTGTTATCTTTCTTTTTTAAAAATTTTTCAAGTAAGTATACATCTGAATATTTTAATTTCTGTAGTTCTTGTTCATAAAAATTTCCTTTTATATCTTTCAATTTATATGTAATTGGATTAGAATAAATAACACCATCAATTTCAAATATTTCTGTTGACCATTTAGTCGTGTACAATTTTTCAAAAAGACTTTTTAAGTTTACTAATTCTAACTTTATCTCCTTGTTTAAATTTAGCCTGCTCATTAGATACAATATTAATAATTTTTAAATTTTTCATTTAGTTCTATTGGTTTCATTGTTATTGTAAAATTTTTGTATTATTATATTCATCAATTAGATCACTCACTAGGTCGATCCATTTGTAATTTCCTTGTAAAGCAAATTTCTTCCACATCTTTTCTTTAAGTGTTCTATTTGTTCAACAACAGATGTTTTTAATTCTGAAAAAGTTGAATAATGTTTAGTGTTATGTATCTTCATTAATTCTTTAAATGCTTTGTTATAGAATTCTTTACCATTACCTGTTTGTAAATTATTTGGCTTTCTATCTATAAAATTTTTTTAAAAGCGTCAAATACAATCCTACTTGTAATATCTTTAATAGGAACAGCCCAAGCAAATTTTGAGATAACGTCACTAACTGTTAATAATGATTTATAACCATTATTTATTTTTTAAATTCCTTTTAATTTACTAAAATCCATTTCTACTAGATCAGCTTGCCATAAATAATCTATACTAAAAGAAAACATTTCTTCTTTTAAAATTCTTTCTAATTGGTTTATGTAGTTCATTAATTATATTTTCACGAATTTGATTTTTATTTGGACCTTCACCATTTACAAAATTTTTTAAACAAATTTAATCTTTTCACTTTTACATATTGTACAAAGGCCTTTAATTCTTGTCTTCCATTTTTAGTTGTCAGTCTATGTGGACTGTGTATCAGTAAACTATTTACACTTTGAACGATAAGTGAGATACTCATGTGAAGTAATATTTCATGAAGATTAAAAATTAATTAAATTTTAAATTATTTCACCAAATATAATTAACTTTACATCAACTGGAAAACTTTTAACAGAATCTTTTAATTGTACAAAAAAACGCTTGATGTGTGTACTGGACTTGATTGATTAATATTATTTATTTGTTAATATGTCCCACTACCAGCACCTACTGATATATCAAAATCATTAAAGTTTTTCTATCCGTTTGTGTGTTTAGCAACAACAATAATCCTTTGAAGTATGAAAATATCTTCAAAATTGAACATTTGTAGATTATCAGCTGTTGAAAAAGAAAAATTAAATTATTTGTTTATCATATAATTTTTCTTTACGGTAACGTAACTGTTCTAAGTATTGTATTAAATCTGTTTTTGAAAAATATTCTGGAAAAGTTTTTTCTCTTCCTTTTTTGGTAACATAGTAATTAAATTGAGTTAAAATGCTTGTGTATTGTGGTTTTGTAACATATTCTTTTTCTAAGTATTGTTTCTTAACTACACCTTTTGCATCAATTGGATCATTTACATTAGAAAGTCTTCTACCTTTAAACCCAACATAATATTTAGTTACTTTAAAAATAGCATTAAATTCTTTTGGAAATTTTTTAATTGCATTAATTATCTTTGGATCATATTTTTAATCAAATTTTCAATGTTTTCTAGATCGAATGTAGATGTACTAACTACTAGTCCATTTTGTTTAAATAAATGTATCTTATTTCCAAAAATGTCCATTAATTAAATCTAAAATATCGTTCAAATTATAATTTTCACAAAGCAGTTTTAAAACAAATAAACATAAAGGCCACATATTATTTCATTAAAATTTATTATTCTTACTGTATTGTTATATAATTAAACTTTTCCTAAATAATTAACTAATTGTTTTGGTATATTACCACGAAAGAAACAAAAACAACTTTTTTATTTTTATTATAACAAATCCAAAAGTACCAGGATTATTAGATGTATCTAAATTTACTATACCACCTTCAATTCTAAATCATCAATCATATACACACCACGAAAGTTTTTAATTTTCAATTGTTTAGTAAGTTCTTCCATATCAAAATTACTTAATGCATTGGATATTTATCATTTACTTTTGATTTTTTTTGTTTTCCTTATTCCAGTTGCTGCCTTTTTCTCCATTTCTAGATTATGTCTTATTTGTTCTTCTAATTCTTTATCAGCTTTCTTCTCATTTATAACTGTTTATGCAATTGCTGCTTATCCACCAGCTAGTGAACCAATAATTGCTAAATAGGGTTTAGCATATAATAATAATATAAGAAATCCTCATTCATGTTGTGTTAGTCCTTTAACTTCTTTCTTTTTTGTTAGATATTCAATAATTTTTTAACAACAGGAATACCTAATGTAACAAATAAATTTCCACCAACCTGCTTTTCATTTTCCTTCTCTGAACATCTGCTAAAATGCTTCAATTCTATTTAATTTTTCATTATCTAACTTTAATTTAATTGATTGGTTTTTTTCTGCGACTAGGTAGAAAAGTATAATCAATTGTAAAGTTATTCATTTATATAGTTAAGATTTTAATAAAGATTTTTTTATATAGTTTAATGATATTTATAATCCCCAACCATTTTCATCAACATCAATTCCCATTCCTAATTTTCGTTTTCCATCCATTATTCCTCTAACAGCTCTTGCTGCAGCCAAATGAAGCTTCATTTGCATACATTCTTTCTTTTGCAGCTAATTGAAGTTCTTTATCAGCTATTCTTTTCTAAATCTTTATTATCACTTTAAGCAATATCATGTATTTTACAAGCTTTATCTAATGGATTTATAGCTTGATCTCCTCTACCTGGAAGACAATAATTATAACCTGGAAGATGCATTTCAAATGGTAATTTGTTAATTAAAGTATTTACTAATCCATTTCCATATTTATCAGTTTTCTAAAATGTATGTGGAAGATGATTTAAAAACTAATTAAATATGGAATTTCTTTTGGATTATCAATTATCAAATTTCTAAATTTATTTGTTACATACTTACTTTTTCATTATGATAATTTCTATTTCCTACTATTTCTTCACCATGAATTATTGCTAATCTATCAATTAACTGTTTAACATCATTCATCCAAACATATTCAATTGATTTTTTAACTAACTGTTGATCCATTTTCCTAGGATTCGATTTTTAATTTTCTCCCATATTGGTTTGATTAATGTATATTTCTCACTTTTACTTGATTTGGGTTTGTTAGAACTGGACCATTAATTTGATATATAGCATTTGTCCAAATTAAGATGTTTTCATAGTGGTTTAATGCATCTTCTTCATATTCATTTTCATCATAACTGTCAACCAAGAGTATCATTTGGAATGGCCGTGCAGTTCTAGGCGCTACATTCTGGAGCCGAGCGACCACTACGGTCGCAGGTTCGAATCCTGCCTTGGGCATGGATGTGTGTGATGT
The DNA here is from genome assembly GCF_023898315.1 of Schistocerca nitens. NCBI lineage: Eukaryota > Metazoa > Arthropoda > Insecta > Orthoptera > Acrididae > Schistocerca > Schistocerca nitens. The sequence continues at coordinate 989,781,080 of NC_064616.1, read as the reverse complement.
GCTTAGGTTAGTTTGGTTTAATTAGTTCTAAGTTCTAGGCGACTGATAACCTCAGAAGTTAAGTCGCATAGTGCTCAGAGCAATTTGAACCATTTGAACCAAGAGTATCATTAAGTCATTAGTTACTTTATAATTTTTTCCATTGATTAAGATGTTGTCATTGTTAAATTTAACTTCAGAGTCTCCTATATAGTGTTTGCCATTTTGAAACCGTAATCCTAAAACTTTATCATTTATAAAGGAATATACTTTGTTATTGTTGGACCAATATATGTCATTTGAGGTAAAATCTTTTTTTTTAATTTCTCCTTTTCTTCTACATTTTTCAGCATTTCTTCAAGTTTTTATCGTGTTTGTGGTGATGGACATTTAACTACTGCTTCATCATACTTTGCAAACATTTATTAAGGAGGAAAAAACATTTGTTATGTTTTGAGTTTATGAGTATAGTTAACATTTATGTTTACATTTACATTTATGTTTATGTTTAATGTTTAACTTTTATGTTTATGTTTTTAAAAAAAGTTGTATTTTAGTTCTAAACTTACCTTTGTTTGATTTTCTAGACATATCTGTTGTGAAAAATCCAAACTCATCATTTTAACATTTACTACAATTTTTTAAAATTAACGAACTTTAAATCTCCACCAACAAACTCATGGTAAAAATGATTTTAATTTGTATCATGTTGTCTAAAAATATTTAAGAAATTTAAGTTGACTCTGACTAACTGTTTTGGTATTTTTGAATAAGTTTGAGCTAAATAAAAACAATCTATTCCTTTATGTCTTCCTCTAGTAAAATATTCTCTTAAAATGTCTTGATTTTATGGAATAAATCGTCAAGTACAACAACTGAATTTTCTTAACATTCATTAAATGGAATAATTTATTCATTATTTTCAATAAAACTAACAATGTTTTAATTAATTTTGTCTTCAATTTATTACATTATTTTATAAATTCTTGATAATTTATTTGTTCTAAACTTATGTAATTAATATATATAAATGTTTAACTTTGTTCAAATTTAACCATCATGGAGCTAAAATATAATTATCAATCATTAATGTTGTTTTACCACAATCACTTTGTCCAATTATTGCACATCTAATAGAATTTGGTAAAAATTTACCATGTTTGCGTTTAGACTTATTTTTTGGAATTCTTACTTTTGGTTCCCAATCTGTTTTGTTCATTTATTTAATAATTATTTTAGATGTAAATAAGTAGATTATTTCAACTTAGTGATAAGTCATCAGTTCTCAAAAAAGGATTAACTGTTCCAATACATGACATTTATACTAACATCTCATTAGTTGGTTTTATTCAACTTTTTTAACTCCAAATATTACAACACAAAATAATAAACCTTATTGTGATGGAGAAACGATAGAAATTCCTGTAGGTCAATATAGTTTTATAAATTTAAAAACATTTATTCATTGAAAAAGCCTAATATACATATTAAAGCAGATGAAATTTAAAAAGGAAGTGATGTAAAATTATATATGGATATAAAAGATAGTATTGGATATTTACTTGGTTTTAGTAATTAAGTTGTTGAAGGTAATGGAAAAGCTATAACTAAAAATGTTCCTAAAATAAGTCCTTCTGAATTAATAAATATAAATTTTAATCTTGCTGATGGAATGTATGTAAAACATAATGATGATTCTCATAAGGAAACTAAACATAATGCAGAGTTTCGTGGACCAACAATTTATGACCCAAAATATCCTGTAAACGTTCCTATTTTTGATACAATTCAAGTTTTATAAGTTACTATAACTGATGAAAATGATTATTTAATTGACTTTAATTGTGCTACTGTAACATTTGGTTTAGAAATATCTTAATAAAATTGTTCCTTAATAAATAAAAAATTGCTAAAACAATCGTGAATAAAATTGAAAGTTATCAGTTTTACTCATACCCTGTGAATGAGAAAACTACAATTAATTTAAATGTTCCTAAGAAAGATACAGAAATTAAAATAAATATTGGTGATGAATGGCGTCATCCAAAGCATGCAAATTATACATGAAGTTTAGTATTATTGGAAATGATGGTACAGAGTATCCAAGTTATGATGGAAAATCAAATAAAAAATTAATTGATAATTATGTAGCAAAACTGTTAGATTATATAACGATAAAGAAAGGATATAATATTTGATCTAGAATTGAGCATCCTTTTATTTCTTCATCAGTTTTAGTACATCTAACTTTATCTGTAACTGATAAAATAGGTTTAGAAGCACATATTCTTAATACAGGAAAAATAAATAGTAAAAGAAATGAAGTACTTTATCCAGTGTCAATGCTTGGTGGATTTTTTACAGATTATAAAGAAAAATAATTTTTACATGTAGTTCGTCTTCTGGAGATGTAATTCAAATTTGGTCTGATACAAATGATGCTGGTGTTAAAATAAAAGATACACTTCCAAAAGAAGGTAAAATAGTTATAGAATCTATGGAAATTCGTGTTCCTGTTGTTAAATATTAATCAAATTATGAAATTAAACAATCTGAAAACATTCCTAAAAATCCAAAAATATCTATTTCTTTTTATGAACTTCAAACAGAAGTAGTTGCTGGATTATCCGGTAAAAACAGTTTTGAACTACGTACCACAAATTACTATAACTCTACGGAATTTGATATGCCATACTTCATATTTGTTACATTTCAAACAAACCATACAAATTATCAGTCAGTTGATTCGTCATTATTTGATCATGTTAAACTACTGAATATTTATTTAAAAAAAGGTAGAAATGAAGTTTTTCCTCACGAAATGTGGAATATTAATCCAGCAAATAATTTTCTTAAACTATATGACGCATTTCTAGATTTTAAAATAATTAATTTACTAAAATCAGATATTGATATTAATCCATTTAGTTTTGTAAGTAATTACCCAATTTATGTGATCAACATGACATGTAGAAAAAATGTTGTAACTACACAGAAAACTACTATGAATCTTTGTGCAACTTTTAATGATACAATTTCAAATGATACACTTGCTTATGTGATTATGTATGGTAAAAATAATCTTAAATATGATGCACAATGTAGATTACTTACTGAAAATTTTCGATTATTCATATTTGTTTCACTATAAATGAATGAAAAACTAAAAAAAATTATGAAAGTGTTAACTTGATGCTTATACACATTTCTGAAACATTTTAAGAAAGATAGAAAAAATAAAAACTGAAAATTTTACTCTCTTACTTATTAAATGATTTCTGATTTTATTCATTATATTCTTTCTGGATAGCTCCTTTAATGTAGGTTATGTTGCATTTTGAATTTTTAAAATGGGCTAATATTTGGCTGAGAAATCGTCGCTTAATCTAAAGTCAAAAAGTGCTGAATCATGAAAATCGACTTTTTTGTTTATTATGTTATTTTGATATGGCCTACTGTAGTTTCTGCACGAACATATTTGAAGAAAAAATGTGGTTTTTTGCATTTTATAACAAAAAATTGGGTTTGTGGCATTTTATATGTTTGAAGCTGTACTTTCAGAACAGTATAGACATCCATGTTTGCTAGTGTGGACTAACTAGACTCTAACTTCTGTCAACAAATGGCACTGAAGTAAGTTCCATTTACTTTAATGTGGGAATATACTTTACTTTAGATATAATTTTCTCCATCCTTGTTTTTAATTTTGTTGATCAAAATCACATTCATCAGTTGTTCACATTTGTTATCCAATTTTAAAATGGAATAATGTAAAGAAAATAATGAATTTGAGCCTGAAATAAGCTGATAAAGAAGTTGATTTTTAGAAGATACTTTGCCGGTAGAACTCCAACTACATATAAATTCTTCAAGCTCCTTTATTTCAGCCAAACTTTACACAATCATTGACCAATGAGAGTGTGCATATCAAAGATCATTATAACGTATTCCAGTGCCAGATAAAGGTATCGACAGACATGAAGGTGATATGGTTCTCGATGTTATGGTTTTGCTGCAGCCGCCTTTGTTCCTGAATGTCGCGACTCCATTCCATCGTATGTCTCGGAAGCACATCCCCATAAACAGAGTTCACCAGGATGAATCTGTTACACACCCACCAGAGTGACTCTGGAACACAGTAATGTGCTGAAGACCTCGACAGCGATGTTTCTCGCGCCACCAGCGTGGACACCCTGACGACAGTGACTCTTCCTGCATCAGCATGGATCGGATCTGACTGCTCATTCACTCTCGTCGATACGAGTGCGACAGCAACGCGCTGTCGATGCAGGCGAACGGATTTTTCACGGTCTCTTTAAATGTGGTTGGCTCCTATGTTAAGCTTCAGTATTTAAGTGAGACATTATGAGCAGCGGAAGTTGACATTGCCTTATTACAAGAGATATGGATGGATACTTGCCCTGATTTTTATGATTGTACTGGATATGTCACCCCAGCCGCCGATGGAGTAGTAGAGCATCGCTTATCGTGCGTGATGTCATTGCTGTTGAAGACGTCACTTACTTGCAGTCAGCGCAAGGGCTATCACTAGCGGTACACGTGATGAGACAAGTGAATCTCTAAGATCCATCCATCATGGAGCAACGATGAGAGTGCTCACAGTTCCGAAACAATCACGCCCTTTTCCCAGTATAATATGAGCACATCATTGTCGGTGGAGATTTCCACTACGTTCTTGCGATGATGGACCAGTATCCTAATTTCACCATCTGTCCATAGCCACATTACAGAGTACAATGACACAGTCTTGTATACACCTGCGATGTGGTGCATGGCGATTGTCGGCAATCGTCACGAGCCCCTCTTCCAGGCGACTGGATCGCATGTATTTGACTTCCCTCTCTCTTTGGACGTCCTAAATGCAGAAAGCTGGCATTCGGTCTTCCCAGATCAGCATCCAACGTCTAACAACATGTAGCAGTTGAGGTCAGTGGAAACTTAACGTTGCCTATTTACAGGAAGTAGATGGCGACGAATGGTCACAAACACATGAGAATCCTCTGAAAAATACATCACACAATACTCGTTCATACTTCTGTGGTGGGTACAATTTGCAAAGCCATTCTTACGCCATGTACTGGTCAGTATGGCACTGACACGCCGACTGGAAGACATAGTTTTCTTGATGCAACATGTCGTCGCAGATCTCAGATACCATCAAGAAGTGCTGATTCGTTCTTTACATTTACCTGACGACCGACGGCTCGTATCACAGGGGGACATCACAACAGCCTATGAAGCTCGCTATCATCATTACTAGTGTGAGCAAGACCAACACTGCGGCACTTACTGACATACCACAGATTATTCATTGTATCCTTGATGGACAGAGGATGGACTCTCTTTTAATAAACATCTCCACTGAAGACATTACTAATGCGCTCGCCAAGGGGGCTCTTAACCAATAGCTAGAGCCAGACAGACTGCCGTTAGAACTGTATGCCACCTTTAAAGATTTCATGCTGCTGCAATGAAGACAAATGAACCAGGAGCTACTGTCCCTTGTGAGGTAAAGGGCGAGTTGTAGCGCCCTGAAAATATTCTAAGTTCGAAGTTGGCGTGGCCGCACAGGTCGCTCGGCAAGCCGAGGCTCGTCAGCAACTGCGTAGTGTCGAACATTAGCCAGAGCAAGAGGGGTAGCCCCAGCACGTGGTCCAGGCCCCCCGCGTGGCTGGGAATTCCATGCTGACGCTCTGTCAAGGAATGGGTTTTGTGTCGATGAAGGATATTTGTATGCCGGGAGTGCCAAAGATGGCGGACATTGTGAAACAGTCATGGCAGAGATTTCACAGTTCATGTAGAAAATAATAGTAGCCAGACGAATAATGATACCTCAAAAGGAAACATGTACATTACCATTATTTGAACGACAATTCTCATGGTGTAATCAGATTTTCAATATCTTTATCAGTTTGAAGTTTAGTATCTGACTGTAAATTATACAAGCAGCACACAGCAACGAATTTCCAAAATCTAAACGATTCATACGATTTTGTCGATCGACGTGTCTTTACAAATCTATTAGTCTAAACGTAAATTGGAATGAATTACAGACATGTAACTTGAATAGTACATGAGTTATTGGAGGTCAAAGTGGCCAATTACCACAGATCACGTCATGCTATAAGTACTCCACAGTTACGCGAAAAAATCGGTAGCAGCATGCTTATAAATATATATTTATTTGTCTATGTCTTTGTTTATATCCGATATATACTATTCATGAACAAACTGGTCAAATTTTTGTTTATTTAATTTGTTTATGTATTTAATAATGTGTGTTGAAGCGTGTCTATGGTCCAGCCTTAGGAATAGTTTTTAAAATGTAAATTCAGTGTTTCCTGTGTGTTTCAATATGTTTGTGAGTGTGCGTTGTCTTGGAGACATGGCGGGAGCGCTCTAGCCAATCACAGCCCTCGTTACTATGGTAGGCGACTACCGAAGTTAATGGAGACACTGTATGGAAGTAGGGGAGCAGCATCGGGTCGCACACGACACGGGGGAGTGCTGAACAGCACGGCGCGACGGACGGTCGCGGGAAAGACTCGGAGAGTGTTGAGCAGTTTGCATGTGGTCGCAGGAGATAGAAATATTTTGTTGTGCCGACTTATGCACTTGTGAGATTTCCTCAGGGAAGACGTAGAATTCGTTTAGAAGTGAATATCTCGGGAGCTATGTTGTTGTTCATAACTAATTACGTGAAGTAGGAATCTATTGTTTCCCTGTTATTAAACTTATATTTTATTTAATTGCTGGACCATCGACACCAATAAGTGTTTTACAGTAATAAATGGTATTCTTAAAGGTACTTCTGCTATCGTACTCATCATTTAACGTCGTAAATATGGTAACTGCAATTTTTAATTAATTTCAATCTTTCATTAATAAATTTGTATGTTACATTCATTATTTGCAACTGCCGAGTGATAGGTACCTTCGACCATTCTATTCATGTGTATATTCATTTTGTATACTTTTGACTCAGCAGTATTTGGCTTGTAATGTGGCAACTACGTATCCCAGCCCCTAGACAACGAAACCAGCCAAAACTTTTAATATTTTAACTCTGAGTCTGAGGGTACTTAGTTGAGGGTCACATTTACATTCAAAAGCCCGCACCCTTAGGACGCATCCACCCCCGACTATCTGGAAGGTCTAATTATTCCGATGCCCAAACCATGTGGAGGCATGCAGCTTGAGAAATTGGCCAATTACTTTACTCATCCCAGATTTTAAGATTTTTACTCGCCTACTCGCAATGCGTCTCACACGAGTCCTATCCAAGTCCTGTCCCTCGCAGAGATATCTCTGGATGGAGATACTAACATACAATCTCCGCTACATAATTACAGTGACCTTATCGCCTATGGAACTGTCTGTAGACTCCAGGGAGCCACAATTTTCGTCGTCATTCGATCGTGTGAGTCATACCTTCCTCACGAAGGTGGTGGAACGGATGATTTGTCCACTTGCCTTCGTTCTCATAATCAAACGCCTATTACGTGATGCTTCGTAAAGTGTGTTGGTCAATGGACGGAGGAAGAAACCAATATCGATCACCCGTTCAGTCAGGGTTGTCCCCTTTCAGTCATCATGTACACCATAGCACTAGAATTACTTCTCTGCAGCCTGCATCGTCCTTTATCAGTGACTAACCTGTAGGGCCACCCATTCACGTGTCATTCCTATACAGACGACGTACGTCTTCATAGTATGCACCAGCGAGAATGTTCAAGAGGCAACATGGGGGGTGAAGCAATACGGGAGAGGAGTGGGCAGCGATACGAAAGACGCCAAATCCTGCACAATAAGCACTGGAATACAGGTGAAAGTGTGGCTTCGTTCAGGGTGCCGGAGACTTTACGCTGTCTAGGAATACCTGTTGCTCGAGACATCCGTCGCACTGCGGCGATCAGCTTTCGGCGTCTCCTTCAGGACATCAGGACGGGCGTTCGAGGTCAGTTGTTGCGAGCAATGGACGAGTTGCAAAAGGTGCAGTTCATTAACATTCAAATAGCATCGTGTGTAACACTCTTTGCACGAAGTTTACCTCTCTCTACAGTGATGGCATGTCAGATCCAAGCAGCCTTCAGTTATTTTGTCAGTACTGGTCACACGTATAAGGTCAAGTATGACATCCTCACACTCTCTAAGCGAAGAGGGGATCTATCTCTGGTCAATGTCTATGTGCGCACTACGGCTCCTTATGTACATACAATCTTGTAGTTGTGAAATTTCAACCTAAACGGTATCACTGGACTTCTGGTCGATGAACTTGCACCTAGTTCATGTCAACTGCCAGTCGCCCAAATCCACAGTGCACCAGCGTTGTCACATATCAAGCTCTTTCTTCGTGAATGCCGTTATGTTCTCGCACTAGGGCTCAAACTATGTGGGATGTTTGTCGCCTCTTAATGCGGACCCACCCCTACATCGCAGCCGAAGGACATCACCCAGACGTTAGGTGGCTGGTGATGGGGCGCGCAGTTCTTCAACCACACTTCACCACGGAAATGAGCGCCCCCTTGTTACATCCATGTGATCGGTAAATTCCCGAATCGACACAGACTCCTTGCCACCGTCCTGGCCGACACACACCCTCTGCCGGAAGTGCATTGTGGACGACACGGACGAACACCTCCTGATCTGCGGCATGGCGGCGGACGTTTTCCATCCGGTGTCTATCAGGACGCAACGTATTTTCCACAATCAGAGATGCATACGATAATGTGGATAAAACGGTATGGCCGTACTGTATCTGTTCAGAAACCACCCAAAAATGTGATCGTTTTTTAAACGTTTTTGCTAACACGACATTACATAATGATGGGACTCGTCAAATTCGGGTCCCCTGTTGCTAACTACTTAGGGAGTATTTTTTACAACCCACCCCACAGTTGGAATCTTCTCGGCCACCGGAGTTGAAAGGTGCAGTTCTCTTCTTATTAACAGCGAAGGCTTGGCGTTGCATCCAGATCGCCAGTCCCCTACCGGTGTCTGGAGTCTTCGAAACGAGCGGTCGCCGATTTGTTTTCGCAGATAACGAGCATCTTCGAGTTATTTCTTCCCTGTTTCCTGCGTTAATTACAGATAAAAACACAATTTCCGTGTTATTTAACATGAAAACTGATAATTCTGTAACATCAGTGAAACATGTGTATGTAAAAGAAGAAAAAATTGAGTTTGATCAAGGTGGAAACATATTTATTTGTGAGCAAACACCGACATAAGATCTTCAATCTCTGGATGAATGTCACTGATACTATGACCCTCAGGTGACATCCAATTACTAGTCCATGTTCGATATCTAAAAAACTGAAGGCAGATATCTGAAATCTCACATATTTCAAGTTGCTCAAACTATATTTTAAAGCATACTTCAGACTCAAATTATGTAAATATAGGTGCCCCACAGGATAGTGTCCTTGGCCCAATACTATTCCTCACTTACGTAAATGACTTCCCACAGAGCATCAAGCATGGACAAACAATATTATTTGCAGATGACTCAAATGTTCTAATCAGTGACAAATCACCAGATGCACTGAAAAAAAAGCTGAACAAACACTAAACAGTGTACGTGAGTGGGCATCCAATAATAAGCTAATACTAAATTTAAAAAAAACAAATGCTGTTAACTTCTATGTCTGCAAAAAACCACACTATAACAACTTTAAGTTAAACGATGACACTATAGAATGTGTAGACTACACAAAATTTCTTGGTATGCATGTTGACAGTCAGTTAAAGTGGGAAGAACATATTAAAATACTTAGTAACAGAATCGCTACAGCATGCTATGCTCTTAGAATTCTGACTGCTGTGTGTGATACTACATGTGTCATATCTGTATATTTTTCTTATATCCACTCTGTTATTACCTATGGAATAATATTTTGGGGAGTCAACAGTAAATATATTCAAATAGTTCTCAAATTACAGAAAAGAGGAATTCGATTATAACCAAGAGTGGCAGTAGGCCTCACTGCCTTGAACATTTCCAAAAGCTGGAAATACTAACTTTCCCCTGTGAATACATTTTTCAAAGTATTATGTATGTAAAAAAAGAAAATATTGACTATGTTAAAAATTTTTTTAGTACACAGCTATGAAACTACAAACCTATACAATCTGCATCTGGAGAGGAAAAATAAAGTTAAAACTATGCAGAGCTTGTTGTACAATGCAGTTAAATTATATAATAAATCACCCCAAAATATAAAAGATATTGACACAATTGGACAGTTCAAAACAAAACTAAATTTTTTTTTATTAATTAAAAGTTATTATGCAGTAATGGACTATCTGAATTAAAACATGTAGTTAATTAAAGTAGCCTGCGTTGTAATACATGAGGAATTAATTATAATATGTAATCCAGAATTGTTCAGTACTATAAGAAAATTACATAAGGATATAAAACTAATGTAAGACACTTTAAAAATGTGTGTAAATATTAATTTTGTGTGTATAAATTGTAGATATATTGTATTGTATATGATTTTGCTGACGAAATCCACACAATGTAAATTGTTACATGGATTAATGAAGAAATCAATAAATCAATCAAAATGTCACTGAGTTCTTCTGACTGACGCTTTCTGCTCTCAGTGCTTCTGGACTGAACTCCCTACCTCCTTTTATATTTACGGTTATACCTTTCGTGACATCCAATGGTCAATTTCACATTGCATTGAGTGTCTGGACACATTTGATCTGATAGTGTATTGTACTCTCCGTTTTTCATATGCTTTTGTCCCGCATCAGCGCAGATTTAGCATGGTTATTAATGGGTTTGGCATGGTTAATTTAAGGGGTGGCCGGACGCCTTTCCTGTCGCCGCCCTGTTACCTCCCAGTTAGGAATATGTGCAACCCAAATGTCTGCGTGTAGTGCTAATCAAGGAAAATTGAGCGAAACTTCTCTAAACATTTTCCGAATCGTGTAACTGAGGCAGGGATGGGGTACCAGTCCGGTATTCTTGTAGTAGTATGTGAGAAACCGCCTAAAGCCACATCCTGGCTGACCAGCACACTGACCGTTATCGTTAATCTACCGGCCGGATTAGATCTGTGGCCGGCGCACCTCCAAGTTCCGGAAGGAGCGCTTTCTGTATTGTACCGGAAAAGCTATACACGTATTGCTTACGATGTCTGTATCACATACAAACTGATAGACTGGCATTAAGCGTACTGATAAGCTTAATACGCACTCTGCTTGACATTTTCTGAGGAACAACTGAAATTTACTAAAGATCAACTTCCAGTTGCTAGGGGGCAACCGACAATTGATATGAAACACCAGACCAATGATTGTTAAAGGAAATACACAGGGCGATACGTGTTAACTACAACGAAGCCCTAGCACGAACGCTCTTTATGTACACTACAGTTCATGCAGTACGGCGTTTGACGAAGGTTGTTGTGGAACCGATTAGTGCGACATTCCGTGCGGTGCGGCATCATGTCTGCAGAACGACATTTGAGTGCTTACAAGCTGTTGGACAGCTCGAAAGCGGTGAAAGTATCACAACTGTGGCTACAGTAATGAGTGTGTCCAAAAGTGTCATCTCACAACTAAAAGAGAATGCTGAAGCTGGAAATGCTATGTGGAAGGATGCCGGTGTCCGTAGAAGGATCACCACTCCGCAGCAGGGTCGATACGTAGCCCTGGTGGCGAAAAGGAACAGACAGATCACTCCTAGGCAGATAGTTGCAGACCTTGCAAGTCTACCGGTACACTTGTTTCTGATAGAACTATTTCGTGGCGATTAAATCAGGCTGGTTTGTGCCCTCAGGATCCTGTTAAGTGCATCCCACTTCAACCACGACATCGCCGAGAAAGAGTTAATAGGTGTAGGGGCCATGCTGGCTGGGATCAGCAGCAGAGGCCTATAATGATATTCTCCGAGGAATCTCGCTTCCCTGCGGCAAGTGATTCTGGTCACCAATTGGTGTGGAGAGAGAGGGGAACACGTTACACATACAAAAACGATCATGAAGGTCGTCGGTATGGCCTAGGCGTAATGGTGTGCGCCGGTATTAGGCACAATGGCCGAACAGCGCTCATGTGTAAGGGAACCCTTAAAGTACAGGAGTATTGCAGGGAGATTATCCTGGATCACGTCCGGCTGTTTAGGTTTGCGGTACGTCCCGACGTTTCGTATATGGACCATGTCCACCCATACAAGATCGCTGAGGTGTCGGGCACACTGCAAAGTGAAGATAGTGAGTGTGTGCAATGGCCTGCCTACTCCCCGGACCTAAGCCCTGTAGAGGATGGCAGGATGCTCTTGGTAGACGTTTTTCTCACCTAACAGCCACTCTCCGAAACGTGCAAGAACTGAAAACCGCCTTGAGAGAGGAATGGGGCAATATCCCCTAAGAACTCCTCACCAGTTTGGTAGCGAGCATGAGAATAGTTGCAAAATGTGCATTAGTGTCCGAGGAGGGCATATTCCTTACTGGGAGGCCGATAACGACCTGTTGGGAATCTGACCTATTTCAAACATGAAAGTTATTTATGTATGTTGTCCTGTTTATCATGTGGTGAAATCTGTACCTCTTTTCGTTGTAAATATATCACTCCACCTCTGTTACGTATGTACTGTATTTCATGCCGTCCATCACTGCCTGTGATTATTCCTATTGAATGATATCTCTGTTCCTTAGCAGTTGTCAAGAAGTGAAGATATGAAGAAGGTATGAACAAATAAATCTTAAATTCAAAGATTAAAAATATAAGAATATAAGGCTAAAACAGTAGGCCATGTGCGTACTGGAACAGCTACTATACTAGTCTATACCGACAAAATTACTGGTGAAAGTGATGAAGTGGAAAAGGGGAAGTGGCAGAAGCAAGGAAGGATTCAGTGCATCTGGGGAATGAAGAACAAAAAGCATGCTGTCTGATAGTGAGAAAAAAATGTCATTCTCATGACAGTAAATGTGATGTTGGATATAGAACAAGCGAAGGTAGAAAACTAATACAATTTCAAATTATGGCTATTAATAAACACCAGTCGCAGAATACTGTCTTCATGCTTAAGGAGCAAATACAATTCCACTATCAGCACTTGCTAAATGAGCAGTGCCGGCCGGAGTGGCCGTGAGGTTCTAGGCGCTACAGTCTGGAGCCGCGAGACCGCTACGGTCGCGGGTTCGAATCCTGCCTCGGGCATGGAGGTGTGTGATGTCGTTAGGTTAGTTAGGTTTAAGTAGTTCTAAGTTCTAGGGGACTGATGACCTCAGAATTTGAGTCCCATAGTGCTCAGAGCCATTAAATGAACAGTAGCCACTTAACAGTTTTGAATTTCTTTTGGGTGTTTTACTGAATAGCAGAGCCAAGAAACAATCCCTACAGCAGAGCGCAGCGTGTCCCGTTCACATGGAGTCCAAATAGTGAGCGGCGAAATCTGCTCTTGACACATGGAAAACGAAACTTAGGATGCTGTAGAAGAATCGTGTAAACATAAAATGACAACTCGGCTACACTCACAAAAATTTCTAAATTATTAATAGTTTATTCCGTCTTGCTAGATAAGCTTACAGAAAATGAGTAATCACCCCAGTGTGCACGCACAGATGAGGTGTTAAGCCTTTACAGATAATGTAGCGATCGAGTCACGTGCTAAACTGATCCTGCACTGCTTCTACATGAGCCTAAGGCAGGAGTAATCAGTGAGACATTTAGGTTTCAAGTGGATACGATTTGTAAACATGGGTAAATGTAAGGACGTGAAAGAGTGGGAAAAAGGGGCAATCATGTTCGGCTTTGCCCGTGGCTATACGATATGTAAGGTGCTACATTTGTTGGTGTTTCACGGTGGACTGCTCAACGTCCCCACAGGCAGTAGTGTAACACACCTGGCCACGAAACACGACGTCAGAATTTTGATCGGAGGGATCGGAGACGCGTTTCACGGCTTGTAAATCAAAATCACTTCCAAACCTGACAGGGATTGCTACTTGGCAGTGAATGAGGGTCCATGGCCAACTGTTAGGGAGAGAACATTACGACGGGAACAGCATGCAATGATCATCTAGAGCCGATCACGGAGCAAGAGGCCCTTGCTCACACATGCACATAAAGAAGACAATAGCAAAGTTAATCCAGCAGGAAGAATATGTGAATCATTTTCTGAAAACTCCCCCACCCTGTTTTATCTCGAATGGCCGGCGAAATCATGTGACTTAAAACCCATAAAAATTCTGTGGAACGTGTTGGAACAACGGGTAAAACGCTAACTTGGGCATCCCCGCATTTGGTGGTATTGCGCGATCAAATTCTCGTGTAGTGGATTAACATGGATGTGACGTACCAGTACAACCATGAGGCTATCAAATCCAGGGGTGGAATTACACGGTATTAAATGATATATACTGCAGAAATGCGTTCTCCATTTTTCGTTAAATTTCCAGAAGGGGCCTTTCTCCCTCTTCACCAACACTTGTATCTTTACAGGTGTAGATTTTCAAAAGCTCTCGATTTACAAAATAAACTTAATTAAATGGAAAAAAGGGAGTGAAAATTATCTGACTCTCACATAAGGTGAGTCGTTTCGAATGAGAGGTCACGTGTCTAGAATTGTGCATCCAACAAGAAAGCGAGAGGGCACTATCCACTTCGTAGCACACAGCGCTGTTACCGATGATACACAAGCTAACATTATTGTATTACCCGTGAAATATAAGCTAACGTTATTGTTTTTATTGCTGCAAGAATTGTCACCTGCACACTCATGTTTTACAAGAAATATGTATTAATTCGGTACTAAACAATGCTGTTCGAAGTAGGTACAGCACCAAAGTTATCAGCACGAATACACACAGAGCGTCAGCTGAATGCCAAATCGGATGTTCCACCAACGTCCTGTGAAGTGTTTGTTTATATGTAAATACTAGTAGGTCAAAGGAACAGAGTGTTTCTACATTACATTACTATACTTATTACGCTTTTGCATGTTAGTCCTGTAGGGTATTTTTTCAATTAATCATATGTAACAGTATCAAACCGAAGTTAGACTTCCATAACTGACCCTTATGGTTTAAATACCTACAAGTAGAGCTTTATTCTGCGTTTATTTTGAATCTGTGTTGTAGAACGCAATTACAGGGCAACAGAGTCCTTTGACCTATTTTGGAATGCGTGTTCGTTTTCACTGATTTCAATATATTCAGTAATTAGTGAAACATTGTATTCCGTTAACTAACTAATTGTACTTCATTTGTAGAGCGAGTAAGATGTCTACCTACCATTGCTCTGTCAATCTCTTTAGAATTATTTGCTGGATATGGGTTTAGGGATGATTGAAATCCACTTCAGATCTGAACAGCTTGAAAGGGCCCACGTAGCGTACTTTCGAGAATTTGTAAATTTTCTTGTGGATAGATATTACCTCTTACTTTGCAGGATATCTGTCTGATCTGAAGCAAGGCCCTAATTTTTCAACACATTGACTTTGAAAAACAATATTGTCGAAATAAAATAAAGTATAGCTTGGACAAAAGGCCAACGGATTTCCAAATGACCAAAAAACATGCAAAATGACCAAACAAAGACTTGTTCTCTGAACTCGAAAGAAATGCGGACTGTCCCAAGCTTTTACTGTTGAAATTTTACAAATGGTAGAGTTTCCTAAACTGAATACTAGTGATCCGATGGGAATACTTAGTTCCTTACTGACATAAAGAACTTAGTTACTATATCAGCATCTCAAGGTAATAGGAACTGTTTATAGTGGCAATTACTAGCCTCCATGCATGCATTGTAGACTGATGAGCCAAAACATTGTGATTACCTACTAAAAGCATGCTGGTCCATTTCTGGAACGTAACTTAGCAGTAATTCTGCGAGTCATGAATTCGACAAATACTTGATAGGTTCCCAGAGTTTGGTAGTACCAGATGCCTAAGCACATGTCACACACTTCCGGTAAATTACGGGTGGTTGGTACGTGGGTGTGGAGCTGGCGCATGATAGCGTTCCAAATGGGTTTCATCGGATACAGATAAGTGGAATCTGATAGCCAACACATGAACGTGAGCTCAATATCATGTTCCTCAAATCATTTCATCAAGGTTCTGGCCTTGTGACGCAGACGGTTATCCTGCTGGAAGATGCCATGCCTATTGAGGAAGACATCAAGGACAAGTGGTTACAGGTGGTCCCTAATAAGGGTCACGTAGTCCACAGCTGTCATGGTGCCTCCAATTACTACGCAGGTCTTATGAAAACCCAGGTGAATGCCCCCATAATATAATACTGCTGCCACTGGCTTCCTACCTGGAGTGCTGGATGTTTCGAGCAGCCATTAGTAGTGGGACAAAAGTTCATGTGACCACACTCTGCATTGTTGCCAAATTTATTCAAGATGGTGGATCCAAGATGGTAGCAATAGATATGGCAATGTCGCAATGACATCGTGGACTGTGCGGCCGGTCCTGGCGGAGGTTCGAGTCCTCCCTCGGGCATGGGTGTTTGTGTTTGTCCTTAGGATAATTTAGGTTAAGTAGTGTGTAAGCTTAGGGACTGATGACCTTAGCAGTTAAGTCCCATAAGATTTCACACACATTTGAACATTTTGTCATAGTGACATAATGCCAGGAAGTTAAAACTTTGCTGGGAAAATAGGTCAATTGGGCAACCACCACTAACCTAATATCCTCCACTCCCCTCCCCCCTCCCTTCCCCCAGAAAATGGCGGGAAGTTCAAATTTTGGTGGAAAAAAGTTCACTTGGGCTACCAGCCACTCGTAAATTATCGAAATAATGCGGTACACTGATTTACAGACACGCAAAAAACTCATAAATTACCGGATTAACGTATTTCACACCTTACAGAGCTGCAAACTACTAGTAGATCGGAATAATGCATGTAAAACGCTCTGCAGACACGCTCACTGTAGAAATAATGCGTTGCACAGTCTACAGACATGAAAACAACTCGAAAATTGTCAAAATGATACATGTGAAACGCTCTGCAGACACGCTTACTAATTGCAAACAGTCGAAATAACGCAGTACATAGCCTACAGATGTGCAAACTACTTGTAAATTACCGAAATAATGCAGTACACTGATGTAAATACATGTAAAGAATTCGTAAATTGTCAAAATGTTCAAAATGGCTCTGAGCACTATGGGGCTTAACATCTGTGGTCATCAGTCCCCTAGAACTTAGAACTACTTAAACCTAACTAACCTAAGGACATCACACACATCCATGCCCGAGGCAGGATTCGAACCTGCGACCGTAGCGGTCACGCAGTTCCAAACTGAAGCGCCTAGAACCGCACGGCCACAGCGGCCGGCCTCAAAATGTTCAAATGTGTGTGAATTCCTGAGGTACCAAACTGCTGAGGTCATCGGTCCCTAGACTTACACATTATTTAAACTAATTTAAACTAACTTATACTAAGAACAACACACACACATCCATGCCTGATGGAGGAATCGTTCCACTGGCGGGAAGGGCTACGCAATCCATCACCTGGCACCTGAAACTGCGGGGCCACTCCACGTGGCAATTGTCAAAAAATAATGCATGTAAGAGGCTCCACAAACATGCTGACAAGGCTTAAACAGCCGAAAATAATGCACTGCACAAATAGTCATTGCATGTAACAAACGCTTTCGAACTATCGTCTACCACAATGTGTCAGAGGCTCCAACACAAGCACGCGCTGAAGCAGCCGCAAGCCACTGCCTGACAGACAAATGCAAGGCCGCGAGCTATTCCTTTCAGGCTACTACCGCATACAGCCAGTAGGAGAAAGTCGCGTCTATTTTCGGGTATACAGTTAGAATTCTTCGAGTGTTATATAGACGTAACATGTCTATGTAAGTAAGAGCCAAGTCACCCTCTGCACGTGTTTACTGTTGCTGGCGCGATGCCTCTGTACCTGCAGTCCAGCGAAGACCTAATTGCCTAGCGACTCATGCTCGCAGAAGCAGCTGAAGGGTTCTCAATGCTATACTGATGTCACAGGTCGCGCTAAAGGAATCTGTTGCAATGCTTCCTAGTACAGCACAGTGTGCATTGCTCCTGTCGATCCTAACAGGATATGCGAGATGCCTCTGGCCACACACGTGTTTACTGTGACTGACGTGACCTGCAATTCCAGGATCAAGCGAGAGATGTCTGCATAGCGGTTCACCTGCGCAGACGCAGCTAAAAGGTTTTCAATGTTATACTGACGCCACATGTCGGCGTAAATAAAATCCAAGTCTAATTCCCAGAAATAGTGAAGTGCTGCAGAAATAGTTAGCGGTCGCTTTTGTAGGAGCTCTCGTGATGTCTCAGCTTGTCTGTATGGAAATTCTTGTCCTAACAGGAGCTGTTTACGAAAATAGCCCAGAATAACACCGACTGCATTATTCCTGTTGGTCCTAACGAGTCACCCCATACGTCACATGTAGCCCTTCCTGAAAATCGCAACAGTGAATGGAAGTACTGAACAGTCATCTATCTACATTCGCTATTGAACTCTAAAAATAGAGAATGGGTGGTTTAGCGATGATGATGAAATTGGGAAACATTCTGTCGCACCATTGGTGAGTGTTGAAATTACTGTAATATTGATAAAATTCTTCACACTATCAACTGTGAAGTTCATTATTCCTGTAAATTAATGGTGTCTTTTCCATCCCATGTGTCCAAAGGTACGCTGTTGGTTATCACATAATGATTGATTGACATCGTTTGTTTCAGATGGGGAAAGAGTTTTGGTGGAGGGGCAACATATTCTGGGGATGGCTAGCACCAAAACAGTGATCGTGTATATGACTACAATATGAGAAATCAGTCGAAGTGGAACGCAGAGCCATCAGCTATTCCATCACTGGGACAGATGAGTTTCAGTGTAAAGGTCGTCAGTCACCTTTGGATAGCAGTTTGGAAACGGTCCACAACACCGCAAAACTCTTCCAGTTTCCTTGTGATGTAACTGTCTTTTATTTCAAATCATCCGGTGTGTGTGGTGTGTTATGGTAGCAGCAGTAACAACATGTTTTACACCGTGCGATGTCTGGTTTTCTACTAGAGGCACTGGATTAGAACGTGTTAATATCAGTTTAGAATCTGACACAGACCTTGAAGTCGTGGCACAAAAACAAAATGTATGGCAGTGCACAAAGCATGTTACAGTAGAAACAAAAAAGCAATGTTTCAAACAACGACACAGGGTCACAGGGAGCGTCTCTTGCGACTTACAGTATAGTCTGTGGGATACGGTCATTCTCCTGCAGTACAGGTGATGAAACTTTAAAGTGGTCTGTGCAGTGGATCAATACCTGTATATTTAATAGGATCGCCACATGTGCTCGGGGCCAGCATGCATACAGTATTTGTTTTCGATATATGGGAGGAGAGTTCTCTATCGGATGAAGTTAGTGGAGCTTTCATAATCGTAACTTTTCACTGCTGGATGGTACAGAATAACGATGATAGAATGTTGGGGTGATAGACGCCAATGGGTCCTGAGGGACGCCAATCTGCTTCAGAGTGCTGCACCACAATGCAGTAGCAAAATCCTCATCCTTCTACCAATCCCCATGGTGTGTATTATACTACCTTGTGTAGCAGGAGAGGGCTTTATTTGGAGCTGACCTTACACATCATGCACAGTTAGTGGAGCTATGACAACATGTTCACATTTCCATTGAATGATCAATACATAGATCCGTCAGCCGGCCGAAGTGGTCGTGCGGTTAAAGGCGCTGCAGTCTGGAACCGCAAGACCGCTACGGTCGCAGGTTCGAATCCTGCCTCGGGCATGGATGTTTGTGATGTCCTTAGGTTAGTTAGGTTTAACTGGTTCTAAGTTCTAGGGGACTAATGACCTCAGCAGTTGAGTCCCATAGTGCTCAGAGCCATTTGAACCATTTGAACATAGATCCGTCATAGTAAGTCAGCTTAGCTTGTTTCTACATGGGTTGCAGAAAGTGGTAGATATAGCTTTCTCTGACTTCTACTCAGTTCTGACTTAAATTGGAACGATCACATGCGCAAAGCTACAGGGATGGTAGTGCAGAGTCTGAGGGGTAGTTGCAAAATGCATAGGGACTACCTAAAACCACGTCGGAATTTTACTGTAGCAGATAGGTTCGAGAAAGGTGACTCATTTCGAGATATGAGAGTTCCAGAAATATGATTCACTAGTGGCTGTAATCACTAAAGGACTTCTCCATAGGATCCAACACAGGTATGTGGTTGGATGGAAAGGCTTGATTCCAAATCCAAGACAGCATTTCTACTGGATGACATAACACTAGGGATCTGAAAAAACCTGTGTACATTTCTTACAACCTCAATCAGCACACCATCTACCATTGGTGATCCTTCTCAATCAATCTTCACCTATACCCAGTGGATATATCGCAGAACCTCTGACATGGCATTGAGAGAGAATGCGTTACAAATACTGGAGAAACATCTACCGACGGCGTGGGGGCGCTGTAAATACCGATTGCATACAAGGTTTCTTAGCTGTATCACTTTCCAAATTCGGTGATTTTATCCCGAGGTTGCATCGTCGGCGATGTGTAAGTGCACTGCTTGTCGCGATATTTGTTTGGAAAAGCCACTCCATTCAGAGGTAATATCATACCTCGACTTATAAAGCCAATATAGCTTTTAACATGGATACTTGTGCACACCTGTAGAACGAAGACCGATTATGATAATAATATGCACGTTGGGATCCTGTTTTTATAACATATGGCCGTCTGTAAGATGAATACGGCTCTCTTTCTGAGACACAGTGGTACCACCCGCAAGAAAAACCTATGAGACATGTATACCCATCGCTGATTTTCGGTCAGTATTATTTCCTGTCGCCAGCAATCAGTTATTGACGGAGTATTATACTTAGTAGTAGGGGATAGGTGATAGGTTCGCCTTGAGCATCAGGTTTATAAAGTATGTGTGTTTGTGTGTGTTCCAACATGTGCAAAGGCAATAACTATGTCCAGTCATAAGAAAGGTATGGATTTGACGTGGAATACTGTGATAGCAAAGGGGAAAGTATGTCAAGTCATTAGAATGGTACAGATATTACTATTTCCAGAGACACAGCCGTCAGCAGGGTGTATTTCCGATACTTCACTCATTGTTGAATGTCATCCAATTGAGACAACTCTAAACATTCTGCGTGGCGTCTGTTTGTTCTATATCGTGTCTCCCTACCACTTTCGCGCAACGACGCTCTGAACGTGTTTTTTAGGGAATTGACTAGTTTGAACCTGGGAACTGTTGCTGGTAAGGAGACGTCAGACCATACATGATATGTAGAATTCAGAAGAGTTCAGTGACACTAGCGATGATATAACCAAATACTTAATGATCTCAGCGTCAGCTCCACTGCACTCCCTGTAAAAGAATCTTAATACTAACTAAATTTAGTGGAAGAGGTTCAAGGCTTTCCTATTTTTAGTTAGCTGGTAAAATAACGTCGAAAAAGCAGTTAAGTTTACAATTGGAAATTTTATTCTACTCACAAAGCATCGTTTATAAATTGCACTATTGATAAAAGGAAATGTTTTAATAGACGATGGTAAAAACCGACTGCGTTCAACAAAAATGTGAACGAATATTCCCTGAATGGGTTTCCAAGTTCTACAATGGATCGAAGGATGACCTATGCCATATCACATCTATAATCTAGGTTTAATTTAAGTTTCACAACTATCAAAATGGTCTACAGTGACCCTCAATTATCTTTAATTACTTATCTAACTTGTCGTAAATTACAGTGGCTGATGTGGCTTCTCAATAACTATATAACAGAAAAATCGTCACGTTTCAGATTTTTACTTCAAGTGGTAAATGTGAACACCATGAGCTTTAATTGACGATCGACACTAGTATTACGAAAAAAGGGGATGTAACAGATGAGACTTCTGCAGTTCTGAGTGAAGCCTTATGCGCTCAAAAATGCGGCATCGAGTGCGTTCATTACCTTGTCGTTGTTCGTCAGGGGGCGGCGGACAGCACAGCTCCGCTCACCTCGCCGTCTCGGAAGGAACTCTCCCCTAACTTCTCCTTACTACAATTTACCGAAGTTGGTTAAAAAAAAACTATCTGGCTGTGTTTTCATCTGTCCAATCAGGGTCTCAATGTTAACCTTAAGCTCCGCCTACAAAAATTCTGTGTATCCAATGAGAAACGTTATACTTTTCGTGGTGGGGCAATGTTTTTAAAGTTTGCAACGTAACAGAGACGCGAAAAAGTCTCACGCTAAAACTTGCGGGTGGTATGGACCTAGCGGTTAGCTGGCGACGTGGGTGTCCGTCCGTCCCTTATCGTAGGGCCTTCCAGCTTAACACGGTTCTGCTCTCGGCTTCTGTTCTCGTTTCTCCCCTCGGAATTGCGTCTGTCTCACGGTGGGAAGGTACGACATGCGTTTAGGCATTCTTGTGTTAGTCTGTGGTATTCAATTTGCTCACCCGTTACTTGTATTACTTTGGTCAATTTAATGTCACGATTTATTCGGAGCTATGTGACATACTACTGGATTTGCTTATCATGTCAGGGTTTTCATGGAAGGTGTTGGATTTGCCTGACACCTTACACAACGATCGTAATATTTAATTGTAAGTACAATGATAAAATATATATGTGGCCAGTTTCCTAGGATGATTCTATCTGTGTGTGCATGGCGCACTGGCGGTGGCCTGTGGCGGGAATGATTCACATTTCTGGCCAGCAGTAGGAGCTGTCCGAATGGAGACTCCTGTTGGGATGCAAGAATGTAGCTGACTCAACCGTGTCGTCCACTAGACGGCCGAATAGCACACTAATACTCAGTATGTGTTGGACAGCTTTCGTGATCGTGTGCAAATTTGAGAAGATTCAATATGGACATGTGTTTACACTGAATCATTATTCCCTCCCATATAAATTGTCTGACTGCTTCTTCACATTGCCCATCTGTATTTAGTTGAGAGAACATCGATTGTGGTGAGCGCATCTAGCAGGTGAATCACGGGTGGAAGATATTTGCTGGTTCTCTAGACATGAGAAGCACCTTAGTTGACTTTGTAAATTTTAGGGATGACTTGGAATCCGTTACATTTTCAAAATCGGTATTCGTGAGTGGAAATATCAGTTTCCTCTATTTATTCGAGTTTTCACATAAAGGACTTCACAGATGGGATGAATTACTAGTTACTCAGTGGTTTACAGCACGCTCCACCTCGCTAAAGTTTCGAGTTTCTAGAGACATAATTTCCTGTTTATATCTTCAGAATTTTGTTTCATGAACGATACTGCTATGCAAGCCATATAGCTATATGCTTTGTATTGAGAAGTATCGCATGAACGGTATAATATGGCAAAACATGTGAAAATACATGTGTTGTTGTAATCCCAGAGTCTGGAGATTGGTGTAGAAAACAAGCAAGCAAGCAGGTCGGGAACAGAAACGGTGACGTCTTTGTGCGGAGGGGAACTCACCCAGCCTTTGTACAACAGTTCTGAGTGTGACTTTGGTCCGCTGAGGGTGCTCTGGTCATGCATCGAGAGCGGATGACTTGTGACTGTTGGGTGCAGTGGATGACTGCCTGACCTCTTGGGAAATATCTGGTGCAATAAGGAATATACCTACGGTACATGTGCTTATGCTGTCTGTTTCGCGGTATATGTACGAGTGTCTGGCGGTCGATAGCTATATGAATGATGCAAAAGGGGCGATTTGTATGGACAGGATACGAATTGTATATTTACTACATCAACATGGTACGTGGTAATATATTAACAGGTTGGAAATTGTTTTCACGCACTAATATTCAAGCTTCGATTCTCAGTAGCAGAGCAGTGTAATTGTGCAAGTGTGTTTCGGTATTTGACGACCTGTAGGCCTCTTTTTCAGGGTTTAACTGTCAGTGCAATATGGCGATCTGTGCAAAGCAGTTTTACCACAGAAAGTCTCACCTGCAGAAAGGAAGAAAAAGTCGGACAGTGCTTCCACATTGGCAGCATCAGTAATTTGGCGGGTAAATTCAGTAAGAGTCGATCAGAATGCTCCATTCATTCGCAAGGCATCCTTTGTGCTGGGACGTAGGGGCCTCTACATAGCGGCGAGAACATTTATCATTTCTGAGTCGCACGCTGATAGCAGGACGTCGCTATTTCCAGGAAGGGTAACACGTGGCGGATGGGGTGCCCCATCGGGACCATCAGGAAGAATGCAGTCGGTGTTATTCTGGGTTATTTGCATAAACAGCTCCAGTTAGGACAAGAATTTCCATACAGAGAAGCTGAGACACTGTAATCCAGTCAGAGACAGCAAAGAACTGGCAGCAGCAGTCGAACGGAACGGACGGTTTTGAAAGGAATATATCAGTTGAACATTAACAAAATCAAAGCAATAATAATGGATTGTAGTCAAGTTAAATCAGGCGACGCTAACGGAATTAGATTAGGAAATGAGATATTAAAAATGGTATAAGGGGCGAAATAAAGTTTCCGTTCGAAGGTCACATTAATATTATCTACACACTTATCTACATGTCGGTGCTTATATACCCATATACCCGCATCGCAGTCACGCTGGGCTGCATATACGCTGCAGCAATTCACTCAAACGGAAACTCTTTAATGAATTTCGCTATTTAAGCAGTAAAATAATTGATGTTGGCATAAGTAGAGAGGATATAAAATGGAGATTGGCAATGATGACTGACTGCTGGTAGCACTTTGGAACTCTCGATGTTACTGATATCGCCTAACCGACCTGTTTACCTGTTACTGCTGAAACGTCCCCTTTCAATAATAGTACACGACTGTGCTTAACCTGACACACAATACTTTTAGCGCAACGCAATCTGACTTTCAAAATTCCCTACAAAAGAATGGCCCTGACTAACATTAAACTATACCTTTCACAAATCACTTACCTCACAAAAATCTTCGCTGCTCAAGCTACTGCAATACAGCCAGCTAAATAAAAGATTCAAACTATGGAAGGCACTAACTACTGATAGGGATAGTTAGCAAATGAAAGATATTAATAGAGAACAAAGAATGTATTTACCTTGATATCATCATATATATAGCAGTTCATGACAAATTACAAAACTTCGCCATCTCTCTCCCCACATCCACCACTGCTGGCGGCTCACCTCCAACTGCGCAACGCTACGCGCTGTTCGCAGCCAGCTGCCTAACACTACAATGGCGAGTATTACAACAATGCAAAGCAGCCACAGACTGCACACGGCACAGCCAGTGATTTTCATACTGAGGTGGCGTTACCAATAAAAAAACCTAAACAGCCTACTTACACTGCTTCTCTAGAGACAACACAATAATGCCTGCCTCCTTCTATAGAGATATGTTTTTGGGTACCCCTCTCATGATACGTAGGGTGTCCGGATACTTTATAGTTTCACTGCGGAACATTAGTCTATTGTCTCTGTCGTGTTCGCAGTTTTGACCATCAATGTTCAAAGAATAATGTATTTAGGTTTCGGTCTGTTAATAATATGGTAATAGCTCCTGATAAAACTGGAAGTGAAAGAAGGAGAAGAAGGGCTGTAATAGCTACAGACCAAACAAATAAGGGTGTCTGATCTAAAGTTATACTTTCTGATCGTATATTAATTGCTGTTGTAATGAAGTTTACTGCATCAAGAATTGATGATACACCTGGTAAATGAAGTGAAAAAATAGGTAACATATGAGATACTAAAAAATAAATTTATAAATTACATATTTTTTTAGGTTTATTCGATCGGAGTTCGGATTTGTGACAAGTTTTGAAAGAGTGGAGAACCAGAAGGAACTGCAGTTTGTGGGAGGTCCTGTGCTACAAGCAGAGGAAAATGTAGTCAGAAAATTCATTTTATAGCACTTACTATAATGAAGAAGACCCAAAAATTAAGGACGTCGTCATGTATGAAAAGGAACCTATATAAACTGGCAGATAAAGGTACACCCGTTTAGAGCTTCCTAGTTCACTCATGACTTCTTGTTGCGACAGTGCTTATGGAGTATACGAAAAGATGAAATTTACACTAGCGGTTCTGAGGTACTACCATGTGCAAAAGTATCCGAACGATCTGAATTGTGATCCGCCTGATTTGCATGTAACCAACATAACGTAGGTGTCTTGTGGGTCCTCTAATCGCTTTGCAGTACAGTCGTCGGCTCTACAGTGTCGTCGTAACTGCCGTCTGCTTCACATCTGCTGTGCGAGCTACGTTAATTTAAGTATTAACAGTATTTTCCTTACTTGTCACTTCTTCTTCCGTTTGTTTTTGCTTTTACGAAGCTTTAATTTTCGATTACTAGTAATAGTGTTCCGTAGATTTCGTGTTTGTTTTGAATACAGTCAGAGAGAGTCCCTTTAATCAGGTGTGGTGCCTTAGTGCTAGGGTTTGTTTTGAATACAGTCCAGAGACAGGTAGTGCTTATTTTAATTGGTTTCAAAAAGAAGTGTCTAGTAACCACAGTATAGTAAGCTATCGGCCTTTAGTGAATTAGCAGTCTAGTTAAAAGTTGATTAACTCTCTACAGTAAATTTATTTCTTAGTTTGGATAGGATGTGTGACTGCTGTGTAAGGACGCAGGAGGAGCTGGCTACTGTTCGTGAACAGTTGAGAGTCAGCCGTCTTCAGGCTGCTGCCTCGGAGTGTAGCGGCAGTGGGGAGTCTGGTCCGTCGCATGGTACACCCCAGGTGTTACATGCTTCACCCACGGTCCCTGTTGTCGAGACATCTTCGCGGGTACCGGGCGCGGTTGGGCCACCCTCTCCCCAAGGAGAGTGGTGGGTTCAGCGGCGTTCGCGACGCACGAGGCGGAGGGTCAATGTGGAGGCTGGCCGTGTGGCATCGCCAGCTCTGCCTGTGAATGGACATGGGGCCGCTCCTTCAGCATGGTCCGAGAAGGCACAAGGGGGGAAGGGTATATTAGTGATTCGGAGCTCCAACGTTAGACGGGTGATGGAGCCCCTTAGGTTCAAATGGTTCAAATGGCTCTGAGTACCATGGGACTTAACATCTGTGGCCATCAGTCCCTAGAACAGAACTACTTAAACCTAACTAACCTAAGGACATCACACACATCCATGCCCGAGGCAGGATTCGAACCTGCGATCGTAGCGGTCACGCGGGTCCAGACTGAAGCGCCTAGAACCGCTCGGCCACACCGGCCGGCAGCCCCTTAGGGAAATAGCGGTAAGGTCGGGGAAGAAGGCCAGTGTTCACTCTGTCTGCATTCCGGGGTCCTCATCCGAGATGTGGAGGAGGCGCTGCCGGCGGCGATAGAGAGCACTGGGTGCACCCGACTGAAAATTGTTGGTCATGTCGGCACCAATGACTCCTGCCGTCTGGGTTCAGAGGTCATCCTCAGTTCATACAGGCGGTTGGCGGAGTCGGTGAAGTCGGAAAGCCTAGCTCGCGGGGTGGAATCTGAGCTAACTATTTGTAGTATCGTTCCCAGACGCGATCGCGGTCCTCTGGTTTGGAGTCGAGTGGAAGGCTTAATCCAGAGGCTCAGACGATTCTGCGGAGATCTTGGGTGCAAATTTCTCGACCTCCGCTATCGGGTGGAGAAATTTAGGGTCCCCCTGAATAGGTCAGGCATGCACAACACGCAGGAAGCGGCTACAAGGGTAGTGGAGTACGTGTGGAGTGCACATGTGGGTTTCTTAGGTTAGAGAATTCCGTCCCTAGGCCCGACAAGACGCCCCCTGAGAAGCGACAAGGTAGCAGTAGGCAAAATGCAACAGGGAATGACAATGTTAATGTGGTAATAGTAAACTGCAGGAGCGTCTATAGAAAGGTCCCAGAACTGCTCTCATTAATAAACGGTCACAATGCCCACATAGTACTAGGGACGGAAAGTTGGCTGAAACCAGATGTAAACAGTAATGAAATTCTAAACTCAGATAGGAATGTATACCGCACAGACAGGCTGGACAGTGAAGGGGGAGGCGTGTTTATAGCGATAAAAAGTGCAATAGTATCGAAGGAAATTGACGTAGGTACGAAATGTGAAATAATTTGGGTGATAGTCACAGTTACAGCAGGCACAAACATGGTAACTGGATGTCTCTATAAGCCCCCTGGCTCAGCAACTGTTGTGGCAGAGCACCTGATGGGGAAATTTGGAAAATATTTCGAGTAGATTTCCCGACCATGTTATAGTTCTGGGTGGAGATTTTAATTTGCCGGATACAGACTGGGAGACTCAAAGTTTATAATGGAAGGCAGGGACAAAGTATCTAGTGAATTTTTTTTAAGTGCATTATCTGAAAACTACCATGTGCAGTTAAACAGAGAACCGACTCGTGGCGATAACATATTAGACCTTCTGTTGACAAACAGACCCAAACTATTTCAAACCGACTCGTGGCGATAACATATTAGACCTTCTGATGACAAACAGACCCAAACTATTTCAAACAGTTAACGCAGAACAGGGAATCAGCGATCATAAAGCGGTTACTGCATTGATGATTTCAGCCGTAAATAGAAATATTAAAAAAGGTAGGAAGATTTTTCTGTTTAGCAAAAGTGATAAAAAGCAAATTTCAGAGTACTTGATGGCTCAAAAATGTTCAAATGTGTGTGAAATCTTATGGGACTTAACTGCTGTGGTGTGCGTACTGTAAGACCTTCAGTACACACACCATCAGATTATTTGACTTGTCGCTCTAACGAAGTAGGCGAGTGTCAGCAATATGTCTCGAGGTCTTATCGTGGCATGTTTATTTTCTGCCGTTCGGTGAGATGATAGAAATGCCACTTGCACGGTTAGAGTAGCAGATTGACGGTGACCAACTTTAAACGCAACTTGATTAATTTTCACACACATTTATTAAAATAATAACAAGCATAAAAGTTAGTTAACTTGGTTCTGGATGCTATTTACAATTGACAATCTGAAGTTCCTTTGGTATTGGTACGTTAATCTCATTCTCCCACATATCTCTGATACTTGACAAAAGTGTCTATACATTAATCTTCATGGCTATGTACAGGAATATGGTAATCTTATTAGGGGCAGACTGAAACTTGACTATAGACAGGTGCAGACAAATGTAGAACTCGTACAGACTGGTGCAGACAAATGCAGACTGGTAATCGGAGGTCTGTACACTCGTTATAATACCTCACATGTTCATGTATCACTGCGCGAGTGTGATCCGCTAGGAGAAAAGGTTCTACGTTAGCAGCAATCTCATTGGCTGCGTTACATATTAATATGCGGATCGGCGGAAGCAGAATTTGGTCCATGTCTATGGCAGCGCCATCTCGTAGTGCGGAGACGGACGAACGCTGCGTCTGCGCTATTGTGCTTAGCGGGGCGCGCTCTAGTGGGAAAGTTGTGTACGCGCTGACTACGCGGAACTATGTACACAACAACTGCTAAGGTCAAAAAAATGGTTCAAATGGCTCTGAGCACTATGGGACTCAACTGCTGAGGTCATTAGTCCCCTAGAACTTAGAACTAGTTAAACCTAACTAACCTAAGGACATCACAAACATCCACGCCCGAGGCAGGATTCGAACCTGCGACCGTAGCGGTCTTGCGGTTCCAGACTGCAGCGCCTTTAACCGCACTGCCACTTCGGCCGGCTTGCTAAGGTCATCAGTCACTAAGCTTACACACACATCCACACCCGAGAGAGGTCTCGAACCTCCGCCGGGACCAGCCGCACAGTCCATGACTGCAGCGCCTTGACGGTTCAACACAAAATTTGGTCTCAAGTACAGATAGTGTTGAGGAACAGTGGAAAAAGTTCAAAACCATCGTACAATATGCATTAGATGAGTATGTGCCAAGCAAGATCGTAAGAGATGTAAAAGAGCCACTGTGGTACAATAACCGAGTTAGAAAACTGCTACCGAAGCAAAGAGAACTTCACAGCAAACATAAACATAGCCAAAGCCTTGCAGACAAACAAAAATTACGCGAAGCGAAATGTAGTGTGAGAAGCGTTATGCGAGAGGCGTTCAATGAATTCGAAAGTAAAGTTCTATATAATGGCTTGGCAGAAAATCCTAAGAAATTTTGGTCATATGTCAAAGCGGTTGGTGGATCAAAACAAAATGTCCACGCGCTCTGTGACCAAAATGGTACTGAAACAGAGGATGACGGACTAAAGGCCGAAATACTAAATGACTTATTCCAACGCTGTTTCACTGAGGAAGACTGCACTGTAGTTCCCTCTCTAGATTGTCGCACAAATGATAAAATGGTAGATATCGAAATAGACGACAGAGGTATAGAGAAACAATTAAAATCGCTCAAAAGAGGAAAGGCCGCTGGACCTGATGGGATACCAGTTAGATTTTACACAGAGTACGCGAAGGAACTTGCCCACCTTCTTGCAGCGGGCACAGGTCATCCCCGTTTTCAAGAAGGGACGTCGAACAAATGTGCAGAACTATAGACCTATATCTCTAACGTCGATCACTTGTAGAATTTTGGAACACGTATTATGTTCGAGTATATTGACTTTTCTGGAGACTAGAAATATACTCTGTAGGAATCAGCATGGGTTTCGAAAAAGACGATCGTGTGAAACACAGCTCGCGCTATTCGTCCACGATACTCAGAGGCCAATAGACACGGGTTCCCATGTAGATGCCGTGTTTCTTGACATCCGCAAGGCGTTCGATAGAGTTCCCCACAGTCATTTAATGAACATAGTAAAAGCATATGGTCTATCAGCCCAATTGTGTGATTGGATTGAAGAGTTCCTAGATAACAGAACGCAACATGTCATTCTAAATGGAGAGAAGTTTTCCGAAGTAAGAGTGATTTCAGGTGTGCCGCAGGTGAGTGTCGTAGAACCGTTGCTATTCACAATATACATAAATGACCTTGTGGATGACATCGGAAGTTCACTGAGGCTTTTTGCTGATGACGCTGTGGTATATCGAGAGGTTGTAACAATGGAAAATTGTACGGAAATGCAGGAGGATCTGCAACGAATTGACGCATGGTGCAGGGAATGGGAATTGAATCTCAGTGTAGACAAGCGTAATGTGCTGCGAATACATAAAAGATAGTTCCCTTATCATTTAGCTACAAAATAGCAGGTCAGCAACTGGAAGCAGTTAATTCTGTGAATTATCTATGAGTAGGTATTAGGAGTGATTTAAAATTGAATGATCATATGAAGTTGATCGTCGGTAAAGCGGATGCCAGACTGAGATTCACTGGAAGAATCCTAAGGAAATGCAATCCGAAAACAAAGGAAGTAGGTTACAGTACACTTGTTCGCCCACTGCTTGAATATTGCTCACCAGTGTGGGATCCGTACCAGATAGGGTTGTTAGAAGAGATAGAGAAGATCCAACGAGGAGCATCGCGTTTCCTTACAGGATCATTCAGTAATCGCGAAAGCGTTACGGAGATGATAGATAAAGTCCAGTGGAAGACTCTGCAGGAGAGACGCTCAGTAGCTCGGTATGGGCTTTTGTTGAAGTTTCGAGAACATACCTTCACCGAGGAGTTAAGCAGTATATTGCTCCCTCCTACATATATCTCGCGGAGAGACCATGAGGATAAAAGCAGAGAGATTAGAGCCTACACAGAGGCGTACCGACAATCTTTCTTTCCACGAACAATACGAGACTGGAATAGAAGGGAGAACTGATAGAGGTACTCAAAGTACCCTCAGCCACACACCGTCAGGTGGCATGCGGAGTATGGATGTAGATGTAAATGTAGATACGAAATGGATACCACAAGAGACCACTAGTTAACACTGTTTTGTAAGGCAATCAGTGAGATGTAACATCACACCATGATACTGCAAAAACTAGAAAAAACACGTAATTAGAGATGAGATAATCCCTAACGCTTGGACAGGTTACAATTCTTTTCAAAAGCGTTACAATCGCATTACAATCTGAAACAACTAACTATGGCACATAAACTACGTAGCAATCCTTACACAAAGTAAATGTTTGCATGAACAAAATATTCTGAGACAATGTCTGGACTAATAAAGGTCTATGACAGTTTGAAGTATTTGTCCTCTGTATAAGGTTTTCCGCACCTGCTAAATGTCCCAGTGACGATAGGTTCTGGCATAAACTGGTCGTTAAGGGAACTAGTTAAAGGAAACCCAATAAACAGAGGTAAACGCTCTATAGAAACCGCAATATTAATGGAATATAATCAGTAACGTCACGGTACTAATTATTCATGAAGTATTATTTGCTCACATGTTTGAACTGTAAATGACATGACGAAATTTTTTGTTCTGGATCTGGACAGAAATCTTCCACTAACTAAAATACACTTTCGCACCTGCCCTGGACTTGATCAAGGCAACGATCATCAATGCTGACTAGCCGTTACGAGACGTGAAATGTAAAGGTTTTCACCAGTATTAGTTAACACATCTGAACTTGAAACGAAATAACGAAATTATTTCAACTACTTCAAAACCATTATCGCCCTGTCAACTAACCACGAAACACGTTTAATATACTCTCCTTCACAAGTAACCAAGTATGTATGTGCTGAAATTTGAAATGCTATGATTTAAAATGTTATGACTGGATTTTCTACCCAGCACGTTATCGGATTGTTAACTAAGTAAAATGAGATGTTACAAATCGAATTTATTTACCAGCAGCGAGCTGTATCAATATGAGATGAGGGTACAATTTATTTTGCTTGCCCAGGAATCGAAATGCGCGTACTGTCGCTGTTTCACATCCATAAATAGACGTTGAGTATCAACTGCTTGCTGACCAGTAGTGAGATGCTCGCATGTTTCACTAGAAATAACAGTACCGATCGTTATTGTTGACTATTCATGAGCAGATATTAAATGTGCAAATTATTTTTCGGTGGTAGGTCAGTGTGCACATGCTAGGGCGTAAAATGAATTTATGAATATGTTTGAACTGGACTATGATTGCCACCCAGATACGTTCCATTCGTAGAGATCCGAATTCGAATTCCAGTTGAGGACCAAAAATTGCAACGTCTCAAGTTCAAATCAAATATGAAAACTGTGAACGAAATAACCATTCTTAAACAAACTTTTTAGTGATAGTTTGCTGGCGACAGAGTTTGTGCCTTTGGCGGCTGCTGCCTTCGTTATGGAGCCATTTAAACAGGTTCTGGCGCTGTTGGTAGTGAAGGGATTCTGTGTTTAATGCGGATTCTGAACCACTGTGCGACCTAACATTCTGGACTTGGCGTTACCATAGGTGAATTAGATCTTTTCGTGAATGCTAAAAATTGACCCAATGAGAGGAGATCGAACCTCTACTGGGAAACTATCGAACTACGATCAATCCAACAGACCATTGCCACACACGAATATCAGCGCCCTGATTGTGTTGATGTGTCCGACGAAGCGCCAGAAGCTGTGAAAAAATCGGGCTCTCACGATTACCTGTTTAATTACCTGCAAGTTTCTAATGCAGGTACTATTCTAATCTCATGACTGCGTGATATAAGGACCATTCTAGTCTGCATACCTCTAATTTGATGCCAATATGAAATTTTTTCACTGACAACTAATGTTTTAGTTTGAGAAATACAATTCCAGCGTGTGAAGTTACCAGATAATTTGATGATTACTGCCATGGTTGCTGTTATAATCTTCATTAGGCTGGTACTAGGCATGTGACTGAAGTAAAGTTATATGCTCTTTGATCATTTTTAGAACCATCTGCCCAAATATAGTAGTTATGTAGTTCCTTCCATGTAGTTGTGCATACCTACATGTGGGACCCCTCTGTAGCTCCGTCTGCAACTAAATGTGATTAAGCATCGCTCTGAAGCTTTCGTGCTTACTAAATAACCGTGTAACTGACGGTGTTGCCCTTGTTTGGCTTTTAGAATGATGAGTAGCTTTCAAGTATTTGGCAAACGATTGATTTGTAAGCTGTTAGTTAGCACATCTGAACTTGAAACTAAATGACGATATTTTAGTGCTAAATCATGATCCTTATCTCCCTGCTAACTAACCACGAAAGACGTTTAATGTACTTTCCTTCACACGTAACCACGTGAGCACGTGTTGAAAACTGGAATGGTGTGATGTAAAATTTTGTGACGGGGTTTGGTACCCAGCACGTTATTCGATGGGTAACTAAGAAAAATCAAATACTAAATATCGAATCCACCAGCAGCGAGATTTATCAATATGTAATAACGGTACACTCATTTTCTGCCCAGGAAACGAACCCAGCGCCCACTGTCGCCCTTATCCATCCATAAACAATATAAACTATTAACTGCTGGCTCACCAGTAATAAGATGCTCACATATTTGACTAGAAATAATGGCAGCTAACGTTATTGTTGACAATTCATGAAGAGGACATTAAAAATGAAAATTATACAAGGGAATTTTTAATATATTTGCACTGGAGCATGATTCCAATCCAGTTATGTTCCATTCATAGAGAACCGAATTCGAACTCCACTCCATCATCAAAATTCTCTACGTCTCAAATTTACATTAAATATCAGCCCTGTGAACGTAATGCCCATTGGGTCATTTATGAAAAAAAATTTAGTGCATGTTTACCCGAACAGAATTTCTGTCTTCTGGGACTACCGCCTTTCTTTTGGCGCAATTGAAACCGTCTCTGACCCTGTTGCTGGCGAAGAGATAGGGTGTTTATGCGGATTCTGAACTATGGCGTGACATAATATTCTTCAGTTGGCGTTACCAGAGATGCAGTAGATCCGCTAGTGAGTGTTAAAAATGAACGACCTATGTGAGAATCGAACCCACACCACGCAGTTATCAAACTAGGATCCGTAACTATACCGTAACAGTAATTTCATGTGCAGTGGATACATACCGATTGCAGAATTTAAGAATAAGGCTCTGCATCAATTCCGGTTGAGGTAGTGCAGCATCATACACCAGCAGTCTGCTCGTGATGCCACCTGCATTGTAATTTTCAGTTGATTCTGTAATCACTGAAATAAAATCACATAACCTCCCAACACGAGAGGTTTTATTTCGTTCCTCCATTCCTGCTGGGAGATTTGTTTTCATATTGATCAGCTCTTTTCCTTCCTAACAGCGAAATGTGACAAAATACGGCCTGTAATAGATCTACAGCCCTCTATTTTAATGTTGTTGCAGGTGAAGGACTTTAGTTTCCTCTTAAAACGTCTTAAGCAACAACGTTCTCTGATTTCAAAAAAATGAATTGCTCATTGTCGAGGTAGGAAGAGTTTTAAATCAAAGTCCCCAAAGCCTGGGGCAGGTATATCTCTTCGTCTGACAACACTGCGTGAGTACTTATCATAAGAGGCATCACAAACTGTGTTCGTATAGCTGTAGAAATCTATCTGAAGCAGAGTCTAGCACCTGTAGGTATGGTACTGCTAGAAATACAGAAATATTATATACTGAAGGCTGCGTTCATCTTGAAACTGAGGCGTATTTATAATACGGCAGCTAACGGAGATTAAATGTTCTTGATTTCCTCCACAAAGCATTCGAAGGCGAATACAGACAATACTACAAATAATGTAAACGATAAAAGTAGCATTGCCCATCTAAACTTTTACTCGTTGTTTACATCAGATTCAAAAATAATTGTAATGACAGGATTCGTACCTCACTCCAAGAGTTTTCAAAACCAGCGCTTTAGCCACTACGCTAACCCGCCACTGGCCGAATGTGTTGTTACAGACGTGTATGGCGGGCTTTAGCGAGAGCACCATGACCTGAAAATCACTACATGAATCTAATTGTTGCTTTAAATCTCTGGAAACGATTTCATTATTACTATGAACGAAGATTAGAGACAAAATAATTGCCATGATACTCAAAATAATACTTAAGAGGAACTTATTTATGAAATACTTTTTGTAGCATGTAGACGGGAATGAATGTGACTTCTGAGGCGAAGAAAGTGCCGTACCGCTTGTATGGCACTTCGTTTCCTCTTGCCTTGTCACTAGATTCTTACCTGCGATGTCTCAGCTCAAGGAATTCGATAAAGGTCGCATTCTTGCGCTTTATGAAGATGGATACTGTAACAGCTCCATTTCCCGTGTCCTAGGATACAGCAGATCTACGATTCATCTCTGGGTAAAGAGGATGGC
This sequence comes from Schistocerca nitens, assembly GCF_023898315.1. NCBI lineage: Eukaryota > Metazoa > Arthropoda > Insecta > Orthoptera > Acrididae > Schistocerca > Schistocerca nitens. The sequence goes on along the minus strand of NC_064616.1, from coordinate 989,745,023 downwards.
GGATGGGCGGATGGGCGTCCACGGACTACCACGGAGTATCAAGACAATAGTACTCTCCAACGCAGTGATGACGATCCATTCAGGACCAGCACGGAAATAAGGAAAATCCTTCAGCTAAGCGTGAGCAGTTCGACAGTACGGCGAAGTCTCAACTAGAAGGGAAGGTATGGACGAAAATCCGCGGTTATGGAAATGTTGGAGAGCAACGTAGGGCTGCCACGTTAAACTTCGCTCTGGAGTACAGTAATAAGTCACTTTCAAACTGGGAGCAAGTTATATTTACGGACGAGAAGGTGTTTTCTACTGCGCCAAGTAGTTCTGTCCCTCTAGAATAAGATTTTCACTTTGCAGCGGAGTGTGCGCTGAAATGAAACTTCCTGGCAGATTAAAACTGTGAGCCGGACCGACTGGGCTTCTGTAAAGTTTGGATGATAGGAGACGAGGTACTGGCAGAAGTAAAGCTGTGAGGGCGGGGCGTGAGTCGTGCTTGGGTAGCTCAGATGGTAGAGCAATTGCCCTCGAAAGCCAAAGGTCCCGAGTTCGAGTCTCGGTCCGGCACACAGTTTTAATCTGCCAGGAAGTTTCAGTTCTGTCTATGTATATCGTCCATGTGGAGCGAGATTTGACAGAAACTGTGTCAATCGGAGGCAAAGTTGTGGCCGAACTTCCGTCACTGTTTGGGGATGGATATCAGCAGATGGCTGTGGCGTTTTGTGGGAACTGGACTGCCCGCTTGCAAGTCATTAATACTGCCACATATTAGAGAACATAATGGTTCCTTCTATTCGTCAGAGGTTTTCGGGAGGCAGTATAATATTCCAACATGACCGTTCCCCAGTCCATTCAGCAAATTGTGTAAGACAATGGATTCAAATGAATGGAGACATCGATCTCCGGGACTGGGCTCCAAAAGGTGCTGACCTCAATCCTGTAGAGCACGTATGGGCAGAGATGGAGAAAATTATTAGGTGTAGAAGACCTACACCAACAACCAAGGCATCGCTGTCCGAAGCAGTTCATGATTCATGGGAAGAGCTGACGCAGAATAACAGATTCATCCGGAAACTTGTTGCCTCTGTTCCCCGGCGGCTAAATGCTGTTGTAGAGGAGGAGACTAAATCCATTGTGTTATTAGGGAGGAAATTTTATGACAAAAGAACGTTTTGTTCACCGTTCGATTACTCTTATTGAGCATTTACGTTACTATGAACAAAAGGAAAATGTGTTTGCCTTAAACATTTTTCAAATGAAGGTGTAATATAACTAAATCGAAAACGACAGATCATCACCAGCTAAGACATTTAATTGAAAGAAGAAGACCACAATATACACATAACTCAATTAGTCTATTTCCCTCTTTTTCAGTCATTCAAAGGACTATTGATTTTAAATTATTTTGTGATCATTGATCAAGAAGATCAAGACGACTATGGGAACAATTTGTTTTTTTCACATGGCAAATGCCATCAAATCCGATGAGGCAAACAAAGTGAAAGAATTAATTTTGTTTGACGTCAATGAGAAGGCATATTACTTTGAGTTATTTGTGCAGGCAGGACTTCAGTACCGACGGAAGCATAAAAGAGAGATTATTTTTGTTTAATACTGAGTGCAAAACACCATACAGAAAAGTGCGAGTATGACTCGCACTATGTGAGTTCTGTACAAACACAATTACGTACTTAGATAACAGTAATTCCTTTTGCTTAGTGCCCAGGTGCTAGTTTTTGTATTGGAGACCACTTCGGTGACTTGTGTGTCCCTAAACTACCCAAGTCATCCAAGCGATGAGAAGCGAAGTGCAGTTAAATGGGTAAACCGAAACACGCGATGTTTCTCGACAATCGTAACATCAAAAAATGGTTCAAATGGCTCTGAGCACTATGGGACTCAACTGCTGTGGTCATCAGTCCCCTAGAACTTAGAACTACTTAAACCTAACTAACCTAAGGACATCACACACATCCATGCCCGAGGCAGGATTCGAACCTGCGACCGTAGCAGTCGCACGGTTCCGGACTGCGCGCCTAGAACCGCGAGACCACCGCGGCCGGAAATCGTTACATCATTGAGAGGTGAACATTAGGTTAAAATGAAGAATGAAAAGTCCATAGTATAAACGAGATTCGATCCTGAGACTTTTCTAATCGGAGGCACGCACTATACCGCTAAACCCGCAGGCCCAATAATTCGGACCAATATACGTCTGTAGCTTTTATGGATTAAACTGCGAGTATCAGAATGTTTGACACACCAGGCTGTATCTTTCGATAGAAGTAACTTAGGAGCATAAATTTATTCACACAGCCACGGGACCGTAGACCTTAGCACGTGGCACAAATTTCTGCTTCATATCTTTACATGTCCTGAAAACAAGATGTCTTAGCAGACAGAAAGACAGGCAGATGGATAACAAATGGTAAAGAAAATGAATTTTTCCGTGCCATATCATTAAAAATCAAAAATTTCGGATTTAATCCTTTACTTGTACTTTATTACTTTATGTATCTGCACACACTGCTAAATTCCAAACGTTTGTGGTAGTTCTGTGACGCTGCTGTATGACTGTGGACTGAACATAGACAAAGAGCATTTCACGGCCGAATTTACATGACCTGTTGATAATCCGTAACGACTTGGGGTACTTAGAATAAATCAGACAGACGTTTTTTTGTACCTTTATCGTGATAAGTTGTATTTCATTTTTCTGAGTATAGTGCATACTAAATATGAACTTTAGTTACTTCTGTAAACGAAACATCGTCCCTCCTTTAGGTCGTCGCATGAACGACAAAATAGATATAGAACTACGTGACCACGGGATACTAAAGCTACAGAAACCACTCATCAGGAGAATGGGCACTGCATCTGCAAGTATACCAACTGGATTACACACGAAGTATGCGAAAGAACTTGCTCCTTTCCTAACACCATTTTAGCGTAAATGTCCTGATGGGCCATCCTAATGATTGGAAAAAAGCACAGATTATTCTCATTTTCAGGAAGGGTCGTCGGAAAGATGCACAAAACTATAGGTCTACATTTCTGACGTCGGTTTGTTGTAGAACTTCGTAATATGTTACGCTCGAACATTAAACAAGTTCGAAGTTTCAAAATCTACTCAATAAGAATCAACACGATATCCATAAACAAGGAACGTGTGCAACTCAGAACGCTCTGTTCGCCCACCCACGAGATTCCAAAAAACAGTAGACACAGGTAGATGCACTGTTCCTTGACTTCTTACAATCTTGACTTCTTACAATCGTTTGACCAATACTTAAATACTGCTCATCGTTCTGAGATCCGTACCAGGTAGAATAGCCAAAATAGAGAAGATCCAAGTAATCCTTTAGTTACTGGATTATTTAGTAATCATAAAAGCGTCAGAGAACTGCTCTTTCAATTCCATGTGAAAACGCTGCAAAAGAGGCAGCCTCCACGGTGGTTTGGTCAACTGTTTAATACGTAGACCGTAGGTACCTTGAATAGTCGGACAACAATTTGCTTCTTCCTACTTATATCTCGCAGCAAGACCGTGAAGATACAATTTGAGACATTACAATGCACATAGATGCTTACCAGCAATTGTGCTCCCCACGAAACATTCGTGAATGGAGCAAACAATTGGAGAACTCATCGTGATGTAGAAAGTGCCCTATGTCACACACCTTAACGCGGCTTGTGACATGTAGATGATACAATGTGTAATTCGCAGTTTACAGAAATGTCTTTGTTGATGTTCGCGTTTTGTAAACAGTGCCATGTTATGGTTTCATCTGTTGTATTATGTGTCACCAGTTCTGCCAAAGAAATCCTACGCAATAAAAATTATTTTCACATATTTAATAGCAAATTGAATATTATTTACTCATTCTGTTACGGCGTCAGGTGATACTACAGAACCTAATCGCTTCTGGAGAATAATTTCTTTTAGTTTACAGTTCTTATAAGAAATAATAACAAAAATTGCTAAGACAGCTACTTAAAAGGAGGGCCCCGTAAATTATTCCCTCGATATTTATATCTGATGTTCAAGTTGCAATCGGTAGGTAATTGGCCTTTCCGTTTGTTAATTCAGGTCCCCATCAAAGTGGTAGCCACCGGTGCTAGCGCCAACGCCGGCCCTGCCACGTCTGTGTTGCGCGAGCTCGTCCTATGGTTACCAGTTGAAGAGACTTTTCGCGTTAGCAGGCGTATTCTGCCCGTCACCAGTCTAATGGAGAATTGGCAACATTGCAGCATACATTTGGCAGCAACGTGGCCTTCGAATTACTTCCTGGACTGGTGCAAAAGTTTCCTTCTAAATTTACTCACAAATATCTTACCATTCTCATTAAATATCCTCAATTATTCTCCCTTAGAGGATGATATAGTAGGTATCAAACGAATAATTTTGATTCCAGGAAGCTCGTTTCAACAGAAACTGCAGCTGGTTTCGCTATTTACGTCGCTGTTTAGCTGACGATTCTACGACTGACGTGACAAGTAGGCAAGGTTCGGTGCTGATGGCTGCTAGCGTAAGGGTAAATTGTTCGGACATAAAATTGCAAATTCTGCTTGCTGTCGGTTCACATACTGGGAGCCACAACACCTTTTCCTCCTCTGCAAAATGGAATCTCGAAGGCAGATCAACAATCAGTAAAGACATCGAATGAAAACCTCTCTGCCATTATATCGCTACCTCTATTCTCTAGTCCGTGGATGTATAGACACAACATTTACAGAATTGCAGACATGTTAATCCCTTTTATTCTGTTTTAGTCAATAATATTGACTTAAGTAGGCCACTCCATGATTTTTTAACTTTCTCTTGCTAATTCGTAATGATTTGGAGTATTTTGCCTTAAGAAAGTAGACTTTTTGGTACCGTTATCATGATAAGTTGTAATCAACTCTTATTACTATATTGCATACTGCATACGGTCTTTTCTGTAGTTTATGAAACACGACAAACAAAAATCAAGGAGATATTAATCAGCAGCAATGTAACTCCTATATGATTCACAACAGTCTGACCAAGTCATCTGTAAAGCATACACCTAACATTTAACGGCAGACATTAACATCCCTGCATTTTGAATAGTGTTTTACATCCAGATTTCGCAATTTACAAGCATCGTTGTAAAGCGCAAATAAATAAAGAAAAGCATCACGATTTCTGCTCTCAAATAAAGTTTCAGCAATTAATTTAATTTTAATGTGATCAACGAAGAATTGGAGATTTCCGACATTAAATCGAAAAGTATTCCCTGTACGTGGAAGGAACTACATAACTACAATATTTGGGCAGATGGTTCTTAAAATGATCAAAGAGCATATAACTTTACTTCAGTCACATTCCTAGTACCAGCCTAATGAAGATAATAACAGCAACCATGGCAGTAATCATCAAATTATCTGGTAACTTCACACGCTGGAATTGTATTTCTCAAACTAAAACATTAGTTGTCAGTGAAAAAATTTCATATTGGTATCAAACAAGAGGTATGCAGACTAGAATGGTCCTTATATCACGCAGTCATGAGATTAGAATAGTACCTGCATTAGAAACTTGCAGGTAATTAAACAGGTAATCGTGAGAGCCCGATTTTTTCACAGCTTCTAGGCGCTTCGTCGGACACATCAACACAATCAGGGCGCTGATATTCGTGTGTGGCAATGGTCTGTTGGATTGATCGTAGTTCGATAGTTTTCCAGTAGAGGTTCGATCTCCTCTCATTGGGTCAATTTTTAGCATTCACGAAAAGACCTAATTCACCTATGGTAACGCCAAGTCCAGAATGTTAGGTCGCACAGTGGTTCAGAATCCGCATTAAACACAGAATCCCTTCACTACCAACAGCGCCAGAACCTGTTCAAATGGCTCCATAACAAAGGCAGCAGCCGCCAAAGGCACAAACTCTGTCGCCAGCAAACTATCACTAAAAAGTTTGTTTAAGAATGGTTATTTCGTTCACAGTTTTCATATTTGATTTGAACTTGAGACGTTGCAATTTTTGGTCCTCAACTGGAATTCGAATTCGGATCTCTACGAATGGAACGTATCTGGGTGGCAATCATAGTCCAGTTCAAACATATTCATAATTTCATTTTACGCCCTAGCATGTGCACACTGACCTACCACCGAAAAATAATTTGCACATTTAATATCTGCTCATGAATAGTCAACAATAACGATCGGTACTGTTATTTCTAGTGAAACATGCGAGCATCTCACTACTGGTCAGCAAGCAGTTGATACTCCACGTCTATTTATGGATGTGAAACAGCGACAGTATGCGCATTTCGATTCCTGGGCAAGCAAAATAGATTGTACCCTCATCTCATATTGATACAGCACGCTGCTGGTAAATAAATTCGATTTGTAACATCTGAATTTACTTAGTTAACAATCCGATAACGTGTTGGGTAGAAAATCCCGTCACAACATTTTAAATCATAGCATTCCAAATTTCAGCACATGCATACTTGGTTACTTTTGAAGGAGAGTATATCAAACGTGTTTCGTGGTTAGTTAACAGGGCGATAAAGGTTTTGATGTAGTTGAAATAAATTCGTCATATCGTTTCAAGTTCATATGTGTTAACTAATACTGGTGAAAACCTTTACATTTCACGTCTCTTAACGGCTAGTCAGCATTGATGATCGTTGCCTTGATCAAGTCCCATGGAGGTGCGTAGGGTATTTTAGTAAGTAGTGGCTACGTCTACTGGGTTTCTGTCCAGATCCAGCACAAAAAATTTCGTCATGTCATTTGTAGTTCAAACATGTGAGCAAATAATACTTCATGAATAATTAGTACAGTGATGTTACTGATTATACTCCGTTAATATTGCGGTCTCTATACAGTGTTTACCGCTGTTTATCACGTTTTTTTAACTAGTTCCTTTAACGAGCAGTTGACTACTGTATTTGATGCTTTTCAGGAAGACAGAGAATCATTCACCTCTAAACTTACTTGCATCTGCGTTAGAGGATAACAGAAAGCGGACGTGTGTTCGATTGAGTTGGGGTTTTAACGAGGTACGATTTAATGGTTGACTGATTGATTCTAGTGAAGGAGAAGTTGCTGAAGGTCATTTTTTTACCAGTGTTCTGTCCGGATTCATCAGTCGCGTGACATAGCCAGCGTTCTACTCGTATATAACAACGTGTTCTGTATGCGGTTTAAAGCAGTGGCTACTTGCGAATGTTATCTGTAAACCTATCGGTCATCAGAGGACTTACATCTCATGTTTGATGAAACTTGACACATTCCTCTAAACGAACTTTGATTTACGTGATGTATTCCATCCTCCCCTATCGCATCTTGGGTGTAAAATCGAAACTTCAGCGTCATAACTAAGTTAGCGATAGGAGCTTGTGAAGCGTTGAAATCCCCATGTATACATTTGAGCGACAGATGTGCTGTTTACAGAGTTAGTCATGGAAAGATTTGTAATTTTCACATGTCGGGCCCAGATACTATAGGTTTATTGTTTCCTTGTAGGATGTATCCCCGCTACTAACGATCTTTTATATAGGTCTGATGCAGGGATGGTATAATTTCTGAACGGTGTTCGGATGTGAACAGTGGACACTATGCGTCTCTGGAAAGCTATATTGTGCTCGGATCACGCAGAGTAATTGTTTCACAGTTCGATAAGGTAGTTTTTCGTAGAGAAATCTGGAAGGAGGATGTGTGTAATGGGCTTGAAAAATATTTCTCACAAAGAAATATTAACAAGGCTACATTGCATACGTCTGATAGGTCGGAAACGAAGGTGATCTAACATTATAGATCTGTTTTAAGTGCAGAACGTTTTAGCCTTAGGAGTGCGTGAGTTTATGTTCTCTCTTACCAATATCTTCCATGTTGATAGCTTAGTTGATTTACGTAAAAATGCGTGGAACTCCATCTGTCTGGACCTCGATCGCCTATAAAAATAATTATTTTCTTGTTCTTCTTAACTGTCTGCTATTACATGACGGCACTTTGAAATCTGTTACTATACATCGATAAGGAGTGCTAAGCTCCTCGACATGGACGCATCTCGAGGTGGGTGAGAACTCGGAAAGCTCCATTTATTCACGAGAGGTGGAGTGTAGCGGTCTTCTTCTGGTCGGTTGTAGATTAATTCGCTAACGGTGTTGCATGGTGAGTTGGCCAATGACAATGTGAGGAGGGTCTTTCATTCTCTAATTTTACCCTAAGACAGCGAGAATATTCTGTGACTCCCACACGCAGAGAGATAGATCGTAAATTAAACACTATGCTCGAGGTGATAGAAATATGCGAAGCGCTGTCTGGTATACTTTGATGATTTATGTGTTCGAGAATTAACACTGAATGGATGTACTGCACAGTCCTCTATCCATGTTCGCACTGATACTCGCAAAGTGGAGAAGGGGTGTTTTAGCTATGATACTGAAATTGGGGGGACATGCTGTCACATCAGTGGCCGGTGTTGAAGTTACTGTAAAATTGTTCGCGCTGTCAACTGTGATGCTTATTATTACAGTACAACGATGGTGTCTTTTCCATCCCATCCGTGCACTGGTTACCACATAATGATTGACTGATATTGCTTGTTTGAGTTGGAGAAAAAGTTTTGGTGAATGGACAGCAACTTCTGGGGCGGATAGCTCTGAAACACTGATCGCGTACATGAGTACAATATTAGGACTCAGTCGAAAGGGAGCACAGAGTCACGAGCTATTCCGTCAGTGCGATAGACGAGTCTAAATTTAGAGTTCGTGAACCACCTTCGGACTGTAGTCTGGAGACCTACTCCAACGCGGCAAAACTCTTCCAGTTTACTTATGTTGTAATTGTCTTTCAATTAAAATCAGTCGATGTGTTGTGTGTTGTGCTATCTGCCGTAAGGATATGATTTACACCATGCAAAGTCTAGTTTTTCTCTGCCTCGTGATGACTGGGTGTTGTGTGCTGTCCTTAGGTTAGTTAGGTTTAAGTAGTTCTAAGTTCTAGGGGACTGATGACCATAGATGTTAAGTCCCATAGTGCTCAGAGCCATTTGAACCATTTTTTAGCCAAAGTCTAGTTTCCTGCGAAAGGCCGTGGATCAGAACTTCTTAATGTCAGTTTAGAACCTGACACTGGCCTCGAAGTCATGGCAGAAAAATGAAATGTTTGGCAATGTACAAAATCATGTCAGGAAATAGTGTCTGAAGCAGGACCAGAGGGAACGTTTCATGCGACTTAGTATAGTCTGTGGGATACGATCATTCGCCTAGAGTATAGATGATCAAACTTTAAAGTGGTATCTGCGGTGCCTGTATATTTAATAGTATCGCGCCACAGAGGCGGTAGTGGCAGCAGCAGTTTGAAGTGTAAATTCGGTGAGGGAGTGGTATTACCATTAGGAATGCTTGGAGGGCTGCACGCTTCGCTATTCTGGGGATGCATTGCGAAATCTTTTTCTCCGCGCCGGACCGCACCGTGGCTTTGCTTTATTGCGGCAGCATTGGTGCCTATGTGACTTCTAAATGGGATGAGCTTTTATAGTTCGTAATTTTCTCTGTTGGGGGGCATAAAATAACGATCGTAGCATGTTGGACTGATTGATTTGAATGGACGCGGATCTGTAGTACTTGTATGTAGTTTGGGGAAGTTCGACATTGCGTGCATTTCCGCCGAATGGTCAAAACACTGTCCTGTTGCACTACCTCACGTCGTTATGCTTCTACACTGGTTTCAGAATCTGGTCGGTATGTCTTTCTACGTCTTCTGCTCAGTTCCGACTTAAATTTTAACGATCACATGCGGAAAGCTGTAGAAATGGGAGCAGTTACAAGAAGCGTAGGGGATGACTAAATCCACGTTGAAATTTTATTGTAGCCGCTACGTTCGAGAAAGGTGACTCGTTTAGAGATTTACATCTTTTCTAGCAGCTAGCGTAATACTAGAGATCAGGGAAGCTAGTGTACATTTTTATTCTTACAACCTCAATCGGCACATCATCTACTACTACGGTTCTGAATCAATCATCGCCTATAACTCAGTGGATATATAGAAGAACCTCTGATATGCTATCAACACTGAATGCGCTAGAAATACTATAGAATTTTCTAGTTGGAGTGGTGTGAGGGAGTCGCAAACACAGCTTACATACCACGTTCCTTAGCCAAACCACTTTCAAAATGGGGTAATTTTATGATGAGGTTGCATCGTGGACTGGTCACCGTCACATTTGTCTGGAAAAAAAGAACACCTCATTCAGAGGTAATGTCGTACGTTGATTCGTAAGTGGGGTATAGCTTATAACATGACTGACTGTGACAGTGACATATGGTAGTTGCTGCGATCGGGTTTTTCTGTAACATCTCATCTATTATGTCTCTCTTTTTAGAACAGGGTGGTAGGACTCGCAAGAAAAACCTAAGAATCACGCACACGGATCGTTGATTTTCGGTCAGTACTATTTCGTATCACAGGCATTCATCTATTGACGTAGTATTATACTTAGTAGTAGTAGTAGTAGTAGTAGTAGGGAATGGGTGATATGTTCGCATTTGAGTATAAGCTTTATAAAGTATGTGTTTGTGTAAAGGTTATGACTCTGTCCAGTCCTAAGGAGGGTATGGATTTGACTTGGAGTACTGTGATAGCAACGGAAGGAGTATATCGAGTCATAAGAAAGGTAGTCATATTTATATATCCAGAGCCACTGCCGACAGCATACCGTATTTCCGATACTTCGCTCATTCTCGAATGACGTTCAACTGAGAGCGCGATCGTAAAATGAACAGCTTTCGTGATCAAGTGGAAAACTGAGAATATTGTGTATGGTGGTGCGTTTGCACTGGACCGTTATTCAGTCCCGCGTAAATTGTTCTGTTGACTGCTTCTGTGCATTTCACGTCTTTATTTAGTTGAGAGAAGATCGTTTGTGGTTTGCGCGTCTGGCATGTGGGAGATACGTTTGCCTGTTCTCTAGACATGGGAAAGACCTTAGTAGGATTGTAAATTATAGCGATGATTAGGAGTATGTTAGATCAGCGAGATCGGTATTGGTTGGGAGACATATAATATTTCATGCGTTTGTTTCTAGTTTGTCAGTGGTCTAGAGCACGTTCCATGTAGCTAATGGTTCGCGCGTGTAGAGAAATAATTTCCGGTCTATGTCTTCGGAATTATGTTGCATGAGCGCTCTGGAGGCTGCTGCTGTGTGCTTCATGTCGGAAAGTACGGCGAAAATGGTATAATAGTGAAAGTAGGTGTGTCCCTGTAATCCCCGAGTCTGGAGATGTGCGTAGAAAAGGGAGCAAGCAAGGAAGCCGAAACGGTAACGCGGTTGTGCCGAGGGGAAAGGAGTGCACGTTAGTACACTTTAGTGCACGTTAGTAGACGTTTATGTACGTCAAAGTATGTGACACTCTTCCCTTGAAGTATAACAGCTGGAGTTCATTCTATCGTATAGCTGTTGTAGTTCAATATTCAAGCTCCAGTCCTCAGTGGGAGAACGGTGTATTTGAGTCTTCCCGCATTTGACGATAAGTATGACACTTCGCGAGGTTTAGTTGTAGTTGCAATATGGCGATCAGTGTACAATAGTTTATTGCGGCTGAATGTCACGTCTGTAGAAAGAAATAAAAGATGGACGGTGCTTTCCTAGGACTGGGGAGCATTGTGACATATAGCCTGTGTGAGTGTAGGCATATGATAATTTTTTCGGGTGCTGTACAGATATAAAAGATAAGTGCACTGTTTGTGTAAAATGTGTATATATTGTGTGTAAAGTTGCTGTGGTTTATGTTGTACAAAATGTGTATATATTGTATTGTAAAGTTATTGTGGTTTATGTTTGGCATGGTTAGAGAGCATGACTGTAAGTCCTGTCGTGAGGGACGTATAGATTAAGCACATACATAAAAGGGAGAGACTTTTTATGTGGAAAATTACGTGCGCTATAGATAATGAAATTGGTTCAAGAAGCACAGCCGTCAAGAGGAGGCATTACCTGTACATAGATCGGTGTCAGACTGTAGCAGGAATTGTATTATTTAATTGTAGTTACACTGGTAGATACGTTCCTGGCTTCCAATATTCTTGTGAGTCTGGTATGTATTTGATGATCTATAAACACGTTTACAGGTTTAACTGTCAATGCACTTTAGCTATCTGTGCAAAATAATTTTAGCGCTGAAAGTCCCAGAAAGATCAGTAATTCGGCGAGTAAATTCGATAAGAGCCAATCATAATGCTCGATTCATTCACATCCTTTGTGCTGGGATAGCTGTGAGAACATTTGTGTATGCTGAAAACAGGAGGGGTAGCACGTAATGGAGTAGGTAGCATGTTAGGTCCGCGAGCAAGACGACATTCGATGATATTCTTCGTTATTTTCCTAAAGAGGTTCTGTTAGGACAAGAATTTCCGTGTATACAAACTGAGAGAAGACGAAAACTACTACATAAGCGCACGTTAAGTATTTCTGGGGGACTATGCAATTTACTAGATTTCGAATTATTTTAGATAGCAATGTGGCTTCAGTATAACACTGTGAACGTTGCTAGATGAGCTTGTGATGGTGAGCAGCTATGCGCGGTGAAGCATCAGTCAAACGTCAAGCATGGTCCATTAGAATCACTAAGGAGAAAGCAGCTTGTGCTATTCTGGAATGGATTTGTGCAACGTTTTCGTCGGACCACAGTTAGAGGGAGGGTAGTGTAGAAGCCATGCACGCGGCCGTGCTTCAAGTGTGCTCTCTGTAAATAAGTCTTCGCCTTCATCCGATCGCGTCATAAATGGCGCCTAGATACAACTTTCACCTGCGTTCGGCAGCGGTTGGCATCTGCGCTGCCGCCCGATGACGTCAGCACATGTGTCTAGGTGAAGATGTATTTAGATAAGAGTTTATCAGAAATGAAGTATGAGTGAGATGTTGCCGCCTCATGCTTGTGGGACCGTGGCGGGGGCCTGTGTGTGGCTTGGCAGCTGATGGCCGCACCACTTCGTTGGGGTTGACTGTGTGCTCTACTGGACAGGGGTTGGCGGAGGGTCCAAGCACGCATTGATTGCATTATTTTGCGAGCATGTCTGTAGGCTGTGCTATTTGTTATTTGGACAGTTAACAAGTACTGATCGTGTCCACACATCACTGTGCTGCATTATTTAGGAGGGTCTGCATTGTACTTAAATTATTTGGGTAAATTAGGACTTGTTTGCGTGTCTGGAGAGCGTTATTTAGTAGTAGTTTACAGATCTGTGGCGTGGCTCCAAGGATGTCATTTGTATCAGAGTCATAAGTAAAATGTTCCAAAATAAATAGAATGAACTCCTTCCTTACTCTCCCCAGCATCCCAGCGCAGCCTGAATCATTTTCGCGTCATTTTCCCCTGCAGACCGCCCTCTGTGATTTTATGACGTACAATCACGTGACTAATGCAGTAGCCAGTAGGAGTGCAGCATTGTAGAGGGGGGGGGCATGTCATGAATGAACACTGCGCTCCTAGTGGGGAAATGAGGGGGGGGGGGCATGTCATGAATGAACACTGCGCTCCTAGTGGGGAAATGTGGAACTTCTAATTTGATGATTGAATATCGAAATGGTACAGTCATTTATGGAATGTGTTTAAAACTGAAATGGAAATAAGTATTTAGGTCGTTGCAAGCACGGTATGGGTGTTCCATTCGTTAGGATATTTTCAGAAGGCTATCTGTGACACGGCAATGAACGTGCAGGCTGGAGGCCGTGATGTCAGCAGTCGTGTGCTTGCAGACCCCACACACACGGCATAACCCGTTATAAATGCGTGAGAGAGAGAGCGGACAATCTTGGATTACGTAATGGAACCGAGCAGTGAGTGTGTCCTAGAGCACATAGCGAACAAAATGTATGCGACCATCTTAAATAACGGTACTTGCACTATCACCCAATGTCACAGTAGTGCACTCTGGCTGCGACGACATGAACTAGATCAGGTGGACACTGGATTACAGTACTTGCGTCATCACCTGATGTCATGAGAGCAGCCTCTGCTGGTGGCGATTTGTACTAAGGTAGTTGGGCTCTGGAACTCGTGGTGAACGCACGTGTATGAAATTGTGTATGCATTATCCTGTTGGAAATTTGAACTTCCCCCATTTTTCTAAGGGAGGGGGGCGTGGTACTTTCTCGCCAAAGGCCGTCATCTGGGATGACGGTACTTGCGTCATCACCTGACGTCATGGTCTTCATGTAGGATGATGTCATGCACTGTTGCCAATTCTCCACGCCGCCATCTTGTATGACATCATCTGGCAACAATGCAGAGTAGCGTAGAACGAACGTTGTCCCAATACTACTGTTGTCTTCAGTGATGAGAGTAGGTACTGCCTGTATGTGAGTGATGGATGCACACGTGTATGGTGTGGACCTGGTTAGAGGCCTGTTCCAGGATGCATTTGCCCATGACATTCAGGTCCTATGATAGGCTTCGTGGTATGTGTGAGGGGGGGGGGGGGGGGGCGGCGGCATCAGTTACGACTCGTGGTCACATTTGGTGTTTCTACAAGTAAAATAAGCAATGCCAGCTACGTAACATAGACTGTTACTCACTTGCTACTGCCATTTTTTCGATGGCAAAGTGATGTGCTTCCTTAGCAGCACGAAGCAAGTCCTCATACGGCTACTGCCACTCAGCGTGCTCATTGTGGTAACAACTGATGTTGGTCAACAAGCTCACCAGATATCTCGCCAGTTGACCACTATGGTACATGATCAAGCCGGAACTTATTCGTCCCACAGGGCCTGCAAGAACCATCACCGAATTACAACAGCTCACTTGTCAATAAAACGACCTTGTCCTAGAAGTGGTTGTTTTTCTTCCTGCAGTTTGGTTCAAATGGCTCTGAGCACTATGGGACTCAACTGCTGTGGTCATCAGTCCCCTAGAACTTAGAACTACTTAAACCTAACTAACCTAAGGACATCACACACATCCATGCCCGAGGCAGGATTCGAACCTGCGACCGTAGCAGTCGCACGGCTCCGGACTGCGCGCCTAGAACCGCGAGACCACCGCGGCCGGCCCTCCTGCAGTTTATTTCCTGATTGAAACATTTTGTGATTACGTTCTTTTCTTTAAAAAACCTGCGCTGTGCGCTTTTTTAGCCTGCACGTGACTCGAACACGAAAGCTGCCTTTCGCAGTTAATGTTCTTGCGACTCACCGACCATAAACGACTCACGGTCTGTCGGGAAGTTCTGAAGCAGCACACACTGCTGTGTAGTGGAGGTCTGATGTTGGAAAAAAACTCTAGGCTGTGGGGAAACCAAGTTTTCCTCGATGTCCTTTCTTCTGCGAGGTCGGATCGTTATTAGTGAACGCTAAGCTAAATCAGTAGCAGTATTACCAGAGACAGAAAAGGGTCCGGATCTGTTTGGCAAACCGATATTGTTATTGCCATATAATTTATGTTCACCTTACCAGTCTCAAGTTTTCACTGTTATCTCTAGACAAAGCTGAAAATTAGATACGACCAGTTAGTAATGAATATTAAGTAGTCCCGTATTTTAAGCACAGAAAGGTAGGTGTGCGTCTGGGAGGGGGAGAGGGTGCACAGAGGTGGGGGAGGGGGGGGGCGAGATATATCTTATAGTAATATAAAACTGTAGTTCAAGATTGATGTTCTCCCTCTTTCCGTGTAAATAACAGAACCCGTTGCTCCGCTGTTCGTTCTTTTTTTCAACACTTCATCTTTTCACGATACATCTTTTCCCTGTACTCGCAGCACTTTAAGCCCAGGACCACGTCTTGCAGTTAATCGGAAGGTTGAGGAGGGCGGAGGAGTAACAGTCCTGGATCAATCTGGCTCCGGATGGCAGCTCCCTGTTCGGCTATCTGCTTTGGATTACAGGAGGATCCCGGTCAACACCGTAAAAGCTCGAAAAGAATTCTCAGTCTCCAAACGACGGGGAGAGTGCAATAACACCGTGAAGCAAACCTCGATGAAAAACTGCTACATGTTCGTTCAACCATTCCAGAAGTTAATTCCTACATTGTGTGAAATATTTATTCTTAACTTCTAATGTGAATTTTACTCTCATATTTAGTTTTTATCGAACGATTCACACTGGACGTGAACGGGCGTAAATGAACAGTGAAATACAGGTGTGTCTAAAGTAGAGGGAAAAGCAACACAGCATCACTTTGAAGCCCAGGAGTGATCGATGGAAAGTTAGGCCATGAGATACTATCCGAACTACAAAACAACGGAATATACACTCCTGGAAATTGAAATAAGAGCACCGTGAATTCATTGTCCCAGGAAGGGGAAACTTTATTGACACATTCCTGGGGTCAGATACATCACATGATCACACTGACAGAACCACAGGCACATAGACACAGGCAACAGAGCATGCACAATGTCGGCACTAGTACAGT
The DNA here is from genome assembly GCF_023898315.1 of Schistocerca nitens. Taxonomy (NCBI): domain Eukaryota; kingdom Metazoa; phylum Arthropoda; class Insecta; order Orthoptera; family Acrididae; genus Schistocerca; species Schistocerca nitens. The sequence goes on along the minus strand of NC_064616.1, from coordinate 989,728,647 downwards.
GTATATCCACCTTTCGCAGCAATGCAGGCTGCTATTCTCCCATGGAGACGATCGTAGAGATGCTGGATGTAGTCCTGTGGAACGGCTTGCCATGCCATTTCCACCTGGCGCCTCAGTTGGACCAGCGTTCGTGCTGGACGTGCAGACCGCGTGAGACGACGCTTCATCCAGTCCCAAACATGCTCAATGGGGGACAGATCCGGAGATCTTGCTGGCCAGGGTAGTTGACTTACACCTTCTAGAGCACGTTGGGTGGCACGGGATACATGCGGACGTGCATTGTCCTGTTGGAACAGCAAGTTCCCTTGCCGGTCTAGGAATGGTAGAACGATGGGTTCGATGACGGTTTGCATGTACCGTGCACTATTCAGTGTCCCCTCGACGATCACCAGTGGTGTACGGCCAGTGTAGGAGATCGCTCCCCACACCATGATGCCGGGTGTTGGCCCTGTGTGCCTCGGTCGTATGCAGTCCTGATTGTGGCGCTCACCTGCACGGCGCCAAACACGCATACGACCATCATTGGCACCAAGGCAGAAGCGACTCTCATCGCTGAAGACGACACGTCTCCATTCGTCCCTCCATTCACGCCTGTCGCGACACCACTGGAGGCGGGCTGCACGCTGTTGGGGCGTGAGCGGAAGACGGCCTAACTGTGTGCGGGACCGTAGCCCAGCTTCATGGAGACGGTTGCGAATGGTCCTCGCCGATACCCCAGGAGCAACAGTGTCCCTAATTTGCTGGGAAGTGGCGGTGCGGTCCCCTACGGCACTGCGTAGGATCCTACGGTCTTGGCGTGCATCCGTGCGTCGCTGCGGTCCGGTCCCAGGTCGACGGGCACGTGCACCTTCCGCCGACCACTGGCGACAACATCGATGTACTGTGGAGACCTCACGCCCCACGTGTTGAGCAATTCGGCGGTACGTCCACCCGGCCTCCCGCATGCCCACTATACGCCCTCGCTCAAAGTCCGTCAACAGCACATACGGTTCACGTCCACGCTGTCGCGGCATGCTACCAGTGTTAAAGACTGCGATGGAGCTCCGTATGCCACGGCAAACTGGCTGACACTGACGGCGGCGGTGCACAAATGCTGCGCAGCTAGCGCCATTCGACGGCCAACACCGCGGTTCCTGGTGTGTCCGCTGTGCCGTGCGTGTGATCATTGCTTGTACAGCCCTCTCGCAGTGTCCGGAGCAAGTATGGTGGGTCTGACACACCGGTGTCAATGTGTTCTTTTTTCCATTTCCAGGAGTGTAGATGAAGACAGAATTAAGGATCTAGCAACGATAGTAATATATTTAATGGCGAAAGCAAAGTTATTTTCATGACAAAAGTTGTGTGGTAAATCTTTCACATTACTGAGGTGTGAAAGAAGACGAAGAGAAATGTCTAAACATTTCAAAGCATCACATCTTCTTTTATGGAGAAAATATTTATACACAAATATATCTCACAATATGTAGAAGGAGCTTTTTTACATTATCCATTGGTCTTTACTTTCAAAATAACTTCAGTACCCTCTGTACGAAGTATTCCCTTTATCCTGACCAGCCAAAACACCTTTTTTCGTGCAGAACCTAAGTAAAAATTGTACAATTCACGTCTCCTAGGAAACCCAAGGAAGATATAGAAATGTCATTCAGTCAACTATCTTCAGTTTGAGGTATTTGTGAGTACAAGTAACCAAAGAAGAGAAGGAAGAAATGTTACTCGTCTATGGAGAACGTAAGTTAACAGAACAGTAACGTTAGAAGGACTGTAGTACTGAACTACATGTGCCCATAATGTAAGTACCAGAACGTTACTGCAGTTACTTTTCTGCCAACTTAAATTCTTAGTAGACGAGCAGCGTTTCTATCGTCTCTTCGCTGGTGTCTATTGTGCTTTCACAAACTTTCAACCGAATACGGTTGACTGAATGACCGTCGTATTAACTTGAATGGTGCACTGTGAAACTTTTCTGATGAGGTCTTGAAGAGAGGAAGTGTATAATAACATAAAAATAATATAGTGTGATATTTAAAAAGACGTGCTGATGTTCATCTCTTCGTAGCAAACAAATTTACGATATAGGCAGTCATATTTATTTATTTTCCCCTGGTAGCTAAACAATATTCACATGATACATTTTTTTTTACCCTGGACAAAATTTTATTTGCCTTGGGCAACATATATGGGAAACCCTCTATATGTTTCTGTTTACTCTCAGTGTAGGTTTTTCCATATTCTAGGTATTATAAAACCGAAAACATTTTTCGCCATCAGTTATTTGGCCTCTTTTTTGGAGCAAAACGCTTAGGAAAACAGTCAAAGCCTTTCATTCAGACTTCTCAATGTATGACGAAGAAAGGACAACATGAAGATTGCAAAGACACAAAACTAAAAATCCACTACTATAATACGAGTGAGCATGGTGAGAAAATATTAACTTCCTACTGCAAGCCTGTTATTCTGTCTTTAATGATCTAAGTACATGAAAGTACGTTTTCAGAAAAATGCCCTGAAAATGTGCACCTTACTACACAAGATGTTTACCCAAGAAACTATTTATAATGCAGTGTGATCACCTTTCGTAAACTTATTCAAGAGTAGAGTGTGATTACATTGTGCAATGAAAAGTAGGGGGGCACAATTCGGCATCTGCTGTTACGTTATTTCACGTAGACTGTCACCACGCATTTGAAATAATGGTAGTCACCAAGATTCGGGTAATGGCAGTCACCATGTCAACTAACCCTCATACCCCAATAATATACACCGTGCAACTGTAACATGTTGGGGGGGGGGGGGGAGGTGCAGCTTGTTACAGTTTTCCAGTAAGACGGAGAGCAACTTGTAACACTTTTGCAGTAACATGGGGCAACTTGTTACAGTGAGGGAATGAGAGGATCGTGCCAAAACATATCTCATATTCCTAATTCGACATCATTATTACGCTTAGATGTCTGCACATGTGCACTTACGCAACCTCAAAGCATATCCGCCGAGTCGAGGCAAGTGCATATGTAAAGCGCTGACACTCACCGTGTCAGATGACCATTACTGCCTCATCCAACAGCATATAATACTGTTACATTAGTCAATGTGGCATGGGGCAACTGTTAAAATTTTATTGTAACATAAAGGAAAACAGCGGTAGCTGATACCTGCTAGTAGCTAACACTCACTGCACATAAACACTGCCAGCTACTGGCGTTGCAATACAGTTTTGACATCCAGTATCTTCCGCCTGCTGTCAAGTTCTGACACATGCTCTACCAACTTCTGGTTTTGGAATACTATTTCAGTCATAAATACCTATTTTTTAGAGTCAACTATCACTGCCTTGCTTACTTAGCACGATCAGCAGCAAACGGTTTGAGCTGCAAGATGGTGATAATACCCTAGCATGAGGTCACATAATATTTGGCTGACTTTGATATCAGACGATTTTTGACTAATGGAGACGTGGGAGTTACATTGCTTAGTTTGGTAATTCTCTTCAGCAAGTGCCCCATCAGCTGTAAAATCAAGAGTTCTCCTATGTGATTTACAACGTCGTCATTATACTTGTGTAAAAAACAAGCAAACTGCATGTGTTTTGTATTGAAAGTCGTTACTTTAACAAAAGTTTTTGTCTCAGTGACAAAGCTCGTATTTTCAAGAACTCGACTTTTGACCTCTGTCGTAAACCACCATAGTCTTTTGTTAAATTTCATGTTTGTCTTTTTATACCACTATCTTTGATTGTGTTCACTTGTATGTAATATTTCGTATTAGTTCTCCTAGCGTATTTCGAAAATATCCAGTTTAAGTGAACACTTCAATAAAAATATCTTCCCTCCTTCCTAAAATGGTGTTTGGCCAGTTTTCTTGCGTGGTTTTTACTTAATGTATTTTTATGAACTGTTGTATTATTTAGTAATTCACTACAGGAAATACAATCTGCAAGCATTTTAGAGAGACATGGCAGTGTAGTTCTGGTTGATAAGCTTTGCAGCACAGCACATTCCGGAAGTTCGTTTTGTACAGAACCTCTAGCAGACTTAGTTCAAATGCAGATAAAAATCAATATTAGGTTGTTAATAACATACACTACATTTAGATATCCAGAAGGCTTTTGACACCGTTTCTCACTAGCGTCTCCTAACCAAACTGCCTGCCTAAGGAATATCGCCTCAGTTGTGCGACTGGACTCGTGATTTCATGTCAGAAAGGTCACAGTTCGTAGTAATGGACGTAAAGTCATCGAGTGAAACAGAAGTAACATACGGCGTTCCCCAAGGAAGTGTTATAGGCCCTCTATTGTTCCTGATCTATATTAACGACATAAGAGACAATCTGAGTAGCCATCTTACATTGTCTACAGATGATGCTGCGACTCGCCGTCTTTTAAAGTCATCAGAAGACCATAACGAATTGCAAAATGATATAGATATCTGTATGGCGCGAAAAGTGTCAATTGAGCCTGAATAAAGTAAAGTGTGAAGTTATTAACATGAGCACTAAAAGAAATCCGCTAAATTTCGATTACGCGATAAGTCACACAAATCTGAAAGCTGTAAATTCAACTAAATACTTAGGGAGTACAATTACAAATAACTTAAATCTGGATAATCACATAGATAATGCTGTGGGTAGAGCAAACCAAAGACTGCGATACATTGGCAGAACACTTAGAAGGTGCAACAGGTCTACTAAAGAGACTGCTTATACTATGCTTGTCCGCCCTATTCCAGAGTACCACTGTGCGGTGTGGGAACCGCATCAGGTGGGACAGACGGATGACATGGAAAAAGTACAAAGAAGAGCAGCTCGTTTTGTATTATCGCGAAATAGGGGAGACAGTGTCACAGTCATGATACGTAGATTAGAGTGGCAATGATTAAAACAAAGGCGTTTATCGTTGCGACGGGACCTTCTCATGCATCTTCAATCACCAGTTTTCTCCTTACATTGCGAAACCATTCTGTTGGTACGCACCTACATGGGGAGAAATGATCATCACGATAAAATAAGAAATCAGGGCTCGCACAGAAAAATTTAAGTGCTCGTTTTTCCTCACGCGCCGTTCGAGAGTGGAACGGTAGAGAGACAGCTTGAAGGTGGTTCATTGAACCCTCTGCCAGGTACTTTATTCTGAATAGCACAGTAATCACATAGATGTAGAGATAAAGGTAGATTTTCTGGTGTGGAACATGATGCATTACTTTCGTTCCTCCTAAAATGGTGCTTGCTTAACGAGAAACATTACTGGAAAACGAATAAGAACGACAGGTAATGGTAGTTTGTTCTACGAACCGCCAATTACCTACAATAAAATTGAAACGCTAACATCCTTTACGAATTACAGACGTGGAGATACCATTGTATCACTTGACAAGCGTCATAGAACAATTTACATGTGGAAATATTTATTTTGCAGGTCCCCTATCCCTTACACCGAGTGTAGGTCTATAATATGGAATTAGTTACATTCTTCCCGTAGCTAGCTGGCAATAATTCAGACTGCCTATATGTTTGTGCGCTAGCATGCGTAGCATAGTAATTTCACCATCTTGTATTTCCTGCTTTTATAAGTTTCGTCACTTTAGTTCTGCTACGTCACCTCATTTACTAAACATAGAGTTTATTGCCCATTTAGCATGTTGTTCTTTGCACATGTGTTTAGGAATGGAAACAGAATTGGTGCGCTTAATGTGAGAGTCCACAATCACGTTTTAGATACCAAATTTTAAAGTGTACATGCGTGTGTGTGTATGATGGTGACGTATTTTACATGTGAAAATTACGCAGGATACACCCTTCGTGTAATATTTTGGATAAATAGTTTTGAACATGACGCAAAAAGTTTACAATGTCTGATACTTTTTGAGCACATCAAAGATGACAGCTCTGGGGCTACATTAATCTGCTATTTCGTTTTAATAGCCCACAGTTATTCACTGGAGAGGGGACGGGGAGGAGTATGGGTGGTGACGTCATAGATACATCTACATCTACATGGATACTCTGCAAATCACATTTAAGTGCCTGGGAGAAAGAAAGGTATGGCTTGTTATGGAAAGGGTAAGCTAGGCGTAACCTGCCGCCAATTTGGATTTTTGAATTTCTCGACACCGCCAGCAACAGCAATGCTGACTAGCGGCGAAAACTTGAACAATGGGTCAGAACATACATAGATATCCTAGTGCTGTTTATATACAGTATGGTGCTTAGTGTTCGAACCTAGAAATCTCTGTTTCATGTAGCCTGCAGGCTATCAGGAATTACATAGGGGTAATACAATCCATTGGAAACTTCTTTGGGACTTCTGCTAAACCTAATGACGTTTAAAAAATTCTATCAAAGAGATGTTACCGGCGAATAGACAGTTAGCACTTTTGGCAAGATGTGACGCTCAGCAGATTTACAAACATGAGGCAGTTCGGCGTTTTAAAGAAATAATTTCGTTCACAGCTCTCATTGTTTACAGAAACTTTTTCTGTATTTTTCCCAAAATGAAATCTTCAGCTGGAGGATTGTATTTCTCTTTTTTTCATCTAACCAGTCTCAACAGATTAATCTGTCGTGCAAATTCAGTTCTGGTTTATAACAAAGATAAGCAGACGTCCATGTTACAGGCCACAACTGAACTTCAGTAGATGACAGATAATGCTGTCGTAACCGGTTAAGTGCCATACGATATTTCAGAAGTTCGGATGACAACTGATTTTAGGTTCAAAGAAATGGTTGTAGTCGTGGTGTATTTTCTGCAGAAGTTGGAATCGTGTGATAGCATAGAAGGTGTTCAAAAAGCACACCAATTTTATGTGTCACTTCCTTATTTCCCTTGTACATCTGAAAACATCCCCTGAACCGTTTCTCCTTGCTGAACGCTTCAAAGCGTTAACTGTGATATCGTTACAGGATTAGAACACATTAGCAGCGTGTCTAATGTTTTGCAGTAAATGGTAGAGGATAGCGATATATAATTCAGAAATACGTTTCGAGATGCCTCAAAACTCATAGAAGAAGTCGAATAACAGTTGCAGTACCAAGATGTGTGTCCACAATGAAATATTAAGACAATAGTCTTGCTATCAGTCCAGAAGAATGTCACAGAATAAGCTTAGCCCTACCTTTCTTGCATCACGTAAGAAACCAGTTCAATGAGAGGCTTGAGAGTCATCAAAATTTAATTAGGTGGATCTCTTCAGAGGATAAGTCCGAGGGAATTTGCAAATTTTAGTACTGAAGATATAATGAGTCAATGTGTTCTAGTCACCGAATACGTCTGGCGCCCAACATACAATACAACCCCTACCGCAGAAAGTATTTGCTGTATTGAGGAGGTGTCCTTCAGTGCTACAACTGTCTTGTCACAGGGTAAAATTAAACTGCAATGAAATTATGTTGATAATACACTACGTAACAGTTAACAATAATACACTGAAATCTTATACATACAAATACCTAGTTTTAGTGTGACGATGATGTGAAGGAGTGGCACTAAGGTTAAAGTTCCGAACACCGGTGTAAACCTAACATCGTGAACGAAAACTGTTTAATCTATTAGTGGTTTGCTTCTGCCTCTGCCGTCTGTGGCAGTATTTAAGTCCTATCTCTGTTGATAACCGACACCGTGGCATTCGGAGTTTACTGTGGCGCTGTGCTTTAAAATAGTCAGGTGCTAGTAACGGAGGCTCAAACGACTAGGGGAGCATTTTGTACGCTGGAACACTTTTAAGATTTCGCACCTAGCCAATAGCCCTGTAGCAGAAATTTAGTATATTTTCTTACTCCATTTTTAAATGATGGCATTTACTTTTTATATGCTCGAATCTTCTTCTAAAATTGCAAAAATTACTTAGAAAAATTGTGGCATTTCCAAGTATGAAAACATGTTGGAGGTTACAACATTGTCATGTACCTAAGAACAAATATTCGATTGAAATTAATTGGCGTTGCAATAGTGTAGTACTTATAAGGGAACGTCCCCATCGCACCCCCCTCAGATTTAGTTATAAGTTGGCATAGTGGATAGGCCTTGAAAAACTGAACACAGATCAATCGAGAAAACAGGAAGAAGTTGTGTGGAACTATGAAAAAAGTAAGCAAAATACACAAACTGAGTAGTCCATGGTTAAGATAGGCAACATCAAGGATAATCTGAGCTCAGAAGCGCCGTGGTCCCGTGGTTAGCGTGAGCAGCTGCGGGATGAGAGGTCCTTGGTTCGAGTCTTACCTCGAGTGAAAAGTTTAATTTTTTATTTTCAGACAATTATCAAAGTGCAGGCACTCACACATAATCAACTTCGCTCTCCAGAACTGCAGGACATGTTCAGATTTGCTTGGACATATGCAGGATTTGACGTTCTACACACGGAAAAATTTGAAAACTTTAAAAACATGTTTTGACAGAGCACAGGGAAAACTGTGCGACTGTGAAACTGTTGCATTCATTTGTTGCAGTTTATGTGACAAACTTTTACGTTTTCATCACTTTTTTGGGAGTGATTATCACATCCACAAGAAAACCTAAATCGGGCAAGGTAGAAGAATCTTTTTACCCATTCGCCAAGTGTATAAGTTAGGTGGGTCGACAACATATTCCTGTCATGTGACGCACATGCCGTCACCAATGTCGTATAGAATATAAAAAAAAATGGCTCTGAGCACTATGGGACTCAACTGCTGTGGTCATAAGTCCCCTAGAACTTAGAACTAATTAAACCTAACTAACCTAAGGACATCACACACATCCATGCCCGAGGCAGGATTCGAACCTGCGACCGTAGCGGTCGTGCGGTTCAAGACTGTAGCGCCTTTAACCGCTCGGCCACTCCGGCCGGCTATAGAATATATCAGAGGTGTTTTGCTGTGGAGGAATCGGTCGACCTATAACCTTGCGATCAAATGTTTTCGGTTTCCAGTGGAGAGGCACGTCCTTTCGTCTACTAATCGCACGGTTTTGCGGTGCGGTTGCAAAACACAGACACTAAACTTATTACAGTGAACAGAGACGTCAATGAACGAACGGACAGATCATAACTTCGAGAAAATAAAGAAAGTAAACTTTTCACTCGAGGGAAGACTTGAACAAAGGACCTCTCGTTCCGGAGCTGCTCACGCTAACCACGGGACCACGGCGCTCCTGAGCTCCCGTTCTCCTTGATGTTGCCTATCTTGCGCATGGACTACTCAGTTTCTATATTTTGCTTATTTTTTCATAGTTCCACAAAACTTATTCCTGTTTTCTCGATTGATCTGTGTTCAGTTTTTCAAGGCCTATCCACTGTGCCAACTTATAACTAAATCTGAGGGGGATGCGATGGGGAGGTTCCCTTGTTAGTAGTCTGTTATATTCTTACTCTACTAGACACTAACAATCGGTAAGTCAAATCCGGTTAAGCAAAAGTATTACCAAAAACCAGTTATAATTTTGTTACATTCTGAAATATGTGTTTGAATCAAGGACATGTTTCCATTTTCAATAGAGGTAAAATTGATAAGACATTAAAGGAACTCAGTTCATTTACAAGTATCACATGTTCTATGGTGAAAGACTTCCGTCTGTTTCAAGGTTCAAGCCGATGTCCGATGGACGAACTATGGCTTAACTGTTCACACGTTACATAAATAGTTGTAAAAAATATCTAGCACTTCACTCACCATAAAATTCTGCTGCTGATTAATTAACAGTCTGTTTTAAATAGGTTTAATATATTATACAGCACTTAAATGTTCAATTACCAGCAGTATCTAAGCGTTCGAGGGCTCACATGCTTAATGTAAACATGTATGACCCCAGATCGTTCCCCTCCCTGGCCACGCCATGGGAGGAACGAAAGGCTATGAATGACAGCGTGACGTATTCGCCCCGGATCTAGTCTGTACGAGAGCTGATGGGGAATCCTATGTGTCCATAAAGCCTCAGTTCTTTGTAGAGCATTTAGAGCACAAGTTCGGGGAGGTGGAGGGCTTGTCAAAAATGCGGTCCGGGTCAGTCTTGATAAAAACAGCATCCTCTGCCCAGTCACGGGCATTACTCGCTTGTAAGAAGCTGGTGGATGTTTCTGTTACTATCACGCCCCATAAAAGCTTAAATACGGTCCTGGGCATTATCGTCCAAGGGGACCTTCTTTTACAGTCCGATGGTGAGCTGCGCGCCAACTTAGAGCGACGAGGTGTCCATTTCATCTGGTGCGTCCACCAGGGTCCGACGGATAATCAGGTTGCCACCAGTGCCTTCATCTTGGCCTTCGAGGGTGACACATTACCCGAGAAGTTGAAGGTGATGGTCTACTGCTGTGATGTCGAGCCGTATACCCCTCCCGATGCCGGCCGCGGTGGTCTAGCGGTTCTAGGCGCTCAGTCCGGAACCGCGCGACTGCTACGGTCGCAGGTTCGAATCCTGCCTCGGGCATGGATGTGTGTGATGTCATTAGGTTAGCTAGGTTTAAGTAGTTCTAAGTTCTAGGGGACTGATGACCACAGATGTTAAGTCCCATAGTGCTCAGAGCCATTTGAACCATTTTTTTAACCCCTCCCGATACGGTGCTTCAAGTGTTGGAAGTTCGGTCATATGTCTTCCCGTTGTGCTTCCAGCCTCATATGTCACGATTGTGGTCGTCCATCCCATTCCGATACTCCATGTGCCTCGCCTCCCATCTGTGTCAACTGTGGAGAGCACCATCCCCCTTGCTTGCCGGACTGTAAGATTCTATAGAAGGAACGGAAAATAATAGAATACAGGACCCTGGACCGACTGACCTACACTGAGGGTAAATGGAAATTTGAACAGCTTCATCCCGTGCGCATGACGTCATCTTATGCTGCCACTGTCACTCCTGTTACAGCTCCATCCGTTGCACCACATACAGTCAGCTCTCAGAGCCGAAGGACCACACCTACCCCCTTGATGGTGGAGGGGAATTCCTCCGTTGCTCCCGCACCACCTACCTAAGACCAAGGAAATTACGGTGGCACCCACTCCACTGCTACCTTGGGAGCAGCACCCCCTCAACCATAAGAGACACCAGTCCCCACTTCTAAGCCGGAGAAGCGTAAGTCTTCTTCGGCTTCTCTCGCTAGGAAGGGATTCCTTGGCTCACTCCCTTCCCAGGTTCCTACCGGTGGCAAACCAGACACCCGACAGGGGCTGAAGAAGCCCCAGGCAGCTGGTCGTAGGGCTTCGTGGTCCTCTTCAGGCCGGGAGACTGTATCAAAGAAGCCCTCCCAGCAAGGGCAACCAAAGGAACAGCGAGAGAAATCGAAATCAAAGACCCCTAAGACCAAGGAAATGGCGGTAGCACCCACTCCACTGCTACCTACAAGCTCTGCATCTGAGGATGTGGTGGAGATTCTGGCGTCCGCTGAGGATCTAGATCTCGCCGGTCCCTCAGACATGATGGATGCCGCTCCTGTCGGTATTCAGTTGGTGGCAGAAGGTGACCCAGCAGCGTAATCTCCCTCCTCGGTCCCTTCACGCCTTTCTCGGCCATGGACAACGTCATCCTCCAGTGGAACTGCAGCAGTTTTTTCCACCATCTTGCTGAGCTCCGACAAATTCTCAGCCTTCACCCTTTCCTCTGCTTTGCTCCTCAGGAAGCTTGGTTTCCGGCGATGCGAACCCCCGTCCTCCGTGGCTATCGGGGTTATTATAAGAACTGGGCAGCTTATCAGAGGGTATCTGGTGGCGTCTGCAACTACGTCCTTCACTCTCTTTACAGCGAGTATGTCCCTCTACAAACACCTTTAGACGCTGTCGCTGTTCGGGTGTGGACGCCTCAGGCTGTAACTGTCTGCAGTCTCTATCTTCCACCATATGGTGATGTCCCACAGCATGTCCTAGCTGCGCTGACAGACCAATTGCCGCCACCTTTTTTGCTACTGGGTGACTTCAATGCCCATAACCCTCGGTGGGGTGGATCAGTGGCAACAGGCTGAGGCAGTATCGTTGAACAAGTATTGTCACAACTTGACCTTTCTCTTCTAAATACTGGTGCCTTCACACATTTCAGTGTGGTGCATGGCACATACTCAGCCCTAGCCTATTACCATCTGTCCAATGGAGTGTACGTGATGACTTGTGCGGAATGACCACTTTCCGTTGTTTCTGTCACTGGCACAGCGTCACTCTTCTGGGCACCCCTGCAAATGGGCTATGAATAAGGCTGACTGGGACTTGTTCACCTCCATTGCCACTATTGAGCCTCTTACCAATGACGCCATTGATGCGGTGGCTCACTCGGTCACCACTGGCATCGTTACTGCCGAGGAATCTGTCATTCCCTGTTCTTCTGGGTCCCCTCGCCGGAGGACTGTGCCTTGGTGGTCTCCCGAATTCGCCGAGGCGATTAAACATCGCAGGAGGGCACTCCAGCGTCACAAGCGGAATCCCTCATTGGAACACCTCAACGCCTTTAATCGGCTCTGTGCGCGAGCCTGCCGCCTCATTCGCCAACGTAAGCAGGAGTGGTGGGAAAGGTATGTCTCCACCATTGGCCTCCGTACCTCTCCATCGCAGATTTGGGAAAAGATCAGGCGACTCTATGGCTATTGGACCCCTGTCAACATACCTGCACTTCACTGAATGGAGCAGTCTGTACTGACTTCCACACAATTGCAAACCGCTTAGCGGAGCATTCTGCTCAGAGTTCCGCTTCTGTGAATTACCCACAGGCCTTCCGCTCCCTGAAAGAGTGGTTGGAATGTCGGAGCCTTTCATTTCACACGCATCACCCAGAATCGTACAATACTCCGTTCAGTGAGTGGGAATTCCAAAGTGCCCTATCCACTTGCTCCCGGGCCAGATAGCATCCACTGTCAGATGCTCAAACACCTCTCGGTGGACTGCCAGTGACGCCTTCTAGATCTTTTCAACCGTATCTGGGTTGAGGGTGAGCTGCCATCGCAATGGCGGGAAAGCATCGTAATCCTCGTGTTGAAACCTAGCAAGAATACACTGGAGGTGGATAGCTATCGCCCCATTAGCCTCACTAACGGTCTTTGCAAGTTGCTCGAACGCATAGTGAGCCAGAGGTTGAGTTGGCTACTTCAGTCTCGGAGCCTTCTGGCTCCGTCTCAGGATGGGTTCTGTAAGGGCCGCTTTGCCGCCGATAATCTGGTGTGCCTGGAGTCTGCCATCCGTACGGGCTTTGCCCGCCGTCGGCATCCGGTCGCCGTCTTTTTTTACATGCGGAAGGCATACGATACGACATGGCGACGTCACATCCTCTCTGCGCTTCATAGTTAGGGTCTTCCGGGTCCGCTCCCGATTTTCATACAAATTTTTCTGTCGCTTCGTTCCTTCCGCGTGCAAGTTGTGGCCTCCCACAGTTCCTCTCGAGTTCAGGGGATCGGGGTACCGCAAGGATATGTCTTAAGTGTCTGCCTCTTTTTAATTGCAATTAATGGGCTCGCTGCGGCGGGGGGAACATCTGTCTCAGCTTCCCTGTATGCTGACGACTTCTGTCTCTACTATAGCTCCTTTGTCATTACACCTGCTGAACGTCAGCTGCAGGGCGCTATCCGCAAGGCGCAGGTTTGGGCTGTAGCGCATGGCTTCCAGTTTTCGGCTGCCAAGACCTGCGTTATGCATTTCTGCCAGCGATACACTGTTCACCCTGAGCCACGGCTTTATCTTGGCGGCGAATCTCTTGCTGTGGTGGAGTCGCATCGGTTTTTGGGATTGGTTTCTGATAGCCGGTTGACATGGCTCCCTCATATTCGGCAGCTTAAACAGATGTGCTGGCGGCACCTTAACGCTCTCCGTTGCTTGCGTCACACCAGCTGGGGTGCCGATCGGTCTACCCTTCTACGGCTTTACCAGGCGTTAAATCACTCCCGTCTAGATTATGGGAGCCTGGCTTACGGTTCGGCATCCCCTTCCACATTGCAGTTGCTGGACCCCGTCCTTCACAGCGGGATCCGACTAGCCACTGGAGCTTTCCGGACAAGCCCTGTCAACAACATACTTGTGGAGGCATGTGTCCCTCCGTTGCGGTTCGGGCGCCAACGATTACCGGCCGCTTATGCTACATACGTTTGTAGCTTGCCTGGGCATCCCAATTATCGTATCCTGTTCCCTCAGTCGGTCGTCCATCTTCCGGAATTGCGGCCCCAGTCAGGATGTACGATTGCGGTTCGCGTCGGAGCTCTTCTCTCTGGGCTTGAGGTTTTCCGTCTTCTACATCTTTTCTGGGTCCCTCTGCGTATACCCCCGTGGTGTGTGCCCCGCCCATGCCTTCGGCTCGATTTGGCACAGGGCCCAAAGGACTCAGTCCCTCCTGAGGCCCTCCGCCGCTGCTTTCTTTCAATCCTTGCCGCGTTTCAAGGCTCTGACGTCTATACTGACGGTTCGATGGTTGCTGGTCGTGTCGGTTATGCTCTTAGTCTAGGGGATCATTATGAATAACACTCATTGCCGGCTGGCTTCAGTGTTTTCACTGTCGAGCTGGTCGCCATCTCTTGCGCCCTACAGTATATCCGCTCCTGCCCATGTGGCTGGTTCAAATGGCTCTGAGCACTATGGGACTTAACATCTATGGTCATCAGTCCCCTAGAACTGAGAACTACTTAAACCTAACTAACCTAAGGACATCACACAACACCCAGCCATCACGAGGCAGAGAAAATCCCTGACCCCGCCGGGAATCGAACCCGGGAACCCGGGCGTGGGAAGCGAGAACGCTACCGCACGACCACGAGATGCGGGCCTGCCCATGTGAGACCGTCGTTATCTGTAGTGACTCCCTGAGCGGTTTACGAGCTATCGACCAGTGTTTCCCTCGCTCTCGTCTGGTGATGGCTGTCCAGGAGTCCCTCCATACTCTTGCCCGTTGCGGCCGCTCTGTGGTCTTTGTATGAACCGCGCGTCATGTCGGCATCCCGGGAAATGAACGTGTTGACACGCTAGCCAAACAGGCTGTCGGTGCACCAGCCTTGGAGACAGGCCTTTCGGAGAGTGACCTCAGGTCGGTTTTACGGCAGAAGGTACTTCGCACCTGGGGTGAACAATGGCGCACCCATCCTTCACCGAACAAATTTCGGGCCATCAAGGAGGCAACCGGTGCGTGGCGCTCCTCCTTGCAGGTCTCTCGCAAGGACTCTGTTGTCCTCTGCCGGCTGCGCATTAGCCACACCTTTATGAAACACAGCTATTTATTGCACCGTGAGGACCCACCATTATGTCCCTGCGGGTCAGCTTTGACGGTGGTCCTCATCTTGCTGGACTGCCCGCTTTTAACTCCGCTCAGGCAGACGTTTGCACTGCCTGATACGCTTCCTGCACTTTTACCAGACGAAATTGCGATGGCAGACTAGTTTTGAGTTTTATTCGTGCAGGGTGTTTTTATCGCTTGATCTGAGTGTTTGTCCTTTTTTTGTCTTGAGTCTGGCCTTTGGCCTACGATTTTAGACTGGGGTTTTTTATGCATTTCTTGGTGGCTGGCTTTTCCTTTTTTGATTCTATGGTCTGCCAATCACAGTCAAACTCGGTGTGATTTTAATTCCTTTTTTCTGCTCTCTGTCTGTGTCTTTCTTGTCCTGTGTCGTCTCTTGTCATCTCCATTGTTTGTTGTTAATCTTTGTGGGGTTTCAAGTTCGTGGAAAAAGGGACTGATGGCCCTAGTAGTGTGGTCCCTCCAATCCCATCAACCAACCAACTTAAATGTATCAACTTGAAATAATAACAAAAGCTGCGCACAACAAAATCTGTAGAAAATACCGGAAAATGATTAGGGCGATGTCTACTACGCATTCTTTCAAGTGATTTTCCAGTCAGCTACTAGACTGAAGTGTCAACCTAAAATCATCATATTTTTCTTGGTACATCATCGCGTTCTTTGCAGATGTAACACAACGTCCGACCCTGCTCATGCCATTTATACACTGAGGTGACGAAATTCATGGGATAACGATTAGTATCGTGTACACAAGATATAAAGAGGCAGTGCATTGGTGGAGCTGTAACTTGTTCTCAGGTGATTCATGTGAAAAAGTTTCCCACGTGATTATTGACGCACGACGGGATTTAACAGACTTTGGACACGGAGTGGACTTGGAGCTACCCGCATTAGGATGTTACATTTCGGAAATCGTGATGGAATTTAATATTCTGAGATACACAGAGTCAAGAGTGCACCGAGAAAACCACATTTCCAGGCATCACCCCTCACCACCGACAATGCAGTGGCCAACATCTTTCGCTTAACGACCGAGAGCCGCGGCGTTTACAGACAAGCAACGCTGGGTGAAATAATGGTAGAAATCAATGTGGAACGTACGACGAACGCATCTGTTATGGCAGTGCCACTCGAGTACCTTTGTTAACAGCACGACACCGCCTGTAGCTCCTCTCCTGGGCTCGTGACCATATCGGTTTTAGCCTAGTCGACTGGTCAAATGAGTTCCGATCCCAGCTGGTAAGAGTTCGAGTATAGCGCAGAGCCTATGAACCCGTAGAACCAAGTTGTCAACAAGGAACTGTGCAAGCTGGTAGTGGCTACATAATGGTGGAACTGTGTCTACATGGAATAGACTGGGTGCTTTGGTCCAACTGAATCGGTCATTGACTGGAAATGATTATATTCGGCCACTTGGTCACCATTTGGAGTCATTCGTGGACTTAATGTTCCATGACTATGTGCCATGTCACCAGGCCACAATTTTTCACGATTTGTTTGAAGAACATTCTTGGCAATTCGATCGAATGATTTGGTTACCCAGATTGTCCGTAGTGAATCCCATCGAACGTTTATGGGACATAATCTAGAGGTCAGTTCGTGCACAAAATCATTCCCAGCAACACTTTCGCAATTTGGACGATTCTGGAAGCAGCATAGCTCAATGTTTCTGCAGTGGACTTCCAACGACTTGTTGAGTCCATGCGACGTCGTGTTGCTGCACTACGCCGTGCAAATGGAGGTACGACACGGTATTAGGAGGTGTCCCATGACATTTGTCACTCTCAGTTATACCGTACCCGGCCTGATTACAATACTAAGCACGAAAACTGGTGGACGTTCTATCTTTCAGATACAGGGCTGGTTGAGGTTCACGAAAGGTTTATAATTTGTGAATACCTTTTTTATTTTTCATTTCTCTTTTAATTTCTTTTATATTCTGACAGTGACGATTGAAGACTGAACGCCCTTGATCTTTAAGCCTTTGAAATTTCAGTGCAAACTAATGATAAGTAAAAAAAATCTTTCAGAGTTATACCACATTTGTGAATTTCAGCCAACCCTGTACAGTTGCAATTCTCATCATTTACATACCTGCCGACGGTGATGTGTAAGTGTACATAGTGTGTGTACGTGTACGTGTACATAATTACACTGACATCCGGCCATGTATACCGGGCGCTTCACTTTTTTAGTCAGACAGTGTAGTTATAGTCCTATACTGAAGTAAGATGAGGGAGAGGGGAAGAGTAAAAAAGGGAGGAAGGCAGGATGATACGTCTATATTTAATATTGTACTCGGTTATTCCTAATATACAGAACTTAATATTCAGACTTCATTTTATCGTCTTCCATTTTGTGATTTTATAACTCGAGAATTCTTCGTGCTCCTTGCTGCAGCGAGCAGTGTGGCCACAGCAACAAGTGTCTCAGGAGCGAGAGGGCGGCGGTCTGATGGGCCGAAGCAGCGATGGTCGCCGTAAACATTTGCTCTGGCGGCTCCCTCACCCGCAGCCGACAGTTCACGCTCCCTTCGCCAGTTCTGCTGCTTCCTCCCACAGCACACAAATTCACTTACACTTTCACTCTTCTAAAATTTTCCTTCGTAGTAAGTAAATCATTTGTAATCGTTTCAATTAACTCATTTTTTGTGGCAGGTTGAATACTAATATTGCTTACATTTCGCTTACAATAACTTTCTGATTCATCTTTTCAGCGAGTGGAATGATAGGGGCCAGAAGTCAGCTAATCGTAGTTTTTTCTATAGCACCACGTGATCGCTGTGTTGTCTGATTTGCAGGCACATGCATAATCTTGTCAAGCGGGTCTGGCTGTAGGCGGAAACAGTGCCCCATTCGACACCTACTACTATAAAAGGCCGAATCAGGCGAGCTTGTGTGCAGCTAAGCACACAGTCCACGTTTTACAGGGCCGTGTAATGGCGCTTTAAATCGTTTGCTGAATCGTTATTTTATTCCGTGCTCTGCCTCTGAGCCTTATACTATTTTCAGCAATTGAGTGTTAATATGTTGAATGATGAACTGACGAAGATATGTGTACAAACTGGATACCCGTGATCAAGAGGCATAATTATGTTTCTAGTAATATTTCTGTGTTAAGCAGATACTTTAAAAAGAATATGTTGATGTTAATAGCTCCACAAAAATATGTAGCAGTTAATGTTTGATATACAGCTGTCCCAGTATATCACATTTTTCTTCATTTCGTAATATTGACGTTTGCAATTGTTCGAAGGCTACAGACAGTGGAAACACACGCATAAGATTCCAGAAGTGCAGCTGTAAGTAAGCCACAACTCAGAAAGCTACTGTACCCTGCGAACTTAAAGCCTTTCGTATCTTTCCAAAGCAACTCCCGTTACTAGACACTGAGCAGCAAGTAAATGAATTCTTCATTACTTCAAAATCAATGATTAACTATTCACATAATGGTTATTTTGACCGTAACGAGTGGAATTTTGGCACTACATTGTATGGACTAGTGCTTAATAAGTACTGTGAGACGGAAAGTGTGAAAGCGCAGGTATTATTAGCCAAGAAAAAACTGAAAACTATTTCATAAGGACACTTTTTAAACAGAGAAACTAAAATTATGTATGTACGTTTTTAGTTACTACATTTTTTCTGCTTCCTGCAAGAAGTTAACAGTTTCATTTGAAGCGTGAGACGTCTTTTGCCACTAGGTCCGATTATTACCCCATATGGTCCTTGTTGGTGAATGACGTGCTTGCTTCAAAAGTTCCACTAGTGTTAGATCTGATGGATAGTTTTATACTTCAGTGTCCTGGTGTGTTCTTTATATAAGGGACGAGCAAGGAGTTTCCATCTGAGGACGGGGTTGCAACGTATATACAACGTAGCGTGACTCCCACTCGGGTATGTTAGCACCGACATATAAGTGACGGATTCGTGTGACATTGGTGTCTTTTTGACGTGCGTGCGGTAAATGTGGGAGCGTGAACTATGACGATGTTATTATCGAATGCGATCAAACAGGACCATCATGTTGTTCTTCTTTTCTCGGCTGCTGAAGGACAAACACAGGTAGAAATTCATTAGTGAATGAAGAACATGTATGAGGTAGCATGTCTGTCGGAAAACACCGCTGTGAACTGGTTGTGATTCGACACAAGACGCTGGTCTATATGAGCGGCCAGCTTCATCGCGAAAGCTGGTACCACCACCGGGAACCGGAATCGAAAGAATCGACGATGCATTGGCGTCATCCATTGTCGCCTCGTCCCAAGCAGTTCATGAGCCAGCCATCAGCTAGAAAGGTAATGCTCACCGTGTTCTTTGATTGCTGGGGCTCATTGCTTATTGGTTTCAAAGAACTTGGTGTTTCCGTCAATTAGGAACGTTACTGCACAACGCTGTGGAAATTATGGCGTGCAACTAAAACGAAACGTCCAGGGAAACCGCGACAAGGGATGCTGCTGGTTCATGATAACGCACGTCCACAAATCGCAAATATCGTAACGCAGAAGTTAACGTCAACTCAAGTGGAAGATACTTGAGCATCCGCCCTATAGTCCCGATCCCTCCCTAGGTCCTGACGGGTCGACGATTCCTGTCAGACGAGGATGTTCAGCAGACAGTTACAGACTTCTTCACACAGCGAGAAATGGTGTTTCAACCCGGTGCGTAGGTGGGATGATTGCCTCAATTTCTTTGGACAAAACTGGGATTTCCATACCTTTTCTTGACCAAAAGTAGGAACAACTTTTAATCTCTCGTTAAATGTCGCTTTTCATTCTAATATTTCCCCTTCCTCTAGAATTTAGACTTTATTGGAATGAGTTAAGGCAATCAAGCGTTTAATACACAATGGAAAGACTGTAAAGAAAAACATTTCAGGCTTTCAGAGATTTACTTATGAACAAATATAACATTCATAGTATATAATGTAGAATCGTACAGTAACAATCGTGACAGAGAAATGTTGTGAGTGACCACAAGGAACTTATGTTCCTCTGGATTCCATACTGCAGTCATATTTCTTTCAGGATGAAATTTAATTCAGAATCTCATTTCTGCCTAAGTGGCATAAATTGAAATCAGTACAATTATACTTCCTGGCAGATTAAAACTGTGTGCCCGACCGAGACTCGAACTCTGGACCTTTGCCTTTCGCGGGCAAGTGCTCTACCATCTGAGCTACCGAAGCACGACTCACGCCCGGTCCTCACAGCTTTACTTCTGCCAGTATCTTGTCTCCTATCTTCCAAACTTTACAGAAGCTCTCCAAGGTTCGCAGGAGAGCTTCTGTAAAGTTTGGAAGGTAGGAGACAAGATACTGGCAGAAGTAAAGCTGTGAGGACCGGGCGTGAGTCGTGCTTCGGTAGCTCAGATGGTAGAGCACTTGCCCGCGAAAGGCAAAGGTCCCGAGTTCGAGTCTCGGTCGGGCACATAGTTTTAATCTGCCAGGAAGTTTCATATCAGCGCACACTCCGCTGCAGAGTGAAAATCTCATTCTGGAGTACAATTATAGTCCAACTCGGATTGTAGTTAAGGGTGAATCCAAAGCTCATGGCTGCGTACAGTTGGGAGCGGAAACTTAATGTCATCAGAGTCTTGTTGAAGGGCCATGGCATGCGATCGTTAGACCGACTGCAGAAAGTTCAGTTTATAAATACATATATATTTAGCAAAATACAGGGTGATTCAAAAAGAATACCACAACTTTAGGAATTTAAAACTCTGCAACGACAAAAGGCAGAGCTAAGCACTATCTGTCGGCGAATTAAAGGAGCTATAAAGTTTCATTTAGTGGTACATTTGGTCGCTTGAGGCGCTGTTGACTAGGCGTCAGCATCAGTTGATGCTAAGATGGCGACCGCTCAACAGAAAGCTTTTTGTGTTATTGAGTACGGCAGAAGTGAATCGACGACAGTTGTTCAGCGTGCATTTCGAACGAAGTATGGTGTTAAACCTCCTGATAGGTGGTGTATTAAACGTTGGTATAAACAGTTTACAGAGACTGGGTGTTTGTGCAAAGGGAAAAGTTCTGGACGGCCGAGAACGAGTGATGAAAATGTAGGACGCATCCAGCAAGCATTTGTTCGCAGCCCAGGAAAATCGACTCGCAGAGCTAGCAGAGAGCTGCAAATTCCACAATCAACTGTATGGAGAGTCCTACGAAAAAGGTTAGTTATGAAACCATATCGTCTGAAATTGGTTCAAGCACTGTCTGCAGCTGATAAGATTAAAAGAATCGATTTCTGTGATTTTATCCTTGCTCAAATGGAAACAGATGAATCTTTCGTTTCAAAGATTGTGTTTAGTGATGAAGCAACTTTCCACACTAACGGGAAAGTCAACCGTCACAATGTCTGTATATGGGGCACTGAGAATCCGCGGGAAACAACTCAGTATGAACGTGACTCGCCGAAGGTGAACGTTTTCTGTGCCATTTCAGCCAATAAAGTTTTTGGTCCCTTTTTCTTCGAAGGTGCTACTGTAACTGGACTACAGTATCTGGAGATGTTAGAGAATTGGCTGTTCCCTCAGCTCGAACAAGAAGCACAACAATTCATATTTCAGCAGGATGGAGCGCCACCACATTGGCACTTATCTGTCCGTAACTACCTGAACGTCAACTACCCGAGGAGATGGATCGGCCGCCAGGCAGCCCGTGACAGAGCACTTCATCACTGGCCTCCAAGAAGCCCTGATCTTACCCCCTGCGATTTTTTCTTATGGGGGTATGTTAAGGATATGGTGTTTCGGCCACCTCCCCCAGCCACCACTGATGATTTGAAACGAGAAATAACAGCAGCAATCCAAACTGTTACGCCTGATATGCTACAGAGAGTGTGGAACGAGTTGGAGTATCGGGTTGATATTGCTCGAGTGTCTGGAGGGGGCCATATTGAACATCTCTGAACTTGTTTTTGAGTGAAAAAAACCTCTTTAAATACTCTTTGTAATGATGTATAACAGAAGGTTATATTATGTTTCTTTCATTAAATACACATTTTTAAAGTTGTGGTATTCTTTTTGAATCACCCTGCATATCATGTCGCAGCAGTCTTACCGATACCGCAGGTCACCGCACATAAATTATTAGCTGCAGCGTATTAGTATGTGTGGAAACAAAATATCTTCAAAGTATCTTCCACACGGCGACTTTGCAGAGGCAATACGGAGGACTTTGAATTAAAGACGTTAGATCTAAATATTACCCACAGATTCTAACTCGTGCTTTTAAACTACTACATGCCACTAAGACAGGCATCACGAAACTTCTGTTCCTCTCGTTAGATCCTTGGGATAGGAACGCTCCTGTTAATGTAGCACATACAGATGCCAGCCTAGATTGTGTCCGAAAGTACTATGTCGATTGGAGCTATATACGACTTACACCAACACAAACAAACACTTAAAAATTGTTCAAATGGCTCTGAGCACTATGGGACTTAACATCTGAGATCAGCAGTCCCCTAGAACTTAGAAATACTTGAACCTAAATAACCTAAGGACATCACACACATCCATGAAGGAGGCAGGATTTGAACCTGCTACCGTAGCGGTCGCGCGGTTCCAGACTGAAGCGCCTAGAACCGCTCGGCCGCACAGGCCGGCTAAACAAACACTAGAACCATCTATAATTATATTACCAGACGTCGTCTTCACAACCCAATTCAGGTAAAATATCCTACTAAAATCTTGATGAAGATCTGGAAAAATATCAACAATAAAATTCTACCAACTAGAGTCAGTGCCATATGGTACGATGTTGCAAGCGAAACCATACCCACAGCAGAACACTTATGGATAATCAAATTGAGACCATCGCCATACTGCGACAAATGTCGGCTTATAGAAACTGTAGCCCACATGTTCTTATGTGAAAACAGAATCAGAATTTGGAACTGGACTAGAAGAAGTTAGATCTTATCAAGAGAACCGCAGAAAGTCATGTTCTTGTTGTTGTGGTCTTCAGTCCAGAGGCTGGTTTGATGCAGCTCTCCATGCTACTCTGTCCTGTGCAAGCTTCTTCATCTCCCAGTACCTACTACAACCTACATCCTTCTGAATCTGTTTAGTGTGTTAATCTCTTGGTCTCATTCTACGATTTTTACCCTCCACGCTGCCCTCCAATACTAAATTGGTGATCCCTTGATGCCTCAGAATATGCCCTGCCAACCGATCCCTTCTTCTAGTCACGTTGTGCCACAAATTTCTCTTCTCTCCAATTCTATTCAATACCTCATCATTAGTTATGTAATTTACCCATCTAATCTTCAGCAATCTTCTGTAGCACCACATTTCGAAAGTCATATACCGATAAAAATGGTTCAAACGGCTCTGAGCACTATGGGACTTAACATCTGAGGTCATCAGTCCCCTCGAACTTAGAACTACTTAAACCTAACTAACCTATGGACATCACACACATCCATGCCCGAGGCAGGATTCGAACCTGCGGCCGTACTGGTCGCGCGGTTCCAGAGTGAAGCGCCTAGAACCGCTCGGCCACATCGGCCAGCCATATACCGATAACTGAAGCTTTACAATCCGACTGGAAATCTTATCCGTCCGCAAAGAATAACCGTCATTCGTGGCTTCTGGGACAGTTTATGTTTTACTTGTTAACAAATAAAACTTCGAATTTAGAAGAGTACATGTTTTATATTGCAGATGCGCATTTTAAGTTGCAGAAGAATAACAAATATAATGAATGCTTTCAAAATTTCTCATCTGTTGCCTTGTGTGGGCCACAAAGAGGTGGACAGTTTTCTTGATTAGAAGCAGAATACTATTCTATGTCTTTTTTTATTCCTGGAATCTTCATTTATATTGGTTCTAAAACGAGAACTGTTCTCATTTGGCAACACCCCTCCGGTTCCGAAATCTCTTTCATTTGTTGAAAACTACATTTGGTCCTTACAGACGTCATACGCATCCAGTGCATAATAACTTAAATTGTGAATATGTTTCCGAATGAATGTTTGTTATATACTTTTTCGTCACCCTTTTGCCTGTTATGAGTTATGTTCTACAAGGAACACACGTCACTGGAAGCGGCAATCTGTAATTTATTTTACCTTAATTACTACTTCAGTTTTGTTCTACGATTTAAGGCATATATGGGTATAAACAAGGAAAACATGGGAATAATGGAGCAACTCAGTGACAGGTATGGGGGAGGCATTGTGGCCAGGCTTCGGATCCTCGACCCCTGCCCTCTTTGCCTCTCCCTGCCTGGTACTGAAAGTCTTCTGAAAGCGAATAAAATAAAAAAAAAACACAAAAAAGATATATTACAAGTGTGAGTGGTGACAGGCTTGGGGGCGGCATCGTGGCCAGGCCTCAGAATTTTTGACCCCTGCCGTCTTTGCCGCCACGTGCCTGGCACTCAAACGAAAAAAAAGAAAAAAATGTCTCAGTTAGGTAGAGCGTAAAAAAAATAGTGCAATGGTGAACGCGTCTGCCTAGTAAGCAGGAGGTCCAGGTTGGCACACTAGTCGGGTACAAATCTTCATCTGCTGCCGTTGCTTTATTTCAACACCCTCTGACAGTGTGGACGTCTGTCCTTCGATATTTAAGATGCTGTTGTTTCTTTTGAGGCAATACAGGTGATTTGCGAACATTTGTCTTGCCATCAGTGTAACGGGACTCCAACGGCATCAAATCCTTAGTAATTGCTTTGTGATGGCGCTAACCCAAGTCAAATACATGCGAATCACATCGTAGCCTACATTTAGTCAAATAACGAATAGTCAGTATATAAGTATTTACAGTTGATGCAGGATTCAGCGAGTTGATCATTTAACGAAGGCCGGCCGCGGTGGTCTCGCGGTTCTAGGCGCTCAGTCCGGAACCGCGCGACTGCTACGGTCACAGGTTCGAATCCTGCCTCGGGCATGGATGTGTGTGATGTCCTTAGGTTAGTTAGGTTTAAGTAGTTCTAAGTTCTAGGGGACTGATGACCACAGATGTTAAGTCCCATAGTGCTCAGAGCCATTTGAACCATTTAACGAAGTGCAACGTAGAGTACCCGTGTAGTGAGTTATTTCAGCTGCATAGCAGACGATATCTAGTTGTCAAGCAATTCACTGCAGAATTATCGTAATACCCTCATGATGATCTCTCTAGTAATACTGTATCATTAGCAGCTCGTGAATGGAATACTATGTTCGTTAAATCAGATCAGTCAAGCTCATGCCAAATAAAGAGAAGCGACGACGCCACCACACTGTCTTTACTCAGATAGTCAGCGCTAAGTTATGTGCGCACCATTAACGTTACTGTAAGCAGTTTGACAGCATAACACCGCAAAATCCACTGACAACCTGTACGATTATCATCACACAGTTGTGATTACAAGTTGCTGATGCTTGTCAAGAATAGCGGAAAGCGCCTCATGAACTCTTTATTTTTTCACTTCATACTAAAACAAAAGCTATGATATGAGAAACGGAAATTACCTACATGCTTCTCAGAAAATTCAGTTTTTTGTGCTTATTTTCTTACTTCATACTAAAACAAGGGCGTTAATATGAGAGGACGAAATGAAGTATACTCTTTGAAGATATGATATTTCCTTGTGTTCTACTACTGCGTACATGAAAGCTCTGCAGTTAATTTTTGTGTGTTGGATAGATTTTGATATCACCTCAGATAACGCTGTGAGAAGGTTCCTACTTTCTTGGTATTCAAATGGAGTGGACATTTCCTTACTGGTTAGTATTATGATGACTAATGACATGATACCAGTTCCAATCCCTCCATGGCATCTGTGAGTAGAGTCTCATGTTGGTTACAAGAACATGCAGGCGGGATGTCCGCGCACTGCAGTCAGAGCTAACATAATATCTTCGTTTTTACGGTGAAGCGTGTTCTGCAGTGTCCACGCTCAGCCAACGTAAAAAAATCCCAGCTGCATTGGGCAATGCTAATCGTTGCACTTATCGCGAGACGCGACAACAAGAAATGGTTCAGATAGCTCTGAGCACTATAGGACTTAACATTTGAGGTCATCAGTCCCATAGAACTTAGAACTACTTAAACCTAACTAACCTAAGGACATCACACACATCCATGCCCGAGGCAGGATTCGAACCTGCGACCGTAGCAGTCGCGCGGTTCCAGACGGGTATGCTTTTAGTAACCAACCCACCCACCATAATTAAGTAAGATTTCTCGAAGGCGTCGGAGTATTGATTCCAATGAGGTCTTCGATAGTGTAGAGTGATGGTTTACTTCCCACCATACGTTTTCTATATTTGTCCAAACGTCGCTTGTGAAACGCCCGCTAAACCCGCTGGGCAGAAGAGGTGATTAGGATTGTGGAAAGGGCCAAATAAGGTGTCAGTCAGTTTCACTTCAAAATTGTAATTTATTGTAATTTAATAACACATTTAAACCAAACGGCACATTGCCGAACCTTTCCAACTACGAGTTACAAAATCCAATTCTTTCACGGCTGAAGACCTCCAAACAAGAAATCTTAAAAATCAACAAGATAAATTTCAAGTGACTAAAGACACACAGTTAAATTTTCAAATGAAATAATATATATATATATATATAATCACAGCTAGGCTAGAAGCCTCAAGGCAAAAAACGATAGAACATATACAAGGTGCAATACAAAGGGCTGAAGGTCACAATTAAAATTTCCAAATTTTAAAATACACTCCTGGAAATGGAAAAAAGAACACATTGACACCGGTGTGTCAGACCCACCATACTTGCTCCGCACACTGCGAGAGGGCTGTACAAGCAATGATCACACGCACGGCACAGCGGACACACCAGGAACCGCGGTGTTGGCCGTCGAATGGCGCTAGCTGCGCAGCATTTGTGCACCGCCGCCGTCAGTGTCAGCCAGTTTGCCGTGGCATACGGAGCTCCATCGCAGTCTTTAACACTGGTAGCATGCCGCGACAGCGTGGACGTGAACCGTATGTGCTGTTGACGGACTTTGAGCGAGGGCGTATAGTGGGCATGCGGGAGGCCGGGTGGACGTACCGCCGAATTGCTCAACACGTGGGGCGTGAGGTCTCCACAGTACATCGATGTTGTCGCCAGTGGTCGGCGGAAGGTGCACGTGCCCGTCGACCTGGGACCGGACCGCAGCGACGCACGGATGCACGCCAAGACCGTAGGATCCTACGCAGTGCCGTAGGGGACCGCACCGCCACTTCCCAGCAAATTAGGGACACTGTTGCTCCTGGGGTATCGGCGAGGACCATTCGCAACCGTCTCCATGAAGCTGGGCTACGTTCCCGCACACCGTTAGGCCGTCTTCCGCTCACGCCCCAACATCGTGCAGCCCGCCTCCAGTGGTGTCGCGACAGGCGTGAATGGAGGGACGAATGGAGACGTGTCGTCTTCAGCGATGAGAGTCGCTTCTGCCTTGGTGCCAATGATGGTCGTATGCGTGTTTGGCGCCGTGCAGGTGAGCGCCACAATCAGGACTGCATACGACCGAGGCACACAGGGCCAACACCCGGCATCATGGTGTGGGGAGCGATCTCCTACACTGGCCGTACACCACTGGTGATCGTCGAGGGGACACTGAATAGTGCACGGTACATCCAAACCGTCATCGAACTCATCGTTCTACCATTCCTAGACCGGCAAGGGAACTTGCTGTTCCAACAGGACAATGCACGTCCGCATGTATCCCGTGCCACCCAACGTGCTCTAGAAGGTGTAAGTCAACTACCCTGGCCAGCAAGATCTCCGAATCTGTCCCCCATTGAGCATGTTTGGGACTGGATGAAGCGTCGTCTCACGCGGTCTGCACGTCCAGCACGAACGCTGGTCCAACTGAGGCACCAGGTGGAAATGGCATGGCAAGCCGTTCCACAGGACTACATCCAGCATCTCTACGATCGTCTCCATGGGAGAATAGCAGCCTGAATTGCTGCGAAAGGTGGATATACACTGTACTAGTGCCGACATTGTGCATGCTCTGTTGCCTGTGTCTATGTGCCTGTGGTTCTGTCAGTGTGATCATGTGATGTATCTGACCCCAGGAATGTGTCAATAAAGTTTCCCCTTCCTGGGACAATGAATTCACGGTGTTCTTATTTCAATTTCCAGGAGTGTATATTACCATAATCTTTTAAGGCAGAAGGCTGGCTCTGAGCACTATGAGGCAGAAGGACGCAATGTTTTCGCTTAAGGGGAAATTTTGAGAATAAGGCTTTAAACGGATGAAGTGCCACAGTTGATTTTCCAAAAATTCAAAAAATACCTTAACCTTTAACTTTTAAGTGGGTGACAGTGTACTAAATGAAAAGATGGCACAACGACACAAACTTTCAGCAAAATATCCACTATTCCAGAATTCAAACTTACTTATACAGGCTAAAGGCTCTTGATTTACATAAAACGCAATAAAAAAAATTTTCCTTTAAAGCATTGGCTATAAGAGATTACCAACAGACCATTACACACCCATGGAAAGGACATTATAGACAATGGTAATCAGACACCTTCAGAGGTGGGGGGGACTTGCTAGCCACCAAACGGTACATGAAAACTCAAAAACCAAACTGTTACGAACGTAATTATCCACAATGAAATATGTATTAAGCTGTAAAACTACACACCGTGTTGGACAGCGACAACAGGTGAAGAAAGGACACTGCCTGAAATTACGTTAGTGGCCAGGGCAGGTAACCGAACACTAATGGCCACAAGGCAGAAAATTCCGCTGGTGCACTTGAATTCCAGTGAACCAATATAGTTAATTCTATCACACGGCGGCTCGATTTCACCACTACAACCACTCGGTGATGCTCACAGGAAAAGCTCCCGAACAGCGAACCACCGAAACGAACGACACAATATTAAGGGACGTGGCTTGAGTACTTAACACACGGTGAGCCACGAAGCTCGTAGCGATCAGCCAGCTCCACACACGCTCCGCTACTGCGCAGGGACCGCCAGCGGACCCAGCTAACTGCGCCGCACGGAGATATCCTCCCTGGTCCGCACCAAGCGACCGACTACACTCAGAATGCCAACAACATCTAAAATAGTCGTCAGTGAAAATAACGCCAACTACACATACAACCTGACAAACACTTGCACGAAGACCTGAGCGATACCCAACAGTAACTAGCACGCACAAAGGCAAATCGGGAGTCGATGCACACACACACACACAGCCGACTCGTGAACGATCGGCGAGCCAAAATGCGTCGTCCGGTAGGACTACCGACCGACGATCCACCAAGACCGCGGCCCGGCTCAAGTGATGCGTGGCGGCATTGTTAGGGCGAGCCATGTGGATGCAAACCTTACTGCTTCAACCCGACTGCACTAGTGCCACATTGCAACTCCTCGACTGGCAGGTCCGAACTGCGCTGCAGACGCGTTGAAACTGACTGGCAGCCCTAACTCGCGACCTGAAATGGCTTACGACAGACAACGACTGGGAAGTAATAGCAGTCGATCATGACGGCGGGAACATGAGCTTCTCACGGCTCAGCTTGCATTTGTAGGTCCACATGTAAATGATCTCGTTACCTCTGCCCACATATTCCCCATCGAATGAAATTATAATGAAACCCAGACCTTTACCTGCGTACAGGCGTTTCCGACTGAGCCACTGAGGACACAGACGATATTGCGACTGCAGGGACTTATCTTCATCACACTCGCCTTGAGACCCACACTTTCCAGCTTACTGTCCCCATACTACATTTGTAGTCCCCCTTCCCACTGTAGTGAAGCAGCCTACTCACGCCTTATAAAATTCACATCAGTCTTTCCATTGTGTGCCAGCCAGTCCGCTGTAACTAGCTCTGACGTCATAAATATTGCACAATACTTTAAAATGAAGTAAATAACCTGAAACGTTTCTAGCATGTCAGGAGTAATACTAAATCAATATGTATTGAATATCAGCTCAATAACTTTAACCATTTGAAAAATTTGGATGTTTTTCTGTAAAAATCATTGGCGCAACAGAAAAGAGCTATAAACTTAAAAATTTATATTTAGATTCCTTTTGCATAATAATCTAGTAGAAACAGTATTCTGGATCTCATAAATTAAAATTTTAGTTGAAATTCATGATTTTCTGGTTTTTAAAATTAAGGAAGCAAGATAGATTAAGTAGGCGAATAAATAAAGCTAGGATGCTTAAATTTAAGTAGAAGGGAGATCCGCTATAATCATAAAGATGTGAGGAGTTTCAACTGAATAACTATAAAACTATAGCGATAGCGTATCTCCAAAGGGCTAGTTCAGAGCTCGTCTACTGCGTTTAGAGTAATTAAATTAATTCTCACACCCAAAATATTTGACTTAGCCACGTCAGACTTTTACTATGATTACTTACTCTTGTGCTGATTGGCCAATTAAATTGAAAGCTTCATCGGCCATCAGCAAAGGAAGCAATGATTTATTCGATAACTTAAAGTGGTGCATTACTAGCCCAGCGGCTAGTCGAGAGAGCAGATTTGATCAGGCGTTCCCTTAGCCGTCCGCACCGCGGCTTTATATGGAAGAACGCTGCGCGAGAAAAGGAAGGCCCCAGTTCTCTCCAGACGCTGATTAGCGCACCACCCGTGCATAGCGCATCAGCGCATTAGACTCTGAACTGCTCTGGTAGTTGGATTGTGTGGATTCTTTTTGGTCTGTGACTTTCAGCACTTTCAGAATATAGTGAACATTTTAGAGAGAATGGTTTTTGATTATGAATCCCAGACAATCTCCTAATTCCTCAGAGCTATAAGCTGTAGCTATAAATGTATTTCTCAGATGAAGTGGGCACTAGGAATTCTAATTACAGGCTTCACGTTTTGCTAATCACTTACTCGTTGCCAATATTGTAGTTAGAGAGCCAGTGTTGAGAATGGCAAACAACAGCATTAAATAAATAATAGGAACGTTAACAATTATTCCACCCGCCGCCCCACACCACTATACTCATTACAGATACCAGCTTCATATAGATAAGGATTACTGGCCAATGATTGTCTTCAGTGCGGAATCACTTACATTGCCCGAACCCTTACGGGGATCGATAGCTTGACTGCTGCGAGTAATGTGTGTGGTGGGCAGGGACATTACAAATGTAGTTTGTGGACAGAAAGTTGGAAAGTGTGGGTCTGACAGGTAGCGTACCAGAGATAAGCCCCTGCAGTCGTACTATCATCTGTGTCTTAGGTGGCTCATTCAGATAGAGTGGCTGCCATGTAAGCACTAGTTTCCCGGCTTCGACTCCCGGTTGGGGCACACATTTTTCAGCTGTACCTTTTGATATTTATCAACGCCTGTAAGCAGCTAAAGGTCTGGATTACATTATAATATCATTCTTCGAGAGCTGCTTGATACCAACTTCATATTCATATACCTGTATATTCTCTATCAGGTTGAGGTCCGGTGATATCTACATCTACATCTACATCTACATATATACTCCGCTAGCCACCAAGCGGTGTGTGGCGGAGGGCGCTATTCGCGCCAAAGTCATATTCCCCCCTCCTCCCCCCCACCCACCCCCACCCCCAATTTTTCCACTCGTGGATCGCGCGAGGGAAAAAAGACTGTCTGAACGCCTCAGTACAAGCTCTAATTTCCATCTTTGAATGGTGATCATTGCGCGATAGGAAAGTTGGTGGTGAGAATATTTGCGCTACATCCTCAGCGAAGATCGGATTTTGGAATTTAGTGAGCAACCCCTTCCGTTTAGCGAGTCGTCTATCTGCAAGTGTATCCCACTTCAAACTTTCGATGAGAGTTGTAACGCTCTCGCGATGGCTAAATGTACCAATCACGAATCTTGACCCTCTTCTTTGGGCCTTCGCAATCTCTTGAATCAGACCCAACTGCTATGGGTCCTATACAGACGAGCAATAATCTACAACTGGACGAACTAAAGTATTGTAAGCATTTTCCTGTGTTGAAGGACAGCGTCGCTTCAGGATTCTACCAATAAACCACAATCTAGAGTTCGCCATGCCCGTTACTTGTCTAAAATGATCGGTCAAACAAATGTGTGTGAAATCTTATAGGACTTAACCGCTAAGGTCATGAGTCCCTAAGCTTACACACTACTTAACCTAAATCATCCTACTGACAAACACACACACCCACGCCCGAAGAAGGACTCGAACCTCCGCCGGGACCAGCCGCTCAGTCCATGACTGCAGCGCCTAAGACCACTCGGCTAATCCCGCGCGGCAAACTGATCATTTCGAATAGTCACATCCTGGTACTTGACGGATGTTGTCGCCTCCAAAGACTGGGAATTTATTTTGTACTCGTACATTAATGAGGATTTTCGCTCTGTTATACGCAGTAGGTTACACTTACTAATATTGAGAAGTAAATGCCAGTCATTACATTACACATTTATTTTCTGCAAATCCTCATTGATTTGTTCACAACTTCCTGTAGACTACAGCATCATCGACAAACAGTCTAATGGCGCTGTCAATACTATCAACCAGACCGTTTATGTAAATTGTAAAAAGCAGCGGACCTACTACGCTGCCCTGGGGCACACCTAATGTTACGCTTGTTTCTGTAGAAGTCTCCCCATTCAGGAAGACATACCGCTCTCAGTATGTCTGAAAACTTTCTATTCAACCGCATATGTCATCACATAGACCGTAAGCGCGCACTTCTTGGAGCAAGCGACAGTGAGGAACTGAGTCGAACGCCTTTCGAAAGTCGAGGAATATGGCATCACCCTGGCAGCCCGTATCTAGAGCCTGCTGTATATCATGCACAAAGAGGGCCAGTTGTGTCTCACATGACCTTTGTTTCCTAAAACCGTGCTGATTTCTGCAGATGAGCTTCTCAGAGTCTAGAAAGGTCATTATGTCAGAACACAAAATGTTGTGGTTTGATGCAGCTCTCCATGCTGCTCTATAGTGCGCAAGGTGCTTCATCTCCCAGTACGTACTGCAGCCTACATCCTTCTGAATCTGCTTAGTGTATTCAACTCTAGGCCTCCCTCCACGATTTTTACCCTCCACGCTGCCCTCCAATACTAAATAGGTGATTCCTTGACGCCTCAGAACATGTCCTACCAACCGATCCCTTCTTCTAGTCAAGTTGAGCCACAAACTCCTCTTCTCCCCAATTCTACTCAATACCTCCTCATTAGTTATGTGATCTACCCATCTAATCTTCAGCATTCTTCTGTAGCACCACATTTCAAAAGCTTATATTCTCTTCTTGTCCACACTATTTACCTTCCATGTTTCACTTCCATACATGGCTACACTCCATACAAACACTTTCAGAAACGACTTCCTGACACTTAAATCTGTACTCGATGTTAACAAAGTTCTCTTCTTCAGAAACGCTTTCCTTGCCATTGTCAGTCCACATTTTATATCCTCTCTACTTCGACCATCATCAGTTACTTTGCTCCCCAAATAGCAAAACTCCTTTACTAGTTTAAGTGTCTCATTTCCCAATGTAATTCCCTCAGCATCACCCGATTTAATTCGACTACATTCCATTAGCCTCGTTTTGGTTTTGTTGATGTTCATCTAATACCCTCATTTCAAGACAATGTCCATTCCGTTCAAATGCTCTACCAAGTCCTTTGCTGTCTCTGATAGAATTACTATGTCATCGGCAAAGCTCAAGGTTTTTATTTCTTCTCCATGGATTTTAATACCTACTCCGAATTTTTCTTTTGTTTTCTTTCCTGCTTGCTCAATATATAGATTGAATAACATTGGAGAGAGGCTACAACCCTGTCTTACTCCATTCCCAACCACTACTTCCCTTTCGTGCCCCTCGACTCTTATAACTGCCATCTGCCTTCTGTACAAATTGTAAATAGCCTTTTGCTCCCTGTATTTTACCCCTGCCACCTTCAGAATTTGAAAGAGGGTATTCCAGTCAACATTGTCAAAAGCTTTCTCTAAGTCTACAAATGCTATAAACGTAGGTTTGCCTTTTCTTAATCTAGCTTCTAAGATAAGTCGTAGGGTCAGTATTGCCTCACGTGTTCCGATATTTCTACGGAATCCAAACTGACCTTCCCCGAGGTCGGCATCTATCAATTTTTCCATTCGTCTGTAAAGAATTCGTGTTAGTATTTTGCAGCCATGACTTATTAAACTGATAGTTCGGTAATTTTCACACCTGTCAACACCTGCTTTCTTTGGGATTGGAATTATTATATTCTTCTTGAGGTCTGAGGGTATTTCGCCTGTCTCGTACATTTTGCTCACCAGATGGTAGAGTTTTGTCATGACTGGCTCTCCCAAGGCTGCCAGTAGCTCTAATGGAATGTAGTCTACTCCACCGGCCTTGTTTCGACTTAGGTCTTCCTGTGTTCTGTCAAACTCTTCACGCAGTATCATATCTCCCATTTCATCTTCATCTACATCCTCTTCCATTTCCATAATATTGTCCTCAAGTACATCGCCCTTGTATAGACCCTCTATATACTCCTTCCACCTTTCTGCTTTCCCTTCTTTGCTTAGAACTGTGTTTCCATCTGAGCTCTTGATATTCATGCAAGTGGTGCTCTTTTCTCCAAAGGTCTCTTTAATTTTCCTGTAGGCAGTACCTATCTTACCCCTAGTGAGATAAGCCTCTACATCCTTACATTTGTCTTCTAGCCACGCCTGCGTAGCCATTTTGCACTTCCTGTCGATCTCATTTTTGAGACGTTTGTATTCCTTTTTGCCTGCTTCATTTACTACATTTCTATATTTTCTCCTTTCATTAATTAAATTCAATACTTCTTCTGGCACCCAAGGATTTCTACTAGCCCTCGTCTTTTTACCTACTTGATCCTCTGCTGCCTTCACTACTTCATCCCTCAAAGCTACGGATCCTTCTTCTACTGTATTTCTTTCCCCCATTCTTGTCAATTGTTCCCATACGCTCTCCCTGAAAATCTGTAGAACCTCTGGTTTAGTCAGTTTATCCAGGTCCCATCTCCTTAAATTCCCACCTTTTTGCAGTTTCTTCAGTTTTAATCTACAGTTCATAAACTATAGATTGTGGTCAGAGTCCACATCTGCCCCCGGAAATGTCTTACAATTTAAAACCTGGTTCCTAAATTTCTGCGTTACCATTATATAACCTATCTGAAACCTTCCAGAGTATCCAGGCTTCTTCCACGTATACAACCTCCTTTAATGATTCTTGAACCAAGTGTTAGCTATGATTAAGTTATGCTCTGTGCAAAATTCTACCAGGCGGCTTCCACTTTCGTTTCTTCCCCCCAATCCATATTCACCTACTACGTTTCCTTCTCTTCGTTTTCCTACTATCGAATTCCAGTCACCCATGACTATTAAATTTTCATCTCCCTTCACTATCTGTATAATCTCTTTTATCTCATCATACATTTCATCTATTTCTTCATCATCTGCAGAGCTAGTTGGCATATAAACTTGTACTACTGTAGTAGGCGTGGGCTTCGTGTCTATCTTGGTCACAGTAATGCGTTCACTATCCTGTTTGTAGTAGCTTTCCCGCTCCTGCATTTCCCCTATTTGATTTTGTATTTATAACCCTGTATTCACCTGACCAAAAGTCTTGTTCCTCGTGCCACCGAACTTCGCTAATTCCCACTATATCTAATTTTAACCTATCCATTTGCCCGTTTAAATTTTCTAACCTATCTGCTCGATTAAGGGATCTGACATCCTACGCTCCGATCCGTAGAACGCCAGTTTTCTTTCTCCTGATAACGACGTCCTCTTGATTACTCCCCGCCCGGAGATCCGAATGGGGGACTATTTTAACTCCGGAATATTTTACCCAAGAGGACGCCATCATCATTTAATCATACAGTAAAGCTGCATACCCTCGGGAAAAATTACGGCTGTAGTTTCCCCTTGCTTTCAGCCGTTCGCAATACCACCAAAGCAAGGCCGTTTTGGTTAGTTTTACAAGGCCAGATCAGTCAATCATCCAGACTGTTGCCCCTGTAACTACTGAAAAGGCTGCTGCCCCTCTTCAGGAACCACACGTTTGTCTGGCCTCTCAACAGATACCCCTCCGTTGTGGTTGCACCTACGGTATGGCCATCTGTATCGCTGAGGCACGCAAGCCTCCCCACCAACGGCAAGGTCCTTGGTTCATGGGGGGAACACAAAATATGTTCCATGACTCTACAACAAATCGATGTCAGTAAAATTGGCCGGTAGTTATGTGCATCCGATTTTCTACCTAGTTTGCTATGACCTGGGCCTTCTTTCAGTCCCTTGGAACTTTCCGCTGTTCCAATGATCTCTGACCGATTATGGATAAGAATGGTGCTATATTTGTATCATAGCAGACATAAAATCTTACGGGTATACCATCTGGGTCAGATGCATGGCCGGCCGAAGTGGCCGTGCGGTTAAAGGCGCTGCAGTCTGGAACCGCAAGACCGCTACGGTCGCAGGTTCGAATCCTGCCTCGGGCATGGATGTTTGTGATGTCCTTAGGTTAGTTAGGTTTAACTAGTTCTAAGTTCTAGGGGACTAATGACCTCAGCAGTTGAGTCCCATAGTGCTCAGAGCCATCAGATGCATGTCTGGCGTCTAAGGATCTTAACTGTTTAACAATCTCAGATACTCTAAACACTGTCAGCCATCCTTGCGTTTTTACGATTATTCAAAGGGGGAATGGTGCTGCAGTCCTCTACCGTAAACGATTTTTTGAAAGCTAGGTTTAGAATTTCGGCCTTCTGTTTATCATCGTCCGTTACATTGACCGTTCTGTCAGCAAGAGTAGGTAGTGAATTGTTTGTAGCGTTCATAGATTGTACGTACGACCAACATATTTTGGAGTTATTTTTAGAATCTGCAGATAAAATATTGCTTTCAAATTCGTTAAAAGAATCTCTCATTGACCTTTTGATAGCTGCTTTCATTTAGCATGATTTCTGTTTGGTTCAGATGGCTCTGAGCATTATGGGACTTAACATCTGAGGCCATCTGTCCTCTAGAACTTAGAACTTCTTAAACCTAACTAACCTAAGGACATCACACACATCCATGCCCAAGGCAGGATTCAAACTTGTGACCGTAGCGGTCTCGCGGTTCCAGACTGAAGCGCCTAGAGCCGCTCGGCCACATCGGCCGGCCATTTCTATTTGTTAGCGGGGCAGTGACCACGTTTAAAACGACTGTGCAAAATTCTCTGCTTTCTCAGCAACTTCCTAATATGATTGTTGAACGAAGGTGGATCCTTTCCCTCCCCTATATATTTGCACATATTTCTCTAACACGTAATGGACAATGCCTTTAAATTCCGACCAAAGAAGCTCATTATGCTTGTGTCCCACGGTGAATGCTTGGAGCTGACAATGAAGATATTCATTAATGACACGTTTATTTGCTTTCCCAAACAAGAAAACTCTACGCTGTTTCTTTGGTTTTTTCGCAACTTCCACTGACATAGAAGCCACAACGACATTATGGCCGCCAATACCTTCTTCTAGATTAACTTCCTCAAAAAGATCAGGTTTGTTTGTCGCCAAGATCTCTAATATGTTCCAATCTTGAGTTGGTTTTCTGACCAATTTCTCAATGTTGTATGTTGAGAGCGCTCCTAGAATAACTTCACATGAGTCTTTGCTTCTGTCCCCCGTGATAAACGTGTAATTTTCCCAGTCAATGGACACCAGATTTAAGTCTCCACCTATAACTAATGGATAATTTAGATATTTATTTCCTATGTACTCAAGACTTTCCCTGAGACGTTCTGCGACGTTTATTGCGGATGGTAGTGGTCTATAAAAACTTCCTAATACAATGGTCAATCCTTGTCTGATTGACAGCTTTGTCCACACTATCTCACAGTCCGACGCACTATCAATCTCAACTGCATTTAAACAGCTTTTAACTGCAATGAACACATCACCTCCCATAGCATCAGTCCTATACTTCCTAAACACTGTCCAATCGGAGTTCAAAATTTCGCTGCTATTTATGTCTGGTTTCAACCAGCTTTCGGTACCTAATACAATATTGGCATTACTACTGTTTATATCGGAGAGTAACTCGGGGATCTTGCTGCACACACTTCGACAATTTACTAACACGAGATTTGGCATATTTAAATCCATTGCATTGACCTGTTTAGGAGAACTAAAAATTTTTACAGTTAGCACACCCACATCAGTGTCATGACGTGGTAATTTTTCAGGCCAACGGTTTGTTTCCCGTGGGGAGGAACCTAATCTAAAAAAAAAAAAACCATGTGCACGCCACAAGTACTGTGCTACCCATGTAGCTGCCTCCTGTGTGTAGTTCAGCCCACAGCGTCGGTCGAGGAATCTACAACCATTTTCGTCACAGAGTCGACGTAGCCACTCGATTCCAAATCAGTGGTCCCCGATCCACTCTGGGTAAGATGCTGCAAATCATCAGCTTCGCTTCCACTCCTCAAGAGATGGAGGCCGCCTACGACAGTTTAGGCAGCCGTCCAAAGGACCGAAGGATTTCCTCGGAACCCCGACAACTGGCATCGTTGGTGCCGACATGCGCAACAGCCTGCAGCTGGCTGCACCTCGCACCCTCGATAGCCGCCGGAAGAGCCTCCTCCACATCCCAGACAAGGCCACCCGGCAAGCTCACCGAGTGAACGCTGGACTTCTTCCCCGCCCTAGCCCTATCCCAACGTACCAGTCCAGTCGTTGCTGAAGGAGCAGCCACTATCCTGGCAGAAGATGCATTCTGATCTGGCTCAGCCTCCCCTGCCCCTCCCCCAGCATCAGATAGCACACTGAACCTATTATCAAAGTGCATGGGATTTGGCAGGAGCCTGCGTTCCCCGTGCAGCCTTCGCCTTGAGGATCGAGACCTCGACACAGTCCGCCACTCACACTGAGGTGGCACTCTGAAGCCTGTTGACGGTGGCCAACAAAGCTTCCAACTGCTTTTGCACTGTGGCCAACACCCCCTGCATCCGCACACAACAGACACAGTCCCTATCCATCTAGCTAATATATGATTTACTATAAGGAACTTATGGAAACCTACTGCCACACAAGGTTATGGTTCAAATGGCTCTGAGCGCTATGGGACTTAACTTCTGAGGTCATCAGCCCCCGAAAACTTAGAACTACTTAAACCTAACTAATCTAAGGACATCACACACATCGATGCCCGAGGCAGGATTGGAACCCGCGACCGTAGCAGCAGTGCGGGTCCGGACTGAAGCGCCTAGAACCGCCCGGCGACAACGGCCGGCTATCTAGTGAATACTAACGAAGAATAAACAGTGTGCTACAGTAAACTGGTAGGGGCTATCGAGTGAGTCTTATTAAGGAGTTAAACAGCAACCTACGGTGAGCTATACCTACTGATTATCCCTCGTATTTATAATGTAAACAAACGTTAACGTACACGCGAAGATGACCTAATAAAACTAAAAACTGCTGCCTTCAATGTGGCGAGTCTAAATGACACTAATCAACGTAAATACTGAGTATTGTACACTGACAGATACAGGTGCAAAACAAAATGTTTAGCTAACAATAAGAGTTCAGAATGTAAAGCACAAATACGAACTCTACTTTATAGAAACCGATCGTCTTACAGTACACGATCATTAAAGCGCGCCGAGCGGTTCTAGGCGCTTCAGTCTGGAACCGCGAGACCGCTACGGTCGCAGGTTCGAATCCTGCCTCGGGCATGGATGTGTGTGATGTCTTTAGGTCGGTTAGGTTTAAGTAGTTCTAAGTTCTAGGGGACTGATGACCTGAGCTGTTGAGTCCCATAGCGCTCAGAGCCATTTGAACCATTAAAGCCAACAACAAGCTAAGGAATTTAAACAGATGCCGAGGTGAGTTTTATCTGACTGCTACCTAAACCGTATGTAAGAAGTGATCAGAAGTTGTATTATAAGACTGATTTACTCAGATATTGTAGTGTAACACTAACTTAACACGTATTTTACGTCTACTTAACTGTTAACGATCGCAGATTGCGCTAGTCAAACGTATACAAGTGAGATTAGAATTCACGGTCAAGATCGCTTTTCCTAACAAAACGTATAAAAACTGCTACCTTCAACGTATCGAGTCTAAATGACACTAACAAACGTCAATACAGAATATTGTACACTAACTTAAACTGATTAACACTCGTATTTATAATGTAAACAAATGCTTACGTACACGTGAAAAATGACCTAATAAAACGTATAAAAACTGCTGCCTTCAATGTATCGAGTCTAAATGACACTAATAAACGTAAATACTGAGTATTGTACACTGACTTAATTGATAATACCGCGTGTTAACGTCAGTTAAGAATGTAAACAAACGTTTGCGTATACGCGAAACTGTCCTAAACAGAAACTTCGCTTTTCCTATTCAGACGCAAATAAAAACGGAAACCTTCAATTTATCAAGTCTATCTGACACTAATGCACGTAAATACTATAGAACATGCAGCAAAAACAATTAAATTGCTAGCTAAATTACTTATCGAGTAACACAGCAAGCGAGAAGCGCTCGTAGCCGGCGTCAGGGCAGCCAACGTGTTACGATTATATTGGAACAAACGGCAACAGCTTTATCCTCTATTGGCCCTGAAACTAATCATGCACTGCTCTTCTCTGATGGATGGGGCTGTGGTACTGTAAATAAATTAATATCTCGTTATTTCAGATATTTATATTTAAATAACGTATTTCTAATAAGCACATTGTATTAGTATTTTACACAGTGTTTAAGAATTCAGGCCCTGTATTAGAGAAGTGATATAGATTCAGCAGTCCGAAGGAATGTAGTTTACCGAACCTATCAAATGATGAGAGTCGTAGTCGGAAATCCACATTAAGACTGACTAGCTGAGTCCGATTAGAACGATCTGGTTCAAAAATGGCTCTGAGCACTATGGGACTCAACTTCTGAAGTCATTAGTCCCCTAGAACTTAGAAATTGTTAAACCTAACTAACCTAAGGACATCACATACATCCATGCCCGAAGCAGGATTCGATCCAGCGACCGTAGCAGTCGCGCGGTTCCGGACTGAGCGCATAGAACCGCTAGACCACCGCGGCCGGCAGAATGATCTGGTATCGAACGGAAATTAGAGAAATGTGATGATTTGAATGTCTGTATTGCAACAATGCTGCACACATAAATTCCCTTGATGGAGTAACGGTTAGCAACTATCTAAGAAAAAGTGAGGAATATGTCTACTAGCAGCAATTTAACGTAATTATAATCTATATTTATGTGATGCAAATACTTAATCGAACAATACACATCCATTTCAGTGGTGGGAAGATACACCATATCGGATTTTATGATGACACAATAATAATAATTATAATTATGATAATAATCCCGTCTGAGGTTGCTAGATCTTCCATCGGTTGCCTCTCCTGGTGGCGGATAGGGGAAAGAATCCCAGATATGTGTGGTACCGAGAAAATCAAATTCTTGGGGTGGACCAAATACTAACACAATCCTCAACGGCTATTCAACCCGTTGAACCCAAAATCCAGATAGGTCTGAGTGAAAATCACCGGTACTCTGGTCAGTGTCTGTTAGCTCAATGAGCTCAGCTGAAAATATTTGGTTCCAAAGGCTTCAACATCCTCTAATCCTTTCCGGTTTGGTATTGCCCAGGCCAAACCAATGTAACACAAGCAAACATTAACTGTGCAAGTAAATTCAGCTTTACCCCAGGCGGTACGCAACCTGCCCGTCGGCAAATGGCAATTGGACTTTCGGATTCTGGGAACTTCAGGATAGCACAGCAGAGAATCTCGGAGATCTCTGGTAAGCTTTCCTACAACCAGAAAACATTCATTGGAGCACTAAATATCAATACATTAATCCAAACACGAAAACAGCAAAATCTCACATAAGAAATAGACTGACAAAAAATTCTCAGCCTTGCTCTTCAAGAAACATGACTAACTGACAATGAAACCTTGCATAACGAAAACTATCGCATCTTCAAGAGCAAAACATAACAAAAGGTAGCGAAAGGCACACCAATCTTCAGCATAACGTTTCTCGTACACAGATCTATCATCAACTGTGTCAAAGAAATCACACCCATCAACAATCGACCTATCATTATGCGCATTCAGAACACCAATAAAAAATATACACTCATCAATGCACATGCCCCACCAACATCGAAAATAAGAAAAACCCCGAAAATGTCGACAAATTCTGGAACACACTCGAAAAAAACCATGACCAAAATTCACCAAGACGACGTGAAAATTCTTATGGGAGACTTCAAAGCTCAATTTGGGACAGAAAAAACCCGTAGAAAAATCTTCGGTAAAAATATGGCTCACCAAAACTCTAACACCAACGCCACACGTCTGATTGTTTACCAACAATTCAACCTCAAAATGGTGTCTACCCACTTTAGGAAAAAACCTGAAAAACAGGAAACATGGCAATCCCCGATCCAGAATCTTGGTGAATACCAGATGGACCACGTTGCCATCTGCTACGCCCACTACAGAGTCATTCACAATACTGAAGTCCGACGAGACCCGAACATTGACTCAGACCGCTACCTCACATGAGTTCAAGTCATATTCTCTCAGAAGAGAGTTCACCTCAAAACCCTCTGCATCAAAAAATTCGACACATCCAAAGAAACCAATATCACAGAAGAATGGGAAAAAGGACCGACGAATAAATGGATTGACTTCTGCAGTGAAATTATCAGAGAGGTCAAAGAATTAATCCCACTTAAGAAAAAAGGTAAAACATCCATGGTGTCCACCAACTGCGATCAAGCAATCATCAAGCGCCGACTCGCCTTCCAAAAATACAACAGCAACAAATTGACAGGAACCCTATAGCACTTCCTCGACATCCGCAGAAAGACAAACAGAACCTCCAGAAAAACCAAACGCAG
Source organism: Schistocerca nitens (assembly GCF_023898315.1). NCBI lineage: Eukaryota > Metazoa > Arthropoda > Insecta > Orthoptera > Acrididae > Schistocerca > Schistocerca nitens. The sequence continues at coordinate 989,685,680 of NC_064616.1, read as the reverse complement.
TTACATCACGATAAAATGAAATCAGTTGAGGAATACTTTGGAAACTACAGCAGCAGAAATTTCTACAGAACTTTTGCAAACAAATTTAAAGGTTACTCACCACAAAATTAGACATTCAACAAAAAATGGAAAAATCACCAAACAAGAAAACTGTGAAGAATTGACGTACTGCTTTTCCGATTTCCTTGAAATCCAGCTCCACATCAAAAAATCCAAGAACGAAAAGTCGTCAGGAGAAGACGCAATCATCGCAGAACTACTGAAAAGTCTTGGGCTACGAACACTACATGAAATCACAGGAAACCGGGCGAAGTGAAAAACTCCCAGACCGCAGGAAATGTGCACTGATCCAACCATTCCACAAAAAAGGTGAAAAACCTGATGTGAGTAACTACAGAGCAATTTCCCTCCTTTCAGTCCCTCATAAAATCATCTCCACGTGCCTCTTCCAACATGCACAAGAACAAGTCGAAACCCTAATTGGCGAATACCAAGCAGGGTTCAGACCACTCAGATTTGGCACCGAACTAATTTTCTATCTGAAATCTATACTGAAAATACTGCAGCGCTGTGCAGACGAAAAAAGTTGTTTTCACAGTTACCAGACGACAGATGGAGTTTATCAGATTCCGCTGATTATGACTGAATTATTAATTATTGGTTCACAGGCGTTTTTCTGACATTTATTGTAACTATTTATTTGAATTTTAGAGCTGGAAGAACAGAAACATAAGGTTTTCACCGTATGGAACATTCGAATTCACCTTAAGTCTTCACGACTAAAACAACGGCAGAATATCCTTCAGAAAAGCTAATAATAAGAAGCCAGGTCATGCCTGTCTTCTGACAGATGTGCCAATGCCAGTGATATCAATAACAATATTGTATAGCAAAGATACGTTGCCGAATCAGCCATTGGAGAAGCTCCAAAATTGTGAGTCGCGTCTGGTGAATACTCTTTCAAGGTTTCAGCCCGATTAAGACAGTAACACACAAATATTTGTCGCAGTTATTAATTTATGACGTTTCATTTGCACTCGGTGCATCACTGTATTACAAGTAATTACAATCTAGCCCCTACACCTAGCTACAGAAATTCGAATAAGACTAATTGACATACAATGAGGACATTCCGGCCCTTACCACACTCAACTTTGAGACGAAGCTATAGTCACTTCTGAGGTCACTCACAGAACACATCAGCTAGTATCTTTCCTGGTAGTTTAACACAAACTTGGCAACTCTGTTTCCGACGAGTTACTTCCTTGATGGCACAGAACTATCCTGCTAAATTCACTTGATATTATAGTGTCACTTCAATTGAATTATGTGGGTGATTTTCTCTTGAGATGTGATATAAGGATATCAGTTAATACTTTTGAGTCCACGAAAGTCGTTCCACATAGGAAATAAAACTGCTCTTGTCTCTTATGTTGCGATTTATTTGTCATAGCGGCTACTGTGCTAATAAGTAAGCGTTATCTCCCGGAACTTTTTGCTAGCTACGAGGTAATGTGCCTTCCTACAAGGTGCAAGTTGCTTTCGTTCGCCTTGAAAGCCAGGTTTTTAATTCTTTTGTAGCAGAGCTACAAGCAGACAAATAGAAACTCAATAAGGGAATCGTAAGACAACGCTAGAGCAAAATTCGTCTTGCTACTTTGAGTACCCCTTAGTGTCAAAGCGAAAACCTTATGGTACTGCAAAATTCATAATTACACTCTTGTTTTCTGCCAACATATGTTTCGTTGTTGTGAATACATTATTTTATCTATGAACAGCCACATTTTCATAATACTTGAATATGATTCAGGACATTAAGTAAATACAGACCTTCTCGAAGTCAAAAGTCGGTAATATCCTACTACTTCGTGTTACAATAGGCACAATCGTTTTACAGAAACTTAATGCTTAATTAAGAAACACTGTCGTTGTGATGATCCTGTAGCGGCACCACCGTTTAGGGTAGGGAATGTTAGTTTTGTGCGATATTCAGAGCACGAGCTACAGCCAGGTGCAGGCTGGATTTTAGTAAGTTACGCATATCAGCAGTTGCGAAGGCAAACAGAGGCCACGGGGTAGTAAAACTGCCAGGGAGGGCGCACACAGCAGTTTCCATGGTGCAAGTCACAGGCAGAAGAGAGCCACTGGCCAACCTAAGTGTTATGCGTGCGTGACGCAAAGCGGTGCATTGGTGAAACAGAGGCGTGCAGCCAAGTATAAATAGGTGTTGTTTTCTAACGAGAGCCATTCAAGTGTGGCAGCTCTCCTGGACTGTGAGGCGTGTCACACCACTAGGCTACACGCACAAGATGGAGCAACCCTCTGAGGCCGACGCGGGGTCCACAGCCAGACACCGGTGGGCCACACTTCGGCTCGCTACTGCAGTTAGTCGTCTCAGATCCTGACACACGCTGGAGACATCCGAGGCGAGGGCCGCAGATTCGAATGCCGGTCGTTGCCGGCTCATTCTCAACTACGCCACCTAGGAAGAAGCAGCAGTGGGGCCAGCCTACAGCTCCTGGCGGAGGAGCGCGGAGTCAACGGGGACGGTAGCCACTCAGTCGGATGCTGGCGCAGCCATCCTGACGTAATCGGAACTCTGCAGCTGGCATACAATGCCGGCGCAACACAGTGTAGCGTTGCACAGGTCGCTGGGGTGCTTCCTCAGCAATGTGGAACCCTGTGACGTAGATCTAGGTGAACGGAGCACTGTAGTGGAAAGAAATAAATTATTTTGAAACTTCTCGCCGAGTTTCAATACGCCACATCTGGCGTCTGATACCAAATGGTTCAAATGGCTCTGAGCACTATGGGACTTAACATCTATGGTCATCAGTCCCCTAGAACTTAGAACTACTTAAACCTAACTAACCTAAGGACAGCACACAACACTCAGCCATGACGAGGCAGAGAAAATCCCTGACCCCGCCGGGAATCGAACCCGGGAACCCGGGCGTGGGAAGCGAGAACGCTACCGCACGACCACGAGATGCGGGCGTCTGATACCACAACATTCGTTGTCTGAATAGCGGATGTCGTCCGTCCAGTACGACGTTCGAGCCCACCGCCTGCAGTACTGTCACAAGATGTGGTGAGTGCTGACATAATTGTTCTTTATGAGGGTTGGACGTTTTCTTTCTGTTTTCTGGAGTATGGCTCCTGGCAAGCCACATTTTGAAATGTTTGTGTGGGCATAGTATATTTTGTTGTCAGTGTTAGTATGTTTAGGGAGTAACATTGTTTTGTGGCGTTTAATTAGTTTTTGTGTTAATTTAAGTATGATGTTACTGAGTATGATTATACGGAGTTGTAATAAGTCAGGTTATTCTTGTACTTAATCATTCTGTTTCGGCACTAACTGGGAACGAAAGCAACGCAATGGCACAGTCAAGGACGCAAGGTGTGTCGGAACCAGAAGCGGTGCGGATTTTGATGGAAAAAGTAGCACAGTTGACAGCAGACAATATGCAGTTGAGAAATGGATTAACATCTAGAAGTAAGCGGGAAACCGCATCTGATCAGTCGTTGTTGCCTTGAGAGCTGTTTAAGCAGTTAAAGGAAGGGCTTTTACAAAGGTACAAGGAACTGAATAGTGCTCAGTACTTTAGGGAGAGGTTAAGTACAATGACAAAGCGACAGGGGGAGACAGTGGAGAAATTTGCGGAGAGGATAGGAGAAATTAATGAGTATACTTACGAGTTGGGTCAGAGCGAGGAAGAGAATAGTGTTCTGTGGCAGAAGGCCGAGCAAAGTGAACGTGATGTATTTTTGAGAGGGTTACCGGCGCATACGTCACGGAAAGTGCGTGAAGGGATTCTGAAAGATTTGTATTCGGCCATTCAGCTGGAAATTCAATGAGAGGGAATAGACCTGGCAACAGGGGTAAGCGAGAGGCCGACAGTGTTTACGGTGGGTGTGAAATGTTTTAAGTATGGTCGTATGAGACATGTGCAGAGGCAGTGTATCCAGTCTCCAAGGAGTAGAGGAAGAGGTGGAAATCAGCAGCGTGGAGTATGGAGAAGTGGAAACAGGAGGGGTGGACAATAATTAAACGACAGAGGGGGCCCAAGACCTACCTAAGTGAGCTCCCGTTTAATTTCAATGCTAGGAATACGTATGCAGAGGTGGAATGTTGAGTGGTAGGATCCTTAGGAACTAAAAAGTTTAAGATTTTGTTGGAACATGAGCGCAAGTGTCAGAGCCTACTAGGACTATAATGGGACGAAGGAAGTTAGACCCACCACGTTTAGGTTGCGTGGAGTGGGGGATAAGGGGGTCACGCTTTTGGGGTCGGTGACAGTTGATTTTCGCATAGGGAAAGTCCGATTTACTGCATGCATGGAGGTGGTACCATGGGTAAGCGAGGGCTACGACACGATCCTAGGAGTAGATTTCTTGCATCAACATCATGCCAAAATTGACCTTCGACAACGAACTGTGGAACGTGATGGAATGTTATTTCCGCTAGGGGAAACTGTTGTCAATGCAGAGCTGCTCGAGGGGCGTTCAACGCAATGAAAAAACCAACTGAACCGCGTACATCAGCATTAAGGCTTAATTCGCATGAGTGTGAGTCTAGTGGCACTGGGAAGTCGCTTTGGGTAAGTGTGGAGTCGAATCTACCTGTGGGTACACTATGTGTTATTGAACCATTGGAGGATAATGAAGATTTGCGTCCGTTGGGTTGTTATGTGAAACGTAGTTCAGTACGCGTACAGGAGGGGAACGACGGGCGAGTAGTTTCCGTGGACGTGGATAATTTTAACGCTGTAGACGCGAATTTGAGGAAAGGAGTTTTAGTAGCAAATTTAGATATGCCAGATGACGAAGACAGGAGTTCGAGATGTAGGCGAAGCGATGAACCACTAACTGCCGATAGAACTCCATTGCGTGACAAAATTAAGCATTTGAAAGGAGAAGAAAAAGAGAAAATGGAAGAATTATTGTGGAAATTTAAGGATTTGTTTCTTCCACAAGGGCCGTTGCCAGCAACTCCATTAGTACAGCATAGGATACCAACAGGGAATGAAGCATCTGTTTACCGTAAACCATACAGAACACCGAGGTATTTGCAGCCGATTGTGGAGTATTTCATTGACCAGCAGCTTGCGGACGGTATTATAGATCATAGTAATAGTTGCTGGGGAGCAGGCATTGTCGTTGTGCCTAAAAACTCTACAGATTGAACTAAGAAATACAGGTTCTGTCGTGATTACCGTTACGTCAATAATAAGACAGTAATGGACGCATACCCCATTCCAAACATATCGGAGACTTTCGATCACTTAGGACAGTGCCAGTACTTTTTTTACGATGGATTTGACGACGGGTTCAAAAATGGCTCTGAGCACTATGGGACTTAACTTCTGAGGTCATCAGTCGCCTAGAACTTAGAACTAATTAAACTTAACTAACCTAAGGACATCACACACATCCATGCCCGAGGCAGGATTCGAGCCTGCGACCGTAGCGGTCGCTGGGCTCTAGACTGTAGCGCCTAGAACCGCACGGCCACTCCAGCCGGCATTGACGAATGGTTATTTTCAGTTAGATGTGGTTCCAGAGGATCGCCCGAAGACTGCTTTCTCTACTCCTGGAGGCCATTACCAGTACATTAGAATGCCATTCGGGTTTGAAAAACGCGACGTTTCAGAGGTTGCTAGACAGTGTTTTGATGGGTTTGAAACCACGGCAGTGTCTTGTCTATTTGGATGACATTATAGTGTTTTCAAGTAGTATGGAGCAACAGAGACAGCGGTTAAGGGAAATCTATATGTGGTTAAGAGCAGCTCGTTTGATGTTGAGCCTGGAGAAGTGTCATTTCGCATTAGAAGAAGTAAAATATTTGGGTCCTATTATCAGTAAAGACGGAGAGCGAACAGATCCGAGGTTGATGCCGGCTGTAAGGAATTTTCGGGAACCGAAAATAGTTAAGGAAGTGCAGTCATTCGTCGGCATTTGCAATTCGTATCGAAAGTTCGTGAAGGGTTTTGCAGATCTAGCATAGCTGTTGACGCGATTCTTACGGAAGGGTGTGAAATTTGAGTGGACAGGAGAGTGTCAGAAAGCGTCTGACAAATTGAAAGAAGTCTTAACATCAAGTCCTGTTCTTGTGTTTCCAGATTTTGAAAAGGAGTTTATACTAGCATGCAATGCATCGAGTCAAGCATTAGGGTGTGTTCTAAGTCAGGAAATTGGTGGGAAAGAATATCTTGTAGCCTATGCGTCTAGGCAGTTGAATGTAGCAGAGAGGAACTACTCACCAAAATAGAGGGAGATGCTAAGCGTAATCTATGGAATCACATATTTTAAATGTTATTTATATGGGAGACGATTTCAGGTAGTGACAGATCATGCTGCTTCGAAGTGGTTGTTGGGGTTGAAGGATCCGTCCACTAGACTCGTTAGATGGACTGTGAGGCTTAGTGAATTCGACTAAGAGGTGGTGCACAAGCCTGGGAAGAAGCACGGTAATGCGGATGCACTAAGTAGGAAGGTGGCGAAAGTAGAAGTCATAGGATATGACCTAGCAGTATGGCAAAAATTACAGGATGCGGACAACGACTGTAAATTGTATCGGACACAGCCACAGTTTAATGTGTACGACGGTCTTCTGTGCAAGGAAAGGAAGTTAGGGCCAAGGGTAGCGAAGTTGAGGGATGAGGTTTTAAAGGAAGCGCATGATCACGTGTTATCCGGTCATGGAGGGTGTAGAGCGACGAATAGGAGAGTCGCGGAGAGGCATTGGTGGAGAGGCAGGAAAGGAGATGTGGATCAGTATGTCAAGAATTGTATACCATGTGCGCAGAGAGCAGATTTGAGTCGCAAACAGATACAGCTGCAACAATTGCCGGAAGTTACAAGTCAATTTTCTTTGCTAGGGATCGATGTCTTATGCCCTTTTGGGTGAACACCATCCGGGAACAGATTCGTTCTGGCAATAATAGGCCATTTTTCAAGGTATGTGGAGATGGTGGCTATGCCAAATCAACAGGCAGCAATGGTCGTGCAAGCGTTAGTAAATAACTGGATTTTGAAGTTTGGTGTACCGGAGACAATAATTACTGACCAACGGACCAACTTCATGTCGGATTTAATGAAGGAGCTGTGTAAATCGTTGAACGTAAAGAAGTTGAGGACGAGGGCGTTGCATTCACAGGCCAACGGAAGGACAGAACGGGTACACATAACATTCTGGAAGATGCTGAGTTTTTATGTGGATTCTCATCACCATCAGTGGGACGAGTATTTGAGGCATATTGTATGCGCAAACAACGCAAAAGTCCATACAAATACCGGTTTGTCTCCATATGAGGTAGTGTACGGGGGAAAAATGCTGTCACCGTTTGATTTAGTGAAGCTACAGAAGGAAAGGACTGGTGAATCTGTACGTCAATTTGCGAGAACAATTCGGGATGTTTAGAAACGAGTACAAAAGGCGAATACGAAGGCCTTGGAAAGGCAGGAAGACGCAGTAAAGCGGAAAGGAAGTTATCAGCAGTATCGTGTGGGGCAATGAGTAATGCTCTCCAGCCTCTATACGCAAAAAGGGAAAACAAAGAAGTTCGTCACAAGATATCAAGGGCCATAGCAAGTTGTTGAAGCCACATCTTCAGTTAATGTTAATCTTCAGCTGCCAACTAGATCGACGATAGCACACATTGAGCGGTTATGGCCATTTAAGGGTCGCCCGGTTGTGATTTCAGGCGTGTTACAGGAAGGAAAGAGGAAGAAAGAGAGAGTGAAGAGAGGTGCTAAGCGCAGCGAAAACCAGGAAGATAGGTTACAGCATGAAGTGCCGTACGATTTGCGATCTAGAAAGTGTAGAGTATTTGTGTTTTTTTTTTTTCGTGTCATGTATCATTGGGTTTGCGTAGAGTAATTAGGCATTGTATGTTATATGCGCTTTCGAGTATTGTGAGCCTGCTGGGGCAGCAGTTCTTTTGAAGAGGGAGAAAGAGTGATGGTGATCCCTGTCCTCAGGTCACTGAAAAGAGAAGTATAGCGTCTGACGTGTGTGGAGCGTTGTTGGAGGAGAAATCGAATGCAGTTCTGGAGAAATAAATGCTTCGGAATGCATTCTGCGGCAAAGCCGTTACAAATATGTGTTGAACGATGTCAGAGTCGTACGATTTCTTGTTTAATTTTTTTGTTATCGACAGTGCTGGATCAGGGATGTCGTGTTTATTGCACCAGTTCATATAATGTAAATTTAAGGATGAAAGTACTCACTCAATCTGTGTTGAGTTCGGATCAAAAATGGTGAATGTTGGAGTAAAATCTGTGAAGCTACAAATATGGGACACATGCACGGTGCAGTTATTTTTAGCTAGGGGGAAAGAATTGGACTGTGCGAGGGACATCGTGGAGCCAAAATTGAGCTTGCATGGCATCTTCTCCACCTACGAGAATTCGGTAGTATTAGCAAATTGTTTTGAGCGAGGAGTGTTTACGGAAGCGAAACGTGTAGAGCTCGAGGGCAGCGGAATTTTTATCAATGGAACTAAGTGTAACATAATAGGACCAACCTTACATCAGCCAGCGTCAATTTCATGAGTCTCGCAATTGAATGTTACGTAGCCGAACAGCTTGTTCAACATGTCGCTCAGTATAGGGAAAGTTAATGGCAAATAACAATCATTTTGAGCACCTCTGTGCCAAGTGTCATCGCAGCCTTAACTTTGTTATGTGTTGTTTTCTTTCTGATCAGGTGGAGAGCCAATTCCCAGAGGGAACCAGAGGTAGACCAAGTCCCAGTGGATTGGATACCGAGGGCGTGAGACGAGTAGGTAAGGGGCTGACCGAGCAGTGGTCGTCCAGTAAGGAATTTTTACGTTTTGTTTCACGTCATGGTTTAAAGGGGCACTAGATCACATTTAAGTTTTCTAACACTAAGGAAATATTCAATAGGTGCCGTCCCAAACACGATAACATGTAGTTAAGGGTCGACCCATGGACCGGCTCTTTCCGAAGAGGGGAATAATGTAGCAGCACTACCGTTTAGGATAGGGAGAGTTAGTTTTGTACAATATTCGTTGCACGAGTTGCAGACAGGTTCAGGCCGGATTGCAGTAAGTTACGCTTACCAGCAGTTGTGAAGGGCCGGCCACTGGTGGTCGAGTGGTTCTAGGTGCTTCAGTCTGGAACCGCACGATCGCTACGGTCGCAGGTTCGAATCCTGCCTCGGGCATGGATGTGTGTGATGTACTTAGGTTAGGTTAGGTTTAAGTAGTTCTAAGTTCTAGGGGACTGACGACCTCAGAAGTTAAGTCTCATAGTGCTCAGAGCCATTTGAACCATTTATGTTGACAAGTCAACAAGTGCACTGCGACTGTTCAGGTGTGTGAGACTACGAATCACGATGACTGATCACGGCACCTTGTGGCCATAGTTGGAACTGGACGGTGGCGCTTTGAGGCAGGGAAATTATGCACCCCATACTCTGGACATTAATGCTACCAAGATTGGTACTCATACCGTAATTAGTTTCTGTTTTATAACGTGTTAAATAGGGAAAGTTTAATGGTAACCACCCGGTATATTCACGTTCAGCTTCAACGTACCATTTAGAAGGAACTCATTGCTGAATCTGAGACGAGCTTGACCATTTTGTTTTGACCTATCTACCAGCGGTACTTTGACGCCAGAATTACAATGTGCTCAAAGACTCCAGACATGTATTTTCACACGAATGAAAATATTACTTACTTAACTTTATGTTTTCGAAATGATAAAACCTGATGACCTTCGCTCCACACTCATACAATCAATAGCGTGTGCCATTAGTGGAGCCTAATGATTATGATCCCAGAGTTCAATACTGTCAGAGAGTTACCCCGAACCGTTGAAATGCACGCAGTGGCAACTGAAAATGAGCTTCAATTGTTGATGGTTGTCAATAATAGTGAATTATTTATTGGGTAATTTCCCCAAATTTCTAAGTTCAGGGTGCCCTGTTAAATGAAGAATTTGCCTTCCACCGCTCAAAACTTCTGCACCATTGCGTTTGGTGCGCAAAATTAAAATTTTTACAAATTAAAGCTGCACGCTACGTGCGTAATAACCGACAAGAAATTCAAATGATACAGGTGGCCTATGCGCAGTGACTAGGTTTCGTTCAAAGAGCTGGGAGAGTTCATTCGTAAGGGGAGGCCGACAAGCGTTTGCCGCCTTTCGGCCGGTAGGTGATGACAGAACCGAGGCGCACGCCCTGCAGTCTTTCTCAAACGATTCTACAGGTACTGTTCGGTAAAAAAATTCATTTTTGCTTTACTTGTAGCATTATATATCAGATTCATTATGATATGCCTGTCATTTCATTAATGGTCGCAGTTATTGGGATATTTACGTAGAAGTAAGACACTTCGCGAAGTTCGAAAATGTTGGCAATGTAAAGTAAGGGTCGCTATGATTTTGCGTCCGGTGCATATTACATAATATGTTGCTGCGTATGAAATTTAGCTAACACATTGAATTTTTCTTTAGACGTGGTTGTATGTCTCTGTCTGTCACCAATCCTGAGAAAACATATTTGACGTAGCGCACTCATTTGGTATCGCACCACGCCAGCGATAAAGCCAGACCGGCCGCTGTGGCCGAGCGGTTCTAGGCGCTTTAGTCCGGAACCGCGCTGCTGCTACGGTCGCAGGTTCGAATCCTGCCTCAGGTATGGTTGTGTGTGGTGTCCTTAGGTTAGTTAGGTTTAAGTAGTTCTAAGTCTATGGACTGATGACCGTAGATGTTAAGTCCCATAGTGCTTAGAGCCATTTGAGCCATTTGATAAAGCCAGAGTGAAATATCCATAACATTCCCCATATTTCATAAACGGTTTGAGACATCGAAATGAAATTTTGGCAAATGATAGCACACAAAGAGAAGAGCATTCTGCTGTGTGTTTATTATACAAAACATTATGAAGGGTGTTATTCTACTAACTATAGACTTTCCCGATGAAAGAACGTAATTTGTAAGGGCTGTCGATATTTACTGAAACGAGAAGTGCTATAGGTTTTGGAACAACATAAGCGAAGTGATTACACGTTTATTTTGTACCGAGGATTTTCTTTTTCATAAAATGCTGACCTTGTTTTTCCTCAGTTCGTCACTCAATAAACTTCATAAAACACTGTTTCAGAATTCTCTCGCATTTGCGCATTGTACATGTTAGTGAGGTGAGACTGTGTAAACTCTGTTGAGTTTTGGTAAAAGAAGCAAGTTAAAACCTGGAAACAAGAGAAATGTGTAGGTTTTACTCAAAATTCCTCACTCCTGGCTCTGAAAGTTACAAATGGTTCACAAACCAGGCGAAAATAATTGGCTGCATTTTCGGCGGCATTACTTTTAGACGCTAACCAAAGATGAGGTGACAAATCTTTTTCGATGGTCACCGTGCAAGAGTGGACGTGGAGGGGCCCCGCTTAATGATTACCAAAATGTAAGTGTAGACTTCAGATTAGAACGGAATTACCCCTACAGCGCTCTGAGCGACCCCCCACCAAGGCCGCTTTTCCCACGCTTTGGAAAATTTGGAAATTTGTGGTAAGATCTTATGGGACCAAACTGCTGAATTCATCGGTCCCTAAACTTACGCACTACTTAATCTAACTGAAACGAACTTACGCTGGGGACAATACACTCACCCATGCCCGAGGGAGGACTCGAACCTCCGACGGGGGGAATCGCGCGAACCGTGACAGGACGCTCGAGACGGCGCCTCTACAACGCGCAGCTTCCCACGCTTCGCCGGACGGTGTGGCCGTGCGGTTAAAGGCGCTTGAGTCTGGAACCGCGTGACCGCTCCGGTCGCAGGTTCGAATCCTGCCTCGGGCATGGATGTGTGTGATGTCCTTAGGTTAGTTAGGTTTATGTAGTTCTAAGATCTAGGGGACTGATGACCACAGATGTTAAGTCCCATAGTGCTCAGAGCCATTTGAACCATTTGAATCCCACGCTTCCCCAGCCGAATGCGCATCTAGTGGCCACGCTATTTTGCGCACACTATATCTGTCGGTCGCAATGCGTGTGGATAGTGTAGATATACATATGCAGATAAACATTTTTTTCAATCCAACGCCTGCAAACAAAATAAAATAAACTCAAAGTACCTACATGATTGGGAATGAAGTATGCTCCTCGCCGTATCAAAAAGGAGGAAGCTGATTTAGTCTGTATTAATATAAATTTTGCGCGGCGCACCGCACAATTATAAAATAAATTAATTACATGCGCTGAAACAACATTAATAGATCGACTGGGGTGATATTAATGAGATGTACACGGTCATGTCATATTAATGTGAACACCACGTATGTTGGACGTCGACGTGAAATAACCAGTCATAGACGGCAGGTGGCAACACTGGAAAGGGTGTCGGGAGGACGTGGAAAACGGTGCAGTTGTTTTCGTAATGGGGAAACGGAGCGATTTATCTGGCGTACAGAAGGACATCGTTAGTGGCACTTGTAACACCTCGATTATTCTTTTAGTTTATCCGCTCGTTCGCGGACCTGATTAGCAGCCCAAAATTAGATAATTAATTAATGTGACCGTGTACCTAATGGGCTAGCAATCGGATTGGGCTGCTCAGGAGGTGTTACATTCCGTATTGTCCTCACAAATATGGTAATAAGTATGGTTTGGTGGTAATGAGGACAGCAAACACAGTTTCACAGACAAGATCTATATTCTCAGCAAGCACAAAATAAGGAGACAGCCACTGCCTTCGTCAATACACTGTTAATGACGGCTAATCTCATCACAGGTCTCTTTAGTTATTGTTAATCGTCACACACAATATCCAATCACTGTAATCCAATTAACGCCGGCGCGGTAGACGCGGAAGTATAACAGCGGCACTCAATCTCACAATATCACTTTATAATAAAACTTTCTCACTTCCCGCATAATACTGATACAAAGGGGTTAAACCACGGCGTTGGCCACTCCCTTTGCCGGTAATTTGTATTAATTTCTGCTGGCTTTTGCACAGCTATGCCCGCCTCGCGGGAACCTAACACACCCTCACGGCATCCTCCACGCAACTAACTTCGCACTGCTCTCCGCCCAGTTATTCCCGCCTCGCGGGAATCTACCCAAGCCGTCCACTCGGCATTCTGGGGAATCCCCTCTAGCTCGCGCGTCCTGCACACACTACTCGATATTTGCCCTGTCGACCTGTGTGAGCGCAAATTTTAATAGTAAGGGCCTGCGGACCCCTTACATCCCCGCCCTCAAAAACTTCTTTTGAACCACAGGTGAAAAAGAATCGGCTAGGGATTTAAAAACATAGTTACATTTGAATCAAAACATGCAATACAAATCATTAATGAATTTACAATTTGTCAAAATAATCCTGGACTCCGGTAGTGGGCTGCCTCCACAGCAATTTCTACAAAAAGGTTAGTACATCACATAAATGGCATTATTCAAAATTACAACCTTTCAGTTCAACCAGCAAGTCGTCTGTAGTCCAATATCAAAATGAAAACATACAACATACACACTCAAAAATTCATTACCTAAATACAGAACATATGGATTATTACTACAACATAGTTATTACAAGTTTTATATGCATTCTGAGATAGTCTTTGACATGAAATATGCAACTCTAACTGTAATATAACACAAAGCACAAATGTAAACAAACCCTTTCCTTTCAATTGTCCATTTTACAGCTAATTGTCCTAACCATGTCCTAGCATGTTTATTTTGGGTCATTATAGCCCTCACTCTAGACCGGACCTCATCTGGAGTGTCATTCGGTTTATTGGTCCCTCCTCCTCTTCCTCGGAAATCAGACGAATGATTAATATGAATCCTTGGGTCATTACTCCCTTCTCTGTTTCGATCATTAGCTTGCTTGTATTTCTGTGACCTAATAGACTCCAACTGCTCCAGTATCTTCATTAAGGCCTCTCTACCTTTAATTGGGCTCCTGGATACGGTTCCTTGTCTTTTCTGATTCAATCTTCTTTTTATTGCAGATACCATTACGTTGTCACTCAGTGGTCGTTCCAAAGTCTCGTTCAATTTACATGAATGCTTGGCAATTTCTTCCGACGTTCCTTTCCCATTACTAAGTGGTCTGCATCGTAGTGGGTTCTCAAGTGTTGTACACTGACGACTTTTGGGCCAGCATTCCTTCAACAATTCTCTTCCAAACTGATCATTATCCGTAGTCTCTCTCTTCCTCTTGATTCCACACGTGAAGGCCTCACCTTCGATTGCATCCCTCTGGTCATCTTCTCGCTGCATGGCTACAGCATTTCTCAGATTTATTGCCAATTGTTTTTGCATCTGCGTCACTTCGGTGGTCCTTTTTCCCAATTCGGTTCCATTTTCTTCCACATCTTCTTCTATCTTCTCAACCACGTCGTTACATTGTTTCTGCCTCTGCGTCACTTCGGTGATCTTTTCTCCCATCTCGATTCTAGTTTCTTCAACATCGTTTTCTATCTTCTCTGTTAACTTTTCTTCCATCTTCTCCACGTCTCCCAGGACCTGGTCTATATTTGTCTGTAGTTTATTTTCTCTCTCGTTGATGTTCATCTTCAGTCGTTTTGGTAACTCCTGTATTTCCTTCTTCAAATTATCTTCCATCTTCATTTGTGATGTTTTGATCTCTTGTAAATCTTCCTTTAGTGATTCTCTCGTTTCTTGTAAATTCTTCTCTAACGATGTGTTAGTTTCTTGTAAACGCTTCTCTAACGATTCTCTTAGTATTCTTCCTTCTTCTTTATTTTCTTGTGAATTCTTTTCTAATGATTCTTGTAAATCTTCCTTTAGTGATTTGCGAAATATTTCTTCCCTTTTTTCCTTCTCTCTACTTTCTTTTAGCAAGGCCGCAAACATCGATCGCAAATCTGCATCCTCCGAAACTGGCCTAGCTTTCATCGCTTGTTCCGGGGTCTCAGGATAACTAGTTGAATGTGCTGCTGGGCTTCCTAATGACAATCCACAATCACTAATTCCTGAATCATCTCTGTCTCTCTGTCCTACCCCTTTCCTTTCAACTACTGCCTCACAGACCTGCCTATCTTCAGTAGACATGTTTGGTTTATATTTAATGCCCAGGCAAGTAATACAAAATAACCTCCAATAACCCAAAACACTCCTAATTACCATGAAACTACTCAAACAGTACCTGCAATCTTTTCAGTTAATTCCCAAAATGATACAACATGTATGAGTATTGAACATAACAGCTCTCAAAAACCTAAATTCCCAATAACCATTTCCACATACACAATTCATGTAAAAATATTTTAAACAAGATACTCATAACACTCACAAAATTTAAAACTGCAAATTCATCAAAACAATTATCATTTATCCAATGCAGTGTGCACAAATAGGCATGCTAGACTTCCGAGTATGTTTCGCAACTTTTCTGAAATTATTGCAATTAAACACTTTTCCCTAATGTAGATATCAGTTAAAACTGTTTATTTATCACGAAGACTGCACACTGCAATTTACTGTTATTTTAACCCGTCGTCTTCACTCACCAACCGACGTTACCGCGAGTCGCGATGTTTTGACGTTTCGGATGGGCGTGGCTGGGCCGCCGCTGGAGCTCGTGTGAAGGCGACGTAGTTCCCCGTCGGCCGCTCCGTGGTGCTGTAGGTGGATGTAGTTTGTAGTTCGGCCGCTAGATGCCGGGACTGCGCTCGTCGTCTCGAAGTTGCGTCGCTCGCCGTGATGTCGTGTGAAATCACCTCGCGGATCGAAGCTCTTTGGTGCGACTGCTACGTGGCTCTGCGTGACGTCACTCCCTAATTGCGTCGCCACAATACGTTATCGTCAGCATACCAGTTTATGGGTCCACACGAACCCGTCCAATTTTCGCCGTTCAAAAGGCAATTTCGGTCAACATGTTATCATTAAACACCTTTCTAACAACTTTTGTGACGAAATCTTGGCTCGTCTCACTATTTTATTGCTCACACGTGTCTCTTTTTTATGTCCACTTTTCACAGTTTTTCGCGCGGATTTTCGCATTTGTACTTTGCAACACCGTTTAATATAGCCCGCAAAACAGTTTAGTCACAATCTTGCGATATTATTACTTCGTATTGTTCAAAAATTACACTGTTCCTTATCGCGATTTTAACGTTCATGCACTGTCCCGATTCCACATTGAAAATTTTGTTTTCTCGTCCGAAAATTGCACTTGTTCTTTTCACGGTAAGTCAACTGTGTTAACACGATTCGTCCGAAAATTGCAGTTGTCCTTTCACGGCTCGCCAACGTTGTAACATTTCGGATCCGAAGATTGCACTAGTCCTGGTCACGGTAAGCCAAGGTGTAACATTTCGGATCCGAAGATTGCACTAGTCCTGGTCACGGTAAGCCAAGGTGTAACACCTCGATTATTCTTTTAGTTTATCCGCTCGTTCGCGGACCTGATTAGCAGCCCAAAATTAGATAATTAATTAATGTGACCGTGTACCTAATGGGCTAGCAATCGGATTGGGCTGCTCAGGAGGTGTTACATTCCGTATTGTCCTCACAAATATGGTAATAAGTATGGTTTGGTGGTAATGAGGACAGCAAACACAGTTTCACAGACAAGATCTATATTCTCAGCAAGCACAAAATAAGGAGACAGCCACTGCCTTCGTCAATACACTGTTAATGACGGCTAATCTCATCACAGGTCTCTTTAGTTATTGTTAATCGTCACACGCAATATCCAATCACTGTAATCCAATTAACGCCGGCGCGGTAGACGCGGAAGTATAACAGCGGCACTCAATCTCACAATATCACTTTATAATAAAACTTTCTCACTTCCCGCATAATACTGATACAAAGGGGTTAAACCACGGCGTTGGCCACTCCCTTTGCCGGTAATTTGTATTAATTTCTGCTGGCTTTTGCACAGCTATGCCCGCCTCGCGGGAACCTAACACACCCTCACGGCATCCTCCACGCAACTAACTTCGCACTGCTCTCCGCCCAGTTATTCCCGCCTCGCGGGAATCTACCCAAGCCGTCCACTCGGCATTCCGGGGAATCCCCTCTAGCTCGCGCGTCCTGCACACACTACTCGATATTTGCCCTGTCGACCTGTGTGAGCGCAAATTTTAATAGTAAGGGCCTGCGGACCCCTTACACACTCGGGCCAAGGGTGGAAGCAGTTTCGAAACCGGTAAGTTCGTTGGCTGTTCACGTGCCACCGCGGTTGAAATATACCGTGAATGGCAAAACACCGCAATCCAAAACCGGTAATGAATGAACTGTGGTGCACCACAGGCCACAAATGATAGTTGTGAACGACGGCTGCCGAGATGTGAATGGGCGAATAGATGTGCAACTATTGAGAAACTGAGGGACCAGATTTACCAATGAGCTACCAGCGGTATTGAACGTTGCTGTGGTTGGGCCTCCGCAGCACGCGCCACCCACGCTCACTGTTTTTCATCGGCGACGAAGGCTGGAATTAGCACGCCAGTACACCAATTGGATGTTCACCGAGTGCCGAAAGATGTTCTTTACAGATGAATCACGTTTTATGCTGCATCGGACAGATGGCCATTGCCGCGAACGTGCCCACAACAGTCGCCGGAAGGTCCAGGAAGAATTATGGTGTGGGGAACGTTTCGTGGCATTCCTCGGGTGACCTCATAATCCTGGTACGAACATTGGACCGACAGAAGTGATCATCTACCGTTGATAACTATGTCCATACCTATATGCAGTTTGTTTTTCCACAGCAGGGTGGCATCTACCAGCAGTACATAGCAACGTGTCAGTAAAACTTTCGTTTAATGAGTTTAATTTCGTCGAGTGTTCCAGAGGTCGCTTGAATTTTTGGTTTTAGATAATAAATGTTTTTAATTTTTTGTGATATTGGTATTAGTTATGGTTAAGAAGTATTAATAAAAGTAGTTGCTTTCTTAGACGAGAGCGAAATTCGAGATCACTATTGCTAGTTCTTGAAATAGTTCTACTATTGAAAATGAACTTAGGTAACGTAGACGCTTAGTTTTTTCAGTAACTGTTAACCTTTTACCATGAGTGAGAAGTGTGGGCTTAGTCGTAGGTTTGTGAGTGGGTTATGGTGTGAGATTTGTTCAAAGTGTTTGCATTGGATGGGATGCAGTGGGAAAGCCAGTGGGCATTATAGCGAGATCCTCTAATGGGGTTGCAGAATTTGTAGCAGAAGTAAGGTGATAGAGGAGCAGGAGCGTAAGATATATACACTTCAGGTGGAGATAAGGAGAAACTAGATAGGTTGAGGAGGTGAAGGGCACTGGGGAGTGGAAACGGACAGTTGGTAAGAAGGCAGCTGGAATGAGGAGATATTCAGACAGTTGTACTTTGCGTATAACCAATAGATTTGACCAACTGTCAGAGTTTAGTGGAGAGGAGCCTCTTGTAGCAGTAGGTGTAGGAAACATGCAGCTGTTAGGAATCATAAGTCAGTTGCAAATTCTAACAGAAAGAAGAAGGTTCTGCTGCTAGGTAGTTATCATGACAGATGTGTGGGCCAGCAGTTGTAGGAAGTGTTGGGGAATGAATACCAGGTCACCAGCATTGTGAAGCCTACCGCAGGGTAGGCTCAGGTGACTGTTAACATAGGGCAGTTATGTAGCAATTTTACGAAAGAGGATCATGTAGTGATTGTGGGTGGAGCTGGGAATAGTCTTGATAAGGACGGGGAGTACGACGTAGTTGGTGAGCTGGTAAAGATAGCTACTGAAACTGGTGGCACTAACGTGCAGCTGTTTCAGCGTCATGATCGGCCTCATCTTAATACTGCTGTTAGGCATGTTAACATTGGGCTGGACAAGGCACAGATGGCAGTGCTGCCAAATGGTTCAAATGGCTCTGAGCAATATGGGACTCAACTTCTGAGGTCATCAGTCCCCTAGAACTTACTACTTAAACCTCACTAACCTAAGGGCATCACACACATCCATGCCCGAGGCAGGATTCGAACCTGCGACCGTAACGGTAGGGCGGTTCCAAACTGTAGCGCCTAGAACCGCTCGGCCACTCCGGCCGGCGCAGTGGTGCCAGCTGACTCTTTCAATTGATAGGGTTTCACCAGGCATTGCCTGCACCTCAATAAGTATGGGAAGGGAGGCTGGCGAAGCTTGTAGGTGACAGTGTAGTGGGTGGAGCGATCACTCATGGGATGTTAGAGCTGCACCTTCCCTAGACTGAAGTCAGCTAATACGTATAGTTGATTAAAGTAAGTCTCTCTAAAAAGGAATCACCCTCCGAGGAGGTCAGGTATCCAAGTAGTGAAGGAATTAGCATATTTAATCAAAATATAACAGGTATTAGAGATAAAGTTAGTGAATTGCTTTTAGACGTTGAATATGACATTATTGGTATATCGGAGCACCACTTAAATAATTGGCAATTCAGAGTCTTTATGTAACAGAATACAGATTAGCTGGCTGTTTTTCAAGGAGTTCTTTGCGGAGTGGGGAGTGGCCATGTACGTAAATAACAGAATTCCATTTGACTCCGTAGGCGTATCATGGCACTGCACTGAACAGGTATTTGAATGCTGTACAGGAGAAGCAGAATTGAGTGAAACTATACTTCTAATTGTTGTTGTTCATAGATCGCCTAACTCGGACTTCACAGCATTTCTGCTCAAGCTAGAGAGGGTTCTTGGTTCACTTTATAGGAAGTACCAAAAATTAGTTATATGTGGTGACTTCAGTATTAATTTTGTATTGACTCTGCAAGAAAAAGGATGTTGTCAGATCTCCTAAATTCATATGATCTGATGCAGATCGTGTTTTTTTTTCTAACCAGGGTGCAGGGTAACAGTAGCACAGCCATAGACAATACTTTTACTCATTCTTCTTTACTTGATGGGCTTTCTGTTCGTAAAAGGGTGAATGGCCTTGCTGACCATGATGCACAAATTTTAACTCTAAAAGCTTTTTGCGCTCAGACAAATCTTATATGTAATTACAAACAACGTAGTAAAGCTAATCCAACGGTAATAGAGAGTTTTTTAAACATCGTTAAGGAACAAGAGTAGCCGGATATTTATAGTCTCGATAACATAGATGACAAATGCAATGCCTTCCTTCATTACTCATGCTTTTTGAAAGTAGCTTTCCATTAGAAAGTTCTAAACAGGGTACTTACAGCAAAAGGCAGTTTAGGTGGCAGTCTAGTGGAATAAGGATACTGATAAATCAGATATATGTACAGTATTTAGCAATAATTTTCTGAGCATTGCTGATGAATTAAATAAACACTTAGCTTCTACGAGGAATCATATACCTCTCTTGAAAAATGCCTTTCCGGCACTGCTGTCTGAAATACTCCTCTGTAATACTGACAAGGGGGAGATTGAGTCAACAGTTAAATCACTGGACTCTCATAGACATGATGGAGTACCTAGCAGACTACTAAGGTTCTGTGCTGCACCTGGTAGCCCTGCTCTTAGCTACATTTGTAATTTTTCCTTTAATAATGGTCAGTTTGCTGAACGATTAAAGCACTCAGTAGTAAAGCCGCTTTATAAAAAGGAAGGAAGTGATAATGTAGACAGTTTTACACCTATTTCTATGCCACCAGGGTTTGCTAAAGTTATTGGAAAGGCTGTGTATGTAAGGATAATTAACGATTTCATTTCCCATAATTTGCTATCAAATGTTCAATTCGGTTTTAGAAGTGGTTTAAGAAATGAAAATGCTATATTATCTTTTCTCTGTGACGTATTGGATGGATTAAACTAAACGTTACGGACGCAAGACATCTTTTCTGATATAACTAAAGTGTTTGATTGTGTTGATCACAAATTATTTCTCCAGAAGTAGGACCATTACGGAATATGGGGAGTAGCTCACAATTGGTTTACATCTTTAACAACAGTTAGCAAAAGATCGTTATCCACTGCGTTGAGAATGGATATGATGTGGGGTCTGAGTGGGGCACGGTCAAATGGGGGCACCCAGGGTTCACGGCTGGGGCCACTCCTGTTCCTTATTTATATAAATGATATGCCCTCTAGTATTACAGGTAGTTCGAAAATATATTTGTTTCTGATGACACTAACTTGGTAGTAAAGGATGCTGTGATCAACACTGCCACTGTTTCAAATAGTGCAGTGCATGACGTAAGTTCATGGCGTGTAGAAAATAAAGTAACGCTAAATCACAGTAACATTCAGTTTTTACAGTTTCTAACACAAAGTTCAACAAAACCCGACGTTATAATTTCACAGAAAAGGTGTTCAGATAGATATCAAAGTGTGTTGGAAAGCCCACGTTCAGGATCTTGTTGAAAGACTTAATGCTGCCATTTTTACTATATGAAGTAAGTGATAGTTCGATATGAAAAGTAGTCTACTTTGCTTTTTTTGTTTCCATTATGACGTATGATATTATATTTTGGGACAACTCTTCTCATTCTCAAAGGATATTTTTGTCTCAGAAACGAGCGGTTCGGGCAACAAGAGTTGTAAGTTGGCGAAGCTTTTGTCGACCCATGTTCATTAGTCTGGCATTCTGACATTGGAATCTCAGTATATATATTCTTCAGTGTCGTTTCTTATTATCAGTATCAGCTTATTCCCAAGAATCAGCAACTTTCACTCAGATAATACTATTTGGATCGCACTTTCTTGACTCTTGTGCAGAAAGGTGTGCAGTATACTACTGCATCCATTATCATTACGCTATCGCAAGAATTCAAAACTCTTAGCAGTAATCCACGAGCTTTCACCTCGAATCTGAAGTGTTTCCTCATGGGTCACTCATTCAATTCTGTCGTGGAGTTCCTTAAAAAATTAAGCTGATTCTTATATTATATAGCTGATCGCGTTTACATAAACTTATGGCTTGTCTTTTTTGGGTTCATAAATATTTCATTTTAACTGTTGTCACTTTTAAGTTGTAATTTCATGTACTGACACGTTCCATGCCCTTGGACAGTTGCTCCTTACTGTGTTACCACGGAACTATACATGAAAAATAAAATAAAAAATAAATAACACAGCTCGCGCGTTTCGAAGAGCACCAGAGTGGGTTTACCGTTGTCCCCAGCCACAGAATTCCTTCAATTTAAATCAAATCAAAATGTGTGGGACGACATCGACCGGGCTGTTCGTGCCACGGATTCTCAACCGAGAAACCTAGTGCGGCTGGGCACGACACTGGATTCCACAACCCTCTCGGTACCTTCCAGAACCGCACTGACTCTCTTGCTGTATGTCCGCGTTGCAAAAGGTGGTTCCTGAGGGTTTTTTCGGTGGTCGTAATAATGTGACTGGACGGAGTATTACATTTCTGATTCAGCATATTTGAACGGTTTATTTCGTGTCACTGAATCTTCATCGACTTGGTTCTCATCGATACATCTTATTTATAAGTACAAAATTTGGCCAGGTTTCATTTTCCCAGACCTTCTTCATGGACTTGCTGATAACCTTTCTCTGTTCATTTGACGCCACTTTCCAAATTTGTGTTTTTTTTTTTTGTTGGACAGGATATTTCGTAGTATTGAAAGAAACCTGAATTTTCCCTGTTCTGTATGGTATTTTTTTCTGTATTAAGTCTTTATCTCTTCAAGCCATCTTGTGGAGTTTTTTAATTTGGAAATTAAATTAAAAACGTTTTTGGTTACCCTGTTATCATTTATTCTCTGAGTATGAATATAAGGCTCGCCTTTTCTTATGTGTGTAGGATTGTTTCTGTATATCCGAAAAAATCTTCGTTTCTACTCTTTGTCCAGTGGTTGTTTTTGGTCTTTTGTGGTCCTATAATTTATCTATTTTCTTTTCTTTCTTTTCCTGTTATCCTTCCTCGCCCCGTTTAATTACTGTAAGGCATTCAGATCCATTTTTAATTACTGTTCCATAGTGTTCAATTTTTGTCTGTAACAATACTGATATTTTATTGCCTCAGTTTCGGGTGAGTTCATATTCTAATTCCATTTTCTCTACCTATGGTGTTAAATAAGCCGTCTGATTGCATCCGTTCTTCCAAATGCTAAAACTTATGAACTGTTCTGATGTTTACTTATTGTGTCTGTATATATTTTTTTTCTTGTTGTCTTTCCGTTCAATGTATTTCATTTCCTCGAATGATACCTGTAATGCAGTTTCAACTACAATTTTCTGAAGTGTTTCTGTCATTATCTGCATGTGTTTTGTCCTTAAAAATTATTGCGACATCGTCAGGAAAAGCAAGATATTTCACCTCGAATCTTCCTCTCGCTGGTACGAAATGGATTCCTTATGTATATTTCTCTTGTAGCTCTTTATCCCAGCCTCTCATGATCTTGTCTAGTATCAAACACAAAACAGAACTGGTGAGAGTCCATAACTCTGTTAAATTTCTCTGTTGATACTGAAGGGTTCAGAAACTACTCATACGAATATGTATATTGCGTGGGTCAAAACTCTCCATCACAGCACCAGTAAGAGTCAGTACTACCTGTCCTTACAACAGCAACAGCCAACCAGCCTTTACCACTACTGAAAGTATCATTATTACTAATGCCACGTCTACTGTAGCGCGGGACTTCGATTTTGAACTGGCAGCCATGTATACTTTATTGGCAACTATGGGATCTTTCTGACAATAGCTGCATTAGGTATGAAGATATTACCTACTGGTAACACATGAAAAATTGTGCGGCACCGGGACTTCAAGCTCGATTGCCTGCCTGTCGTGAGCGGCCATCTTAACCACGTAGGCTGTCCGATCACACTTTCTCTTCAGTTTTAAGATCATGAGAGAGTGGGATAAAGAACTAAAAGAGAAAATTATGTATGTCATATTGCCTGGGGTCGTAGACAGTATGATATGTGGAAGTTTGGAGCGTCTGGAATCGTCTGACCTGGCGTCGCATAACTCCGTAAACCTACCAAGGACTTATCGAATTCATAGCAGGCAGAATCCCGGCTGTATTACGTCCCAAACGTGGGCCAACACGCTACTAAGTAGGTGGTCATAAATCAGTGTGTGAGTTAAACGGTTCCATTGCAGATATCGGACCTAACATCTGTGTTTGTACGTATCACATCATTCGTCGGGAATGTGGGGCGCCATTACATGTTGATTTTTATCACATTCCTACGTGTTTTATGATATCCTGACAAGAGAAAGCGTACAACTAACTTCTTGCGTTATGCTATTTGAAGAGGCCCAAGTTTGCGAAGTTAGCTAATCAAAAATGAAACGAAGTGTTTGTTCTAAAGAAAAAGCAGTATCTAAAAGAAACATAACTTCTTTCGGTGCCGCATACTGAGAAAATATTAATCTGTAGCCTCAGGAAATGCGCTTTCAACAAGTTGTGTGAGGTTCAAATTTATTTCGTCCGTACTTTCCACGACAGTTATTCTTAACACTGGATTTTCACAGCACTAGTGCAAATAAATTCTTTTTCTGTATGTATATATCAGCAATCCATGGAAGCAAAGAATTAACACGGCTTTATATGCAGGCACCATTCTTTAGTATAGCACAGAAGAAAAATGTTGTGTCTAGACAAGACAGCCTAGACACAATGAGAGCAAGCCGAAAGGCACGCGCTTAAACTCACGCAGGCTGGCGTGAGGTCTGAAACAGGATACGTAATGAATGCTATAAAGAAAAGTACGTAGCTTCTGGAATACTTAACTTTAATCCACATTTGTAGAACATCGCTCTTGATGATACATTAATAGAATCTCAACATCAATTGAATACGGCGCCTTGCTAGGTCGTACCAAATGTAGCTGAAGGCTATGCTAACTATCGTCTCGGCAAATGAGAGCGTAGTTGTCAGTGAACCGTTCCTTGCAAAGTCGGCTGTACAACTGGGGCGAGTGCCCGGACGTCTCTCTAGACCTGCTGTGTGGTGGCGCTCGGTCTGCAATTACTGTCAGTGGCGACACGCGGGTCCGGCGTATACTAATGGACCGCGGCCGATTTAAAGGCTACCACCTAGCAAGTGTGGTGTCTGGCGGTGACATCACAAAAAAATTGTTTTGTGATTCTTCAGTTTCTCCCGGCGTATTTCTTGCTCGAACAGTCCACGGGTGTACTGCCGGTCGATAGTGTCCAACGGGCACAATATTTCGGCGATCAGACATGTCGCCATCGTCAGGTGCGCTGAAGAAATGAGCTGCTGAGGACGTCTTAAATCCCTTCCTCTCGCGAGGCGCTCTCTCCGCGGTCCGCGCCCGCGCGTCAGCGGTCGGTGAGACGCTGGCGTCGGCGTCTGTGACGGCGTCGGTGTAATTGCCTTATCCACCCTAGTCACCCTTTCCTTTCCTTTGCTGAGCGTCTTTTTAATTAGACTCAGTGCTGATGGGGAGGAATTTTTGGCGTCATCCAAATTGAAACCTACTTGTTTTCTACGTTATGTGAATGACACGTTCGTGATCTGGCCCCATGGAAGGGACAAGCTCCAAGACTTCCTTACACACCTGAACTCCATACATCCGAACATCAAATTCACCATGAAGACCGAAGCAGAAAGTAGATTACCACTGCTGGACGTCATTGTCAAAAGAAGAGCGGATGTCACCCTGGGCCACGGGGTGTACAGGAAGAAAACGCACACCGACCATTATTTGCAAGCAAATAGCTGCCACCTCCCTGCGCAGAGGAATGGGGTGCTAAAGACACTGGTGCACAGGGCGCGCACCATCTCTGATGCAGAGAGTCTGCCCCAACAGCTGGAACACCTCAAAACTGTATTCCGGAAAAGCGGGTACTCGGAATGGCAAATCAGACGCGCTCTTCAACCCACCTCTACAGTACAGCGAGTGGAGACGGAAGAAGTCACGGAGAAAGAGGTAGCCACTGCCTAAATACTGTATACTGGCGCACTATCGGGGCAAATAGGACGAATATTGAGGAAACACCGAGTAGGAACTGTCTTTTGCCCACCAAATAAAAGGCGAGCATTATTCGGAAGTGTCAAAGACGATCTCGGTTTGCGGAACGCCGGCATATACCAGATTCCATGTCAGTGTGGGAAGACTCACATTGGACACATTGCACACCACCGAAGATCGTTGCCGAGAACATCAGAGGCACACTCAACTTGGGTACCCCAACAAGTCGGCGGTCGCAGAGCACTGTTTGTCCGAAAATCACGAAATGGACTACCAAGATACCAGGGTCTTGGCACATGCATCTAAAATACTGGGACAACGTCGCTAGAGAGGCTATCGAAATTTCTACCAGGGACAGACTCATCAATCGAGATTGCGGCTACAACCTCAGCAGGGCACGGTAACCAGCACTGAGTCTAATTGGAAAGACGCTCAGCGAAGGAAACGAGCGGGTGAGTAGGGCGGACGAGGCAATTAGACGGACGCCACCAGAGACGCCGACGCCAGCGTCTCACAGACCGGTGACGCGCGGGTGGGGACCGCGGAGAGAACGCCTCGCGAGGGGAGGGGATTTAAGACGGCCGCCGGCCCGCAGGAGCTCAGTTCGTCAGCGCGCCTGGCGACAGGTCTGCTCGGTGAAGTATTGTGAGCATTGGACACTATGGACCGGCAGTACACCCGTGGAGTGTTTGAGCAAAAAAATTGTTGGTAAACATCCTTGGGGTTCAAACAGTTGTAAATTGCTTATTAAAATGCTCCAGCTTATCACTAAAGCTTTTCCTGTCTTGTTAAATAAATGATAAGAATCAAGGTTTAAAATACAGCATATCGCACTGATGCGTCGTCAGATCAATTCCTAAAGCGATACTGAGATTAATTTGCAGATGGCGACGCGATACGTCACTGTTGTATCTCAGGAGTAAATGTGGCTCCAGGCAAGTCTTAATGCCTCAGTCTTCTCCGGGATACTCTCCATAAAAGTGCTAGGGCTGTATTTTAATCGTAATATTGAAATTATAAACATACATACAACAAAATTAAAGGACCAAATTCAATTCGTGATAAAATTATGACACGTTCCCTAATTATTACTTTCATTATCTAGTAAATGCACAAAGTATCACTCCCATGGGGACGTAAGATTTTTTGGAATTATTGGAACGAAAAACAGAAAATGTCTCGTTTCGAAATAAAAATAACCTGCAGGTGTTCAATAAGTCACATTTTGCTTTGTCCTACCATCAGTCTGCAGATAAACCGATAATATTCGGGCGATATCTGTTATTCATGTGTAATTTGTATTAACCTCTGTCGATTATCTTCACAACAGAGGTTAGCTGAAAAGAAAGAACGTTGCAAGAACTTTCAGATGTAAATAATAATTGTCAAAACCTATAATTATTATATTAAATTAACCCATACACAGATACATAAAAGGATACACATATGACAGTGCAAGTTCGAAACATATTTTTCAGACTTTTTATTCATTTACTTCTCTTACTTTTGGTACATAGCCATTTGTTTCCGGTACCCTACTACAATGTTTCAGTTGATGATGATTCACACTTGTGTTGCATTTTTAGAACCGATTCAGTTACACAGTTTTGTATTATAAATTACGTATCTGAACTACGGATATTCACGATTTCAGTGCAATTCCTCAGCAAAGCAGTAATGACTTGTAATGAGACGTAGTGTTTTCATAGTTTCGTGTCGTGAATATTCTCGAAAACCTTTTCTGATGTGTAAGAGCTCTTTCCACTTCCTATGTACAGCACGCGGTCTAAGATATTCTGTGCACTCTCTTCGAAAAAATCATTCATTTGATTTTAAGGAGTAATATGAGAGTGCTGGACATTTCCCTTGTTGAAATGAAAAACGTTTCTTGCTAATTAGTGTTGTGTCTAGACAAGACAGCCTAGACACAATGAGAGGAAGCCGAAAGGCACGCGCTTAAACTCACGCAGGCTGGCGTGAGGTCTGAAACAGGATACGTAATGAATGCTATAAAGAAAAGTACGTAGCTTCTGGAATACTTAACTTTAATCCATAATTGTATAACATCGCTCTTGATGATACATGCTTCATATAATATATATCAATTGAATACGGCGCCTTGCTAGGTCGTAGCAAATGTAGCTGAAGGCTATGCTAACTATCGTCTCGGCAAATGAGAGCGTAGTTGTCAGTGAACCATGGCTAGCAACGTCGGTTGTACAACTGGGGCGAGTGCCAGGACGTCTCTCTAGACCTGCCGTGTGGTGGCGCTCGGTCTGCAATTACTGACAGTGGCGACACGCGGGTCCGACGCATACTAATGGACCGCGGCCGATTTAAAAGGCTACCACCTAGCAAGTGTGGTGTCTGGCGGTGACACCACATTCCTCCCCCGCAAATCGGCGTACGGTTGTGTCATAAGGCTTCCGCCCGCCGTGGGGAGGACCCCATGTTGACGTATGCGACGAGGTGGGGAGCCTAACAACAGGCGAGGCTGTGCCACCCGCACCCGGCCATTCGGCCGAGGGTACCGAGGAAACGCCTGAAAACCTAGTCCAGGGTGCACGCCAACATGCGGTGTATGCGCCCGTAAAGAGACAGGAGGGGCCGAAGATTCGACCTCCATCGCGTCGGGGTACCCGACGGGCGAAGACGACATCTGGTCCGGAGCGGGCAAGAGTTCCAAGGCGGAGGACAGCTGGTCACGGGAAGCGATCGGCGGCGCGTGACCCAGGGAGGCGCCCGGCGGCTGCAGCGAAGCGTCCACTGCGGGCGGCGCCGGCGGGAGGACAGGCGGCGGCGGCGGCGGCGGTGGCGGCGGCGGCGGCGGCGGCGGCGCGTCGCCATGGGGCAAAATGGAAGGCATCGTCGGTAACACCTGGGGATGAGGCGAGCCAGTAGATGGGTCCCCAGGGCGCTGACCGGACGGCACCGTCGCTGAAAGCAGACGGGGAGCGGCAGAACCCGTGCGATGACAGAGGCGCAGCTGATTGAGATGCCGACGCACCTCCCCAGAGGCCCCCAAAACCAAATACATAGCGCGGCCGAGGCAGCGAAGAATGCGCTCTGCGAGCCAACGCCGTGAACCGCGATAGGTGCGATAGAAGACAACGTCGCCAGGAGCAAAAGCAGGTGGCTGCCGCTGCACAGGAACCTGATGCGGCGGGTGTAACAAAGACATCAAGGTTCGATGAGGACGACCATGCAACAACTCAGCCGGCGAGCGACCATCTCGGGGCTGAGAGCGAGACGAAGACAAAAAGAGCAATAACGCGTCCTCCCGAGAATGTGACTCTTTTAACTTCAACATCTGTGACCTGAAAGTCCGGACCAATCGTTCAGCGGCACCGTTTGAGTGAGGCGAAAACGGCGCGGATGTGAGATGTTGAATACCATTGGCCTTGCAGAATGACTGAAAGTCTGCGGACATGAATTGTGGGCCATTGTCGGAAACAATAGTCTGTGGAAGACCTTCAATGCAAAAGATAGCAGATAACGCTTGGATGGTGGCAGATGACGTCATGGAAGACATCCGGACAACAAAAGGAAAATTACTGAAATAATCGACCACAACCAACCATCGAGCATTCCAGAATGGACCAGCAAAATCTATGTGTAGCCGTTGCCAAGGGGAAGTGGCTTTCGGCCATGCAAAGAATTTCCGCTGTGGTGCGGATTGTTGTTCGGCACACGCCATGCAAGAAGAGCACATATTCGTAATCGCAGCATCGATTCCGAACCAAGTACAGTGCTGACGAGCAAGTTGTTTCGTGCGCACTATACCCCAATGTCCTTGGTGGAGAAGCCGTAAGACAGAGGACTGTAACGAACGTGGGACCACGACCCTGGACTGATCATTATCAGAACGCAACAGCAAAACACCACGTCGTACAAAAAGTCTCTCCTTGTGAGCAAAAAATCGACGAACCAACGGATCCTCGATCCGTGACTTTGACAAGGGCCATTGCGTAGCAACAAAACGCAAAACGGTAGCAAGGACAGGGTCAGCAGCTGTGGCTGTAGCTACACGACGAAAATCAATCGGAAACGATGCGACCACGTCATCGGTTTCCGAATCAATGAACATGCAAGCAAGTTCGGAGGAATCGAATGCTCTATCCTCAGCAACAGGCAAACGGGACAACGCATCGGCGTTTCCGTGCTTAGCAGTGGACCGATACAAGATATTGTAGCGGTACTGCGAGAGGAAAATAGACCAGCGAATGAATTTCTGCGCTGTACGCGGAGGTACAGGCTTGTTCGGATGAAAAAGTGACGTCAAAGGTTTGTGGTCTGTGATGATGGTAAAGTGACGACCATACAAGAAATCATGAAACTTCGTAACACCAAACACGAGAGCCAAAGCTTCTTTCTCGATCAGTGAATAATTTCTTTGCGCAGACGAGAGCAACTTGGACGCAAAGGCAATAGGGCGATCATGCGATCCGTCTTTGTGCGCAAGCACAGCACCGATCCCGAAATCCGATGCATCTACCATCAACAAAAGGGGTTTCTGGGGATCGAATGGCGGAAGGCAAGTATTGGAAAGCAACGCCGATTTCAACTGGCGAAAGGCGCGTTCGCATTCTGTCGTCCAGACAAACGGAACACCTTTACGGCGTAAGCGATGAAGCGGAGCTGAAATGGAAGAGACATGTGGGATATATTGGTGGTAATAATTAATTTTTCCCAGCACACTCTGTAGCTGCTTCAAATTCTGCGCCGAAGACAAGTCTTGTATGGCACGGAGGTGCTCAGGACTAGGATGTATGCCTTGGGCATTGATTACATGTCCCAGATATGGTAAATCACGAGCAAAAAACACACATTTGTCCTTCTGCAAGCGAAGACAATTTTGGCGCAAGACCTGAAATAATGTTCGGAGATTGGCTAAGTGTTCTTCTTCTGTCTTTCCGGAGATCACAATATTTCCAGATAGTTTGCTGCAGTAGGGACCGAGGCACAAACAGTTTGCAGATATTGCTGAAACAATGCAGGGGCGGATGCACACCCGAATGGCAGTCTTTTGAATCGTTACAAACCAAGATGCGTGTTAACCACCAAAACTCGCTGGGATTCTTCGTCCACCGGTATTTGCAAGTACGCATCTGCCAGGTCCAACTTCGAAAAATATTTACCCGGGCACAGTTTGTCAAAAAGATCTTCCGGGCAGGGTAAAGGATAAGTTGCAATCACTAGTTGTGGATTCACCGTTGCCTTGAAGTCCACACAAAGTCTCAATTTTCCGGAAGGTTTTGGCAAAATTACTAAGGGTGATGCCCAGAGAGAAGCCTGCACACGTTCTATCACACCTTGTGATTCCAAATCGTGTAATGTTCTTGCTACCTCATCACGCAATGCGTGCGGAACATGCGCGTTCTGAAAAATTTCGGTTGCGCGTTTACTTTCAGTTCCAAATGTGCTTTATAGTTCTTAGCGCAACCGAGGCCCGGTGCAAAAATGTCTGCAAATTCTTCACATAGACGAGAAACACTGGCTGAAGGCACAGTCTGGTTCACTGATAGGACCTGATTTA
Organism: Schistocerca nitens; assembly: GCF_023898315.1. Classification (NCBI taxonomy): domain Eukaryota; kingdom Metazoa; phylum Arthropoda; class Insecta; order Orthoptera; family Acrididae; genus Schistocerca; species Schistocerca nitens. The sequence goes on along the minus strand of NC_064616.1, from coordinate 989,654,331 downwards.
CTACAGACAAGTTAAACAACTGAAATAAATCTAAACCAAACAAGTTCACTGCAGCAGAAGAACGAAGTACGTAAAATGACACAAGTTTTGTTTGTCCCTTATATGTGGCAAGAAGGCTGCACTGTCCTAACACAGGGATATGCCGTCCTGAATAACTATGTAACTTAACATTAGCGGCACGCAACGGAGGTGTGCCCAGATGTTTGTACGTGTCTTTATTGATCAATGAAACTGCAGCTCCGGTATCGAGCTGGTATGGTATCACGTGGCCTTGAATGTCCAAGTCTACAAAAAGTTTATTGTCCTGCTGACGACAAGAGCGACTGTCTCGTGCAACGTGAACAGACACTGGTACAGAATCACTTGCTAATTGACGTGATTTCCGGCGACGTCGACGCACACTTTTTGTGGGACGAACACAGTCACTGTTAGAGAGAGTGTCACTGGGCAGAGTGGAATTAACTACGTTAATGTCCATGGGCGAAGGTGCACAAGCCTGAGTATTCTTGGTTCGATTCCGGCGCGAAGCAAAGGGCCTGGAATGGTGGTTAGTGTCCGATCTGAGCTTTTTCTGGCAAACACTCTGAACATGTCCTCTTTTATTACAGAAAAAGCAAATAGCTTGGCGTGACAGGTAATTCTCACGCGAATGTCTAGTAGCACACCGCGGGCATGACTTTAGCACTGCATTTGCCTGCTGGCGCGGCAAACGTAGCGGAGAGCTTGGCGGCAGCTGCGCGGACGAGCGCGAGGGCTGTTTAACAGTTCCGTGCAGCTCGCCCGGCGGGCCGGTGAACGTGACACACAGCCGGAGAAGTTGCAAATGATTCCTGAGCAAAGTCAAGTGTGTCTTGCCTATCCAATATGTCTATCACTTGTTGAAGTGAGGGATTGACTAGTTTCAAAATCTGTTCCCTTATACGAACATCAGAAACGTTCTGTGCAATTGCATCACGCACCATAGTATCTGAATAAGGAAGTCCACATTCACACTCAAAAGCACAATCCCTTGTAAGACCTTGCAAAGTTGCAACCCACTCCCTATTAGTCTGACCGGCCGTACGTTTTGTACGAAAGAACGTATAACTTTTTGCAACTACATTGACTGATTCCTTGAAATATGCATCTAATGCAGACAAAATTTCGTCGTAGGACAGAGTTGCTACGTCGCGGTGGGGAAATAATTTCACTATCACACGGTACGTCTGCACCCCTACACACGCCAATAAGTGAGGCTGCCGCTCGTTACCTTGAATTCTGTAGGCGGCGAAATGGAATCCAAATTGGCGTGACCACTCCGTCCAGCTATCCATTTCCGCGTCAAAGGGACGAAAAGGTGGTGCAACTGCGTGTTGTGGCTGCGGTAGCGGTGGAGCGGCGGCTGCCGCATCGTTTTGCATTGCACGTTGACCCTGGACGAGCTGTCCAAGGGCATCCAATAACGCCTGCGTCTGCTGATTCTGCAAGCGATAAAATTCGGACAGTACATCTAGGGATTGTGGCGAAGCCATGACACAAGTAAAGTAGTTATACACTCCTGGAAATTGAAATAAGAACACCGTGAATTCATTGTCCCAGGAAGGGGAAACTTTATTGACACATTCCTGGGGTCAGATACATCACATGATCACACTGACAGAACCACAGGCACATAGACACAGGCAACAGAGCATGCACAATGTCGGCACTAGTACAGTGTATATCCACCTTTCGCAGCAATGCAGGCTGCTATTCTCCCATGGAGACGATCGTAGAGATGCTGGATGTAGTCCTGTGGAACGGCTTGCCATGCCATTTCCACCTGGCGCCTCAGTTGGACCAGCGTTCGTGCTGGACGTGCAGACCGCGTGAGACGACGCTTCATCCAGTCCCAAACATGCTCAATGGGGGACAGATCCGGAGATCTTGCTGGCCAGGGTAGTTGACTTACACCTTCTAGAGCACGTTGGGTGGCACGGGATACATGCGGACGTGCATTGTCCTGTTGGAACAGCAAGTTCCCTTGCCGGTCTAGGAATGGTAGAACGATGGGTTCGATGACGGTTTGGATGTACCGTGCACTATTCAGTGTCCCCTCGACGATCACCAGTGGTGTACGGCCAGTGTAGGAGATCGCTCCCCACACCATGATGCCGGGTGTTGGCCCTGTGTGCCTCGGTCGTATGCAGTCCTGATTGTGGCGCTCACCTGCACAGCGCCAAACACGCATACGACCATCATTGGCACCAAGGCAGAAGCGACTCTCATCGCTGAAGACGACACGTCTCCATTCGTCCCTCCATTCACGCCTGTCGCGACACCACTGGAGGCGGGCTGCACGATGTTGGGGCGTGAGCGGAAGACGGCCTAACAGTGTGCGGGACCGTAGCCCAGCTTCATGGAGACGGTTGCGAATGGTCCTCGCCGATACCCCAGGAGCAACAGTGTCCCTAATTTTCTGGGAAGTGGCGGTGCGGTCCCCTACGGCACTGCGTAGGATCCTACGGTCTTGGCGTGCATCCGTGCGTCGCTGCGGTCCGGTCCCAGGTCGACGGGCACGTGCACCTTCCGCCGACCACTGGCGACAACATCGATGTACTGTGGAGACCTCACGCCCCACGTGTTGAGCAATTCGGCGGTACGTCCACCCGGCCTCCCGCATGCCCACTATACGCCCTCGCTCAAAGTCCGTCAGCTGCACATACGGTTCACGTCCACGCTGTCGCGGCATGCTACCAGTGTTAAAGACGGCGATGGAGCTCCTTATGCTACGGCAAACTGGCTGACACTGACGGCGGCGGTGCACAAATGCTGCGCAGCTAGCGCCATTCGACGGCCAACACCGCGGTTCCTGGTGCGCAGTGTCCGGAGCAAGTATGGTGGGTCTGACACACCGGTGTCAATGTGTTCTTTTTTCCATTTCCAGGAGTGTATATAAAGGAGACCGTTTGTACCCTCGTCGCCAAATATGTTGTGTCTAGACAAGACAGCCTAGACACAATGAGAGGAAGCCGAAAGGCACGCGCTTAAACTCACGCAGGCTGGCGTTAGGTCTGAAACAGGATACGTAATGAATGCTATAAAGAAAAGTACGTAGCTTCTGGAATACTTAACTTTAATCCATAATTGTATAACATCGCTCTTGATGATACATGCTTCATATAATATATATCAATTGAATACGGCGCCTTGCTAGGTCGTAGCAAATGTAGCTGAAGGCTATGCTAACTATCGTCTCGGCAAATGAGAGCGTAGTTGTCAGTGAACCATGGCTAGCAACGTCGGCTGTACAACAGGGGCGAGTGCCAGGACGTCTCTCTAGACCTGCCGTGTGGTGGCGCTCGGTCTGCAATTACTGACAGTGGCGACACGCGGGTCCGACGCATACTAATGGACCGCGGCCGATTTAAAAGGCTACCACCTAGCAAGTGTGGTGTCTGGCGGTGACACCACAATTAGTTTGTCCCCTCCCCCATTACGAAAAATTTTTACATGCGATAGTATTAATAGTATGATCACCTTCGAAAAATTGTTACAAAATTAATTTTGAAGTATTATCTGCTACAGTTTTTAATTTTTTGTGAACAATTAACGACAGAATATGAAATGCAGTGTGATGAAATGTTTAAGTGAGAGAGCACGAATTGCCCATACACCTGTTTAGGCTATCGCGTCAAAACAACCTACATATTGTGCACCGAACAGTTTACCATTCCGTTCAAGTGACGCACTTTAGCATTCATGAAGCTATCTTGAGTATAGGGGATTTCTATTCCGCCTATCTCTCTGTTCTATCGATTCAGTGAGGTCTTATCTCCCATCTTAGGAAGCCGCAGGAAGTGCTAACATTTACACAGTCTAGGCCAGGCCGCCTGAGAGGAGTTCCTTGTATCGGCGTTAATCGCGAGAGCCAGCAGAAGGACCGTCTGAAGTTGGGGGGCGAAGTGGAAAGAGCTGTCTATACTTTCATGTATGCCTCAGCGTTTGGCCTTGCTTGAGTGCGTCACTGTTAGCGTGCGTGGATTCATGTCACTGGCTGTTGCAAATATCACGCCAGGTCCACTGCAACACAATGCTTGAGTTTTTTCTGTGTGGAGTAACGGCGACGAAATAGAATATGAACATTAAGAATTTACAAAATCAAAGTGGGCCTACACAAGGAGTATTCTTTTCAAGTGGAGAGACGTATAGTAAATGAGACGGAAAGGAAAACGGAAGCGAGATTATAGTTTAACGCCAATACATGTACATATGTCCCCAGATAACTGGGGTTGTGTGCTGGCGGGTATTTTTGACACCTCTGTAATTTCCCAAAGTCCTGTTCTATTCGCAAATGGTAGGTCACGAGGACTCAGTAAACCTCCTTATCAGCTCGAACTCCACTTTTTCCTATCTTCGTCATTTCGCGAGATTCATGTGGGAGGTACTCATCCATTGTCTGATATTTCATTGAAGATATTCCTTCAGATTTTTAAATTCAACCTGTCCGTGATGCATTGTGTCCCTTGTGTAGCATCAACTACAAGAATTATGTGCGAGTCTATAACGCTGTCATACATAGTAAACAATCCCCTGAAGAACAAGCTGCTCTTCATCTGGTCTCCTCTATCTCCTCCATTGCCTCTACTTGGTAAGGGTTGCAAATTGACAAGCTTTATTCAAGAATCGGCGTATGAGTGTTTTGCAAGCCCCTTCTTTCATAAATGAATTCCGTGTGATTTTTCTTTTGAATTTCAGCCTGTAATCTGCTTTCCTTAGAACTTAAAACCCTTTTTATGTGGTCCTTCCACTTCAGGTCTTCCCAGACTGTTAGTCTTAGATATTTTAAGGTTGTTACTGTTTTCAGTGATGTCTCATCAGGTGTGTAATCGAACAATGATTTTTCAGCTTATTTATAGGCAGTAAATTAAATTTGTTTATTAAGGGTCAACCACCAATTACTTCATCAGTTGCCGATCCTCTGCAAGTCTTCCCATATTTCACAAAAAATTTCTGGTATAACTGTTTTCCTGTATTCAACATATTCATCCTTGAACTGACTTACAGAGTTTCCAACAAGATTCAGTAGATCATTATACAACAATCTCTTTAGGTATTCGACAAGTCATTAAGCATCGTAATAGAGTATCCCCTTAAAAACGATGTGCTGAATTCTTCCTTCTGGGAAGTCCTGCATTCTGTTACAAACTAAGTCGCATGCTTTATTCATTAGGAGATAATGCGAAACAGCGTCGAACGTCTTCCTGATGCCGAGGAACACAGAATAACTCAGCTGATATTTACGACATTCTAGATTTCAAGAGCGAACAGAGAGATCTGTATTTCGTTCTCTGAACCGGTCAAAAACGTGAGAAAATTTCCGTTCCATAGTTCTACAACGAATTGACTTCTGTGACATACGAGAGATGTACAAAAATATGGAAACACCAAAGACAAAACACACCAAACTACGATACCTAATACAGTGTTGTATAACTGTTGGCATGCAAAACAGTTTCCAGTAGTTTGGAATGGATAAATAAAGGTCACGTTTGGTTTCCATGTGAATCTTGTACCATTTTGCTTCAAAATAGTGACACGTTCAGGTAAAGTTAATGGATATTGATATCTATCAGGCACCCTTCTCTCCAAAGCAGACCACAAAGGCACAATGATATAGAGATAAGAGTACTGCGGTGGCCAGGGCAGACGCGAGACTTCATCACCCTGAACAAGAAACCAGTCCTGACCAATGCGAGGTATGTGCACAGGGGACTTGGTGTCGTGAAACACAGTATCAGCTTTCCATTAACAATGGGCCGGACCTGGTCAGTCAAAATGCTCATATAACCTTTCAAGTAATGCGGCCCTGCTGTGTACCCTTGGGCTCACGGAATAGCACGATGTGTCTGTTCTAATCATCACCGAACCAGCGCCATGATTGACTTTTGGGACGTAAATTCACCCAGAAGTTGAAAATAGTGTGAAATTGGACTCAACCGACAAAATGACATTCTTCCATTGTTCCATAGTTAAGGTTTTGTAGCTTCAGCAGCACGTTTTTCAGTTATGGGCATTTTATTACTAACGAGTGGTTTTGGAAATCGAGCTCCCCTCCAAGTGCGACATTCAGTTGTGACTTTAAACGATGACGTTTTCCTGCTTTCCCTGTATGCGATATAAATCTTCGATACTGTACCTCTTGAAACACCAAACACTTTGCCTAACGTGGTTACGGAAGCACCCACCGTGCGAGTACCAACAAATAGTCCCCAAGTTGGAATTTACTCATTCCTGACACGATGCACGCACAACTACACCTTGAGAAAGCTAATGACTTGCGCTTTTTCCCAATAACTTGGTGTCCTTCGTTGGTGATGTAATACGCAATACTGTTTGTGAAAATTGCAACACCCAGAAGGAACCGTCTGAATCACCCCAAAATCAGAGCGTATGTAGAACAGTGGACCCATAGTAAGTGATAAAGACTGCAGAAAGATGGTGTGTACATAGGCCCAGCAGTGCCGTCTTTTGTGTTACAAAGCAGGTCAGTGTTACGACACCCTCAGTTGTTTCAAAGCCGTCAACAACATCAAAAAACTTTTCTTTTCATTGTAGTATGGATTTTATTTATACATTCGTATATTTAATAAATATGTAACCTATGTCTTCCAGACCTTAATAAGAGTATTGTGTACAAATCTCAAGTAAAGCAGTGAAGAATTTTTTGGAGTGTTCTGACAACAATGATAAAAAACGACTCGTCTTTATATAGGTGAATATTTGAAGTTTTAGTTTGAGCACAGTCAACATTTCGCCATGCTGCTTAGCGTCCGTGACTTAGTTTACCCTTCCTAAGATGGGAATTGCAGGTGGCTTCCACAGACTGGCCGTTGCACATCACACCGCCTCCTCTCATGCCTGCTGCAGCGACTTGGAGATCTCCACAGCTCTCACGTACCTACCTGACATAGCCGCCCCATGGCATCTTGACAAAGAGCTACGCTATGCCCAGCCAAACCATCCACCCCTTGAATGCGGACATCCTCATAATATTACAACTGCCATCTTGCACGTATTTCCATCAGAGACAAAACTGCTTCATCGACAGTGTTGACCTGACTGCAATGGGTATGGATGTGTCTGTGTTTACAGTTTGACGCAGTGTGCTGAGGGCTAGTCTGGTGGCACACATGCCATTGCGTCAGCTTCCATTCATCAGAAACCAGCAACGCCTGAGACGCAAGGGACATGTGAATGCCTTCACAGGCGTACTAGGTGGAAAAATGCTGTGCCTTGAGACAACTCCTTCTTCAACTTGTACTACAGTGTTGGTCGCATATGTTTTAGACGCTATTGTGGTGAACGCCATCTGGCAAACCGTATTTTTGAGCAACACAGGGCACAAACGACAAGTGTGATGGTTTTGGGCATCACTGGCTGTAACATACCATCTCATCTCCTACAAACTGAGAGTAGTCTGAACTGCTGTCGCTACATAACGGAGGTTGTAGAGCCCGAGGCACAGCTCCTCCTGCAAGCAGCTCCACATGTCGTATTTTAGCACGACAATGCCCGACCATAAGTGGGATGAATGTACAAGCCCTCTTCGAAGAGCGACAGGTACCACCGCTGTCCTGGCCTGCACGTTCGTCTTAGGCGAATCCCATCATATGCATTCTCAGACAAAAAGAAAAGACAAAAAAAAGGACATGTACTATGAAGTAATTGTCTTAATAGTTCGTAATCGGTAGATGTGCTGTACATGTACGGACAAACAAATAAATGAAAATTTAATTTTATCCATATTTTGCAGCTTAAAATGTGACCGTATTCAAAACATTGGAGGTATGAATTAAACAACGCCTTCAGTCACAACTTTTTCGTGTTTTATTAATTACACGATGCATTTTGGACCCTGAGGGTCCATCGTCGTGTGTAATTTATCTTAATACATGTTTTATTTCTTCTCTTGCACGACGTGAAATACATATTCCTGTCACAAAAAGGTTTAATGTTAGGTTATGAATTTCGTAAGTCGAACGCGGAAAATATGTGCAAAATAGTGGAAAATGAACAGAGTAAACTTACCACATAATCCAAGGAAAGCATTTTAAACGTTCTAGTACCGGCAAACATTCATTTCTCCGTCGTTTTAGTACATATCACTTTATTCAAGAGCTACATTTTCACACACATGTTTATAAACACTTCACAGATGTTTTTGTAGATGGTGTTGTCAAAGATGAATTTATTCGTAGTGCTAAAGATTTAACTATTAAACAATTGACATATGCAAGAAATAACTTTAGAATAGGTCTATAAAATTACTGTAATAACCATGGCTTGCGAAATTTTGTTGTTCATTTAACATAGATTCTTGTTTTTTGATTTTGTGGATGTATATCTCCAGTTGTTCTAACAGACTTAGTGTCTTACCATTGGCTCGTTATGTAATATTACCAAATTGTTTTCTAGACTGTTGATGACATGTTTCGTTTCCAACATACGTTGTGCAATGACTGATTTTTCGGAATTCTTGAGCCTGGAAGTATTTACATCTTCTTGAAAACGGGTTTTGATGTTTCTGTCAGTTTCCCCTACATAGTAGGCAGAACAACTGCTGCATGATACTTTGTACACTCCGCTGTTGTTGTATGTTTGTGTATTTGATTTTACGTTATAGATGAGTAGGTTTCCTAAGTTATTATTGGTTGAGAATGCAACTGTTACATTTGTTTTTCTGAAAAGGTTGGCAATTTTTTGTGATATGGGGCCCATACTGGCCATACTGGCGAACACTTTCTCTTCATTCACAGTGTGTCCATTCGTTGTCTAGATTTTGTGTATTTGTCTGCTTAAATTGTCAACTGTTTTGGCTGTGTAGACATTGCTTATGGCAATGCTCTTTATTGTATCTATCTCATTCTTGACAATGTTTTCTTCTAAATCAGGGGAGTGTACTCTGCGTAGCATGGACCTAAATGCGGCATGTTCCTGTGTGGTGGAATGGCATGATGAGTTGTCCAGTGTGATGTCTGTGTATGTGCGTTTTCTGTGTATGCTGAACTTGTGTGTTTGATGGTGGTTGGTGATTTTAAGATATAGGAAGTTTATGCTTTTGTTGTCCTCATGTTCTATTGTGAATTTTATGTTTTGTGGAAAGAACTGAATACTGCTAGTAGTTATTTGAGCTCATCTCTTGTTCCATCAAATAACAGAAAGGTGTCATCAACTTATCTCCAGCAATATAATATTTTACTTTTGAGTCTATTGTCTTCATTAAAAAACTTACTGCCGGCCGAAGTGGCCGTGCGGTTAAAGGCGCTGCAGTCTGGAACCGCAAGACCGCTACAGTCGCAGGTTCGAATCCTGCCTCGGGCATGGATGTTTGTGATGTCCTTAGGTTAGTTAGGTTTAACTAGTTCTAAGTTCTAGGGGACTAATGACCTCAGCAGTTGAGTCCCGTAGTGCTCAGAGCCAAAAAAAACTTACTTTGAAGATGATTGAGAAATCTGTCTGCCAGAAAACTTGAAATGCTACTGCCCATGGCAAGACCCTCATTCTGTTAGTAAACTTTCACATTAAATTTAAAGTAATTGTGAGACAATATTAGCTGTAACATGTCCTTGACTTCTGATATGTCTGCAACTGACAATTTTTTATGTTTTATTAAGTTTTCAAAAATTATGTCTACTGTTTCTTTAGCTGGTACATTTGTAAATAGGTTAGTTACATCAAAAGGGCAAACCTGGCACCTGCAGGGATATTTATCTCCTTAATTTTAGCTGCAACTTCATTTGTGTTCTTAACTGAGTATTATTTATCATTCTGATAAATCAGTCATTGCACATGATATGTTGGAAACGAAACATGTAATCAACAATCTAGAAAACAATTTGGTAGTACTACATAACGAAACCAATGGTAAGACCCTAAGCCTGTTAGAACAACTGGAGGTATACATCCACAAAATCAAAAAACCAGAATCTGTGTCAAATGAACAAAAAGATTTCGCAAGCCATAGTTATTATAGTAATTTTAAAGACCTATTCTAACGTTATTTCTTGTATATGTCAAATGTTTAATAGTTAAATCTTTAGCAGTACGAATAAATTCATCTTTGACAACACCATCTACAAAAACATCTGTGAAGTGTTTATAAACATGTGTGTGAAAATGTAGCTCTTGAATAAAGTGATATGTACTAAAACGACGGAGAAATGAATGTTTGCCGGTGCTAGAACGTTTAAAATGCTTTCCTTGGATTATGTGGTAAGTTTACTCTGTTCATTTTCCACTATTTTGCACATATTTTCCGCGTTCGACTTACGAAATTCATAACCTAACATTAAACCTTTTTGTGACAGGAATATGTATTTCACGTCGTGCAAGAGAAGAAATAAAACATGTATTAAGATAAATTACACACGACGATGGACCCTCAGGGTCCAAAATGCATCGTGTAATTAATAAAACACGAGAAAGTTGTGACTGAAGGCGTTATTTAATTCATACTCCCAAATGAATGAAATTTCAGAAAATTGGGTGGTTTATTCAAGAGAAAGACCTTCACAAACTGAGCAAGTCAATAACGCGTTGGTCTACCTCTGGTCCTTATGCAACGCATTTATTCGGCTTGGCATTGATTGACAGCGTTATTGGATGTCCTTCTGAGGGACAGAGTGCCAAATTCTGTCCAATTTGCGCAACAGATCGTCCAAATCCCTGACTGGATGGAGGACCCTGCGGTGAGATAGGAACCTAACTGTCGCCCGCCGTATGGCCCGAAAACCAGGAGTGATGGTTTTGTGCACAATTTCTTTTCATAGGAGTACCCATTGGTTGTCATCTGCGGCACCCTTTTAGCACAATGGTACGTCTACGCCCCGTTTCATTACCATTCGTAGCAAGTCAGCCTCCGCTTACATTACACAAAGATAAAGCCCTTCCACGCACAGCGAGAGTTTCTACTGCGTGCGTTCGGGCTTCACAAACCCTACACTGGCCAGAAAGTTTGCCAGATCTCTCCCCAGTTAAGAACGTTTACATCATGGGAACGGTCCTCCAACCAGCTCGGCACTTCGACGTTCCTCACCTGTCGGTCACAATTTGGCAGGATATCCCTCAGCAGGACATCCAACAACTCCACCAATCAACTCTGAGCCGAATAACTGCTCGCGTAAGGACCAGAGGTGGACCAACGCGTTATTGACTTGCTCAATTTGTGAAAGTCTTTCTGTTGACTATATCATCCATTTTTTCTGTAATTGTAATACTTTGTTTGACTGTATATGTACGTCATATATACCGATTTCCGTCGCTTCGGATAATTCCTTCGTGACGCGTCTTAATATTTCTATTAGTGTGTACGTCTGGGATATGGTCAGTGAGCAACATTTTCGGTCTGGGCCTCCTGCAACGACTGCAAATCCTTTGTGGACACACCCACAAACCCTGAGGCATCGCACGTATAAACTACGTGGCAGTGTATTCCCCACCAGCACGTCCGGGTAGTCTTTGTCTTCATGATATGACGCCTAGAGGCTCTGACTACAGCACATACCTGACTAACAACAAACTGAAGTCTCACGAACAGATTTAATATACAGTTCTGTAGCTCTAATCGTCTGTGTACTGGTACTTCCATAAATTGTTGATTAAATTTCATTGTAATAACATATTTAGTTCTTGGTGTTGCAGTTTTCACAAAAAGTAGTTTTCGATGCACTTTGGCTCGTCGAATACCTAGTCATTATACAATGATCATAAGCTGAGTGTCAACAAAGATAGCTAAAAGAGCTACGGTGTAGTTTCCAAAACTCATCCTGGCACAAGCATTAAGCTATGATGATGTTGCGGCTGCGGATGCAGGGAGAAATTAATTAAAGGTGAAACAGCAAATTTTCACAGAAAAGTATTACACAGCTCTAATTGTGGGTAGCATACTTATAAAAAGCACTTTATAATTCGAACAAAAAAATTGAGATATTGTGTAATATCATGGTGTAATACATCATGGGGCTAATGCAATATAGGTTTAATTGTGTGATTATTATACCATGTTCTAGTATTTACGAGACAAGAACTAAATAAATTCAATAATTTTGGAGCAATCTTTCAGTCAATCTGTTGTATGTACACACATTTCGCGCAGTGCAAATTTGCAGATAATATTTGTACACTGCGTTTGCTTAGTCTCTTTTATTTTTTGCAAATTTACGAACCATTATGTTTATTGTAAAGAAGTAAACATACTACGAGTATGTAAGATGTGGAGAATGAGTATGTCTGTTCATTTAAGTTTCCCTCCATCAAACCAACAGTGTGTGTGTGTGTGTTTGTTTGTTTGTTTTACGAGGAAGGAGTCGATAAGAATTGAAATTACAGAATGAAAATAGCAATAATGGGTAACAAAACCCAGATAAAAACAACGTGCATTTTGGTTAACAGACCATGTTGATATAGTCGTACAAGATGCCAAGTAACTCATTCGAGAGTACATGCTGTCCACTCTCCTTTGCTGCTGCTGGTAAACTGACCTTTCATTGCAGAACTGTAATAAATTTTACAGTCTGTAGAAACTTTATGTTTAAGCGAGAGGGTGTGTACAGGAGGATAAGGAATGGAATAAGTTTGGTTAATGTTAACTGGCTTTGTTGCACATTTACACAGCTATCAAGTTTTCCACGCGATATTTAATTTGTAATTTAGAGGAAACTTGTGAATGAAATGCACCAATTGAATGCATTAAATTTTTGGATGATATTGTGTGCATATCTATAAGGGAAAAAATAAATAGGAGAGAAATTGAAGCAAAGGCATATGCCATACATAGATAATGGGCTACACGTCATAGTGCTGTTGAGTGGTTGGCGGAGGATGCAGGTAGATGTAAATTTTGAATATCCACACTGTGTGCAATGAAGCAGTAGCTGCAACTCCTGCTGTTTTGCTGTCGTTGGTTCAATGTTTGAGCAAGTCGCTGATGATGCACTATTTGAAATAGCGTTCTGTATGTATAATGTCCCCACATGAACCATGGACCTTGCCGTTGGTGGGGAGGCATGTGTGCCTCAGCGATACAGATAGCTGTACCGTAGGTGCAACCACAACGGAGGGGAATCTGTTGGGAGGGCAGACAAACGTGTGGTTCCTGAAGAGGGCAGCAGCCTTTTCACTAGTTGCAGGGGCAACAGTCTGGATGATTGACTGATCTGGCCTTGTAACACTAACCAAAACTGCCTTGCTATGCTGGTACTGCGAACGGCTGAAAGCAAGGGGAAACTACAGCCGTAATTTTTGCCGCGGGCATGCAGCTTTACTGTATGCTTTAATGATGATGGCCTCCTCTTGGGTAAAATATTCCGGAGGTAAAATAGTCCCCCATTCGGATCTCCGGGCGGGGACTACTCAGGATGACGTTGTTATCAGGAGAAAGAAAAGTGACGTTCTAGGGATCGGAGCGTGGAATGTCAGATCCCATAATCGGGCAGGTAGGTTAGAAAATTTAAAAAGGGAAATGGATAGGTTAAAGTTAGATATAGTGGGAATTACTGAAGTTCGGTGGCAGGAAGAACAAGACTTCTGGTCAGGTGAATACAGGGCTATAAATACAAAATCAAATAGGGGTAATGCAGGAGTAGTTTTAATAATGACTAGGAAAATAGGAATGAGGGTAAGCTACTATAAACAGTATAGTGAACGCATTATTGTGGCCAAGATAGATACGAAGCCCACGCCTACTACAGTAGTACAAGTTTATATGCCAACTAGCTCCGCAGATGACGAAGAGATTGATGAAATGTGTGGTGAGATAAAAGAAATTATTCAGATAGTGAAGGAAGACGATAATTTAATACTCATGGGTGACTGGAACTCGATAGTAGAAAAAGAAAAGAAGGAAACGTAGTAGGTGAATATGGAATTGGGTTAAGGAATGAAAAATGAAGCCGCCTGGTAGAATTTTGCACAGAGCATAACTTAATCATACCTAACATTTGGTTCAAGAATCATAAACGGGGGTTGTATACGTGGAAGAAGCCTGGAGATACTGGAAGGTCTCAGATAGATTATATAATGGTAAGAGAGAGATTCAGGAACCAGGTTTTAAATTGTAAGACATTTCCAGGGGCAGATGTGGACTCTGACCACAATCTATTGGTTATGAACTGTAGATTAAAACTGAAGAAACTGCAAAAAGGTAGGAATTTGAGGAGATCGGACCTGGGTAAACTGAAAGAACCGGGGGTTGTACGCAGCTTCAGGGAGAGCATTAGGAAACGATTGACAAGAATGGGGAAAGAAATACAGTAGAAGAAGAATGGGTAGCTTTGACAGATGAAATAGTGAAGGCAGCAGAGGATCAAGTAGGTAAAAAGATGAGGGCTAGTAGAAATCCTTGGGTAACAGAAGAGATACTGAATTTAATTAATGAAAGGAGAAAATATGAAAATGCCTTAAATGAAGCAGGCAAAAAGGACTACAAACGTCTCAAAAATGAGATCGACAGGAAGTGCTAAATGGCTAAGCAGGGATGGCTAGAGGACAAATGTAAGGATGTAAAGGTGCATATCACTAGGGGTAAGATAGATACTGCCTACAGGGAAATTAAAGAGATCTTTGGAGAAAAGAGAACCACTTGCATGAATATCAAGAGCTCGGATAGAAACACAGTTCTAAGCAAAGAAGGGAAAGCAGAAAGGTGGAAGAAGTATATAGAGGGTTTGTACAAGGACGATGTACTAGAGGGCAATATTATGGAAATGGAAGAGAATGCAGATGAAGATGAAATGGGAGATGTTCAAAATGGTTCAAATGGCTCTGAGCACTATGGGACTCAACTGCTGTGGTCATTAGTCCCCTAGAACTTAGAACTACTTAAACCTAACCTAACCTAAGGACATCACACACATCCATGCCCGAGGCAGGATTCGAACCTGCGACCGTAGCAGTCGCACGGTTCCGGACTGCGCGCCTAGAACCGCGAGACCACCACGGCCGGCATGGGAGATGTGATACTGCGTGAAGAGTTTGACAGAGCACTGAAAGACCTAACTCGAAACAAGGCCCTGGGAGCAGACAACATTCCATTAGAACTACTAACAGCCTTGGGAGAGCCAGGCCTAACAAAACTCTACCATCAACTGAGCAAGATGTATGAGACAGGCGAAATACCGTCAGACTTCAAGAAGGATATAATATTTCCAACCCCAATGAAAGCAGGTGTTGACAGATGTGAAAATTACCCAACTGTCAGTTTAATAAGCCACGGCTGCAAAATACTGACACGAATTCTTTACAGACGAATGGAAAAACTGGTAGAATCCGACCTCGGGGAAGATCAGCGTGGATTCCGTAGAAATGTTGGAACACGTTAGGCAATACTGACCCTACGGCTTATCTTAGAAAATAGATTAAGGAAAGGCAAACCTACGTTTCTAGCATTTGTAGACTTAGAGAAAGCATTTGACCACATTGACTGTAATACTCTCTTTCAAATTCTGGAGGAGTAAAATACAGGGAGCGAAAGGCTATTTACAATTTGTACAGGAGCCACATGGCACTTATAAGAATCGAGGGGCATGAAAGGGAAGCAGTGGTTTGGAAGGGAGTGAGATAGGGTTGTAGCCTATCCCCGATGTTATTCAAAAAATGGTTCAAATGGTTCTGAGCACTATGGGACTCAACTGCTGAGGTTATAAGTCTCCTAGAACTTAGAACTACTTAAACCTAACTAACCTAAGGACAACACACACATCCATGCCCGAGGCAGGATTCGAACCTGCGACCGTAGCGGTCGCGCGGTTCCAGACCGTAGCGCCAGAACCGCTCGGCCACCAGCGGCCGGCGATGTTATTCAATCTGTATATTGAGCAAGCAGTAAAGGAAACAAAAGAAAATTTCGGAGTAGGAATTAAAATCCATGGAGAAGGATTAAGGACTTTGAGGTTCGCCGATGACATTGTAATTCTGTCAGAGACAGCAAAGGACCTGAAAGAGCAGCTGAACGGGATGGACAGTGTCTTGAAAGGAGGATATAAGATGAACATCAACAAAAACAAAAAGAGGATAATGGAATGTAGTCGAATTAAATCGGGTGATGCTGCAGAAATTAGATTAGGAAATGAGACGCTTAAAGTAGTAAATGAGTTTTGGTATTTGGGGAGCAAAATAACTGATGATGGTCGAAGTAGAGAGGATATAAAATGTAGACTAGCAATGGCAAGGAAATCATTTCTGAAAAACAGAAATTTGTTGACATCGAGTATAGATTTAAGCGTCAGGAAGTCGTTTCTGAAAGTATTTGTATGGAGTGTAGCCATGTATGGAAGTGTAACGTGGACGATAAATAGCTTAGACAAGAAGAGATTAGATTGACAATGTTGACTGGAATACCCTCTTTCAAAATACAGGGAGCAAAAGGCTATTTACAGTTTGTACAGAAACCAGATGGCAGTTATAAGAGTCGAGGGGCACGAAAGGGAAGTAGTGGTTCGGAATGGAGTAAGACAGGGTTGTAGCCTCTCCCCAATGTTATTCAATCTATATATTGAGCAAGCAGGAAAGAAAACAAAAGAAAAATTCGGAGTAGGTATTAAAATCCATGGAGAAGAAATAAAAACCTTGAGGTTTGCCGATGACATAGTAATTCTATCAGAGACAGCAAAGGACTTGGTAGAGCATTTGAACGGAATGGACATTGTCTTGAAATGAGGGTATTAGATGAACATCAACAAAACCACAACGAGGATAATAGAATGTAGTCGAATTAAATCGGGTGATGCTGAGGGAATTACATTGGGAAATGAGACACTTAAACTAGTAAAGGAGTTTTGCTATTTGGGGAGCAAAGTAACTGATGATGGTCGAAGTAGAGAGGATATAAAATGTAGACTGACAATGGCAAGGAAAGCGTTTCTGAAGAAGAGAACTTTGTTAACATCGAGTACAGATTTAAGTGTCAGGAAGTCGTTTCTGAAAGTGTTTTTATGGAGTGTAGCCATGTATGGAAGTGAAACATGGAAGGTAAATAGTGTGGACAATAAGAGAATACAAGCTTTCGAAATGTGGTGCTACAGAAGAATGCTGAAGATTAGATGGGTAGATCACATAAGTAATGAGGAGGTATTGAATAGAATTGGAGAGAAGAGGAATTCGTGGCACAACTTGACTAGAAGAAGGGATAAGTTGGTAGGGAATATTCGGAGTTATCAAGGGATCACCAATTTAGTATTGCTGGCCAGCGTGGAGGGTAAAAATCGTAGACGCAGACCAAGAGATGACTACGCTCAACAGATTCAGAAGCATGTAGGTTACAGTAGGTACTGGGAGATGAAGCAGCTTGCACAGGATAGAGTAGCATGGAGAGCTGCATCAAACTAGTCTCTGGACTGAAGACCACACAGACATGTATAATGTGTTTCGGCTTGGTGCCTCAATTTCTATCAAGAACAAATATAGTTTGCTAACACTGTCTGCATTTTGTAGTTATTGGCGTTCTTAATTCATCCTTTTGTATAGTTGCAAGAAACGTAGCTAATTTACATTCTAAGCTCTTGAGAACTACACACAAGACTTCGAGACATTTAAAAGAAATGTCTCTGTGGCAATAAAATGGAGGGAAGCACCTAGAAAACAGGTTCGGTAGAGCGAAAAGAAATGATATACACAACCTGGGACCAAGCGACCATGAGAGAAGTGAATTACTGAATTATTACCAGGAAATGTATGCATGAAACTACAAAGGCCGCTAAGACTGAATTACATTTTATGCTCGCTGGTAGCCATAACGACCGTTTTATCATCTTGTTAAATTCGCGAAAAAGATATGTTTTATACAAGAAGAAACATTCGTCAAAAGGGAAACGCGAGCTTGATCACAAACCTGCAAATCTCATTCCTTAAGCCTTCTCCCACCGAAACGGCTTCCCATCCATCTCATATATTTAAGGCTTCAGAGAAATAGAAAAAGTAGATGCTAATTTTTTCAATAAATGTTGCACTAGGAGCATAAATTATCGGCGATGCTTCTTCAATAAAGACCATACGAGGGAAATTTTGTCAAAATATGTGACCCTCAACTGTCTACCGACGTCTGTTTAGTTGCCTGAATACTCAGGAAAAAACCAATTACCCCTCCCCCTGCACCACACACACACCCGTTTCTTTAAATAATCGAAAACACTTGTATAAAACAACTTGGAACTTCTTATTATTTTGTGGGGGGCAGCAAGAAAAAGTTATAAAAAGGTCTGAAATTGTAGGTGAAGTTGGTCGGATGTGGTCACATCCCAAATACTAGATGAATATAGTCTGGGTAATTTGAGCGCCGTCAGCTGCACTGTCTGACGGCACATACAGTTTCTTACTTTAGTAACTGAAGGAGTGTGTTAAACCTATAACGTAAGATTATGTCGCTTAATGAGTAGAAGTAGGTAATTTATTACATGAAATATTGAAAAGCAAAGTTTCGTTAACTCTTGAAAGTACCTCTCCTGCGATTGGTAGGGTTGATTGTTTTGGCCGTTTAATAATATAGACTGTGAATACATCGTTGCTGACATGACCTTCAACATTAAATTTGTGTTTTTGGATGACAGTGTCCAATTCTTCGTGGCGTAAACATTTTCGTCCTGCAGTTATTCCGTTTGCATCTCATTTCTTTTTACGACTACTAACTTGTTTCCCATTTTGGTTTTCTTATTGTTGCTCTCTCACACATGTTAATGCCGTGCGACTCACTTTGATACAGACAGGTAATGTCTATGGCACAAGTGCTTCATAGAACATCACGTAGGAACTTTCTATCGTCTTACTGAAATGAGTACATCAATACGTAGCATCAACAGGTTAGTGTTCAACACGAACGTGGTTTTGCAGTCAGTGCAATGTTTACAAATGCGGAGTTGGCAGATGCCCATTTGATGTATGGAATAGCACGGGGCAATAGCCGTGGCGCGGTACGTTTGTATCGAGACAGATTTCCAGAACGAAGGTGTCCCGACAGGAAGACGTTCGAAGCAATTGATCGGCGTCTTAGGGAGCACGTAACATTCCAGCCTATGACTCGCGACTGGGGAAGACCTAGAACGACGTGGACACCTGCAATGGACGAGGCAATTCTTCGTACAGTTGACGACAACCCTAATGTCAGCGTCAGAGAAGTTGCTGCTGTACAAGGTAACGTTGACCACGTCACTGTATGAAGAGTGCTACGGGAGAACCAGTTGTTTCCGTACCATGTACAGCGTGTGCAGGCACTATCAGCAGCTGATTGCCCTCCACGGCTACACTTCTGCGAATGGTTCATCCAACAATGTGTCAATCCTCATTTCAGTGCAAATGTTCTCTTTATGGATGAGGCTTCATTCCAACGTGATCAAATTGTAAATTTTCACAATCAACATGTGTGGGCTGACGAGAATCCGCACGCAATTTTGCAATCACGTCATCAACACAGATTTTCTGTGAACGTTTGGGCAGGCATTGTTGGTGATGCCTTGATTGGGCCCCATGTTCTTCCACCTACGCTCAATGGAGCACGTTATCATGATTTCATTCGGGATACTCTACCTGTGCTGCTAGAACATGTGCCTTTACAAGTACGACACAACATGTGTTTCACGCACGATGGAGTTCCTGCACATTTCAGTCGAAGTGTTCGTACGCTTCTCAACAACAGATTCGGTGACCGATGGATTGAGGCGGACCAATTCCATGGCCTCCACGCTCTCCTGACCTCAACCCTCTTGACTTTCACATATGGGGGCATTTGAGAGCTCTTGTCTACGCAACCTCGGTACCAAATGTAGAGACTCTTCGTGCTCGTATTGTGGACGGCTGTGATACAATACGCCATTCTCCAAGGCTGCATCATCGCATCAGGGATTCCATGCGACGGAGGGCGGATGCATGTATCCTCGCTAGCGGAGGACATTTTGAACATTTCCTGTAACAAAGTGTTTGAAGTCACGCTGGTACGTTCTGTTGCTGTGTGTTTCCATTCCATGATTAATGTGATTTGAAGAGAAGTAATAAAATGAGCTATAGCATGGAAAGTAAGCGTTCCCGGACACATGTCCACATGACATATTTTCTTTCTTTGTGTGTGAGGAATGTTTCCTGAAAGTTTGTCCGTACCTTTTTGTAACACCCTGTATAAAAGAGAATCTCCGCTTCCAATGTCCCCTGTCTGTGTTTCATCTACATCTATATGATGACTACGCAGTTCACACTCAAGAGCCTGGCAGAAGGTTTATCGAACTACCTTCAAATTATTTCTCTACCGTTTCACTTCCCAACATCGCGCGGGAAAAACCAGCACTTATATTTCCATGCGAGCTCTTATATTATTACGATGATCGTATTGTCCGGTGGACGAGGATCCGAATTTATGTAGACATGGAGTACTAAATAAAGTGATGCAGAAAGTTATTGTTTGAAATGGAACAGCATTTTACATATCACTCGCGTTTTTATATTGATGAGACGTAAGTGCTAAATATGTTTTGAAGTGAACAGCTGCAAGTGCTGCTCGTATATATGACTTCACTAAACTAGTGAGGTGTCGTTAACATCAGATTACAACTCATGAGCTAGACGATGCTTACCCCTATATAAGGATAGGGAGATGGCTATAAAGACACTGATGGTGTTTTAATAAATCATGAATAGTATCTCCAGACTTTTAAGCAATTTTTTGCATATCGGTTTTCTGAATGTATGTGATAAGTGTGGATTAATCCTGGTTCCAAAATGTTAACCGTAGGAATTTCAACATCAAAATCAATAATTTTGTATGAAACAAAGAGCTACGGTGAATGAACTTGTAATATACGTTAGGCGCTTCCATTTAATATATATACTTAAATTTCACGTATCTTGTTTAAGTGATTGATAATTTAAGTTTCTGAAGGTGCTTACTCTCATAATAACACCGGAATGTGGGAGTATTCATATGCCAAACTAGCTTGCATGGGCTTTACCGTACATATCCTATTATCACACAGTGCTCTGCAATGTATGTTCTTAATGCCTTAGAGAATCTAATAGTTGAGAATAGGTGATGAAATTTATGATGCACGTTTACGACTGGAAAGGTAAATAAACGTGGAGTGACTAATACCGAAAGACTCGTGCGCTGTTTGTTTTTCCCTTGTACCCACAACAGCCTGACGGTCTTTGCCGAACAGAATCTCTTCCATTCAGTAGCAGAGAACGCTGATCAGCATTTGCTTTCTTTTACACAGTAAGGGCTATGCATCTCCTGTATTTCTCCACCCTGGAATGCTGTAAACAGGCGACAAGATGCTTTCACCCTTGCTGCTTGATTGACAGGAAGGGGTGGGGGAGAGAGTCTTCTAAGTGTCGTCGCGGCCAGATTCTGTCTTATTTCCTTCTCAGCTGAATTCCGCTCACAAACTTCAGTTTCCCATTTGCCCTGCCACTGCCGTTTGCAGTTACCGACAGGTCAAGAGGGAAAGACAAACAGGAAATTTAATTCGAAGGTAGCTGGTCAGAATTTCACGACTGATTCATGTCCGCAGTAATATAAACATTAATACCAAGAAATTCTGTTGGTATCTGTCGTATCTGCTGACGCACGGTCAGGGTTTTAAGTTAAGATTCTTCATTCTATAATGGGGAAGCCTGCTTGATTAAAATAAAAAATCTGCCCAGAAGACCACGTCAGTACGATAATCATGTTTACTACGCTTAACTTTTACGTAGATTTCTGAAATTACGTCACTCGGGGTAACTTTTTTCTTTTTTTTTCAATTTTTAATCTAAGGACTTTTTGCTATAGACCAAATTTTATTTGGAAAATACATTCTTGAGCTACTTATTGAGAACAAAATAATGAGAATTCTATTCTCTACTTTTACATTTACTGTTTTATGGTCTAAGGACAGTTCTTAGTGATAGAATAAATTGTAATTAAATTCACATTAGAAGCTTCATACTGAAGAAATATACGAAGTACGTAGCAATGAACTTTTGAAGAAAAGTCTCCACAGCTTCTTAATCATCAAAGACATCAAGGTTTAAAATTTCATAGATTTCACAGGCTGCTCTTTGATTACGCTTCCGAATGACATGAACTCCGCTGCTGGCCATTAAAATTACAACACCATGAAAACAGTATGCAACACACAACTAACTGCCATCAAGCGTACTGCATGCTTGGGTATGAAAATGATTACATTTTCTTATTAAGATATCGCATTTGAATGTTGGTTATTTGTGAGAATATCGTGTTTCCCTCGTGTAAGAAGGAGAAACACCTACCGGCACGTGCCGGCTTTCGCCAAAGGCAAGACTGTGGCACACTGAAACTAAGATTTGTAGTTCCGCAATTTTACTGCTCCCGTTGGTTGGTATCCTACTGCTGACTTGCGAATCTGAAATCGATCGGTTCAGGAGGGCCGTATTGTATTGTATTGTAAACCGGGGACCTAGAAACGACGGAGAGGCTCCGTCCCCGCCGCAGCCGCATTGGTCCACAACCCCACGACGACTACCGCAGTCCACTTCACCCCTCCGCCGCCCCACACCGAACCCAGGGTTAATGTGCGGTTCGGCCCCCGGTGGACCCCCCAGGGAACGTCTCACACCAGACGAGTGTATCCCCTATGTTTAAGTGGTAGAGTAATGGTGGTGTACGCGTACGTGGAGAACTTGTTTGCTCAGCAATCGCCGGCATAGTGTAACTGAGGCGGAATAAGGGGAACCAGCCCGCATTCGCCGAGGCAGATGGAAAACCGCCTAAAAACCATCCACAGACTGGCCGGTTCACCGGACCTCACACAAATCCGCCGGGCGTATTCGTGCCGGGGACCAGGCGCTCCTTCCCGCCTGGAAAGACGTGCGTTAGACCGCACGGCCAAGAGGGGGGGCCAGGAGGCACGTACTCAACACCGTGTAGATTCTCAACGGCCTCGTGCGACTAGCGCCTGAAAGGACAGAAATATTGTTCGTTCGGCCGTGCGTTGTGACATCCCAACACCACGTACCTTTAGTCACGACATAGCTCGTTTGCGGCAAACTCGGACATTGTGACGATGTCTGCAGCACCACAGGCTGTCAGCATGGCGACCGTTGTTGCGTCTTCTCTTGACACAGCAGCAGACAGGGGCGCGCTGACACTGGTGCGCTCAACAAAATACTGGACGACATAAATGTGGCACTACATCGACTTTTCAAAAGAGTCTATTTTCTGTGTGGAGGATCCAAGGAGAACGAACGTTGCCATATGACATTCCCCATCATCATATGGACCCAGTATGTGGCCTGACGGTACGGGTTACCATTGGATACACAAAACGGTCATCTCTGGTTCCAACAGCCGTGTCATGACTGACGTGTGAAGGCCGGAGGCAGTGCCCTAGTTTCGAGATCTCTGTGATCTTATCTTTCAACAAGGTCACGCAAGACCGCATATTGCCTGTACTCTCCTAATCTACATCTACACAGTGTGTGTTAGACAGTAGCCCTGTCGAGCGCGTTCTCTAGATCTTTCCCGTTGAAAACATATTGTCATTGTTTTCCAGGAAAATGACTACTTAAGTAATGAACTGTAGCACCGAGTGGAAGCAACATGGAATGATATACCCAGGTCTGACATCAAAGCACATTTCAACGCGGTACCCATCTGGGTTAGGGTCACTGTTGCTTCCAAAGTTGAAACCTCTGTGTACTACTTTCCACAACCCTCTATACCGCCAAATCACATACGTATTTATGGCTGTATTCTCGCTATTAAACTGTGAATGTCTAATAAATAGTATTTTGTTATTTTCTATCTTTCTTGGTGTTGAAGTTTTAATGTTTAGCAATATATACACTCAAATTCACCTGGCGTGTGAGGATACTTGCAGTAATGTACAATCTGCACTCGCAGCAGCACTTCACTCCTTTACAGTAGCCACTTACCCAGGATAAAGCATTCTATCATAATGTTGTCGAAAAGTGAAAACTTTGCATATTGTTTGCGTCCCCTTATCCGTGTAAGCTTCACTTAACACGTTCTCTGCCCTCAATCGGAAACTCGCATCAGATTTCAATCTATCGTCGACAAAACTACAGAAGTAAGTTCGTTTTTAAAAACAGCGACGAATTATTGCTTACTAAACCTCGTCTATGACTCGCAGGTTTTCTACTGAATAAAACTGTACTAAAATATATTGCTGTCCTGTGTATTACACATAATTATGACTGAGAATTTTAGCAGCTTTTAGTTTAGTGCTATGTGGAAGTTAGGAGAAGTTTCTGCATCGATTGTAATAACAGTAATGGTGATTACTTTTGAAATAATAAACAGTTTACTTACGTTTTTCTATATGTCTCGTTTACATTTGTGCCCCTTGTACTTCGGCAGTAGCCATGAAATACGTTGCGGCTGCTTCCGGTTCCCGTGTTTCTGGCCCCTCACTTCATATTCTAACGTTCAATCGACTCACTTTTCAAAAACCCACAGTCTTACAATTATTGTCGTGAAATGCAACAACGACGATGAACTGAACTGACATGTTCCGACAGTAAGTTGATTTCGTTTAGTTATTCATATATTCGTTTAGCAGTACTATTTTCAGGATCAATCTGAAAGCAGCGTATAATCAATGGTCGTCAGAGAGGACATCGTTTCTATTCTCGAATTACTTACATAGTGTAAGAAAGAGCTTCTTCTCCTAGCATTTGGTGCTCTCAAATTCGGTAATTACACTAGGTAACAACGTACAGTACAATACAATCTATCTGTGGTTTCACATCTCTTGATTTTCAGTGTTTATGTGAGAAAAAGTGAAAACTTCCGTAACCCTAAGATTGGTTTGAACATTAGATGATTTATTAGGTATGGTCTTATTGGGGTGGTATGCCTTCGTCTTCCTCCCTTCTTTCAACGTACTTACCGAGACAGTTATGAGAACCTACTGTTCAATGTGGGGTCCGACCCAGGGTACAACTTGAAATTTTGCAAATTAACAAACAATTGTCAGAGGAGGAAGACGTGAAAAGAAGTCACAGTACCAACTGGAAATCGAACGCAAATCACTGAACCACCGAGAAGCACGTTTATAGGTTGTTGTGGACTTCAGTCCGAAGACTGGTTTAATGCAGGTCTCCATGCTACTCTGTTCTGTGCAAGCCTTTTCATCTCCGAATAACTACTGCAACAATGCAACCACCATCCACGTGAACCTGCTTACCGTATTCATTCTTTGTTCTTCCTCTACTTTCATCACCTTCCCCTCCTCCCTCCCTCCCCCCCCCCCCCCCCCCCACACACACACGTGTCCCCCCATTACCAAATCAACGATTCCATCAGGCCGCAAGACGTGTCTCATTGACTGTCCCTACTTTTAGTCAGTTTGCGATATAAATTTCTTTTTGCCGACCTACCCATCCAATCAGCAACATTCTTCTGTAAAACATACTTCAAAAGATCCTATTCTCTTCTTATCTGAACTGCTTATCGTTAACGTTTCACTTCCGTACAGGGGTACACAGCTTCAGAATAAGATTTCCCAACGCTTCCATTTTCATTAAATGTTAACAAATTCTTCGTTTTCAGAAATATTTTGCGTGCAGTGGCCAGTCTGCATGTGATATCATTTGTACAGTTAATGCCGCTGCCCACTTATGTGTTAGTTTTAGTGTCTCATTTTCTAATCCAACTACTTCACCGTCGCCTGATTTAATAATAATGCAGTCCATTAACCTTGTTTCACTTTATTTGATGTTCATCTTATAATATGTTTTCATGGCACTATCCATTAGATCAAATTGCTCTTGTAAGTCGTTCACTGTCTCGAACAGATTTATAATGTCTTCGGCAAACCCCAATTTTATTTTATTTTTTTCTTCCTAAGCTTGAATTCCCTTTCCGAAAAACTCCTTAGGTTCCTTCTCTGTTTCCTCAGTGTACAGTCTCAATAACATGTGTGATAGGCTACAGCCCTGCCTCACTTCCTTCTCAACCACTCCTTCTCTTTCACGTTCTGTAACTCTTAATTGCAGTCTGATTTGTGTACACTTGGTGAATAACCTCTTGTTCCCTGTATTTTATCCCTGTTAACTATTATAATTGCAGTCTGGTTTGTGAACAAATGATGAATAACCTTTGTTGCCTGTATTTTATCCCTGTTACCTTCACAGTTTGAAAGAGTGGATTCCTATCAACATTAATGAAAGCTTTCTCTAAATCTACAAATGCTATAACAGGGAGTTTGTTTTTCCTTAACCTACCTTTTCGGTCCCCGTTGAAGAGGCACGTCCTTTCGTCGCCTAATCGCACGGTTTTGCGGTGCGGTCGCAAAACACAGACACTAAACTTATTACAGTGAACAGAGACGTCAATGAACGAACGGGCAGATCATAACTTTACGAAAATAAAGAAAATAAAATTATCACTCGAGGGAAAACTTGAACCAAGGACCTCTCGGTCCGCAGCTGCTCACGTTAACCACGAGACCATAGCGCACCTACGCTTACTTTATCCTGGATGTTGCTTATGTTGCGCATGGACTACTCAGTTTGTTTATTTTGCTTATTTTTTCACAGTTCCACACAACTTCTTCCTGTTTTCTCGATTGATCTGTGTTCAGTTTTTCAAGGCCTATCCACTGTGCCAACTTATAACTAAATCTGAGGGGTGTGCGATTGGGAGGTTCCCTTGTTAGAGGAAAAGTTCGTTGTTCAGAGGTACCATGAGGTAGCAACTTTCCTTTGACCAACATTTCGCTATCTAAAAATAATATATCAGGATAAAAGGCGTGAATTCATGATAGAGATTATATATACAATCCATTTATTGCTTACTAATGTAATAGCCCTAGCGTGCAATTCCAACGGTAATTGCCGACTGCTGGCAGAAACCAAGAAAGGTCACAGTTGCGAGTGTAGATCTCATAGGTTAAAATTAAGTTTTCTGTTGCCTAAGAATCGCCGAATATTTGGGAATGATTTATCAGATCGATTGGTAGATTCTATAAGCAATCTTGGCGGAGCCCTCAAATTCAATGAGACAGTTCATCCAACTTCAGCTACAGAACATGTGGTTCGGTTTTCAATATATTTGCATATTCAGAACAGGTCTCACAATCTCGCTGATATGCAAAACAATATATTAAAAAAACTTTGCTATTTTTCCACTCAGCTAAAGAGCATAATGGTGAAAGAGCTGCGTCCGAATCACGAAGAGTCAGTTAATTCTGTCATCAAATTCGGCAAAATCTGCACTACCAGCGAAAGTAAAGATGTTTGCTTTGTGAACAGATGTTGATGATAACTTTACTCCAACAGATTGGTTTTGGGAAATGTTTAAATCAAAACTGCAGAATGGACAAAAATCTTGCTTCTTACTGGAAGACGAACGAGCAGACTTTTCAGACTCTTCAGACGATCATTAGAAAAACATTATGAGTACAAAGCATCTATCACAGCCTGTGAGAGGATCGTGAGGTTTTCCCGTTTCGTTTACAACGCAAAACGGTCAAATTTATACGCGGAAAATGGTGATGCTTTTACTTTTATTCATAATAACTCCATCATAGACGGATGAATGTAAAAATTTGTTGGAACTCTCTTTGCACATTAAGTTTCGTTTTCCATTATTTCTACTTGTGACAATGATTCCGTTTATTACACGTTTTGTTGCGTATGTGTGATTTACCTACACTGTTTTTCAAATTACTTTTAGTTCACTGAAATAAAATAAAACTCGATTTATTTCAAAATTATTATTGAGCCTCAGGGTCAATAATGGTACCTTTGTTTAAAACTGGAGCCACTCAATTTTAAAGTTAGTATTCAAAAAAACATCGTTTCATTCGAAAGTGTCTTGTTCACATTTATTAAATATATTAGTTTTAACCGATTTCGACTGTAATAAGTCACCGTCAGAAATAAAAATTCTGTGTCTAGTTGCGAAAGATATCCGTGAAGTCGTCATCAAACATTATGGGTAGCCGCTCGGGTAGCAGCGTGGTCTCAGGCGCCTTGCCACAGTTCGCGCGGCTGCTCAAGTTAGAGGTTCGAGTCCTCCCTCTTAGCGTAACTTAGTTCTAGTTAGATTAAGTAGTGAGTAAGCCTAGGGACCGATGACCTGAGCAGTTTGGTCCCATAGGAACTTACCTCAAATTTCCAAAATTTGCGTTATGGTCACTTATAATAGAAGGGCTATTAGGAAAGTAAGGTCCTATCGGCCGTGAAATGGACACCGCAAAATAAAAAAAATATTTATTTGCAACAGTTTGTTATATTTTCCAGCTACTTCCCTACATAGTCACCGCACCGACCTGGACATTTGTCGTAGCGTTGTCCCAACTTTCCAATACCCTCTGTCATATGTTGACACCTTAATGACTTGTATGTCCTTACGGTTAAGGCTTTTGGCAGTCCTCAAGGGGACTCCAAGACAGAAAATCAGAAATGAAATGTTGAGAGCACGCAAAAGTAGTAGAGTTTAGGTCACCTGAACTAAATAGTACCACATGAGCCCTGCAAATTGCAGACGCTCTGGGCAGCTGTCCAAGGAGAGAAGTTCTACTTCAGAGAATTAACTGGTAACTCCATCCACCGCCTAGACGCTATTGTAAGTTATCACAGTAGAAGATGGCCACGAAAATGCAAGTCTTAGCAGAGGCAGCTAGCTTGATACTTGGTACTGAGAAGTACAACGTCAGTCGGTTTACACACGTTATAGTGCTACTACAGTAACCCCCCCACAAAAGGAAGGAGGGCGATGCAAAGTGACGAGTTACTGGCCATAATCGGAGTGGCAGTGAAGTTTAGCTTTCAGCTGAATGTTGTTGATACCAAACTTGAAGTTTGTTAATAACAGTCCAGGAACATCCCTACCTACCAAGTTGGAGAGGGGGACGAATGTAAATGTGGTTGACCAGAGGCGATTTGGAGGTGTAAAGCGGGCCAGATTGGTCGAAGTTTTATAAGTGCCGGTGGACTGGTGGGTCGAAATAGTGCGCCGCCACCATTATTTCAAAAGTAATAGTGCGCCACCACGATTCCTTGAAAACCCATGGTTTTGTATTCAGAGGAAGCCCTAAATCAGATCACTGGGGCGCCAACGTCGTATCGCTCATGGGCAGCCTTGGTAATCTCCGATATGTCCTTGGAGTGCTGCTCTCAAGCTGGTACTTAACATGCTGCTAGTGTTATCTGCATATGTTAGCACCTACCCAGTGGCTTCAAACACTGATTTCTGTTGCACAACAAATTGCCTCCTTTACTATTTCTAATGTATTTCTAATGTTTAGAAATAGCCTTCAGGGAAGTAATTAGTCTGGTCGCAAATAAATTGTGTTAACTGGACTCCTGAATTCCATGAGTCTCCTGCAGCAAGCAGCCCATCGAGTCCCAGAATCCGTGCCTCTTGTAGGTGCCTTTTGACCTGTTTGGCGCTCATCCAAGTCATCACCCTGCCTTCACTGCAAATTTGTCTCTCGGTCTTTGCTCCTCACCGCTAAGAAATCGCAGACTGACCCCAAACGCCGTGACTTCCCTCTATCCTGTGTCTGCACACAACACCTCATCATAGAAGGCAGCCGCTTGTGTTTTCCAGCAGTTTTATATGGTGGTCTACAGTTCATTGTCTGTGCCAAAATATTCCTTTCATAGCCATTGGTTCATATGAGCAGACATGAATGTGAGAGTGGTGGGTGACCAAATACTTCCTAACGGAAAGGCTGCAGGGGCATCCTCATTGCCCTTCCTGTGTGCGGCCAAAAATACTGCCATGAAGAAGGAAATGCATGACAGGTACGTTACCTGGGAAGTATTGGGGCAAGGGGAGTACGAGCACTCTCTCCATCATTGCCAGATTTATCCCAAGATGGCGGCGATAACGCCAATCTTCGAAATTGAACTTCCTGCGATTATTCTGTGGGAGGAGGATTTGGCACTTTCCCGCAAAAGGCGCAATCTTGGATAATGGAGCTTGCATCATCAGCTGACGTAATGGCCACCATCTTGGATGATGTCATGTGCTGTTGCCAAGTCTACACGCCGCCATCTTAGGTAACGTCATCGCTACTATCTTGGATAGATCTGGCAACAATGCAGAGTGCGCCCGTATCCCCCTTGCCCCACTACTCTGGGATTGCGTAAAATCAGGTGAAATCTTTCAGAGGGCACCCATACCTGGCGGGAAACATTAATGTTGTAGGCATCTTTATATGAACACTGCTCAGTACTGAAAAGAGGCAAGTGATGCGAGCGACAGAAATACTAGACACTGCCCAACACATCTGTGTAAAGCTTCATCGTATTTTCACTGTCATTTCTATTTATCGACCTATCGGAAATTACTTTCCAAATAGCCCTCGTATATTTAACAAATGAAATGAAGAGATTTGCGAATAAAATAATATATCACATAGATTGCATTCTACAGTTTGGCAATGTCATTTTATTCAAAAATGTCTCAATGGCAGCAGATGACAGTGGGAAGCACAGGCCACATGGCAATGTTTGGCATGATGCATGTCATTTCTGCCCCAGGAGAAAGTGCGGGATGTCAGTGTTGGTGGCATTTGCTCAGCGCTGCCCTTGACATAGAATGTAACATACGATGGCCTGAGGCAGGCCAAAGCCACTGACTGGCAGGCTGCAGTGTTGAAAATGGTTCAAATGGCTCTGAGCACTATGGGACTCAACTGCTGAGGTCATAAGTCCCCTAGAACCTAGAACTACTTAAACCTAACTAACCTAAGGACAACACACACATCCATGCCCGAGGCAGGATTCGAACCTGCGACCATAGCGCCAGAACCGCTCGGCCACCAGCGGCCGGCTGCAGTGTTGAATGAGAGAGCCGGGCCGCCTACGCAATCCACTCCTCTCCGCAAAGTCCAAGGTTCATGGAAGGGCATTTATGGGAATAAACCAAAAAGGAATTTTTTAGAAAAAATAATTCGAGCATAGCAATGTATTTTCTAATTTCATGACTTGTACCTTCCAGAAAAACGAGACTTATATAGATAAGAAAGTGATAAAAATAATGCAAAAAGATACAAATACATAGCTATTGAAGATGAGACAAGTCTTGGGTTACAGATGGTTTGAACAAAGTTTCGTATCCAATTGCACAAGCTGCAACACTGAGCAGCAGTAGCTGACCGCGACAGATGCAGCAACGTATAAGTCAACCTCTTTTGTGACATTTACGAGTTCCTAGCCAGGAGCGAATTTTATTATATCTATGTTCATTAATAGTTTAGTTTCTTGAGTTTCTGCGTTTAAATTTAAAATCTAATAGCCACAGTTGTCGCGTTTTCGTTTGCGTCAGAAAGTAAACCGATTTTGTGACATATTACAAGTTCCTTTTCAGGGGCAAATTATTTAGTTTCACGTGAGTGCTTCGGTAGTTAGGGTTTTGAATATCTGCATATTACTAGACACAGTTCACGTGTTTCCGTCAGGGTGTACAGTAGAGTTGCGCAGCACGTGCCGATAGTCCGTTTATCTGCATAGTTTAGTTTTACACGGTCTTTAGTATGGAAAGGAACTGCGATTGTTGTGTGTGGATGTGAGCCAAGTTGGTGACACTTCGCTCTCAGCTTCAGGCTGTGATGGCTTCGGTTACACAGTTTGAGGCTGCAGTGGATGGGCACCACTGTTGTGGACCGGCGGTGGGGATCCAACGGACGTCCAGCGCGTCAGAGTCCTCTGATCGGTCCTCACCTGTGGCCAGCCCAGTTACTGCTCGCACTCAGGTTGACCGCCTCCTCACCTGTGGTCGAGTGGGAGGTCGCCCCGGGGCGAAGCTGGCGGCGAAAGACTTCCCAGGCAGCCGCACGTAAGGCCTCCCCGGTTTGTCTGACAAACAGGTTCCAGGTGCTGTCTATGGCTGACACTGTCGCTGAGCCAGATGCTGTCGCCGGTCCTGGTTCAGAGGAAACCACTCAGCCTGCAAGATCCAGGCAATTGCAGAGGGTGGGATTATTGGTAGTTGGGAGCTCCAACGTTAGGCACGTTATGAGACCCCTTAGGGACTTGGCTGAGAAGAAGGGTAAGAAAACCAATGTGCACTCCATGTGCATACCGGCTGGAATCATTCCAGATGAGGAAAGGGTCCTCCCGGATGCCATGAAGAGCACAGGGTGCAGCCAACTGCAGGTGGTTGTTCACGTCGGTAACAATGATGTGTGTCACTTTGGATCAGAAGAGATTCTCCCTGGTTTCGAGCGGGAAGATGAAAGCAGAGCTGACCATTAGCAGCATAGGCGACAGGACCGATTGCGGACCTCTGGTACAGAGCCGAGTGGAGGGTTTGAATCAGAGGCTCAGACAGATCTGCGACTGTGTAGGCTGCAGACTCCTCGACTTGCGCCAAAGGGTCGTTGGGTTTCGGGTTCCGATGAATATGTCAGATTTCCACTATACGCAGGAGGCGGCTACACGGGTAGCAGGGGCTGTGTGACGTGGACTGGGCGATATTTTAGGTTAAAGGGTCTCGGGAAAACACAAGAAGGGCTTCAGTCACAAAGGGGGCAGCCTGAATACAGGAAGAAAGTAGATAAAGGAACCATTGGTATAACAGTTGTAAATTGTCCCAGCTGTGTTGGGAAAGTACCAGAGCTCCAAGCGCTAATAGAAAGCACTGATGCTCAAATCGTTATAGCTACTGAAAGCTGGCTAAAGCCGGACAAAAGCTCAGCCGAAATTTTTGCGAAGAACCTCACGGTATTCCGAAAGGATAGGCTAAACACGGTTGGTGTTGGCGTGTTTGTTGCTGTCAGTAGCAGTTTAACTTGTCTCGAAATTGAAGTAGATACTTACTGTGAGTTAGTATGTGCAGAAGTCATTGTTGGCAACCGGAATAAAATAATAATTGGATCCTTTTACCGACCTCCCAATTCAGGTGATACAGTTGCTGAAAGGTTCAAAGAAAACTTGAGTTTGATTTCAGACACATGCCCGACTCATACGATAATAGTTGGTTGTGACTTTAATTTACCCTCGATATGTTGGCGGAAATACATGTTTAATTCCGGAGGTATGCATAAAATATCATCAGAAATTGTGCTAAATACATTCTCTGGAAATTATTTCGAGCAGCTAGTTCATGAGCCCACGCGAATAGTAAACGGTTGTGAAAACACACTTGACCTCTTAGCAACAAATAATCCTGAGTTAATAACGAGCATCAAAACCGATTCAGGGATTAGTGAATACAGGGTTGTCGTAGCGAGATTGAATACTGTAATCTCTAAATCCCCGAAAAATAAGCGAAAAATATAACTATTCAAAAAAGCAGATAAAAATTCACTTGAAGCCTTCCTGAGAGACAATCTCCACTATCTCCAAATTAATAATACAAGTGTAGACCAGATGTGGCTGAAATTCAAAGAAATAGTATCGGCAGCAATTGAAAGATTTATACCAAATAAGTTAACAAACGACGGTGCTGATCCTCCTTGGTACACAAAACTGGTTAGAACACTGTTGCAGAAACAACGAAAGAAACATGCCAAATTCAAATAGACGCAAAGACACCACGATTGGCGATATTTTACAGAAGCTCGAAATTTAGCGCGGACTTCAATGCGAGATGCCTATAACAGTTTCCACAACGAAACGTTGTCTCGAAACCTGGCAGAAAATCCAAAAAGATTCTGGTCGTATGTGAAGTATGTTAGCGGTAAGAAACAATCAGTGCCTTCTCTGCGCGATAGCAATGGAAATACTATCGAAGACGTGCTGCCAAAGCAGAGCTACTAAATACAGTCTTCCGAAATGCCTTCACAAAAGAAGACGAAGTAAATATTCCAGAATTCGAATCAAGAACTGCTGCCAACATGAGTAACGTAGAAGGAAATATCCTCGGAGCAGTGAAGCAACTTAAATCACTTAATGAAAGCAAGTCTTCTGGTCCATACTGTATACCAACTAGGTTCCTTTCGGAGTATGCTGATGCATTAGTTCCATACTTAACAATCATATACAACAGTTCACTCGACGAAAGATCCGTACCCAAAGACTGAAAAGCTGCACAGGTCACACCAATATTCAAGAAAGGTAGCATGAGTAATCCACTAAATTACAGGCCCATATCGTTAACGTCGATATGTAGCAGGATTTTAGAACATATATTGTGTTCGAAAATTATGAATTACCTCGAAGAAGACAGTCTATTGACACACAGTCAAAATGAGTTTAGAAAACATCGTTCCTGTGACACACAACTAGCTCTTTATTCACATGAAGTGTTGAGTGCTATTGACAAGGGATTTCAGATCGATTCTGTATTTCTGTATTTCCGGAAGGCTTTTGACACTGTACCACACAAGCGGCACTCATTGAAATTGCGTGCTTATGGAATATCGTCTCAGTTATGTGACTGGATTTGTGGCTCAAAAAATGAAATGGTTCAAATGGCTCTGAGCACTATGGGACTCAACTGCTGTGGTCATAAGTCCCCTAGAACTTAGAACTACTTAAACCTAACTAACCTAAGGACAGCACACAACACCCAGCCATCACGAGGCAGAGAAAATCCCTGACCCCGGCGGGAATCGAACCCGGGAACCCGGGCGTGGGAAGCGAGAACGCTACCGCACGACCACGAGATGCGGGCACTGGATTTGTGATTTCCTGTCAGAGAGGTCACAGTTTGTAGTAACTGACGGAAAGTCATCGAGTAAAACAGAAGTGATTTCTGGCGTTCCCCAAGATAGTGTTATAGGCCCTTTGCTGTTCCTTATCTATACAAATGATTTGGAAGACAATCTGAGCAGCCGTCTTCGGTTCTTTGCAGATGACACTGTCGTTTATCGACTAATAAAGTCATCAGAAGATCAGAACAAACTGCAAAACGATTTAGAAAAAAATATCTGAATGGTGCGAAAAGTGGCAGTTGACCCTGAATAACGAAAAGTGTGAGGTCATCCACATGAGTGCTAAATGGAACTCGTTAAACTTCGGTTAAACGATAAATCAGACTAATCTAAAAGCCGTAAATTCAACTAAATACCTAGTTATTACAATTACGAACAACTTTAATTGGAAGGAACACATAGAAAATGTTGTGGGAATGACTAACCAAAGACTGCGTTTTATTTGCAGTACACTTAGAAAATGTAATAGACCTACTAAGGGGACTGCCTACACTACGCTTATCCGTCCTCTTTTAGAATACTGCTGCGTGGTGTGGGATCCTTACCAGATAGGACTGACGGAGTACATCGAAAAAGTTCAAAGAAAGGCAGGACGTTTTGTATTATCGCGAAATATGGGAGAGAGTGTCACAGAAATGATACATGATTTGGGCTGGAAATCGTTAAAAGAAAGGCGTTTTTCGTTCCGACGGATTCTTCTCACGAAATTCCAATCACCAACTTTCTCCTCCGAATGCGAAAATATTTTGTTGACACCGACCTATATAGGGAGGAACGATCACCACGATAAAATAAGGCAAATTAGAGCTCTTACGGAAAGATATAGGTGCTCATTCTTTCGCGCGCTATACGACATTGGGATAATAGAGAATTGTGAAGGTGGTTCGATAAACCCTCTGCCAGGCACTTAAATGTGATTTGCAGAGTATCAATGTATATGTAGATGTAATTATAACTGACTAAAAGTACGCTGTACCCAGATGTTGAACACCCTCCTGTCAGAGGGATTTCAACCATTGTTTTGTTAGCATCAGCATGTGGTCATAAATTAGGTACGATGTCATGCATGGTGTCTGAGTCTGTGTAACAGAACTGACAATACCACAAAGAGTCCTGAGCCATGGAATGTGATAAGAGGAAAAAGAAAAGGTTGAACGTCTTGTCAACGAGAACGTCATTTGAGACTCAGCACAAGCTTAAACAGAGCTAGGGTAAGGATGGAAGTAAGGCTGTGTCCTTTTCGAAGGTACTGTCCCGTTTTTCACCTTAAAGGATTTAAGGTAATCACAAAAAATCGATGTCAAGGTAGCTGGATTGATTTATCACTCTTGGTTTGTGTACCCGTTTTAAAAACACGTTTTGTAAATCCAGTCAGATGATTTCGACCTGCACGTCTTCAGTATCTCGAGGAGTTATCTCGGTCCTTTTAGTTTCACACTGATGGTCACCTGTACTCGGTCATTTGTTAGTTTTAGTGATGGAATGTAGTTTGTGGGACGACTGATGGCAGGAAATGATTACCTGCTGGTATCAGTTGTTGTTGGTGTATGTGTTTTAGCATGTTCGCACTGGCGGCGTTGGCGTGGCTCGTGGTGATGCTGTGACTGCTGCTGTTGCTGGTGATGCTGTGGATGACGACGCTGCTGGTGCTGCGATAGCTGGTGGTGATGAAGGGGGTGCTGTGTCCTGGGTTGCCATTGGTCCTGCAAAAGTTACGCAGATAGTTCTTCCTCATTTTGTTATCCAGGCAGATGATGGTGTCGTATGGATGGCGGCTGTAGTTGTTGTGGTAGCAGATCCAGGCAAAGTCCTCATACTGACTGCTTGGTCTTACTAGAATGGTCCAGCGATGTAGGTAGCATCCGTCTGTGGCAGAAGAAACTGACCTCTCACTGTCGATGTTGGACGACTGGCGATGGATGGAGTAGCAGCAGCGGCAGTTGTACACGATAAACAGAGCGGTTTTAAATAACAGATTTGGAATCTAGAAGAGCAGCTTCTAGCACTTCAGTTATTGTGAGTTAAGGGACTGTACTCTCCTGACAACACTCAAAAGTTACATGCACCCAGTGCTACCCTCTGCATTTGAAAATAAACATGACGGTATGATGTGAAAAGACTAATCGCAACCATCTAAAACGTCGTAGGCACAGGTGACGAAAATAATGACATGTTAAGACAGCAGTAGTTGACGGTCTAGTTGTGTGTGCCACTTTGAGAACAAAAACTATGCTGTAGTGGCAGAGTGCCAGGAGACAGCTGGCTTTCTGTGTGATGTAACGGGCGAGTTGTGGCGCCCTGAAAAT
Organism: Schistocerca nitens; assembly: GCF_023898315.1. Classification (NCBI taxonomy): domain Eukaryota; kingdom Metazoa; phylum Arthropoda; class Insecta; order Orthoptera; family Acrididae; genus Schistocerca; species Schistocerca nitens. Next base: position 989,617,430 of record NC_064616.1, on the reverse strand, counting down.
ATTCTAAGTTCGGAGTTGGCGTGGCCGCACGGGCCGCTCGGCAAGTCGGGGCCCAGCAGCAGCCACGTGTTGCCGAACGTTAGCTGAGCAAGAGGGGTAGCCCCAGCGTGTGGTTCAGCCGACGCGTGGCTGCGAATCCCATGGTGACGCTGTGCCAATGAAGGAGACACGCCGGGAGTGCCAAAGATGACGGACATTTCACAGTTCGTATAGACATTAATAGTAGCCAGATGAATCATGATACCTCAAAAAGAAACATGTACATTACCATTATTTGCATGAAGATTCTGATGGTGTAATCAGATTTTCAATATCTTTATTAGTTCAAAGTTTAGTATCTAATGATAAATTATATAAGTAACACCCAGCAACTTATTTCTAAAATCTAAACGGTTCGTCCGATATTGTCTATCGATGTGTCTTCAGAAAGCTATTAGTGTAAACCTAAATTGGTCTAAATTACAGGCATGTAACATGAATAGCACATGAGTAATCTGAGGTTAAATTTGCCGATTACTTTCTGTCACGTCAGGCCGTAACTACTCCACAGTTATACGAAAAAACGGTAGCAGTATGCTTATAAATATATTTATTCTTCTATGTCTTTGTTTCTGTCCGATATATACTATTCATAAGGACCTCTTTAAATACTTACTGTGTTTTATAACTCACAGTGACACTAGGCTAATGGCCTACCTTACGCTTCTATTCCTTTGATATATGTTTATTTGATTTGTTTATGTATTTAATAATGTGTGTTAGAGCGGGTTTATGGTCCAGTCGTAGGAATATTTATTTGATTTCAAGTTATTTAAATGTAAATCCAGTACTTCGAATGTCTTTCACTATGTTTGTGAGTGTGTGTTGGCTTGGAGACCGGGCAGGAGCGCTCTAGCCAATTAGAGCGATCGTTTCCAAAAAGGACACGTGGAGATACTGTATGGGCAGTACGGGAAAGGACAGGAGAATCCTGGACGGTACGGCGCGACGGACGCAAGGTCGCGGGAAAGGCTGGACGTGGAGCAGCGCCGGAAAGTCGCGGGAAATACTTGGAGTACCTCTATCGGTTCTCCCTTCTATTCCAATCTCGTATTGTTAGTGGAAAAATGGTTCAAATGGCTCTGAGCACTATGGGACTTAACATCTGAGGTCATCAGTCCCCTAGAACCTAGAACTACGTAAACCTAACTAACCTAAGGACATGACACACATCCATGCCCGAGGCAGGATTCGAACCTGCGACCGTAGCAGTCGCGCGGTTACGGACTGAAGCGCCTAGAACCACTTGGCCACCGCGGCCAGCAGATAGAAATACTTTGTAGTGCCAACTTGTGCACTTGTGAGATATCCGTGGCTTCTGCAGTAAAGACGTAGTAAGCGTTTAGAAGTGAATATCTCGGGAGCTGTGTTGTTGTTCGAAACTAACTGCGTGAAGTAGAAAATCTATTGTTTCCCTGTCATTCAACTTTTATTTTATTTAATTGGTGGACCATAGACACCAATAATGGTTTTGTAGTAATAACGGAATTCTTGGAGGTACATCTACTATTCGTACTCATCACTTAAAGTTGTTAAGAATAGCACCTGCAGATTTTATTTAATTGCAATCTTTCATTTATAAATGTTTATGTTACGTTCAAAATTCGCAGTTCCCAAGTGACAGGAACCTTCGATCATTCGAATCTTTTGTATACACATATTTTATACTGTAGACTCAGCAATATTTGGCTTCTAACGCGGCACCTACGTATCCCAGTCCTAAGGCTACAACGTTCCGCACTTAAAACAAGTTATAATGTTATGGCTCTGTGTGACATACGCACAATATAGCTTTCCAGAGATGTATACTGCCCACATCAGTCCTATATAAAATGATCGTTAGTCTCTGAGAATACCTCTTACAAGGAAACAGATAAACGCATAGCAGCGGCGTCCGACATGTGAAATTACAAGTCATGTCGCCACTAACTCTATAAACAGCACATCTGTGAAGTAGATGTATATACTGAGGATTGCAGTGTCTCACTAACTGAGTTATGAAAGTGAAGTATCGATTTTACACTTAAGGTGCAACAGGGGAGTGGAGTAGATCACATAAATCTTCGTTCGTTTAGAAGAATGTGGCACGTTTCATTACACGTGAGATGCAAATCCTCTGATGAAGGAGAGGTTTACTGTTAACGACCGGAAGTAGATACTGCTCTATGACGCACACGGAACAAGCGATTGTATACGAGTCGAACGCAGGCTATGCCACTCATCTGATACATCCTGACGGAACATCAGGAAAAAAGTGGTCAAATGACCTGCAGCAACTTCCCCCTCTGGACAGTGGACGCTATACATCTCTGCAAAGCTATACTGTACATGTATCACACAGAGCGATTGTTTTAAGGAAGTAGTTTTCTCGTTTTACGGTTCGATGCCACAGTTTATCGTAGAGAAACTTTCAAAAAGGATGTATGTCATGGCTGGAAATATATTTCTTACATTGGAATATTAACAGCGATGCATTCCACACGACTGATAGGTCCAAAACTGAAGCAATCTAACATTATAGCATGTTTTAAGTGAGGAACGTTGTAGACTTAGGAGTGTGGGCGTTTATGTCCTCTCTTACCAGTACCTTCTAGGTACCGATCCTAGACTCTAGAACCATACTTTAGATTTGATAGCATAGTTGATTTACATAAAATCCTTCAAACTCCATCCGTCTGGAGCTCCATCATGCTTAAAAATCACCCGTTCCTTGTTCTGCTTAACCGTCTGCTATTACATCACAACACTTTCAATCCGTTACTATACAACGATAAGGGGTGCTAAACCTCCTCGACATGGGCGCATCTGGGGAAATCTTGTGTAATTGGATGGGTGAGGACTCGGCAAGCTCCATTAATTCACGAAACATGGAATGTAACGGTCTACTTCTGGTCTGCTGCAGATTAAATCGGTAACGGTGCTGCATGGCGGGTTAGTCAATGACAGTGTGAGGGGTCTTTCGGTCTCTAATTTTACCCTAAGACAGTGAGAATGCTCTGTGGTGCCCATCAGCATAGAGTTAGATCATAAATTAAGCACTATGCTCGAAGTGTTAGAAATATGTAGAGCGCTGTATGGTATACTTTGATTATTTATGTGTTTGACAATTAACTATAAATGGTGTCATCTCTCTACATTCGCAATGATATTCGCAAAGTAGAGAGGGGCGGGGGGGGGGGGGACGGTTTAGGTTGATACTGAAATTAAGAAACATGCTGTCGCATCATTGCTCGGTGTTGGAATTACTGTAAAATTGCTAAAATTGTTCGCACTGTCAACTGTGATGTTTATTAGTAGATTACATTGATGGTGCCTTTTCCACCCCATCCGTCCACTGGTAACTGTTGGTTACCACATACTGATTGACTGACATCGCTTGTTTGAGTTAGAGAAAGAGTTCTGATGGAGGAACAACACTTTCTGGGGAGGGATAGCACCGAAACAGCGATTGCATACATGACTGCAATGTGAGGAATCAGTCGAAACGGATTGCAGAGCCATCAGATATTGTATCACTGTGACAGATGAGTTTAAATGTAGAGGTCATCAATCACTTTCAGACAACAGTTTGGAAAATCTCCACAACACCGCCAAACTCTTCCAGTTTCCTTATGTTGTAACTGTCTTTTATTTAATATTATCCACTGCGTGTAGCATGTTATGGTAACCGGAGTAACAAGATGATTTACACCGTGTGACGTCTAGTTTTCTGTGAGAGGCAATGGATCAGAACGTGTTAATGTCAGTTTAGAATCTGACATAGACCTCAAAGTCATGGCGGAAAAACAGAATGTATAGCAGTGTACAAAGCATGTTACAGGAGAAAAAAACAATGTTTCAAACAATGACACAGGGTCACAGGGAGTGTCTCTTGCGAATTACAGTATGGGCAGTGGGATACAGTCATCCTCCTGTAGTACAAGTGATGAAACTTTAAACTGGTCGGTGCAGTGGGTCAACACCTATATATTTAATAGATGCCGGCACGCGTGCGGGATTTTTGTTTTCGATATATGGGAGGAGAGAGTTGTGGTAAAAAATCTTATCGAGTTCTCTATCGGATGAAGATAGTGGAGCTTCTATAGTTCGTAATTTTTCTCTGTTAGATGGTACAGAATAACGATGATAGCATGTTGGGCTGAAAGATGTGTATGGGACCTGAGAGACGCAGATCTGCTTCAGACTGTAGTTTCTGTATGTAGTTTCGGGAAGCACCACAATGCGCCCGTTTCCACCGAATGGTCAAAACATGGTCCTGTCGCACTTACTCAGGTCGCTCTGTTTCTACACGGATTGTAGAAGGTGATGGATATGGCTTTCTCTGACTTCTGCTCAGTTCCGCCTTAAATTGGAACGATCTAATGCCCAAAGCTGCAAAAATGGCAGCAGTCGCAAGATGCATAGGGACTGACTAAAACCATGTTTGAATTTTACTGAAGCAGACAGGTTCGAGAAAGGCGACTCGTTTCGAAATATGAGTGTGCCAGAAATATGATATGACATCGAGACAGAATGCGTTACAAATGTTGGGGAAATATCTAGTGGCAGTGGCGTGAGGGGGGTTGCAAATACCTGTTTCATACCACTCTCCTTAGCCGAATCACTTTTAAAATTCGTCAATTTTATTGCGATGGTGAATCATCTATATTGAGTGTCAGGGTATTTGTCTGGAAAACTAATTCATTCGTAGGTAATGCCGCAGCTCGATTTATAAAGCTGGTATAGTTTTTAACGTGGATACTTCTGTGCACATGTAGAATCAAGACTGCTTGTGACAGTAACATACAGTAGTGGTGGAGATCGGGTTTTTCAACATATGAGACGATTACATCTCTCATTCTAAGACACAGTGATAGCACTAGCTAGAAAAACTTATGAGACATGTCCACCAATCGTTGATTTTAGGTCGGTATTATTTCGTATCACCAGCAATATGTTATTGATGAAGTATTATACTTAGTAGCAGGGGGTGCATGATAGGTTCACCTTGAGCATCAGACTTACAGATTCTGTGTTTGTGTTCCGACATGCGCAATGGAAATGACTATGTCCAGTTGTAAGGAAGGTATCGATATGACGTGATAGCAAAGGGAAGAGTATGTCAAGGTATAAGAATGGTACTGATATTTCTATTTCCAGAGCCACAGCCATCAACATGGTGTATTTCCAATAATTCGCTCTTTGCCAAAGGTCGTTCAACTGAGACCACCATCGTAACATTAAGTTTTAAGTACAGGGATAAAATATGTATGAGGCCGATTTTTTCCTAGGACGATTCTGTCTATGCTGGCTTGGAGTGCAGCGTCTGTGACTTGTGGCAGGAATGATTCAAGTTTCCCCTTAACTGTAGAAGCTGTCCAAATGCAGAGACCTGTTGGAGTGTAGAAATGTAGACATCTTAACTGGGTTGTCCTCTAGACAGCCAAATAGCAAACTAATACTTAGTATGTGTTGATAGCTTTCGAGATCGTGTGGAAATTTGAGAAGATTCAGTATGGATGTGTGTCTGTGCTGGACTGTTATTCCCTCCCATGTAAATTGTCCAGCAGACTACTTCTGCTCATTTCGCGCCTTTATTTAGTTGAGAGAAAATCGATTGCGTTGTATGCATCTAGCATGTGGAAGACACGTTTACCAATTCTCTAGACATGAGAAACACCTTAGTTGACCTTGTAAATTGTAGGGATGATTTGGAATCTGCTGCATCACCAGCATTGGTATTTGTGAGTGGAAATACGTTTTCTCTATTTTAGTCAGTGGTTTAGAGCACACCCCACCTAGCTAAAGTTTCAGGTTTGTAGAGAAATAATTTCCAGTCTATATCTTCTGAATTATGTTATGCGAGTGATCGGCAAGATCCTGCTGTGTGCTTGATATCTATAAGTACTGCGAAAATAGTATTATATTATGGAAAACCATGCAAAGATAAACATGTTCTTATAATCCCAGCGTCTGGAAATTTGTGTAGAATAGCGAGCAGGCAAGCAGGTCTGGACCAGAAACAGTAACGCGTTTGTGTCGAGGTGAAACGAGTCCGAATTTGTAGAACAGTTCTGAGAGTGACTTCAGCCCACTGAGGTCACTCTGGTCACCTGTCTGGAGTGGATGACCACCAACCTCACAGGGAAATATCTAATACCACAAGTATATCTACTGTGCTTTCTGTCTTCACGGTATATGTACAAATGATGTAAAAGGGGCGATTTTTGCATGGCATAGGGTACGAATTGTATGTTTACTACATTGATACGGTATGTGGTGATATATTGATTGGTTGGAGATCCGTTTCACGCTCTAATATTCAAGCTCCTGTCCTCAGTGGATGAGCAGTAAAATTGAGCAAGAACTTTTCAGTATTTGACGATATGTAGGGGCGCTTTGCAATGTTTAATTGATGGTGCAATATGGCGATCTGTTTAAAACAGTTTGTTTTTTTGCCACAGAGAGCCTTCTCTGCAGAAGGAAAGAAAAGGCGGATGGTGCTTCCACACCTGTGGCATCAGTAATTCACCGGGTAAATTCGAAAAGAGCCAATCACAATGCCCATTTCATTCACAAGACATCCTTTAAGCTGGGATATAGGAGTTTCTACATAGCTGTGAGGACGTTTGTGTGTGTTAAACGCAGGAAGGGTAGCACAAGATGGATGGGCTGCCATGTTCGGACCACAAGGATGAATGGATTAGATGTTATTCTGCGCTATTTTCGTAAACAGGTTCTGTTAGGGCAAGAATTTCCATGCATACAAGTGGAGGCATCACGAAAACTCCTACAAAACCTCATGTTAAGTATTTCTGGGACACTATGGAATTTCCTACAGTTCGACTTGGTTACTGTTGTAGATAGCCCTACAGCTTCAGTATAACATTGAGAACGTTGCTAGATGCGCTTGCAATGGTATGTAGCTATGCATGGCGATGTGTCAGCCACACATCATTCATCGTCCATTAGAATCACTAGGGAGAAAGCAGCTTGTGCTATTCTGGAACGGATTTCTGCAGTGTCACTTGGCAATTAGCTTTTCGCCGGACCGCAGGTAGAGGGGAGGTTCACACCAGCAGTGGTGAACACATGCGCCCTCCTCCCAATTTGGTGCATCTGCACTCTGCAACTACGTAATCACTCCCATCCAGTCGCGTCATCGACGGCGCCTAGGTGATCACTTATTTCGAGAGGAAGGTCTGAGGCGTCAAGTATGAAGCGGATGCCACCACTTCATGCTTGAGGGACCCGAATGGGCACCTGTGCATGGCTTGGCGGTTGACAGCTGCGTCACTTCGAGGGGGCTGCCACTAGCCTCCTGTGTGGTCCAGTGGACAGGGGGCGGCAGGCAGTGCCTGCATAAGTTGTTTGCTTGTCTGCTGCATTATTTTGCGTGCAGGTCTGTAGGCTGTGCTATGCGTTATTTGGCCAGTTTACGATTCAGTTTCGCGTCTGCACATCACTGTGCTGCATTATTTGTGAGGAGTTTCCATATCTGTATTGAAATTATTTGGGTAAATTAGGAGTTGTTCACGTGTCTGCAGAGCGTTATTTAGTAGTAGATGATAATTAATTGAAACCCTCAGCTGCCGAAAGGTGTTGTTGATATACCTTGATGTGGACAGCTGATATTGTTTGCCCTGACCAGGACTCGAACCCGGGATCTTCTGCTTACATGGCAGATGCTCTATCCATCTGAGCCACTGAGGGCAAAGATAAATAGCATGACTGCAGGGACTTATCTCTTGCATGCATCCCATGAGACCCACATTGCCAAGTGTTCACAATCTACGTATGTAATGTACCTAATAGATATTTACCCATCCACTCATTACTCGAGCCAACTAAGGTGATGATTCCTGTAAGAGTTAGAGCAACCTGTGCACATTCACACAGACGAAGGTCAATGGCTGGGTAGCCTTTAACTATATATGAAGATGGTAACTGTTCTGTAAAGAACAGATACCACTGATGACCGTGCAGCTTATCTAGAATGAATGATGATTAATTATCCAAGTACTCCAAGTGACCTATCTTCCCACCATTTTCTTAGGCTAGTAGAGATAACCATGGTGTATTGCATTATCCTGATAGAATTTGCACTTCCCGCCATTTTCTAGGGGAGGGGGTTAGGTTAGTGGAGGTAGCCCAATCGAACTACCTTCCTGCCAAAATTCAAACTTCCCACTAAAATCCGCCATCTTGATGACGTCATGGCTGCCATCTTGGATGACATTGTAAGGTGTCAGGCAAATCCAACACCTTCCATGAAAACCCTGACATGATAAGCAAATCCAGTAGTATGTCATATAGTTCCAAATAAATCGTGACATTAAATTAACCAAAGTAATACGAGTAACGAGTGAGCAAATGGAATACCACAGACAAACAGAAGAATTCCTAAATGCATGCCATACCTTCCCGCCATGAGACAGACGCAGTTCCGAGAGGAGAAACGAGAACAGAAGCCGAGAGCAGAACAGTGTTAAGCTAGAAGGCCCTACGATAATGGACGGACACCCACGTCGCCAGCTAACCACCAGGACCATCCCCCAGCCCATGTTAAAAGCTAGAGCCCTCCAGAAGAACAGTAATAGATCTTACGATAACACAAAAATGGCCACACCAGCCGCAAGTTTTAGCGTGAGACTTTTTCGCGTCTCTGTTACGTTGAAAACGTTAAAAACATTGCCCCACCACGAAAAGTAACCGCCAGGACTACCCCCCAGCCCATGTTAAAAGATAGAGCCCTCCAGAAGAACAGTATAGATCTTATGATAACACTAAAAGGGCCACACCAGCTGCAAGTTTCAGTTTGAGACTTTTTCGCGTCTCTGTTACGTTGCAAACTTTAAAAACATCGCCCCATCACAAAAAGTATAACGTTTCTCATTGGATAGACAGAATTTTTGTAGGCGGAGCTTAAGGTTATCATTGAGACCCTGATTGCTCAGATGAAAACACAGCCAGATAGTTTTTTTTAAACCAACTTCGGTAAATTGTAGTAAGGAGAAGTTAGGAAAGAGTTGCTCCCGAGTCGGCGAGGTGCGGGGAGCTGTGCCATCTGCCGCCCCGTGATGAACACCGACAAGGTAATGAACGCACGCGATGCCACATTTTTGAGTGCATAAGGCTTCACTCAGAACTGCAGAAGTCTCATCTGTTACATCTCCTTTTTACGTAATACTAGTGTCGATCGTCAATTAAAATTCATGGTATTCACATTTGCTATGTAAGTTAAAATCTGAAACGCGATGATTTTTCTGTTATATAGTTATTGAGAAGCCACATCAGCCACTGTAATTTACGACAAGTTAGATAAGTAATTAAAGATAATTGAGGGTCACTGTAGACCATTTTGATAGTTTTCTCTTTTGTGAAACTTAATTTAAACCTAGATTATAGATGTGATATGGCATAGGTCATCCTTCAATCCATTGTAGAACTTGGAAACCCATTCAGGGAATATTCGTTCAGATTTTTGTAGAACGCAGTTGGTTTTTATCATCCTGTATTAAAATGTTTCCTTTTATCAATAGTGCAATTTATAAACAATGTTTAGTGAGTAGAATAAAATTTTCAATGGTAAACTTAACTGCTTTTTCGACGTTATTTTACCAGATAACTAAAAATAGGAAAGCCTTGAACCCCTTCCACTAAATTTTGTCCGCCCCTCGTGGTCTCGCGGTAGCGTTCTCGCTTCCCGAGCACGGGGTCCTGGGTTCGATTCCCGGCGGGGTCAGCGATTTTTCCTGCCTCGAGACGACTGGGTGTTGTTGTGTCGTCTTCATCATCATCATTCATCCCCATTACGGTCGGAGGAAGGCAACGGCAAACCATCTCCATTAGGACCTTGCCTAGTAAGGCGTAGAGATGGGCAAAACTGTTCTTTTCACAGATTGGATCAGAACTGTTCACTCCCTGAAATGAATTAGCTCTTTTTCATGACTCGCCACTCATTTACAATAGAAAATAAATGGAAGGCACATTGCCCTTTAAACTTGGTTTATTCCAGTACTATACCTGTATTTTGATCTTATTTGATATTATTTTGAAGTAACACACATAATGAGTAAGAATTTTGTATTGTTTATTGAAATTTCCACGATATGACAAAGTTTTTGATTATTGATGTATTTTGCACTATCGTGGTTTTTTGGGTGATCGGAAAATGTTGTAACTTGAGATTTACATTAACAATATATTTGGCTATACTGTATTAAAATTTCATTAACCTCATACAAATACATCGCAAGCCATATATTTTTAAAGTGAACGTTTCCTTCCGAAGACGCCTAAAATCGCAAAATCCGTACCAGAATAAGAAAAAATATATAAATTTGACTGTAAAACGAAAGTGCTGCATATAGCCTTACGCAGAATAAAACAAGGAAAATATTGGTGTATCACATTTTGCGATACGTTTATCAGTTCGCTCGTAATTAAAGCGTAAATTCGAGTGTCCATAATAAAAATCCTATGGTAAGAGGAGTCATCAGGAACCTAATCTAATCAGTTTAAACAAATAAAAATAAAATAAAAACGATTGATGTATACATAACATAATAATGTAATATACATAGCGGTATTACTACGAAGAACAATATCCAGTGGGGACGAACTCCGATGCAGAGGCGCTGAGTCGAGCAGGTCGAGCCGCGAGCTGTATTACTGCATGAGCTGAGACTGCAGAGACCAGAGTGACACCTGAGTCGCTTTGCTCAACGCTCTGGCTAGAGTCGAGACGGTGGGGTGAGCGTTGAGCGGGCGAGTTCCGAGGCTGGGGGAAGCGGTGAACTCACCTGCTCGGAGCCAAATCGTCCATTCCCTTGCGAGCAGGTTTTTGCAAGTAGTTCCTATGTTATCCGCTAGGTGGCTCTCTGTCCTGTTGCTCGCATCAACTGCCCAGAGGGCAGGACGTGCGACTGAAACGATCGCCGACAGAGTGCGATGCGAAGTTAACCTGCGCCAGACACTGCACACGGCAGACGACGCACAGAGACGGCACGGCATATGTGAAACAAAATCCTATGGGGCACTGCACAATGCAGGCAGCCAAGGTAGAAGCAGGGCAGAGGCCGGCGCTGGCTGTGTTGTGTGGCGTGCACTGTGCTCTGACCAGCAGAGGCGCTGCTGATATGCTCCGTCTCTCTCTCTCTCTCTCTGCCGTGGGAAACGTTTGGAGCTACCGTTCTTTTTTTCTGAATCACTGATTGTTCATTCCTTTGAAAGATTCAACTCTATGAATTAGTTCAAGAGCGGATCCCCCATCTCTAGTAAGGCGTTGCGGGTCTCCCGCATTGTTCCCCTACGCTCTGTAAAGAAGCATGGGACTTCATTTCATTCACAAGATTCTTTTACAGGGAGTGCAGTGGAGCTGACACTGAAATCATTAAGTACTTGGTTATATCATCGCTAGTCTCACTGATCTCTTCTGAACTCTACATGTCATGTGTGGTCTGGCGTCTCCTTACCAGCAACAGGTCCCAGGTTCAAACTAGTCAATTCCCTAAAACACACGCTCAGAGCGTCGTTGCGCGAAAGTGGTAGGGAGACACGACTTAGAACAAACAGACACCACACAGAATGTTAAAACGTCATCGCGGCCATCTGGGATAACAGTAGTTTGGTGTGGGGCCACCCTTGTCCCAATACTCACGTGACATATGAAACAGAATTACAAGAGTAAAACAGGGGTCCCTGTCGTTTGAACGTACAGTCATTCATTTTCGACTTACATAGCATTTTGTACAGAGCAAGGAAAATGCTGGTGATAGCACAAATGGTACTGGATTCGCTTGACGTATTGTCCAAGGTGCTGTGATTTTGTTGATATCCGCTTGGCCCATTCCAGGTGGGCTTTAACCAACACTGAAGAATACTCAATATTGAAGAACATTCAGTATAATGTCGTTTATTGAAACTGAACTACACTTCTCGAAATATCACTATATATGCACAAAGAAAACAAATAACATGTAGATGACTATTCATCAAGAGCATCGGTGAGGTCCTTCGGAGCTGGTCGTAACTCGGCGAGGAACTGGCTGTATTGTTTTTTTTTTTTTTTTCTTTATTGAATTTCAATTCCCCCCGAAGGGGGCGGGCTGGCAGCAGCTTAGTATGCCGCTCTTCAGCCTACCGACTTTGTGAGAAAGATGAAGAGAATAAATAATAAAAACAGGCGATAAAATCGGATACTTTTTTTTCTGGCTGTACTGCTGTCTGTGAGGCGACCTCTGCAGAAAAAGGTTCACATTAGTCTCTAGCAAGTTCTGTTTATTTTGAAGAACTGTTTTCCTCTTGGTTGCGCCTGCAAGTGCTTGTGTATGTTATATGGGACAAAGGGGTGTCTTGAGTGTAGTCCGCCTGGCAGGGGCCGTCTGTGGCAGACGTAACAAACACATGTACCGTATGCGTGCTCAAGCATCAACAGTGATGATTTACAGTTGGGCCCAATTTCCTGTGAGATGCACAGAGTACTGCGCTCTGGACTCCTGCTAATCAATTCCAGGACAGTGATTGATGTTCTACATCTACATACATCTACATACATACTCCGCAATCCACCATAAGGTGTGTTGCGGAGGGTGCCTCGTACCACAACTAGCATCTTCTCTCCCTGTTCCACTCCCAAAGAGAACGAGGGAAAATTGACTGCCTATATGCCTCTGAATGAGCCCTAATCTCTCTTACCATACCTTTGTGGTCTTTCCGCGAAATATAACTTGGCGGCAGTAAAACTGTACTGCAGTCAGCCTCAAATGCTGGTTCTCTAAATTTCCTCAGTAGCGATTCACGAAAAGAACGCCTCCTTTCCTCCAGAGACACCCACCCGAGTTCCTGAAGCATTTACCGGTGACACATCTAGCAGCCCGCCTTTGAATTGCTACTACTGTATGTCCTCCCTCAATCCGACATGATAGGGATCCCAAACGCTCGAGCAGTACTCAAGAATAGGTCGTATTAGTGTTTTATAAGTGGTCTCCTTTACAGATGAACCACATCTTCCCAAAATTCTACCAATCAACCGAAGACGACTATCCGCCTTCCCCACAACTGCCATTACATGCTTGTCCCACTTCATATCGCTCTGCAATATTACGCCGCCATATTTAATCGACGTGACTGTGTCAAGCACTACACTACTAATGGAGTATTCAAACATTACAGGACTCTTTTTCCTATTCATCTTCATTAATTTACAGTTATCTATATTTAGAGTTAGCTGCCATTCTTTACACCAATCAAAAATCCTGTCCAAGTCATCTTGTATCCTCCTAGAGTCACTCTTCGACGACACCTTGTCGTACAACACAGCATCATCAGCAAACAGCCGCACATTGCTATCCACCCTATCCAAAAGATCATTTATGTAGATTGAAAACAACAGCCGACCTACCACACTTCTCCGGGGAACTCCAGATGGTACCCTCACCTCCGATTAACACTCACCATCGAGGACAACGTACTGGGTTCTATTACTTAAGAAGTCTTCGAGCCACTCACATATTTGGGAGCCAATCCCATATGCTCGTACCTTAGTTAGGAGTCTGCAGTGGGGCACCGAGTCAAACGCTTTCCGGAAGTCTAGGAACATGCATCCGTCTGATACTCTTCATTCATGGTTCGCAAGATATCATGTGAAAAAAGGGCGAGTTGCGTTCCGCAGGAGCGATGATTTCTAATGCCGTGCTGATGCATGGACAGCAACTTCTCTGTCTCAAGGAAATTCATTATAATCGAACTGAGAATATGTTCGAGAATCCTGCAACAAACCGATGTTAACGATATTGGTCTGTAATTTTGAGGATCCGTCATTCTACCCTTCTTATATACAGGCGTCACCTGCGCTTTTTTCCAGTCGCTCGGGACTTTACGTTGGGCAAGAGATTCGCGATAAATGCAAGCTAAGTAATGAGCCAATGCAGTAGAGTACTCTCTGTAAAACCGAATTGGAATCCCATCAGCACCTGGCGATTTATTAATTTTCAACACATTCAGCTGCTTCACAACCCCAGGGATGTCTATCACTATGTCCTCCATACGGGAATCTGTACGAGACTGAAACGGTGGTGCCGGACGAGGTGGCCGAGCGGTTCTAGGCGCTATAGTCCGGAACCACGCGACCGCTACGGTCGCAGGTTCGAATCCTGCCTCGGGCATGGATGTGTGTGATGTCCTTAGGTTAGATAGGTTTAAGTAGTTCTACGTTCTAGGGGACTGATGACCTCAGAAGTTAAGTCCCATAGTGCTCAGAGCCATTTGAACCATTTTCAAACGGCGGTATGGTTGTACGATCCTCCTGCGTGAAAGATTTCTCATATGCTAAATTTAAAATTTCAGCTTATTTTTGCTGTCTTCCGTTGCCAGGCTAGACTGATCAGTGAGTGACTGGACGGAAGCCTTCGACCCGCTTACCGATTTTACGTAAGGCCAGAATTTCATTGGGTTTTCAGCAAGATCTTTTACTAAGGTATGACAGTGGTAGTGGTTGTATGCTTCGCGCATCGCTCTTCTTACAGCAACACGAATCTCTATTAACTTTTGCCTGTCCTCATTCTCCCGATCTTTCCTTTACCGCGAGTGCAACTGTCTTTGCTTCCTGAGCATTCTCCGAATTGCGCTGTTAAACCACTTTGGGTCTTTTCCGTCCGTAACCCACTTTTTCGGCACATACTTGTCCAATGCGTGATTTACAATGTGTTTAAAATTTGCCCATAATACTTCCACGTCCATTGTACCAGAATTAAATGAAGTCGTTCATTTACTAAGTGGGATGGTAACAACTGCTTATGTGCTCTTTTTAGTAAGAATACTCTCCTAGTCTTCTTGATCGACTTTTTAATTTTCGTAACCATAGTCGTAATGACAACATCATGATCACTAATCCCTGTCTCAACACTGACACCGTCGATGAGGTCTGGTCTGTTCGTGGCTACCAGATCTAAAATATTTCCATTACCCGTTGGCTGTCGATTTAGCTGCTCAAGACAGTTTTCGGATAATGTGTTCAAAATTAATTCCCACGACGGCTTGTCTGTACCACCTGTAATGAATCCATAGACATCCCAGTCTATACTAGGTAGGTTGAAGTCGCCTCCGACTAATATAGCATGATCCAGGTATTTCTACGATACAGAGTGTCGACTCCCTTTGAATGATTATAGAACTGTCACGGTGGAACCTGGTGGTCGATAATAACACCAAACAATTAACTTTATTTCTCCTAGCCCTGTTAAACGAGTCCAGATAACTTCACAATTACACTCTACTTCGACCTCAGTAGACACAATATTTTTGTCAACTGCAATGAAGACACCACCTCCTACGGTGTCTAATATGTATTTCCGATACACGTTCCAACCCTCACTAAATATTTCAGAACTTCCTATCTCAGGGTTCAGCCAGGTATGAGTCCCGAGAATAATTTGCGAGCCACACGATTCCTGGAGGGCAGTAAATTCAGGAACTTTATTCCGAACGCTCTGAAAATTTACTGCTAATATCTTGATAGCTGAAGTGTCTTTACACTGAGAGCGTCCTGATTTCCCTGCCTGCACGTCGACTGGTGAGTGTTCATCAGGACACCTCGCACTACTGCCTAGCCTAAAAAACCCCCATGTGGACGCCACAAGTACTCTGCTGCCCGAGTAGCCGCTTCCTTTGTGTAGTGCATCCATGACCTATCTAGGGGCATCCTACAATTATTCCCCACCCAGTGGCGCAAGTCTAGAAATCTGCAGCCAAGACCGTCACAGAGTCGACGAAGCCTCTGGTTGAGACCCTCCACTTGGCTCCAAATCAAAAGACCCCTATCCACTCTGGGAACGATGCTGCAAATAGAGAGCTCTGCTTGCACCCCACGTACGAGGCCAGCGGTCTTGACCAAATCCGCCAGCCGCCTGTACGAACTGAGGATCGCCTCAGAACCCAAGCGACAGGCATCATTGGTGCCGACGTGAACAACTACTTGCAGACGACTGCACCCCGTTCGCTCGATAGCCGCAGGCAAGGCCACCTCCACATCTCAGATGAGGCCCCCGGCAGGCAAACCGTGTGCACGTTGGATTTCTTTCCAGCCCTGTACACTATTTCCCTAATGGGTTCCATCACTCGCCTAACGTTGGAGCTCCCAATAACCAGCAAGCCTTTGCCCCCGTGTGCCTGCTCGGGCCCTGCTGAAGGAGCGGCCACCTGCCCACTGACAGGATGAACGGGCGAGGCCAGCCGGCCAGCCTCCACATTGGCCCTCCGCCTCGAGCGACGCGAACGTGTTGCAGTCCACCACTCACCCTGAGTTGAGGGCGGCCCCAACGCGCCGGGTACAATAGAAGGTGCCTCGGCGGCTGAGTCAGCGGACGCAGCAAGTGACACCTGGGGTGTCTCAAGCGACGCGCCAGATCCTCCGCCGTCGCTGCACCTCGAGGCAGCAGCCTGAAGGCGGCTGACCGTGGCCAACAGCACGCTCAGCTGCTCGCGAACAGCGGCCAGTTCCTCCTGCGCCCGCACACAGCACGCACACACCCTATCCATCCCACTGCTAATATCTGGACGTATAGAGTTGCGACAAATAGAACAGCAATATGCGATTGTACAGTTGCGTCACCAGCGCGATTGAGCTGCGATATATGAACAATTACTTACGAACTAAGCAATCAAATGACCACGACTACGCCACTATACAGATATTACAAAGCGATCCTACCCATGTCTTAGTACAAATGACAACCGCCTACGCGATGTTACACTCTACCGTTATTAAAATTTGATACTACCCCTTTCTAATTCGAAAATACGCAAAGATCCGAAAATTTCACCACGAAAGCTCACAAACACAAAAAGTAATTTGAATTAAACCTGCGGAACTAATACGAAAAACTAAATATACGACTAGTTTCTGCTACTGCTGCTCGCACACGTCACTCTGCAAGCACAGATGAAACTGCACTGGCCTCTGTCTGCTGCTAACTGACTCTACGAAATAAACAGAAAGCACTGGTTGTCCAAAACAAACAACTGACTAACGACTCCGCGAATTTAGACTTTACAGCTGTCAATAAGTAATATTACTCCTCTCAAATACGAGAATACGAAAGGATTTTATGTAATTAAATACGCAAGCGTACAAACACTCGGAAAGAAATTAAGAATCAAACTACGAAACAAATATGAAAACTAAATATGCGACTCGCTACTGCACTGCCGCTGCATTGATGTAGCTTCCTTTGTCGTCCAACTTTCAGTTTGTCGAGCCAGAATCACACAGCACTGTGAGTAACGGGTGGTCGGTCTGGATGCCCCCTGCAATATCACTGGTGCTCCTCTCTCCTGATATCAGGACGATCTCAGTGCGTTCGACGTATGATAAAGTCATCAGCTTTCACGTCACCTGCAAGGGAAATAACATCGGTCGTAACTTGAAAATGAGTAAATCTATTCACAAGTGAAATGTTTTTCTCGTGGAATTCTCTGTATGTTCGGAATGTCACATATCCCCTTCCCTTTTGAAAATTACGGGTTGCATCCAAGTTGGCGGCTTCCAAAGTGGTGCCACGACGCTTACAGCATTATTCTTCGCCTTCATTTCATCTGATTTTTCTTTAGCAAACCATAATTTCTGGTTGTGTTCACTATAGTACTCTTCTTTAACAAAGTGAATACCACCAGTGGCTTCGTCAGTTTCACTTGGCTGTTTCATAATTTTTCAAGCTGTTTGCCGCCTAGTAATATTAGATAGTAACATTACAGTTTTAAATTTTGTGTGTTATATCAACTGCCAGTCCTTCAGAAGCAAGACAAGGATTGCGTACCGAAGCGTACGTAAAAGTCTAGAGACTGGATTAACAAAAAAATAAAAAAATAAAGAAATGTTAAGGCGATAGTTTTAATTCATTAGGTGTTCTACCTTCATTTGAGCGCAATGAACAGAACCTGCACACAACCACGTGAAACTGTCAGGAAAGTCTTTAGTTGGGATGTCGTACAACTCGTGCGTCATATTGGCTTGAATTTCGGTAATGACGTCAAACTGTTGCTCTTCATGCGAATTTCGGCACTTCTTGTTTTGTGTTACGTTCGTATTGATAACACCTAGTTTCGTCAGGCTTTCCCATGAAAGAACTGTTTGCGTTTTGCATATTAATCAACTCGTGACAGGAGTCTACACGTCGTTGTTTATGTTGGGGAGTCCAGGTGTGCAGAACAAACTTTGAACACACTGTTCTCTGGCTCAAGAAAAATGTCTTTAACATTCGATAGAAAGGCTACTCCTTTGCGGTTTGTGACACAACAACATTGAGGGACCATGGGCGCACATGGGTGCACGTCTACTGTCGAACATGGCTGCTCTCCACTAACTGGTGAAATTCACATCTGTAATTTAGAGTTGTTAGTTCATGCTGCCATTGTAGTTATTCAGAGCTTTATACCGGGGAAAACAAAAGGGTAATACGTGTTAAAGGGAAATATATGAACCATCTTCGTTTTGCTGATGGCGCTGTACAGACCGCTCTTCAGCAACGAACAGAACCATCTAACAGAACTAGTTTGAAAGTAGGCACGAAAATCGATTACAACAAGACAAATTAAGTGTCGGAAAGAAAATGTTATAGCCCCAAGAAAAGATTTTGATACATTAGCTCAACTTCATTTTTTTAGTAAGACGTTTATGTGTGAACATAGCTGTAAATGGTAGTGCAACCAAAGTACTGTGCACTAATTATGGTAGACATTGTAATTTAAAAAGATTAAAGACCGTGGCTTTGGATACAGAAACGACTGAGCAACTGTTGTCGCAAAGCAGATGACGATAGGATATCGAAACCAAAAATGGACTCTAGTACATTTGATAAAAGATCACCTGATAGATCAAAATAGATGCAGAAGGGCTAGTTAACCAAACAAGACAAGTAACAGAGATATTTCAAAGAGGATGTACAGGCAGAAGCCTATTACATGACAAAAGAAGACTAATTTCACATGTTCAGTTTAACAGTTAACCACGCAATGAATGAAACTGTTACGTACTATCCCTTAGGAGTCGGTAATGGTACGAAACACAGATGTCAAGTGCGATTAGATCTGACAAGTGCGTGCTTTTTGTGGTAGTTATATTTCACCGATGTTTTGTCTTTGGTTATCTACAACGGGCTCGTCGAACGAACGACCCTATTGCGACGCGGATTATCGATTTGCTGCGCACACAGTTCAGTATCTGCGGCAGCGAAATAGTTTACGGCACGATAGAACTAATGAACAATCAATATCTACTCTCGTAACTATCGTTATAGAATAGTATATTCTATTTACAGTTGTTCATAATACTAAGCAACTTTTTCTCACCCACCGGACGTGTTTGCAGTTGGTGCATAAATTCTTAAAGAGGTCTAAGAAATTACTACAAATTAGTTTCTGAAATACTAATGTTCATAGTTGTTCCTTCATTTGTACACGCTTCCTTTCTTTACATTTTCCGATCTCTTATGACGGTGCGCAACAAGTTAGTCGAAGTGCTTCCAGCTCTACCTCGGTATTATGTGTTTTTAATGTCTTTTATTACAGCACTGCTACGTCGGATAGGTGTTGCACAGGAAGTGAAGTGTTTTTTATTCGGTAACTGCACAGTTCTTCCCCACATAATGGTACTGCTTCCTTTAGGTAAAACTGAATGCATTTACATCTACATCTGCATATCTTCGCCACAAGCCACCTTCCCTGTGTAGCGAAGGGTACTTTCGGTAACATTCCAGCCCCAGCTCCTATTTCCGGTTCCATTTATGAATGGTGCTTCGGAAGGAAAATTGTCTTTCAGGCTCCGGGTGAGTTTTAATTTTTTCGTCGTGCTCGTTACGTAGAATGTTTGTAGGAGGAAGAAATATGTTGTATAATTCTTATTGGAACGCAAGCCGTTTGAATTTTAACCGTAAATCTCTCTGTTATGTACCAAAATTTTGTTGCAGCATTTGGTGTTGGAGTTCAATGAGGATCTCTGAACACTATCGCACTTACTGAACGACCTTCTTTTCATTTGCTTACGAGTCATATTTTAATGAGTCGTTATTATCAATTGCACTGACTGGCGATTCTCTCGGGCCTTGGTAGAATATTTTATACATTATGGACGAATCACACGGAACATTGTTGTTAAATTCCACAGTAACTATTATTTGTTTCAGGTACTTGATGATGGCGTAACAGCCGAAAATCGGTTCGTGAAAGAGATAATAAATATTTTAGTATATTAAACCGGTGTTGTGTGTGTTTCATTCAAAATTGTTAGTATTGCTTTTTCTTTGCATTGTGTTAATAATCCTGAGCATTTTGGCGAGGGCAAGGGAGATGAGTCGATTCATCGAGACAGGCATAGAAACTTCTGTTGATATTGCTCTCTGGTGGCCTGTCGGGTGCAGTCGTTTACGTAACTCGATATTTCGACACCGTACCTTGCTGTCATCTGCAGATAACACCCGTAAAACGAAAATCTTTGCTACATCGTCCTCCCATCCGTACCCGGTCCCAAGGACCGTCGGGTCCCGATGAGCACGGAAGTCGTTCTGCGATTTCACTTGGCTGGACGCTGGGTTCAACATTTGAATGAGAGTGAAGCCACTGTTTCTTTTTATCAAGCCCTTGGCCACTAGCTCTTCAAGAGCTACCTTTAGAACACAGTACCAAAACGACGAGGTCTTCCTTAGCACATCCGTTTCTCCATATTTCATTGAATCCCCTGTAGCTGTTAAGTGTTCCACAACATAGAATTTCATTGATTGCTTGAGTTCGTTGTGTCTCCTCTGCTCCTATCACCTTTCTTCTGTCCGTACAGTCTGCCAGATGTATACCTTACCGCATTTGTAAGGAATACGTTAGACATCCGGTTTACGTAAAACTAAGTCATATTTCATCGTACCCAATTGTGCACGTGTTTTCCGAGGTGATCGGTAGGCGCATGGAATTTGATGACGAGACGTGATTCAGCCAATTTTGTTTCATACCTTGCCAGCGTACTGCAGGTACGCCATTGTCTGATCTTCCTTGTCGTGTTCAATTTTTAAGTCTGTAACCTGTGACAGAAATCACGTCTGATGTTCCTCCCGCCGTACCCGTTCTTTCTGAATACGTTCTTACGGTGGTTCGGCATCCTCGGTAGGCTTTCATTGTATGATATTACTTTATGGACCTGTGTACGTAGCACGCACTGACACGGTGCAGCATGATTGCAGCTGGAGGACTGGAGATACAAATCAGCAGGAGTGGCTTTCCTATGTGCTACAGTGACGTCCATTCAGTACTAGGACGTCCAAGAAGAGGAGTTCCCATTCTCTTTTACCCCAATAGCGAATCTGATACTGAGGTGCAGAGTTTCTTTGTTGGAGACTCTGCTGAGGTGTTCCACTCCCGTGTGGCCACACCACAAGTATGCAATTAATATATCAGAAAGAGTATTTTGGCTTCAGCGCAGCTTTCTCCTGAGCTCTGTCTTCGAAATACTCCAAGAATAAGCTTACCACAACCTGTAACAGAAGTCACCCCGTGAAGATGACATCCTTTTGTCTCTGTAGTCGTCACCGAAGAGAGAAAATGTACACTATGTGCCCAAAAGTATCCGGACTCCTCTAAAAACATACGTTTTTCATAGTACGTTTATTGTGCTACCTCTTACCTCCCTTTTCTGTTCCAGTCGCGTATGGTTCTCGGGAAGAACGACTGTCTGAAAGCCTCCGTGCGCGCTCGAATCTCTCTAATTTTACATTCCTCGGGAGGTATAAGTAGGGGGAAGCAATATATTCGATACCTCATCCAGAAACGCACCCTCTCGAAACCTTTCGAGCAAGCTACACCGCGATGCAGAGCGCCTCTCTTGCAGAGTCTGCCACTTGAGTTTGCTAAACATCTCCGTAACGCTATCACGCCTATCAAATAACCCTGTGACGAAACGCGCCGCTCTTCTTTGGATCTTCTCTATCTCCTCCGTCAACCCGACCTGGTACGGATCCCACACTGACGAGCAATACTCAAGTATAGGTCGAACGAGTGTTTTGTATGCCATCTCCTTTGTTGATGGACTACATTTTCTAAGGACTCTCCCAATGAATCTAAACCTGGCACCCGCCTTACCAACAATTAATTGTACGAGTATATGATCATTCCACTTCAAATCGTTCCGCATGCATACTCCCAGATATTTTACAGAAGTAACTGCTACCAGTGTTTGTTCCGCTATCATATAATCATACAATAGAGGATCCTTCTTTCTATGTATTCGAAATACGTTACATTTGTCTATGTTAAGGGTCAGTTGCCACTCCCTGCACCAAGTGCCTATCCGCTGCGGATCTTCCTGCATTTTGCTACAATTTTCTAATGCTGCAACTTCTCTGTATACTACAGCATCATCCGCGAAAAGCCGAATGGAACTTACGACACTATCTACTAGGTCATTTATATATATTGTGAAAAGCAATGGTCCCATAACACTCCCCTGTGGCACGCCAGAGGTTACTTTAACGTCTGTAGAGGTGTCTCCATTGATAACAACATGCTGTGTTCTGTTTGCTAAAAAATCTTCAATCCAGCCACACAGCTGGTCTGATATTCCGTAGGTTCTTACTTTGTTTATCAGGCGACAGTGCGGAACTGTATCGAATGCCTTCCGGAAGTCAAGGAAAATGGCATCTACCTGGGAGCCTGTATCTAATATTTTCTGGGTCTCATGAACACATAAAGCGAGTTGGGTCTCACACGATCGCTGTTTCCGGAATCCATGTTGATTCCTACAGAGTAGATTCTGGGTTTCCAAAAACGAGATGATACTCGAGCAAAAAACATGTTCTAAAATTCTACAACTGATCGACGTCAGAGATATAGGTCTATAGTTTTGCGCGACCCTTCTTGAAGACTGGGACTACCTGTGCTCTTTTCCAATCATTTGGAACCTTCCGTTCCTCTAGACTTGCGGTAAACGGCTGTTAGAAAGGGGGCAAGTTCTTTCGCGTACTCTGTGTAGAATGGAATTGGTATCCCGTCAGGTCCAGTGGACTTTCCTCTGTTGAGTGATTCCAGTTGCTATTCTATTCCTTGGACACTTATTTCGATGTCAGCCATTTTTTCGTTTGTGCGAGGATTTAGAGAAGGAACTGCAGTGCGGTCTTCCTCTGTGAAACAGCTTTGAAAAAGGTGTTTACTATTTCAGCTTTACGCGTGTCATCCTCTGCTTCAGTGCCATCATCATCCCGGAGTGTCTGGATATGCTGTTTCGAGCCACTTACTGATTTAACGTAAGACCAGAACTTCCTAGGATTTTCTGTCAAGTCGGTACATAGAATTTTACTTTCGAATTCACTGAACGCTTCACGCATAGCCCTCCTTACGCTAACTTTGACATCGTTTAGCTTCTGTTTGAGAGGTTTTGGCTGCGTTTAAAGTTGGAGTGAAGCTCTCTTTGCTTTCGCAGTAGTTTCCTAACTTTGTTGTTGAACCACGGTGGGTTTTTCCCGTCCCTCACATTTTTACTCGGCACGTACCTGTCTAAAACGCATTTTACGATTGCCTTAAACTTTTTCCATAAACACTCAATATTGGCAGTGTCGGAACAGAGATTTTCGTTTTGATCTGTTATGTAGTCTGAAATCTGCCTTCTATTACTCTTGCTAAACAGACAAACCTTCCTCCCTTTTTTTATATTCCTATTAACTTCCATATTCAGGGATGCTGCGATGGCCTCTTGATCACCGATTCCCTGTTCTGCACTTACAGAGTCGAAACGTTCGAGTCTGTTTGTTATCAGCAGGTCCAAGATGTTATCTCCGCGAGTCGGTTCTCTGTTTAATTGCTCGAGGTAATTTTCGGATAGTGCACTCAGTATAATGTCACTCGATGCTCTGTCCCTACCACCCGTCCTAAACATCTGAGTGTCCCAATCTATATCTGGTAAATTGAAATCTCCACCTAAGACTATAACATGCTATAGAGATATAGGTCTATAGTTCTGCACATCTGTTCGACGTCCCTTCTTGAAAACGGGGATGACCTGTGCCCTTTTCCAATCCTTTGGAGCGCTACGCTCTTCTAGAGACCTACGGTACACCGCTGCAAGAAGGTGGGCAAGTTCCTTCGCGTACTCTGAGTAAAATCGAACTGGTATCCCATCAGGTCCAGAGGCCTTTCCTCTTTTGAGCGATTTTAATTTTTTCTCTATCCCTCTGTCGTCTATTTCGATATCTACCATTTTGTCATCTGTGCAACACTCTAGAGAAGGAACTACAGTGCAGTCTTCCTCTGTAAAACAGCTTTGGAAAAAGACATTTAGTATTTCGGCCTTTAGTCTGTCATCCTCTGTTTCAGTACCATTTTGGTCACAGAGTGTCTGGACATTTTGTTTTGATCCACCTACCGCTTTGACATCAGACCAAAATTTCTTAGGATTTTCTGCCAAGTCATTACATAGTACTTTACTTTCGAATTCATTGAACGCCTCTCGCATAGCCCTCCTCACACTACATTTCGCTTCGCGTAATTTTTGTTTGTCTGCAAGGCTTTGGCAATATTTATGTTTGCTGTAAAGTTCCCTTTTCTTCCGCAGCAGTTTTCTAACTCGGTTGTTGTACCACGGTGGCTCTTTTCCATCTCTTACGATCTTGCTTGGCACATACTCATCTAACGCATATTGTACGATGTTTTTGAACTTTGTCCACTGATCCTCAACACTATCTGTACTTGAGACAAAACTTTTGTGTTGAGCCCTCAGGTATTCAGTAATCTGCTTTTTGTCACTTTTGCTAAACAGAGAAATCTTCCTACCTTTTTTAATATTTCTACTTACGGCTGAAATCATCGATGTAGTAACCGCTTTATGATCGCTGATTCCCTGTTCTGCGTTAACTGTTTCAAATAGTTTGGGTCCGTTTGTCACCAGAAGGTCTAATATGTTGTCGCCACGAGTCGGTTCTCTGTTTAACTGCTCATGGTAGTTTTCAGATAAAGCACTTAAAAAAATTCACTGGATTCTTTGTCCCTGCCACCCGTTATGAACGTTTGAGTCTCCCAGTCTATATCCGGCAAATTAAAATCTCCACCCAGAACTATAACATGGTGTGGAAATCTACTCTAAATATTTTCCAAATTATCCTTCAGGTGCTCAGCCACAACAGCTGCTGAGCCAGGGGGCCTATAGAGACATCGAATTACCATGTCTGACCCTGCTTTAACCGTGACCTTCACCCAAATTATTTCACATTTCGGATCTCCGTCAATTTCCTTCGATACTATTGCACTCCTTATCGCTATAAACACGCCTCCCCCTTCACTGCCCAGCCTGTCTCTGCGGTATACATTCCAATCTGAGTTTAGGATTTCATTACTGTTTACGTTTGGTTTCAGCCAACTTTCTGTCCCTAGTAATATATGGGCATTGTGACCGTTTATTAATGAGGGCATTTCTGGGTCGTCGGCTGCGAAGGCCCATCGTTAGGAGTGTTCGATGCATTGTGTGTTCATAGACACTTGTATTGTTCCCAGCATTTCAGTCTGATGTTAGTTCGTCCACATTGCATCGCCTGTCCTGTTTTACCAGGCTGCCCAGACTACGACGTCCGACATCTCTGATGAGGGGTGGCCACCCTACCCCACGACGTCTGGACGTGGTTTCATCTCGGTTTCGTCACGTGTGGAAGGCACTCACGAACAGCCAAAAAGTTGTGCATTTTCCGAAATGTTCGTGCCAAGCCTCCGGACAATCGCAGCCTGCCTTCGGTCAAACTCAGATAGCACGTCTTTCCAATTCTCTATACGGACTTCACGCTGACTCATACTACATGCATCGTGAGTGCGTCTAACTAGCAGTTATTCCTCGCCAGGTAACGCTGCTAACGCCTGGACGGGTTTATATTGGTAGTAGGTCGGTTTTCATAATTTTCTGCGTGGTCAGTCTGTATTCACATTAGGAGAACAGAAAACTGCTCATAGAAACTCATGCGACACAGAAATATAAATACTTCGTTTGAAACACAAATTAACGACTGAAGAGTGTGATATTCCACTTGAGCTACTTGCTAGTGGAAACCATCTGACCACTTCAAAAGCAGTTTATCATTTTACATACATTCCGAAGATATGCAGGGTGTAAATAAACTACGTATACAAGCTTTTAGAGTGCTTAGAGGAGATTATACGAAACTAAAAGACAGAGGTGCACCGTTTCTTCGCTTGGGATCTATGGATGTTTTAACATCAGGGACACTCTGAAACTGTGTTTTAGAAATGTTGCTGAAAACATCGTTCATTTGCATTACTGGCACTTGCTTGTTAAAATCATCTAAAATGCATAAAACAACCAGGTGTTTCACGAATAACAGCTGTAGCTTCACCAAAACGAGCAACCAGTTCGTCCGATATGTCTGTCTGCGTCTCGTACACATAGATGCCAGTTGTGCATATATGTAAACGTACGATATTTCCTGCAACAGCTCTGAAACAATATTTATCACAAGGCCGTTCGAACAGTGTCTCTGAAGATCACTAGCTTTAAAATCTTCATAGATCCTAGCGATGAAACTGTTTCCTGCGACGTTTTTACCACATAAAAAAAGTGTTTCTCTTTTATTTCCCATAAACGCTCAAAAATTTTGCACCCGTGATTTTTTCACACCCTTTATATAGCAAATAACATTATAAAGGTAACAATAAATATGTTCCATGACCTTAGTAAATGATCGAAAACGTCATCTACAAAACGTAGTCAATACTATTCTGAAAAAAAGGTAAAACCGGCATTAATAGCGAGTGGCACTGAAAGACAAAATGTTAGTAATCACGGACGGTTAACCATTTCTTTTAACCTGTATGTTAGGTATGTGCGTGACTTAACGATTTTCATGGAAACTGATTATACGCTGCGGTCCATCCTAATTACTTAGTGTCTTTCGCACTATGAACTGAAGCAACAATGCGCTAATTTTCAAGGTTGGTGTTACGTGTAACAGTGAAATCAACATATCGCTAGTCTGGCCTGCAAACTGACACGTCCTTGGTTCGAATACCGGCTGAACCATGGACATTCCCAGTCTGACTTTAATCTATCCTTCACCTCTCAACGAAGTGAGGAGTCGTCAGGAACGACACGTGGTTCGTATTTCACGTTAAACTGTATGTCCCGTGGAACAGGGTACAATATCTCGAGAAGCAGTTGCCGATGAGTAGTTACTGGCGCTTCACGAAATAGTTTACATCTAAAAACTATACTGTGCGAACCACTGAGAATTTCGTGTCTGACGGTACTTTCTGTTCCTTACGCTAAGAGTCCTTCTCGTTGCATCACTGATTGAGCCTAAGAAAAATGTGCGCTTCTACGCCGTTATCCGAGCTGTTGGTTGACTCATTTCATCTCCACTATTTATGCATGCTAGATACAAACAACGCTAGTAGTTTTTGGCCGGGAAGAAGATTCTTGAAGATTTCAAAGCAGGCTCTCGCGAGATGTATTGTGTCTTTATTCGAATGTCAGAGAGCTAAGACTTTCCAAGTTTCCCCTTACACTTTCCCACCAGTCACTCAAGTGTATATGTGACAATTCTGAGTACCCATCAGTGTATACATTCTACTCTGACATGTTACGAATCGCAAACCTCAGAGCCGTATTTACGTATGGGCCGTATAAAGGTTACATATACAAATTCTGTTTTAGATAAACTGCAGTTTCCCAGTGTCAAATAATGTTGTTTGTTTTCACAGGCGTTAGGCAGGGGCTTTTATTCTCAGTCGTTATGTGAGAATCATAGCAAGATTCAGTACACTTTCCTGCGATGTTTACATAACACGGCGATGTGTTTCGGAACTCAAGAAGCTCATTTTCGGTGTATCAATGTCCTAATTAGCCCACAACACTATTAAAACACAGGTATTAGCGGTTACAATATAAAATATGTTGGGAAAAAGTCTTCGTCTTACGTTACAACTATCCATTTCTGTGCCATCTGTCACTCCGATCACAGCTCTCTCTTGGACGTCGGTGTGCTTCCTCTTCTTCAATTGCTGACTCCGATCACGTTAACGTGCTACCATTCCTACATACTAGCGCCGCTCGGGGTAGCCGCGCGGTCTAGGCGCCTTTTCACGGTTCGCGCGGCTCCCCCCGTCGGGGTTCGAGTCCTCCCTCGGGCATGGGTGTGTATGTTGTTCTTAGTGTAAGTTACCTTAAGTTAGATTAAGTAATGTGTATTCCTAGAGAGCGATGACCATAGCAGTTTAGTCCCACAGCAACTTACCACTACCACCACCTACCTACTAGCCGTAACAACTGTACACCTCTTGCTTACCGAAGAACCATGAATGCGCGGCACTCGATAATCAGAAATTCTCCCTGCTAGTTACATCCTCATTGTTCGTTTTCAGAGGTCCCTTTAGAAGGTGCCGAGTTCTCTGACTACTCCTGTTTATCACATCTGTGAGGTACGATAGGTCCAAATACGGTTTTTTTTTTTTTGGAAAGATTCATTCAGTTTCCCGAGACCAAATCTTTTAAACGAAAGAAGATGGAAACTAGGGTTGAATTGTTGCTCATCGATCGAAACTAAAAGTTTACCTTGGAGCTAGCTGTAAGCTGCCGGTTCATACGGTTGCCAGTAGGGGGTCTCCCTTGTACAGCTAGCGTGTTCGTTCATTACCCAATTTGCGGCGAGCCGAAATGGCAATAACTAAAAAACGAAAGACAGTTTGCCTTCCCTGCTTCAACAAGTGCAATTCAGTGACAATTGTACGTAGTGATTTTCGTCAAGAGTGTGGCTTATCAGATGGATCGACTGTAAGATGCGTTCAGGATCTCGCACTGAACCACTGGCCTCCAGTGTCGCCTGCACTCGCAGAACGTAATTTTTTATGAGGTCCGTGGAAGATTTATCCTATGTTCCTCCCCTTCCGACAGCTATGAGTGAACTGTGACGCCGCATAGAAACATGAGCGAATGTAGGAACTCCAGAAATGCTCGTAAAAGTATTGAACGAGTTTGACTATGCTCCTGATGTTCGCCGTGTTTTCGATGGAGGGCGCATTAGCATTTGGGTGAAGATAAGAATTAAAATGAACCTAAAGTTTATGGTTAATCTTCCTGAAGCACGCTGTACGTACGTGTTAAGATATTCCTATAAAGTTGACAAAATCCAGCATTGGTATCCCCAATTGGCATGTTCAGGAAATTTTCGTGTTTACTTTCGTGGATAGCTATTTCGGGCTCCTGCAGAAGCTCACGCTGTTTGCTGTGTGGTATATCTCCAAGTGTTGCCCAGTTCTCCTTAACTGGTGACCAATTGTGTATACCTGATTAGCTAGTACTGAGTGGTGTATCTTGACGGTGTCCTGGTTCTTTTTGTATAAAGCCGCGATAATCCACTCCCTTTCTTCAGTAATCCTGTATACATCGTTTGTTATATAAACTCAGTTTCTCTAACCTAGACCTGTTATTTTCTGCTTCAAGTTTTGGGTTACATTTCTGTAAACTAATCATTTGAGAATTCCTTTTAACACTGTAGAACGTAAGGCTCGGTGCTATTCTTACGAATATTTTACCGCAGTACTGTATTACGATACTATATGGTTTTTCTGACCTATTTCTTTCCTTTCCTGGTAATTATTCCTGCACATTAGTTGGCTAACAGGGTTCACGTTAAAACCGTTATTAACTGCTGTTTTCTAAATGATATTCAATACAGTCTGTTCATCCCGACGCTAATTGGTACACTAGCTGCCCTGAGCACCGAGTTCTGGAAAACAGCTTCTTTATAAGCTTGTGGGACGAATAACTTACTTAAAATCACAGCATAATTCGTCATCAGTTTGCTAAAAATATCAGAAGTATACACAGTTCCATGGCTTCTCACGATTAGGCGTATATACTGAATGCTGGAATTTCATTAGTGCTCTATATTGAATTGAATGTCGTCATGACCATCATTAAATTTCCACACTAATTAGCCTACGTCACTTTCGCTCCCGTCTACAAGCGGTAGTGTCTCATCCGTGTAATGTCCATGAATCAACACCTTCATCCATTATCGAACTGTCAGATTTTGAAGCTGTCAAGTCTGTGATGAAAGTGTCTGCCATAGTAGTTGACAAACTGTACCCCATGGCTATTCCATTTATCTCAGTATAAAAATAATTATTGAAACTGAAACAGTTAAGATTTCTAAATAGTTAAAACAGATCTACAGACTCAGTTCATCGTTTCTTGAAACTTGAATCGCTTATTATGGACTATCTTGACTTTTTCTTTCATGGCGTCATTAGAATACAGGCTCTTGAAGACGAAAGAAACCAGTCAGGACGAATCAGTAATTAGCTTTTGTTTTATTTCATTGTTCAGGGCCATATAGTTGGTAACAAGCACGTAGTTTTTCTTAAGAAATCGCTTTAACATTGCAATTATTTTTAAAGTTAGTCGGTATATGTATGCATGCATGTGCCATCTCCAACGTGGAATCGTAATGTTGTGGAACAAGTCACTTTGTACACGATGATTTAGCTGCCCCTGCTGATGGGGCAATGCAACATGCAACACCTTCAAATACCATAAGCAAGATTTTAATATTCTCTCGCTCGCTATGACAAACTGTAAGTCCTGTAGTATAAATTAACAGGACTTTTTTGTAGGCGATTTGATGCATTTACATTTTGTGCTGGGTTCCGTATTCACTAGAGGCCGTAGTTTTCGACTTATTGAAGAAAAACGTACGAACATGACGTACAAACGCGTCTTATTTAAATAACTCGAAAACTGCTCTCCAGCGAAAACATATTCCTGTACATAATTTAACGACATTAAATGTCCTACGAAAAGGTTCTGTTCATTTTTTCTAGAGTACTAATAGTTTGCATGTAGGAGCGAGGTAATATGAAAATCTCTTGTCTGGTTTTTGAAAGCTCTGCGGTTTGCATGAAAACCATTTATTTGTAAGGGCAACTGAATCACCCTGTAAAGCATTAGTATAATTCTTATTTCGTATAGGTGTACGCTCGCTATTCACGGATGAGTTCACATAACAGCAATCGTCACTTAGTTTAATAACACAATGAACTATGCAAAACACATTTGAAAATAGTTAATCAACTATTTTCTAAATAATAATAATTATTATTTTATCGAATAAAATTCTTTGCCCAAATTGACTCATGACTGTCAAACTTAGCTCTACTGCCTGTTAGGCATTTAATATCATTCAGTAATCAATCAAAGATTTTGGTATCAGCATTATGCACCAATTTCTTAACTAAAGTCAATTTTAATTAAGAAGATGAAGGTTATTATTTGTTCTACTATTGTTGTTATGGATGACATTATTCTTTCTGTTGCTCATTATTTCTCGAACAAGCTGATGAACAGAAAGCAGACAGGTGTTCAAGTGCCAGTTGTGATTGGACTCTCCAAATGAAGGGAAAGTTTAACGGCTCACCCGCGATGTCATTAGAGACAGAGCATAAGGCCGGACTACGGAAAGATAGGGAAGGGAATAGGCCTTACCCTTTGCAAGGAACTAGCCCAGCATTTGCCTTAAGTGATTTAGGAAAATATCGGTAAACTTAAGTGTGGATGGTCGGCCGGCCGCCCTTCCGAAGCGTGTCCACTGCCTTACCAGCCACTTCGCTTGGTGGCCCTGTGAAAGGGGAAGAAGTAGACGATTGTAAAGTAAGGAGACGACGTTTTACTTGTCGTACGTTATGCTGTATTACGACGGATTCTACGGTCGTTATAGTAGTCCTGGTCAGATGTTTCGAACACCGAAAGTCAAATGACGAGCCTTGAATCTCGAACCCATTGCTGCGTTTTTTATTTTCATACTTTTCGTTTTCTAACCCTGAAGACAGGTTTGGGCGTTCGGCTTCTGACCCATTGTAGAGTCGGGGTCTTTTCAGTCAAATACCACTCAGGATGGTAGGGGGCAGGGATAGTCCCAATTGGGAAAATTTGAGTGTAGACAAATGTATGAAAGCCTAGGTATGTGTAGGTGTGTTTACTTGTGTGTATACAAAGGTAATTCGCTGACTTTTCCGACATGTGTGATGTACCCGCATAGCCCAAGATCGCAGGCGACATGTACCAGTGTGCCGCTGTGTTATGTGAACATTAAGTACCATTACAGCTAACACAGTGTAGGTCGGGTATCCTATGATCGGAAGGAACATAAAAATATACTGCAATAAAAAGTACGCTCTCAGAAACGTTTCACAGTGATTATCTAAGTGCAGATAAAGATGAGGTGCTTCACCTTTCATAACAAAAACGTTGTCACCTCGTCAAATCCTAATTAAATGGAATTGTGTTTCAGTGCCGGAGGACAAAAGGATATTGGCTCTGTATGCATATGAGTGCGTAAAATCCCAAGCCGATGTTGCAAAAGAATGCCTTTCCATACAGCTCTTTTGATCGATATGAAAATTCCAGTTCTCTGACTCGGCGTGACGCAAGAAAAGAGGAAGCAAGTAAATGAACTGGCTGTGGGGCACGAGGCCCCGTGCGTGACGCGCCGCCAGCCTCATACACTGTCACGCAGATGCTCCCTCTCGTCACGTAATTTACTTCCGCACTCCCGTAGATATTTCTTGCATGCCTGCCTGGAAGCATCACACTGATATGGCGAGTTTTCCTTCTTTCGGTGTGGGCCGGGTGTACTCTCTCGATTTGAGAGCTAACAAGTTACGTAAATTTTGCGTAACGTGGTGCGAGCTACATAACGTTTACTTGTATTTATATCAAGGCACCACGGACGTACATACGTAGATGAACAAGCCACAACTTACTAGAGTATACTTACACTATGTGTTCAAACGTATCCGCACACCCCTAAAAACATACGTTTTTCATATTAGGTGCATTTTTCTGACACTTACAGCCAGGTACTCCATATCAGCGACCTCAGTACACATCGTGAGAGAGCAGAATGGGGCGCTTCGCGGAACTCACGGACTTCGAAAGTGGTCAGGTGGCTGGGTGTCACTTGTGTCATACGTCTGTACGCGAGACTTCCACACTCCCAAACATCCCTAGGTCCATTGTTTCCATTGTGATAGTGAAGTGGAAACGTAAAAGGACACGTACAGCACAAAAGCGTACAAGTCTACCTCATCTTATGACTGACAGAGACCGCCGACAATTGAAGAGGGTCGTAATGTTTACCAGACAATCTATCCAGACCATCACACAGGAATTCCAGACTACACCAGGATCCATTGCAAGTACTATGAAAGTTAGGCGGGAGATGAGAAAACTTGGATTCCATGGTCGAGCGGCTGCTCATAAGCCACATATCACGCCGGTAAATGCCAAACGATGCCCCGCTTGGTGTAAGGAGCGTAAACATTGGACGATTGAACAGTGATAAAACGTTGTGTGGAGTGACGAATCACGGTACACAATGTGGCGATCCGATTGCAGAGTATGGATATGGCGAATTCCCGGTGAACGTCATCTGCCAGCGTGTGTAGTTCAAATGGTTCAAATGGCTCTGAACACTATGAGACTTAACATCTGAGGTCATCAGTCCCCTAGACTTAGAACTACATAAACCTAACTAACCTAAGGACATCACACACAACCATGCCCGAGGCAGGATTCGAACCTGCGACCATAGCAGCAGAGCGGTTCCGGACTGAAGGCCCTAGGACCGCTCGGCCACAGCAGCTGGCGCGTGTATAGTGCTAACAGTAAAATTGGGAGGCGGTGTTGTTATGGTGTGATCGTGTTTTTCATGGAGGGGGCTTGCATCCCTTGTTGTTTAGCATGGCACTATCACAGGACATGACTACATTGATGTTTTAAGCACCTTCTTGCTCCCCACTATTGAAGAGCAATTCGGGGATGGCAATTGCGTCTTTGAACACGATCGAGCACCTGTTCATAATGCACGGCCTGTAGCGGAGTGGTCACACAACAACAACATCCCTGTAATGGACTGGCCTGCACAGAGTGCTGACCTGAATCCTATAGCGCACCTTTTTTGTGTTTTGGAACGCCGACTTCGTGCCAGGCCTCACCTATTGACATCGGTACCTCTTCTCAGTGCAGCACCTCCTGAAGAATGGGCTGCCATTTCCCAAAAAAACCTTCCAGCACCTGACTGAACGTATGCCTGCGAGTATGGAAGCTGTCATCAAGGCGAAGGGTGGGCCAACACCTTACTGAATTCCAGCATTACCGATGCAGGGCGCCACGAGCTTGTAAGTCATTTTCTGCCAGGTGTCCGGATACGTTTGATCACATGGTGTATCGTTAAGACCTATCACATCGTTCTCTGTTCTGGGTACTGCTGCTTGCTTTCAGGGTAGTCTGATCTTGTTAATCTGTCGTGTTGCTAAAGAATAAATACGTTTATTTCACACATCCAGACGAAAACAGATCGTAACACTGACAAAAAAAAAAAAATTAAATATGACTGACATCACTGTTGCCGACTTTAAGTCAGTTAAACGAACACATTTTTACTAAATAAGTTGCACATGTGTCGCAGGTCGTGTATTTTCCTAACACTTCCACACATTTTCAGATGAGGCTTCTTCTTTTTAACCAAAGATTCGTGGCGTCAAGCAAGATACACGTCACAATGACACAT
This sequence comes from Schistocerca nitens, assembly GCF_023898315.1. NCBI lineage: Eukaryota > Metazoa > Arthropoda > Insecta > Orthoptera > Acrididae > Schistocerca > Schistocerca nitens. The sequence continues at coordinate 989,582,817 of NC_064616.1, read as the reverse complement.
GGCTCCTAATTCAAGTGACATTGTTTATATTGTTAATTTTTTGCTGAAGACCAATTTTCCGTGTAACTCTAGGTACCGTAACAGCTAACAGAATGTAGGTCTCGTATACTAGCAAAAAATGGTTCAAATGGCTCTGAGCACTATGGGACTTAACATCTGTGGTCATCAGCCCCCCAGAACTGAACTCGCGGTTCCAGACTGAAGCCGTATACTAGCAAATTATGTTTATAACACATTGATTGAACCTGTTTGCAGAAGGATAAAAATGCGAAAAATATTAAAAAATTCTCTCATCATCACCAAAGTGGAATGTTACGCTCACACATATCAAATTTCAACGTTCGAGCTTGGGAATACTAATATGGAATCAAAGTTTGTGATGTATGAAACTAAGTCAACGTTTTCGTATTGCTGTTTGAGTTAATTCACATAAACTATAACTCGTTTCGGCTGGGAAACACCTGAATCGACGTATTCGAAATTTTACTCAACAGAGGGAGACCAATTACATCAGTAGACTATTTCTAAAAAAGGTTTAAAACCAAATGTTGCAATGCTTTTGTTTCCTATTTTGCGATACTAGCTCTTGAAGCTACCCCGTAATATCTCCACACTACGAATTGAAGGTGCTTCTGACTGTCAGCAAACCTTGCGAATGTTAGGCATCATTCGTAAAAAGAAAAAAAATTAAAAGCCTAACATCATGGAGGATGTTGGGTAAATGCACGTCAAATGATATATTTGAAAAGAGAATGGACATTTAAAGCCATATGACGTTGAAATTCGAAATTATGTTACAGGCAGCCACATTTTAGTATTAAAAACTTAGATTAAAGAAATGAAGAGCTGTTAAACAGAAGCAGTCGGTCCGATATCGGCCAGATGGTTACAACGGATCTTTCAACGTTTTGTATAAGCCACGAGCTAATGATTACCACTGCCTTCTGGAATGACACATAATCACTTGCAGTGTTTATAACATGATCACTGAAAAGTAACGGACTAACAACAGAGTTCTGTGGCTTTCCCCACTTTATCGTACTCCACTCAGAACTAAATCTGTTTCATTTTTCTTTCAGACTGGAGAACAACTTTCGGTTTCCTATTTTGTAGAGAAAGATCTACAAGCGTTAAAGTAATAACAAACAAATTACCCCTCTCAGCGTTTCAAAAGGAGACCGGTTCGCTTGTAGACGTTCCAGTTCCATATGTTGTGGTCTCCTGAAACCGTACAAGAATATCTTGTTCATAGTGAAGGGTATGCATTGACAAGGAAACAATAGTCACAACTTCTTTAGCCATTTCACAGATATGTTTTGAAGCACCATTAGAAGAATTAAAGTACTTCTCTCGTTAACAAGCTTAGAGAAACGTAAGACCTGTTTGACACTGAATTAAAATCTTTGTAACAGCCTTTTAGTTTCTGTATCTGCGACTTTTTTTTCAAAATTTAACCGTTTGCGAGAAATAAGAAAAGACTGTGTGTTCTAACTGTAACTGTTGTGGAGGTGACAAAGTACAGACTTGTCACTTTCGATATTCGCAGTAAGTGAACTTTCAGCTCTACATTAATATATCGCTGATTAGGTTATAAACTGTTGTAAGAAAATTGAAAGAAAATGTAGTAGTTTATCAATATTTTTGTAAGTGTACGTAAATGACGAAAAACTAATTTAAGAATTGTAAAAATCTCTTGAACGATGACCAAAAATGGTTCAAATGGCTCTGAGCACTATGGGACTCAACATCTTAGGTCATAAGTCCCCTAGAACTTAGAACTACTTAAACCTAACTAACCTAAGGACATCACACACACCCATGCCCGAGGCAGGATTCGAACCTGCGACCGTAGCAGTCCCGCGGTTCCGGACTGCAGCGCCAGAACCGCTAGACCACCGGAACGTTAACCCATTGCATTTGAAATGCATTGTGCAGGAATAAACATTTTGAGAAAGATTGACTCTGCAGCACTTAATAAAATACGCGTACACAGTCACGGTCGTGGACATCAGAGTCACGGAGAGAATGAAATACTGTAGAGTGTTGTACATGGGGGATAGTGTCAGAGAAACTCATCACGTTTCCTGGTCGATTCATAAATCTAGTGACTGATATCAGGTTGACATGAAGGAATGGTTCAAATGGTTCAAATGGCTCTCAGCACTATGGGACTTAACTTCTGAGGTCATCAGTCCCCTAGAACTTAGAACTACTTAAACCTAACTAACCTAAGGACATCACACACATCCATGCCCGAGGCAGGATTCGAACCTGCGACCGTAGCAGTCCCGCGGTTCCGGGCTGAAGCGCCTACAACCGCTCGGCCACCAGCGGCCGGCCATGAAGGAATGCTCACTAGAAACCGCCATAAGTAGTTTCCGGTATTTTCCGATGTTTTTGTTGTTCTGAGGCAAGAGGTTGAGTTTCGCACAGCATCTGTAAATATTCGGAGCTCCATACATTTAACACGTGATATTAGCAAATGAACTGAGTTTCTTTTATATCTTAACAATTATCCCTGTCTTGAATATGTAAAAATGTGTTAGTTGCCAATAGGTTTTGTTTCAAAAGTTTGTGACTTTTAACTTGTTTTTTATAATACGTTTTCTTAATTTGATTTCATTTCCTGATTAGTGGTGTGTAGCACTCTTCGATTAATGAAACAGACCATTAAATATTATATTAACCAAGATTTTCTCAATTCCAACAGTTTTAAAATTGAATAGAATAACTGTCCACGGGTACAAGACCGTGTCGTACATTGAAAAAATTTTTCACATTTGGAAAAATCTTATTTTTTCGAGTAATTTTTGTAATGTAAGAAGAATCCTACAGCACACATAAAGTGAACGCTATCATTTGAAAATGTAGCAAGAAAATACATGAAACTTCTATTACGAAGCTGGCTGGGGGTGGAAGTCTGTAAAGTGTTCCCAGTTATAACACTCTAAAAATGGTTCAAATGGCTCTGAGCACTATGGGACTTAACTACTGTGATCATCAGTCCCCTAGAACTTAGAACTACTTAAACCTAACTAACCTAAGGACATCACACACATCCATGCCCGAGGCAGGATTCGAACCTGCGACCGTAGCAGTCGCGCGGTTCCGGACTGCGCGCCTAGAACCGCTAGACCACCGCGGCCGGCCTATAACACTCTCCCATATCTGATTACTACTCAACTTCTTCCCGGCATCCTTCAAGGAAACCAGTTTGACTTCCTCCAAGCTCCCAGGCATATCATAGACTTCCAGGCAAAAGTTTACGTGATTGTAATTCCGAATTTAAAGAGGGCAGACCTTTCAAATTTCCCATATGGGTCGATGCGGCTGTAGACACTTGTATTCTTCTGGTGAAACTAAAATCCGCAGTTCTAATGAACCTCTGTGGTAACAGCCACTTTGACCTTTTGCGAGTCTCGTGGCTTTGAGCCGCTGCCGGTTTCCTTTCAAATTAATGCTCAGAGCGATCCCCGCGCGGCCCTGCCGCAGGCCCGTACATCACCGTGAGACTTCCCGTGAGAAAAACACCGCACGAGGCCACGTTGCGTCATCGGTAATCACAGAGATTAGCTTACGTAAGGGTAAGTGGGCACGAAGCATTATAATCTTTATAAAAGTCTGGTCAAACTGTGAGCGCCACATCGACCACGGCAAGCTGCCTAGATGCTTATTCTCCCACGCTCTCCCAGGACAAAGATTTACACGCTGTTCCTAGCCAGCAACCGTACCAGAATAATCTTCACGGTTTACAGACAGTAAGCTTTGAATTTTTATAACTGTTTTCTTAAGTGAATCTGCGCTAGAGACTTGAGACTGACAAACAGCAAGTAACGGCAATAATAATTATGAAATCAAATTCCAGCACTAAGAGCAAGAAAACGGAAATGTGAGGTTTCAGTTATTACAGTCATATATATTGACATTGTTTTCAATAGATCTACTTTATTTAGTGGTAAATATTACTATACAAAGCTAAATCAAAAAGTAACTTTTTAAAAAACAAACGCTTTACTGGGTAAACAGCGTTGCAAAAAATGGTTCAAATGCCACTGTGGGATTTAACATCTGTGGTCATCAGTCCCCTAGAACTTAGAACTACTTAAACCTAACTAACATAAGGACATCACACAAATGCATGCCCGAGGCAGGAGTTGAACCTGCGACCGAAACGGTCGTTTGGTTCCAGACAGTAGCGCCTAGAACCGCTCGGCCACTCCGGTCGGCCAGCGTTGCAGTTAACATCATTTCCTTACATAATCTCGCTTAACCTCTATCCACATGATCCACCTATTGACAAGTTTAGTAATTCCGTTCTGGCAGAAGCTTTATGAAATCGTGCACATATACCCTTGCATCGTCTCTAGGAAGGAAGGAAGGAAAATCAGTCTGCAACGTCCCGTCGACAACCGGATCATTAGAGAAGGAACACAAACTCGGATTAGGCCAGGGTGGCGAAGGAAATCGGCTGTGCCATTTAATAAAAATCTTCCCGGCATTTCCCTTAAGCGATTTAGTGATATAACTGGAAATCCAAATCCGGATGGTCGGACAGTAATCTGAATCATCGTCGTTCCGAATGAGAGTCCAGTGTGATAACCACTGCGTCACGTCGCTCTGTACCGCTTCTAGAATCTCTTCATCGGACGAAACCATGGATTCATGCAGTCGCTTCTTTATGGGACGAAAAATTTAAAAGTCACACAGACATGCGTTTGGACCGTACGCTGTGGTACTCAAACAGCTCGAAACCGAGACTCTGAATGCACTGCATTGTTTTCCCAACTGCATGGTTCCGGGCATTATGCCGAAACGAAACTGTACCTTTTCAGTTCTTATATCTTCTCTTCGTCTGATTTTGGGTTTCAGGTTTCTTAGTGTCTCACAGCAACTATCAGTATGCACTGTTTGACTTTTATGAGTGCAATGGATCAGCAGTGGATCTTTCATTTGGAAGTGGATGCCCTACCAGAACTTTCTTGCCACAGAGAGATACAAATCCTCTTTTACCCAGTCGCACACTTTTCGTTCACTAAAGCAGCTATCACCACAATGCAGCTGCAATCTGTGAATATCCACCACAGCTTTAAATCCTTCAGAGTATAGAAAACCAGTCACTTCCCTTATTCTTTCCTTGGTACATATGAACAAAGAAGCACTCGTTAATTGCTTTGAATTGACAACGAATAACGTTATTCAGGAAAACGTCGCACTTTTCTTAGAAGAACAATGGTGAGGTTAAAGCATGTTTTGTTGAGTCAATATTGTAAAACTGTGGAGCAGGGAAAAATTGTCCTTACTTACTGACTTGCCTTAGTACAAATTAATTCATGTTATAGTGTCTGTGCCGACATAATTGGTTTCCTAAAAACAATTGATTGAAAATAAAATAACTTCCTGGAGATTCACTCAAAAAACTGGTTTTGCACTGAACTGAACTGCTATTTATTCGCAGTGAATGTGGTGAAGAAGCTCCTGACGCACAGTTACGCTTGACGCATTTTGCAGTTAGCTGTTTGGGCCAATGACGTAACGTGTCTCACAACACCCCTTAAAGACGTATCTCAGAGAAAATTGCAGGCATTTTGTTCTTTTCTGAGAGAAGAGAGGATTGCTCTTGAAATTAACATAAACACCAAAGTGTACATACAGACGGCTGTCATTGCAAAATTATTTCTTGAAAATCGGTTGCTACCCACACCCTGCTGTGCAAGTAAACTAGGGTAGTTATATACGTGATACACTTACGATACAACTTTTTATGTAACTATTTAATTCATTTGGAGTTGAGTGTTATTGAAAAACTTTCACAGACTACATCATAACGAACAACTTAATAAAAGAGAACAAAACAGTATAGACATGACGTCTAGTGTACTGCAGCTCGGATCATCCACGTCTTTTGAATTTTATTAGAATTTCATTACAGAACATTTTACCTATTCGACTTTCGAATGATAGTGGTTTTGTTCTTGTTAACAGAACCCTTCCAGACTACGTGCTTTTTTCCTCGATTCCGAGTATATGCACGATAACTACATCTGTAGCTACCCTTTATGTCTGCAGTAGAGGCTGCAGCTTGAACAGCTTCAAATGTTTCGAGTCTTAGCAGCTGGACGAACAGACATAGGAGCTATTTTTGTATGCAGTGCACGACTATCTGAGTTTTCTAATTTTGATTGAATTTGTCTCTATAAGGCAAGTTTTGCGTCCTCTTCAAATTTATATCTCTGTATTGCGATAGTAATTAAATTTTTGTATCTATTTTCGTCATTGTTGTGGTGGTTCCTTTTGCAACTACTGCGGTTCTGAGGGCAACATGAGTAGCTGTGACATGTTGTTGTATTTCCAGTTTCACACAATGTACCCTGGCTAAATAAAGGAAGAGGAAATTCTGGCGTACCTTTTGGAAGGGATTTATTTTCATACCAACTCAGACTGACGGTAGCAGTGAAAGTGGAGATGATGTTTTATCTGAAGACATTGATCTAGATGTTTGAATGAAAAGCTCCGTGTTGTCTTGCGTTATTTCAGAGAGTGAAAACAGAGAACCATTAGCAAAGAAACGTAAAATTGTTGTTCCAGTTGATAAACATAAAACAGAAGCAAACCATTTACCTATATACGGTTCCTCAAGGCAGTGTGTACACTGTAGTGCAAAGAAGGAATATCACAGAAGCAGATGGAAGTGTGCTCTCTCTCGAGTAGCCCTGTGCCTAACTGCAGAAAGGAACTACATTTTACCTTGCACCAAAAGTAACGACATTTCATGCACAATGACTCCATTTGAAACCACCGTGTAAGTGCTCAATTGACGTATGAACGCTTATTTTTCACATTGTTCTGTTTCAATGTATATCTAATAATCTGATAAAAACATGAAACTTCAGAACTTAAATTTTTAATATTTCGACTTTGAAAGGATTAAAGTTGAGCTTCACTGTGTTGGCTCTACATTCTTCTTCATGACTGATACTGGTTCCAACTTTCGCTTAATACAGACCTGTAGAGCAGCAAATTGCGAACGACGCCCGCTCAAGAAGTAATGCAGTACATTTTTTCTCCCCTATCTTCGGTTGCAAAAGTGAATAATTTGTTGTGGACATCGTGAAATATTCCCACTTCGGTTCCTACAGTTTTATAGGTAGCTGCGATATACGTAGCCTTCAAAATGCTTGGAACGCACCTCCGTTACAAACACCAGAGAGCTGTCGTTGAATTCTTTTGGCAAAACAGCATCACAAGTCTCATAAGCGGTTGCAAAATTTCTGGGGAGACAAAATCTCGCTGAGTCGTTGGGAGAGGTGTCGCAACAAGGTGGCCGAAGACACGCATTCGAGCAGATCGATGGATCATCATCAAACATGTCACTGCTCAAATGAACGACTCTGTTGGCGAGTTGATACACTCGTCCAGCAGTTGGGGTACTCAAAGCTGTATGCCAGCTGGGTTCTTTGTCACCTCACAGGAGACCAAATACAGCAACGAAGGGCCATCTGTGAGGAATTATTTGCGCGTTACGAGGCTGATTGTGGCAATTTTTTGTCCAACATCGACCAGGCGATGAAACATGGATTCATCACTTCGAACAGGAAACAACGCGGCAATCCGTGGAGTGATGCCACACCACCTCTCCTCCGAAGAAAAAGTTCGAAGACGCACCTTCAGCCGATGGCAACTAGTTCCAAATGTAGAAAAATCTAAGTTAATGCACGTGAGTGGGACATATAGCAGGACTCATCATTATTAGTGTGCTACAGCTCGATTAAATATGAAATACGCTGTGGTGGTGAATGGTCGACTTTGGTTTATTGGGAGTGTTTTAGGTAAGTGTGGTTCACCTGCAAACAAGACAGCATACAGAACACTCGTGCGATCGGTTCTTGAATAGTGCCCGAGTTTTAGGGACCACACCGTGTCGGATTAAGGGAAGACATCGAGGCTATTCAGAGATGGGCTACTAATCTTGTTACCATAAGGTTTTATCTACACGTATGTATCAGTATTACGGAGATGTTTTGGTAATTCATATGGAAATCCCTACCGCGAAGGTGACGAACTTTTCAAGGAATGCTATTGAGAAAATTTAGAGAACCTGCGTTTGAAGCTGACTGAAGAACAATCCTACTGCCGCCAACGTACATTTCGCGTAAGGACCGTGAATATAAGGTAAGAGAAAATACGGTTATTAAGGAGGCATCTAGACAGTCGTTTTCCTCTCGCTCTGTTTGCGACTGGCACAGATGGGGAAATGATTAATGGTGGCACATCGTACCGTCCGCCACGCACCGTACGGAGGTTGCGGCGTTTTACTTAGATTTAGGTTAAATTGAGATGCTACACAGCTTTTTGCTCGAGTACCCAGTCACTTCAGATGTTGCAGACATTTTAAAAGCCCAACACACCGATGAATACTAATTATTTTCGAATTAATATCCAAAGCATTCAATGTGTTTTTGGTAGATATTTGCTTTATCAGCAGACGCAATGGATGTAACGCCTTCGGTCAACGAACACAACGTCTCACAAATCAATTCTTTAGACAGTCGAGTTAAGAATAATCAAATTGCTAATAAGTACTGATTTGACGAGTGCCCGAAGGTCTCTTACGAGAAAAGCCGAAGGAAATACTGTAAAACCTTTGCGCACGATTTTCTACAGCAAAACAGCTGCCAGAACCTGTTCATCTACGGTGAATACCGTGACATGTCGGTATTACGAGCCACAATTGTGTAGACCAACTGGAGGAGATGGTGCAGCAACTACTTCCCCATGACAGGACTAAAACACAGTGATTTTCATAACAGATTCGCCAACTAAAAACAGAATGGACAGTTTTATTGAATGGACAGTAAAATTAGAGATATACGGTGCTGGATGATTCAGCAACAGATCCTACCCTACACATGGTTTCCCATCTCGGTACTCATGAGGAAAGAATTTGTTACTACTAACAGACTAACAACGAGTCACATGAATAATAATGAAACAGGACATTTGTTAAAATTAATACTTTCTCCAAGTTGTGGTTTCTGACTCATTGGCGAGAACGTCTCAAAGTGATAAATACAATCATCCAAGAACTACTACACTGTAGACTATTTTAAGAAATGCGGGTTATTTTCCTCACAAAGTAGCTCATAGTTTCAAGAGTAAGTCCGTTGCCAACTGTATTTGTCGTTCCATCCGCCTCTGAAAAGATAACTTAATAATTGATTTGACTTAATAATTGATTTTAAATTGAATAATTCGTGGCTTTGGCTTTTATTGTAATGGTGCACTCATACTAATGTAGATTGTCCACAAATTATCACGTAAGATTATGTAATGAACTCAGAAAAGTATCTTATTTGTATCATTATGTGAAGTATACTACTGGCCATTAAAATTGCTACACTAAGAAGAAATGCAGATGATAAACGGGTATTCATTGGACAAATATACCGTATTATACTAGAACTGACATGTGGTTACATTTTCACGCAATTTGGGTGCGTAGATCCTGAGAAATCACTACCCAGAACAACCACCTCTGGCCGTAATAACGGCCTTGATATGCCTGGGCATTGAGTCAAACAGAGCTTGGATGGCGTGTACAGGTACAGCTACCCATGCAGCTTCAACACGATATTACAGTTCATCAAGAACAGTGACTGGCGTATTGTGACGAGCCAGTTGCTCTGCCACCATTGACCAGACGTTTTCAATTGGTGAGAGATCTGGAGAATGTGCTGGCCAGGGCAGCAGTCGAACATTTTCTATATCCAGAAAGGCCCGTACAGGACCTGTAACATGCGGTCGTGCATTATCTGCTGAAATGAAGGATTTCGCAGGGATCGAATGAAGGGTAGAGCCACGGGTCGTAACACATCTGAAATGTAACGTCCACTGTTCAAAGTGCCGTCAATGCGAACAAGACGTGACCGACACGTGTAACCAATGGCACCCCATACCATCAAGCCGGGTGATACGCCAGTATGGCGATGACGAATACACGTTTCCAATGTGCGTTCACCGCGATGTCGCCAAACACGGATGCGACTATCATGATGCTGTAAACAGAACCTGACGTTTTACCATTCGTGAACCCAGGTTCGTAGTTGAGTACACCATCGCAGGCGCTCCTGTCTGTGATGCAACGTCAAGGGTAACGGCAGCCATGGTCTCCGAGGTGATAGTCCATGCTGCTGCAAACGTCGTCGAACTGTTCGTGCAGATGGTTGTCTTGCAAAAGTCCCGATCTGTTGACTCAGGGATCGAGACGTGGCTGCACGATCCGTTACAGCCATACGGATAAGATGCCTGTCATCTCGACTGCTAGTGATACGAGGCCGTTGGGATCCAGCACTGCGTTCCGTATTACCCTAACAGTCATGAGATCTCGACCGACGAGAGCAGCAATGTCGCGATACGATAAACCGCAATCGCGATAGGATACAGTCCGACCTTTATCAAAGTCGGAAACGTGATGGTACGCATTTCTTCTCCTTACACGTGGCATCAAAACAACGTTTCACCAGGCAACGCCGGTCAACTGCTGTTTGTGTATGAGAAATCTGTTGGAAACTTTCCTCATGTCAGCACGTTGTAGGTGTCGCCACCGGCGCCAGCCTTGTATGAATGCTCTGAAAAGCTTACCATTTGCATATCACAGCATCTTCTTCCTGTCGGTTAAATTTCGCGTCTGTAGCACGTCATCTTCGTGGTGCAGCAATTTTAATGGCCAGTAGTGTATTTGTTCCGGGTGAGATGGGCTTCACATGAAACCAATAAAAATGCACGACCGTAGCACAGCCTAGCAGTGGAGTTAAGCCTCAAAAAGACTCCTGCTTTGATGCTGCTGTGAAAGAAAAATTAAAGAGTTCCGAGGTTTGACACTCGAGGGGAATTTTGTTGGAACAGTGGGAGTGCGCGTGCGTGTGGTGAGCGCTATTCTGTGCAGTTGAATTACGTCGAATATCAGCTGAATGTATTTCCGGAAGCAGTCCAATTCAGTATCGGTCTGTGACGCTCTGTAGTAACAAGACGGTCACACAGAATATCGAATAGTATCTCATACTAGGAATCGCCCCCCCATGAACCATGGACCTTGCCGTTGGTGGGGAGGCTTGCGTGCCTCAGCGATACAGATAGCCGTACCGTAGGTACAACCACAACGGAGGGGTATCTGTTGAGAGGCCAGACAAACGTGTGGTTCCTGAAGAGGGGCAGCAGCCTTTTCAGTAGTTGCAAGGGCAACAGTCTGGATGATTGACTGATCTGGCCTTGTAACAATAACCAAAACGGCCTTGCTGTGCTGTTACTGCGAACGGCTGAAAGCAAGGGGAAACTACGGCCGTAATTTTTCCCGAGGGCATGCAGCTTTACTGTATGATTAAATGATGATGGCGTCCTCTTGGGTAAAATATTCCGGAGGTAAAATAGTCCCCCATTCGGATCTCCGGGCGGGGACTACTCAAGAGGATGTCGTTATCAGGAGAAAGAAAACTGGCGTTCTACGGATCGGAGCGTGGAATGTCAGATCCCTTAATCGGGCAGGTAGGTTAGAAAATTTAAAAAGGGAAATGGATAGGTTAAAGTTAGATATAGTGGGAATTAGTGAAGTTCGGTGGCAGGAGGAACAAGACTTCTGGTCAGGTGACTACAGGGTTATCAACACAAAGTCAAATAGGGGTAATGCAGGAGTAGGTTTAATAATGAATAGGAAAATAGGAATGCGGGTAAGCTACTACAAACAGCATAGTGAACGCATTATTGTGGCCAAGATAGATACGAAGCCCACACCTACTACAGTAGTACAAGTTTATATGCCAACTAGCTCTGCAGATGACGAAGAAATTGAAGAAATGTACGATGAAATAAAAGAAATTATTCAGATAGTGAAGGGAGACGAAAATTTAATAGTCATGGGTGACTGGAATTCGAGTGTAGGAAAAGGGAGAGAAGGAAACGTAGTAGGTGAATATGGATTGGGGCTAAGAAATGAAAGAGGAAGCCGCCTGGTAGAATTTTGCACAGAGCACAACTTAATCATAGCTAACACTTGGTTTAAGAATCATGATAGAAGGTTGTATACATGGAAGAACCCTGGAGATACTAAAAGGTATCAGATAGATTATATAATGGTAAGACAGAGATTTAGGAACCAGGTTTTAAATTGTAAGACATTTCCAGGGGCAGATGTGGACTCTGACCACAATCTATTGGTTATGACCTGTAGATTAAAACTGAAGAAACTGCAAAAAGGTGGGAATTTAAGGAGATGGGACCTGGATAAACTGAAAGAACCAGAGGTTGTAGAGAGTTTCAGGGAGAGCATAAGGGAACAATTGACAGGAATGGGGGAAAGATATACAGTAGAAGAGGAATGGGTAGCTTTGAGGGATGAAGTAGTGAAAGCAGCAGAGGATCAAATAGGTAAAAAGACGAGGGCTAGTAGAAATCCTTGGGTAACAGAAGAAATATTGAATTTAATTGATGAAAGGAGAAAATATAAAAATGCAGTAAATGAAGCAGGCAAAAAGGAATACAAACGTCTCAAAAATGAGATCGACAGGAAGTGCAAAATGGCTAAGCAGGGATGGCTAGAGGACAAATGTAAGGATGTAGAGGCTTGTCTCACTAGGGGTAAGATAGATACTGCCTACAGGAAAATTAAAGAGACCTTTGGAGAGAAGAGAACCACTTGTATGAATATCAAGAGCTCAGATGGCAACCCAGTTCTAAGCAAAGAAGGGAAGGCAGAAAGGTGGAAGGAGTATATAGAGGGTCTATACAAGGGCGATGTACTTGAGGACAATATTATGGAAATGGAAGAGGATGTAGATGAAGATGAAATGGGAGATACGATACTGCGTGAAGAGTTCGACAGAGCACTGAAAGACCTGAGTCGAAACAAGGCCCCCGGAGTAGACAACATTCCATTGGAACTACTGACGGCCTTGGGAGAGCCAGTCCTGACAAAACTCTACCATCTGGTGAGCAAGATGTATGAAAGAGGTGAAATACCCTCAGACTTCAAGAAGAATATAATAATTCCAATCCCAAAGAAAGCAGGTGTTGACAGATGTGAAAATTACCGGACAATCAGTTTAATAAGCCACAGCTGCAAAATACTAACACGAATTCTTTACAGACGAATGGAAAAACTAGTAGAAGCCGGCCTCGGGGAAGATCAGTTTGGATTCCGTAGAAATACTGGAACACGTGAGGCAATACTGACCTTACGACTTATCTTAGAAGAAAGATTAAGGAAAGGCAAACCTACGTTTCTAGCATTTGTAGACTTAGAGAAAGCTTTTGACAATGTTGACTGGAATACTCTCTTTCAAATTCTAAAGGTGGCAGGGGTAAAATACAGGGAGCGAAACGCTATTTACAATTTGTACAGAAACCAGATGGCAGTTATAAGAGTTGAGGGACATGAAAGGGAAGCAGCGGTTGGGAAGGGAGTAAGACAGGGTTGTAGCCTCTCCCCGATGTTATTCAATCTGTATATTGAGCAAGCAGTAAAGGAAACAAAAGAAAAATTTGGAGTAGGTATTAAAATCCATGGAGAAGAAATAAAAACTTTGAGGTTCGCCGATGACATTGTAATCCTGTCAGAGACAGCAAAGGACTTGGAAGAGCAGTTGAACGGAATGGATGGTGTCTTGAAGGGAGGATATAAGATGAACATCAACAAAAGCAAAACGAGGATAATGGAATGTAGTCGAATTAAGTCGGGTGATGTTGAGGGTATTAGATTAGGAAATGAGACACTTAAAGTAGTAAAGGAGTTTTGCTATTTGGGGAGCAAAATAACTGATGATGGTCGAAGTAGAGAGGATATAAAATGTAGACTGGCAATGGCAAGGAAATCGTTTCTGAGGAAGAGAAATTTGTTAACATCGAGTATAGATTTAAGTGTCAGGAAGTCATTTCTGAAAGTATTTGTATGGAGTGTAGCCATGTATGGAAGTGAAACATGGACGGTAAATAGTTTGGACAAGAAGAGAATAGAAGCTTTCGAAATGTGGTGCTACAGAAGAATGCTCAAGATTAGATGGGTAGATCACATAACTAATGAGGAGGTACTGAATAGGATTGGGGAGAAGAGGAGTTTGTGGCACAACTTGACCAGAAGAAGGGATCGGTTGGTAGGACATGTTCTGAGGCATCAAGGGATCACCAATTTAGTATTGGAGGGCAGCGTGGAGGGTAAAAATCGTAGAGGGAGACCAAGAGATGAATACACTAAGCAGATTCAGAAGGATGTAGGTTGCAGTAGGTACTGGGAGATGAAGAAGCTTGCACAGGATAGAGTAGCATGGAGAGCTGCATCAAACCAGTCTCAGGACTGAAGACCACAACAACAACACAACTAGGAATCGGCTACGTTATAAATAATCACACTTAAAGGGGGATGTGTTTTAACTTAAAATTTTGGGCTTCAGTATATATCAATTTTCGAGTGCCTTATGTCTGGTTTCACTGGTCCTGTTTTATGGTTTCTGTCAAATTCTGGGATCTCTTCCCCTACATGACAGGTGTCCTCAATCTGTAACTTGCCTATCCGTTTAAAAAGTGGACTGGTGCGCTTCGTGTAAGGCCTAAAAGCTCCTTTCATTGACGTAGCAAATTGCTAACGCGAGAGTCGAATTCTGCAGGTATATATATATGTTTCCGCAGGAGAAAGGACTAGTATTCAGGGGCGTGTGAGGAATCATCGTTTGAAACAAAAAGCTTCGTAGGGACTTATGCTGTATTCCTAATGGTTTCCGAGACAGAACACACTTAATTTACGGTTATTTCTGGGCAAGTGGCGCGCACGTATATGTCTTACTTCAATCGTTGGATTGGTCGTGGTAATACAGTTAACTGCACACCAAAATCACCAGACCTTACCCCACTAGCTTTTGTTTAAGGGGTTGGATGAAGTCTGAGATGTACGATCGAAAGATGAAAGCGCGAGATGAACTGCGTGGTTGCATCATGAACGCTACTGCCCTGATTAGGGAACGTGCAGAGGCACTAAGACAAGCAACGCAGCATTTTCTTGACATAGTGCGCAAATGCATTGACGTTGCTGGTGGGATATTCGAATATTTGATGTGAAGTGTACAACAGCTGTAATGTGACGCGTGCTAAATGCTTAGAGGTGAATGTATGAAAATACATATTTTTCAATTTATAATGTGTGAAACGCATATTGTAGCGCTTACTAATTGTTATACACGGTTGTGTGTGTAAACGTCACAATGTTTCGAATAATACATAAATACATAACAGCGTCTGCAGTAGACTGCATTCAGTGACCCGTTCGCGTGGTGCATATTGGCCAGTACATCAGAAACCTATCCACATATATCACTATTAACGCACAACTAATGCCGCCAGAAAAACAAACAAATCCACACATTACTGTGAGCGAGTGTAACAAGTTTGGTTCCAAGCAAATTGTTTTGAAAATTTGTGGTAAGTGTTATGGGACCAAACTGCTGCCATCGATCCCTAGGCTTACACACTACTTAACCTAACTTAAACTAACGTACGCTAAGGACAACACGCACACACATGCCCAAGGGAGGACTCGAACCTCCGACGGGGGTAGCAGCGCGAACCGTGGCAAAGCGCCTTGGACCGTACGGCTACACCGCCCGGTGTTCCAAGCTCGATACATAGCATATATCATCGACATTTGCACTGTTCTGCAGATATTTTCAGTTCCATGCAGATACAAAGGAAAATGAGGGTAAGAAATCAAACAAAATACAATCACTCTGTATCGAGCCACCGGAGATATGTATCGTCCACGAAGTCATTACAAATGGACTGGACAAGGATAGTGAAGGAATAGGCTTTGTGTGTTTAAAGTGTATCGTGTCGGCAATCGGCTTAACCACAGAAAATCCAAATCAAGATATTAGGACAGATTCGTATTCCACTCATCCTGTTGCGAGTCGGAGGCCTTAACCTCTGTACCTCCCTCCCCCAAACACCACAGTGTGCCAAAAGCGTTTGGGTCGACCTTTCCACTTTTACTAAAAGCGTTTAGTTCTACGATTTCAGTCACAAACGAGTAACATTTACTTTATTCTGATGCTAAATGCACTGCCTGAAAAAAAGAAGTGAAGCACTCAGAAAACTTGGTAGAATGTCAATGTAGTTTTGTACACATACACACCATCAGCAGGTATGTAAACGATTGGAGTTGCAATTCTCTGTGGCACGTAGAACGGCCACCAGTGTGCATTAGTGATGTTGGTGTTTATTATTGTTAGCAGGCCTGGTGAAACATGTAACATACCTTAATAGCTTCAGGTGTTGAGTGATGACATTGAAGGACATGGAGATGTCGCATACTCGTGCGAGACAGTGTTCTCAGCATCTGAGGGAAACCGGCCTTATTGTGGCTCTCCATTTGGCAGGCTAGTCGCATCGTGCAATATTCATATTTTTAAGGCATAAGGACGCGACAAAGGCCTTATTTTGAAGTAGATGGCAACGTGACGTCAGGTATAGTCGGTGTCAAGGTTCCTGTCGATCACGTCTGTTCGATAAAAGGATGGCGGTACTGCGCACAAAGCACATAGTAACTCTTTCAAACCTGTGCCTACTACCCCAGAACAAGTACTGGACTCCTTGCAACGTTCGGTGTCATCCCACTACATCGGTCGGAGACTGTAACCTAGCAACATGGTCTCGTGAATTAGATTCCCATACGTAACACAACAGCACCAACGAGAGCGTTTGGCGTGGTGCCGTGACCAACAAACATTGACTGCTGATGAATGCTGTCGAATTGTGTTCAACAGTGAATGGCGATTCTGCAATCCCTCGGTTTATTATGGAGGCCACTTTAAGAGAGAGGTTCCCAAATTCGAAATTTATGTGAGGACCACAGCGGTGTTACTCGTAGCATCATGTTGTAGAAAACCACGGTGTATGACTTCAAGTAGCGACTGACAACGATTAAGGGAACTCAGACGACACAACGGTACGTCATGGACATCCTGCGCCCTAGTGTGTTACCTGTTATGCGACAGCATAGTGGCGCCATTTTTCAACAGGACAATGCTCATTCGCATATGATACATGTCTCTGTGAACTGTCTGCGTGATAATGAGGTGTCAATGTGGCC
Organism: Schistocerca nitens; assembly: GCF_023898315.1. NCBI lineage: Eukaryota > Metazoa > Arthropoda > Insecta > Orthoptera > Acrididae > Schistocerca > Schistocerca nitens. Next base: position 989,565,695 of record NC_064616.1, on the reverse strand, counting down.
AGTAAGTTCCCATCCAATCAGTCCCCGATATAACATGCGTGGGTCCGGCTCGTACGACAGTATCCAGAATGTCAAGGACCAGCTACAACATTTGTGAGTCACCTTGTCTCAGGAGACGATTCAACGAATTTGTGACATCCTTCCCAGCCGACACACTGCTTGCATCCAGGCCAGAGTGGATGTGACGTGAGGCCCACGAGAAAGACAAGCCGCGGCGCGTACGTCACGAAGGTAGTCCTGAACTCCCTCGCTCGCTCAGCTCAGCAGACAAAATGCGTTTCCAAACCTGTTAACTCGCAGCTGGGCGTGTAAGTACTAACGAGAGATGCATCTTCCAGTGGAAGGTGCTATTATAAAGTCTTACTGATTAACAGTACTACAGAAAAATTTAATTTAAGATCAATACTCGATATAAATGGTATAACGGCGTGTTTATAGCATTTAGTCTCTTCTGCTTAACAGCACTCACTATATGCTGGAAGTGGTCTCTTATGCAACTGATAATCATTTTAGCATTATTTTATTTTATTTTACGCCAGTTCAGATGTAACAAATTATAAGTAGGCCCATGGACTACCCATCATTATAGGACTAATAACAGTAAGATCCTATAATAGCGGATTCCAGTAGAAGATTCAGTTTTCGTTTCTACGAACACGCCTAGTTACGAGTTAACAGGTGTAGAAACGTAGTATGTCTGCTGATTTGAGCGAGCGAGCGCAGGACTACCTTCGTGACGTACGCGCCGCGGCCTGTCTTTCTCGTAGGCCTCGGTGTAATGTCATACTGATAAGTGTACTTGACTCGTTTTTTGTAATCACCGAATAACGTCACGCACGCTCTCAATCACATACAGTCTCAACCCGTGAAGTTTAATTCCAATTGGTCCTCTTTTTCTTTTCGCTTGGCTTATTTTTCAGGCAGTGTAAATTCCATTAGGTAATTCTCTGTTTAATTATCTTTTACAATGCGCCAAAGAACTTGTTTAGTGTATCTACAATCTGTTGACTTGGTTCACTTCCAGACACATTTGAAACTTACTATTTAAGAGGTCGTTTAGTTTACCAAAAAGACCACATGCACTTTTAATCACTTTCTTTCCCTGACAGACCAATAATTTTCTTCAAAGGCCATAAATATAAAAGGGCTTCCAGTCCAGCTGAGAATAACTTGTTAATTAACACTATTTTCTTTTTCATGCGTTGGGTATACATCGTCCAGTGACGGAAATGGAAAGCGTTATACGACGAAACATCGGTCCTATACTTACCGAACTACAAAGAGACGTTTATCACATAAAAGCTATGAAATGATGAAACTTTGATTCAATTCGCAACTGCTGTCCACCACCAGCATCAGTTTGAGGTATGATTCCCACTGCTATGGACGAACTCTTGTATTCATTGAGAAGTGGAAGCAAACAGCTTTCGCGTGTCATCTTGTCGTGTTGAGGAATTTCCTGCCATGTCCAAATCCCACGCCAAGTCAACTCATAACCGAGGCTGATCAGATACTGGTATGAAAGTATACGTCCTCCCATTGCGTCTAAGACACATAGTTGTCCATCTTGTCACCACTCGTCCTGCAGTCATTGCCATACTGACAACTGTCTTTTTCTCACATCACTGCTTCGACATTTCTTAAAACCCAAAAGTGTGGACGGGATGCGTAGTCTGTGGTGCTGTGTTACAATCTCCACATAAAAATGCTGGTGTCTCACGTTGGCAACGCTTCGTCAAGGAGTTCGTGAGCTCAGGGTGTTCACGATGTAAGGCGTTCCGTTTCTGTCAGTGATTAGTCTTACTGTAATGAGTAGACCGTTTCGTTGCTTGAACATCCCTATTAATTGTAGAAGGGTTTAACCTTTCGCAAAATTTCCTAGTAGCTTGAAACTGTGTGTCAGACCAAAACTATAAGCCGGAACCTTGCGTTTAGTGGGCAACACTCTTACCGACTGAGCTATCCAGTCGCAACATGCGATCCATCGTCAGACCTTCCCTTCCGCCGCTACCTCTACCCTAGGTTCCAGCATCACATAACCTCTCCTGCGTATCCTGCTGAATTAGCCCTCCCAGAGGAAAGACTATTTCCAGTCGTGTACACAGTTTTAATCTGCCAGCAAATTTCGGAACTGCTCGCACTCCACTGCACAGGCAAGGGACTATTCTTCCTTTAACCTTTAGCATTTTTAGTGGATTGTGTGGTGAGAATCTTGTTCGGAGCTGTGGTATCCATTTCTCTGTGGGAATACGGAAATATACAGGGTGAATCCGAACTACAATAAAAAACTTTCGGATAATGTTCAGAGATATTTTATAAGTATTTCAGCATCAGAAGGCCGGTTTCCGGTTGCTTCTTAGAGTAACTACAATTGGTTTGATTTTTTATCTGTATGTCTGTGTTGCACTGAAACTGTTTGCGCAACAGTGCAAGTGCCGATGGTATGCGCTATTTGTATTGTTTGCTAACAAAGATATTCTGTTCACTCATGGTACTTGCTGGTGAAAACAACAATGCCCACTTATCCCTCCGCACGAGAGCTTGCATTCTGTAGTGCTTGTTTGTCCCGATTTGCTTTATGCGGCAGCGTTAGTAATACATTAACAGCGATGCACAACTATATGGTTAGGGTTACTAATGAAGAGTTGGGCGATATGCACCACTTTGTGGGTTCACCAAATGTACTGGATGAGTGGCACAACGGCGCTATGTTGAGCTGCTGTCCTAATGTGATTTCATATTGCAGACGTTTTCACTGTTGTCAAGGTATTTTCACAGAAACGAACGTCATTGGTGTACGAAACCCAATAAATCTTAATTAAATTACTACTCTACAACGAGTAACCGAAGACCACGTGTCTCTTATACCAAAATACTCAATTCAGGTCACAGACGACCTTCCAGAGAGTTTCACTTCGTGACATTTAGTTGTCAGTTCCTGAAGCTCGCCAACGTCAGTATGACGAAGACGAGCAGTAGCGTATTGGCAGGCAACATCTTGTTGTACTGACGTACCTCCTGCCCTGCTAAAACCACAGTATCCAATGGAGCAGCGGATTTAAGAGCTGCGGCTGCATCCCGAATATGTGAACTTTTTGCCAATCAGCTGTCACTCTCCCAAACACGAGGTGAAGCAATCACGCGTGGTGGAAAGGCTTATAAATAGAGTTCGACAGTATTTTGACAGGCAATGGAAAGCGTGTAATTTAGTGAAACGGCACGTAAGTTGATTTACATTAAACACCGTGAAGTGTTTTTATTGTGCTGTGCTAGTTGTCAATCGATTTATATTTCGGTTCGTACTGAAAAGAGTTCACGGAAAATGTTACCTCATACCATCCCTCTCTCTCTCTCTCTCTCTCTCTCTCTCTCTCTCACACACACACACACACACACACACACACAGACGCACAAGTTGTTATTGGGCGTTGATTAACACCACATTGGTAACTGCACAGAGTTCTCCGGGGTAGACTGCAACAGAAACAACCGCATTTGGTACAGACTGGATGACAGAGGATTAACAATGGGGTGAGATGTAATGGGATAGGGAAGAGGCATTAAATTATTAGCCTAAACATACTTTTTGATTGCCTATGTGTACTTTCTGGAGGCCCAACAACTCTTCTGTTCATTCCACAAGCACCGATCGTATGAAATCTTATTTGCCATTTTCGTTTATGATATCCAGAAGACACCAGACAGTGTATCACAGGTTGACATTGCCTTTCTTGCCTTCCAGAAAACTTTAGATATTATTCTGAACTATTTCAACTAAATAAAGCACCTTCATAATGAATGACTGAAAAGGTGTTTAATTGGGCTGGAAACTTCTTATCAAACAGGAATCTGTATGCCGTTGTTAATGGAGAGGCCTTGTCAGCAGTGAAAGTAGCTTGAATATAGTTATAATATGTAGCCTCCGACACATACGGTGTAGTCACTTGCAGAGTACCTTGATTTATATGTAGAGTCAGTTAGGCATTTTTGTATCTAGGAAATAAAAAAGAAACTAGAATTTTGTTTCCCGAAGACACAATCTCAACGGAGGTCTTGTTCAGATATAGCAGTTTGTTATCACATAAATAGCTATTTACCGTCTGTAAATAACATCATAATATACAAATAGCTATTTACCATCTTTAGTAATAAACTTATCAGTCTGTTCCCGTATCCTGGATCGTATTTAGTTATCAGCGTACATGCCTTGCCGCACAAAGAAGAAGTACGTGATTATTATTTCGATTTTTATTGTTATTTCTTTGCCGGCCGGGGTGGCCGAGCGGTTCTAGGCGCTACAGTCTGGAACCGCGCTACCGCTACGATCGCAGGTTCGAATCCTGCCTCGGGCATGGATGTGTGTGATGGCCTTAGGTTAGTTAGGTTTATGTAGTTCTAAGTTCTAGGGGACTGATGACCTCAGCAGTTAAGTCCCATAGTGCTCAGAGCCATTTGAACCATTTTGTTATTTCTTTACGTCGTTTCCTTCCAGTTTTGCCAGTTGTTCCTTTAATATGGTATAAAAAAAAATTTCCCATGCGAGTGTGATGTTGGTAGTTCAAAGTGATGTATCACTATTATTCTCCTGCCGCAAATCATCGTAACGGGGAAATTTCAGTCAGAGAATCAGGAGTGTACTCTATATAAGTCCGTTCTGGCAGAATCACAATTTTTTTCCAGGATGTTACCTCGAAGTTAAAATACATCGAACATTTTATTTTATAGTTTTATGAATCTAGATCTGAGTTTCCAAAACAGGTGTCTCGATACAGCCCTCTTCACTCCACTCGTTGTGAAAATTCGGCGCTTAATTTGTTGTGGTTCCGCATTCCCAGAGGAACCATTAAACTGAATGTTTTGCGCTGGATGTGTGATACCCGAGATGCGAGCGTCTTCTTTCTCCGACTGGCAGTAAACATTCAGACAGTGCGGGCCTACCGTCACGTAAACAAGACGATCGAAATACAGACACGGTAGTTTGTTTTCGCGACTGTGGTTCTTAACTGCCAGTAAAATTCACCGCGGCCGTATAAAAGCGACGACGAATTCACGTTGGATTGTAGGCGTGAGTAAGCATGTGTCCAACAGATAAAAATCACAGACAGCTCAAAGCACTTTCTGCGACACATCCGTGTCACAGCAGACGGGGCAGATAACACACTTCGTCAAGAGCGCTGTGACATGACTGTACAAAGTTTCAGTATGCAAAATGAGCATAAAAACGAATTACACCAAATTACTCTTACAGACGTATTCTTATAGCGTGACGCACAGCCCGTTAGCTTGCGAGACCGTAAGTGGAGACAAACACGGATCGAATCTGTGCGACGAATTAATAATCGTGAGCTGTTGAAACAGCCGGTCTGAGTGTGGGTTATGGGCTATTTCTAACATTCTTTTAGGAAAATGCTGTGCTGCCTTTGAGAATACGATACACTAAGATAAAGTGTGATAAGACACAAAATAAATTTACATTAATTACACAACTTCCTTTCCTTACGTCACCTTCACCACTGGAAGGGTATTCGGCTACAAAGTTAAAAAATAAAGTAAGTACTAAGAGATACTGAAAATGTAGGAGTCGACTTGGTCACAATAATACACAGAACACTTTGTAAAGAAGCAATAGAAAAGGCAGGTTTTCAGGACAGAAAGAATCTGCTACTGGAAGATACTGGACACAAGAAGAGCAGGAAAAAGTTTCTCGAGGAATGAAAGAAGTGTGGGCCCAAAGGAACCTGGAGCTGGCGAAAAAAAAGCAGAAACAATATTGATCTATCATACCACCGAGAGGGTTAATCAGAATAAAAAAAATGCCACATCCTGGGGAAGTGGTCTCCGTACTAGAAGGGCTAAAGCTGGGGAAAACGTGACACTAATTTACTCTAGCAACACCAAACCAAAGTGCGGTGTCTTAGAAACGACAGAATCTGTGTCTATAAGGAGCAGTCAAATGAAGACAAGATAGTGTGAATTATTTAGAAAGTAATCGCCATACCTGTCAATACATTTATCCCACTGTGAGACAAGACGGTCAGTGCCGTCATGGAAAATGGTTGCGGTTGCCTGCGGAACCGTGATTGTACCCAGTCCGAAACTAATCGACGGCCAAAAATGCCTTTCTTTGAACTCCAAAAATATGGAAATTGCATGGCGTAAGATCGGGACCGTAAGGAGCATGTGTAAGGGCTTCGAAGCGATACTTCTGCAGCGTACTTGAGACAACTTTCGATTTACATAGTTTTGGAACCCCAAAGAAAGACATTCCTTGCCGTCGAATTTCTTCAGACAAAGACTACGCGCCAGGCTACAATCATAGGTCCGTAGGCAACCGCAAATGCCGGCCGCGGTGGTCTAGTGGTTCTCGGCGCTCTGTTCGGAACCGCACGACTGCTACGGTCGCAGGTTCGAATCCTGCCTCGGGCATGGATGTGTTTGATGTCCTTAGGTTAGTTAGGTTTAAGTAGTTCTAAGTTCTAGGGGACTGATGACCGCAGGTGTTAAGTCCCATAGTGCTCAGAGCCATTTGAACCATTTTTGAAGCAACCGCTAACACCTTTCCACGAAAACACCGACCGTATTGTCTCACAGTGGGATAAACTTTTTAACGTTTCTGATGATTAATTCTGAAATAATAAACAGTTTACTTACTTTTTTCCATCTGAATCTTTTTTCATTTGATTTCCCTTGTACATCTAGATGATTAATCTGCAATTCACTCATAAACGCTGCGTGGAAAGTGCAAAATTCCACTTTAAAACAGTTTCTCCATCGTGGCACTCTCGAATAGCGCGTAGGAAAAATTAACATCTCAATCTTTCAGTCGTAATTTCTCTTAGTTTATCACTGTAGTCGTTCCTCCCAATGTAAGCTGAAGGAAAATAATATATTGGTATATAGACTAGAAAGCTGTTAACTCTAATTTCGTAAAACGATTTCGTAACGCTTGAAACGCCATTGTTTTAATGAGTGCCATTCCCATACGCTTGCCGTATCTATAAAACCTTCCCCCCTTCTTTGAATTGTTTCTGTGTCTTTCATGTTCATCGATCCTTTCCCTGCAGAAATACTTTAGAAAAGCACGGACAAGTGTTCCGCCAATAAAAATCAGTCATTGGTTCGTCTCCCTGTAGCATTTTCAGTGTTATCGTTGCTATTTAAGATTTTCCTTTAATATAGTCCCTAGATACTAAATTGAATTGAAAATCCTTAAATATCAATCATTTTCTAGTAACAGAAATTCAGGATAATTTTCGTTGTACTCGTTCCGGGAATGCTCTGCAAACTCTGTAAGTAGAGTAATCAGATTTATTACTCCATCGCTTGTATACATCAAGAAGTGCGACCAGTGTGTCACAGTTCCTTGGGGAACGCCAGCTACGTGTCTAGAATAGGTAAGTACCAGCCACTTACTAAGTACTGTGACCTTTCTGAAAGAAAAAGACGAATCTAGTCGCATCACTGATACCATATCCAGTATGCACGAAATTTGAACAGAAGTCGCGTTTGAAAAATGATTGGAAATGCCTCTGAGAATCGAGGATGCGGAATGAACTTAAGATTTGTTGTCGCTAACACTCATTCGTTTTGGAACAACTTTTTTATTTATTACTTGATTTATTATTTGATTCTAGTGTCGAATACAGCAAAGTTCCGTCTGTTTTCGGAGAAAAGAAGCGATATTTACTATTATTTCTACGGTATTGAACTCGAGTGTGAGGCATTCTGGACTACTTTAATTACTGAAACGTCTGTTGCACGACAGACATTATTCCCACTTTGCTGTGAATTAAATCGTACTCTCCCAAGAACTCCTCTACCATACAACACCACACTACTGATAAGCCGATTAACCTGGAAACGGGAGACTTCTGCTTCCCGGAGCATCAAATTCTGTCTTCACTTTCTTTGAAAATGTGGAAAATTAGTTTATGAGTGTCATTTAGTAAACATTTCATCAGAACGAACTCCTAGAGCCAGAATCTGCAAAAATACGTGAAGTGAATGCAGGAATGGTTCCAACGAAAAGCGCACGGCCGATTTGATTCCTCGTCTCCGTCGAATTCCAGCTCGTCCTCCGTCTCAACTATATGCACACTCTAAAAGTAATCTCGGATGAAATAGTTCATAAGAGAAATTGAAGCGAACGATCGAAATACTTTGGAAGGTATTTATTGCTTTCCGGTCGCTAGTAATCTTAAACACCACACAATTGTGTCTTCATTGTGACGAGAGCAACGAAATCCAAAAGGACTCGGAGTGTTAACGAACGCTGAATTTTGTTTCAAATGGATTTAGAAATAATTTAGTTTTTACAAGGGGGCCGAGTATATTGTGTGCAGGATGGGATCAGGGCGGACGCTAACACATAAACACAACGAAACGTATTGCTTTGCTTGTTCATTGCAGTGATGTCATTCACATTGAGACACTCCAGAAAAGATGGAGCTATGCAGGACGTCATTCTAACGGGCAATGCCGATTGGTGGTACATGTTAAAAGTCATGACATCAAATGAAAAAACAAGATACCAGTCACTGTTCACTTACCTCCGCGGCGCGTTTCAAAGGTTTAAACCTCCATCATCAGGTGGATTTACATTTGTTAGTATGGCATATGTGTGTGTTGTGTTGCGATTTTGGAGGAACTTATGGCACTGTCTAGTGGAGAAACAAAACGCTATTTCAGAACATGGTTTTGGGTTTGCCAAGAAATGGGATTGTATGAAAGTTGTTGTTTTCTTTTGTTTTTTGTGATGTGATTTCTTTGCCACTATTGAGTGCTTTAGGGTCTCTCTATGGAGCTGTTATAAGCATTTGCAATAGCTGTTTGTTTTATTATTTCAGTTCACACTGACAGCTGGTACCCCCTGTCGGCTTGAAATCATATGTACATCAACTAATGGCACAAATTGTGCATCTGTTTGCATATTTTAATGCATCAGACAATGTATTACCCTAACCTTTAGTCTGCTATTATATGTAACAGATATGATCTTAAGAACCACCTGCTTGGGAAAGTTTGCTCTCATCCGATCACTCCTTCCACCCTCTCTCTCCCTCTTACTTTTTCTTCCTCCTCCTCTTCCTCTCCCTCTGCCTCCAGCCCTTCATTGCTAGCTATGAATCCCAATCAAAAATTGTTATTTATTTATAATTTTACAACTGTTGCCAACATAACTGTTGTACATAAGGCTTGCAACATGGCAGCTGATTATATAAACGAGTGTGAAGTTTAAGCTATATAAACTTGACAAAATCAGATTTATATACAACCTGAAATATTTATTGTAACGCATGTATTCAACATCTCAAAACAACGATCTCTAAAATCCCTTAAAACGTATTCTGTAATAATGTTGTTGTGATGTATATTCTTTGTACTTTGTGATAATACTTCTCTTTTGCTGTATGATCCTTGTACTTAACGTTTTCCAGACGCCATATTTGTTTACAAAATATGACAGTATGTATGTGATGTGTTTCGATAGTGATACGAATCTGTGACCACTGGAGGTACTCTACTTTACTTATTTTATTTTTATCCTTAGATGTCGTTTACTTTTTCGTCAAAAAACACCAAAACCATGTTCTGAAATAGTGTTTTGTTTCTGCACTAGACAGTGCTGTAAGTTCCTCCAAAAATCGTAACACAAGTCACACATATGTCATACTAACAAATGTAAATCCTTCTCATGGTGGAGTTTTAAACCTTTGAAACGCGTCGTGGAGCTAAATAAACAGTAAACTTGTTGGCTCATTTGATTTCAATAACAGTGACGGTATACTTTTTCGTCAAAAAACACCAAAACCATGTTCTGAAATAGTGTTTTGTTTCTGCACTAGACAGTGCTGTATGTTCCTCCAAAAATCGTAACACAAGTCACACATATGTCATACTAACAAATGTAAATCCTTCTCATGGTGGAGTTTCAAACCTTTGAAACGCGTCGTGGAGCTAAATAAACAGTAAACTTGTTGGCTCATTTGATTTCAATAACAGTGACGGTTTACTTTTTCGTCAAAAAACACCAAAACCATGTTCTGAAATAGTGTTTTGTTTCTGCACTAGACAGTGCTGTAAGTTCCTCCAAAAATCGTAACACAAGTCACACATATGTCATACTAACAAATGTAAATTCTTCTCATGGTGGAGTTTTAAACCTTTGAAACGCGTCGTGGAGCTAAATAAACAGTAAACTTCTTGGCTCATTTGATTTCAATAACAGTGACGGTAAAGCCAAACCTAAAACGTTCGCACTGTAAGACAAGATATTTCAGGGCAAATAATACGTAGACGCGGAAAAAGACAATCTGACTGCTGTATGACACCATAAAGCTACATGAATGACAAACAAAGTAAAACACCCAGAAGAAATGGTCGGATGCCAATGTAAATTTGTACACGTACACACCATCAGTGGGTGCGTAAGTGATTCTTTGTGAATGACCACAAGCGTGCGTTACTGTTGTTCATGTTTAGTGTTGTTAACGCGCCTGGTAGTCTATTACAGGAAGCGTAAACAGCGTAAGATGTTGAGCGATCGCTGTGAAGGACACGAAGATGCCACGTACCAGTGTTAGACAGCATTATCAGCACCTGACACAGTTCGAAATGGGCCTCATTGTCTCCCGTTCATTGGCTAGTCGAATCGTACCATATACAGATTTGTGTGGCATTCGGAGGTGACAGTCACCCAACCTTGAACAGTACGGGAACATAAGGGCAGGCGTACTCCTCATCAAGGTTCCGGACGACCATGTCTCACCACTACAAGGCAGGATAGCCGTAATGTGCACCTAGCACGCCGTCACCCCTTCACGTCTTCAGCTGCTGTCCGAGACCAAGTAATGGTCTCCCTGTAATATTCTCTGTCACACCGAACCATTGGTCAGAGATTAGCAACAAATGTATGTGAAATCTTATGCGACTCAACTGGTAAGGTCGTCAGTCCCTAAGCTTACACACTACTTTGCCTAAATTATCCTGAGGACAAATACACACACCCATGCCCGAGGGAGGACTCGAACCTCCGCCGGGACCAGCCGCACAGTCCATGACTGCAGCGCCTCAGACCGCTCGACTAATCCCGCGCGGCGATTAGCAGCACCCGGACTGAAGAATAACTGCACCACTCGTTGGTGTCTCTTAACACCACAATACAAACGGCTGCGTTCGGTGTGCTGCAGTCACCGGGAAGCATGGGCTGCTCATCAATGGCGTCGCGTTGTGTTTACTGATGAATCACGGTCCAGCACTACTCCAAGTGCACAACGGTAAGCTACGGACAACCTGCATCCTCTTGTGTTACCTCTCACGGGGCAGTATGGCGGCGACATTTTTCAACACGGTGGTACACGTCAACAACTGGTATGTGTCTCTACGAAGCGTCTGCGTGCACCTCAATTCAGGGAAAGTTTCCAAGATATCAGGGACCAGTTACAACAGGTGTGGGCCAGGTTATCTCAGGATAGGGTGCAACGGCTTCATGACAGCGCTGCCATTCGAAATATCGAAGACAGAGTGGGTGCAACGTCCTAATGACAAGTGTGCTCACACTGCCCAGCCCTTTATGAATTTGTGTAATCACTCAAATAACATCACATATCCCAGTTAACCCCTGAGGTTTCATTCAGTTTCCTCCTCCCCTTCTGCTTACTTCACATTTTTATCAAGCAGTGTACAAGAGCCAGATTTATGCGAAACAGAAGAGGAGCGGAGGTAGACCAGATGCCAACTCTAAGCGAGGTTGAGGCAGATTTCCCGAGCTATGAGCCATTTTGGAGGAGCAGATCATAAGAGTGAGATTCACAAACGTCTCTGTGCAGGCAAATGCGAAGGCAGTAGCGATTCACGAAAATAACGCCTCCTTTCCTCTAGAGACTCCCACCCGAGTTCCTGAAGCATTTCCTTAACACTCGCGTGATGATCAAACCTATCAGTAACAAATCTAGCAGCCCGCCACTGAATTGCTTCTATGTCCTCTCTCAATCCGACCTGATAGGGATCCCAAACGCTTGAGCAGTACTCAAGAATAGGTCGTAATAGTGTTTTATAAGCGGTCTCCTTGACAGATGAACCACATCTTCCCAGAATTCTACCAATGAACCGAAGACGACTATCGGCCTTCCCCACAACTGCCATTACATGCTTGGCGCAGGGATTTAGTTGACATTCGATCTCGTTCCGCATATGTTCTACATGAAGCGTATTTTCAGTTGCGAATATGAAGAACCATCAGCTGCATAATGGAATGAAAATTAGTGCCGGACAGGGACTCTAACCCGGAATTTCGCAGGGTCGCCTTTGTAACTGGGTAACCTCTTTTGATGCTAGTCGACTGTCAAGATAAGCATTACTGCAAAGGGCATTTGATTCTAAAGCATTATGTCAGGGTGAAAAACACTAAATAAATTACTTTTTCTCTCTTAACAACATGTGGGCAGATGGTGATACCTTGGATGTGGCGTCCCAGTGTTTCTCTCTCTATGCGGCCGCGTGTGACTGTTGTGCGTCGGCCAGCGGAGCGGCGCGGCGGGGGAAGGTCAGTGTCCCGGACTCGAACAACGGACTCCAACTTGCCAGTCTTCGGCTGTCAGATCTTCATCCCATCTCACAGGTGACTGCTGATGTGAGGCCGTCTCCTTCCCGTCCTCGCGAGTCACCCGGGTACGTAAAAATCAGTCTTAAGATACCTTCTATCTTCTGTCTTCTGGCGGCGAGGCTGCTGCTTTACAGCGGCGGACTTGGTGCTTCTGTGTACGATGTAGTTTCTTCCTGCATGACGGTCTTCAGCACTGACTGAACTGTACTGGGACTGAACTGAAAACTACTCTGTCGGGCCCACTGTGTCTCGCGTATTTATTTACTTCAGTTCACTTGAGGTGAACGACTTCACGGTCATTGCCTCTTCTGTCACGTTGAAAAGCTTCTCGAATAATCTTCTTAACGTCGGTCATTGGCTCTTGGAATGTAGGCTAGGGTATTTGATCACATGTGACAATTGAGAAACACGTCCGCTTATGTGGGAATGGCGATGGCTTCTCCTGAACGTGGAACGTGCTGACTTCACGGTCGTTGCCCCTTCTGCTCTGCCCGATGTTTGCCAGTATGTAACTCTTCTAAACTAAACTAAGTTTCTCATTTATTTTCTAATTTCTACTTCACATTGATTTCACTAATTTATTTACCTATCTTAAGTACCACTCAACACCTTACCATTAGGCTATCCTAGCATGATCTACGGTCAGGCCTGAACTTCCATACGTCGTTTACTATGTGCCTACAACCTGTACTCCTACATCCATTATGTATATTCCAGTGCAGGGCAGAGATTTTACTTAAAAGTCGCTTGCCCGGTATCGGCAGTTAAATACGATTTAGCAGTGAATGTGTGATTTCCACTTTCGGTGCAATGTTCCTTCGGACATGCATACATGTACCTGCTCGTTTGCGAAGTTATATTGACGTTCGACCATGTCTTCTCACTGCTTATCTTTTTTTCCTCAGACAATGTGTATATATGTGTTTCACACCGTCTGTCCTAAAATTTTCGTAACGGATTTTATGCCTGGCGTATAAGCGACGTCAGCGCTGTAACTACGGTAGTAGCTATGAACAGTTGATAACAGAATCCAACCAATATGTTGTGAGCAGACGGTGTTGAGTAGTGGACGTGGTACCATAGTGTGCCAACATAACGATATCCACAATCGCATTGGAGCAAATCTGTAAATAAAATGTTCAAGACATTATCCAGACTTATTTGAGAAAGAAAAAAGTATGTTTAATGCTTTTCCCAGAGACCTTGACTCCCGAACAGAAACAACAACGTGTGGATTCGTACAGAGAATTGCTTGTAAGGCAAAAGGCGGACAGTTATTTTCTGGAAAAATCATCACGGCTAATGAGACTTTGTGTTATCAAGACGAACATTCCACAAAACTACAACGTGTAGAAATTCACATGGATCGTCAATGCTTTGACGAAATGACGGACGTTCTAGTCAGTGCGATGCACGAGTCGAACAACATCGCAAAGAAACCTTTCCGACAGTGCCACATGGTTGTGTGAAGATGCTGTGCGTTGTATTCAAGTAGGAGGACTAAGTAAAATACCTGCAGCATTAACGATCTCAACTTTTCTCTATTTTATACTAATTCAGTTACCAAAACTTTTGGACTGACGGTATATAGTTGGGTGATTGCAGGTGTGCATTGTGATCAGAGGATGCATATGACAGTTATGCCACATTTGGTTTGGTAAAGTAAAGGAAAGCATTATTTCACGTTGATCAACATTTAAAAAAAGTACGATAACACATTTAGGGAAAAAATGTAATTCCCTCATACACTTACACCCCTTTTCAGTATACGCAATCACATAAAGAAAGTTAATATTATTGCTATTATTGTTACAAAGCAATTTGAAGTGATGTAAGTTGTTTTCTGTTCACCTAACAGTAGTTCATCAAATTTTTCTGGTTTCTAAAGTGCTCTCAGCAATAAATAATTTTCCCAATCATTTGTTCCTTTTCCATATTTTATGAAATTCTTATTCTTCGCCGTCCGGGTTGTCTTCTTCATTCTGGAGATTATTTTGCCACTGTCTTCTTCTTGATGTCTCATTACATTCATTTAATACACATCCATGGTTTTTATGGAATCGCTTGGCTTGCTTATAGTCCTGCACTGCTACAAACATTTCTGTTCTTGTCAGAAAACAGGTTTCATATGCGTGTTATAACAGGTTGTATAACTAACATATAGATGGATAGTACGGTTTTCCTAGAGACATTTCTTCTCTTTTTAAGATACCTGGCAGAGCGCAAAAGATCCTGTTTGCGTTTTGGTTTCAAACTTTTATATTACGTTTTACATTATTTGCTGTATTGAGTCTATTTAAAATTCTTTTGAACCTTCAGATATTTCACTCTGAATTTCAAAGTTGTCATTGTCTTTGGTAATGTGGGTGAACACAAAATATTTTTATTTTGCAAACATATTTGTGTTTAAATTTGTTACCAGTGTTATGGTATCTGAAGTATTATTTGATACAGATTTTATATGAAGTATATTTATTCGTATAAGAAGTACAAAGAGAAAGCGAAGTGAGAAAATACGAGACAGCAGGCAGCGTACGGCTAACCTCTCTCACTTTTCTTTCACGACAACTCATGTTTAACAGTGATATCATGAAACTCTAAAATAAATTTTAACGGACATCTCGAGCTACATTGCGAAATAGGATTTCTACGAGACGAGAAAATTAGCTCTTTGAGTTATGTTAGTTATATTCGGCACTAATGTAGAAATTCATGCCTCTTTAAGAGACTGTTCCAGAGCCATATTAACAAAGGATTGGAATATGAGAGAGAAGACATTGTGAGAGGCGCTTAAGAGCTTGCAATGCCATCGCCAAGAATAGAAGAAAATGAAGAACTAAATAATGAAAAAAGCTACGTTTGTTATTCCTTGTTTTGCTTGCTACTCGGGATCAAATTTCTAGTTTCCTGCGCTTATGGACGCGCGTGACATTTCTGTTTCTAAACAGATCGTCCACAGCGCCTCAAGTAAGCAAAAGCACTCTGCAATTGTCCTGAAGGTAGAAACGAAATCGCATAAGAAAAGAGGTTCTATAGCCAGCATAAATAAGTGAAAAAAATGCGGTCCTCAGTCCGATGACTGAATTGATGCTGCCCTCCACGCTTGTCTGTCCTGTGCAATTCATTTCATCTTTGTATTACTATTGCTACCAACAACCACTTAAGCTTGCTTCTTGTAGTCAAGCTTTTAACCCCACACTTCTTTCCATTACCATATTGTCGATTCCTTGATATGTCAACATGTTTCCCATCAGTCGATCGCTTCTTTTAGTCAAATTTATTTTCTCTCATAGGTTATCTGGTTTACCCACTTAAGCTTCAGCATTCTTCTGTTACATCACATTTAACTTCTTTTTTTTTACAGTTCTTACCTGAATTGTTTATTTTCTACGTTTCACTTCCATACAATGCCACACTTCGGACAAATACTTTCAGAAAACGCTCCCATACATACAAATTTATATTAAATGTGAACGCATTTATCTTTCCCAGAAATGTTTTTCTCGAAAACAGTACCGTCGTGACCAATACCCTCCTGGAGATGCGAATGAGAGACTATTTTACGTTTGTAACTTTTTCCCCAAGATGCCTGGATTATTAAACCGTACAGTGGAGCTGTCTGTATGTCTTCGGGAAATATAAAGCCTGTCGTTTCCCCTGGCTTTCCATCCGTAGTACCACCGTCGAGAGGCCACGCGGACTAATGTTACTTGGTCAGATTAGGCAGTTAAAGAGACATTGAAACGTGAAACTACCATAAAGGGTGCTGCCTCTTGTCAGGAATAGTATGTCAGGCACAGATACCCCTTCGATGAGGTTACACCTGCATCGTTGAGGCACACAAGTCATGCCACTGCGGCAAGTTTCATGCTTCGTGAGTGGACCAGATCAATAAGTACGTGAGATTAAAACATAAGCACACCGTATATACCACTTAACGTCGATACAGTCACATTACTGTGACCACTGCTTTTGCTCGTTGTCAACGTGCAATAACCACTTACAGACGGCAGGTGGCAGCACTATATAATGCGCGACGGGAGGCTGCGGAAAACAGTGCAGACGTTCAGTAAGGCGGATTACCTGAAGGGCGATCATTGGCTCTAGGGCTAAGGGTGGAAGCACTTCCGAAACGGCTAAGTCTGTATACTCGGCCTCCACAGTAGGCGCCTGGTTCATCCGCCCATGCTGACTGCTTTTCGTCGGTGACGATGGCCGATGACTGGAATTTGCACAACAATACCGCAACCGGACGTCCACTGAGTGTCCTTTTCAGATGAACCACGTTTTATGCTCCATAGAACAGACGGCCGTTGGCGTTTAAGGCCGTTCAGCGGGTCCAGGGCGGAGGAGGGAGCCTTATGGTCTGGGGAATGTATTCGTGGCATTCCCTGGATGATCTCGTTATTCTGGAGGTCACACTAGATTAACACAAATAAGCATTTACGTCTTGGGACCACATCCACCAGTAAAAGCAGTTTTTTTTCCTCGGCACGAGGACATCTACCTCCAGGAAAATGCGACATGTAACAAAGCTCCCAGCGTAAGTGCAGAGTTCGAAGAGCCTCTGGATGAATTTACCATACGCCCCCGATTACTAAAATTCCTGGATTTAAACCCAATCTAGAATCTGTGGGACGTAATTCACACTGTGAATTCAGTGGCCGTTCGTAACCACACTTCCACAATTACCTGACTGCTCGTTTGAGTTTACTGGAAAGTTTTTGCTTCTATTAACGTATACTTCCAGTCGCACTCAGTTTTTGCTATTAATTACGATACAACCCGTTTACTATAGATTTATGGGATTATGTTGGAAGCTCCGTGAGGATGTTCGCGGATGATACCGTTGGACGTAGAAAAGTGGCAACAGCTGAAAACTGTATCGGAATGCAGGAAAACCCGTAAAGGTTCGACACTCGACGCAGAGACTAACAGCTTACCCTCAACGTAAATAAAAGTAGCATGTTGCACATGTATAGAGGCAAAGACGTTGTAGTCTTCGATTACAATTGTCAGCCTGCCACTCATTTTAAGATTATACCTTACTGTTCATACATAATTATGAACCTGATACATGCAGTGAAATATGCCCCCTGACACTGAATATGTCACATTCACTACGCGATCTGATTCTGGAACTAAGTTGCGATATGGCAAAGCTTACGCAAACCACAACGGTGTGGAAGGGTGAGGGGGGAGCTGAGTTAATCAGGAGTAAGACAGTTGATCATTGAGCTCTAACATTAACGGCAAACTTCATTCTATACTCCCCCAAACTGTAGTAAATCACGCCTTATAAGTTCGAACTGTGCATGGGATAATGTTTTTGTTTTTGTTGCCTGTACCATCTAATAACCTTAAAACAGTGATCTTGTATAGTGAAAACAACATTATACGATGAAATCGTCTGCGCTGGCGTATGACTCGAAGAACTTACTTACCTGGATTGCTGAAATTTTTTTTACAGAAGATAAAAGACAGCTAGGCAAGCGTGAACAGTGTATTCCCTGAGCAAAATGCTTGGTAGTTGGATGAAGCTCTTTTTCATGAAACAAAAATTAAGCTCTGGTACATGGAAGCAAGATACAAGTCATAGAACATGTGAACAAAGAAAAGGTGAAAGAAAAAGTGTTAAGATACTGAATTCACGAATTTATGAAAAACCTAGGAATAATATATGAGCAGATTAGATATAGCTACAAGTTGGCCGATATGGCTGCGAACAGACACTGAGACAGAACATTTAACATACCTTCAGAAAATCATACCACAAAATTACGAGAAAATAACTTTTCACTGTATTGGCGATAAACAACTGAAGTTTGTAAGAAGCATAAAAATCTGGATGTATACGTAAGTAAAGGACTACATAAATAAAGTGGCAGAAAAGGCAGATAAAACACTCAGAATTACTGGAAGAATCGTAAGAAATTGTATTACTTCCACAAAAGAAGTTAGCTATCGTATCTGGAATTGTCGCGCACAGTGATGGGTCTTTGTCCCCACTTTTAATGCTAGAGAAGACGTGGTGATCTGTATCCGTCCATCACTTACCAGTCTGTAAATTCAAGTAACTTACAACCAGATTCTCTTACTCGCAAGTACATTTCCCGCTTAGCAATGTACTTGCGAGTAAGAGAAACTGGTTATATGTAACCTGCATTTACAGATTGTTAACTGATGGACTGATACAACTAAAGTTCACGACGTGCTCTCAACTATTTAAAAGAGAGAACAAAGAACCGTCACTGTGCGCAGCAATTCCAGATTCAATAGCTAATGCGACAAAGACACAATTTTACCTACTTTCAGTAGTATGGCGGTTTCTTATCATTGGAATACAACCTGAATGCCTAGTGCGATCTCACCATTACTTTGAACGCTGCAGGTCGAATCTGCCCATTTCAAACATAGGACAAGTGTCTGAATACTTCTGCTATGCCGTACTAAGTCGAAAGACGAGACGAGAGCGCCTACTGTTTGTCTCTACATAAGGGCTACTGGACGAGTCCGGTCAAAGACGTGGAACTGCAGTAAGGAATTCCTGATATTTCCCGTTTGGAAAATATATTCCGCTCTGTCGGACAGGGACGACTAGTGATAGAACGTGTACGATTCAGCAAGCGACCTGCGCATAGCGCGGGTTCGTGATATGCGACAGATACTCGCTACGAAATGGCCATTTTTCACTGTATTCGTAATAAATAACTGAAACCTGTAAGAAGCCCGAAAATCTAAAAGTAGCCGTAAGAAGAAACATAATGTGGAAGGACTACCTAAGTAAAGTGGCAGAAAAAGCTTAAAATCACATGAAGAAGCGTAAGAAAATGTAATCCATTCATAAAAGAAGTGGTTTGCAGAACGCATGTTCAATCGATTATTGTCTGTCTGGAGCTCTTACAAAATGGTCTCAAAAGAGGAAATACATAAGATCAACAAAAAAAAAGTGTGTTTCGTCGTGGCGGGCTGCGGTGGCCGACCGGTTCTAGGCGCTTCAGTTCGGAACCGCGCGACTGATATGGTCTCAGGCTCGAATCCTGCCTCGGGCATGGATGTGTGTGATGTCCTTAGGCTAGTTCGGTTTAAATAGTTCTAGGGGACTGATGACCTCAGATGTTAAGTCCCATAGTGTCAGAGCCATTTGAAGCATTTTGTTTCGTTGTGGGTTCGCTTAGATAAGACGAGAGCATTATGTAAATGCTCATCAAACTCGAGGTGTAGACGCTACAAGGCAGGCACAGTACACCAAGTTGTGACTTACTGTTGAAGTTCCAAGAGAGTACGTTTCAGGAAGAGTCCGACAATATACAGGATGTTACAAAAAGGTACGGCCAAATTTTCAGGAAACATTTCTCACACACAAATAAAGAAAAGATGTTGTGTGGACATGTGTCCGGAAACGCTTAATTTCCATCTTACAGCTAATTTTAGTTTCGTCAGTATGTACTGTACTTCCTCGATTCACCGCCAGTTGGCCCAATTGAAGAAAGGTAATGTTGACTTCGGTGCTTGTGTTGACATGCGACTCATTGCTCTACAGTACTAGCATCAAGCACATCAGTACGTAGCATCAGCAGGTTAGTGTTCATCACGAACGTGGTTTTGCAGTCAGTGCAATGTTTACAAATGCGGAGTTGGCAGATGCCCATTTGGTGTATGGATTAGCACGGGGCAATGGCCGTTGCGCGGTACGTTTGCATCGAGACAGATTTCCAGAACGAAGGTGTCCCGACAGGAAGACATTCGAAGCAATTGATCGGCGTCTTAGGGAGCACGGAACATTCCAGCCTATGACTCGCGACTGGGGAAGACCTACAGTAGAACGACGAGGACACCTGCAATGGACGAGGCAATTCTTCGTGCAGTTGACGATAACCCTAATGTCAGCGTCAGAGAAGTTGCTGCTGTACAAGATAACGTTGACCACGTCACTGTATGGAGAGTGCTACGGGAGAACCAGTTGTTTCCGTACCATGTACAGCGTGAGCAGGCACTATCAGCAGCTGATTGGCCCCCACGGGTACACTTCTGAGAATGGTTCATCCAACAATGTGTCAATCCTCATTTCAGTGCAAATGTTCTCTTTACGGATGAGACTTCATTCCAACGTGATCAAATTGTAAATTTTCACAATTAGCATGTGTGGGCTGACGAGAATCCGCACGCAATTGTGCAATCACGTCATCAACACAGATTTTCTGTGAACGTTTGGGCAGGCATTGTTGGTGATGTCTTGATTGGGCCCCATGTTCTTCCACCTACGCTCATTACCTACATTATCATGATTTCATACGGGATACTCTACCTGTGCTGCTAGAACATGTGCCTATACAAGTACGACACAACATGTGGTTCATGCACGATGGAGCTCCTGCACATTTCAGTCGAAGTGTTCGTACGCTTCTCAACAACAGATTCTGTGACCGATGGATTGGTAGAGGCGGACCAACTCCATGGCCTCCACGCTCTCCTGACCTCAACCCTCTTGACTTTCATTTATGGGGGCATTTGAAAGCTCTGGTCTACTCAACCCCGGTACCAAATGTAGAGACTCTTCGTGCTCGTATTGTGGACGGCTGTGATATAATACGCCATTCTCCAGGGCTGCATCAACGCATCAGGGATTCCATGCGACGGAGGGTGGATGCATGAATCCTCGCTAACGGAGGACATTTTAAACATTTTCTGTAACAAAGTGTTTGAAATCACGCTGGTACGTTCTGTTGCTGTGTGTTTCCATTCCATGATTAATGTGATTTGAAGAGAAGTAATAAAATGAGCTCTAACATGAAAAGTAAGCGTTTCCGGACACATGTCCACATAACATATTTTCTTTCTTTGTGTGTGAGGAATGTTTCCTGAAAGTTTGGCAGTACCTTTTTGTAACATCCTGTATTACTTTATCCCACCAACGTCTCACGAAACTTCCACGATGGGAGTATCAGAAAAATACGCTGGTGTACAGACAGTTATTCTTACCACGTACTCTTTCAACGGAAGAGGAAAAAAGTGGGAGATCGAGATGATATTGGCACTTGAAGTCTTAAGGAGCTACGTCGTAGGTGCAGAGAAGGTGTTCTTAACTGAGTCATGTCTCATGGTGATGTAACATTGGAGCTTTTTCAAATTGTTTAATTTTTACGGCTGGGAAGATGTCCATTTTCACCTACTTTTTTGTAATCAGTATGGGAAATTTATACGATTCGATGATCACGGAATCACAACTTGGGACAAACCGCACGAGTGTGCTCCGTAAAACTACTCCCAGTAACTTTATTTCCGCTGTGGCTCGTAAAATGTGACCTCTGCTCTGGACAGCGCCCTGACATTGACATCTGCTTTCCATTAATTCGAACTCTCAACGGGCTTTTGGAATTTCCCTGAGCACTGAGCCGAGGTCGCCCATTACAGAATATGTGCAGCCAGTGTCATCTTCGCTTCCATCCACGAATTGGTGGACAATTAAGACATCCTCACACAGAAGGTGATAGATGACTTGAATGTGCAGCAATGATAGTTTTGTGGATTCGTAGCGTGGATTTCGTCATGTTTCTGTGCTACGGAAAGTGAACTAGCACAGTTCAAGTTCACTAGAAGCCCAACCGAGACGTTATGTTAGAATACAGCGTGTCAAAGTTAAAGTTCCGTATTTGGTAATTTTTATTTTAGAACTAACAAACTGTTACACTAAAATATTGAAGATGATATTTAGAAGAGAGAATGATCTACAGCTTTTAATTATTTTTGTAAAAACATTATTTGAACACTAGCAGCACGTCTGATCTAAATTAAAACTACCAGTTTAGCTCAAACAACATACCATTATCAGTCATCTTATACAATGAAAAATGTCATAAGTAGGCACAATGAGTGTAAACCGAAAGCAATCTGTACTAAGAACGTCATCAACTACAGGCCATATGTGCAAACGTGATCATTTAAATCTAGATACCGTCTTACACTATCTGCATTAACATTATAGAATGCAACCCAGTACACCATTTATACATGAAGCCACATGAAATGAACCTCGAAGTTTGAAAGTAAACAACAGAAATTCAGACTTTGATTACAAATGCCTTACGTGCACACGTAGCGTATTTATTCAAGGATATATGGTCAAATTCCTGTAGGACGTTGCATTCCAATTCCTCAAAAGTGTTCGAAACATTTGCTTCTTCAAAAACGCTACCAGTGATGTTTCGCCAGGGAGGAAACAATATTTTGAAGTCTCCCACTCCAAAGCTTTAAGATTCTGTGAATCTATTGAGGCCGCCGCTATGTTATTTACTGTTTCCTCCACGTTTCGCTGAAAATCACAACTGAAGTTACTCTACTATTATATGTGTCTACTTTCGTAAGCAAAATTCGGTATTTGGTGCGCCAACAATAGCCGGAAACTGTCCACGAAGAACGTTGCAGTCGCAGAGCATGCTGGCGAGCACGTGCCGTCTGATCATCACCAGCCACGTTCACGTTGATTGAAGGACGGCTGTTGCGCCCTGCGTAGGAGTCTGGGGTAAGAACAAGTAAATTTTTCCAACCTGTTTTAAAGCCTGTCAAGAGGCCACCTTTGACACGCTCACCCTGGGGGTGCAGCTTTAAATTTCCGGCATGATTTACGAGAGCAATAACTTGCTATGTCTTCCCATCTAATAATTTACTCATAGTTCTTGCAGGAGATTTTTAAAACTTATCATTAGAACGTGTTTATTACTTCAGTTCATCGGTGGCGAATTAAGGCCAAGAACGCTCGCCATTAATTGTGCTTTCAGCCTAATACCAACTTTTGACGTTTGCAGCCGTTTCGTGGCGATCCCTGTATTTGACTTTCATAAAATCACTGTCATCTCACTAATTTGGGGTTATACAGTTAATTTTATATTGTTTCAAATGTAATTAATTAATTAGTTATTGAAACGTAGCCTTTAATTATATTAATTTGCCTTAACCGAGGTAATTTGACAATCTACGTAGTGTACACTAGAGTATTCATCCTTTATGTATGATGTAATCAGTATCACGCAATACGACCGACAGCAATCACCAAGTATCATGTGTCATGGATCAGCTTACTGCCTATTATGTCACTAACGACTGTGTGTTCCACTGTCTTCAAATGAATGTTACTATTGTTTGGTGAGAACATAAGGCGAAGACCTGCTTGTGTACATCATTACTAACGCAAAGCAACACGAGTAAAAGTATTTAGAGCGTTTGGTAACACATAAACCAGAAAATTATGAGAGAAACAGTAACTTATAGTCAGAATATGCTAGGTGCAGTCGAAGTACAACAGAAATATTAAAACAAATGATGTTATGATACTGTAACGTTCCGGTCTGCACCAGTCAGTTATAGACCTCTGAAATTCAATCGGTCTACATCGTAAGACAGAAACGATGCACCGCAAATAAAATATCCGGATGCGACGAAAACCAGTAGATGTGGTGTACATGTACAGACAAACAAGTGATTACAATTTCAGGAACATTGGATGATTTATTCGAGAGAAAGAGCTCCACAAATTGAGCACGTCAATAACACGTTGGTCGACGTCTGGCCCTTATACACAGATATCGTGTAACATTCTGTCCAATCCGCGGGTTAGACACTCAAAACCCCGAGCTGGCCGAAAAGCGCTGTCCATAAGCGTCCAAAAGTTCTCAGTTCGGGAGAGGTCTGGCGACCTTGCTGGCAAAGGTGTTGTTTGGCAAGCACCAAGACAAGTAGTACAAACTCTCACCGTGTGCGGGCGGGCGTTATCTTGTTGAAATGTAAACCTATGATGGCTTGCATGAAGAGCAACAAGACGGGGGGTAGAAAATCGTCGCTTTACAAATGTGTTGTGAGGATACCGACTATGACAAACAAATGGGTTTTCCAATGAAAAGAAATGGCACCCCAGACCTTGCTATGAAATTAAATAGCACCCCCGACCAACACTCCTGGTTGTCGGGAAGTATGGCAGCGACCGCCATGTTGTCCGGGTCGTCTCCAGACATGTCTTCATCCTGGACTCTAGCTGACTGGAGTATAAATGTCTTCAGTGACGGCCCACGAAGACGTGTCTGGAGACGCCCGGATGGACACCAACCTGACTGCCGCCCGTCATACGGCCCGACAACGAAGAGCGCTGGTCTGGGGTCCATTCCTTTTCATAGTAGAACCCATTTGCTTGTCATCCGCGAGAACCTTACAGCATAGCGGAACGTCGACGATATTCTACGCCCTGTTCTATTGCCCTTCGTGGTAATCCATCCTGGTTTACATTTCAGCAAAATAATGCCCTCCTGCACACGGAAAGAGTTTCTACTGTTTGTCTTTGTGCTCGTCAAATCGTAACTTGGCCAGTAAGGTCGCCAGATCTCTCCAAGGTCGAGAACGTTTGGGAGCCGTATGGGCAGGGCCATCTAACCAATACGGGATTTTGATGATCTGACGAGCCAAATGGGCAGAATATGAAACGATATCCCTCAATAAGACATCAAACAGCTCATCACTCAATGTCAAACCGAACAACTGCCAGCATAATGGCCAGAGGTGGAGCAACACGTTATTGACTTGCTCAGTCCGAGACGCTCTTTGTCTTGAATAAATTATCCAAATTTTAAGCGTTTGTTTTTCTTTACATGTGCATAAAATCTCCCGAATCCGTCCCATTGGGAGAAATCCTCCTGATGCGTCTTTCTTTGTCTTAGAGCGTATAAAGCTAGAAAGACAGCAGATATTTGGGATTATGCCACAATAGTGTGTATGCGAAACACGGTGACAGCAAAGGTCACTGTGCTGTGGTAGGACACCTAACTTACATGTACTGCAGGAACCACATGACTGTCGCATAACTATCGATATGAAATATAAATGACACTGGTTTCATAAGTTTTCAGGCAGCCAGATGCGATTATATTCAGCCAGCGATAGCAAAGGCAAGGGTGTGAGTGCGAGGAGGGGCGCTGATATCTGGCGGTACTCACCTAATTAAAGCCTGCGTGCTGAAGAAAACGTGAGATAACTGCGTTCGCAGCTAGAGAGAAACTTTAATTAATTTAATCCGGTTAAAATAGTGTTTTGATGAATGTAATGTTCAGATTACAGGGTATTAAAATGATAGAATGTCTATTTTTACACTTCTGGCAGAATTTCAGTTAGTAATTTATCATCAGTTAATTGTGATTAGAGAGAGAGGGGGGGGGGTGAGGGAGAACACGAATACTTCTGCCACAAGACCCATATAGTAACTAAACTAATCTAAATTCGTTCAAGAATACACTGCTGCACCTAGTACTACTAATTCAGCAAACGTGCTGGAAGCAGAGAAGAGTCCTTAGAGAAGGTATGTTAGCAAAAATTATACCACTTTCAAGAACAATTATATCAGTGTTGAAGAAAGTAAATAAAATGCACCTAAACGACTATAGAGGTGTAAGTTTACTGAACATGGACACATGGGCTACAAGCTCTTAGCCAAAATAACTGCAATGGGAACCACAATAACTGAAAAATCCTCTCGCAAGGAGACCGAAATGGATTCTGTTAAGATCATTTACATACCATCGATGTTTTCACTTTGCAATAAATAATCGAAAAGCACCAGGCATGTAATTTTGAAACATGTGTGGAATTTACTGATTATACAAATACGTATCATTTGATGTAGGTATAAGACTGACACTATGGGCAATACCTTCTAACACGACTTTCCAAAACTTTTAAAAAGTATGTATAGACGTACTACTATTTTAATAGACAAGGATGCTGTCATTCACCAATATTGTTTACTGTTGTAGGAGTACCGATCGGAGGCACATCTACGTTGTCTGGGTGATATTGGGGAATCTGTAGAACGTCTTTCGGTACCAATAAAACATCGTTAACAGGTTAACATTTATTCCTTCGGATTTACAGTTCTGCGTCTTCTCGTCAGCCACGGCTGACTCCTTGTGCAAGTGACAAGGTGAATTTCCGCTGACTCCTGTTGTCGATTCGGCTGGCACGACTGTTGCTCTAGCAATTCAGATGAAGTCTTGCGCATTGACGCCTGCTGTCTAAAGGCCAAGACACAGCGTGTGATTGTGCCTCCACACTTCATTAGAGCGTTCTCGATGCCGCTCCTGAAGATGACGATGATCCAAGCTGACTCATCGAAACGTGCAGCTCTGTAGAAGTCGTAAAGTCGTTTGATACTGGCTCCACCGAGCAGCTAGGCCCTGACAACTAGACGAACAGCAACAGAGGTACAGGATGGCCCTCTCACCCAACATATTAGTGCTATAAGCACCGCGAGATGTACTGGTGTTGGAAGACTCCCGTATTTCACATCAGCGATGTTCTAGGTGGCCAGTGCGAAATTCCACGAGTGGCTGGTCGTGGTTATTTAGATTTTGTTATTTCTGGAACGGCCAGCAGCGTGTTCAAATGGTTAAAATGGCTCTAAGCACTATGGGACTTAACATCTCAGGTCATCAGTCCCCTAGACTTAGAACTACTTTAACCTAACTAACCTAAGGATATCCCACACATCCATGCCCGAGGCAGGATTCGAACCTGCGACCGCAGCAACAGTGCGGTTCCGGACCGAAGCGCCTAGAACCTCTCGGCCACAACAGCCGGCGATTTCTTCTCCTTTTATGTTCCATAGAATAACACGTTATAGTTCATCGATATCTTCCATGCCTTCAAAGCTGGAGTACCTTCTGTGATTCCTTGAAGTCAGCAGAAGATGGAAAGTACCGTCATATTCGCCCGCCCGGCTAGCCACGCGGTCTAACGCGCTGCTTCCCGAGCGGGAAGGCGTGCCGATCCTGGGCACAGCCAGCCTGTGGATAGTTTTTAAGGCGGTTTTCCATCTACCTCGACGAATGCGGGCTGGTTCCTCTTATTCCGCCGCAGTTACACTGTGTCGGCAATTGCTGCGCAAACACCGTTTCCGCGTACGCGTACACCATAATTATTCTACCATGCAAACAATTCACGCTACACTCGTCTAGTATGAAACATACCGGGGGGAGGGGGGGGGGTTTCACTGGGGGCCGAACCACACAATAACCCTGGGTTGGAGGGGGGGGGGGCGGCGGTGGGCCGAGTGGACTGCTGTGGCCTGTTGTAGGGTTGTGAACCACTGAGGGCTACAGCGAGATGAATGCTGTCTGTCATTTGTAGCTCCCCGGTGTAATATATATACACATACACACTGTCATATTCACATACATCCCAGCAATCTTAGGTATATCAGAAATAACTCTTTGAAATCATTTCACCTATTAATCAAATTTTATGAATGTTATAGGCTAATCGAAAACTTTAGAGCGGCAAAAGTATGATTTCAGAGGAAACATTCGTTTGGATCAAAAATTGCTATCGGTAGTGTTGTATTAGATAGTTTGGGTGTATTTTCATGTACAAGAATGACAGACACTTTAAAAATATGGGCTGCAGTAGTCTCCAAACTGTGTGGCACAATACATAGAACGTTAGGAAGACACTGCATAAAAGAAAGAAAGTCCTTCAGAAGTATGACTGTCTAAGCTTGGCTGTGTGGGAGGGATGCATGGCTAGCCAAACGCAGAGTTGATTCCCATATATTTTTAGTCAAATTAAAACTCCCACCTGATATGAAGGAGAGGCAGCAGTTGAGATGGAAGGGAGTCAAAGTTGCAGCCTAACTTCCATGTTATTCAGTTTGTACATTAAACAAACTGTAAGGGAAACTGAAGTGAAATTTGGCAAGGGAGATACTTATTTCAGAGAGAAGAGTTAAAAATTTTGAGGTTCGCCAGTGAAATTGCATTTCTGTCAGTGACAACAAATAATTTGAAAGGTCAGTTGAATGGAGCGGATAGGTTCTGAAAAGAGAATACAAAGCTGATGTTACTAAAAGTAAAGAAGAATAATGAGGTGTCGTCGACTTACATCAGGCCACAAAATGAGACACTAGAGGTAGTCGAGGAGTTTTAATATTTTGGGCAGCAACATATTTGAGTTAAAATGTCTGTATTGCAAGTATTGGCCGGCCGCGGTGGTCTAGCGGTTCTGGCGCTGCAGTCCGGAACCGCGGGACTGCTACGGTCGCAGGTTCGAATCCTGCCTCGGGCATGGGTGTGTGTGATGTCCTTAGGTTAGTTAGGTTTAAGTAGTTCTAAGTTCTAGGGGACTTATGACCTAAGATGTTGAGTCCCATAGTGCTCAGAGCCATTTTTTGCAAGTATTGAAAGCCTATACAGGCAAAATGAAGATAATGAAACTAACGTTGACACGTTTGTCTCATTAACCCTACTGCGGGAACCCAAGTAATGGTGCGAGCAGCACGGGTGTAGACAGTGTGGCATATGTGAGTACCGTGCACGGGTAGCCGGAATGCTTAAGGCGACTGCGCGCGATAAGCAGGAAATCCGGGTTTGAGTCCCTCAAATTTTCATCAGATAAAACTGTGTGATTCCAGAGACCTATCCAAGTATCGAACATCTGTGATGTGTATACACAGACTGAAGCAATGAATAAAAATTTGTTCCAGTGTGCGTATTTGAATCTGGGTCTCCTGCTCGTGAGGCAGATGCACTAACCACTACGCCACCCTGACACAGTGGCTTTGTACAGCTGCACGGACTACCCTAGCACGCCTCCCTCCTCAATCGAAATTCCCATTTAGTCCTCAGCCCACTTCCCTTTAACTCGTGTTTAGTGCATCTGCCTCACGAGCGGCAGACCTGCGTTCGCCTCCTAGCCTTGGTACAAAGTTTCATTTGTCGCTTCAGTCTGCATATGTACATCGCAAATGTTTGAGACTTGGAAAGGACCCTGCGATCCTGTAGTTTAATTTGATTAAAGCACCTGTAACTGGTTATCAGGCAGGATACCCCGTTTGGTTCTATGCTGACGAGCTATTCCGATACAGTTGGAGAGTTTCAGCAAGACTGTTCGAGTTTAGGGGGTTGAGGTGGGAAAGAGAATTTTGACTGGGCAGGGTGGCACGCTTGGGTAGTCCGTGCAGTTGTGTAAAGCCACTGTTTCAGGGCGGAGTTGTGGTTCGTGCATTTGCCTAATGAGCGTGACACCCGGCTCCGAATCCCGACCTCGATTCAAATTTTCATTCGTCGCTTCAGTCTTCGTATATACACTCCTGGAAATTGAAATAAGAACACCGTGAATTCATTGTCCCAGGAAGGGGAAACTTTATTGACACATTCCTGGGGTCAGATACATCACATGATCACACTGACAGAACCACAGGCACATAGACACAGGCAACAGAGCATGCACAATGTCGGCACTAGTACAGTGTATATCCACCTTTCGCAGCAATGCAGGCTGCTATTCTCCCATGGAGACGATCGTGGTGATGCTGGATGTAGTCCTGTGGAACGGCTTGCCATGCCATTTCCACCTGGCGCCTCAGTTGGACCAGCGTTCGTGCTGGACGTGCAGACCGCGTGAGACGACGCTTCATCCAGTCCCAAACATGCTCAATGGGGGACAGATCCGGAGATCTTGCTGGCCAGGGTAGTTGACTTACACCTTCTAGAGCACGTTGGGTGGCACGGGATACATGCGGACGTGCATTGTCCTGTTGGAACAGCAAGTTCCCTTGCCGGTCTAGGAATGGTAGAACGATGGGTTCGATGACGGTTTGGATGTACCGTGCACTATTCAGTGTCCCCTCGACGATCACCAGTGGTGTACGGCCAGTGTAGGAGATCGCTCCCCACACCATGATGCCGGGTGTTGGCCCTGTGTGCCTCGGTCGTATGCAGTCCTGATTGTGGCGCTCACCTGCACGGCGCCAAACACGCATACGACCATCATTGGCACCAAGGCAGAAGCGACTCTCATCGCTGAAGACGACACGTCTCCATTCGTCCCTCCATTCACGCCTGTCGCGACACCACTGGAGGGCTGCACGATGTTGGGGCGTGAGCGGAAGACGGCCTAACGGTGTGCGGGACCGTAGCCCAGCTTCATGGAGACGGTTGCGAATGGTCCTCGCCGATACCCCAGGAGCAACAGTGTCCCTAATTTGCTGGGAAGTGGCGGTGCGGTCCCCTACGGCACTGCGTAGGATCCTACGGTCTTGGCGTGCATCCGTGCGTCGCTGCGGTCCGGTCCCAGGTCGACGGGCACGTGCACC
Organism: Schistocerca nitens; assembly: GCF_023898315.1. Classification (NCBI taxonomy): domain Eukaryota; kingdom Metazoa; phylum Arthropoda; class Insecta; order Orthoptera; family Acrididae; genus Schistocerca; species Schistocerca nitens. The sequence continues at coordinate 989,534,964 of NC_064616.1, read as the reverse complement.
TTCCGCCGACCACTGGCGACAACATCGATGTACTGTGGAGACCTCACGCCCCACGTGTTGAGCAATTCGGCGGTACGTCCACCCGGCCTCCCGCATGCCCACTATACGCCCTCGCTCAAAGTCCGTCAACTGCACATACGGTTCACGTCCACGCTGTCGCGGCATGCTACCAGTGTTAAAGACTGCGATGGAGCTCCGTATGCCACGGCAAACTGGCTGACACTGACGGCGGCGGTGCACAAATGCTGCGCAGCTAGCGCCATTCGACGGCCAACACCGCGGTTCCTGGTGTGTCCGCTGTGCCGTGCGTGTGATCATTGCTTGTACAGCCCTCTCGCAGTGTCCGGAGCAAGTATGGTGGGTCTGACACACCGGTGTCAATGTGTTCTTTTTTCCATTTCCAGGAGTGTACATAAAAAATTCTCATGTGTCATCAACAGCTAATATTTCTATATCTTTCACAGCTGACGTCAAAGAATTCGGAATTCGTGAATAAATTTGGTACCAGCGATATATGTGTCGATGGCCGACAGAGGCAATAGCAAGAAAATGTTTCTTAACTTAAGAAATATTCCAACGTCTCACCGAAATTTAAGTTTCACCTAACAACTCTGAAGATTAGGTGACGAGTTCGCATTACAAATGAATGAGAACTGAATCAGATTGGTGAGAAAACAAATGTTGGCACAACTTGACTAAAGGAAAGTTCGGTTAATAGTAGACATCGCGAAGCATCAAGGAATAGTAAATTTGGTGAGGCGTAGAAGTGTGTGGTATAAAAGTTCTAGAGGAAGCGTTGACAACGGTAAACAGGTTCAAGGGAATGTAGGTTACAGTAGCTGCAGGTATGCAATCATGAAGTCTCACACAGGATAGACTAGCACGAAGAGCTGTATCAAACTCCACGTCAGACTGAAGACTACATCAACCACTACTTCTGGTTCAAATGGTTCAAATGGCTCTGAGCACTATGGGACTCAACTTCTGAGGTCATTAGTCCCATAGAACTTAGAAGTACTTAAACTTAACTAACCTAAGGACATCACACACATCCATGCCCGAGGCAGGATTCGAACCTGCGACCGTAGCAGTCGCGCGGTTCCGGACTGAGCGTCTAGAACCGCTAGACCACTGCGGCCGGCAACCACTACTACTACTAGTACGAATATTACAAGATCACAATGGAGTTAAGAAGTGCTCCAAGAGAGATCATATAACATGTGAAAGTATCAGAAAGGAATTAGATATCTATTCTGTAGGACAAAAGTTAGTGATTAAAACTGAAAACCACAGAACCAAATCAGTTCTACGTTATGCTTCCTCAGAAAGACGCAGTGTGGTACTTCCCAGAGATAGGTGGGCTGTTGAACCATAACAGGCCAGATGGTCCAACCAATGAAGATGAAGAAGAAGGAGGATGAGAAGAAGAGGAAGAAGAAGAAGAGGATGAAGAAGTATATGGCGCTTATTTATAAACGCATTTAGGTCACAAAAGTAATCACTAACTTATTCGCGGCATCATTGGTATTCTATAATGTTTTACATCATTGAGCTATGAACTATTGGACATGGTAAGATAAACTTCTGTGAATAAAAAAATTAATCTCCTTGTAATGAAACCTATTGGCTGTTCCGTAACCAAAGCAGTTTTTGCCTCTTGGGTGTTAGTGTTACAGAGGGCTATCAAATGAAGTAGCACATGTAATATCTTTATTCGAGAGGCATTTGTTGCTTAATAGGTTAATAAACCGAATGCTTCCGAGCAAAAACAATCCCTTTGATTCATACGTTTCAGTGGTGGTTACGAAATCAGTGTACAGGGTGACAATTATTGAACTACATGAAATAAAAGCGCCATAACTTCTGAACGGTTTGCGTTAGGACGTTCAAACTACACGGTTGGGCGCGGGGCATGATGGGAATTAGTATGGTTTGGTTTACCAACGAAGCATACTTTTATTTGGATGGGTTCGTCAATAAGCAAAATTGTCGCATTTGGGAGAATGAGAATCCATCCGCAATTCGCGATCGAGAAATCCCTTCACCCTCAATTTTGGCTGTGTGACGTGCAATGTCGAGTCACGGAATAGTCGGTGTGATATTCTTTGGTGGCACGGTGACTACCAAACAATACGTGAAGGGTTTGGAAGATGATTCCATCCCCATTATACAAAGTGAACCTGATTTCGACAAGATGTGGTTCATTCGAGACGGAACTCGACTCCGTCGAAGCAGGAGAGTATTTGACGTCTTGGAGGAGTACATTCTGGCTCTGGGGTACCCAGAGGCCACTGGCATGGACCTCGATTGGCCGCCATATTCTCCTGATCCGAACACATGCGACTCCTTTTTGTGGGGCTGTATTAAAGACAAGGTGTGCAGCAATAACCCCAAAAGCATTAGTGATCTGAAAACAGCCATTCAGGAGGTCATCGACAGCATCGATGTTCCGACACTTCAGCTGGTCAATAGTTTCGCTATTCGTCTGCTCTACATCATCGCCAATGATGGCAGGCTTATCTAAAATGTCATTATCTAAATCCGAATATCTCTTGCGACGTTTACATGTTGAATAAAGCGTGTGTTCGCCGTAGTTTGTAACTAATTTACGTTTTTTTCATATAGTTCAAAAACTGTCTCACTATGTCTTGCAACGATGGAACGTTCTAACGAAAAAAAAGTAATTACGAAACCAGTATCAGGCGGATAAAAGATAAAATAAGAAGATATCTGCATCGTGAGTATTGTCGTCTCTTTAAGACATTGATATTAGTGACTCGGAAAGCGTCGGATGCTTGTCAGAATGCCCACACTTGGGAACATGCGCTCTCGCTCAGGTTAACTTAGTGCCGTGGGATGCCAGTACACTCGCCACTAGGAAGCGTCCACTTGCACCGCTGTCTTCTCTAAGCGTGTCCAAATTATTTTGGCCTCTATTCCGACTGGGGAACAACCTGGTATGTGAAAATTTATATTCTTTCTGGTGTTACGATTGGAAGGAGCTTGAATGTGATAATAGATCGTTAAAATATACGTCTGGCCATTAAAACTGCACATCAGAATGGGTAGTAAATAACGAAATTTTACTCATTGCGCGTATATAGAATAGTAGGAAGAATACCTTTAAATGGCTTTACTCACACCTGCTTTGTCTGCTTGCGCTGAAACGCTAATAGTTTGCATATCCGAACGTATACCTCCATGCCAGCTTCACCTTTCTCGTACTTTTTTTTTTTTTTTTTTTGTATGCCGTCTTCGAAGTTTTGTAATTTTAATGGCCAACAGCCTACTTGGCAAAAAAAGATATATAAATAATTTTTAGATTTTCCAGTGTATTGTCTAGGATAACAACTGAGCTGCGTGCATCGTATCGCCCACCCAACTTTGGGTACATGGGAGATTAGCGGCGTTCATATGATACTTCATGTGTTTGCTTACCTTTTAGATTTAGAATTAATTTTCTCCATTTTATGATAATACTGTGCTTTCCTCGGCTCTCTTTTCCAGTCAGTTTACATCTCCATCTCACACAAGGATCCTGTGACGTAGTACAGTGGTTAAACCCTAGCCTCTGTTCAAGTGAAGTTTTACAGTGGTTCCCTAAGTCGCTTAGGGGAGAATGCAGGGTTGTTCCTTTGAAAAGAACGCAGCTTGATACCGTCTCTATCCTTGTACACTCTCAGCTTTTGTTCTGTTCTATTGAGCTCGTTGTCCACTGGACTAAAGATCCTAATATTCCTTTCATCTTTCTTCCTCAGACAAGGAAGTATGTCTAGTACAAAAAGGGCAAGAACCAATTCACAAATGGACAGGGGAAAGCGTGCAGTATTGACTAATTACTCAATAGGAATCTAGAAAGTTTTAATTAGTATAACTACAAAGAAATATTATTGCCTTGACGCGAAATATAATGCTGCTCCAGTGAAAATCAGAAGTAAACTAGTGAATGAGAATGCAACGTTTAAAGTTCTTCAGGCAGCGAATTTTCAGTATAAGAATCCCCACGCTGCTCTTGTAGTGGGCTTCCCTCTATGATTCATCAAGTTAAATACTCGGATGATTTCAGTGGGCATGGAGTGGGTGAGATGTCCTCCTTGTTTCAGCTGCAATGTTCGTTTTATCTCAATAACTGCCCTTAATTCAAGTCACATAAGACAGCACTGATTTTACAATATTGTTATGTTTGCCGCACTGGCACATGCTCGTAATTTCACGTGGTAGGGACAAAAACACTGATTTTCATTTTTTTCAAGCTTGACAGCATAATTTCTCCCAGGAATATGTACAGCGATAGTTCACTCTAGGAAAATGAAGTATGACAATTGATTTCAATATTTATTGGGTTTCCACCTTCCTTTGTTGTCACAATAACGATTATCTTTACGGAGGACCGGTTTCGACTGTCCCGACTGACCATCTCCAGATGTAAGAAAATAAAATTTTTAACTTACTTGAGATGACACATGTAGAATAAGATAAGTATTACAAAATAATGAGTTATCAAAAAAAAATGGCTCTGAGCACTATGGGACTCAACATCTTAGGTCATAAGTCCCCTAGAACTTAGAACTACTTAAACCTAACTAACCTAAGGACATCACACACACCCATGCCCGAGGCAGGATTCGAACCTGCGACCGTAGCAGTCCCGCGGTTCCGGACTGTAGCGCCAGAACCGATAGACCACCGCGGCCGGCAATGAGTTATCAAAATTGTTACACCCAGCTGCTGCACAGGAAGACAATATGTTAATACTAATTAATACGTGTACTGCTACATTTTGTATAGTTGAATCAAAAATAATTATAAAATAAAAATTCATTCACTATCGACAGCTGCTGGTGGTTTCAAACAGTTGTATTAAAGTGAGGAACGCAGACAATCTAACTAATATTTCATTTTTAGTCATTAGATAGATGCTCCTTTTCACAACATAGGTTTTATAACCTAGGAAAAAAATATTGACCAAAAGTTGGCCAAGGTAAACTAGACAGGATTTTCTTTCCGACTATTTGTTTGTTTAGGTCGTGGTGAGTCGAGGCTCGCAGGCGTCAGTAGCATGACGGGAGAACCAAAACAGCAGTTTTGACTCGCTTATTGGGTAGCTTTGTTGTTTATTGTTTTTTCTGCTTTCCATGACGGTAGATGAAGCTGTAAACTCAATAAATTTTAAAATTAAGTATCTTAATTTGGCTCCCTGCAGTCAATTTCCGTTGAAGCCATTCCTGGGAGAGGTTAGAGACTTCTATTATTTTTGTGCGAGTATTGTGTACTGTATATGCGGAAGCTCCATCAAGTCACCGTAGGGAACAAACTGTTTCACTCAAGCTTTCTATAGTGCTGATTACATTTCATTTTAATTTGTTACGTTATATTCTCTAAGCGCCCCATAGGAATCCTAAATTTGTGGTGCTTTACTCTTAAAAGCAGTGCATGAGGCAACTTTAGTCGACCTCAGAGCGTCATGAATACATGTAACTCACGACATATCTGGCACAGCCTACTTCAGTTATAGTATCTATATGTGACGGTTATTAGAATCACTGCGAATGCTTCTGATGGATACAAACTTAACTGTTAAACAATTCTTTGCAGTTTTAATTATAAACGACTTTTACGAGGCACAGAAAACACATTAGCGTAACTCTGTCTGAACAGTCATGAATTCGGAAATACCTAATGTTTGATTTCGAAGTATGTAGTGCTTTGGCTTCTGTAATAGATTGGAAGAGGATGCATTTGAAATAACGATGCCCTGTGTTTTGTCCGATTCCACTAGGTCTTTCACAGGAGTTGAGGTAGAGCCTCGACGTCCATTTTAACTTATGCATTCGACTACAAAGATTTAATTAAAAAAAAAAAACATTCGATTATACAAGGGCATATCTTCTAAATGCATGCCAATACTACCTTGATACACTTTTTTAATTAGGTTTAGGATCAGTGCTTTCATTTAAGTTTCACTAACAATTAATGTGCCATCCGCCGGTCGTATGACAGACGTCCGAACAATTGTCAGATTCGTCCAAACTATTGCAATCTTCTCTCGACTTCCTGCATTCACTGATGTCACTATACGGCATCAGAGTTTACCGAAGTCGTTGGAAGGAGAGGCAGGTATCCGGCCTTTTTCAAATCCCTCCAAAATCGATCACATACCGTGTTGCAGGACAGTGGCGCAGTGTGACATCACCACGCCCTGTACAGCAGAAGTTGCAGTGCCACACTCTCGACGAAAGTCACGCAGCTGCTATTGAAATGGAAAACGCAAAACTACTTCTGTTATTGTGTTATCGCCATTTAGATTTGGCTTAGTTTGAGTAATGAACCAACGAAAGAACCAGACGACAAGAGATCGAACTAGCTCCATCACGGACAGTGTTGCCGGCAACCACAGGAATCGGCAGCTTACAACTGGTGCAGAGGTAATCTTTCAGTTTCGGTGCGTAAGTTAAAGTTCACCCCGTTTCTGTCCTTATTCTTGTAGAAAGTATAGTCCTCTGAGCTCTGACGAATCTTTTTCGAACACCATCTACTCTTGTTCAGGACGATTCGAAACAATATACCAGTGGCAACTTGCCTTTTTAACGGGTTCCTGGAGCAACTGAAATTATATAATGATGATCTCTGTGCCTGAGAAATAAAATAAAATTTCCCCGCGTTGCCATGTATTAAGAATGGCTTTAAATATTTAACAATTTTGTTTAATTATTGACCGAATTTAAAATTTTAAAATCCTGTCTTAACCTATTCACTAAGAGGTATAATTTTAGGTTAAAAGTTCCACACAATAAGCCAAGTCTTACAGTTAGAAATAGTATGTTTGACATGAGGCAGCGTTATCTGACGGCGTGCGTATACTCCGCCCTTATTCACCCAGTATTTGAGAATGATAGCACTAGCGACTTTACATAAACTTTAGACATAATTTCAAACCGTTACAAATCTCTTTCTCGCTCATATTCTCCACAAAATGACGAAAGGAGAAAAGTCTGCCGCTTACTACATTTGTTACTGCTTTATTACCGACTCCACTCGCAACACAGTTTCCAGCAGTATTCACATATACCACTTAATTTACCTCCACGCCGTTTTCTGAGAAGTAGACCTGATTTTCAATTGAGACAATCCATTTACGTTTCACAATGCGTAAGAGAGAGAGAGAGAGAGAGAGAGAGAGAGAGAGAGAGAGAGAGAGAGACTCTTTACGTGGTCACATATGAACAACAGTTGCCAACCAAGTATCCCGATGACCATCGCAATCGTCTAGAATCCTTCGAGCCAGGCAATGTAAGGCAAGCTACCAACGATGAAAGGTGTGACAGTTTGACAGCCGATTTAGTACACTACACCTGAAACACTGAGAAGAGTAAAAGTTTCTCCAGACGTTTTCCTTGAATCCTTTCTTATCACAAGTTCGCATTTTCCTCTTTTCTTGGGGGTGCAGGGGCACATACTCGTATAATTTGCTGACATTAGACTCATCATCGAAATGAGCCGTTTGTTATTTTACAAATTACAATGCGTCTAAGAAAAGTTTATTTTGTCCCCTGTTACCCTGAAGACCGTGGTGTTTTTATGTGATCGGTTTCTACTGTTAGCGACTGCACAACATTAGGCGAAATTCACGAGGCAGGCAACGGACAGCGCTGTTTGAAATTAAGTCAGAACAGCAGGAGGACTCATTCGCGATTTTATTTGTTCACTCTCCGCCACAGTTTTCTGGTAGACGTATAGTCGAGTTTCAGGGCCGTCACTTTAGAGACCTGACCATCGTTTCTTGGTCGTCTTTTCTGGTGGTGTGCCCATATCATCTAATTCATGTTCCTTTCAATATATTGTTCTCTGCCGTCACTCTCTTCCTTTCCCTTACTTGTTCGTTTTCGTACGATCCAGTCCTGTGGCACACAAATATAGGCGCAAATGTTCATTTGTATTTCACGAAACGCTTCTTACTGTGTTGTTAATGCTGCCAGACTTTGTGAACCACATAGAGAGATCGAGCGTATAACGTATCTGTGAACTTCCCATTTAGACGGTTGGGTACTTCCTTGTCACATAGCACTCCGGTGACTTGTCACCATTTCATCCACGCAGCATTAAATTGTGCCCCAGAATCTGAAAACATTTCGCCATCCGAAGTTATAAGAGAGATGAAGTATTTAAATGCGTAATATTTCTGAGTGTTTGGTTCTCCACGAAGATGGTGCTTCTAGTTTAAGGTCCACATTCCAGACACTTAGTTTTCCTGTGTTTAATGTTTGTCATGTAATTTTACCGATAAGTAGGTTTAAAATGACAAACTTTGTTATCCGTATGTCGAAAATTTCTAATACTGACGCTAGCAGCCACGAAGTCATCGCATCCAGCTGCAACACATTTCTTTAAAAAATTAGCAGTTCAGTGTAACATAGAAAAGTACTGTAAAGTACTGGTAACCACTGTCCAAATTCTCTATAGCCAGTTTAGTTTTTCGTGAGATGATGTTTGTAATTCTTAGGTTTCTTTTCTGCTCAATTATTCTTGCAATATGTGGAGGCTCCAGATTTATGTAATCAATTTCCTGTCAATGTTGATAAGAACAGAGGAATTCCAGGTTACTGAACTGAATGTCGTCATAATATTTCCTGATCATTACTTAATCAAACATGTTCGAGGATGAATCTGTTATTGTGATGCTTTAAAAAATTAAATTTGCAAGAATATGAGTTCTGTATATTTGATAAGTTTAAATGAAACGTTAGAGTATTTGCGTCAATATGTACTTCACTGAAACTGTTGAATAAATACGGGATGACTTTGATAAAATTTCTACTCGGTGTGATCCATGGAAACTTGTTCTAAATGTCGGAAAATGTAAGATAATGTTGATGGGTAGGAAAAACAATCCTGTAATGTTCGAATACAGTATTAGCGGTATCCTGCTTGACGAAGACACCTGTGTTAAATAACTAAGCGCACCGTTGCAAAGCGACATGAAATGGAACGAGCACTTAAGGTAGGTTGTAGCAAATGCGAATGCTCGGCTCCTGTCGATTGTGAGAAATATAGGAAAGTGATTTCCTTCTATGAAGGACGAAACGTACAGAACATTTTTCCGACTATTTCTTGAGTACTTCTCGAGTGTTTGGGATCATTGTCAAATGGTTCAAATGGCTCTGAGCACTATGGGACTCAACATCTTAGGTCATAAGTCCCCTAGAACTTAGAACTACTTAAACCTAACTAACCTAAGGACATCACACACACCCATGCCCGAGGCAGGATTCGAACCTGCGACCGTAGCAGTCCCGCGGTTCCGGACTGCAGCGCCAGAACCGCACGGCCACCGCGGCCGGCGGATCATTGTCAGGTCGGATTCAAGCAAAACATCGAAACGTTTCAGAAACGATACTGCTTGATTTGTTGCAGACAAGTTCGTTCAACTAATGAGTAAACGGAAATAGTCCGTGAACTCAATTGGGAATCCCTGGAGATAAGACGGTTTTTTCGAGACATTCATCTATATGTATTATAAAAATGGATGTACGTATATATGTATGTATATTCCATACCTGCTCCTAAACTACTGGACCGATTTCAACCAAACTTGGTACACATATCACATATAGCATTTATAGGCAGTATCAGTTGAAGGGGGTGGGGAGGGGGGTGGGAGACTATCTACCTATCAGAGTGGTTGGGGTAGGAGTGAAGAAGCGTAGCCCACAACGTGCGAATGCCCAGACTTCATGCATCCAGTATTTGAGCATGAGTGCACTTAATTACTTGCAACAAACTTACTTAATTTCAAACATTAAAGGAATTTTTTCTGTCTGACAATACCCACAAAATTATGAAAGGGGAAAAGTTCATTGCTTACTAGGTGTTCGCTATTCATGCAGTAAAAGTGACGTATCAGACATAACGTTTTAATTTACTATTTCTTCGCGACTTAGTGTACTCACGGTACACTTTGCAGATGGTAATCACACAGAGAAGAGGAAGGAGGAGGTGGACACAGATATTGGGGAGGATGAGGAAATAGACAGAGAAAGGGAAGAGGAGGATACGCACAAGGAGAGAGGGGAGGAAGGGATGGAGTGAGGGAGGGAGGAGGAGGAGATGGAAAGAGGCGAAGGAGAAGGTGAACGGAGTGGGGGAATAGATGGAGGGGCAGGTACCGAGGGATAGAGAGTGGGGAATGGAGGGGATGGACAGAAAGAGAATGTAGAAGAAAAAAGATAGAGAAGTAGGCGGAGGAGACCGACAGAGGGAAGGGGAAGGAGGAGAAGGACTAATAGAAATACATAGCCAGTCAACGTCAGGTACTCAGCTAGTATTATGAGGAACTGGCATTAGTGACAGACTGCAGAACGATTCTACTGCCACCAGCATACATACCACATAAGGACAACGAAGAAAAGCTACATAAGGGTTCGTATGGAAGCATATAAATAGACATTATTCCCTCGCTCCATTTATGAGTGTAACATGAGAATAAATAACTACCATTAGTACAGGATTCCCTCCGCCACACACCGTCTGTTGGCTTGCGGAATATATATGTAGGTGCACATGTGATGTTTCATTAACTCTCTAGATAGCTTCTTTGTTACAAGTTGCTTCTCAAAACTATTTAAATAAAGCCCATGCTCTGCGTGATTCTTGTGGCAAATACCACTAACATCCACGTAATTCACGTTGTTGATTCGTTTGTATGTGTGTGAAAACTGTTCATTAGCCACATTAATTTCGCTCTTTACAGCGCACCAAGAATGTAAATGACAACGAATCGTAATGTTCACAAAAACTACCTTTGTATATTAGTTTGTTCTGGAAGTTCTTTAACACCCAGAAAAGCGGGACAGCCTGTAATACGACAACTTCCCAGTTTACTAGCTTTACTGCTTGTGATTCGATGGCCACAGACTTTTCAAAACCTCATACTTTCATAAGCTGCTTCATTAACACGAAAAGCAGTCCCACGGCAACGGCTGTCCGCGATAAGTGTTTACTGCATGCTAACCTACTTTGTTAGTATCCACGCGGATCGCATCCGCTGTGTCACGTATCTGGCTATCTCCGGTAATACGTTGCGAAGTACCATCATCTCTCTTTTCGGTGACCGCTTTTATTGCTTGTTTACCTCGTTTGTGGGTCTTAAGGGTAGAGGTATTCCATTCCACTTTTTCCTCTAACAAATGATTGTTCATATGCGTGGTGCATGTGTTCACTCGGACCTGAGCATGTGCATTGTACACGATGCACATAATTCTGAACTTTCGTTTACTAAAACCGATTTCGCATGAGGAGGAATATATTGGAAATGAGATTTTGCTACGATTAATTTCAGTCAAATATTTGCTTAATGGGTCCATTTGCGATTCTGTTCCACCAGAGTTGCAGCACCACATTGTAGTTTGGTTATTAACTGAAGGCTCACATTAGTCGAACACACATAGATTCACGGACATATTTCGGTAACAAAGTAAATTGAAGGCACACACTTCTAATTCCAGAAAGACATAAAACAACTTGCAAGAGTTTCTCAGTGTATATTGACAATATTTAGAACCACTCTGTAGTCTAGGAGAAGGAAGTCCACACAAGAACAAAGAATATGACAACCTAACTATTGTGCAAAGAACATTGTTTATTACTATCGCTAAGTGCAAGGCACGATAATTCAGACGTTAAGTAAGGAAAGTGAACATCAGCAAAGACTTTGTACTAACTTTACTATGTTCTCCCAGTATGTCACGTGAAATGGTGCGTTACAGAAGCCAAGGAAAATGAAAGCACTTATGCCAAGAGGTTACGTGGGTTTCAAAGTACGAACTCCAAAAATTATGTGTAATCAAATTGCGACAAGTGAGATCACATCTACTCAGATCCAAAATGAACTGAACCCTATTCAAAGAATTACGTAGTTGCACCTGACCGATGAAGGTTACCATCCCTCTGATTAGGTGTTGCTCAATGCCTGCGACATGCCACCACTAGTATGTTTCGGAAAACGATTTACATTCAACCCTACACTCATGGTGGAAGTCGTCTGTCGCCGTCATGTCACCCGCAGCGGAACAAATAAATTCAAAGTGTTTGGCGTTACCAGCGCTTCCTTTGCTCCCGCTGGACGCGTTTAAGCATCTCAAAGGTAGAGACAGTGAAGGATCCTTAGACAGAGATGTATCTTTATACGTAGCGGTAGTCGGCTGCAGCAAGACTGAGAGATGTGTGCGGCCGTAATCGTCGGCAATCGAAGGTAAACCTCGTATACTTTAACTGCCAATCCTCTGTATTAGGCCGGGTATGCTAAATGATACTTTCTGAAACACTATCTTTACAAGCTACACCGAGTAGTTCGGATATGCTTCATAAAAGAATAGGTGTGTCTGTAGCGAGGCCTAGTATTTGGTATGATCTGTCTTTGTGTGCCAGTACATTCTACTGCTTAAATTTTCACATTAGTATTTCAAAACACCGTAATGATTTTTTACAAAATCATCTTGTTTTTATTTTGTGCAAGCCCATGTCATAAGTTTCGGATTTGCATTTAAAGATTGAAAATAATATGGAGTTTTACATTTAACGCACATTATATAAGGGGCGATTTAAAAGTGCTCGATTCACGGCGTTGCTGCAACATACGAGGGTTGGAACTTAAATAGTGGCGACTATTTTTTCACAACCAAAACAAAAGAGTTACATGTTTGCACCTGTTACTGTCCTTGAAAGTAGTAACGAGCGTTGTGTAGAACCCGTTTCATGCGATGTGGAAGGCGTAGTATACCGTTAGCAGAGCCTGTTCTGTTGGTGGTGCGAATGGAGCGGTCTACTGCCTGTCGAATCTCTGGAACAGTTCTGACGCGAATGCCACGAAGTGGTTCCTTCATCTTCGGAATCAAATCAAAGTCACAAAGACTTAAGTTTGGGAGTGTGGTGGATGGTACAGTACGTCCCAGTCCCATCGAGCGAACAGAGCAGCCACAGCTTGCTCTGTATGTGCCCGCGCATTGTCGTGCAAAATGATGGGTGGGTATCGCAGAAAGTGTCGCCGCTTTTTTCGCCAAGCTGGTCGCAAGTGATGTTCCAAAAGCGAACATTAATACGTAGGTTGGAACTTAAATAGTGGCAAAACTACTGTGGAGACGCTAACGCATTACGTTCCTGCACGGCAGATCGTGAATGCACAGTATTACTGAAAAATGGCTCTCAGCACTATCGGACTTAACTTCTGAGGTCATCAGTCCCCTAGAACTTAGAACTAATTAAACCTAACTAACCTAAGGACATCACACACATCCATGCCCGAGGCAGGATTCGAACCTGCGACCGTAGCGGTCGCGCGGTTCCAGACTGTAGCGCCTAGAACCTCTCGGCCACTTCGGCAGGCGCACAGTATTACTGTTCGTTTTTGGAGCAAGTCTCAAAACTTGTAGGAGTGACGAGATACAGGTTTTATTGCAATAATCGATACCATTGTATGTCGAACAATTTTGCTCATCCGTTCAATATTTTTTCCGGACTTGAAGTAGTGACGATCTGTACACTGTCCTCTTGACACTCAGAAATTTACCGCAGTCCTTCTGTAGTTTATTGGACCCACGTTTCAACACTATTACGCATAACCACATCAGTGCCAGATGTACGACGAGCATCAGAAACTAAGGTTCAAGGGCGCTGTTGTTGAGTTTAGTCTGTTATAGAGAAACCATTATTTGCAATGTTTACGCCCCGCCCCCCTCCAACCAACAGCGCTAGCTGTAGGTAAACATAAATGGTGACTCGTTCAGAAAACGGGTCTCACGAAGAAATTCGCTATATTACTCGATAGGAAAGACGGTAATGTCTCTTTAGCATGTCACAGAATGAGGTCGAGAGTTTGTATCCAATACATATGGGAAGGGGAGGCTGGCTAAGCTTATAAGTGACAGTGTAGTGGGTGGTGGTAGTGGTATCACTCATGGAAAAATTCCTGTAGTAGTTGGTGTTAGAGCTGCACCTTTTTTAGACTGAAGTCAGCTGATAGGTATACCTGCTTAAAGGAAGTGCCTCTAACTAAGGGCTCACCACCAGAGGATGTAATGTCTCCAAGTAGAGAAGGAATTAGCATATTTCATCAAAATATAAGAGGTATTAGAGATAAAGTTAGTGAACTGCTAATAGATGTTAACTCTGAAATTATTGGTATATCAGAGCACCACTTAAATAATTTGATAATTCAGAAGCTTCCTTTACCAGGCTACAGATTAGCTGGTTGTTTCTCAAGGAGTTCCTTGCGGGGTGGGGGAGTGGCTCTGTAGGTAAAAAACAGTATTTCATTTGAGTCCATAGACGTATCACGACACTGCACTGAACAGATATTTGAAAGTTGTGCAGCATTAGTTGAAGTTAGTGAAACTAAACTTCTAAATGCTGTTGTTTATAGTTCCCCTAACTCCGACTTCAGAGCATTTTTGCTTAAGCTAGAGAGGGTTCTTGATTCAATTTGTAGGAAGTACCAGAAAGTAGTTATATGTGGTGACTTCAATATTAATTTTGTACATGATTGTGCAAGAAAAAGGATGTTGGTAGATCTCCTAAATTCATATGATCTGATGCAAACTGTGTTTTTTCCAACTAGGGTGCAGGGGAACAGTAGCACAGTCATAGACAATATTTTTATTCATTCTTCATTACTAGATGGGCATTCTGTTAGTAAAAGGGTGAATGGCCTTTCAGACCATGATGCGCAAATTTTAACACTAAAAGGTTTTTGTACTCAAACCAATGTCGTATTTAACTACAAACTACGTAGGAAAGTTAATCCAACAGCAATAGAGGGTTCTTCAAAACTTGTCAAGGAACAAGAGTGGCAAGATGTTTATAGTGCCGATAATATAGATGATAAATACAATGCTTTCCATAACACATTTCTCATGCTCTTTGAGAGTTGCTATCCATTAGAACATTCTAAACGGGGTACTAGCAGTAATGGACAGCCCGGTTGGCTGACTAGTGGGATAAGGATATCACGTAGAACAAAGTGGGTATTATATCAAAATGTTAGAAGTAGTCACAATCAAGCTACAGTAGCCCATTACAAACAGTATTGTAAGGTGCTTAAAAATGTTATTATCAAGGCAAAAAGTATGTGGTATGCAAATAGAATAGCCAATTCACAGGATAAAATTAAAGCCATATGGTCAGTTGTGAAGGAAGTGTCTGGTCAGCAGCACAAGGTTGATGATATAAAGTCAGTTCGCAGTAATAATATTTCTGTTACTGATAAATCAGATATATGTACAGTATTTAACAACCATTTTCTGAGCATTGCTGGTGAATTAAATAAAAATTTAGTTTCTACAGGAAATCATATAAATTTCTTAGCAAATGCCTTTCCGAGATTGACGTCTGTAATACTCCTCTGTGATACAGACAAGAGAGAGATTGAGTCAATAATTAAATCACTGAAGACTAAGGACTCTCATGGTTATGATGGAGTGTCTAGTAGAATATTAAGTACTGTGCTGCACATGCTAGCCCTGTATTTAGCCATATTTGTAATTTTTCCTTTAGGAATGGTCAGTTTCCTGAGCGATTAAAGTACTCAGTAGTAAAGCCGGTTTATAAAAAGGGTGAAAGGGATAATGTAGATAATTTTAGACCTATTTCTATGCCATCAGTGTTTGCAAAAGTTATCGAATAGGCTGTGTATGTAAGGTTAATTGATCATTTTATATCAGACGATTTGCTATCAAATGTACAGTTCGGCTTTAGAAGTCGTTTGACAACTGAAAATGCTATATTCTCTTTTCTCTGTGAGGTACTGGATGGGCTAAACAAGAAGTTTCGAACGCTTGGCGTATTTTTTGATTTAACAAAGGCATTTGACTGTGTTGATCTCACAATATTGCTCCAGAAGTTGGACCATTAAGGAATAAGGGGAGTAGATCACAATTGGTTCACCTCTTACTTTAGCAACAGGCAGCAAAAGGTCATTATTCGCAATGTTGATAACGGCTGTGATGTGGGATCTGAGTGGGGTACTGTCAAGTAGGGGGGGGGGGGGTGCACCAGGGATCAGTGTTGGGGCCACTCTTGTTCCTTATTTATATAAATGATATGCCCTCCAGTATTATGGGTAACTCTAAAATATTTCTGTTTGCTGACGATACTAGCTTGGTAGTAAAGGATGTTGTGTGCAACATTGACTCGGTTTCAAGTAGTGCTGTTCATGACCTCAGTTCATGGCTTGTAGAAAATAAACTAACGTTAAATCACAGTAAGACTCAGTTTTTACAGTTTCTAACACACAATTCAACAAAACCTGACGTTTTAATCTCACAGAACGGCCATATGATTAGTGAAACTGAACAGTTCAAATTCCTAGGTGTTCAGATAGATACTAAGCTGTCGTGGAAATCCCACGTTCAGGATCTTGTTCAAAGACTTAATACTGCCATTTTCACTATTCGAACGGTATCGAAAGTTAGTGATACTTCGACACGTAAATTAGTCTACTTTGCTTATTTTCATTCACTTATGTCGTATGGTATTATGTTTTGGGGTAACTCTTCCCATTCAAGAAGGATATTTTTGGCTCAGAAACGGGCGGTTCGGGCAATAACTGGTGTGAGTTCACGAACCTCTTGTCGACCTCTGTTCACGAGTCTCGGTATTTTGACATTCGCCTCTCAATATGTATATTCCTTATTGTCGTTTCTTGTTACCAATATTAGTTTATTTCTAACAATAAGCAGCTTTCACTCGGTTAATACTCGGCGGAAATTAAACCACCATTTGGATCGGACTCTTGCGCAAAAAGGTGTGCAGTATACTGCTGCATCCATTTTCAATAAGCTGCCACTCGAATTCAAAGATCTCAGCAGTAATCCACGCGCTTTCAAATCGAAACTGAAGAGTTTCCTCATGGGTCACTCCTTCTATTCTGTCGACGAGTTCCTTGAAAAATTAAGCTGATTCTCATTGTATTGCTGATAGCATTTCCTTAAACTTATGGACTGATTTTCTTTCAGGTTCATGAACATTTATTTTTATCTGTTATTACTTTTATGTAGTAAGTTCATGTACTGACACGTTCCATGACCTTGGAGATTTGCTCCTCAATTTGGTCCTACGGAACTTGACATGTAAATAAATAAATAAAAAAAGAGAAAACATAATCGACGAGGATCAAAGTGGCCAAACCCAGCGCGGCAACAACAGACCTGAACGCAGCTAGCGGGGAGAAGCTGATTCAGTGCAACAGAAGGATCATTTTACGGCATATGACGATGGAACAGGGCATGTCGTTCGGAAGGCTCGTCATATTGTTCACAATATTGTGCAGTGCTGGAAAGTTTTTTCCCGATTGGTTCCACGAAATCTGACCAACAAACACAAGGAGCAGCGCATGGAGGCAAGTCTGCAACGTTTGGAATTGCTCTCCACGGAAGGAAAGAATTTCCTTCGCTGCGTTGTCACGGATGACAATAATCGACCCACTGCATCACTTCCAGCAGTCAGCGGTCGTCACTTGAGAGGAAATACCCTCCTCTCCAAACA
Organism: Schistocerca nitens; assembly: GCF_023898315.1. Lineage (NCBI taxonomy): Eukaryota > Metazoa > Arthropoda > Insecta > Orthoptera > Acrididae > Schistocerca > Schistocerca nitens. The sequence goes on along the minus strand of NC_064616.1, from coordinate 989,517,432 downwards.
CGAAGAAATTTAAGTGACGCCATCTGTTTTGAAGGTGACCGTCATAGTGTTTTGGGATAGCTCAGGTGTCATAGTCGTGGGATTTTAGGAAAGCGGAAAGACAGTGACGGCTGACCGATACTGTGAGACCCCGATACGATTGCGAGAAGCAATTGGAAGGAAATAGGCAGGACTTACACTGATCGGCCGTAACCTTACGACCACCTACCTGTACCCAATAGCCGGTGAGTCCACCGTCGTCACGGATAACAGCATCGACACATGATGGCGTGGGAGCAGTGAGGCCTTGGTAGGTCGCTGGAGGGAGTTGGCACCACATCTGCACACAAGTCATCTGATTCCCGTTAATTCGCGGGAAAGGGGGGGGGGGACGATAAGCTCGCCACTTTCAGTCACATCGGGTTCAAATCTGGCGAGCGGAGGGGCCAGCACATAAACTGGAACTCGCCACTGTGTTTCTCAAACCACTCCAGCACACTAGTGGCCTTGCCACATGGCGCATTACCTTCTTGAAAAATGTCTCTGCCGTCAGGAAACATGATCCTCATGAAGGGATGTACGTGGTCTCCAACCAGGGTACGATACTCTTTGGCTATCATAGTGATGTGCACGAACTCCACTGGACCCTGCGATGTCCACGATAATGTTGCCAGGAGCATGAAGGAGCCGCCGCCAGATTGTCTTTGTCCCACAGTACAGATGTGAAGGAGTTGTTCCCCTGGAAGACAACGGATTCGCGTCCTCCCATCGGCACAATGAAGAAGGTATCGGGATTTATAAGACCGTGAAACAGTCTGTCACTGCGTCAATGACCGGTGCCGACTGTCAAGTGCCCATTTCAGTCGCCTAGTTGCCGATGTTGTGTTGTTAACATTGGCACATGCACGGATCGTCGGTTGCGGAGGCCCATCGTTAGGAGTGTTCGGTAAACTGTGTGTTCAGACGCATTTTTACCCTGCCCAGCATTAAAGTCTGGATGATAGCTCCGCCACAGTTCGCCACCTGTCCTGTTTTACTAGTCTGCCCAGCCTACGATGTCTGTAATGAGCGATAGCGCCAAATCCCACGACGTCTGGTTTCAATCTGGTCGTGTTGAAGGTACTCAGTACAGCACTCCTCGAACACTCGACCGGTGGAGCAGTTTCCGAAATGCTCGTGCCGAACTTCCTGGCCATCACAACCTGCTCTCAGTTAAACTCAGATAGATCCCGCGCCTTCCCGATAGCACGCTCACTGGCGCTGCATGCATCGTCCGTGTGTCTGAGCTGCAATCATTCCCCGCTAGGTGACGCTGCTATCGCTGGGATGGGTTTATATCTATGGTAGATGGGTGATAATAATCGTGTGGCTCATCAGTGTGTCACCGACGCCGTGATCTTACTCGACGACAACGCCCGACTTAATACAGCCGAGAAGGAAACAGTTTTGCTGGAACATCATCGACCATCCTCCTTACAGCCCGGAGGTTGCTCCTCACTTGAGGATGCACAGAACAGTCCTACGATTCGCTTCAGACAAGGAAGTGAAACAATTTGCCATAACGTGGCTGAACATGCGAGGGCAGAAATTTTACCGGCAGGGTATACTCAAATCGAACCCACGAAGCGACAAGTGCCTAAATCGGTATGGAGACTATGTCGAAAAATAGTCTAATGTATTTAGTATCAGTTGTCTGTATTGCTTGTGTGAAATATGATGTACACGTTTCACTGCAGACAATCTTAGTTTCTGATCTCCCCTCCTAGAAACTTTCTTCAGTGTAGAAAACATACCGTTTCTGTCCTGCCCTTAATGTTTCACTAACGTGTCCTCAACCACAAAGGCATTTAATAAGGCAACTAATATGTAAAACTGCCTTCCCGAAGAGTGTATGAGCGGACTACGGACTCGAATTGAAAGACCGTGACTTCGTGGCGTCAAAACACACAACTTTTTAGCAGCAATTTCTCTAGCTCGAGTCATCCATGGATTTTTCTTTCATTTATCACTTAGTTCACCTCTGGTAATCAGTAGAAAATGCGAAAAATACCAATTTGTACCTATTTAAGAGTCCACGTTAATCGATAACTGACTGGGAAAGTCAGTTCAAAGCCTGGAGACTGGCAATAGTATACTTTCTTCCACAGGGCCATGCCTAGTGAGGTGTTGAAACCAATCTATATGTTTTATTTTTGTGTGATATGGATTTCATACGCCATTAAGGATTCAGTTATGGATCTTAAATTGTTTCCATCAGCGTCGCGTATAAAACTGGTAATCTTCCTCCGCGCTTTTCTGCCTCAGCGCCTGCCTCTTCTCCTGGTGAGTGCCCAGAACACTTTTTTAATTGTTGTCTTACCTATAGAATTGCTTTACCTCCGTTAATTTGATTTCTCCGCACATACCACTAGAAACATTGTAGTTCGGCATCACAGGACATAAACAGAGGGATACAACAGCGGAGCTAGGACGTGATTATCGCAGAGTGCTCTGCGATTCACGCAAGTGCAAATATTTTCAAAGAAGTTCACGATTCAGTAGTTCCATTATAATTCAAAAATACGAAACCCTTAAACAGTTTCTAGCACGACTGATATAGTAGCATCGTCGTTTGAAGTTTCTCGGATGCCAGTAAGGTGCTTGTCTTGTACGAAAGAAGTTTGTGAAGATTCATGTGCCCACTATTCACTCAAATAAGCACACTGCGTATGCAGTGTGTCATTCGTAGGAGACATAAAACTTAAAACCATATAACATACATACAGGTTGAACATTAATAAACTCGATAAACTGCAGGTACAGATTCCTGATTGGAAAGAGGGAAAAAGGTCCGCAAATTGAGACGGTGTGCGTGCGACAACAAATCGTTCCGAACACAGTACCGCATCCACGTCGTAACAGATGTACGAAGTCGCCTCCACGGGTATCAGTGTGATGCAGGATACACGTAATCGTACTTTGAATTATACCATGTTGGTGAGCCACTTGCCTGGATCTTGTACTGGGGTTTGTCTCAATATCCTGGAGAACCCGGTCCTCCAAATCTGGTGTACGCACAGTCTGCTGCCTCCCTATACGATCGTCTGTCTGAAAGTACCCATGATCACACAAACGCCGAAAAAGGGCTTGAAATGCTGTGTGATTTGGTGTGAGGGTACTTGTTTGGTACACCCGTGCTGCCTCTCGACCGTTTCCGTCTGCTTGGCGGCACACAAACTCCATCAGCCGTGCGGAGTAGCTGTTACGTGTAAGGCGCCGTTTCACGGATTGCACTGCTCCTGCAGCCAGAAGTTCGAGTCCTCCCTCGGGCATAGGAGTATGTGTTGTTCTTAGCATAAGTTAGTTTAAGTAGTGTGTACGTCTAGGGAGCGATGACCTCAGCAGTTTGGTCCCTTAGGGATTCACACACATTTGAACATACTCCATATCGGCATGAATACCGGATCATACTGCTGCTCGCGGTACGCTGCGTCACAAATGGAACGCCCGGGACGTGGTCAGAGGAACTGTCATTCGTCAGTGCCATCTACCGACTGATGTGCGGACACATGTTCATAGGATCCTTTCTCCTCCATTTCCGTCAGGCATCCGCCCCCGCAGTTTTTCGGTTTTATTAACGTTCACCGTGTATGTTTCATCATGAGAATCTGTCATCCTGTGACAAGTTGTGCTTCGCCATCCTCAACACAGAGATGGGGAATCGGACTGGTCTTATACGTCGCTGTTGCCACACATTTCCCTCGTGGAGAAAAGCACCGAGGAATTTAATATGTGACGACGTAACCAAGCCGCATGCCGCGCATCCATAGTGAAGGTGGGATCGTACAAATGCCTTGTAGAACAGGAGAAGACAAGGTCGGTCTGCTCCTCGTGACCAGTGGAATAGGCTCTTTAATATATTCGCTGCAATCAGATCTTCTCCCTGTACACCCTTGAGTTGCGGTAATCACGCCAGCCTATGTGAGATCCAGAAACCTCACGAACCTTTAAATTTGAAAACAGTGTCCCTCATTTTGAGGACGAGTATTGTTAGAATAACGACGGTAACAATTAAAACCAACACAATCGCGTTTCTCTGAAAATTTTAGACCTTTGTTATTTTCCAATGCCTCCAACCATCTGTTAACGCTATAACAGGGCAGAAAACTGGTAGACGGACTAATATCATACCTTTCACCACAAGAGTATTCAAGAATTTGAGGAATTCCATTCTGCGCATCCCCCTCGAAAAGTCGTTCAGGAAATCCACCCCTGCAATGTGACGAGGAAGCTCCACCACCTTCGACTACACCACGCCTCTTTCAACTCTTTCCCCCCCCCCTCCCCCCCGCCCTTTTCCTGCCTATCATCACTCACTGTCCCTAACCTCCAACACAACAACAGAAATATCAAGTGGAGTAAAATTGCGTCAATGTAAGTATCACATAATGTAATACCGTCTCTAGTTCATGTCAGTACAGTGTGTCCAATCAAGAAAATAATGAACGTGACAATTCGGACGTGAAGAGTACTGGATTTTATAAATAGATAATTTGTCGTCTTACTGTGTTTCTATTGCTTCACAACCATACGGGAAAGAGTTCTGTCAGTAACTCTATGCAACAGGATTTTTTATGTTTGTGCAATATTCGCTGTTCCTGTAGTGCTTATGTTTAGCTGATTTAAGCTCTGTCATTGGGTTGTTTCTGTCACATACAGTTTTTTCACAAATCAAGTAAACTCATTTTTCATTGAAACCAAAGTTACACGGAGAGAAATTTTCTTCCAGATAAAAGAAATTTTATTTCAAGTATCTGAATAGCCGAGACTCTGTTATGTCTTTGGTAACTACATAATTACTAAGCAAAACAGAATTTTAATAGTTTCTTAAGAAAGGCTTGGTGATCGAGACAAAAGCAGGGCAGTGCATAAGGTATAGCCTACATGTGTTGCGGGACGGAGACTGTGGAAAAAATGGGAAGAGGAAATCAATGCCGTCTGAAAGTCCCATGATCTGTAGGGAACCGCAAAATCATGTGAGTTTTTTATGGTTAACGTTGAAGGCCATAACGCAAAAGTAAGAAGGATACAAAATATTCTAAGGTTTCTTCGGCCTTACTACCAGTTACGCATATTGAATCTTTCCTGTTCTTGAAGATTTACAACAGGTGGACAGCAAGAATTATTTAGTTAAAACGAACTAAATAATTTAACTCGTGACACCTATGTGAAAAATGGTGACACCGAATTGCTTGGGTCAAGACTGAAATCAAAACATCTCTTACTACCCGGAGTACCATTCTCCTGATACAGGAACAGGAAGGGGAATTAATAAAATTATTTAAAGAAGAAAACCATGTGAAGTTTTGTTTCATACTGAGAATTTATTGAATTTACTTAACGTCATTTATGAGCCACGTCAGTGGAGGTTGATAATATACTCGTCAAAACGTAGCCTGAAGAGTTTATTTTTACATAATGAAAAATTGTTTGCCTCAATATCTGTCGACTATTCAGCGCACCATATGGAGACGCATGAATACCTCAGAGCTGTGTTACAGTACGTGAGCTACAAAAAAATTCTCGGACAATATGTGAGGATTAGAAAATAGTTGGCATGTTACTTAGTCAACAAGCCAGCTACACAAATTGCAGTGTTTCGTTTGTGTTTGGGGCAGCTGAGCCACATACAAGCACTGTAAGGTACCTAATTGGCCCGTAAGAAAAATCTTCCAACTCAGTTCAAGAAATACAATAAAATTAACCTATTGCTCAGTAAAGTAAGATTACCTCCTCCTCACTTTAGTCTTGAAGTAATGAAAAAAACAGTTTACTGAAGCACTTCCAAGAGATGATGACGGCTTCCTATACTTGATTCTCAAAAATACCTTACGAAGACCTTAAAAAATTGAATGAATGACAATTTGTTTCAAAATACAATGTACCCAGTGGAAAAAAAGGGCTTACGTTTCGTTTAAAGAAGTAGTGGCCAACTTCTTGAGCAACCAAAAAAAAAAAAAAAAAAAAAAACCCAGCTGTGACACCAATGTTCAAACAATGTTGCAGAGTTTCATAAAAATAGGATGTAACATACTGTATGAGTGCGAAGGTTCATTTTCTACATTACATCATGCTTTTTTCACTGCGAACCTAGGCGACGTCAGGGAAGAACAAGGAGAACGGCTCACCAGGACATCAAGGAGATGGGAAAGAGATACCAGGGACAGTGCAATGCAAATATGATGTTGACTACTGTTTTACACTAAAGAGAGAAGGGAGACAATTAAGGAATAGAAGTTTCGCTGCACAGCATAAAGAACTTGATGCAGTGAAAACAGCGAAGGGAAATTAAACTGTCACACATGTACGATGTTTCTGCGATAATTTTCATCATTTTCAAGTAAGCATACAACACTTCCACTCTACTGTAGTTTTTAGTGTTTATATACTCACACATGATAAAAAAGAAATAATTAATTTAATTTTTAGTGCAATTACAAAAAAATAGAAAAAATTGATTTCAGTTAAAACTTCAGACGTGGTATGTACAAAACTCTGTCGTGATACAAAAAAAAAATCAGATTTGAATTCAGAATGAAAATTATTTTACATATAAACTTTTAGTTATAAAACGTTATTCCAAAAGTTTTAAAATGCAGCATACAGTAACTAACTGCACCGTTTAAACTTTGTCTACAATCTCTCCGTTATCTACATCTACATATACATCCATACTCCGCAAGCCACCTGACGGTGTGTGGCGGAGGGTACCTTGAGTACCTCAATCGGTTCTCCCTTCTATTCCAGTCTCGCACTGTACGTGGAAAGAAGGATTGTCGGTATGCCTCTGTGCGGGCTCTAATCTCTCTGATTTTATCCCCATGGTCTCTTCGCGAGATATACGTGGGAGGGAGCAATATACTGCTTGACTCCTCGGTGAAGGTATGTTCTCGAAACTTCAACAAACCCCTTACTGAGCTACTGAGCGTCTCTCCTGCAGAGTCTTCCAATGGAGTTTATCTATCATCTCCGTAACGCTTTCGCGATTACTAAATGATCCTGCAACGAAGCGCGCTGCTCTCCGTTGGATCTTATCTATCTCTTCTATCAACCCTATCTGGTACGGATACCACACTGCTCAGCAGTATTCAAGCACTGGGCGAACAAGCGTACTGTAACCTACTTCCTTTGTTTTCGGATTGCATTTCCTTAGGATTCTTCCAATGAATCTCAGTCTGGCATCTGCTTTACCGACGATGAACTTTATATGGTCATTCCATTTTAAATCGCTCCTAATGAGTACTCCCAGATAATTTATGGAACTAACTGCTTCCAGTTGCTGACCTGATATATTGTAGCTAAATGATAAAGGATCTTTCTTTCTATGTATTCACAGCACATTACACTTGTCTACATTGAGATTCAATTGCCATTCCCTGCACCATGGCCGGCCGAAATGGCCGTGCGGTTAAAGGCGCTGCAGTCTGGAACCGCAAGACCGCTACGGTCGCAGGTTCGAATCCTGCCTCGGGCATGGATGTTTGTGATGTCCTTAGGTTAGTTAGGTTTAACTAGTTCTAAGTTCTAGGGGACTCATGACCTCAGCAGTTGAGTCCCATAGTGCTCAGAGCCATTTGAACCATTTGAACCCTGCACCATGCGTCAATTCGCTGCAGATCCTCCTGCATTTCAGTACAATTTTCCATTTTTACAACCTCTCGATGTACCACAGCATCATCTGCAAAAATCCTCAGTGAACTTCCGATGTCATCCACAAGGTCATTTATGTATATTGTGAATAGCAACGGCCCTACGACACCCCGCTGCGGCACACCTGAAATCACTCTTACTTCGGAAGACTTCTCTCCATTGAGAATGACATGCTGCGTTCTTGTTACTCCAAATACCCTAAAAATCTAAAAAATTATTATAGTGTGTTTTGCTTCCCGATTGCTTCTACGCTATCCGATCTAAAGCGTCCGAACACGAAGTAGTAAACATTAATAAGGGGCGTGTGCACTCTTCAACTGTGTGATGATTACAACTGGGGACTTTTCAGTAAGATGCGTGAATGCTGTAGAGAAATTGCAGACCATTCTTCCCAAAGAACCGAAACCAGAGAACGTATTGATGTTGGACGCAAGGACTTGGTTCAGCTGTGGTTGTTTTCACCTCTCAGGGACATCATCAGAAGCCCACTTTGGGCAGTTTTACAAGTATTGAAGTGTCTGTGATGCCTTTATTGCTCAGATGACGACCAGTGTCTCTGAGTTCTTTTGACCCCTATCCATTCTGCTGATACTTCTCTTCTATTAACGACACGGTACCCCCAGCTTCCTTTTATACTGGCTGGTACGACTCTCGTGACACCTTGTCGTCGATTCCACAATACAAATGAGTGTCAGGATACTTTTCATCGGGTACTGTATATAATCAAACAAATGAACGGCGAAACAAAAGTGGTTAACCCTTGACGCGGGCGCGAAATCAAGTTCAACTCCCTATTTCGGCTTAACGTCTTTCTTATGTAAAATATATTCTTTGCCATCAACCATAAAACTTTCAACATTCAAATTTTACAAAATTTTTGTTCATTATATGGGAAGATATCGCGAAAGACAATTCGCATTGTATAGATAGTGGCCGGAACGGTCTGAAGAGTTTGTAAAGGTGTTGCAGGCTAGATTTTGTTGCGAAATAAGTGTTACTGTTATGAAAAAATTCTACAAGTTCCGCAGTTTCCGAGTTATTTTGCACTGAAGTTAGCCAATGATGTGGATGAGCGACCAAATTAAAGCAAAAATTAGGAGCTGCAGACATCTGTGTATCCGTGAGTTACCTAACTTAAATAAATAAATAACTCAGAAACGGCGCAACGAATGGAATTTTTTCTTATCAATTATTTCTCAGCACAACTTCCCCTGCAACATCCTTACAAATTTTTCAGTCTGTTTCTGACCACCATGTACATATACAGTATGTCCCTCCTAAGAGGCGTATGGCGCATTTTCTCTGGTGTTTCGGCAGGTACTTAAAATTCTGTTTTTGCAATGTTCAGCTGGAGTCAGCCCAAACAAATGATGCTCATAGGTTATTCATACGACGCCCACTGTCGGTAAAAGCTTCGTTGTGTTTCCCGTTGTTAATAAAATTATGTTTAAAGTTGAGTTTTACATGCCCATTTGATAGAGCGGTCCCAAATTAGTCATTTTAATGATATGTATTAACGGGGAAAGTAAAACACGACGAATAACGAGTACTTCAGAGACCTGACGCTAACTGCCGGAGCGCGCTGCTCAGCCTCTGTTATTCCTCGTGTTTTATTCTTCCCGTTAATATATATCGGTAAAACGAACATCAAATTAGACTAATTTGGGATCGCTCTGTCGAAAGGGAACGTAAAATTCTTATTTCAGTGTAATTTTGTTTGTAATGGCAAAGAAGTTGAGGCTTTCTTTCGGCGCAAGGCGTCGTATAAATTATCTGATGAACAGAATAAATTTGTTTTGGCTGACACCAGCTACACGTTGCAAAAACGAAATTGCAAATATCTGCCGAAAATCTGAGGAGAGGCGCCTGACGACTCATAGGATATTCTTATTCCCGGCTACAAACCCAAACAATAGTCTTTTACACGTGCAGCTCTTACTGACAGCCTCACCACAAATTCATGCGAAGTGGAAGCTGTGCTCACATGCACCTAACTGTTATTCATGTCTCGTTCTTATTGCTCTTTCCACATTTTTCGCAAGTTTGTAATTAGCTATGTAAGTTTCTTCGTCATTCCTATTAATGCAGTTATCGATCACACTTCGGAGAAGCTTGTACTGTATAATGTTTGGCTACAGTCTATAGAGCGCGATGAAAGGCCTCTTTGACATTCTTTCAGTCAGAGATTTCTTAACTGAAGTTAACGATGTTGTTATTTTGCTACGAATTTTCATGGTTTTTGAATTACACATATTAAAGTCTGTGTTCTACTTTTTGGATTTTGATGCTCGTTTGAATTTGACTTGTGTCACCACTCAAAAAACATTAAAATTGTTGTGAATTGAACATCTTGAAAAATCTCTCTTGACTCAGTACCACTAAATACTTTCAGAATATTTCCATGTCAGTAAAAAAAAAAAATTAAGACCTCGCTCTCTCTTTTTTTTTTACAGGTGCAGGGCTGTAGCCCCTCCGGACACATTAAGCTCTCAAAGGTAAGTTCCTACAGACTTAAAACTAGCTGTTGTATCAGTTCACTAAAGCATACGATGACAGTTCTCACCTGCAAAAATAACGTAAAACATTAACAACTGCAAATATGATATGATTTTAAGAAAAGGCTGTTGTTACCGAGGTACTTACAAACCATTGGTGTTGTGCAGCGGTGTCCGTAAGCTCAGAACGGAATAACCGTCGTTAATCTGTTTTGAAACGTTGTTCCCTATCCCTGAAATACAGTAGTACGCAAGCGGCGCCTTAGAACAGACAGAAATACAGGGAACCACGGCTGGTGGAAATGCCCACGCTCCAAGGAATGTAGCGCTACACTGGAACGGTCTCTCCACGTCAAATACAATACCATTTTAGTCACTTTGAGATTATGGGTTATATATTTCGCAAGAGCGAATGGATTTCTTGCTCCGGAACGGTGGGCACGATCGATCTTTCCAACGCTTTCGTCCTTCATGTGCAAATTACTGTACGGCGTGCTTCACGTCAGAGGGTCCTCAAACGCTGGAACACAGTAAGAGGTTGCGCAGCTAATGAGTTTGAGCGAAAAGACTGCGACCTTGCGGCCGTGCAGCAGCGTTAACAGCCGTATCGACCAGCCACACCATCGACCGCTCTTTTGAGGACAGGTGCAATTGAAGTGCACGGAAATACATAATACGATTAACCTACAGCGTTTCAATTTTCTGCACCACAGAAGTATGTGTGACCTAATTCCTGGGTGTATTTGCCTTACACTCGGATTTGGTTAAAAATGATGTGTAATATGAACCTACGGTAATAGCGTAATTCTAGTACATGCACGCGCTACAATGCGGCACTGCAAAGACATTTGTGGATCCGTTAGTTACTCTTTGTTGAAAAGCTCATTGCAAGTTAGAAGTGTTTTTTTCCGGAGTGAAATTTAAGCTAGATGAACAGAAGCTACGCTGTTCGTTTTGAGGAAACGAAACGAAGAACGCTCTGTCGCCAATGTCTCTGGCAGGCTGCTTGAATTTGCTCACGCGACGACCTGGTTGGCTAGCTTTCATGCCTCGTAAAGAACTCGGAAACGGCTCAAAGTATCGAATGTTTTTCTTATCAATTACTTCTCAGCACGTCCTGCCTTGTAACCCTAACAACCTTTTCAGTCTGTTTATGACCATCCTGTACATGTACATATTTATGTATGTGTATATATGTATGTATATATACAAATATAAGTATGTGTGTCTATGTATATGTGTCTGTATATATGTAAATGCATAAAACTGTATGTAAGAATCTAAAAAGTTTGTATTACTATTCAATCTCTATTCAGAGAACATCTAAAATCTGTGTTGACGTACACAAATGTTAGACACGTCACGTCAAATTAGAGCAGTGAATGATAAACTACGTAGGTCGGTTTCCCACAAACGCAACTTGCCATCACCAAAAGAATACACAAATTCCGCACTTTTGATCGCAAGGACGTAACAGTGGCGTTGCTCTGCACTCTGTTTTCGTTTGACGGAGCACATGCTGTACGTTTTCACGTGTTGGAGGTGGAATAAACAAGAGTTAAAAAAATTTCTTTGCAACAGACGAACTTTTTATGTTTTTAGTTTAAAATGTGGCCTAAACACTGAATGTTTTCCAGACATGACTCTTATTCTTGTGAAGGGCGTTTGTAATTGGATGCACTGCGTCACTTAATTTTTGTCTTACATCGTCCACAGTCTTACAAAACACAGCTTCGTTAGAGGCCATCTGAACCTGACAATCGGTCTGTTTCCCCCAGCCACTACCACTTTACACATCAAGGTGGTGCACTCAGCTTGGACAACGAGTCACGGCTAGGCCCACACCCCTGCGCCCTTCAATAAGAGGGTATAAGCCGACGGTTTGGAAGCAACAGCAACGCTATCGTTCTCAGACACGTCATACCAGCTCGAACAGTAGCAGGTAGGGAAGAAGCCAATGTAGCACTGACATAAAAGGAGCTTCTCGATTTCTAATGGAAGCAACCCTCAACGTCAGACTTCTCCTCGCTTCGTTTCTGATCTCTAGTGCAGAGCAGTTTCACTAAGCAAGCACAGGCACCGTTCCAACGCTAAGGTGGCGACGTTTTTGCGCCTCCAAGTATGTTGTGCAGTCTTGACTGCTGTCCCATTCTCGAATATCACGCAAATGTGATACACGAGTGGAAAGTGAAGTAAAGGAATTTTGCATCATTACTTATAGGATGCCGCTATGGTAGTGTGAAATATTTCACTGCCTTCAGTGTACCTGACAGACTCTTTTACAAAGAGTACTCTACGGCATTGGCTCCTTACCTAGCTTGCAATTATCGTGAATCTCTCGTCCACACAAAGTCCCAAGCAACTGGAAACAAGCGCAGGCGACTCCACCATATAAGAAAGGTAAAAGAACGGACTTGCAAAATTACAGACCAATATCCCTAACTTCTGTTTGCTGCAGAATCCTTGAACATATTCTCAGTTCGAATATAATGAACTTTCTTGAGACTGAGAAGCTTATGTCCACGAATCAGCATGGTTTTAGAAAGCATTGTTCTGCGAAACTCCGCTTGCCCTTTTCTCACTTGATATACTGAGAACCGTGGATGAAGGGCAAGAGGCAGATTCCGTATTTCTAGATTTGCGGAAATCATTTGAAACGGTGCCCCATTCCAGGCTGTTAACGAAGGTACGAGCATGTGGAATAAGTTCGCAGATATCTGAGTGGCTCGCAGACTTCTTAAATAATAGAACCCAGAATCTAGTCTTCGACGGCGAGTGCTCGTCAGAGAAAAGGGTATTGTAACGAGTCCCCAGGGAAGTGTGATGGCTCAGATGGCTCTGAGCACTATGGGTGTTGTGTCTAGACAAGACAGCCTAGACACAATGAGAGGAAGCCGAAAGGCACGCGCTTAAACTCACGCAGGCTGGCGTGAGGTCTGAAACAGGATACGTAATGAATGCTATAAAGAAAAGTACGTAGCTTCTGGAATACTTAACTTTAATCCACATTTGTAGAACATCGCTCTTGATGATGCATTAATAGAATCTCAATATCAATTGAATACGGCGCCTTGCTAGGTCGTAGCAAATGTAGCTGAAGGCTATGCTAACTATCGTCTCGGCAAATGAGAGCGTATTTGTCAGTAATCCATCTCAGGCAAAGTCGGCTGTACAACTGCGGCGAGTGCCAGTACGTCTCTCTAGACCTGCCGTGTGGTGGCGCTCGGTCTGCTATCACTGACAGTGGCGACACGCGGGTCCGGCGTATACTAATGGACCGCGGCCGATTTAAAGGCTACAACCTAGCAAGTGTGGTGTCTGGCGGTGACACCACAATGGGACTTAACATCTGAGGTCATCAGTCCCCTAGAACTTAGAACCACTTAAACCGAACTAACCTTAGGACACCACACACATCCAAGCCCGAGGCAGGTTTCGAACCTGCGACCGTAGCGGTCGCGCGGTTCCAGACTGAAGCGCCTAGAACCGCTCGGCCAAACCGGCCGGCCAGGAAGTGTGATATGACCGCTGTTGTTCTCTGTGTGTATAAATGATTTGGCGAACATGGTGGGCACCAATCTTCGGTTGTTTGGTAGCGATGCCGTGATGTACTGTAAGGTATCGAAGCTGAGTGACTGTAGGAAGATTCAAGACGACTTAAACAAAATTTCCAGATAGTGTGATGAATGGAAGCTTGCCTTAAATGTGGAAAAATATAAGTTAATACAGATGTATGTTTTGATACAGTATTACTAGTGTCCAGCTTCACACAGTCAAGTCGTTTAAATATATTTGGGTTACGTGGCAAGGCGATATGAGGTGGAACACGAATGTGAAAACTTTGGTAGGGAAGGCAAAAGTTCGACCTCGGTTTATTGAGAGATTTTTAGGAAAGAATGGTTCACTTGTAAAGAAGACCGCATATAGTACGCTGGTGAACTTTGGTAGGGAAGGCAAAAGTTCGACCTCGGTTTATTGAGAGATTTTTAGGAAAGAATGGTTCACTTGTAAAGAAGACCGCATATAGTACGCTGGTGAGGCCTATTCTTAGTACTGCTAAAGTGTTTGGGATCCATATCAGGTCAGACTGAAGGAAGACATCAAATCAATTCAGAGGCGTGTTGATAGATTTGCTACCGGTAAGTTCGAACAACACGTAAGTGTTACGGAGATGCTTCGGGACCTCAAATGGGAATCCCTGTAGGGGAGGCGGCGTTCTTTTCGAGAAGCACTATTGAGAAAATATAGAGAACGAGCATTTTAAGCTGACTGCCGTACGATTCTTCTGCCGCCAACGTACATCACAGGACCACGAAGATAAGACACGAGAAACAGGGGCTCATACGGAGGTGTACAGATAGTCGTTTATCCTTCGCTCTGTTTGTGGGTGGGACAGGAGGGGAATTGACAAGTAGTGCTGCAGGGTGCCCTCCGCCACGCACCGCGCGGTGACTTGCGGAGTGTCTATGTAGATGTATGTATGAAAGCTATTAAATAACTAACATTTATGTTTCTGTAACATTTTGCATAGTGATTTCATTGTTTTCTGTTACCCGAAATTAATAGTTTATTTTGTCCCAACTACCGAGCAACATCTGTCTGCTTGTGTCAGAGAAATCAAATGTACATTCTCGGCTCTGGACTAAACATATTTGGCGGATGATACCAGCACAAGACACTACTTCGCTAATTATAATACAACACACTATGTAAGGTCTACTGTAGTATTTTCTCAGATACTCCTGCGGTCAGATTGCAAATATTTCAGCCTTCTTGTCCATCTTTGCTACTGTGAAAGACATCTCTCCTACTGAATAAGTGCTCATAGCTACTAAGATATGCGTTTTTGAGCCCATGTTTCCTAGACACCTTTTTCTTTTTTTTTCTCCATAATATCTCCCCCCAAAATATGGAACGCAAAGAGCTTTCAGTAGAAGAGTTTTACTCTCAGAGGTATCAGAACGATTTTCGTTTATAATTTTCGACTCATTCGTTTCTGGCCAGGTTCTCTTACCTCAAACTGATACATTTACCCTTCTTCATCATTCCTGAAACTTTGTAACATCAGCACAGAATCACCCTCTATACATTCACAGCCATTGAAATTCAAACACACCTATCATACATCATAACTTACAAACGTTGGTACTGTCTAATAGAATACCTTCCGTAAAATTATGATACTTTGAACGTATGATACTGTAAAACCAGCGTCTTAACACCCAACTCCTTGACATAGCAGAGACGTTTGTGATCTGAGGCAAAATGGATGTACAGTATGGTTATCAGAAAGTGCACATCAACATTTCTCATTACCCTACCTGGAAAAATATGTGAGCAGTGTGTGGCTCCCGTTATACCGCTGATGGGTTGGCATCGTGTAATAGGTATAGTGGCGACACGTTTTCTTTTTCTGTTTAGTGGTGCCACTACATATGCTAGCGTTTTCTGTCCACGAGTGTCAGCAGCAGCGTTTATCGATATCTAGTACCTATACTATCTTTGAAAGGACGTGAAGTGTTTTCCGGGTCGGGTGAGTCGGTAGTTCGGTTGGGATGGAGCAGCAGAGAGGTCCGGCAGTGCACGGACGTGCCGGGACTGCTGGCGGCATGCAAGCATCGCTGGATAGAGGGGCTGTAGTTGCGAGGGCCACAACCTCGTTATCCACCGGACACAGCACGTTGAGTTGAGTGAACACTAATCCAGTAGTGAAACGTCCACTATTTTGTGATCACGCCGTTTGTTCGTGCGTTACTGCTCGTAGGGTCGCCGTGAGACGAACAGCAACAAGTGGAGCGTGTCGAGTTGGCGGAATCTATTAGCCATCTTCTACTGCCTGTTATTAGTTTTGAATTTTGTGTAATTATTTGATTTTGTGTAACCAGCGGTAATCTACTGCCTAGTGGTCACTAACACCCCAGTTACCTGCCCTGCAGGTTAGTGTATTTTTGCGGCAGTGTACTTTTCCTCGTCTTACCGATGCTGTCCGGCATGACGTGTAGTTCGAGAGCCACCTTGACTGCTGTGTGGATTTTTTTTTTTTTTTTTTTTTTGTCTACCTTCGTTGTAGTGGTTCCTTCTGCCTTTCGATGTTTTAAACACCGTATTCGTATTCTGAAGACGAAGTGCTGTCTGTCACTTCGCCCTCGCTTGAATTATTCCATCGTTGTACTGATTATCACACGTTAGGAGGATTTGGTAAGAGGATTGATCGGCGTTTAAACTGTTCCTAATTTCAGTTGCCGTGCTGTTAGGTGAGCATAACTCTTGGCTGCCTGTCTCACCACTTAAGCAGCTGTAGGGACTTTTCTCAGGTCGATCTTTGGGGCACTGTCTCTGGATCACTAGCTTCTTTATTTGGTATGACTGTGTCAATTGTTTAAAAATAATATTTTGTTTAAATTATTCCTATTGCTTGTGGCCTTCAGCCAAGAAATAATTTGAATTCTTTCGTAATAAGGCCTTCAGCTGTCAGTGTAGCTTGTGTTACAGTCAATTTTTTAATGATTGTTTAAAAAATTATTTTGGTATTTTTAACGTGTAATAGTCTTCCACATTTGTCATTCAGGCCTTCAGCCGTTAATCGTTCTGAAGTATTGCTCGTGGCCTTCAGCCGAAAAATAATCTGAAGTCTTTCTTAATAAGGCCTTCAGCCGCCAATACAGCTTGTGTTACAGTCAATTTTCTTTTAAAATGTTTTTAAAATGTATTTCCTTAAATAAAGTGTATGTGTTTACTGTACTACCAACGGTAACTGATTAGGCCCCGTCCACACCTTTTCCTGCTCTCCCTAAGTCTAGATGGTCAAAAGCTTTATTCCGCTGGAAATCGTACCAGTTCAGTTCACATTAGGCACCACTATTTAGCAAGTTAGCCACAGGAAGCGAGAATCCCGGAAACGAATTATCAATGGATGTTGGTGGGCTACGTCTGGAAATGTAAGCGCCAGATTTGGTTAATGGACTGTATCTTGCCCTTCCTAGTCAAACTGAATGTAAATTGATTATCTGAAAAATTTTCACTTAGTATATCTCTTCGAAAACGCCTAACGTTTTGTCGACTATATCAAAGCAAGAAGACGAGAAGGACCATCTCTTTATAGAAGTTGTATGTCAAAAGCAGTGAATAAGCCTCACATGTCTCGCTGTTGACAGAGCGCTGTCCGCCGAAAGTGTAAAAGCCATCCACTTTTCACAGAATAATGAAAACGTCTAAACTTTAGTTACTGTGTCTTCAGTGGACCGAACTTTTGCTATATAACAAGGACTTTCTCGTAGCTGAAAGCTTCCTATTGAACAAAATAGCATTTATCATTCTCTAACTTTCACTGAACGCCAAGCCGTCTGAAGTCAGGTAAACATTAATTGAATTTGGACCCATTTTCTATCACAAAGAAACGGGGCAACGGAAATGTAACAACGGATCTTGGAATGAACATTATTAAATACTTTCTGGTATTTTTCTCTTACAGGGTAACCGGAATCCTATCTCTATGGTTCATTATAGGAGTCTGTTTTTAATTACATTAGTCATCACTACTTTCCGGGGATTAGGTTCACCAAGGAACCCAATGTGGACGTTCGTGTGCTTACACAGAAAGATTCAAACGTTCAAGGAATAACTGAGCGCTAAATTCACCATTTTCCAGGAAAGACTGAGTTTACGAAACTGGCCAGTGACTCAAAGCAAAAAGAAGCACGAAACTTTATTGGGTTTACGGTGCCTAATTTGAATCGTGACCCTGATAAAGAACAAATTTGACCCTGTCTGAATCACAACAGGGAAGTTATCACTCGCCAGAACCCCTTAATGCTTCTGGCACATGACTTAAGCAATAATACGAAGTTCCTAACACGAAAGACCAAACTAATTCCTGCACCAGAACAGGGACTGATTCTGCGCAAAAACGAGGCTTCGTCGCCTGCGTGGACATAGAAGAAATAAACTTGGAGGGTGCGAACTGACCATTCGACAAGTCGAATTTTTTAGTGGTACCTAGCGTGTTCTACAGTAAGAAGATAGGAGAAACAACGTCTGGACCCTATGCTCAAAATTTGCCGTCAGCTCAACCTCCAAAAGCGTTGAACAAGCGCTTACTTAGCGGGTGGATCTAAGAAAGCCAGTCGCGAGGCTGTGCGTTAAGAAAGACGGGGCACATAAACCCCCGCCACAAGCTAGCTTCCAAGATTTAAACTCAACAGACGTTCCAGGCCCTGCTACACAGCCGAACAAAGGAAGTCCATTTAAATTTACCAATGTCCATGCGTTTGCAATCGTGCGTGTTTAGGAAAGGTAGTTAGATACATAGCGTGCTGAATATCAAACGCAATAGAAATGAAGAAAAACTCTAGTAATTCAGTGCCCAGCATGATCTGCCCCTCTGGCACGATAAAAATATGTGGACACATTGGCAGAGAAAAGACACTGTGTAGAACTTGATAAAACTACAAAATAACACGCAAGATGGATTGACTGCCGCCTCTCGAGTCAACAGGAATTGAGTTGGATAATTAATAGCTTGTGGTGCAATACATCCGCCCTGAGTAACGACGCACATAGACGGCTGCACTCAATAGTGTCAAGAGCTCGTATGGCAGATACGCACGTTTCGGAGTTTTACCGCTGCTGAATATGAGTTGAAAGAGACTAAACGTTTAACATGATTGGTCTCCTGTTCAAACCCGGGTCGAAATCAATGCATCCCATCTTTCTGCGTCAAGAGTAAATTCTGTGTGAAATTGCAAGAGGATTTTGTAAATGTTTACGTAGCGCGTATCTGAGGTGGAAGGTTGGTACTACCACGCCAGGGTCGGCGCGACTCCCTGTCCCCGAAAGGGGTGCTTTACGTGCACCACTATCAGGGTGAGTGAAGGTTTACCGCAACATGACTACAGCACTCCATTAAGCTGTTATTAGTACTAATAATTACATTAACGTTGCTTATAGAGGGTAGTTATGTTACGCAACTTTTAGCAGCATTACTGTGCAAAGGAGAGGGGGGGATGAGAGGATAGTGGGAGTGTTACAGAGCAGTTTGAAGATGAGAAAGCGAGGGTTATCAAACACGTAAGTGGATTGGTTGGTTGGTTGGTTGGTTGGTTTGGGGAAGGAGACCAGACAGCGAGGTCATGGGTCTCATTGCATTAGGGAAGGATGGGGAAGGAAGTCGGCCGTGCCCTTTCGAAGGAACCATCCCGGCATTTGTCTGGAGCGATTTAGGGAAATCACGGAAAACCTAAATCAGGATGGCCGGACGGGGGATTGAACCGTCGTCCTCCCGAATGCGAGTCCAGTGTCTACCCACTGCGCCACCTCGCTCGGTACGTAAGTGGACAACTTGCTTCTGTTAATGGTAGTAAGGACGAATTTAATTTTCCTTCGTCTTCGGATGAGACACTGGTGAAGAAAATTGTCCTTCACATATCCCGCGCTCGTCTTCCAGAAGTGAAACTCACGAGAACGACGGAAAAGAGGAGGACGACATACTCTCACTCCGCAGTGTACACAATTTTCAGTGGCAGTGAAAGGAGAGAAATGGCGAGCACAGCACAGTCCAGACGGGACTGGCGGGAGCCGCACCACGGCGTACAGAAAAACCGTTTACCAGAGAAAGGAACGAGGATTATTTGGTGGCTACAACGCACAAGTCAGTAGCAAGTGATATGGTGTATGTCTAAATCTTAAACTTAAACAAGAAGCTATCGAAAAGAATTTAATTTAGCTTCGTTGCTAAATCAAATAGGTAAAGAAGGGCGATTAAAGGAATACATAGTAAATTTAAAAAAAGATGCAAACACCCCAACGTATTAACCTTCAAACCAAAAAGAGATCTGTGACAAGCTATGTCTGGGACACCGCTTTGTATGGGAACAAAAACGATTAGTTAGAAGCTTTTGAAATGTTGTGTTTCAAGAGACTATTAAAGATCAGATGGTTTGATCTAATTAGAAGTGAAGATTTCATTGAACGACTGAACGAGAAAGCTACCTCGTCATGTAACGAATCAGTCGGTATTTACAGGGCGTTGATTAGAAACTTTATAAGCAAAGGAACTAAGGAATTAATTAACAAGAAAAAAGCTTGTGAGAGGGTACGGAGAAACGTTTTCAACAACTGCGAGGGACTCCTCTCCAGAATAGCGTTTTACGTATGGTAGAAGATTACTGAAATGGAAAACTGCTGTGCAGTGGACAAATTCCTGTACTATGCTTAAACCCTTGAGTATCGGTGTTTTCTGCCTGAAACCACGATTTTACATTTTTTTTGTTTTTTGTTTGTTTTTTTAAGTGCCACTGCCTTTCATATGAAACCACCGATGCTACTGCCACGCAGAGACATCTAAAGGTGCACTGTGGTACTGGCGCGAATGTAGCGCATTGTATCAGTCACTTACAGAGTTCAAAGCAAAGATTCTGCTGATTCACTGTAGGATATCGTCAGATGTGAGGAGATCATTGACAGTGAAGGTAAACATATCTAAAGTTACTGTAAAGTAAGTTGGAGTTTGTACTACTGCTGTTATGAGTGGTTTCGAAATGAAACCACTGAAGCATTATGTACTTTTGAAATAAATTTATTAAATTTTGGGCCAGTTTTGCTTATTATTTAGGACTACAATTTGTTTCAGGCATTAATAATTCATGGAAGTTTCGAGATGCGGGATTGTGTCGAGTAAAAATGTGTAAATGCTTTCAATTATATCCCATGCATTATGAGTGGTTTTAAACTGTGTGTCCCAGTGGCTAGAAAGTGAAGCCGTAACTGTGAAAACATTGTTTACCTATCACACATTTCTTCTTGTATTTGTTGCTTACGTTCATGACAAAGGTCAACAGCCTGAAAAGTTTTTTAATTTTTTTAATTTTTATTTTTATTTATTTTTTTTTGGGGGGGGGGGACTCCAAGTGTTAAGTAAGTTTTACCCAAAAGGCAAACATCTTATTCACTGAATGTGCAATTCCAGTGGAGTTTCTTATGACTGAGTCGCTATTGTCATCAAGAAATTTCCACAATCGAATGTCTGCACAGGGATAGCACAGTTATAATTCCAAGACACCTGAAATTGCCTACATGAACAGAGAAATCAGAGTTCTGACTGACCGTTCATTTATGCAAAAATTGTAGCGTGACCTACACAGTCAAATGATTTTGTTAAATGAACGTGCCATGTAGCCTGCAACGGAAGCAGAGAGTTGTTCCCAATAAAATTACTCGGAGACGACTGACTGAGTATACAATAGAAGGTCAAATTTATTGATCAAATTACGCAATAGTGGACCCAAGTATAAATAGCGTAACTAGTACAACTTTATGACTGCAAGTTAATATCAGAATGACTAACAGGTTAAAGCTACTAAAATTGAATTGTTGCAGCAAAATCTTATCAAAGAGCAGTTTGAAACCTTAAACTTCAATAACATAGTTTCTGGTAATCAAAGACTCAGCAGAATGTTATTAAGACAATAATCTTTAAAAACGAGACATACAAAATCCGAAGTTATTACGTTTATAAAACCGTAATACCACCGTCTTGATTTATCCCCTTTATCGAACAAAGGACAATCACGGAACGCTCTAGTCTTTCGATCCAGGTTAGAGCCTAGTAGATAAACACTTTGATAGCATCACTCACAGAAATTACATGGAGTTCAGCAGCACAGACAGTGCCCTAATACACATAGGACTTATAGATTACTTTCATTAACCTGCAACAGGCATATGTTACACACTGGAGCCGGCCGGGGTGGCCGAGCGGTTCTATGCGCTACAGTCTGGAACCGCGCGACCGCTACGGTCGCAGGTTCGAATCCTGCCTCGGGCATGGATGTCTTTAGGTTGGTTAGGTTTAAGTAGTTCTAAGTTCTATGGGACTGATGACCTCAGCAGTTAAGTCCCATAGTGCTCAAAGCCATTTGAACCCACTGGAAATAACAACATTTCATAAGCTTAACAAATAATATGCAAGCAGCCGTAATGAGGTTGGTAGCGTCAGACTGCTAAAAAAGGTGTTAGAGAAACACTAGTTACTGTATTACTCTGGCGTCTTATAAGGATGCCTGTAGTGTTCCTTTTAAAATACCATTGACTCATTGTAAATGACTGATCACTATTAAATTGAGCACTTTGTCCCCGAACCACAAGCAGTACTCGGTATTTCACAAGAGACCGTGACAACATTGGGGAACTGTTCCAAGAGGCTGCTTCAGTAAACTCCCAGCACAGGCGCAGTACAATCACATATTAATTCAAACGTCTGCTCGGTCGTAGTTACATCGTCACAAATGCTGTTATCGCGTTTTCCAAGCCGGCATTGATACTTATGTAATAACTCTCCTTGAGAAGGGTACCGAGCACATCACTTGTTCCCCGCCAGTTGTCTCGGCCTACCACACACACCTCCTCCGCCACGGCTCCTGCTTGCCCCACTCCAGTCAACAACCACTTCAGTCGCGGACGAGCACCGTGCCAGAGAATCCCCCGAACGTCCCAGCCGAGGAAAGGTCATTGCACCCTGATGTGACTATTGCTAAGTGCCGACAGAAGCCCTGCTAGCGCTTCAAACGCAAAGGAACACATTGCATTTTCTGTGCATGCTCCTTTCTTTTAACCAATGTGAAAGTCTGTGATAGTTATGCATTCTGAAATGTGCCACTGCTCTCTTACACATCGCAGTACAATGAATAAAAGAAAGAGGATCAAATGGCACATAAACTACCTAAGCAAAAGTACTGAGAGACCCTTATGTAACGATGAATTGACCACTAGATGTTACAAGAGGTGGAATCGCCAGTATGGAAATGAGGCGAGGAGTCTTAAGGCCAGTTCCCACTACAGCGCGGGGTGCGGCAACGACAGCAGCAAGCGTTTGCCGCTTTGACGCAGCGGCTCGCGGAAGTGGCGTTCCCATCTGGAAGCGGCAGGCGCTAGCGGTAGCCAATGACGGACAGCCACTGAGGTACGGGAGGGGATCCACTGAAACGCCCGGTGCGTTTGATTAACTATTATCTTACACCTACGTGAACGAAAGACGAAATTGGGTGAGGACACAAATTTTTCATTTTCTATACGATGTACTCTTTCACACATTTCATTATTCATGTTTTCCCATTTCACCATAAACAGACTTCATGACTATCGTTCATGATTGTCCACTATCTCGTAATACATTCAGATAGTTGAGCGAGACAAATATTTAAAATGTGATACGGTAGCAGGTACAAGTAAACAGAAAGAACACAAAGGCTTGGGGGAAGGGATGAGAGTGGAAGCCACCTGATAGAATTTCGCACAGATCATAATGTAATCATCGCCAGCACCTTGCTTAAGAATCATGAGAGAATAATACATATTTGGAACAGAGTTTTCGAAACCAGCTTTTAAATTGTAAGACAATTCCCAGTGCAGATGCAAACCGACAATAATTTATTGGTTACGAGCTGCAGTTTACAACTAAGGAGACAGTAAACGGTAGCAAATTCAGGAGATGGGACTTGAATAAGTCAAGACCCACAGTTTTTCGCTAATCTTAAAGTTACCGTAATGCAACGACTGACTGAAACAGATGAAGGAATCCTCTAGAATACGAATGGATATCTTTGAGAGAAGAAGTAGTGATTGCAGCAGAGTATGTGAACGGAATGGATGAAACGTGATATATTCAATTTAATTGACAAGAGGGAAAATATAAAACTGCAACAAATAAAGTAGAATTAGAAGTAGAAATGTCTAAACATGAAGTTTACGGAGAGTCCAAAATCACAACGCTGTTTTGTACTTGGAAAACATAGGACAATGAAAATGAGAAAGAAGAAAGAAAACTTTGCTCAAAGGAGAAGCAACTTTCAAGAATTCATCTGGCAAGCCGGAACTAAGCAAATAAGAGAAGGCTAAAAAGTGGGAGGAATATGTAGAGAGGAGAGGGGGAGGGGTTGTACAAACTAACATAAGCACAATGTTAGATTCCTGTGAAATGTATGAACACACAAGGCAATGCTGATCCTACCACTTAGCTACGTAGACAGCCTGAAAAACTGCAAAACTGTGTTTATAGCATTTGCATGTTTAGAGCAAGTTTTTGACAATCTTAAATGAAAAACATTCTTTGAAGCTCTGGAGATGTCAACGATAAAACACAGGGACACAAGATTATCTACAACTTGTACAGAAACCAAACTGCATTTCTAAGACTTCAGTGACTTGAAAAGGAAGCAGTAATTGAGAAGGCAGAAGTAGAGAGGATATAAAATGAAGACTGTCAATAGCAAGAAAAGCCTTCTGAAAAATAAATTTGATCACATCGAATATAATTTTTGATGGTTGGGTACTATTTTACAAAGGTATTTGTGTGGAGTGTTGCCTTGTATGTAAGTGAAACGTGGACGGTGAACAGTTCTGTCAAGAAGACAATGGACGCCTTCAGAACGTGGTGATACATAAGAATGTTGAAGATTAGATACGGGGATCGTGTAACTAAAGGAGAGGTACGGAATTAAAGAAAGAAGGAAGAGGAAAAATGGTTCAAATGGCTCTGAGCACTATGCGACTTAACGTCTGAGGTCATCAGTAGCCTAGAACTTAGAACTAATTAAACCTAACTAACCTAAGGACATCACACACATCCATGCGCGACGCAGGTTTCGAACCTGCGACCGTAGCGGTCGCTCGGTTCCAGACTGCAGCGCCTAGAACCGCACGGCCACTCCGGCCGGCAGGAAGAGGAAATTATGGCACAACTTCACTACAAGAGGGGTTAGTTGGCAGGATATATTATGAGGCGTCAAAGAATCGTCAATTTGGTAATGGAGGATAAATGGTAGAGTGAGACCAAGGAGCCGAACGGGTTGGCCGAGCCGTTCTAGGCGCTTCAGTCTGGAACCGCGCGACCCCTACGGTCGCAGGTTCGAGTCCTGCCTCGGGCATGGATGTGTGTGATGTCCTTAGGTTAGTTTGGTTTAAGTAGTTCTAAGTTCTAGGGGACTGATGACCTCAGATGTTAAGTCCCATAGTGCTCAGAGCCATTTGAACCATTTGAGATCAAGGCTTACCAACGGTAAGCAGATTAGAATTGATGTAGAATGCAGTCGTTATGTAGAGAGGAAGAGGCCTGCAGAGGATAGACTACTGTGAAACACTGTATCAACACACACACGAATTGTATTGCATGTTAATGCAGCCCAACAGCAAATAACATCACTTTTCATTAGGTAGGTCAGTTGCGTATTTATTGCGAGAATATTTGCTTAATGTGGCCTCTAGCACCTATATTTGTGATGTATTTGTGTAAATATCTCTATTAGTCTCTGCAAACAGCCTTATGTTAGGGAAAAGTTACAACTTGAATGCAGTTTTCCTATGGCGACTGTCAGCAAATGATGAAGTTTAATTACTGTTGTGGCCACTCTGCCATTTGTAACATTTTCCATACGACACGTATTCCTTCATGAAACAACAACCAATGACTGGTTACGTATTATGTATCACTTTCGAATACACTGACAGTTCTCAAACTGTGTAGAAGTCATCAATCTCAAATGTATCATAATGCACTTTTACATACGCTGGCATTCGTTTTTTGTGCAGTGGAGGCTTTTCCGTTGACTTCAGATATTATGTGGCCTTTCTCAGGCATATTGAAGGATGCACGTACGTCGTATGAAACTATTTTTAATTACCATTTTTGTCTGGGAAAGCAGGTTAAACAAAAAATAAATATGGTATTTTGGCAACCAAATATGGAATCAGCAACTGGATTATAACGCCTAAAGTGGTAACTGTTAAAGCAGTTATTATGACTGGTCCTTCATAACTACTTGCAAGACTGTGATCAGTGAGACGTTATGGATATTGAAAATGATTCATATAATATTATATTTGGTGCTTTATGCCAAGGTGTTTGGCACAAAGATTCGATCAGGCATGTAAAGTCTTTCGGTAAAAGAAACCTTTCAAACACTGTCCGACAACTACTGCATTCACTTTCAACTTTCTATAACTATCAATGGCTAGCCACACACACATACAGATATAAGAAGAACATAAATAAACAAACATTAGTTTTCAGCATATAATTCTTTAGGTTGGCAACATATACATAAACAAACCAAACAGAAAGGGACATGAGGTGAAAACGCCGTAGTTACGACTTTAAATAAGAGTTCTCGGTAAAATGTTTGCAGCTAGTGACAGAAGAAAAAAGAGCGAACATGAAAATGTGCTTATGTTCCATAAGCTATGCTTTAGTTCAACCTCCAGCATGTGACCAGGTGAGGGGAAACGCAGATGTCCGCCAAAAACTCGATTAAATGTAAGTAATCAGTTACATAAAAAAAGATGTGAACTGTTTTATGATCTCCTAGTATCACATATCAAAACAAAATTTAATCATTCTAGATTCCAACGAAGATGCCTTAAAGTAAAAGGCAAAACGCGTGTTCAACAAGTAAAGTACACTGGAGCAAGAAAAAAACGTTTGTTACTTACCAAAGGACATAATCAATAGTTGTAGATACTTATGAAATTACATCTTATGACATACCAGCAAATTAATTTCGGTTTAACTTCTGTAAGTCTATACAGAATATTGTAAATATTAAAGTGTACCATGTCGCTGTAATTCTCATTCCACATGCTATTAAATGCCGTTCAAAATTTCATATATCCATTCTGAAAAACTGTTGTTACTTTCATATCTCGGTAGATAAATAGATTTTGGATATTTATCATGAGACGAAATACATGACTTTTTACAAGTTATCGTTTGCAAAAAAACAAGTTTCGATTTCTCCAACCGTTTACGAAATTTTGCGGTTGATACAACCACACGGTTTACGACGAGCTGGACGAAGTATCGGTCGCATCGCGAGCAACCCGCGCACGGTCACCGCACAGCCCGTCCGCCGACATATTATTCAATATCTCGAGAATGGTGATAGCTATCATTCTGCTCTCAGCTTTAAAAACAATTTAGATATGTTGACTAAATTTCATACGTAATAATGTGTTACCTAAAACGAACTGTACGCAGAGTCCGCACAATGCGTTTTTAGCTCTGCACTCTCATTAAAATTTCGTGTAATCGTTTACGTAAATGCGATACAGCAAGTAACCACGACGAATAACGAAAAGAAATTCGGTCCTTTATCGAGAGAAGATATCAGGCTGTCACATGCACAAGAATTAAATTTTTCTACCGAATAGTTTCTTGGAAATCGGATGATAAGTATTTCATAGCTGCCACCGCCTCCGCGAGAGCGGTTCGTCGAAAGTTAGTGTGGCCCGGGGTTCCGTGCCTGACGTCACGCTCAGCGCGTTCTGTGATTGGCGGCGCGCACCTGGAGCGCGGCACGCGGCAGTGGCAGCGGTTCGACATTGGCAAACCGCGACGCAGAGCCCGCAGCGCCGCGCCACTGACGGCGCTCTCATGGGAACCACGCCACTGCCGCGCGGCTTTGACGCGCGGCAGCGCTAGAGGGAACCGACCTTTATTCAGTTACCAGAAAAGCAGTACCAGCAGCATGGGTCGGTTAAAAGAGCTCAGACTATAACACTCGTACTGCTCTTTATTTACGTTCTGAAACCATTTTGTTAGCCAATTATGGTACTAGAAGTGGTGCAATGTTACCCCCTGAAAGGATTTTTGTAGTTTTAACCGCGAAATGCCTAAAGGAGGTTGCCTATCGGACATGAAATTTAGAATTACGTAAATACACAACTAGAAACAGATACTGTTTCTAAACTGTTTTCACTATTCAGACTGCTCAAATGGTAATGAAAACGGTCGCCAGCCTAACTAGGCATAGAAATGTGTAACATCTCTTTTCCAAGAATAAGGCGTATGCAACTTTATTGGAAAGACAGACCATACTTTTTCTGGTACGAAAGTGCAATGAACCGAGTCACAAGCAAAAACAAAACATGTTATAGTGGGTAAACGCAGTAGCAGAAAGAAATTCATGTTCTCACAAACACAAAGGACACTGTGACAATCATCAACATTAAATACTTTGTCAAAACTGAATAACTTAATCAACACTCCAATGCAAGTCACTGTTAAACTGTAAATCGGGCATGGGCCTAGTCTTACTTCATCAGATATTTTCTGCACAGTACAAATTTAAATAAAATTCACTTGCACATATATATTCACACTATTCTTTAAAGTCAAAGAAGTAACTGTATTCATGGAAAATGTTATTCGTAGTAACTTTACCTTTAGTGAGGATGAAACAGTAAGTGGGTGCTCATAAACTGATACTATATCTCTTAACACACATAAGAAGCACAAATTTCAGCATAAATCTCAATACCAGTTAGCATTTTCTTTTATGTAGCAACTTTGAGTATATTGATTAACTTTCAACAGCGTGGGCCTTTAAAATTTGGCACAGTGAGAAATCAAATTGGCACATTTTAGGAAACACTGACTCACCTCTTGCACTATTTCAACAGACTGCACAATAATTGTTTACTAAAAAGGACATTTCAAGCCAAACTTCAGTAATATTTACTTTTTGAACTAACCTCCCGATGGTTTATTGCCTATCTTTATTACCACAGTCTTTTTACTTTAAAGTCAGTGATTAAGTAGGTAACTTGGAAAGTCCACCTAACTTTAAACTGAACTACTGAGGCTTTCACAAACCTATGTTTACTACCTCCCACAATTTTACCAAATCCATAGTAAATATGAATACTCCCTTCCTACCAAATATCAAACAACATTACTTAATTAACAGTTTGGCTTTTAGACTTTCATTTTTTTGGAACAAGAACACTCGGTGATCATAGTTCAAATGGAGAGGAACCTAAGAGGTGTTGCGATAAGGAAAAAATCAAGATAGCTACATAAATTCAAGTATGAGTTACCTTACATTTGTGAGCACTAAAACATCCAATGAGCTGATCCTTCACTTTACGTATCTACAATTCCTCCATTCCGTAACAGTGATTGCGCAGTGTGGTGGCGAGTACATCTTGGCAAGTGGATTAGCAGTTGATAATGATAAAGCTCTGTCATTTCTTGGTGGCGATGATGGATACCATTTCCAAAACCGAGCTAGCTTATTAATCCATCCATACGAGGCTTTGGCACATTGGAAAACGGCCCAAAAAGCCTCTCTCGGCACCTGCACAATAAACGACTTTTACATAAGCTGTTGGCAGTTTGGTAGCTCGCCCCGACTAACTCGTTGTGCACATCTTCCTTCATGCCAACGAAACCTAAGTGAGGATCCGTATATACAGAGCAACTAGCAAACATTTTGAACAAAACAGATCAATTACACATATCGACATTTATATAAAGTAAGTTTTGTCTTCCTCCAAATGAGGCAAAGACTTTAACTGACAGAGACACTACCTTACATAGGATCAAACCATGACATCAAAGTTATTACAAAGGAAAAAAAAAACAAAAACACTCTTATAGTATCGATACAGTCAAATAATATTTGCAACAGTTTAACTCCAGAATGTTAAGTAAAACAAAAAGGCAAAATAAATTAATAGAACCTTAGAGCTCTGGTGTTACAAGACACTTGGAACGTAGACAGGTCGTTGGATGTCACCAGTTTAACCCTCCTAAAGGTGCCCACGTCGACTGTTGGTGATGTGTTTGTGAAGTGGAAACGCAGAGGGACTCGAAGGCCAGGTAAACCTCATTTACCGAAGGACAGGGACCGTCGAGCATTGTGCAGGATGGTTGTACGAAATCGCATGATGTCAGTGGAAGGAACCAATCGTGAGCTCCAAAGGACTACCAGCAGTCCAGCTCGCACAATGAGAGAGCGTAAAGAGTTAATAAGGACACAAGAGTGAGGCAGCTCACATTTCTGTAGTTAGTGCTAATGGACGCTTGAGGAGGTGTCAAGAGCGTCGCCACTGCACACTGGAAAGATGAGTCACGCTGTATCGTTTAGCGTTTGCAAGTGCCTCGACAACGTTACCTGCCACCACGTGTGGTGCCAACAGTGAAGAGCGGACGAGGCGGCGTTACGATGTGGAGGTTTTTCTCGTGGTTAGGGCGTGCTTCCCTTATTACACTTCAGGAATAGCAAAATGCTGACGGATACAAACACAGTTTATAGCATACTGTGTTGCGTACAGCAGAGGAACAGTTTGGAAACGGAGCAGTTCGGAAACGACGATTGTTTATATCATGGAATACCTGTAGCCTGAGTCAGAACGTCGACTTCTCTCCAGACACTAGCGTCCAACGTCACTACCGTACCTAGTTTTGGCTCTACATCTACATCATCTTCAACAGTACTAAGCACACCACATGATGGTCTGTTACTTCTGGTACCACTATCTGATCCCCCTTTCCCTATTCCATTCACGAATGGCTCTTGATAAGAATTATTGTCGTTAAGCATCTGTATTACCTCCAGTTCCTCTAGTTCTCTAGTCGTGGTCATTTCGCGAGATGTATGTGGGAGGAAGTAATATGTCGTCTGACTCCTCCGGAAGGTACTCTATAGAAGTTTCAATAATAAACTTCTCCGTGAGGAACAACGCCTCTCTTGTAGCGTCTGCTACAGAATTTTGTTGAGCATCTGTGTAACGATCCCTTGACGAAACGCGCCGTTCTTGATTTGCTTCTTTCTATGCCTAAGACGAGGGCTAATAGAAGTCCTTGGGTAACAGAAGAAATATTGAATTTAATTGATGAAAGGAGAAAATATAAAAATGCAGTAAATGAAGCAGGCAAAAGGGAATACAAACGTCTCAAAAATGAGATCGACAGAAAGTGCAAAATGGCTAAGCAGGGATGGCTAGAGGACAAATGTAAGGACGTAGAGGCTTGTCTCACTAGGGGTAAGATAGATACTGCCTACAGGAAAATTAAAGAGACCTTTGGAGAGAAGAGAACCACTTGTATGAATATCAAGAGCTCAGATGGCAACCCAGTTCTAAGCAAAGAAGGGAAGGCAGAAAGGTGGAAGGAGTATATAGAGGGTTTATACAAGGGCGATGTACTTGAGGACAGTATTATGGAAATGGAAGAGGATGTAGATGAAGATGAAATGGGAAATAAGATACTGCATGAAGAGTTTGACAGAGCACTGAAAGACCTGAGTCGAAACAAGGCCCCGGGAGTAGACAACATTCCATTAGAACTACTGATGGCCTTGGGAGAGCCAGTCATGACAAATCTCTACCATCTGGTGAGCAAGATGTATGAGACAGGCGAAATACCCACAGACTTCAAGAAGAATATAATAATTCCAATCCCAAAGAAAGCAGGTGTTGACAGATGTGAAAATTACCGAACTATCAGTTTAATAAGTCACAGCTGCAAAATACTAACGCGAATTCTTTACAGACGAATGGAAAAACTGGTAGAAGCGGACCTCGGGGAAGATCAGTTTGGATTCCGTAGAAATGTTGGAACACGTGAGGCAATACTAACCTTACGACTTATCTTAGAAGAAAGATTAAGAAAAGGCAAACCTACGTTTCTAGCATTTGTAGACTTAGAGAAAGCTTTTGACAACGTTAACTGGAATACTCTCTTTCAAATTCCGAAGGTGGCAGGGGTAAAATGAAGGGAGCGAAAGGCTATTTACAATTTCTACAGAAACCAGATGGCAGTTATAAGAGTCGAGGGGCATGAAAGGGAAGCAGTGGTTGGGAAAGGAGTGAGACAGGGTTGTAGCCTCTCCCCGATGTTATTCAATCTGTATATTGAGCAAGCAGTAAAGGAAACAAAAGAAAAATTCGGAGTAGGTATTAAAATTCATGGAGAAGAAGTAAAAACTTTGAGGTTCGCCGATGACATTGTAATTCTGTCAGAGACAGCAAAGGACTTGGAAGAGCAGTTGAACGGAATGGACAGTGTCTTGAAAGGAGGATATAAGATGAACATCAACAAAAGCAAAACGAGGATAATGGAATGTAGTCAAATTAAATCGGGTGATGCTGAGGGGATTAGATTAGGAAATGAGACACTTAAAGTAGTAAAGGAGTTTTGCTATTTAGGGAGTAAAATAACTGATGATGGTCGAAGTAGAGAGGATATAAAATGTAGACTGGCAATGGCAAGGAAATCGTTTCTGAAGAAGAGAAATTTGTTAACATCGAGTATAGATTTAAGTGTCAGGAAGTCGTTTCTGAAAGTATTTGTATGGAGTGTAGCCATGTATGGAAGTGAAACATGGACGATAACCAGTTTGGACAAGAAGAGAATAGAAGCTTTCGAAATATGGTGCTACAGAAGAATGCTGAAGATAAGGTGGGTAGTTCACGTAACTAATGAGGAGGTACTGAATAGGATTGGGGAGAAGAGAAGTTTGTGGCACAACTTGACTAGAAGAAGGGATCGGTTGGTAGGACATGTTTTGAGGCATCAAGGGATCACAAATTTAGCATTTGAGGGCAGCGTGGAGGGTAAAAATCGTAGAGGGAGACCAAGAGATCAATACACTAAGCAGATTCAGAAGGATGTAGGTTGCAGTAGGTACTGGGAGATGAAGAAGCTTGCACAGGATAGAGTAGCATGGAGAGCTGCATCAAACCAGTCTCAGGACGGAAGACCACAACAACACATGCCTTCTATCAGTCCTACCTGGTAAGCGTCGCACAGCACTCAAGAATTGATCGAACAAGCGCCTGTGAGTCACTTTCCCCGTGGATGACTTACATTCCTTTAAGCTTCTTCCCGTGAATCTCAGTTAGAATCTGCTTTTCCTCCTACATAATTTATGTGGGCATTCCACTGAGGTAGCTCTGGATAGTTACTCTTGCATACTTTACGGTAGATATTGTTTCCAACAATTTGCCATCAATAATGCAGGTATGCGGTAGTGGATTTCTTTTCATACGTATGCGTAAAATGCTACATTTATTGACGTTCTGTATCAGTTACCAGAGCCTGCACCGTTCGTCAATTCTCCACATGTCATTCTACAAATCGGTACTGTCTTCTGGCATTGCTACTTTCTTATACTCAACCGCCTCATCTGCGAACAGTCTTAGAGAGTTTCCGACGCTTCCTACTAGATCATTTTTACGTACATTGTAAACAGTAACGGTCGTATCACACGCCAGGAGGAGGAAAAATAAGCTGCCATTCCTCCACAGGCGCCGTGGTGGCCGAGAGGTTCTAGGCGCTTCAGTCTGGAACCGTGCGACCGCTACGGTCGCAGGTTCGAATCGTGCCTCGGGCATGGATGTGTGTGATGTCCTTAGATTAGTTAGGTTTAAGTAGTTGTAAGTTCTAGGGGACTGATGACCTCAGAAGATAAGTCCCATAGTGCTGAGAGCCATTTGAACCATTCCTCCGCAGACATGATAAAAGTGATAAGTGGATACACCACATATTAGAGTCCGCTAACAGGTATCCGGATATCTATGATCAGTTAGTATATTGCGACACGAGTCAGTGCTGAGATCTCAGTCAGTTGAAGACATAGTCTGTAAATGTCTCCGCAATTGTCTTGTGGTACTTTATTTGTAGGGGATTGTGTCGATCTCACACACATATATACACACACGCACACACAATTCACTATTACCGGTTTCGGCTACTCCCATCTTCAGATCTGTTACAAATAACAAACAGTGGAGTAACCAACTAAGTTCAATAAGCTGAAGCAAAATCTGTAGCAAGCCTGATGATAGAAAATATATATATATATATATATATATATATATATATATATATATATATATATATATATATATATAGGGTGAGTCACCTAACATTACCGGTGGATATATTTCGTAAACCAAATACTGACGAATCGATTCCACAGACCGAACGTGAGGAGAGGGGCTAGTGTAATTGTTTAACACAAACCATACAAAAATGCACGGAAGTATGTTTTTTAACACAAACCTACGTTTTTTAAATGGAACCACGTTAGTTTTGTTAGCACATCTGAACATATAAACAAATACGTAATCAGTGCCGTTTGTTGCATTGCAAAATGTTAATTACATCCGGCGATATTGTAACCTGAAGTTGACGCTTGAAACCTCCGACGTTCAGTTGCGTGTTGTAACAAACACGGGCCACGGTCGGCGAGCAGCATCTGCAGGGACATGTTTACGATGACGACCGTGTTTACGAGTGTGGCTGTAGTGCACTGTTGTGTTTTGGTCTAGCTGTCGCAGTGTCCGCATGTAGCGCTTGCTGCTATTGTTATTCTGCATTCGTCTCCGCACGCAGACCAACTGTAGTACACCGTGTTACCAGACGTCTGTGATAGTGTAGTGTTGTAGGAACTGTGACCATGGTGTATTCGAACTCTGGAAAGGCGGAGATGATACTCATCTATGGCGAGTGTCGACGAAATGCAGCTGAAGCCTGCGGGGTGTATGCAGAACGGTACCCGGACAGAGAGCATCCAATGTGCCGCACATTGCAAAACATCTACCGCCAACTGTATGCAACAGGTATGGTCGTAGCACGCAAACGGGTCCGTAACAGGCCCGTCACAGGAGAAGCGGGTGCAGTTGGTGTGTTAACTGCTGTTGCCATGAACTCAGACATGAGTACACGGGACATTGCGACAGCCGGTGGACTGAGTCAAAGTAATGTCATGCGCATACTGCATCGTCACCGCTTTCACCCGTTTCACGTGTCGCTACATCAGCAATTACATGGTGATGACTTTAATCATCGAGTGCAATTCTGTCAATGGGCATTAACAGAGAATGCGTTGCAGTTCTACCTGTTTACCGATGAAGCGGGTTTCACAAACCACGGGGCAGTGAATCTACGGAACATGCATTACTGGTCCGTGGACAATCCTCGCTGGCTCAGACAGGTAGAGCGACAGCGACCGTGGACTGTAAATGTATGGTGCGGAATCATTGGCGACCACCTCATTGGTCCTCACTTCATTGCAGGGGCCCAAACAGCTGCAGCCTCCATCGCATTTCTACAGAATGATCTGCCAACGTTGCTCGAAAATGTCCCATTGGAAACGCGTCGACGTATGTGGTATCAGCACGATGGTGCACCTGCACATTCCGCAATTAACACTAGGCTGACCTTTGACAAGATGTTCGACGGGCGTTTCATAGGACGTGGAGGACGCCTAAATTGGCCAGCCCGTTCTCCTGATCTTACACCTCTGGACTTCTCTCTGTGGGGTACGTTAAAGGAGAATGTGTACCGTGATGTGCCTACAACCCCAGAGGATATGAAACAGCCGGCCGGAGTGGCCGAGCGGTTAAAGGCGCTACAGTCTGGAACCGCACGACCGCTACGGTCGCAGGTTCGAATCCTGCCTCGGGCATGGATGTGTGTGATGTCCTTAGGTTAGTTAGGTTTAAGTAGTTCTAAGTTCTAGGGGACATATGACCACAGCAGTTGAGTCCTATAGTGCTCAGAGCCATTTGAACCATTTTTTTTATATGAAACAACGTATTGTGGCAGCATGACGCGACATTACACCAGATGTACTGCGGCGTGTACGACATTCATTACGCCAGAGATTGCAATTGTGTGCAGCAAATGATGGCCACCACATTGAACATCTATTGGCCTGACATGTCGGGACACACTCTATTCCACTCCGTAATTGAAAACGGAAACCACATGTGTACGTGTACCTCACCCCTCATGGTAATGTACATGTGCGTCAGTGAAAAAGACCAATAAAAAGGTGATAGCATGTGGACGTAATGTGCTGTTCCAGTCTCTTCTGTACCTAAGGTCCATCACCGTTCCCTTTGGATCCCTACGTAATTCGGTGCTCTCCGATGCACACGATCGAACAGCGGAGGAGTAGTACTCAAGCGTCAACTTTAGGTTACAATATCTCCGGAAGTAATTAACATTTTACAATGCAACAAACGGCACTGATTACGTCTTTGTTTATATTTTCAGATGTGCTAACAAACCTAACGGGGTTCCATTTAAAAAAACGTAGGTTTGTGTTAAAAAACATACTTCCGTGCAATTTTTTATGGTTTGTATTAACCAATTACACTAGCCCCTCTCCTCACGTTCGGTCTGTGGTATCGATTCGTCAGTATTTGATGTGGTTTAGGAAATATATCCAGCGGTAATGTTAGGTGACTCACCATATATATATATATATATATATATATATATATATATATATATATATATATATATGTGTGTGTGTGTGTGTGTGTGTTGTTAACAGCCATGCATACCAGCTATACATAGCATAAAATATTCTGATGTAGGAATCAATCTCAAACTCTATACATGAGGGTATATAGTAAGTGCTGGTGATAGCCTAGATGCATCTGTCATTTATACAAATGATTGATGCCAGCAGA
The DNA here is from genome assembly GCF_023898315.1 of Schistocerca nitens. Classification (NCBI taxonomy): domain Eukaryota; kingdom Metazoa; phylum Arthropoda; class Insecta; order Orthoptera; family Acrididae; genus Schistocerca; species Schistocerca nitens. The sequence continues at coordinate 989,481,010 of NC_064616.1, read as the reverse complement.
GGGTGCTATAGTTGTGGTACATGAGTAACCAGAATCGTAAATTTAATAGTTAAAATTGCAGTATGCGTAATCCTTCGTTAATATTGCTTCACATGGCATAATGAACGTCTGACAATAAAACATGGCCGTCCTCGGTAGTGTAGTGGTTAGTATCCCCACCTGTCTCGCGGGAGACCGGGGATCGATTTCCCACCGTGGAGAGGTGATTTTTATTTCACGCGGTGTGGCCGTGCGGTTCGAGGCACCATGTCACGGATTACGCAGCCCCTCCCGCCGGAGGTTCGAGTCCTCCCTCGGGCGTGGGTGTGTGTGTTGTTCTTAGCATAAGTTACTTTAAGTTCGTTTAAGTAGTGTGTATGTCTAGGGACCGATGACCTCGGCAGTTTGGTCCTTTAGGAGAAAAAAAATCATTAACTGACATGCAATGTATGGAACTAGACCCATACTTAAAAGCTATATAAAAAGTGTGAAGAGTAATAATCGGAACCTCGTAGCCTGGCAAAATACATAACACACAAATGTGTAAAAACAAGAATAAAATTTTAAAAATAACATTACATCTATAAATCGAAACATTCCAGCATGATCAGACGATGAAACCATATCCGTAAGTGTAAGGTAGTTAACAAAACAGTGACTGTTAATTAAAAATCCGCGATGGGATGTCAATGGCGCCGCTTCGTGGCTTGTTTTTCTGTGGCGAAGCTTGAGGAAGAAGGCCCAGTCGACTTTTCGCTGGTGACCGGCGCATATGACCACCCGCCAAGCTCCTGCGGCGCTCGACGCTGCTAAAACTAGTAGGTTTCCGAATACATCAGAATAAACATTCAGCTTAAACTCGTTCTGGTCATTCAACAGTAATTCCAATTTCTGTTTTCTCTGTACATAAATTTCCATTTCGTCGAGAAGGTTGCTACCTTATGCAATACTCCCATATGTTTCCTGCCGAATGTTTTTCTTTATCCAAATGTGTTCCTTTATAAAAACGTGTATCGAAAGGATTCATATTTTCGCTCTATGTGTTCTCCCTAAACCGAGTCTTGAAATTCCTTCCCGTCTGACCGATACAAGACTTGTCACAGTATTGTAAGTTGATTTTGGAATTCTAAGTTTTTGTTGTTGTTTTTTCCAACTTTGTGGCACAGCCTAGAGCCAGCTGTTCCTTTCGTGTAAAATCCAGTTTTTTTTTACATTCGTTTACTCGTTTTTGCTGAAAAGTTTTTAATTAGGAGACACTCTTTTGTTAATTACATCACACTTACGGTTACAGTTTAATTGTTTGGTCACTCTAGAAGGTTTCGGTTTGTAGATGTGATATAATTTTTAAACTTTTGTTCTCGTTTTTACACAGTTTGTGTTATTTATTTTGCCAGACTAGGAGCTTCCCATTACTACTCTTTACACTTTTCATGTGGATTTTAAGTATTAATCTAATTCTACATGTTGAATGCCAGTTCATGTTTCACTGTCAGACATTCATGTTGCCATGTGAAGCAATTTTAATTAATGATCTACGCATACTACATTCTAACTTTTAAATTTACGATACTGGTTACTCGTGTACCCTAGCTATAGCGACCTCTGCCGGCCTCAGTTATTTGTATAAATACCAGACGCATCCAGGCTACCACCAGCACCTACTATGTACCTCCAAGTATAGATTTTAACCTTGATTCCTGCATCGGAATATATTATGGTATGTATTTCTGGTATGTATGACTGTTAACAATATAAATACTTTTTTTTATTTTTATGTATCAACGGGTATGTTACAGATTTTGCTTCACCTTATTGAACTTAGCTGATTGCAGCACTGTTTTTTATTCATATCTCATGTGAAGATAGCAGTAGCCGAAACCGGTAATACTGGATTGTTAAAAAAAAATCAAGACGGACCTGTACAAATATACTGAGATTTGTAGCTGAAATGATACTGAAAGAAATAGTATAGCATGGACGGGCTTGGATATGAGCTTACTATGTGCGTGATAATAGAGGATACAGTAGCTACGCTAAAAAGAATAGGAATAGCTGGAGAGTGACATAAATGGGCAGCTGGATCAAACCAACATTAAAATCAGTGAGAAAACCAGTTTTTTTAAAAGTGTTCACAAGTTGAAAACAAATAGTCCGATTCATTTATTTTATGCCCAAGCAAACAGTTACCGACATACTGTAGTCGTAAAACATATTCTGACGTTTTAACGTGTTAGCTAACTACATTGACAATGCAGCACAGGTCTTTCCTTTCGGCTTTTCATGGAGGAAAGGGCCGAGTGAAGGCTGTTACTCCGTTATTCGTCCGCCGGCGGAACACGACGAGGTCCATTTATCACAGTGCTGCCCATATTGACCGCTCCTGAGCGAAGCATATTGTCAGCGATGATTCATTACTCTAAGCTATAGCGTCATTGTCGGCTGACGTAAGATACCAAAAAAATGCAACTTAACATATTTGTCTACAAATAACGGACTTTGTTTGATGAACACTGCAAATGAAATACTTGTTCACATGTAAATAACTCGAAATAAATCTATGGATAGTCGCTTTACATGAAGAGGCATGTTACGGTAAGTTAGTGATAACATAAGAATCGTAAGTGAGAGATTGGAACATTGGATCTCCCAAACACCAGAGTTTAATTTCCGATAAACCAGTTTATTTGGTTTGTGATTAACAGGATCCGCCTTCTAGTAAATTACAGCGGCCTATTTGTGTGGTAGTCGGCCGCAGGCCTAAGGCAAGACTGAGAGCGAACCCTCGCTCGGTGCCTTAGTAGTGAGCGCTGGCTGTAAAATGTGGCTGCCAGACGCCGTTACGTAGAGCAGGAGAAGCGCAAATTACGCGCTGTCTTCAGAGGAATGACGATATGTTAGGTTCACCGTAGTTTTAAACGCAAACGTACATAATGAATAGTGCAGTGCTTAAATTGGAAATGAGCTTTTTTAAAATCGATGAGTAGCAGCATTATGTCCGGGTAACGAACTTCCAAGTGAAAGTCAGACACATCAGTACCATTTCATAACACGTCAGTTCAGGATGTGTAGCATAGATACGGTTAGTGGCCGCAGAATAGATTCGTTGACGAAATTTTCTTGTGCCGAGGTGCCTTGTTCCTATTGCTGCTCCCCTCCTTTCCTTTCCTTTCCTTTCCTTTCCTTTCCTTTCCTTTCCTTTCCCTTCCCTTCCCTTCCCTTCCCTTCCCTTCCCTTCCCTTCCCTTCCCTTCCCTTCCCTTCCCTGCCCATTCATTTCCGTATTCCATTATGTACTGCGAGCGGGCCAGTTGCTCACTGCTGATGTGTGAGAGTGTGCCGGCTCTGTAAGGTATGTTTCAGACTGATAATACACAGGACGCTCAATAATTTCTTCTAAAAAGCAGTTCAGTAAGAGAAGTAATGAAATGAGAGTCTGCATCAGATGCAGGACACTGATGTTTATTGTAAAAACACGAGATGCTTCCATGAGCATTGTGAAGGAAATTTTCGTAATGGCGGTAATTATTTTCGTGTAGCTTGATAAGAAACAGCTTTAGCTCTATACTGCCATAGCGATTGCTTGACTACCAAGCTCAACTCACATAGGTTGATTGGAGCTGTGTCCAGAATGCCAGGTGGCGCTCAGGAGTGTTGAGGACAGCTAATGGGAGGGCGTCGGAAAAGCCGTCATGTCGGTGGAGTGTTCCACAAACCATTCTTAAGTTTTTGAATCTATGGAGTGAAAGTTCGCTATATTGAAAATAGATGATGATGAAGTGCCATACTCCTTGACAGAGCGTAGGGAACGATGCGGGAGATCCGCACCGCCGTACTAGGCAAAGTCCTAGTGGGGGTGGTTTGACATTGCCTTGCTCCGACCTTGATGGGCGTCTATGATGATGATGACGACACAACAACACACAGTCATCTCGAGGCAGGTGAAAATCGCTGACCCCGCCGCGAATCGAACCCGGGACCCCGTGCTCGAGAAGTGAGAACGCTACCGCGAGACCACGAGCTGCGGACTTGAAAATAGAGATCGCATGCAAGGTACTGTAGGCAAACATAGGGTTATGATCAGACACTACATTCCTGTATCGCTACCCAATAATAAGCGATATGGCAGATGTACGAGAGGCAAAGAGGGGGGGGGGGGATTTCACAATAATACCTCAGTCACTGGAGCTCTATTCTCAAGTGGAATGTATCACTTCAAGTAGATTTTCCACGTTCCTGTATCCTGCCATTGCCACGAGCCAGCGGGCACCGCGAGTGGTGGAGCCACGTGTCTCCTGAGCACGGTTACTGCTTCCAGCGCTGGTGTCCGTGCGCCCACGCCAAACAATGTACCCCGTGGCATGAGATGTGCAACACGGTCATTATTGTGTCCTCCTGCTTGCTAGGCTAATTAGTTGTCATCCAACAGTGAAATGACGAGTGGTTTAATAAAGCATCATTCCCGGTGGAGCTCCGGGACACACGTGCTGTTTGTTGTGGACGCCAGAGCCAGTTTCTGAGGGAAGGGGTCTTGTACGGCTTGGGTATCATTGATCAGACTTTTTGTAATTATTCTAAGGGGGTTGTGATTGGGGCCTGCTGTGCTGACATGACACGTGGACTGCCACGACCCTGCAGTATACTAACGCCGTGGCGGCCACACGCTCCACTCTATTTTTACCGTATGCTTTAGATGACGTAATACAATTATTCACATGCAGCTTCTTGATGAAACACATACTGTGCATGAACGTGTCCTGTAGAAGCGGATTTGGGTTGACGAGGCACTAATAATTAGACAGCTGTCGCTTGTTACAATTCTACTTATCGCAGAATTTTTGCAGTCCATTGTCATCACGATTACCATTAAAATAGTTATCATCGTCACTTCTGTCGCTATTGGTTTGGTCACAAACGCATTTCCTCTGTCAGAGATGTCCGATAAGGTTAAATCACCTACATCAAAATCTGATTCTTGCAAATCCTCAGTAATTCTTCATTAGTGAAACCAGTCGTTCTTAGACGTTTATATTGCGTTGCCACCGCGCGGGGTAGCCGTGGGGTCTTAGGCGCCTTGCCACGGTTCGCGCGTTTACCACCGTCGGAGGTTCGAGTCCTCCCTCGGACATGGAGGTTAGTTTTGTCCTCAGCGTAAGTTAATTTAAGTTAGATTAAGTAGTATGTAAGCCTAGGGATGACTTCAGCAGTTTGGTCCCATAGCAACTTACCACAAATTTCGAAAATATCCATTACCTTGACGTCCCACTAGTTGACGGTATGGGTATCATTAGACTGAGATTCATTGGAAGAATCCTAAGGAAATGCAATCCGAAAACAAAGGAAGTAGGTTACAGTACACTTGTTCGCCCATTGCTTGAATATTGCTCACCAGTGTGGGATCCGTACCAGATAGGGTCTATCAGAGATAGAGAAGATCCAACGGAGAGCAGCGCGCTTCGTTACAGGATCATTTAGTAATCCCGAAAGCGTTACGGAGATGATAGATAAACTCCAGTGGAAGACTCTGCAGGAGAGACGCTCAGTAGCTCGGTACGGGCTTTTGTTGAAGTTTCGGGAACATACCTTCACCGAGGAGTCAAGCAGTATATTGCTCCCTCCTACGTATATCTCGCGAAGAGACCACGAGGATGAAATCAGAGAGATTAGAGCCCACACAGAGGCATACCGACAATCTTTCTTTCCACGAACAATACGAGACTGGAATAGAAGGGAGAACCGTTAGAGGTACTCAAAGTACCCTCCGCCACAGACCGTCGGGTGACTTGCGTAGTATGGATGTAGATGTAGATTTCAGCCAAAACTATTTATGCTCGTATTATACGATGAAGTAAATCTCACCGATCATACCAAAATATAAAGTAGCAGTCAACTGTATAATCGTGAGTTTGATATTTCGCAAGATTTACTAAGTAAGGTGTCTGCCGAAGGCAAAGTTTCAAAAACAAAATTCAAAACACTGAAGAAGTTCTTATGCCTGATTTCTTGTACACCGGCGTCAACACAGTCTAGAAGCACAAACTAATGCACAGTACTGTTTTGTATACTGTGCTACCCAGTGTGGAGCATGAGGCCGCCGGCAGTTACACGGCATCGGGCGTGAGACTCTACCGTGTCCACTTAAGGTCTCGTGGTAGTCAACTGTCAATAAATTTCTTCAAGCTATGTGACCGAATTTACAACAGCGGCCGAATTGATGGAGAATTTTACATATCGACAATGCGGTAAAGAATTTTACTTAGAGTGACAACGGACGTGGAAGCTTTTGCTTAAATATGTCAGTATAGTGGAGATGACGCCAGAATCTCAGTTGTGTACTGGCATAGCCAGGACCCGACAGAGACTCGGGCGCAGTTTCCAAAGTGCTCACATTACCACAAAACGAATCTTTCACAAGAACTGAATCACCTTTACCGTTGTTGCCGGAATCACTTGAAAACACTGCCACCTTACGCTTCTTTGCAGGTCTAATGATGCCACTGTCTCTGGAACTATCCTCAGAATCACAAAAACATTCAATTCACATAGTCATCCGGATTTTCGTTTACACCAGAAACATTTGAATAATTATCATCAGAAACCTCAGAAAGTATTTCAGATTCATTCGTTTCCGTCCGTTTCCTGAATAGGAATGGAAGGAACTGCAGGACGAAAATGCTACTTGAAAATTCAACACACCATCATAAAGGTAGCTAAGTAAAAAGTACACGAATCGAGTCTGATACATTGATTACTCGTGTAAGCATCTAAATAGACGAAGTACTTGAAATATATCACAAGAGATGGCATCTACGGACAGCGTGTGGAAAACACGAATTACCTCGAGATCCGTCCGTAACTGACGGCTCGCGAAACACGAGTAAAGTAGGTATCCGTCCACATTGTGTTAAGAGCGAATAATTTCCGTAAGATAACAAGTGTCTCACAAAATCTGTTGAATATGACATTTAGAAGAGCCACTGAAGGAAGCCGCACTTAGCCGAGTGATGCTGTTAGCGAGAACAGGAAATATCCAATGAAAATGTTGTTCCTTACATTGTTTTGGTGGCAGGCATGGATGCTGAAACGATTTCGTGAAGTGGCTGGGAGCTCGCGAAATCGATAGCAGTCGGTGGCCAACGCTCGCGGGAGTAGGATGGGAGCCGTGGCTCTAACGAGGCAGAGGTGATGTTTCAAGGCTGTTGGTGTATCCAGTCATCAGTGAAGCTGTTTTGCCACTAACAAGAGGTTCCAAATGTTCTCAAGTGTTTTCTTGTGCATCAGCATGGACTTTATTTCAGCATCTAGCTTTCTAGACTAGTGTTACTGTTTAATGAGTCAGGATATGCTCGGTAGGAAGATATCGAATAGCAGAGCCTGGAACCATTAGGTGGTGTTTGATAAACGAAGTGGACTGAGCGAGGTCTAACAGAACACAATTAATTTTACGTGTTCCGGGTAAACTTGATGTATGGTGCTTCTATACCGACTTATTTTCAACTTCAGCTTGTTCCGTTAATGGAGGAGATTATAGAAGGCAATTGCTAGAAACCAGTTAGATGTGATTGTTCACTCCATTTCTGGCCTGGTCCAGCAACAGTAATCGAACTATTTGGACTGAAACCTTAAATTAGTAGAAGGACGCGTTATGTATGAAAATTTTCGCAAAACCCCAACAAGTGATGCTGTTAGCCATATATCCTCGTATCTCCGTGTAGCTCATAAACTGAGTTTCTTTTTGTCCATGATTTATTGAGTGACTAGAATTCCGCTAAGTAACGAATCTTTAAAACTTGAAATGGATAATCTGAAATATATCGCATACTCTAATGGCTACAGTACCAGTCTTATAGATGGGATGCACCGTTCGAAATTAGCCAGTATCAACAGTATGCTCCGCAATTGTCATAAGACGTCGGAGTGTACTTACACCATGTTGCCATTTGTGGGTAACAATCAGGTTTTAGAATCTCTTACTCCAGCTGGTACTGGATTCAGTATCAGTCTATCCATAACAAACTACCTGGCAGAGATCGCTCTGCTGTCTATAAACTGACATGCCCCCAGTGCCCTCGCGCACACATCGGACAGACAGGGTAGAACGCGTTTTCGTGAGCAATTACTTACGAGACGGCAGGCTGTGAACATCAGCTATTCGTTTGGGGATCACCTAAAGGTTAGAGGACACGCCAAACCACCAGTAGATTCGATGCTAATCCTTCACATGGCAACTAAGGGAAAAGGTTTATTCTACTAGCAGAATTTTAAATAAAAAAAATTTTGAAGCATTCGGAAGATTTGAGTCCTAGTGAGTAACTTACTACTAAGAACAAAATTTTTTCTGGCCCTGTTTGACACCTTTAAAAAAGTTTCGATTGCCTCTTCCTCTACGGCCAAGTAGCCACCAGCAGAACTGCCCTTTACGTCGACCGCTGCGGCCGAGCGTTCTAGGCGCTTCAGTCCGGAACCGCTCTGCTGCTGCGGTCGCAGGTTCGAATCCTGCCTCGGGCATGGATGTGTGTGATGTCCTTAGGTTGGTTAGGTTTAAGTAGTTCTAAGCTCTAGGGGACTGATGACCTCAGATGTTAAGTCCCATGGTGCTTAGAGCCATTTGAACCATTTGATTGCCCTTTGTCACCGGCCACTATTACCTCGTGTTTACTCCTTTGATGTTCAACTTCATTTTTGTTTTAACCACTTTTAAAGCGTTACTTAATAACTATTACTTTATTTAAACTATGTCCTTCTGAAACTATCTTGTACCTTGGTTTTTAATTATCCTTCAGGACGTAAATGACGACCACACACTAGGTACAACTGGCGCTTACATTCAGCTGTTGCCCGCATCTCGTGGTCGTGCGGTAGCGTTCTCGCTTCCCACGCCCGGGTTCCCGGGTTCGATTCCCGGCGGGGTCAGGGATTTTCTCTGCCTCGTGATGGCTGGGTGTTGTGTGCTGTCCTTAGGTTAGTTAGGTTTAAGTAGTTCTAAGTTCTAGGGGACTTATAACCACAGCAGTTGAGTCCCATAGTGCTCAGAGCCATTTGAACCATTTTTTTCAGCTGTTCATTCACATTAGATCACTACGCTGCTCACTCGTGCAGCCAACGCGCTGCATAGCGCAGTTATTTCTTCCTATTTTGCGATATGCTTGTTCACCGCAAGCCTATGCACACAATGTTTTCTCGACTATTTGGTTAGTGTGAGTGCCTAATAGCTCCCGGTTAGGTTCTTCGTGCCCACAGTTACGGGAAGTCCGTTCTAGTAGTTATCTGTCTTAGAAGGAATTCCTTAAGTATTTATTTACGTTTCCAGGCTTCCAGTTTTATATTCGACTTCTGCTGTTACGCCCCACTGAATATTTTTTTTTATTATTACTGCAGTTTACGTTGCCTAAGACAGATTACCTTTTTTTATTTTTTATAATTTTTTTTTTATATAAGCATCAACAGTTCCGTAGCAGGGATCGGATAGGCTCGAGGTCACAAGTTTATGTAATTCTGAAGTTGTGTCACTAGCGCTAAATGCGTAAATGTTACATTAAATACCTGGAACAGATACTGACTTTTTATTAAAAAAACGGAGGTGGTGTTTTGCCCGTTTCTGGTGTACGTTTCCCAATTTTAAAAAAAATAGTGGGATGAGATTGTACATTTATTTTGGATATATGACTAATGGCAATGTAGATCCTGTCACGTGGCTCAAAGGGAGGCTTCGACCCCTATTTAGACTGATTTAATAATGTAACAGTGCAGAGTGTTCATCCGCGTCCGCCAATAAACGGTTCCGAGTAAATCAGTACAACCGCACGTCGCGTAATATGCCTCTACGCGCGGCACATCTCTATGGTTGCGTGCATTTTGGACGCGACCGCTAACGGGTATTCGTACGACGCCGCGGGAGCTCCTATCGCGAGGTTCAAAAAATTGGCTCTGAGCTCTATGGGACTTAACTTCTGAGGTCATCAGTCCCCTATAACTTAGAACTACTTAAACCTAACTAACCTAAGGACATCACACACACCCATGCCCGAGGCAGGATTCGAACCTGCGACCGTAGCGGTCGTGCGGTTCCAGACTGTAGCGCCTAGAACCGCTCGGTCACTCCTGCCGACTTGGCGAGAAGGAAGGTACGTTTCAGTGTGTTTCACCGTGACCTGTCTATCCGCTATTACAGTCCTCGACTGACAGCGGTGAACTGTGTCATCTACGCATTGTGCCCAAGGCGAATTACGCAGGTGACGATGGTATTAATCGAGTAGAGGTAGTGATGGATCTCTTTCACGCGGTGGCATGTGACACGCTCGACTATTCCGTTTCCGTAACGACAAGAGTGTACATGTTTCAACTCAGCAGCCATATCCAATTCAGTTTTTCCTTAGGGAGTACTTATGTGTTAATGATTATTGCTTCGCAACCTTGTTGTTAAATATTTTCTCATAACTTCAGTAAGACCCACTTTAAATAAGCCAAGTCCCATAAGTAACTGCTTTGTTTGCTATTTGGTTTTTTTATTGAAATTTTAGATGCTGAGTTAAAAATAAACTTCCTTTGCCGTCTTTTCAATGGACTTTTTACTAAGCCCATGTACATTTCGAAGTCACAGCTTGATCAGCAGGGATTAAGTTCTGACCTAAGGACCTTCATTGGGATGTCAGCACTCTAAAAGGGCACATTGTAGTTGTTATAATGTGTTCCCAATTACAAATTGAGAAATTGTAATGGAATACATAGAGACTAAGAGATGCAGATTTTCGTAAAACTTACAGCATACAAACAAATATTGCTGATTTCTTTTGCTTAACCATCACAATGATGTAACTTCACTTATCGTTTACACTGTTGCATCAACATACAGTTTTCAAATATGCATATTGCATCGATTTTTCTGAAGTACAGAGATAATAGGTAATTTACAGTTTATGCAACACAGTTTAAATTTCAAACAAATATTTCGCTATTTTATTCCTGCACATATATTCGTATTTATTCCTGTATGGAAACCACACGATTGTTAAGTAATTCGCAATTTTCTATAAGCTGTAATACTAATGTTAATATTTCAACCATTTACAATTAGGAAAAAATTATTTGTTGTCTTTGAGTAAGTAAAGTCGTTTGGCGTGAATGGCTGAGAGATGATGAACGGCAAGTTCACTTGTCTTCTTGGAAAGGTTTTCCTTGTGCTTCGCTTCCGCAGGCATCTTTCCGTTGCGAAGTATGAGCTGTGTATGTAAGTAGGACTGTTAAGTGTAGATGACTGAAATGGATGTGTGTGTAGTTTAGTGTCATGTTCGTATCGGAGATGATGAGAGAAGGGAGAGGGTAAGTAAGTGTCGTGTGGACTAGGGCCTGCCGTCAGCTAGACCGTTCGCCGATTGCAAGTCGAAAACAGTGTACGTTGATGAATCAGCGTAAACATTTTGTGGTGAAGTGAGAACTGTTTTATTCTGATGTCATATACAAAAGAATGTAGCGAATTTGACAGGTGTACTACAAGTTTAACAAAACCTTGCTTATATTCCTCTGTAACTGTTTACATACACTGTCAGTAAAACAGCTAGTACATCCTTTTAGTGTTTTCCAATTCACTCTGGATATATTGTGGCAACAGTGCATATGGAATACATCAAATGATTAAATTTACACGTTAGTTTCGCAAGCGGTACTGAGGTACCAGTTACCGATCCGTGCTGAAAGACCCATATTATTACACGATGGAGCCTCCACGGGCGAGATTGTAGGCGCTGACTGTCGCATCCACAGCGCTACTTTATACCACATCTGCCTGCTCGACCTATTCGCGTAGTTTGATAAGAGTTGCTTCTTGACAAGTCGCCCGAGTCACTTCTCGTCTCATTATATCCCACACGTGGTGGATAGAAGACAAGTTCGGAGATCGTGCTGGCCATTCAAGTTGCATCACGTCTTGCAGAGCACGTCGAGTTTCACGGGCAGTGTGCGATTGAGCATTATCCTGTTGGAACAACGGATCACCTTCCTGTTGCAAGAACGGCAAAAGTACAGGTGTAACATTTTGCAAGTGACGAGCGCTATTTAGCGTCCCTCCAGAAACACCAACGCTGAGAAAGAGTTGTAGCTTATTGCGCCCCAGGCTATACGGCCTGGGGTCTATCCGACGAATGCGCTCTACTAGACAGTGCTCACCAGGACTACGTGGAATGTGCAAACGACCATCACCTGCGTGAGGGCAGAATTTGCTTTCACGTCGTGCCATTCAGTCCACAAGGTGATCCTCTGACGGTACCAGTGGAACCGTGCAAATTGGTGCTGTGACATGAGCGGAAGACGGCCCTTAGTCTTACTGGTAATAACCAGTTGGCAACAGTTCGTGTTGACACGTATAGGCTCGCAAGCTCTCTTATCTGCGCTGTGGTAGCTGCGCTGTCTGCCACTGCTGCCCTAGCAATACAACGATCCTGGTGGGCGTCTGTGCAGCGTGGAAGTCCATAAACTAGTCTACGGGTGTGACCACTGATACCAGCATCGTAGCACAACTGAAGCAGCATATCCAACTTGATCATCCTGCCACTTGGAAGGCCACAATTTGACCCCTTTCAAACTAGCTCAGTTGGTTGCAGGACGCAGGAGTGCATCTCCGTGGCGTGATCGTCTCCTTATTTCACACGTTCACACAACACTGAACCTTCTGGCTCCCTATTAAAGGTTAGAATTAGATGCCTTTCTCGTAGCTATGCAACTTCACTAGCTGATGGCGGACGATGCTGAAACCACTATCAGTACATCAACTGTCCCCCAAGTGGCATATGCTGCCATAGGTTCAAAATCAAATTCCTGTTTCCAGGTGTACCAATTTCTTCTGGAAGCATATTTCACCGGAATGAAGGACGGACTATAACACCAGCAGGTACATATTTCTGACGTGTCGACATCGCAGTGTTCTTAAGTAACAAGTGAATCCACGACGATATAGTTGTGACTTCAAAGGGCACATTTTCGTGGTAAATACCGCACTGAGAAGAAAATAGAGGGATTTTGTTACTAATTTGAGAATTTATTTAACTGTCTCGATTTTGTCAAGAAGAGCTACTATGGCTACCACGAAAGGGCAGTTCTATATATTACATTAAATATACAAATACTTACCTTAGTGTCACCACACTGATTTACGTCAGTCGCAGAATGCTTCGAGGTTTCCATCGTGTATAGCGGTATTAGCGTATTGCAGTAACTGTAGAGAGGAGGAGCAAAATAAAAGCGGCCTGGAAAATATTTATAGGACTGAGGCAGAACTGACATTTGTTAATGAACAGGAGAACTGCCCATTATAGAAAATGCTTGAAACCGTGATTTATACGCAGCAATCGGTTAGTGTCACATATCTGTACCTGCTTATCTCCCACATCCTTGGTCCCCAATCCTTTGCTTTGTCATTAAGTTTAATTGGCGCAGATATGTTTAGTGGCCATTCGAATCCAACCGCTCACGATAAAACAGAGCGAATCCATTCGCGGATGTTATCCTTGCGAGCAACCTCAGACACGGCTAACCAATTCGGCTCATATTTAGCAATTCGCTTGTGTGTAACTTAAAATGAAAGACTATAAGCTATTTTCGCTTAATAGCCCTCCCCTAATTTGAGAAAACTGTCCTAAAGTTCATGATGCGCAATGGACTCAGAATTCACGGAACTGTTAGGTAACTGAAAACTGCGCACTTTCTATAAAGATATATGGGGTCCGCAAACGCATATTTTCCTAGAAATCGAAGAAAGAAACTTTTTGGAATGCCACTTATGTACCCGTAAGGTAGGCGTTGTTCAGCGAGAGCCACTGACTAAGGGATCAGGCTCGGAAGCAGACAGTCTATGTTTGATTCCCAGTGACATTCAGCAGTTCTTTTGTTTTTCGTTTGTATTTTTTCCGCGCAGTAACTGGTAGGGATGGTTAATAAGGTAAGTAAATATTTACAGAACAATAAAAAAAGTAGACACATTTCTCAGACGACTTGTACTAGTAATGAATTATAATTTTAATGCTCGTTGTCTTAAAATAATTCCGAGTCAGAATGCAGTGAAGCCGAACGTTCGCCCACATTATTGAGTAAGAGAGAAAAACCATCACTTTTCGCAACTGGTAGTGCGCATAAAATAATGATTTCAAAAAGGCGCAATATTCCATCACATCGTTCGAAAATTTGCTGCCTAAGTATTTCCCGTGCTAATATGAAACCAATGATTAATTCGATCTTCGGAGTACAGGTGAAGTCAATCGTTTAATTGAATTGTTAAACAAATTAGTTCAGTTATTCCACATCCGAGAGATCGAGGAATTCAATTTACAAAAGATATATCGAGAACATTTCAAAACCATACGTTGCTGATAACAAGTTTCTCCTGATATTGGATTCCAGGGGTATTCAGACTAACACCGTCATGTGTATGAATAACGAGGGTCAACAGACTTGCACGGTAGAAGCAATACTGCCAAACTGCATATCTGTTTGCTAGCCAAGTGATTTTTTTATCGCCGGCCGGTGTGGCCGTGCGGTTCTAGGCGCTTCAGTCTGGAACCGCGTGACCACTACGGTCGCAGGTTCGAATCCTGCCTCGGGCATGGATGTGTGTGATGTCCTTAGGTTAGTTAGGTTTAAGTAGTTCTAAGTTCTAGGGGACTGATGACCACAGATGTTAAGTCCCATAGTGCTGAGAGCCATTTGAACCATTTTTTAAATTTTTTATCGCGAAATTAAAAACTTCATTTCGAAGCTACAAAATTACAGTCTGCTTCCGGAAATCCACCAGGAATTTTACAAAAAAGTGGTTCAAATGGCTCTGAGCACTATGGGACTTAACTTCTGAGGTCATCAGTCCCCTAGAACTCAGAACTACTTAAACCTAACTAACCTAAGGACATCACACACATCCATATCCGAGGCATGATTCGAACCTACGACCGTAGCGGTCACGCGGTTCCAGACTGTAGCGCCTAGATCCGCTCGGCCACCCTGGCCGGCGGAATTTTACAACCGAAAGGTTGCAATAACAAGTCATAGCGTATTACATGATCAACTTTTAGCTCCGACTTTTCAGACAATGTTATCGTATCAAAATTAGTTTCCGGAAAGTAAATATTTTAAATGCAAATCAGGTTTGTCTTCCTCTGAAGCTCCGAAAGAAAACATGGAGTAGCGTGAAGACTGTATTCGTTAGATGTTCCTCTGTTTCGTGAGTTTGTTTGCTTCAGATGTTTGTATGACAAGTACATCTACATCTACATCCATACTCCGCAAGCCACCTGACGGTGTGTGGCGGAGGGTACTTTGAGTACCTCTAACGGTTCTCCCTTCTATTCCAGTCTCGTATTGTTCGTGGAAAGAAAGATTGTCGGTATGCCTCTGTGTGGGCTCTAATCTCTCTGATTTCATCCTCGTGGTCTCTTCGCGAGATATACGTAGGAGGGAGCAATATACTGCTTGACTCTTCGGTGAAGGTATGTTCTCGAAACTTCAACAAAAGCCCGTACCGAGCTACTGAGCGTCTCTCCTGCAGAGTCTTCCACTGGAGTTTATCTATCATCTCCGTAACGCTTTCGCGATTACTAAATGATCCTGTAACGAAGCGCGCTGCTCTCCGTTGGATCCTCTCTATCTCCTCCATCAACCCCATCTGGTATGGATGCCACACTGCTGAGCAGTATTCAAGCAGTGGGCGAATAAGCATACTGTAACCTACTTCCTTTGTTTTCGGATTGCATTTCCTTAGGATTCTTCCAATGAATCTCAGTCTGGCATCTGCTTTACCAACGATCAAGTACCTTCCATCAAGTTGTTTGGATACGTAACAGAGGGAGTGAAAGACTCATTGTAAAGCGACTAGGATGAAATTTTTAATTCTTTGCTAATCTAAAAAATTCATTTGTCTAACTTCTCATTATTCTCTATTGCATTACGTACTTCATTATTCCTATTTCGTCAACCAGTTTAGAAACGCAAAACAATACATATAAAGAAACCTGCAGAATGCAACTTGTGGGAATAGGGCACAGGTCCTGCGTTCTGCAGCAGGTGCCTTGGTCGCTACACCGGCGCCGCTTTCCAGGAACAACTCTTACCTTACGGGTATACAAGCGGCAGTCGAAAAAATCTGCATCATCGATTTCAAGGAAAATGCGGGTTTGCGGCCCCCATATATGTTGATTAAAAATGCTCAGTTTTCAATTATCTATTGATCCCCTCAATTCAGAGTCGATTGCGAGTAATTAAGGGAGGGTTGTTAAGACAAAATATCTTTCTCATTTGAGGTTATACATAAGCGACCTGCCAAACATGACCAGAATCGGCTGACCATGTTAGAGGCCTTCCTCTTGTTAGCATCATTTGTGGAAAACGTTTGCTGAGCCGTTTACGTAAGAGTTTAAAACTGAAAGTGTTTTGGCAAAACCTCCAGAAAAGACGGCAAAGCAAAACAGATTACATCACAAGGTCAATCTGAGGTTTATCCAATCCAGAATCATTATTCCGATTGATATAGATCTACGACGCAGATCGGACCGAAACGCAGTTGCAGAACTTTCAGCATGGACACGTCCATATTTTGAGTGCTTTTTTGTTTCTAAATATTTGTTGCGCAATGTAGTGTACACTCTTGACTTTATGACAATTTCTATCTTTCCACAAAAGACTTCTATTGGTACTTGGTTGATAATGTCTTCACATTGGCTATTCGCAAATTCTCTCTTTTTGTTGTTGAGAAGGTAATTGTCCTTTTGCTTGGATTTGATTAAACACGATAGATTTTGCTTGGCTAGCTTGCCGATCTCACTAACAGTTTGGATCGGGCTACTGCACAGTCAACTGCTTTGAATGACTCAAGAGATGCGTCGTTTTAGGACTAGCCGTCGCTCACGGGGAAATGTATGTAAAACCATTAATAACGTTACGTTTGTTACAGGGACTATGCTTGCGTGGAATAAAGTGAAGTTAAAAGGTGGATGGACCTTATATATTTTTGTAGGGGGAGTATTGAATTACAGTATTAATAAAGCTGAGAATACAATTGTTTATCAGTCCCCATTCAACCTCACAAGGGATTCTTTTCCACGCGGTATATGTGATATATGTGCGGGATTCCCGTATTGCCCCTTTAATACACGAAAAGAAATTGGCATAGCCGGTGTGGCCGAGCGGTTCTAAGACGCTTCAGTCTGGAACCGCGCGACGCTACGGTATATTTCATTTCATTTTGGACTGTATTGAGTTACAGAAAATACGCCGCGTGGGATTAGCCGAGCGGTCTGGGGCGCTGCAGTCTTGGTCTGCGTGGCTGATCCCGGCGGAGGTTCGAGTCCTCCCTCAGGCATGGGCGTGTGTCTTAGTGCTTAGGATAATTTAGGTTAAGTAGTGTGTAAGCTTAGGGACTGATGACCTTAGCAGTTAAGTCCCATAGGATTTCACACACTTTTTTTTAACAGAAAGTACATGCACTGTGGCGCGAGTGACGATAGACAGTTGTGTCAGCTTGGACGCGAAGTGCATGCGCCCTTCAGAAGGGGCTGACGTACAAGCTGTCAGTTTACAAGAAGACAACAGGGCAATGGGACAACGCACGAAATAAGTTATAAATCATAACTGAGGGGCTACTGCAGGGTAGGATTATCTAGGCAACAATAATGGTTAATCAGCCACCCACTGGAGAGATCCGAAAGTCGGGAAAATCTGCAAAGGTCATGAATGACTTCACGTCTAAAACAATGAAAAAATTTGAAGCAATTAGTATTTTGGTACAAAAAGGGATTTCTGTCGTTTTAAAAAGCAAATAGAGGCAATTAAGCACGTACAGAGAGCTACTCCGTACATATAATTTCCTGGTAATTACAAGCGTAGGGAAGTATAGACTAATCATGATAATCGAAGAAGTGTAACTTCTAAACGCCTTGTGCCATTACAACAGGCAAAGTATCATGAAACGGTGCGGGATCAGAGCTATTAGCCGAGCTAGTCAGATCTGAAAAACATAACTCAATTTTAGCAGGACCTGAATAATATGTTCTGATCACTAATTTAGTAGTTACAACTCAGCTGAGTGGGAAAAACAGTATTTATCACAAAAAAGTGAGAACACGTCAGATTCACTTAATTAACTCAGTACTTAGTAATTTCCAAACTACCAGTCCCAGCCAAAAACAAACAACACCACGAAAAAGCTGGCACAGAGCCAGTCGAGATTCATAAATTTCACGTATGTCGGCAGCAGCTCGTAGCAGAGCTTTCATTCGTGAAAAGTCCATGGCTATTTACGAGATGTCAAATGAATCGGCGTCTGAGCAGGAGTCTGTTGATACAGTTATACTTAATGGAGATACGATGTACTGTAGAAAGAGCGGACGTCAGTATAAGGACAGACGCTGGTCGAGCACAGGTACGTATAAGGCAAGTCCTTTTGAATTGACTACAGTCTGGTTTTAACAGTAACTATGGAAGGTCGTGATCAGTTGTAAGTGAGTTTTCATAACTGAGTGGTCTAGTGGTCGTATTTCGAAAATGTTGTAAGAAATCCATGCTAGGCCAAGACTGAAGTTCTCGTATTGCTAGCGCATTTGGAACATAGAATTAGAGCCGAAGAGCTAAGCTCAGCGGTGGATTTAGGGCATGTCAAGGAGACCTACACTAATGAGCCACAATCAGTGAGCATGCTGTTCGAGTATAGAATGGGTAAGGCGCGGAGTTTCACTGAGGGCGGACTGTGATGGCCTGCATATCGGAAACTGCACGACTTGCCGGATGTACGACAAGTGCTGTGCTGAGTGTCTTCAACACGTGGTGAAACCGCGTCGAGACGTCGTGGGGTTGGTGGCCACCCATTAATACTGATAACGGACGTCGTATGCTGGGCAGACATAAAACAGGACAGGCGGCGAACTGTGGCGGAACTAGCATCAGACTTTAATGCTGGGCGGAGTACAAGTGTGTCAGAACACAGTGAACCAAACACTCGCCCACTGTATCCATTTTTTGCCTGTGTGTTATCCGTGGAGTTGACAGTGGGTCAATATCGGTTTCTGTGAGGTCACCATGAGTGGCTACCAGCCGACGTATTTTGGGTTCTCGGGTCTGTTGATGATGTTGAAGATAGTCTTGGTCAAGCGACAGTCCTCCATTCGTGTTACGTGGCCGTAAAGTTTCACAAGTCTTCTCCGTGCAATTGAAGTGAACAACTCAACCAGCGAATACAGTTGTTCTGAGATTTTGCGCATTCAGATACCATCTTGAATTTTGGGTCCAAATAATTTTCTCAGCATCTGTCATTATATTTTCTTGATGTGTTTGACATTGGTAGTTATTGATGACATCCTCCTTGCGTAGAATTCTGCTGTAAGAACTCCTGTGTAGTAGTGACAAATTTCGCCTTTGGTGGACATCGATTTCGTGTACATATTCCAAATAATTTGAGGAAATTTTGAGCACATGTTTTGTTACCTAATCTTCCCTTGATAGTATTTCTAAAAATTTCACCTATTACTTGAAATCTTTAACTTGTGAGATGTTGCTTGGTTGCACGTGATTCCAGCTGTAGGCTCTTGGAGTAGATGTATTGTGTCTTTTCATGACAGATTTGGACTTGGCTCTTGATGGCGGTCTCATGAAGATTTTCATTGACATGGCTGGCATCCTCGGGAATATCGATAATTACTGCTCGGTCTTCAGCAAAAGCAATTCTCCTAATGTTGATTCGTTTATCTTTTGTTTCTATACATATCAGAGATATTCCCTTCTCCAAAGTTCTGTTGATATTATCGAGTACTAGATTGTACATTAGAGAAGGCAGTCCATCACCCTGTCATACTCCAGTTCTAATTTGATAATATTAGGGAATTTTGTCAATGAATATTTTTTTTTAGAATTTGTTTGTCAAGGGCTCGTCGATTAAAGTCGTCGTCTTTCTGATTGTTACATTGTTTTTAAGAAGTTCGTTCCATGTTTGTGTGTTGTTCTATATTAATTTTACGAACTCCTCTGCGTGTTATTTTAAATATTCTGCACCTATACGTGGGCGTTTAGACTTTCGGTACCTCCTTCTGTTCGGTACGAAAATGGTTTTGATCTGAGAGGTGATGATCAGACTCCACAAAACCCATGCGTACCCTCTCGTTCGTGATATCTGGAGAAAATATTTTGGTTAAGACATATGATCAATTTGATATTCCCCCATGTGGTTGATCAGTGATTTCTGAGTTGTCATCTTCCGTGATGGCTTCTTAAACTGAGTGGACACTACCTGGAAGCTGGCCAACCCACTTACGCTGTTTATGTGATGTCCATTAACATTTGTCATATTCCCAATGACGTGCCTGTGCTCCCGTCCTTTGGCGATCTGTGGATTGAAATCTCCGAGAAGGATTTTGGCATAGTGTTGGGGGACCTTGGTGTGTGCCTGTTCCAGTTTTTATCAGAATTTCTCAACTTTGTTCTTCTCAGGCTCGTTGATAATTGGGGCGTGTGCGTTTACGTGTGTGTGGCCTTCTTGACGCATTTAACTGTGAGTATTGGGAGGAATTCCGAGGTTGACAGTCTTCAGTCCTGAGACTGGTTTGATGCAGCTCTCCATGCTACTCTATCCTGTGAAAGCTTCTTCATCTCACAGTACCTAATGCAACCTACATCCTTCTGAATCTGCTTAGTGTTTCCGAGGATGATGTGAAATATATTACAGAGGTCTTGACACTCTTTTGCACCAGAAAATCACTTCCCGAAATATGCAAAGGACTAGTTCAAAGCGTGTTTGCAGGTTTTTCTTTGTAGATACGATATCCACCACAATCAAAGTGATCACAGTCACGAAATTGTGTTTCTTGTACAGCAAGTATGCGGACTCAGAATTTGTCACAAGTGCTCGTTAGCGTCTCCAGTTTCCTTGCTGCTGTCAGAGTCTGTACCTTGAGAGTACCACCTTAGGTCTGAAGAGTTTTTTCGAAACTCCGACTCTTCCCAGCATGATTCCTGGTCACCCAGAATCCGAATGATCAAGTTTGCCTTTGCTCTTCTCTGATTGCGGTTGGGCTAGTTGCATGGTCGCTTGTGTTCCTATCATGCCAGGTTTATTCTTTCAGCTTAGTTGGTGCGCTGAACGCCGGCCGAGTGAAACAGAGATTGCATTTGAATCACTCACATCGTAAGGGTAGTTAGTCCATACGGCAGCTGGTGTTCTGTGGTTGGCTGATGTCTCTTGGTGTTGTTGGCTTCTAACCTCCTCCTTTATCCGGGTTTGGGATTGGTAACATCAACCACTGAGCTTCTCAGTCCACCCATCAATAGCCTATTTTAATACGTCAAAAATATAGTTCGGATTAATGTTATTATGACTGATTATAACATTTCCATAGCATTTACGGTCAGTACTCTCACAAAATATATCTTATTTTTATGTAATTAAAGCTAAAAATTCATTAAATTAAAGATATGGTGACGTTACAGAAAACTCTCTGTTATTGGCTGATGCTCTTGTGACGTCACAGACTAGGAATAAGACGGAACTCGACGTGTATTATAGGAGCGTTAGGCAAAATTACGAGTCTTTTACGTACTTTTCCTGCGAACAGTTTAGCTATTTAGTGATGGAAAACGCAATTACAACATTTAAGGAACAATAGAAAGGAATTTTGTGAACGATAATAGCGGAAGCCTTGCTAAAGTTGATGCGTTTATTCTCTACCTGTTTAGGGCGGCGTTGTGTTCAACGACGGACACTATTTCCCTGCTCCCTGAAAAATCATTATACTCGCTTAAAACTAAGGAATTGTAGAACTTTTGCAAATGGTTCCGTATAATATAACCATACCCATCAAAGAAAGTTAAGGATATACCCAAATTACCCATCATAGTTATAAAATTTCTTAATATGACTTTTATTAAACTGCTGAATGCTTACTCAATGTTCTTAAACTGCTGAGTGAAAGTGACGTACTCACACTTAGCTTGTCTTTATCGTTTCAACAATGACCCACAGAATTTGCCCTGACAAACCACTCTCAAACTTGTCCCATTCATAAATTACCCACAATATTCAACGATAACGCGATCTGACTTCTTTAAAATTTACTCAAAAGAATGGCCCTGAATAAGAAGAAATCCTAACAATAACCCATACATATCATAAGTCACTTACCTCACAGAACATCTTCATTACACGAACTACAGCAATGCCGCAAGCACCAATACTGCCAGTTAAATAAGAGACTATAACTACTGAAGGCTCTAATTACTAATAGGAATGTGGTTAGCAAAGGAAAGCTTTTGTTGCAGAGCAACATAGAGCTACATGGCGCTGCCAACATACAAACACATAAACAGGCTACTTACATAGCCCCCCTGTCCGTCTCAAAAAAATAGTTTGGGCAGTGGCCAAGACTAATTTATTAAAAAAAATTTCCTATTAACAATATCAGATAGATCAGATGCACGCAATTAGTAGTATACTGTTGGTCAATAAATCAAAAAATTCTTGTCCTCCCAACGGAAACACAGTGCTGACTCGCCACAACAGAGCAAACCCACAGCAGAGTCAGTCGAGGTCTTGAAGAATATTAATAGAATTGGTATGTCACCCTAGAGCAGACCCACAATATTTCTTGTAGAAATTATGGCAGTAATGGACCACAAAAGATGCAGACCCACTATTGCGACTGTGCGTGTGGACAATCACAATTGAAGTGTCTTGATGACAATGTAGCAAGTCCATGAACAATCACTTGTGCGCTCACAAATTTTTTGCAATATCCTTAGAACCAGCAATGCTGTTAACCAGCCCGTTGCTGAATTATCAACACACCTGCAAGCACTAACACAGTCATATTACCTCTGACATTTTATACATATAGTATGACCAACAGAAATGTGTGCAGTAAAATGAATCCCAGCTATTTGCTTAACTTGAAGAACTGGTGTCTATACAATTTACACTATTGGCCATTAAAATCGCTACACCACGAAGATGACGTGCTACAGACGCGAAATTTAACCGACAGGACGAAGATGCTGTGATATGCCAATGAATGGCTCTTCACAGTATTCACACAAGGTTGGCGCCGGTGGTGACACCTACAACGTGCTGACATGAGGAAAGTTTCCAACCGATTTCTCATACACAAACAGAAGTTTACCGCCGTTGTCTGGTGAAACATTGTTGTGATGCCTCGTGTAATGAGCGATTGCGGTTTATCGTATCGCGACATAGCTGCTCGCGTTGGTCGAGATACTATCACTGTTAGCAGAATATGGAATCTGTGGGTTCAGGAGGGTAATACGGAACGCAGTGCTGGATCTCAACGGCCTCGTATCACTAGCAGTCGAGGTGACAGGTATCTTATTCGCATGGCTGTAACGGATCGTGCAGCCACGTCTCGGTCCCTGAGTCAACAGATGGCGTTTGGAAGACAACAACCATCTGCATGAACAGTTCGACGACGTTTGCAGCAGCATGGACTATCAGCTCGGAAACCATGGCTGCGGTTACCCTTGACGCTGCATCACAGACAGGAGCGCCAGCGATGGTGTATTCAACTACGAACCTGGGTGCACGAGTGGCAAAACGTCATTTTTTCCGATGAATCCAGGTTCTGTTTACAGCATCATGATAGTCGCATCTGTGTTTGGCGACATCGCGGTGAACGCACATTGGAAGCGTGTATTCGTCATCTCCATACTGGCGTATCACCCGGCGTGATGGTATTAGGTGCCATTGGTTACACGTCTCGGTCACCTCTTGTTCGCATTGACGGCACTTTGAACAGTGGACGTTACATTTCAGATGTATTACGACCCGTGGCTCTACCCTTCATTCGATCCCTGCGAAACCCTACGTTTCAGCAGGATAATGCACGACCGCATGTTGCAGGTCCTGTACGGGCCTTTCTGGATACAGAAAATGTTCGACTGCTGCCCTGGCCAGCACATTCTCCAGATCTCTCACCAATCGAAAACGTATGGTCAATGGTGATCGAGCAACTGGCTCGTCACAATACGCCAGTCACTAATCTTCATTAAATGTGGTATCGTGTTGAAGCAGCAAGGGCAGCTGTACCTGTACATGCCATCCAAGGTCTGTTTTACTCCAGGCGTATCAAGGCCGTTATTACGGCCAGAGGTGGTTGTTCTGGGTACTGATTTCTCAGGATATGTGCACCCAAATTAGGTGAAAATGTAATCACATGTCCGTTCTAGAATAATATATTTGTCCAATGAATATCCGTTTATCATCTGCATTTCTTCTTGATGCGCAATTTTAAGGGCCAGTAGTGTACAAATTTACAGCATAAGAATACAATTACAAAGGTACAGGAAATATCATTACAGTCAAGAACATGATAATACCGATAACATTGTAGTAATACAGGCTTTACAAAAAGAATAAAAAAGAGTAATACAGGAATTATGACATAAGAAAATAAATGAAAAATGAGAATATCCTTATAAACATTAACTTGACATATGAGCATTAAAAGAAAACATAACAGAATAAATAATGTCCAAACATTTTCCCAAAGTAAAGAATTTGTTATAAAAACAGATTAGATTTGAGGATGACAGTATTCCTCATGATCGTGAATGCTGCTTAGTATTAGTAGAAAAAAAATCTACCAAATTTATCTTGTCAGGTAAACACACAGGAGGAACACAGACACACAAGGATACACAAACACATAGCGGAATAACCCAAAAGGAAAAGACAGGGTCTGTTTTCATTGTAACATTTAGTACTGCAGTACTTCTGTCACTTCATTTCCAATCGAAAATTTCATTTTATTCTTGGAGATCTCCCTTAGTTCAACATTTTTCCCAAAAAAGCCATGTGTAAGCATGGTGTCCTGGAATTATACGTTCACATATTTCTTATCTCACCATTTGTTTCCAAGGAAATCCTACCTAACAAAATAATTGTTCCTCATTATACAATACTTTTTGGCCAAACCTTTTTCTTATAGCTTCTCAATGCATTTCTTCGCATCTCATCATAGCTCATTTTCCTGTGTAGCACAGCCCATCTGAAACTAACATAAATGTACTGAGATCAGGTACATAAACTAGAGACCGAGGCAGTGCGGCAGCACAAAGTAATTAACACAAACAGCAATGACAAAAAATGCAAATGAGCAAAGCAAGCAGCAGTATATTTAAATCATCAAAGCAAATACAACATTACAACTAATATAAGGCAGAATGCAGCAAACAAGAAAAATAAATCATTGGTGAAACTTACTTAATACGGTACAACAACGTAAAATTCTGTAGAACAATGCCTGACAAATAGGCAGCAGCAAATACAGTAACTTTTACCTAAACATGTGAAAGCACAAGCAGAAAAAATATTACAGTAAAGACAGAAATGCAGATAAGGGAAATGTGTATTCACATCTTAATGTGTATGTCACATCTTAACACCAGAGTGCTGCACCACAACAACTTAGTCAACCAAAAAATTATAAAGTCCCTGAAAAGAAAATTATGTGTGCATTTCCAGTTACTAGTCCCTTCTGCTGCTTATTCTTTCCTCTCCAAGTGCTCTTTTTTAAGAATGTGGATTATAAGATTATTATTTAATGGATCTGTAGACAGAAAGTGTTTACATTAGCATATGCATTAATTTTCCTTATATTTTATAAAACCAATGCTGCAGCGCAGCTAGCAACCAGATATGAAATAAAATAAACAAATATGTAGAAAGCAAAGCATAAAAACATCATTCACCAGCTATATGGAATTTCATAAGTCAATAAAAATTCTCACAGCTTTCGTAGAAAAATATTTGTCATAATCAGATGTGTAGATGTAAGAATATTTCTCATCACTTCATAAGCATTACAGAAAGCAACACAAAGTACGATCTCCAAAGTGTAATCATATGTTTCCAAGTAATAGTGTGTTGTGTTTGTGGTACGTTCTGCAAAGAAATGTCAATAGCGAGGTCAACGGCCTCTCTTTCCTACAGCTGTGCGGGCGCTTGCGCAAGTGTGGCAAGTTTCAAAGCAACTTAAGCGGCTCCAGTCCACACAACAATGGGTTTATTTCAAAGCAGCTACCACACAGCTGAGCGCAGCGTTATGTCAGGGTCATATACACATATTACGAAAATATTAACGACAACAGTGTCAGCTACAATGACAGTTTCATACAAATAAAAAAAAATACACAGGTTGAAAATTTAGATGAGAAGTGTGTAGAAACGAAATTTCTTGAATAATAGTGTCAAAAAATTTCTATTGGCATTGTGGTATTCACATTCACATATATACTCACCTTTCATAACTATTAAAGTACGATTCTTGGTTTCCTACATTCTTTTTTACAAACCAGAGTCCCTAACCCCTACTCATTATTCATTGTCTCATTACAAATGTATGTATTCGTCGATACTTCTTTAATACATCATAAAAAACACATAGCATAATCATATTCCTCATATTGATCATGAATATATCTCAACACCATAATACGTATCGTCGTCATAATAACTTAATCAAAACAGATCAATCAAATCTCAAAATCGTCGTAGGTTCCTTGAATAATCTCAAAACCTCTAAAAATGCTCTGTGCTCGTTTTGATAGTGTCTTCTACCTCAAACCTCAATCATGATCCCATACAAAATACATCTCTCAAAGTTCTCGCAGTTTAACTATGGTTCCGAAAATATATGTGAACAGTTCCCAAAATGCAGACAAAGTACAATTTCCTAAATGCGAAATGATTCAACTGTGTAATTATGTAGAGATATGTCAGAGATGTAGTAAGGAAAAATGTTCATTCCCAAAATGCAGACAAAGTATAATTTTCTAAATGAGAAATGATTCAACTGTGTAATTATGTAGACATGTGTCAGAGATGTAGTAATGAAAAATGTTCATTCCTCTCTGTTAAAAGTCCAGATAGCTGTGCAATTCTGTGTTAGAGAAATATGGTACCGATATGTAAAACTGTACAGGCAAATACCATATTAGCTAGGGCTCCTTGCCACACGCATGGTACTCAATGCAGGCGTACATACATGAGGGCTAATGTAATTATACCGCAGATGTTATAGATTTGTAACCTCCCCCTCACTTATCGACCTTAATGACAGTGAAAAATTAAACCGCGTGTACCTAATGGAAATTTGGGAAAGCAATCGTCACCGAAGTTAATCTGTCGGTAAAGAGGGAGGAAAGGGTTACATCTAAATGAAAGGAAAAATGCAAATGAAACTGGTGGAAATTAATTTTGAAAAGGGGTAAAGTTAATAAAGAAGGTAAATGTGCGGCCGTTACGTTAACAATTAACTAGCGGTAATTAGATATTTGAGATTTGGGGGAAATCACGGTCGCCAGTCCTAAGGACAATTACTATAGTAACTGAAAAAGAAAGGTTATTACACATATAATTAGCACTAGAAGCGTGGCAACTGAAGGTTGACACGTGTAGTGTGAAAACTGAAAGTTTGTCAGAAGTAATAAATTTCGCTACACTCTGACTTAATTTAGCAAAAGAATTAATAAAACCGGAAAATCGAAAGTTAATTTAGTGACTGAAGTTAATAGTGAGCTTTCTTTCTGAAGCACATCGAAATCCAGTAAACTATGGTTAGTCTTGGACTACCTCAACAATCATTTCAAAAGCAACTTGACTCTTCGCAATTTAGAAACAAGAGATTTAACTTTGAACTTGAATTAAATGATTCTGAACAATTAACAATAGTAAAATTTAGTATGTACCAAGCTGAGCTGCAGTCACAGGAAAGCTAAAATATGCTAACAAAACTCGCACTCTTAATTTGTGCTCGTGTAATCTAAATATTGTAGCCAGCTATGAATACTTTAACTGAACTTTGAAATTAAAGCAGTGAAATCTAATTATATTATTTTAATGCTGGCGTTTGAATTTCAACGACACTCGGGTTCATTTCGGAAAAGGAAGGGACCCTGCTTGGCAATGCAATTGGGACAATGAGCAACAAAGGTTCATGCTAAGTTGCTGTAATTTTGCGAGGCAAATGGAACAATTTGAAAAGCTGAGGTCTGCCATACAGTTCTGAAACTTTACGTGCTTTTAGTCTTCCTTGTTGGTTGATTGAAGGTTTGAAGCCGTCGATCGAGGAGGTGGCGACAGTCACTCATTGTCGGCCGTCGCTGTTGCAGAAGCTGGATGCTGGCGCGCCTTCTTCTCGACACGGTCACCAGGCGAAACGGGCTCTTGATGTGCGCCAGCTAATGCTTCCCGTCCGCGACACCATGTCAGAAACTATCATCGCAAGTCGAGCGCAATTACATGCTGCTAAACCCCGAAAGCGCGGCAACTCGCGGGAGCGTCACACAACACACCTGCTCCACTCGCTACTCCAGCCAGACTCTCCCTCTGCCCGCGCTCCACGCGGCAGAGTTCACACTGCCAAAGATCCTACACACTTTGATTCTTCACACGACCTATCGATGTAATCGTTCGATAGCAGTTTTCCCTAGGCAAGACCCAGCGTAAAAATACAAATAATATTTACGAAACAAACCAATTATACATCGATATAAATGCATATATATATATATATATATATATATATATATATATATATATATATATATATATATATATATACAAATAGTAAAACAATTACAATATACACTCCTGGAAATTGAAATAAGAACACCGTGAATTCATTGTCCCAGGAAGGGGAAACTTCATTGACACATTCCTGGGGTCAGATACATCACATGATCACACTGACAGAACCACAGGCACATAGACACAGGCAACAGAGCATGCACAATGTTGGCACTAGTACAGTGTATATCCACCTTTCGCAGCAATGCAGGCTGCTATTCTCCCATGGAGACGATCGTAGAGATGCAGGATGTAGTCCTGTGGAACGGCTTGCCATACCATTTCCTCCTGGCGCCTCAGTTGGACCAGCGTTCGTGCTGGACGTGCAGACCGCGTGAGACGACGCTTCATCCAGTCCCAAACATGCTCAATGGGGGACAGATCCGGAGATCTTGCTGGCCAGGGTAGTTGACTTACACCTTCTAGAGCACGTTGGGTGGCACGGGATACATGCGAACGTGCATTGTCCTGTTGGAACAGCAAGTTCCCCTGCCGGTCTAGGAATGGTAGAACGATGGGTTCGATGACGGTTTGGATGTACCGTGCACTATTCAGTGTCCCCTCGACGATCACCAGTGGTGTACGGCCAGTGTAGGAGATCGCTCCCCACACCATGATGCCGGGTGTTGGGTCTGTGGGCCTCGGTCGTATGCAGTCCTGATTGTGGCGCTCACCTGCACGGCGCCAAACACGCATACGACCATCATTGGCACCAAGGCAGAAGCGACTCTCATCGGTGAAGACGACACGTCTCCATTCGTCCCTCCATCCACGCCTGTCGCGACACCACTGGAGGCGGGCTGCACGATGTTGGGGCGCGAGCGGAAGACGGCCTAACGGTGTGCGGGACCGTAGCCCAGCTTCATGGAGACGGTTGCGAATGGTCCTCGCCGATACCCCAGGAGCAACAGCGTCCCTAATTTGCTGGGAAGTGGCGGTGCGGTCCCCTACAGCACTGCGTAGGATCCTACGGTCTTGGTGTGCATCCGTGCGTCGCTGCGGTCCGGTCCCAGGTCGACGGGCACGTGCACCTTCCGCCGACCACTGGCGACAACATCGATGTACTGTGGAGACCTCACGCCCCACGTGTTGAGCAATTCGGCGGTACGTCCACCCGGCCTCCCGCATGCCCACTATACACCCTCGCTCAAAGTCCGTCAACTGCACATACGGTTCACGTCCACGCTGTCGCGGCATGCTACCAGTGTTAAAGACTGCGATGGAGCTCCGTATGCCATGACAAACTGGCTGATCCTGACGGCGGCGGTGCACAAATGCTGCGCAGCTAGCGCCATTCGACGGCCAACACCGCGGTTCCTGGTGTGTCCGCTGTGCCGTGCGTGTGATCATTGCTTGTACAGCCCTGTCGCAGTGTCCGGAGCAAGTATGGTGGGTCTGACACACCGGTGTCAATGTGTTCTTTTTTCCATTTCCAGGAGTGTATAAAGGCACAGAAATGTCATATATTCAGGTAACAAAATAAGGAAAAAACCTACAGTACGATAGATGGAAATAGGAGGATATGCATTTCCGGCGTTACACGTGCCCCACATTGTCTGAGGATGTTCGTGTAACCTAAACAGACTCAGAAAATGTCCCAAAAAATAAACAGCGGAAATGCATATGCTCAAAACATCATCAAAATTTAGCATTCGTCTAATTAAGCATAAATCAATTTTTAGACCATAAAAATTGAGTGGAGACAGTCCTAATCTTATTCCACTCTGTCATCTTGCACAAAATAAAACTGGTTGACAACATATTAAAATTCATAGAAAGCATAGAAAATGGTTTACCTACTTCAAAATCATTAAAATTCGTAACACTATCAAGAAATGGAATACTATTTACAAAATCAATCAGAGTACATGGTCATAAAAACAGGTAGATCAAAATACGTAAATTAATTATTAATTACATAGAATACACATTTTATATAACCTTTTCATAATTATTATCTCGTCATGAGATTCCACTTAACGCTAAACAAGAAAATAATATTCAGTAGATCGAAAAAAACATAAATATTGACAGCAGAATTCTTTCACATCAGCTGTCTGGGAAGAAAAACTATTCCGCCTTTCGTACCCGCAAGTACAAAGAATGCCGAGAGCGGCACGGAGAGCCTACGGCGGCGCAAGAGCCGACAGCGGCTCCGCCTCGTCAGTATTGTTGCGCCCGCCTGTGCGGCACGCTTGATCTCACTCGCCTGTCTAACGGCATTTCCAGAACGTCCGTTTCACTAAATTCTTTCGGAAAAACTCACTCCCGAGTAATCTCAAGGAGTCCATTAACACTATCACAGTGGATAACTCAACACTGTCCATCATCACACGCATGTACTAGCCTGAAACTTAAAACAGCGTCTAAGTACATCGGCAACGACTAGTAAAACACATATTCATGAAATCTTACAGCTAGTTACAAAATCATATTTACATTACTTAATCTACTGTGACTCAGCTGAAAACTTAAACTAGCAGCTTGGATTTTTCAATTGATAAATAATCACTCTCTGTTAAATCATTTAGTACAAGTTAATTACTTATTAATTACAACTTCTTTAATGTCCTCTTGGTCAGGCAAAAGCATGACAATCTAGCAAATCGTTTAAATCTTACACTCTATATTCACATACTGTACAAATTGCCCATTCTGTGGTATTAATCAATTCTAGGTTGGTACAATTTCAAGTCTACAATATTCCGTATACCTAATCGTTTTCCAGAGCTTGGATACTCTAAGCAATAAGCATTTGTGTGAGGTATACCAATGACTTTATATGGTCCATTATAAACAAACTTAAATTTAGAGATTTCATTGTCTATCTCGCTCGATTTCTCATGAGCTTTTACAAGTACTAAGTCTCCGATTGCAAACTTAGCAAAACGCGCTTTAGCGTCATGACGACGTATGCGAGCATCAGCTTTTAGCTTCATTACTTCTCGCAAACGATCTTTTTTCACACCAATACTAATGTCAATCCGTGGAGGGAATTTGATTATCTCTTCCACTAAACTTTTACTTCTGTCATCCAACAGGATTTCCTCTGGAGAAAATCCCGTAGATTCATGTGTCAAGGGTCTGGAACCGCACGACCACTACGGTCGCAGGTTCGAATCCTGCCTCGGGCATGGATGTGTGTGATGTCCTTAGGTTAGTTAGGTTTAAGTAGTTCTAAGTTCTAGGGGACTTATGACCACAGCAGTTGAGTCCCATAGTGCTCAGAGCCATGTCTCAAGGTGTTCATAATTCTCTCAAATACTGCTACATATTTGCCCCATGCCCTATGGTTGTGATGGCAATAGGTACGGCAAAGTCGGCCTAGCTCGCGCATATACCTCTCAGCGGGATTCCCAGCCGGACAATAAGCTGAAATATGGATCACCTCGACCCCATTACTTTCCATGCCTTCATTCCACAACTTAGAAGTAAATTGTGCCCCATTGTCTGATAGAATCGCCTTGGGCTTACCAATATGAACAAAATAATCGTTCACAAGCTTGCTATAGACCACTTTGGCTGTAGCTTTCCTAATCGGGTATAGCTTGATGAACTTGGAAAAAGCTTCTAGCACTACTAAAATGTAGGCAAAGTTTCCTGATGACTTGGACAAAGGTCCGTACAAGTCCACGCATAGTAATTCAAAGGTGTCGTTAGGCCTTATACTTTGCATGGGACCACGACTCGTACAGTTGGTAACCTTCACCTTCTGACATAAATCGCAAGTTTTCACTCTGTCAGTAACGCGTTTTAACATGTTGTTAAAATGCACTACTTCACACAGCTTTTCCGTACATTTCTTCGGTCCACAGTGACCATACGCCAAATGGTAGTAGTCTGTTATTTCCGTGACGAATTTGGTGGGCCAGCATACCCGCCAAATATTACTATCTTCACCCTTACGTATGTACAAGATATGATCGTATATCTTGTAATACTTCCTTAATTTCTCTCCTTCTGGACTCCTTTCGTCATATCGGGTTTTCACCATATTTAAACAACCATCCTCGTTCTGATGACGACGTAGATTCTTACAGACGTTCACTATTAATTTGCGTCCCTCAACTTCTTTAAAATAGTATAATTTGACCACTCTATCTGACTCCTCTTTCAATACATCTTGATTAGACTCGGGCAGCCGCGACAGCGCATCCGCAACGCAATTGTCGGTCCCTTTTACGTAGCAGATGTCATAGTTAAATTGCTGTAAATACAGCGACCACCTAGTCAGTCTTTCGTGAAGTAGTTTACAATCCTTCAGATAAGTGAGCGCCTTATGGTCCGTATGAATAATCACCTTACGGTCCCATAGGTAACCCTTGAACTTCTTAAATCCCCACACGATAGCGAGACACTCTTTCTCAGAAATCGTATAGTTTCGCTCACTTTTTAATAAAGTTCGACTCGCGAACGCTATCGTCCGGTGTTCCTTATCCTCTCCTTTACCAACTTCTTGGAACAGTTCTACCCCCACCCCGTAATTCGACGAATCCGTTCCCAGATGGAAGGGTAGCGATAAATCAGGATGAAATAGTATGTTAGATCTTAACAACTCGTCTTTTAATCTCTCGAAAGCGGCCTGACACCCGTCAGTCCACACAAACTGAACTTTTTTGCGTAAGAGGTTATTCAAATTTTCATCATTAAACACTTGTCCTTTTACAAATTTACGGTAAAATCCTGTGAGCCCTAGAAAACTTTTTAACTGTTTCCTAGACTTGGGTGGAGGACAATTCCTTATTGCCTCTAGTTTCTCTGGGTCCTTCGTAATACCAGCAGTGGTAATTACATGCCCTAAAAATTTCAGTTCCTGCTTTACAAATTCGCATTTCTTTAGCTTTAGAGTCATTCCGCCACGGCGCAATGCTCTAAAAACTTCATCTAACAGGTCACAATGGTCATGCCAAGTGGCATTGGCCAACAATAGGTCGTCAACATATACAGTTAACCTTGAACTCAAAGCCGGTCCTAGCACTTTATCTAGGGCCCTGATGAATACGGACACAGATATATTAAGTCCAAACGGCAGTACTCTATACTGATAACACCTGCCCGCAAACAAGAAGGCAGTGTATGGCCTAGACTCTTCTTCGAGTTCTATTTGCCAGTAACTAGCCGTCAGATCGAGGCTAGTCATGAACTTAACGTCATGAAAACGTTGAAAAATCTCCTCCATACTCTCTGGTCTGTCTGTTTCACGTTGAACGACCCTATTCAACGTGCGTGCGTCAATCACAATACGCACACTACCATCCCGTTTTGCTGCAATGACCAAAGCGCTATTGCATGGACTCGTACTTCTTTCAATCACTCCCCATTCGATTATCTTATCTATCTCCCGTTGCACTGCTTCCTTTTTGGACAGCGGTATAGCATACGGTCTCACGAAGAATGGTTCGTGCGGAATTACATGCAACTTGCATTTATATCCTTCCACAAGTCCCGGTTTGTCTGAAAACACACTCTTATTCCTCATTATCACTTCATACTGGCCTCGTCTTTGTTCGTGTGTTACGTTTGGCACACCGTCTACAATACTTTCCAATTCACTTTCTACACTATTGTCAATGCCGAGATTCCTCACATTACAGTAGTTCAAATTCATACCTACATCAATACCATTCGGCCAGTTAACAATGTGTATAGGCTGGTATTGCCTATGCACACCGTCTCCTGCCTCGTCAAAGCTAACTACTATTGTTTTATGTTGTGACGTACATGTCAAAGTTTTGCTTTCGCAATTAATCACCGCACGGTACTTTAATAGCCAATCTAACCCGATAATTACTTCTGTAGTTAAGTCTGGCACGACGACAAACTCTTGTTCAAATCGTGCCCCACATATCTCGAAGTTGACAAAAATCTGTTTTGTGACCGGTTTACTGGCCTTCCCAGTAGCACCGATAATTTTCACCCCTGCTACTGGCATAACTACGATGCCAGGTCTGTCTTTCAGTAACTCAAATATTTTCCCAGATACAGCACTCAATTCTGCACCGGTGTCAATCAACACGTTTAGTTGTAGGTCGTGCATATTTACAGACACTACTATCTGTCTACACTTGTCCTCGACTGTTTCTTTATTTTCCCACAGTAAATCCTCGTCTATATCCAGGTCATTCCAGAAAAAACCATCCGGCTTTGATCCTAAATCCGGTTTATCTGGCGGCTTTTTCAGCCTCTGTTCACATACAGTTTTAATTTCAACACGTTTGTCCTGAGGCTTAGTCTGTAGCTTCGCCTCCAATACCGAAACCTTATCCTGTAACTCGTCAACTAGTGAGTGTTGCTTTGCTATCGATTCACTAATTGTCACCTTCGTTGATTCCTCTTTGGTCAGATCGATCTCATCTGCCAATCTACCTGGAGGAATGTGCCCAGTAGTATCTGCAATTACTTCCTCTGGATCTGCGCAACAACACACTGCCATCGTCTGACCGTATAATGTCAGCTCTAACCTCATACACGCTGTAATCCACATGCTTTTCTACCAATCGTGTCCGGCTATCACTAAAATTTTCGTAATCTTTCTCCTCAATACTTTCGCAATGTTTAAACTGGAGTTTTGTGTCGGATGGGTCGGCTACTTCTACCACTATAACTTTCGGTAAAGTCTGCCGGTTAGGGCCAGAACTTTCCGTTACTACTTCAACATCCAACTCCTGCGGGACGAAACACGACGAATCTTGCTCGTGCTCCCCATTAACATCAACTATTTCTAGTAAAGTCTGCCGGTTAGGGCCATAACTTTCTATCACTTCACAAATACTATCTTCCTGTGGGACGAAACGCGGCAAATCCTGCCCGCGCTCCCCATAAACACTTCTCCCATACAGGCCCCTATAATCTCTTAGTTCGTCGTATAAGCGACCGAACTGCCTTAACCAGACCTCATCCCTCTCTGCATCCCCTCGCTCGATGACGGACGTTTTATCCGACATCTGATCTTCTCTCAACACTTGCGAATCATTCTTAAACTCAATCTCCAGTTCCGCTGTGGGTATTACAGCTGCCACTTTATAATCGATTTCCGGAACACTACTTAAATTGTTCTCACTGACAGTGAATGTATTTTCTACTGCCGTGTCTACAGCTGATCTACTACTAGTGGGCGCACTCCTTTCTCCTAACACTGGCACACTCTCCCGCCGTTGATTATTCCATACGGAATTCTCATAACGACTACACCTCGGTTTTCTACTGTTATTGGGCCGCCAAAATTTCTCCACGCCCGGTCGGCCCCTCACCGGCGCGGCTAATGGTTTCCCTGTCTCGTCCCAGCAGATACGCTCCCCGGATGCTGCTGAGGCGGCTGATCACACACTCTGGCGTTATTACTATTCTGCGAAGCCCGTATCACGCTAGTATGATACTGGTTTCCGTCATTCCTGTTATTATTTGCATTGTATGGATTGTCATTACGGCCCGAACCACTATTGTTATTGCTGCCAAGATTGCGGTATGCATTATTCCCATAGTTATGATTGTTGTGGCTGCTGTGGTACCCGTTGTTGTTACCACGGCCTCTACCAG
The DNA here is from genome assembly GCF_023898315.1 of Schistocerca nitens. Taxonomy (NCBI): domain Eukaryota; kingdom Metazoa; phylum Arthropoda; class Insecta; order Orthoptera; family Acrididae; genus Schistocerca; species Schistocerca nitens. Next base: position 989,444,905 of record NC_064616.1, on the reverse strand, counting down.
TATCGCGATTATTGCGCCAATTGTCCTCGTCCTCAACTCTTTCCAGGAAATCATTGATTGTCCTGTAATTGCTTCCTACGTAGCGTTTTGTATCATCTGGAAGCTTCTTGTAGAGTTCCCAAACTATTTCGGTTTCCGTGCGGCGATCACGCAAATATTCCAACTTGCGGATCCAGCCCTCACAAAACTCCTTCATCGAGCCGCGCGATTTCGCATCGAAAGGCCTCGATACGACAAATTCGCGCCAGACACTTTGCTGTTTTTGCTCTGACCAGTATTCGGCCAGAAACAAATTTTTGAACTCGTCAAAAGTCAGGTTCGTAATGTTGAGGTTTAAGCCCCAACGCTTGGCATCGCCAGCCAACACATCAATAACCGCATTAATTTTTCTCTCATTAGTCCATGATCTGGGTAAAACTATTTCACAATTTTTAATGAAATCCGTGGCGTGTATACCGCCTTTTTTCAAGGGGTCGAACCGCTCCTCTTTCGTCAACAATTCCGAACTATGTGCACAGATTGGCACATAGCTCTGTTTTTCTTCAAGTTTCCTTTCTAATTCCGACACCCTCGTAATCACTTGGCAAGTGGTTGTCGCCAGTGTTTCCACTTCCCTCTTTTTCTCTTCGCAGGTATTAGCCTGCTTCCTCACTTTGGTATCTACTTCGGATACTAAAGCCTTTAAAGTTTCCACGTTCTGTTGATCCTCTTTTCTCACTAATTGAATTTGTTCCGGCACCTTATTCTCGATGATCGGAGCAACTGCGTCTCCTACACTTTTCTCGATTCTGCTAATTTCGGAATCAAAACGAGTATTTATGCTCGCAATTTCCGCCTGAACGCCTATCATTTTTTGTTTAAGATTACCGATTTCGGTATTAATCACGACAATATCGTCTTTGGTTTTATCAACTTTTGTGTTAACCACCTCAACATTGTTGTTAACAACATTAATAGCTTTGTTCTGATTGTCTAGCATTCGTTCAATTTTTTCAAACTGAGCTTCTTGCTTGGCAGCCTGAGCTTCTTGCTTGGCAGCCTGAGCTTCTCGCTTGGCAGCCTGAGCTTCTTGCTTGGCAGCCTGAGCTTCTTGCTTGGCAGACAGAGCTTTAATTTCTGCCGATTGACTCTTGATTTCGTTAATCAAAACATTCAATAAATCAGTTAAATTCCCGGAAACTACCGGTTTTACTTCCGAAGCGGCTTCCTCTTTAATTGTCCCCCCGTATTCGTCATCAAGGGATTCAGATTTGATTTTCACTTCCGATTCCGAAACATTTTCTAAAGTCTGGAATTCCATTTCTGCTCTTTGTTGCGTTTCGGCGGTCGCGTCTTTCATGCTAGCCGCCTGCCCCGGAACAATGGGTACCGCGGTGCGCGTTTCCCACTGTTCGACCGATTGTTCCGTATATAAGTCTACCAAATTTTGGTAATTGTTGCCTTCATTCATTTTAATAATTTTAAATATAAATGCAAAATCTCAAATCTAATTAGGATTCCTCACACTAATATTGTCGCTGACGTATAGACCATTTCGTAACCAGTACTTTGTTACGAGATTTGCACAATGCAAAATTCGTGTCCAGAACAACCTCAAATTTGAAGATTGTCCTGTCACCAGGTCCGAAGATTGCAGGTTCGAGTCCTGTCACGGTCGCCACATGTAACCTCCCCCTCACTTATCGACCTTAATGACAGTGAAAAATTAAACCACGTGTACCTAATGGAAATTTGGGAAAGCAATCGTCACCGAAGTTAATCTGTCGGTAAAGAGGGAGGAAAGGGTTACATCTAAATGAAAGGAAAAATGCAAATGAAACTGGTGGAAATTAATTTTGAAAAGGGGTAAAGTTAATAAAGAAGGTAAATGTGCGGCCGTTACGTTAACAATTAACTAGCGGTAATTAGATATTTGAGATTTGGGGGAAATCACGGTCGCCAGTCCTAAGGACAATTACTATAGTAACTGAAAAAGAAAGGTTATTACACATATAATTAGCACTAGAAGCGTGGCAACTGAAGGTTGACACGTGTAGTGTGAAAACTGAAAGTTTGTCAGAAGTAATAAATTTCGCTACACTCTGACTTAATTTAGCAAAAGAATTAATAAAACCGGAAAATCGAAAGTTAATTTAGTGACTGAAGTTAATAGTGAGCTTTCTTTCTGAAGCACATCGAAATCCAGTAAACTACGGTTAGTCTTGGACTACCTCAACAATCATTTCAAAAGCAACTTGACTCTACGCAATTTAGAAACAAATTTAGTACGTACCAAGCTGAGCTGCAGTCACAGGAAAGCTAAAATATGCTAACAAAACTCGCACTCTTAATTTGTGCTCGTGTAATCTAAATATTGTAGCCAGCTATGAATACTTTAACTGAACTTTGAAATTACAGCAGTGAAATCTAATTATATTATTTTAATGCTGGCGTTTGAATTTCAACGACACTCGGGTTCATTTCGGAAAAGGAAGGGACCCTGCTTGGCAATGCAATTGGGACAATGAGCAACAAAGGTTCATGCTAAGTTGCTGTAATTTTGCGAGGCAAATGGAACAATTTGAAAAGCTGAGGTCTGCCATACAGTTCTGAAACTTTACGTGCTTTTAGTCTTCCTTGTTGGTTGATTGAAGGTTTGAAGCCGTCGATCGAGGAGGTGGCGACAGTCACTCATTGTCGGCCGTCGCTGTTGCAGAAGCTGGATGCTGGCGCGCCTTCTTCTCGACACGGTCACCAGGCGAAACGGGCTCTTGATGTGCGCCAGCTAATGCTTCCCGTCCGCGACACCATGTCAGAAACTATCATCGCAAGTCGAGCGCAATTACATGCTGCTAAACCCCGAAAGCGCGGCAACTCGCGGGAGCGTCACACAAAAATGGTTCAAATGGCTCTGAGCACTATGGGACTCAACTGCTGAGGTCATAAGTCCCCTAGAACTTAGAACTACTTAAACCTAACTAACCTAAGGACATCACACACATCCATGCCCGAGGCAGGATTCGAACCTGCGACCGTAGCGGTCGCGCGGTTCCAGACTGTAGCGCCAGAACCGCTCGGCCACCAGCGGCCGGCAGCGTCACACAACACATCTGCTCCACTCGCTACTCCAGCCAGACTCTCCCTCTGCCAGCGCTCCACGCGGCAGAGTTTACACTGCCAAAGATCCTACACACTTTGATTCTTCACACGACCTACCGATGTAATCGTTCGATAGCAGTTTTCCCTAGGCAAGACCCGTCGTAAAAATACAAATAATATTTACGAAACAAACCAATTATACATCGACATAAATGCATAAATATATATATATACAAATAGGAAAACAATTACAATATATAAAGGCACAGAAATGTCATATATTCAGGTAACAAAATAAGGAAAAAACTTACAGTACAATAGATGGAAATAGGAGGATATGCATTTCCGGCGTTACAGATTAAACTGCGGAAAGAAATGTATCACCGAAAACCTTCTCTGTATCATAGTAGTTCAAAAGTATTTGTAAAAATGTTCCAAATACAAAAGGCAATCACTCAAATGCGTGTCCTGCAGCGCTAAACTGTGCTTCTTGCTGGAAGATAATTTCTGTCGTTGCTTAACGGTAAAAACGTGCCAAGTGTCATAGTTATTGTCGTCCATAAGTAATGATCACTGTACTTACCTTGTCATATACATAAGTAAAATGCTATGAGTATAGATGTCGTAGTTATTACACTCATTGCCGTGTCCTTGAAAGTACTCTACTGTAACGTATTGTTATGTTACGAAAATAACTGTCTCACTGTAGCCATGCCACAAAAGTCACTACTAAAACAAGTTTTACTTTCCAGAAGAATGTAGAAAAACTGTGCATACATAAAAAAGATACAGTGCAAGAAGCAATAATGAAGATTGTGTCACTCATTAGTAGCGTCGTAATATAATCATGTCGCTTTCAGACGAACCAAATACTGAGTCATCTATAATCTCTCAGAAAGTATTTTACATAAAGAATGTCTTTCCATGTAAACCAGAATGTTGCAGTAAAACCTCATTATCGGTATATGTGCCAAGTATGTGAGCCTTATAGTAATCGTGTAACTAACAAGCAAAAATGTACACACACTGATACTGTGTCTTCTGTTCCCTATGGAAGTGACCTCGTAAAATTACTGTCTTAACTGATATTCATGCCAGCTACGTCGTCAGTTTCATAGGTACGTTTCGTGGCTGCCTGTGGTGTGAATCATTCTCTGATGTCTCTTTGTTGCCGCGCGTCGTTCCTGGGATTTGGAGATCTAACGTCTACAATGTCATCTTGTCGAGAGGACCCCACCCTGTTTGAACGAGGGCCAGTTATGATTGAATTCAGGTTTGTCGTCATAATTATAGCGTCTATCGTCATATCGGTGATTTCTGAAATTTCTTTCTTGTCGATCACATGGTGGAGAGTTTCTTCCGGAACCGTAAGTGCCAGGTAAGTGCCAGGTCTGTAGCTATTTTGTCGCCCTTGATAATAATTATTCTGGTTCCGATATTGTCTGTTTCTACGATTCATCTCTGTCATATTCAATACCGCAGAGAGATGATCTTTCCCTGTACCTATTGTCATTCCGCCAACGGTTGCCATACAGGTGGTGTCTGTTTTGGTCACGATAGGCGTTATAATAATAGCCTTGTCGTGTCCAGTTATTATTTCTGTCGTCACGGAATTGTGATGGATGTCACCTGTTGTTTTCCTGTTTACGAATCCCACGACTGTCTGTGTCGATTTCAAATTCTAGTAAAAGTCCCTGAAAAGCCTCGATGTCATCTTCGCAACGTCCTGCCAAAATAATGTGTGTGAAATGTTCAGCCCATTTAATTAAGCAAATGCGGATGAATTCCGAGGGGCTGTACGGGTTCGACAAATACTGATTTTTATGCAAGATATTTTCAAAATATTTTACCATGCTGGAAAATTCAGATTGATTGAAATGTTTCATCATAATAATGCTGTGTTTTACTCGATCTTGAGCAGCCTGAGATCAATATGCAGAGAAGAAGGCACGATAGAAATGTCCTTCACTGTGACAGTTGCGAATAACTGATCGCATTCTTAAAGCTGGTTCATTTTCCAAATAGCCACACATGCTCTAATGACCAATTAGGAGAAATGCGATGAGCAAACTGATGAAGCCAAGCATGTGGACTAATGTCATTACCTAAATTCTTGAATGTTTTGAATTTACGTGTAGTGATGAAGAGCTTATAGTCAAAGTCATCATGTCGGTGATTCGTAAATCTGTCATTCTTTCGTCGTGTCGGCGGTTCCATCTCAAGGCTCGCCGCAATCTCTGAAATACCCTGTGTTATTACTTTGTGACTTTTCCTCATTTCTAAATCCCTATTCCTGTGTCGGAGCGCGGGTATCCTCTGAAATATGTAACTCTTGTATCACCTGTGCTAACTGATCTTGTACTTCCCGCATTTCTCTTTTATGTTGCGTATTAATTTGATTCTGATTTTGTTTGAATTTTCTAATTTCCTTGTATTCCTATGTGTCAGTGAAGGCTACCGATCTTGTAACATTGAAATCAACATCTCCCTTCGTAGATAAATTTGTGAACTGATTCGAAAGTTCGGCTACTTTTTCCGATAATGTGCTGATTTCGTCCGTGTGTTTTTCTGAACCAATTTTAGTGTGTCCATTTGTGTTGTAATCGTATCTACCATGTCCTTTAAGTTTTCCTGGTCTTTTACAAGCTACGTGATCATATCGGTAGATGCAACTGAGTCCATTTTAGCCTCTAAGGTGTCGTAATTTTCGTGAACAATGTTCTGTAGTTCTTTTATGGGTGTTTCGTGATTCTAAAATGCGATTTAATGTCGCAAAAAATAGGTTGAAAATGCTCACAAATTTGTGTTCTTACATCTTTACAAACTTTTTAACATTTAGATTCGATTTTAAATAACTCAGCGGTTAAACCTTTAAGAGTTTGTTCGAGCGTTCCTTTAATTTGTTTCTGATTTTGTTCCATTTGTTGTCAATTTTATTCATTTGTTGCTGTGTTTGTTTCTGATTTTGCTCCATTTGTTTCCAATTATGTTCCTTTTGTTCCATTATTCACAATAACAATGTATTAGTGAATGAAACACGTTGCTTTGTGCTTTTCGGCAGTGCATTTACACCGGCAATATTCAGATTTTGAAGAGCAAAGAATGAATCTTGACTTACTTGAGAAAAGGGTAATGTTGCAAAACATGAATCTACGGTATTTGCAAGATTTTCTTCTGTTGTTTCATGTTCCTTTATGCTTTTCGGCAGTGCACTCGCACCGGCAATACTCATATTTTGAAAAGCAGAAAGTGTGTCATGACTTAATTGAGGAAAATATTTGTAAGATTTTGTTCTGTTCTTTCATGTTTCTGAGGCAAAGTGTTAACGACCGATCTGTCGATAATACTTCCCTGTTCACTGATTGTTTGAACGTCTACAGCGTTATTTTCTGCCTGGTCCGTTTCCATATGCACAAATACCAAATTATTGTTTTGAACATTTGTCACTTCATTACAAGGTGGTGTTAACAAGCCACGCTCATCGTCACTGTCATTTCTCAATTTGCATTGCAGAATAGTTTTACGTTTTTGACACACCGTGATTGTCACATTGTTTCACACGATAACACAGAAAAAACACAATTTCAAAAGCAAAAATAAGAATACACTAAAATAGCACTTAAAATAATTAATATCTAATTAGCTGCAAACGCGACTTCGTAATACTTGGTAAAAATCCACATGCACGCCACAACTGCTTTGTACATTACAATACAGTACAAGAATAAAAACTACAACTAAAAAGGAAATTATCTATACAGTTACGCGATAGCAATAACAATAACTAATTTCTAATCAAGCACTAATTATTCAAACTACAAGAAAATCAGAAGATTCCTGTGAGGTATTCTGGGCTAAGAGTCGACAAGTGAAACTTCTTAATAAAAAGTATTTTACTTACTTGGACTGAAATAACTAGACGGTGAAATTTCTACGCTAAATTTTTACTTAAACTGCTGAGTGAAATTGACTATACTGTTTATTTGCTATTTTATCATTTCAACACTAACCCACAATAGCCTACCGCAACGCAATCTGACTGCTCAAAAACTGGTAACCTGACTTCAAATAATTAATACAAAGGAATGGCCCTGAATTTGAAGAAATAATAACAATAACCAATACATATTGTCTCAGAAGAAGCTTAGTAGCACCGTGGTGTAGTAGTTGTTATACTAAACTGTTGCATGGGGAGTCGTGAGTTCAAAACTCACCTCGACTGTACAATTTCAGTTTCTACACTCAGTTCGAGAACGTTCTAGAACTATCCGCAAATGTTAAGAAACATTGTACTGGAATGTTCTGTAGCCGTAGATATACTGTATGTGTTCTGGCCGGAGGCAGTTCACTCCAAGCTCTTGTATGTGCAAGTGCTCATTAAACCTTCGTTAAGTGAAATTGGTGTTCGTGATTCTTCTATTTACACCTTCTTCTACGTGACATCATTCTGGTGGAGGCGCGGGGTATTGGAAATAGCGATAGCGCACATTATAGACGACAGAGAGGCTCCCATCAGGCCACGACAGAGCCACCGTTTACGTGGCTAGAAACCCGAGTTCGACCCATATTCAACAGATCGCAATCTGTCGGAGACAGAAGAAGAAGAGGACGTTACGATGACAGCAACTGTGTGCCACCACATGAGACATGCTTCCAGGTTCTCTGGGGACGATGGCCAAGATCCAGACAAGTGGCTGAATGTATATGGGCGTATTTCGAAAATTAACAAATGGGATGACACCGTGTGTTTGGCTAACGTATTTCTCTACTTGGAGGGCACTGCCAAGCAATGGTATAAAAACAACGAGGAGAAACTCACAAGCTGGGAAGTATTCCAGGCGGAACTGCGCAAGTATTTCGGCGACACACAACGACAGAAGTGGAAGGCTGAAGATAAATTAAAGTGCAGGACACAGCGTCCAGGAGAAACTACAGCATCCTGCATTCAAGACGTCTTGGAGCTGTGTAAAATAGTGTATCCTAGATTGAAGGAGGGAGATAAGGTTGCACACCTCATGAAGGAAGTTGCTGAGGAAATGTATCAAGCCCCACTCCTGAACGAGGTTCCGACAGCAGACGACTTCATAAAACGGTGCCAGTATATCGCGATAATGCATCAAAAAAGAATTACACGCAAGAAGTTTGAACGGCTTCCAAGCGTCGTATCGATGTCTGTGATGGAGGAAGCAACTGATTTCACAAGTGTTCCTCGTCACATAGTGAGACAGGAAGTTCAGAAGGCACTAGGATTGCACAGCGAGCAAAAAACCGAGATGCTTCAAGAGGTCATAAGGGAGGAAATGGAACTGACATTGAACCAAATCTATAGTCATTCATTTCCCTTTAAAACGGTGAAAAAGTCGAGACCTATGCGGTATTACGTTCCTACGATGCCACAAGAGGAACCTGTTTGGGCACCAAGGAAGACTGACGTCTGGAGGACCCAGGATAACCAACCAGTATGTTTCCACTGTGGACGACCTGGACATGTGGTGCGCTATTGTCGAGAAAGGCGGCGAATATTTAAAGACGCCAGCGCCAGAAGACAGTTGACCGATCTTAGCAGACGCCACCCCGGGACGACCGAAGTTCAACAAGACGTGGGTGCAGGACAACGTAGGGCACCATCGCCGCAAGCTAGCTGCTGGAGAGGACGCTCCCCAACACGCCGATCAAGATCAAAGCCGTTTAGAGGCTCCAGCCGATCACCTAGCCGCCGCAACCTGGAAAACTAAAAGGTGCGATCTTCCTTGGAGGTGAGGCCGCCGAAGAGAAAAATCCTCCGCCGTCGATCACTACAAAAATGATAGGAAACATCCTCATGGCTGGCCGACCAGCCCAAGCTCTTGTGCAGTCTGGAGCATCGTATTCAGTATTTTCGGAGAAGTACCGTCGCTAGTTGCAGAAAACCGTATCCGTCGACAGCAAGACATTTCTGCTGAAGCTGGCCAATTGGAAATATGTAAAACCTACAGGAAGATGGACCATTCATGTTGGTATAAGTTGCCATACAGAGCCCCTAGAATTCATCGTCTTACAAAAGTGTAGTCATGACGTCATTCTTCGATGGGACTTTTTGAAAGCTTCTCAGGCATTTATAGATTGTGGTCGCTCGAAGATTATGCTACACGAGATACTGTGGATAGGAGGATGCCCATCCGAGTGTGTGGAGACTACGTGTGCTGGATGAAGTGATCATTCCTGCAGTCAGCGCTAGCATCTGTCATGCCATGCATCAACCCATGGATCTTGTAGTGGAATGTAAGAGAAACATACCACTGAAGAATAACTTTGTCATCCCAGCCTCTGTCGTCTCATTTAAGAACGGATTCGGTGAATTGTGGATAGTTAACTGTCGCTGAGAACAGCAGATCCTCCCAAGAAGCATGTGCATAGCAAACGCTGATTGAAGAACAGCTGAGCGTAATAGAAACTTCTCATGCCAAGTCTGTGGGCGAAATAAGCGCGACCACTACGAGACAAGATCTTCTACTCTACTATCACCAGATGTCACTAAGGAACAACAGAGGAAGCTACTTGCCATTCTTCAAGAGTTCTCTGAATGCTTCAGTCCACAGGTGAAGAGCAAATTAGACAAGTCGATGGTGAAGCATCGGATTAGCACTAGAGACCGTCAACCAGTAACCCAGAGAGCATACCATGTGACAGCAACGGAACGTCGAATAATTCGCGACGAGGTAGAGAAAATGATGAAGAATGACATCATTCAGCCTCCGCAGAGCCCATGGTCGTCACCAGTGGTCCTCGTCAGGAAGAAGGATGACAGTTGGCACTTTTGTGTTGATTACATGAAGCTTAATAAGATAACTAAAAAGGACGTTTAACTTCTTCCACGAACTGACGATACACTAGATTGTCTGAAGCGGGCTAAGCTTTTATCAACCATGGACATGTACTTGGGATACTGGCAAATAGAAGTAGATGAAGCTGATAGTGAGAAAACTACATTCATCACCCCCGAGGGCCTGTATGAGTTTAAAGTAATGCCAATGCACCAGCAAGTTTCGAACGGATGATGGATAATCTTCTAAGGCACCTGAAGTGGACGATGTGTCTTTGTTATTTAGATGACATTATAGTGTTCTCAGAGACATTTGATGAACATGTAAAAATACTGAGGGCCGTTCTTAAGTGTCTCCAACAAGGCAGACTTAAAATTAATCCAATAAAGTGTCTCTTTGGAGCAAAAGAAATCAAAATACTTGGATACCTTGTGTCAAACGAAGGTGTGCGGCCAGACCAAGTAAAGGTGAGATCTATAACGGAATTTCCTATTACTAAAAGTATTAGATATGTGAGAAGCTTCCTCGGATTATGTTCTTATATAGTCCTTTTATCAAAGACTTTTCTATCAAATCCAGACCACTCCAAGAGTTGTTAAAATCTGATGCTAAATTTATCTGTGGTGGTGCTCAACAAGATTCTTTCGATGTGCTGCGAAAAGCTCTGACGACTGACGCTGTTCTTGGTCTGCATGATGAGGGAGCACCTACAGAACTACACACAGATGCCAGTGGGTATTGGAACAGTGCTGCTCTGGTGCAAATTTCGGATGGAGAGGAGAAGGTTAGAGCCTATGCTTCTAGGACAGTTACAAAAGCCGAGAGAAACTACTCAACTACAGAAAGAGAATGTCTTGCTGTGATCTGGGCCATGTGGAAATTTCGACAGTATCTCTACGGGAGGCCATTCACAGTTGTTACAGACCATCATTGACTTTGTTGGCTGATGGGTCTTAAGGATCCAACAGCACGACTCGCCAGGTGGGCACTACGTATTCAAGAGAGGGTTCTGGCCCAAAGTACCGCTATCCAAGACGGCAGCGATGACGTTATCCAAGATGGTGGCGATTGCGTCATCCTAGATAGCGGCCTGGATGTCATCCAAGATGGCGTGTTTTGGCGAGAAGATAGAATTTTGGCGGGAAAATAGGTCAATTGGGCTACCTCCACGAACCTAACACCCCTCCCCTCCCCTTCCCCAGAAAAATGGTTGGAAGTTCAAACTCCAATAGGATAATGCATCACACCACGGTTATCTCTACTAACCTAAGAAAATCTTGGCAAGATAGGTCACTTGGGCTACCCCCACCAACCTAAGTCACCTGGCCGCCACCTCTTCCTAGGAACTGGCGGCAAATTTGAATTTTGGCGGTAAAGATAGGTAGCCCTGCGCCAGGCGAGACGAGTGAGTTTTGTGCTGCCGTACAGATAAGTGATTTGGAGTATAATAAAATTCTGTTTAATTCAGTAAACTAGTTCAATACGTGCATGAGAGTGTTTTGTAAGCTTACTATTACAGGTTTCACTTCTCTTTGCGTATTATTCTAGAAAACGTGAAAGGAACATAAAGTAGAGTTACGATCGTATTCTTACATACATTTTTGCGCAGTAAGATTATAGAATCTCATTTAATTGTTCTATTCCGTTCCAGCAAGTTAAGAAAAGCGTATCCCTTTGTTGTTTAACTCTTATTTTGCATACAGTTGCGACTAGGCCTAATTTTTGTAAACGTGTTTTTCTCCTTCTTTTCGGTGATCTAACTTATTGTCACTAAAGTAAGTATGTTTACATACGATTGAGACTAGATCTAATCTTTCGTAATGTTCAGCTGTGTGTCAAATCTTATGGGACTTAACTGCTAAGGTCATTAGTCCCTAAGCTTACACACTACTTAATCTAAATTATCCCAAGGACACACACACAGACCCATGCCCGAGGGAGGACTCGAACCTCCGCTGGGACCAGCCGCACACTCCATGACTGCAGCGCCTTTGACCGCTTGGCTATCCCCGGGCGGCTAATCTTTCGTAAACGTGTTTTCTTGTTTTTCTATAATTTAATTTGACTTATTCTCGCCAAAGTAAGATTTTTACCGTGAGTGAAAAGTGCCTGACGTGCCGTAGAATTGTTAGCTCCGGGGTTTGATGTGATGGGTGCAGTAGTTTTTTCCATTGGGGTGACTGTAGCAGCGTGGGAAATGGGGAAGTGTATCAGACTCATCAGTGGTTTTGTAGGATATGCAGTAGAGATAGGAGAATAGTGGAACTGGAGGGGAAAATTGCTGCCCTTCAGGCACAGTTAGAGCAGGCTAGGGAAGATCTGAACAGGTTAAGGAGGGAGAAGGGTAAAGAGAGGTGGGAAGTGGCAACAGGTAACAGGAGTAACAGACCTAGAACTTTGTCAGACAGCTTTGTGGTGAATGTGAAGAATACATTTGACCTGTTGCTTCAGTTAGAAGCTGATGAGCCTCAGACAGAGGTAGGTGTAGAGAGGGCACACCAAACTTTCAGTAGGAAATTGAATAAGAATGTAGGGAAGTCAGCAAAGAGAAAGGAAGTTTTGTTGCTAGGTAGTTCACATGCCAGAGGTGTAGGCCAACTTTTGCAGGACCAGTTAGGATCAGAATGCCAGGTCACTAATTTTTTTAAACCAAGTGCTGGTCTGGGTCAGGTGACAGAGGATTTAGGTTCACTCTGTAAAGATTTTACCAAGGAAGACACTGTTGTTATTCTGGGTGGGCCGGGCAATAGTACTGACAGAGATCCTGGGTACAATATACAGTGTGACCTGGCAAAGATTGCATCAGCAACGATACATACCAGTGTTGAGTTTGTGTCTGTTCTGAGACGCCATGACCGACCTCATTTAAACTCTTCTGTCTGCAGAGTTAACTTGGAGTTGGAACGGCTGCTTGGGTCGGTTGCGGGGTCACAGATTGGTTTGGTTTCTGTTGATTCTCTAAGTAGGTGGGATTATACAACACATGGCCTACACCTCAACAGGAAAGAGAAGGATAAACTGGCAGGGGTAATAGCAGGAAATGTAACGGGGGGAGGCACTGCCATGATTGGTAATATACCAGTGGTCATAGGTGTTGGAGCAACACCTTATTTAGGATAGGTAGCACAAAACGAACTCAAGTTCTGAGAGAAGTAAAGATTGAAAGAAACCTTCAGTTTGAGAAAGAAATCAAACAGCATAATCCTGGCACATTGGATCAGTGAACACAGCTGTTGGTTAAAAATTTATAGCAATCAGCAGAAATTTTATTTCCACCCGATTTCATCTAGGTAAATGTGAAATGCCAACTATCTTTAGTGCATCAAAATTTCGAGGGCTTAGAAGTAAAATTAATGAACTACTTACGAGCATTGATGAATTAGAGTCATCGAACCCAGTTGATATAATCTGCCTCTCTGAACATCCGGTGATCACTGGTATAGATATGTTAAACCTTACAGAATTTGAGTTAGGCTCCTACTTCTGTAGACAAAACAAAGAACTAGTGGTTTCTGGTGATTTTAATATAGATGTCCTGAGAAACACTGTCAGTGAACAGTTACTAAAATCAGCTACATTGTCATTCAATTTAATATCTACTGTAAATTTCCCAACTAGGGTATACAAATGTTCTAAGACTGCCATTGATAATATATTTATAGACAATTCTAGGGAACTAAGCCACATTACAAAACGAGTAGTAAATGGGCTATCTGACCGTGACATGCAACACCTAACATTAAAGTTTTGAAAATTGTCAGGGTAAAACATCTATCAGAACTGAGTACAGAAGGTCAATAAAACAGTCAAAAACTGAGATTTTAGGAGTTTGCTCAAAGAAATTAACTGGATGGATGTTTAAAGCATCCAAGACACAAATGGAAAATACAAAACATACATTAATAAAGTTAGCACCTTATTTGAAAATTGTTTTCCCCTGAAGGTAACTCAGATTAAACAGAAGTCTAATAAGAAACCATGGATCACACAAGGGATAAGGATTTCATGTGAGACACAAAGGAAACTCTATCTGATACGTAGGGACACTTTGATACTAGCATTATAGCTCATTAGAAAAATTACTGCAAAATATTGAAGAAGGTTATCCAGAAATCTAAACACCTGCATTATGAGAAGAAGATAAATACATCCAGCAATAAAATAAAAACAATATGGGATATAGTTATGTCAGAGACAGGTGGGACCAGAAATGAGGAGGAACAAATAGCTCTAAAAATAAATGAAACGCATATTGTGTTGCAAACAATTTACACAAGCGTTTTGTCTCTATTACTGATAGCATGGGGTTGTCAGGTTCAGTAAATAATGCAATGGAATATCTGAAACCAGTGCACACAAGCAATCTCAGTAAAATGGAATTGACGCTTATTTCACCCAAAGAAATAGAATCCATCATAAAGTCCTTGAAATCAAAGCATTCTAGTGGTTATGATGACATATAAACAAAGTTAATAAAAGAGTGTTAATGTAAGCTTAGTCATATCTTAAGTTATTTGTGTAATCAATCACTTGTCACAGGAACATTCCCAGACTGGCTTAAATATGCTGTGAAGTTATACCTCTCCACAAGAAAGGGGACAAAGAAATGCCGTCAAATTACCGATAGATCTCACTTTTGCCAGCATTTTCAAACATCTTTGAAAAGGTTATATTCAAGCGTCTACTTAAGCACCTTAGTGAAAATAACATATTCTCAAAGTCACAGTTTGGATTTCTTAAGGGTTCTGATATTAAGAAAGCTATTTACACTTACAGCAAAAATGTCCTTAATTCATTAGACAACAAATTAGAGGCAACAAACCCCGGGAACCATCTCCGCAGCCCGGTTTTTCCCACCGACCTTCACCACCTCCGCCTCCTCAGACTGTTTGCCCCCACCGTCAGTGAAAGGTGTATGTACTATGGCACGGACCCCTCCCTACAGCTGACGCACTCTCACTAGCCCCGTCATCGATGGGCTGGACTCCTAGTTGTAGTAGTAGTATTAGTAATATTGATTATTCTATGGCTAGGGGTAGTGCTCTCTCCCGTCCTATTGATAGTGAAGGACATCGGAATAATGGTATAGTGACCCCTCCAAAATACTCAGCAGTTGCTAGGGCTTTTGAGGTGCGTATTTCATTCACAAGGACTGAGAATCCAGGAGGGAGGTATCGCGACCCTGTCGGGTTTTTAGAAGTGTGCCTCCTTCTCTTGGAGACCGAGCTGCTCGAACTTCTAGACGATCCGAGATTTAACGCCATTAAATGCAGCACAGTACTATGCTGCGAGTTGAATAACCCACCTAAACGTCCAGGTGATGCAGAGGCTAACACCCTGCACTATATGTGGGGTGATAATGGCGTTATTTCTCGGAGCACATCCATTGCTGACTGGTATCATGAATCCACCTTGAGCACTATTATGGCCCGATTTTCTGAGATGAAAGTATATGGTTCCGCTAAAGCGCTCAGCAATTTACCACACCTTGGCATCCATATAAATGTCTGTGATCCGGTAAATGGAGGGTCTAGCTATATCATGCTTCATAAAGATATAGTTAAAAAGAAGGCGTGCATTAATGTCGAAAATCGATATGATAATGCATGTTTTGCATGGTCAATCCTGACTTGTGGGACAAATTACAAGAAACGTTCACAGCGTCCGAACAGTTACAAGGTCCGTGACATTAAGACATCTTATAACTTTGATGGTATTGAGTTCCTCATAAAGATCCAGGACATACCTAAATTTGAGGCACAGAATACAGGAATATTGGTTCACGTTTATGGCCTGGAGAAGAATAAAGACAAGTCGGATGAGCAAGACAAGCATACGGTACTTGGACCCCTCCATTTCTCAAAATTGGCAGGTGAGCGTAATCAGCATGTAAACTTGCTGCTCTTCTCTGAAGGTGATGATTATCACTATGTTTGGATGAAAGACATGTCCCGCCTCCTTTATTCCCAGTTAAGTAACAAACGGTGTAAAAAGCATATTTGTTTAAGGTGTCTGAGTTATGTTTCATGAGACGAGTTATTGGCGTTAGATTGTGCTTCCAAGGACCCTGTACGTGTTATTATGCCCAAAGAGGAAAATAACTTCATTACATTTCTAAATGCTCACCACCAGCAGTGATGTCCTTTTGTACAGTACGCCGACTTTGAATGCCTGTTGGTTCCTATTACTCGCTGTGAAGGGAACCCCGTAGCCTCACATGCAACCTTCACACAAAAACACATTCCAGGTTGTATGTGGATATGATTCTAAACTTAACTGCTACGAGTCTTATGTCGGGGACGATCCTGTGCTTTGGCTCCTCACTGAGCTTGAAAACCTTTCATGGGAAGTTGATAAGCTCTACAGCACCAACATTCCCATGACCAAACCAAAGGAGGATGATTTGTAGGAAAAGGCGGTTAATTGTCTTATTTGTGGGATGCCATTAGATAGAAAAGCGGAAACTTCCCGTAGATATTATTGCCATCTTATGGGAAAGTTCTGCAGTGCAGCTCATAACGCATGCAATTTGAAGTATAAGTTACCATGGCACATACGTGTCGTTTTTCATAATTTGAGTGGGTATGACGGTCATTTTCTCGTTGAGCACTTGGCTAATTTTGGTATGAAGAATGATCAGGTCAGTGTCCTGCTTGAAAGTGTTAAGTAGGACATTTCTTTCTCAAAACGAATGATGCCAAAAATTATGCTCCACTTCCTTAACTCTTTACGCTTTATGCAGACTTCACTCCAGAAACTTGTTGAAACTCTACCTGTGAAGGATATGCATATCACTTGATCTGCTTTCCTGATGAGGAAAAGTTACAGCTTGTAATTAGGAAAGGAGTTTTCCCACACGAGTATGTCGATTGTATGGCAAAACTCTACGAAACCAGGTTTCCCGACATATCTGCATTTACCAGTACTCTCACAGGCGATACCGTAACTACAGCAGATTATGAGCAGCTGTGAATGTCTGGCGGGCATTCAACATCGCCAGTTTGGGAGAAAATGGAAGACTATACATGGACACAGACATGCATTTGCTTCCAGATGTTTTGGAAAAGTTCCAGAGTGTATGTATGGCCACATACTCTCTGCACCACACCATGTATTACAGCGGCAGCTTGGTTGTCCTGGGACACTATGCCCAGCAAAACGGGGCGCAGTATCGAACTTTTGGCTGATGCTGCAATGCTTCTATTTTTTGAGCGCATGATTCGTGGAGGACTTTGTCAGTGCATCCACAGGTATGCCAAGGCAAATAACTCAGAGATGGGTGTCGGGCTTAAAGTATCCCTTGATTCAAGTTACATTATGTACTTAGATGTGAGCAAATTACACGGACATGCCATGATGCAGCCACTACCGGTTGGTGGCTTTCGATGGGTGCCCGAAGACGAATTGAAGGGATTAGGTGGAAAAATAATGGGTCTTGCGACTGATCCTGATATAGGGTATGCGCTTGAGGCAGACACCACATATCCTAATAATTTGCATGGAGAGACAAGCGCCTTTCCGTTATGTCCATAACAACAAATTCTGTAAGGGAGCACCATCCTTGAACTGTTGGCTACTGTCGGAGATAAGCAGAGGTATATTATTCATTATCGTAATTTGCAGCAGTGCCTCAGCTTAGAGATGAAGCTTGTTACAATCGCCTGGGCTATCTCTTTTAATCAGTACTCCTGACTGAAGGAGTATATTGAACTAAATATCGAAAAGAGGGTGGTCGCGAGTAATGGTTTTGAAAAAGATTTTTATAATTTAATGAATAATTCCATTTTCGGGGAACCTATGCAGAATATAAGAAATGAACGCGATATTTTCATTAGAACCGCATGGGAAGGCAGTTATGGGGTGAGAATGTGTATCACCAGGCCAATTTTAAGCGTGCCACCATCTTCAGTGAAAACTTTGTTGCTGTGGAGATTTCAAAGACTGCAATAGAATTTATGAAGCCTGTTTATTTGGGGATGTGCACACTGGATGTCTCCAAATTCTATATGAACCGCTACCTCTACAAAATTGCGAGACCTCATTTTGTAGAACCAAAGTAGCTTTATAAGGATACATACAGCTTTATCTACTGGATCAAGAAATGCGATCCATATGAAGTAATTAGGTGCCATGGTAAAGAATTCGACACGTCCTCTTATGAGGCTGATAATCCCCACGGTATTGCTCCTAAGATCAAGAAGTTTAACGGTCTCATGAAAGTTGAGGCGAATGGTTTGCCGATTTTAGAGTTTGTGGGATTGAGGTCCAAAATGTATGCATATCATACAATAGACAGAGGTGCCCAGAGGCGGGCAAAGGTTGTTAGACGTATGGCATCTAGCGTTCTTACAGTTGAGGCTATTTGCAGAGCCTGTATGGTCGCAGCGTTCAAGGCGCTCCTCGACACATCATTCGGCAAACTAGTATTCAATCGCGGGGTCACGAAGTGTAAACTGCACTACAATACAAAGTCGGGTTGTCTCCTCGTGAGGATAAAAGAGTCATTTGTGAGGATGGGGTGGAAACCCTCCCATACACTATTTACTTGAAGTGAAAGTAGGGATGGGGGACTCTGATTGAGAGATAGAGAGACAATGAGTATGTGAATGGGGTGGAGTGGGCTTATGTATCAAATAGTATGGCTCTTTTATCATGGTGTAATTATTGGTTGTGTGTGTGATGTGTGGTGGGAGTGTTGGTGCGTATGTCGGAGTGTAAAAATATGTATGAATGTGTGTGCGTATGTGTGTGTGTAAAATATCTATGAATGTGTAAATACATCTAGTTTTATATATATAAGCACAATGTGCTGAAAAAAGTTATTCTTTCTCTTTCGTTATTCATATGTGTGTGTGTGTGTGTGTGTGTGTGTGTGTGTGTGTGTGTGTGTGTGTCTTTGTGTAAATAGAGCAGTAGTCAAGCTTCACCTACCGCTAGCCATCCAGTCAAAGTAGTTTTATTTCCATCTGCATTCATTAGAACAGCTGTTTGGGTTGGACGCTTTAGAGTCACCCAATTAATTGTTATTATTAAAGTATTTCAACTGTCTGTGGTGGAAAATGTCTAGAGCCACACAGTTAAAAAAAAAATATATTTGGAGTTGCTCAGTTAAGTTGGGGCCATCAAATTAAATGTTTTTATTAAAGTATTTCAATGATAAATGTATGTTGTCATGTTAAGTTGGAGCCACTCAATTAATTAATTATTTCACGAAAAATGTCCACTTAAAAACATTTTGGGCCATCTAGTTAAGTAGGAGAACGTTAATTCACAGAGCAGCTCGGTTCAATATAGTCTTTTTGGATGGAATTTCATTAGTAATAGTATTTTGCGTGTAAGTAAGTCTATACCTCTGCTTTAGTTTTATGTATGGCTTTATAATGGAAAAAAATATTCCCCTTCGAGGAATCTCCAACATGTATTTGGTTGTAGTAATAATGAGTTAAAAGTATTTCTGCATTTACCTGAACTGTATCTCAAAAACTATGTGTATATATATTGCATATCACGAACTAAATTGTAATCTCGAGAACTGAACTGAAATGAATAAAGGAAAAAAATTCCTTACCCTACATCACTGTTATTATTTTAAAAAAAACCTAATCATTATTTTTTTTGTTGGTAAAACATATCTGTGAACATTCTGCCGTCACATCTTCATTGCATGCGCATATCTACAAGATGTAGTGCCATTAACACACACATTTTCAGAGGATTCTCTGCACACGGTGGGAGAGGAATGTGAAAGCGTGCCTGTTGACAGCAAAGGTAGCGCTACTCCCACCGTGACACTGCGCAAGGCTGTGGTAAGTGGGACACTCAGTTCCGGTGGAATACAGGTATAGATGGAAGAAGGTATAGTATCATGGTTCAACTTACATGCTAACGATGTAGGCCTCAAAAAAGGAAAGTGTACAAGCATTGTTAGAAAAAAAATCATTTATTTCTCATCCAACTTAAAAGTGATTTTGCATTTTCATAAGCAGATACAGCAACACTTTTTTGATACTAGTTCTAGAGTCGACGGAGAGAAGGACACCCGTAGAATTCCAGGTCTTGAACACAAGCCAATTTAAAGATTCGACGCATCCATGAGATCTTCCCCTTCCCCTCCATGTAGGTGATGGTATCCATGTGATCGAATAATTGAAGTGCAGTCACCATATCTCTATAGGGTATGCCAGGATGATCCCAGTAAATTCCGTGGTAGAAATGCGTTAACCACTTAGCACTCTTCCATGTCTGAGCACACCTCACATGCTTGAAAGACCTTGGTGATGCAATGTTTTCTGAGAATGTCTCTATTATTCCAGCATCTTGTGTGTATGCTACAAACGCAACTTCTTTAAATACGAACTGTCTACACTTACTGTCATAGAAACCCTGAGCATCCGCAGTGATGTTCACACCTTGAGATGTCATCGTGAAATGCTCTAGGTATGGTGCAGCACTTATTCATTTATACATCTCGTTGCACAACACCTGTGATCAGGCAGTAGTTGATCATATGGTCATGTAGAACTAGAGCATACGCGACAGTGCGAAATTTGTCAACGATTAAAATTCAATTCGCACATCTATAGGTCCAGACTTAATTATCTCATTCTGTTTCGAGCAGTCTGTTATGATGATCGGTGAAAGCTCTTTGAACTTACGCAAACTGAGCAGACATCCTCCTCCTTCTCCTTCGGCAATTTCATAGTAAGAAGCGTGAAACCTTGCATACATGTCATACGCTAGACTGTATACATTTTGATTCTGAACTGAGGTAGACTTTGGCATTAGTTAACTTGCAGTTGTCAAACACGGTGGAATCATTTGCTGTATTACCTCTTGTATTAGTCTGAACCGCAGGTATGATGAATGTAGGTGTCTCTAGATGAGAGGACGTTTTAATAGTCCATGTCTGTCTGCTTGCAGTCCGTAATACTGGGCACTCGAAAACGTCCCACAAGCGAAATGTCAGTGACAGAAAAGTACCTGAATCCAGGACTTTCAAAAGCTTCAAACGCTCCTTGTCTGATACACTGATGTGAGGCACTTTCCATATTAACTTGCTTATTGTGATCATATATTTTATCTTGCTTATTGTGATCATATTCTCCTCTTGAGCTCCTTGAATGTATGAGTTATGGTCTGTCGCACTTCATACAAGAATGAGTTACTGTTTAGCGTTCATGATAATCTGTCTCAAGTCCTCAAAGAACCCCATAAGTATTTTTAGAGGTATTCGGGCAGTAAATCGCTTGTACTCTGCAACTGTTCTATCCACTGGATCGTCTGTGAACTATCCTGCATTTTTAGAAAATGCAAATCTGCTAGTGATGCCGAGACGTATTTTTTAAGGGTTGATGTTATGCCGACATTGCGTGTACGGTCGATCTCAGACCCAGTGAGTTTATAGCATATCTCTTGGAACAGGAATACTAAAGCGTTATGTGTCAGCTTGGATCCCTCCGTATCGCTGCCGTCGGTTTTCTTGAATGACCCCTCTAGATATATGAAACTCTTGCATGGAAGCGTGGGTGCGTCTTGGTGCTCGATGACAATCCTGATTTTGTTGTTCTTGTTAAACGTGGTTGAAGTGTAAGGGTTATGAGAGAAGTATTCCTGACGTATAATTCTCTCATCATACACTACTGGACTAGTTATACTGAGTGAGGACGTCACTGCGCAGCTTCAGGCCAACTGATTGAAGAAACTCGTAGTTCACACGTGTTATCACTTTGCTGTTCGCTAGCGAAGTGGCATGCTGTGGATTGCGTGCCCTTGTTTTATACCGTACGTCCATCCTGCCTTAGATTTAATCGTACAATGATTTCCTCACCACGAAAGTCGACAGGTTGATTATTCTGGTCCATAATACGCAGCTCCAAATAGTCCATTGTCTGAGCTGTCACTGGAAGGTATACTGCATTGGCAGGGGTCTCAACAATCTTGTAACCCGTAGCAACTGAGGGGAAGAATCAGTAAATAGTGTGAATCAGACTGCCGTTGAGATAGGAGTTCGTTGCAATGTTACACTCGACACGGATTGTGCTGATGGGGAGTATGTCCACAGGCTGACCTGACTTGTAAGATTTACTTGGATCCTTCTTCAAAACCTGCCCTTCTGTGAAACCTAGCAGGCTCCCTATTGAACCTTTCTGATTAAAGTCAATCCTTGCATTTACAGTCCTTATTTCAGATTTAAGTATATTGATGTTTGCACATACACTCCTGGAAATTGAAATAAGAACACCGTGAATTCATTGTCCCAGGAAGGGGAAACTTTATTGACACATTCCTGGGGTCAGATACATCACATGATCACACTGACAGAACCACAGGCACATAGACACAGGCAACAGAGCATGCACAATATCGGCACTAGTACAGTGTATATCCACCTTTCGCAGCAATGCAGGCTGCTATTCTCCCATGGAGACGATCGTAGAGATGCTGGATGTAGTCCTGTGGAACGGCTTGCCATGCCATTTCCACCTGGCGCCTCAGTTGGACCAGCGTTCGTGCTGGACGTGCAGACCGCGTGAGACGACGCTTCATCCAGTCCCAAACATGCTCAATGGGGGACAGATCCGGAGATCTTGCTGGCCAGGGTAGTTGACTTACACCTTCTAGAGCACGTTGGGTGGCACGGGATACATGCGGACGTGCATTGTCCTGTTGGAACAGCAAGTTCCCTTGCCGGTCTAGGAATGGTAGAACGATGGGTTCGATGACGGTTTGGATGTACCGTGCACTATTCAGTGTCCCCTCGACGATCACCAGTGGTGTACGGCCAGTGTAGGAGATCGCTCCCCACACCATGATGCCGGGTGTTGGCCCTGTGTGCCTCGGTCGTATGCAGTCCTGATTGTGGCGCTCACCTGCACGGCGCCAAACACGCATACGACCATCATTGGCACCAAGGCAGAAGCGACTCTCATCGCTGAAGACGACACGTCTCCATTCGTCCCTCCATTCACGCCTGTCGCGACACCACTGGAGGCGGGCTGCACGATGTTGGGGCGTGAGCGGAAGACGGCCTAACGGTGTGCGGGACCGTAGCCCAGCTTCATGGAGACGGTTGCGAATGGTCCTCGCCGATACCCCAGGAGCAACAGTGTCCCTATTTTGCTGGGAAGTGGCGGTGCGGTCCCCTACGGCACTGCGTAGGATCCTACGGTCTTGGCGTGCATCCGTGCGTCGCTGCGGTCCGGTCCCAGGTCGACGGGCACGTGCACCTTCCGCCGACCACTGGCGACAACATCGATGTACTGTGGAGACCTCACGCCCCACGTGTTGAGCAATTCGGCGGTACGTCCACCCGGCCTCCCGCATGCCCACTATACGCCCTCGCTCAAAGTCCGTCAACTGCACATACGGTTCACGTCCACGCTGTCGCGGCATGCTACCAGTGTTAAAGACTGCGATGGAGCTCCGTATGCCACGGCAAACTGTCTGACACTGACGGCGGCGGTGCACAAATGCTGCGCAGCTAGCGCCATTCGACGGCCAACACCGCGGTTCCTGGTGTGTCCGCTGTGCCGTGCGTGTGATCATTGCTTGTACAGCCCTCTCGCAGTGTCCGGAGCAAGTATGGTGGGTCTGACACACCGGTGTCAATGTGTTCTTTTTTCCATTTCCAGGAGTGTAGTTCAATACCTTTTCCAGACTGTTTTAAGACATCATTTAAGTCGTCGATATCGTACGCATCTGGTTCTATTTCCACAATATATTTTTCACCATTAATATCCAGATGCAGTTTATTGTTAGTCTGAGTGATATTTGGGATGCTGTTGTACGTCTCCAGTCAAATCAATGCAATACTCCATTCACCAACACTCAAATCAGTTGCTGGCAACTAATTTACACGCAATACGTCAAAGTGTACGACATTGCACCTGAACCGCAACTGATGAATGAATGTTTAAACCTCCTCCTTATATAGCGTGCTTCTTCTTCTTCTTCTTCTTTGTGAACGTCAAGAGAAACATGATGCATAGATGTCCACAGAGTATTAAAGTCCTGATAGCGCCGATTATTGTAGAACACACGTCTTCAGTGAGTGAAGTATCGTTGTAATTCTTCTGGTGGTTGCAGGTCACCAAATGAATCGAAACAGAAGACGGTATCCGCATTTTTCATAACACATGATACCCAGTTGGTGCCGAGGCCTCCAGCAACATGTAAATTCACAATGCCACATTCACCAGTTTTCCACACAGTATTCGGTAATGTATACCGCATAAACACACCACGGAATCTTGGTACGTTGAATTTGTTTCTAACAAACTTAAGAAGATAAGTATTGGTGAGTGGTAGATCTGGTAAGACCGCTAATGGGTGTTTTTCTTTCTTTTATTTATGAACAGACCAAGCCGTTTCCTGTACTGTTTCAAGTATAGTCCTTTTCTTCTGGCTGCGGCTTCCATCATGCAGTTATGTCTTCTTGCCTCTTCTAACTGCGCTTGGGAGTTTTGCGCGTTCTAGACCGTTCTAGCGATAGCTGCAGCACCACCAGCGAGTGACCCTACCGCTAAGAGTGCGGAGAGGGCCGGGATGAGAAATTGAATAAAACCGCAGGATGCCTTGGGTATTGGTAGAACTCGAGGTACTTTAACCGATGCTGTTCTTCTTCTTCTTCTTCTTCTTCTTCCTCTTCTACTTCTTCTTCCTGCATCTTTCTGCTTCAGTGCGATTTTAGCTGCATACATCGCTGTCAGGATGCAGTTCTTCAAACAGCTCTGCTTCCCGCCCTTGTCCTTCTTCTTGTTTAGTGCACAACGTGCAGCATTCATAACTGGCTTGAGATTCATCACTCCTAAAGCGAACTTATTTTTCCACGCATAGTTTTGTCAACTGCAAATGCTGCGATGCGTTGACATATACCAATAACCTTTCTTCTCTGAATGAGATTTTCACTCAGCAGCGGAGTGTGCGGAGTGTGCGGAGTGGCAGAGCACTTGCCCGCGAAAGGCAAAGGTCCCGAGTTCGAGTCTCGGTCCGGCACATAGTTTTAATCTGCCAGGAAGTTTCATATCAGCGCACACTCCGCTGCAGAGTGAAAATCTCATTCTGGAAACATCCCCCAGGCTGTGGCTAAGCCATGTCTCCGCAATATCCTTTCTTTCAGGAGTGCTAGTTCTGAAAGCTTCGCAGGAGAGCGTCTGCTAGGTTTGAAAGGTAGGAGACGAGGTACTGGCAGAAGTAAAGCTGTGGGGACGGGGCGTGAGTCGTGCTTGGGTAGCTCAGTTGGCAGAGCACTTGCCCACGAAAGGCAAAGGTCCCGAGTTCGAGTCTCGGTCCAGCACACAGTTTTAATCTGCCAGGAAGTTTCATATCAGCGCACACTCCGCTGCAGAGTGGAAATCTCATTCTGGAAACATCCCCCAGGCTGTGGCTAAGCCATGTCTCCGCAATATCCTTTCTTTCAGGAGTGCTAGTTCTGCAAGCTTCGCAGGAGAGCTTCTGTAAGGTTTGGAAGGTAGGAGACGAGGTACTGGCAGAAGTAAAGCTGTGGGGACGGGGCGTGAGTCGTGCTTGGGTAGCTCAGTTGGCAGAGCACTTGCCCACGAAAGGCAAAGGTCCCGAGTTCGAGTCTCGGTCCGGCACACAGTTTTAATCTGCCAGGAAGTTTCTTTCTTCTCTGAATCGCCTTAGCCATATCAGCTAAAATCCTATCTGAAATGTGTCGACTTGGTAGATCTTTATTTGCAGCGTATGCAGTGTCATGTTCCATACACGCTTTGTCGAGCAGATTAACCCCCTTATCACCTCGTGCCGAGCGTTTCTGAAGCTTTGTGCCAGGTCCACAGTAGCTATACCCAGGGATTTGTAATTCCACTGGCAGTTTGTCTAAAATGCCACCTCCTCCTCTAATGCGTCTCCTAGCATGCATGTGATGCTACTGCGGTGGTTGTGAACTATGGGCCCCCATTATATAGCAAATTGTCGGCATCAATCCAGCTGTTTTGTGTAGCAGGTAAACCAAGCTATTTGAATAGTGATTTGTTTCCCCTCCGTTTTATGACTTTCTCCACGAGAAAAATATCTATTTCTGAGCTTTTCTGCAACTCATCGGTGTAGAAGCAGCTTGCTATTTCTTCACCTTCACTATCCTTCAATATGTAAGTTCTAGGATTCGTTCGTTGCACCTTTGAAACTGTAAATATCTCAGATGACCAGTTCGGTAGGTATGATTTCTCAAATGCCGTCTTGTGTTTTGAGATACGCACCAAATAACCTACATTAAATTTCTGTTTGCGTGGATCCAACATCTTAATGCGATAGTACACCGTATCCACGAGTCCATTATCAAGAACATCGATTGCTCTCATTTTTATTGTGCTATGTTTGGTTCGATTATACTGAGCAATTATTTCTGGGAGGATATCTGTCCATTTGTATGAGCCGCGAATGTTAAAACGCATCCACATTCGACCTTTCATTGTTCTGTTCAGACGCTCCACGATACTTGCCTTCAGGTGAGTGTATGTTGAGTAGTGATGTATTACGTACCGCTTCATCACGGTCTTGAAATACCTATTGTAGAACTCCCCACCATGGTCGGTTTAGAGGTTGTCTGGGCATCGATTCGTCCCTGTCTGTAGTAAACGCTCAAAAACATCAGCGACATTTCCACCCTTTTTTGTTTGGACAGGTAATGCCAGGAAAATTTGGAGTATGTATCAATAAGCAATAAAATATATTTGAATCCATTATTCACATGTGAATATTCCCTCATATCTACAAGATCAGCTTGCCACAAGTCATCCTACGCTTTAATCATAACATGCCTACGATGGTATGTTTTGCGTGCTGATTTGTGCAGTTCTCGAGCTACTGTGTCCATACTTACTCGATGATACCTCTCTCTATAAGTTCCGAGATTTCTGAAAAAACCTCATTCGAATGAGGTGTACTACCTGCAGCAGCTGATGCCATGAGCAGACATAGTCGATTTAGTAGCTCGATGGGGTCGTCATGATGTATATACTGCGGAATTCGATTGTTCACTGCTTTATGCTCAATGTCAATACCATCACCACTGCTGCTGCTACTGTTGTTGTTGTTTTCGCCTTCAAGTGTTGGTTTTATAATGGTTTTATATTTCTTGTTGCTCAGGCTTTTCGTGTTCTTGTGTACACCAGTCATGTGCAGTATTTCACGGTACGTTTACCTATCATTAACTGAATAATTTATAGGTATTTTCGTAGGTCTTAGGAAAATAAGATTCAATAAACTGGGCGTTCTCTCAAACCGTCTTTCACCAATCTGTATTGTGTCATTAGTTACAGTTATAGGATGCGTACTCAACATGTACGGTCTTCCCCTGCTAACGCCGAATGTTCTATCTATCTGACCGGGGGTCATTTTCTTCTTCCCCTTGCTATGTACCTGCTCCCCCTTCTCAACAAGGAACTCTACATCTACTTTCCCTCAATAGCCCCGACCTTTTCAGTTAAGTCGGCTACTTTGTTACTGACTTCATTAACTAACTCATTTAACGCATTCACCATTCTCAAAAGAGTCTCGTAATATGTCTTTAGTTCCATGCGCATACCTTCAACTTTATGCACAATAGCTTGAATTTTCTCATCGATGTACAGGCTGCAGGCTTTAAAATGAAATGGTGTGATGGTGGCACTCAACTACGTACCCTCAGACTCAGAGTTGAAATATTAAACGTTTTGGCTGGTGTCGTTGTCTAGGGGCTGGGATACGTAGTTCCCACATTACAAGCCAAATGGTTCAAATGGCTCTGAGCACTATGGGACTTAACATCTATGGTCATCAGTCCCCTAGAACTTAGAACTACTTAAACCTAACTGACCTAAGGACAGCACACAACACCCAGTCATCACGAGGCAGAGAAAATCCCTGACCCCGCCGGGAATCGAACCCGGGAACCCGGGCGTGGGAAGCGAGAACGCTACCGCACGACTACGAGCTGCGGACAATTAGCTATGAACGACAATATAGTTCGAGAGATATTCACTTCTAAACGCGTACTACGTCTTCACTGTAGAAACCTCGGAAATCTCACGCGTTCACAACTCCGCACTCCGAAGTATTTCTATCTTTCGGAACCACGCACGAAACTGCTCCACACTCCTAGTCTCTCTCGCGACCGTGCGTCCCTCGCGACGTCCAGTCCCGGACCCGACATGTGTGACTCTCCCTAACGCCACACTGTTCATAACTGCCCGTCCAGGACCTCCCGAGTCCTGTGCCATACTATCCCTCGCGCCGCACTGTTCCGAACTCCCTCGTGTCCTCTCCAGAAAACGATCCTCCTCCCCCACTTCCATACAGTCTTTCCTCGTGTCCTTTTTGGAATGATCGCTGTGATTGGCTAGAGAACTCCCGCCCTGTCTCCAAGCCAACGGACACTCACAAACATATTGAAACACTTTCTAAATACTGGATTTACATTTAAATAACTTGAAATTAAATAAATAGTCCTACAATTGGACCATAAACACACATTATTAAATATATAAACCAATTAAATAAACATATATCAAAGGAATAGGACCGAAGGTAGGCCAGTAGCCTAATGTCTCTGTGCTTTCTAAGACACAGTAAATATTTAACAAATTTCTTCATGAATAGTATATACCGGATATAGACAAAGACATAGACGAATACATACGTTTATAAGGATGCTACTACCGTTTTTTCGTATCACTGCGGAGTACTTATGGCCTGTCGCGATCGATAGTAATCGGCCACTTTGACCTCAATAACTCATGTGCAATTCAAGTTACATGCCTGTAATTTATACCAATTTGCGTTTACACTAATAAGCCGGACACTGTGGCCGAGCGGTTCTAGGCGCTTCAGTCCGGAGCCACACGACTGCTACGGTCACGGGATCGAATCCGGTCTTGGGCATGGATGTGTGTGATGTCCTTAAGGTTAGTTAAGTTTAAGTAGTTCTAAGTCTAGGGGACTGATGACATCAGATGCTAAGTCCCATAGTGCTTAGAGCAATTTGAACCATTTTGTTTACACAAATAGCTTCCTAAAGGCACGTCGATCGACGAAATCGGATGAACTGTTTAGATTTGGGAAATTCGTTTCTGGCTGTTACTTGTATAATTTACAGTCAGATACTAAATTTTAAACTAATAACGATATTGGAAATCTGATTACACCATCAGAATCATCGTGCAAATAACGGTAATGTACATGTTTCTTTTTGAGGTAACATGGTTCATCTGGCTACTATTAATTTCTATACGAACAGTGAAATGTCTGCCATTAATGTTTCACAAAGTCCGCCATGTTTGGGACTCCCGGCATATCTCCATCATCGACACAGCATCACCATGGAATTCCCAGCCACATGGTCCGTGGGCCACGTGGTCCGGCCATTGTGCGGCATCATGCGGTTGCTAACGAGCCGCAGCTTGCCGCGCGGCCCGAGCGGTGGCCACCAACTCTGTCCTCAGAATAGTTTCAGGGAGCCACCACTCGCCCTTTACCTCACAAGGCGAATGTTCTGCCTTTTTACATCCATCCTCTCGGCTTGAAATCTAGACATACCGGCGAATCTGTCCATGGTGTGGCGTGTACTGATGTACTAACGTTTCTTACCATGTTGTATGTGCAAAAACTATTGAAAGTTTCGCCTGTACCTACCATCACTCAGTTTTCTTGCTTTATCAATTATGAGAAATCCATACTGTGAATGATTCCAGCAATCTGCATGTATCTTTACAAAATCATTGAACGACTTGTCAGTTCCAACATGTGGCTGGTAAATGTGTTTTAAATTAAGGTTGCCTTGTTTGAAGGCTATAATGGGGTTTGGTTATCCCTAACCAACTGTTTGGGGATTCAGGAATATGTTTGGCTTAGATAAAATACATCAGCACCCATATGACGACCGAAACTGAAATATTTTCTAATTTGGTCTTGGTTTTCCACAGCTACATCGTCAGATATGAAGACGGTGTTTGGCTATGGTTTTTCAGGTGGAGGGATATCACCACTTTCACTGAATGTCGTGCGTGTAACACCATCTACACCTCGCAATATCTCCTGCAATAGCTGATACTGGGGTTGAAACAGTGTTTTTGAGACTACATCTAAATGTTCAAATCAGAATCCATCTACATGTGTTGGCAGAGTCATGAGGACATTAGTCCTCCCACAATTGGATGGACCTACAATAATTTCTCATATATAATCAGGAAGGAGAATTCCGTTCTTCTTCTTCGTCTTCAGGTCTTCTTTTGCATCTTTACAGGACCAGTCACCGACGACAAAGTCCTTGTGATGAGGGTGTTTCACCCACCCTGTTATGATACTAACTATGCCAATTACCAATACGTAGTTGACATATATAGAAAAATACACTTGAAAGGATAATAATTGTATGTATAACCACTATACTTCCATCACTTAACCGACTGAGCTATATTGACTGCACAGTGAAAACAGCTATATATTTTACTTATGAAGAGCAACTTGATCAATCATCATCTCAATAACTCATATAGCACTGAAAAAATTATAACTGCAATACTTTGATTATAATGAGAGAGGTATGAAATAAACACAAACACGGTTTGAGATTATATGTACATAAATTATTTACTTAAATATCATACATGGTTTGTAGTATTTCAGGAATAACATTACAAGCTGTATGTATCTACTTCTTCGCACCTGTACAGTATTTATCAAAAAAGCTTTTTGACATGCAATAAATTCAGCTCATATCTCCCTGAAGCCAGTAGATGCCTCGCAATACTCAGTTTTTTCACACGTACGTCTAATATGTTTCTCTTTAGGTTCAGCATTCATGTGCGAACAAAGGTGCTGCTTAAGATCGTCGACGTGTACACTATGCACACATAGGGAGTTTACAACATCATTGTATGCAGAGTCTATGCTAGGCAATCATCGGTTCAGTCTGTCCAATGCAAGATGTATGGCAGTGTCCAGATCGTATAACTTCATAACTGTGGCACGTCTTAGACAGACACAGTTGTCACTCGATTTCACACATAATCCACAGTCATCATACAATGTTGTAATAGAAAGTGTCACACCAGTAAGGCAAATGTCTGGCAGGGAACGAGTTGGAAAATACTCTGTAGTCATCTGCTGTTTGATGTAGCGCTCTGCACGACATATGTCGTCCCAGTCGAACTCGGAAATTGGCACTAACACACTTGGATACATTTTCAATCTCCATTCTCTTATGCAAGCCCCTGACATGCTGCGCTTTTATAGCAGTGTTCACACATTTCGATTCACTGCAAGTTAAATTGTATGTGGAGGCGAAAAGCATAGGTGCACTCGACGCCTTCTTATCCACATTATTTGCACTCTGTGATTGCACTATCTCAGGGACATTCTGTTGGGATGGATCATATGTTGGGGACCAGTGCTGACCTCCATCTTGACACCACCAGTGCCAGCATTCGATGTGTCGGCGGCAGATCACGTGTCCTCATCACATAGATCGATGAGTGGGATGGACAACAGCCCCTCCTTGTCCGGCTCCAGAAAATGGGCTATATATGCTCCTGGATCCCACGTGGCCACTACTGGTTCAGACGCGCTGGAGGCTGTTGCTGCAGGTCTCGACAAGATGGCAGCTGAGGTTGATACATGTCTGGAAATTGCAGCAGAGCTTGGCATGTTGGTGCTCAACCCTGTTGAACAAAAATGAGGAAGCATTAGACATGGACCAAGACGCGAAAATGATGATAATAATAATAATCATGAGGCTAACCAGAGAGAAAGATGTGATATGGGATGCTTACTTTTCCGTTTAATCCTGCTCTGCATGACTGTGCTGGAGTGCGACTGCTGTTGACACTTCATTGTTCTTCTGCTGCTGCTACTGACTGACCGAGCAAGACTGAGGTCCCAGAACTGCTGAGCCTAACCTATACCCCTCCAATGACATCACCAGATACTACCATCCTAATGACTGAAATCTAACACGTGACAGGATTAAGAGCTCCTATTGGGTTGCGCCATTTTCCCCCATGCTAGACAGCCATAGCTGATATTGTCACGGAATGAACAACAGTGCTCTCTGGTTATGGTACTGTGTGCTAGACAACTTGGGCCTCGTGGCGAACTCACTGTTTCCCGTTATCTTGGATAACGGTACTTGCATCATCAGCTGACGTCATGTCCATCATCTTGGACAACAGCGCCCTCTGCTGGTAGTTGTGTGTACTAGGACAGTTATAGTCCGGACCTCGTGGATGGCTGTACTGAACGAAATTGATTAAATAAAGACTGGTGCATGAAAAATAATAAAGACTTATTTCCAGCACTGGTCGAGTCCTTTTCCTGCGAATCCCTAGGAGGAGGTGGCGGTCGGGTGACTGAGGATCGTGGGGGTAGCCCAAGTAACCTATCTACCCGTAATTTTCTTTGGTTAGTAGAGATAACTGTGACATGATGCATTATCCCACTGCAATTTGAACTTCCCGCCATTTTTCTGAGGGAGGGGAGGAAAGGGGGCGTTAGGTTAGTGGAGGTAGCCCAATTGACCTATCTTCCCGCGAAAATTCTAACTTCCCGCCAGAATCCGCCATCGTGGATGACGTCACGGCCGCCATCTTAGATGACATCATCGCCCTTATCTTGGATAACGGTTCTTTGGACCAGAAACCCCTTGCCCCAATACTACCATAGTTTACAAAAGTGGAAGAAAACACCAAGATGCCGACTGTCTCTCAAAAAACCCTGTGCAAGACTATCAGGATCTCTGTGCTGAGCAGAAGAAGGACGCCAAGGTATCTCAAATTATGCTTGCCTTAAATTGGTCAGAGGATGTGAAAGGACAATTTAAAGTAATTAATGGATTACTTTGCAAGAAAAACTTTGATCCATTACGAAAGAGGTGGCTACCAGTGATTCCTAAACACATGCGTTAGATGTTCTACAGAAATTTCATGACGCACCTGAGGCCGGACATTTAGGATTTATGAAGACATACGATAGAATCCGCAAGAGATTTTTCTGGCCAGGTTTATTAGGAGTGACCGTCACTATGTGCCGCACTGTCGAGGGTGCCAGAGGACAGAGGTAGTTCCTCAGAAACCACCTGGCCGACTCATACCAATTCCACCAGCTGAAATGACTTTCCAGCGTTTTGGGATTGACCTCCTCCGAGGATTTCCAACGTCTGCTAGTGGCTAGTGTTGTTTCCACTGATTATCTGACACGCTATGCCATTACAAAAGCCGTGAAAACAGCCGAAGCATCCGAGGTAGCCAAATTCATCGTGATATACGTTGCATTAGAACACTGTGCCTCAAGGTCGTTAATTACGGATCGAGGGAAAGTTTTCAATCGGCCAATTTACTCATCACATGACGACTGCCTACCATCCGCAAACTAACGGGCTTACTGAACGTCTTAATAAGACCTTGGCCAAGATGCCAACAATGTTCGCCAGTGTTGAGCAGCGCAACTGAGATGAGCTGCAACCTTTCGTGACGTTTGCCTACAACACCGCCAAACAAGACACCACAGGATTTGCGCCATTTTTCCTGGTGCATGGGCGTGAGGCGACGACGACAATGGACACTGTGTTTCCATTACATCCTAATGACGTGGACGACATCGGCCAGGTGTTAACCAGAGCTGAGGAAGCTTGGCAATTAGCACGACTCCGCACGCTGCAGGCTGAAGAAAACCATCGCCGAAGGTACGACGCGAGCCACCGCCCTGTTGTCTACCAGCCTGATGACTTCGTGTGGGTCTTCACTCCTGTTCGGAAGGTTGGTCTCTCTGAGAAGCTTCTTAGGCGCTACGTTGGACCTTATAAGGTTGTGAGACAGTTGTCTGATGTTACTTATGAAGTTGAAGGTTTCGACCCCGACACAAGACGACGAAAGATTAGAGATATGTCCCACGTCATTCGAATGAAGCCCGATAAGGATCCTGCAACCAAGGGTAAATTCGAAGCTTCAGCGACAGGCAAAAAGCGGAAAGGTGATGAAAAGCGTAACGGGAAAAGAAGGTCTAAGAACATCACCGCCAGGGCGAGAGTCATGAGTCGGAGTATGCGGGACCTATGATTCGTTCCCGGACTAGGACGTCGTAACACCGAGACGCTGTTCACTTAAGGAGGGAGCAACGTCGCGGCAGAAGCTGAGAAGCACCCTGGTGTAATGGTTATGATACTAAACTTTTGGATGGAGGGTCGTGAGTTCAAATCTCACCTCGACTGTAAATTTTAGTTTTTATATTCGGTTCGAGTACATTCTAGAGGTATCCGCAAGTGTTAAGAATCATTGTACTGGAATGTTCTGGCCGGAGGCAGTTCGCTCCACGTTCTTGTATGTCCAAGTGCTGAATAAACCTTTGTTAAGGGAACTTAGTGGCCTGCCGGAGTGGCCGAGCGGTTCTAGGCGCAGCAGTCTGGAGCCGAGCGACCGCTACGGTCGCAGGTTCGAATCCTGCCTTGGGCATGGGCCTGTGTGATGTCCTTAGGTTAGTTAGGTTAAAGTAGTTCTAAGTTCTAGGGGACTAATGACCTCAGACGTTAAGTCCCGTAGTGCTCATAGCCATTTGAACCATTTTGTTTTTTAAGTTAGTGTTCGTCATTCCTCTAATTACATCTTCTTCTACTTCACTTACCTCACAGAAAGTCTTCATTACACGAACTACAGCAAGGTGGAAAGCACCAATACTGTCAGCTAAATAAGAGATTTTAACTACTGCTGCCATTGAGGATTGGGACAGTATGTCTCAAGAGACCTTCAATGAGCTGGTACTGAGCAAGCACCTTCGAATTAAAGAGTGCCTGAGAGTTCGTTAAGGACCTACACGTTATTTAACTGTGCAATGAACACGCCATTTTATGTATTTAATGTTGTGGGATATTGTAACTTTTTTTCAAATAATGTTGCTCTTTTATTTCATAATCGGTTTAAACAGAACATATAGTGTGTGTACCTATTAAACCGGGGACCTAGAAACGACGGAGAGGCTTCGTCCCGCCGTAACCCTCAGTGTTTCACAACGCCAAAACAAACCACAGCAGTCCACCCACCCCACCGCCGCCTCACACCGACACACCGAACCCTGAGTTATTGTGCGGTTCGGCCCCTCAGTGGACGACCCCCCCCCCCCCCCCCCTTCACAGGAACATCTCATACCAGACGAGTGTAGCCCCATTTGTTTGCGTGGTAATGTAATTACGGTGTACGCATACATGGAAACGATGTTTCTACAGCATTCACTTATGTACAGTGTAACTGAGGCAAAATAGTGGGAACCAGCCCGCTTTCGCCAAGGTGGATGGAAAATCGCCTTAAAAACTACCCACAGGCTGGCCGGCACACAGGATCACGAAACTAATCCTCCAGGCGGATTCGTGCGAGGGACCTGCACGCTTTCCTGCCCGGGAAGCAGCGCGTTAGACTGCGCATGTATTTATAGTTTGCGTAATATTATGTATTATCAAAAAATGCAGTATAAGACATCTACCTGATTTTAAGATACAAGAGCGAATTATAAGCTTATCTTTTTTCGATGAGTGTAGATTGTCGACTATCAGTCGTGAGCTAAAACGACAGCACAATAAAATTGTCCTCGGCATAACTTAGTGCCGATTTGCTCTGTAGAATGAG
Source organism: Schistocerca nitens (assembly GCF_023898315.1). Taxonomy (NCBI): domain Eukaryota; kingdom Metazoa; phylum Arthropoda; class Insecta; order Orthoptera; family Acrididae; genus Schistocerca; species Schistocerca nitens. The sequence goes on along the minus strand of NC_064616.1, from coordinate 989,409,417 downwards.
ATAGTGCATTCAGCAGGCTTTCGGTGGAGATAGTCGCGACCTAGTGCTGAAGCGGTGTGGGCGTGCGGTGAAGCGCTGCATCTTGCAGCTCACTGGTTACATAAACATGTATTACGGCACGTGTATATTGTTTTCCATGTGCAGCCATCGAACTTGTAAGTAGTGATACTTCTTGTTGATCGTCTCCATCATCTTTGTGTATTGTTCTTGAAGTGGAGGTTGCGTTTCGTAGCTGTAAATAATATCCATGGATTCCATCAGAAAAAATACTTGAGGTTCGCTTTTGACAAAAATACAAGACATGTGGAACCCACTGCTTTGGAAGTTCATGACAAGTTCCATGGAAATTTCGGTATAACGCAGAGTTCATTCAAATGAATAATGAGAAATACTGTGTTTTTACTAAACTGCATAGTTGTGGTATGCAAACTCGAATTCCGTCGTCGTGATGATTCTGTCAGCACCGTTGAATAAGTAACGCTGACATAGAACTGAAAACTGCCAGGGTGCTAACCCTTCCCCAGAGCCAACAAGGACTTAATACAGGCACTTTCCACTGATGTACAGGTAAAAATCATCTAATTCGAAAAGTGGTCGACTAGATACAAGATCCAGTGCTACAACGGGATTAGATCTGTACCAATGTTTGTTGTTTGCGACATCCCGTCCCAAATTCTTGTAGGCGGTTGAAAAGCATGCAAAACATACTTTGGCAAACTCCCAAATGTCACGTGTGTAATGAACCAGGACAACTTCGAGAAAACTGCCTATAATGCTTATCTATTCTATAAAATAACGTGCAATAGCAGAAAAGACTGCAGACAAAAGAATTGATTCTTTCAAGTACTGCAACGGGCAACACCGAGAATACTCAAGTGGACTATGCTGGCCACTCTCCTAGTTTAGTAGAAGAGGAGTACGAGACTAGCAACAAGTGAAGTACTCAAGAACGCAGACATCTATCAAAGGTATGGAACCGATAAGGGCCATTCTGACGATGATGGGGTCCCATACTCCAAGGACCGTAGGGGACGATGCGGGAGACCGCACCGCCGTACTAGGCAAGGTCCTACTGGAGGTGGTTTGCCATTGCTTGGGGATGAATGATGATGATGTAGACGACACAACAACGCCCAGTCATCTCGAGGCAGGAAAAATCCCTCACCGCGCCGGGAATCGAGCCCTGGACCCCGTGAGCAGGAAGCGAGAACGCTACCGCAAGACCACGAGCTGCAACTATTGTTCAGGAAAACAGCTATAGGGTCTGTGAGATCTCAAATCAAGAGAAGAAAACGAAACGGACATAGAAAGTGAAAGTCTTCCTTGTTCTTATCGAAATCAGAACAATAAACGGCCATTAGAAAAGGGCAGTTCGGACTCCGAAGAAGATCATGAAGAAAAATTAGCAAACAGAAACCCGATAACATTCCAGCAATACATGGTGGACCCGAAACTGAGATGGAAAGTCAAGCGGACGCAGATATTCTTCAGTGCCGACAACCATACGTGGCGAGACCCTTGAACTGTCCACATCAGGAAAGTAAATCCAACCACTGCAGGAAACAACACGCAGACAACAACACACAACAGCGAGGGCAACCACAGCAACTGAAACTGGAGAGTGTAAATAAGTAAGTAAAGTATAAGATTGTGCGGAAACTGCTTTCAGTGTCTCCACACAATCTGCAAAGCACACAGTTAGGCGACAGAAAGAAGTATTAGCAACCAAAAGACTATAAAATCTAAATGCGGCACCTCGGAAAAATAAGAAAGATGCGAGAAGAGAATACCAAGACGATGAGAAAAGAGAAATGGAAAGTGAAACTCCTGGAAACGAATCCGGACAAGGCAACTAAGCAGGGGAATATGAATGGATGTGGAAACTGACAAATCGCTCGCAATGGAAAATAATAGAAGGGTGCTTACTCTACTCACGCTAAATATCTGCTGAATAACAACTGGAAAAAGATGAGGATTCTGGGGCATTTCTTAAAAACCAATGACGTGGACATTTCCTTGCTTCAGGAAGTAGCTTGTGAAGAGATGAGCGTACAACAGCAGTACAATGTGTACAACAATGTCGGCTCTAGTGGTAGGGGTTCCTGCATTTTAACCAGAATGGCACTGGAATTAGAGAGCTTAGAAAAGCAACCGGATGGACGTGTTATCAAAGCCTTTATGCCCCATCAGTGACACATAACATAAGTAGTAAAGTTTTTTACTGCAACTACCCCATACTTGATGAGACACGCAAAGGGTAACATAATAATGGGAGAAGATTTCAATTGTGTTTAAAGACCGGCAGACAAAACAGGCTCAACCACTAATTGCGGCACCTTAAATACCATTATTAGAGAACCAAAACTGAGGGACCACATAGATCTACAAACCGTCGTGCGATCTCACTATATGTATGTATCTCCACTGTCAGGCTTGAGACTAGACAGATTTTATGCCACAACAGAAATAGCTCTACAGGACTATGAAGTAATCCCGGTCAGCTTCTTGGACTACCATGCAGGTGTCGTTAAAATGAAAGGCTTTCCGCGGTCCACCGTAATGGGAAGGGGGTACTGGAAGTTAAATTGCAAGCTACTCAACGTTGAGAGTGGGCAGAAACAAAAGTCTGTGAATGTTATCGAACATGGATTCATCGGAAGTGGTTCTCCAGTAGAGTTCTTGAATGATGGGATAAACTGGTGAATCCTGGAATTTGTTAAGAAAAGTAGCGCATAGGAAGAGTGAGACTATAAGGAAAAACATCGAATTATATTACGTGATCGTTCGAGAGCTCCAAGGAAAAGTGGACAACGGAAGAGACTGATCTCGCGAACAGAAGAAATTTAAAAAATATCCTAGAACTACAGGAAAAACAAGTGAAGGCAAAATAATCACTTGTAGAAATAAGAGATGCATATCAGACGAAAAATATAGCATCTCACACCTCAGTAGAGAACCGAAGAGATTTGTGGGAAACGTAACGACTTCCTACAGGAACAACACCATTAATATGGATAATATTAAAGACTATTTTCGGAGACTCTTCGGAGGACAATCATTAGATCCTGCTAAGACCGCAAGTTTGCTACAACACTGCACGACTTCCCTCAACAACGAAAATGTCACTACGTTGATAGAGCCCATATCCCAAGAAGAAATTGCAGACATTATACAGCAAGCACCACGTAATAAGGGTCCGACATTGACGGCATATCGTACAAATATTAGAAAGCATTGTGGTCATTATCAAAGCGGAATTCGTGGAGGTTATTAAACAGAAACAAAGAACGGGTCAAATATATTCACAAAATGAACCAGAGATTACAGTCCTTATGCCCAAAACTTCGAAACCAAGAATAATAATGACTTTGAGCTGTCTCAAAAACAATGATGCTTTTAATAGCCGCAAGGCTAAAAGAGGCTCTTCTAGAGATAACCGACCCTGGCCGAAAGTGTAGTGTTCCCAACAGGAAGATCATTGGTGGACTTAGCTCTCTGAGAGGCACGACCTTCTTCTCATGGATATACCAAACCGGAACAGTGGGACTGTTGAACATCGACATAGAAAAATACCTTTGACAAAGTCAATCATCAATATCTAAGAATGTGTTGAAAAGCTATAACTTCCCACAGGCCACAATAGATCTACTGTTAACAGACCGGAATTGAATGGTCTCCGAAATACAAATGAACGGTTACTTCAGGGCAGAATTCTCAATTCAGCGCTCAGTCCTACTGGGATGCCCGTTACCCATAATATTATTTATAATTTCTTTGGCGCCAGTGATCCACTCAGTCACCAACTACTTCTCTGGAATAAATGTCGGTGCACAAAGATTCGCCCTTAACTCTTATGCCGACGATATAACAATTGTACTCACGCAACATCATGACATTAGGAAGGTATTAGAAATAATTGGTTCTTATAAGTAAGCAGCGGGAGCAACAATAAACAACAACAAAATCCGGCTCCTGTGGTTGAACAAAACTTCAGAACTCACGCCAAATCCCTTCACAGCATCCGACGAAATGGAAGTGTTCGACGTTAAACAGAAGAAAAATATGAACGAAGTGGTTGAGGGTACTTCCAAATAAATGGCGAGGAAAGCAAGAGGTGCCTTAGGAACTTAAATATTACTCAAAAGATACAATATGTCAATATGCCGTTCCTTTCAAAAATAATGTCCATAGAGTGACAATATATTGCTCAAATAAAAGAGTATATAATGTGGTTCATCTGGAAAGGGATGCCACCCCGTGCAGCCAGACGCCAGTTAACAAAACCGTCAACTGAAGGTGGCTTCATAGATTATGAGACAAAATGCACCGCCGTCATAGTTAAAAATCTTACAAAATCCTTTAAACAACCAGTCGGATTTATTGAAGGCCTATGGGCATTTACCACAAGAAGTAGAACTCAAGAACGGACTCCCACGTATATTACTTGCACTCTTAAAATCACAACTGGAATTGTAGAAAAACTGCCAAATGAAAAGAAATTTCTGACACTGCACTCCTTATCTCGTTTGTCAGACATCAGCAAAAACACCCTGTGAGTGCGTTAATCAGTTACTGGGGTTAGGGGTGGACCCTTATTCTAATACAGAGCACATGAGTGTTTAACTGTATACAATTCGTTTGATTGCAGAATTATTGTCAAAGAAGTGCACGAATTTACATAGACTGTCACATTACACTTACAGGGCAGTTGTCCGTGTGACGCATTACATCCTGTTTAGTACAAATAACCCTGAACACAACAATATTACATTTAAACAGAAGGTACTCCACAAGATTATTCTTACAACTACACCATGAAGTTGGCCAAGATTATGACAAATCATCCGACTCTGGTTCCCAGTTTCGTACTATTTAGGATGACAATCAAGTCTGCAGAGGATGGTTAGTTTCTTGTGACAAGATGAGCAAAAGATTACTCAAGATAGTTCGAGTTCACAGTGGACGCAGGCTGGTGAACCAACAAGTTTATGCCTCCTCTAGCGGCATTTTCCTTAGCTGCAATGAGCTGTCAGCTGCATGGCTGCTGTCGCCCTCCGAAAATCCTATAAAAAGCTAATCAAAATCCTTACTAATTTTTTCAGCAGAAGCTGTCCTATGTTTCTCGTTAGGTGAGAAAACATGCACTCATCCCTAGACTGCAAAATATGGCGTTACACACATGCTTAGATGGTGCAGTGTGTATACTTCAGTTCCCACTCAGTTCTCACAAGAGCCGGCCGGTGTGGCCTTGCGGTTCTAGGCGCCTCAGTCTGGAACCGCGTGACCGCAACAGTCGCAGGTTCGAATCCTGCCTCGGGCATGGATGTGTGTGATGTCCTTAGGTTAGTTAGGTTTAAGTAGTTATAAGTTCTAGGGGACTTATGACCTAAGATGTTGAGTCCCGTAGTGCTCAGAGCCATTTGAACCATTTGAGCCATACCATGAGCATTTTATGTGATCAACTGTGTCGCTGGTCTGTTTGTATCCATCTGGAAATTCCCCAACGCAGTTTCGTAAATAATTTCTCCATCGCAAGCAGCGCTGGCCTGCTACGTGCTCCCCTTGATGTATCGCCCAGTGCGTTCGTTGTCCCTCTCGCCACGGGCCACCAACCCCTTTTTAGAAGCAATCCATTGTACTCGGGCCATGATGGAGCAACTCGTATCTGCCCCCAAACTAAAACATTTCCAGCCAGCCTAGGTGGCCGAGCGGTTCTAGGCGCTACAGTCTGGTACCGCGCGACCGCTACGGTCGCAGGTTCGAATTCTGCTTCGGGCATGGATGTGTGTGATGTCCTTAGGTTAGTTAGGTTTAAGTAGTTCTAAGTTCTAGGTGACTGATGACCACAGTAGTTATGTGCTCAGAGCCATTTTTTTAAAAAACATTTCCTCCAGCAGCTTTTTCCACCTTTTCCTCATTGACATGTGGGATTTAGGTTTGGTGTGTTAATACTGTCGAATTAAGTGTCATCCCTATGCATTACATACTGCACATTTTGATAGGCATATCTGCTCATTATCGCTGAAGTATGTCAGCCACCATATTGATCTACTTGTTACGACTTATACAATCTCTCATGTAATGTGCGGAATTGATATTCATTCAAGCTGCCACCTTACAACTTCACTACAAAAATATTATGGGCGACCTGCAGAACGAAACATTCCAGACATCAGTCAGTGAAGTAAAACACAAAGATATTAACTGAAAGCTAGTGTGCTCTAATTTTTAAGACGCAACTATAAGCTCAAAACTGCGCTCGATTGCTTACATGTTCTTAAGCCATCATTTTCCGACATTGCAGTGACACCACCTGTGATTCGTGAGAAACCCTTACTGTGAACATTGTCGCTTGACTGACACAGCGCTGCATCGAAGAGTAGAATGTTTACAAATGCTAGACTTGTGGAAATGGATTAAATTTAAATGTACAATGTTATTAATGACAATAATGGCTGAAATTAGCACCTTGAAGCTAATGTTCATGGATTTCAAAACGTTCCTGGCTTCAAAGATGAGAACAATCACGTGGCTTCATATTCCCATATAAATTACGTCATCAAAGACAAAGGTTAATCTCTAAGCGAATTCAATCTGTACTTGCACAAAGAAAGGGACAAAACTGACAGAAATAACTGGAATAAGGAAAACTTTGGCGAATTCATGTACTTGCCTTGATAAAAGGATGTTTAAAAAGGGAAACACCAAACAGTTACTTTTTAAAGGAAATCTCGAGTTTATGTAGATACAAAGCTTAATTCTCTTATTTCAAATGCAGTCAGAATAAAAATTTTATCCTTCTAAAATGCCAGGAATTACATAACAGCATACCTCCAAGAAGGAGAAAGTTTTGGTTTCGAAAGGAAATAGTAGTCACCAAAGTCATACTAAGAGAGAAATGACTATAAAGCTGTTTACCTTTGCAAATTTGAAAAATTACCAAATTTTCCTTTTAATGAATCACCACTGTAAATTTGTTATAAATTATAAATAAATTTATGCTGTAAAAAAGGTGGAGCAACGGATAACGCATTCGACTGCAGATAGGGAGGTCAGATGTTCGAATCGTGGAAGGGTCATATATTTGCAAGAGTTTTACACGAGATACGAAAATAGCATTAGTAAGAAGTTATTGTAGCAGTTGATTGTAGAATGTATTATTTATAGCTTCACATTAGCCTTAGTCTGAGAAATCGACAGTAGAGGACAAACACATTTACTTTTCGAACAAACAATTCACTTTTTTGGAAAGCTTTGCTGGTAGTGAAGTTATCACCATACTCCCACAGTAGAACGAGCTGTAGGACTATAAGGATTTAAGGAGAGACATAAGGCGTGTACAACATGCAGGTGACACAAACGTAAAGGCTGCGATGTTTGTGAGTATAAAATAACGACATCACCTGAAGCAGACTTATTTCATCTTTATGGAAGATGATGATACTATAAAAATTTAAACACTAACGAGCCCAGCTGAACGGTACGAAGATAAAAACATTGTTTCTAATAAAGTAAAAAGTGTGTGATCACATTAACTGAAAAATATCTTTCAGAACGTGATGTCTGTGAACAGTGACTGCAAGTGTAAGCGCATGTAAACAGTAAGTGAAAAACTATTATATTCTGTTTCTGACTGGTGAGGTGAAGTTTTGTAATTGTGATTTGGTTTTCATATGAGAGGACTGTCATGTCGGTTTACAAATAAGTTAAAATGTTCTTCCGGGTTAGATTCTAACTAGTAGTATAAGGACATCATCTTATAAAATTCGACGGTCTACCGCTCTATCAACTGAGTTACCGAATAATTGAAGTTTAGTTAGGTAAAACGACAATTTTCACTAGGAGTTTAATTTCGTTAAATGAAACTATCAGCCGGCCGAAGTGGCCGTGCGGTTAAAGGCGCTGCAGTCTGGAACCGCAAGCCCGCTACGGTCGCAGGTTCGAATCCTGCCTCGGGCATGGATGTTTGTGATGTCCTTAGGTTAGTTAGGTTTAACTAGTTCTAAGTTCTAGGGGACTAATGACCTCAGCAGTTGAGTCCCATAGTGCTCAGAGCCATTTTTTTTGAAACTATCCTTCGTTTCAGTAGTGGGAAAGCATGTCTCTGAAGTAAGTTAATGTTAACTTCACAGTGCAACACAATTTTAATTAAGTTAGTAAAAGTGTGCGTCGATATAGTGGCAATTTGACATTACAGAGCAACCACATTTTACGCACCTTCTCATACTCTGGAACACACAAAAACAACTTTTTAGAAGTTTTTATAGATTTATTTATACAATATGGAATGGAACGTTTTAGTGGGCTTTCAAATTATTTGTATTTCATTTCCTTTTTTATAAAGGCATACTGAAATTCAAGTGGGAAAAAGCTTGTTATGAGCATAAAATGACATAATCAGCCGTTTCAGACAATTTGCAGAAGACACTCAAATATCCTATTGTTGCAAGCGGAGTTCTTTGATATTATTAATGCATCAAAGCATTGCTCCAAATACGGGCGGAAATTACATGTAAAAGTTTAACAACGGCGTCACATATTCCGTTTACCTGTACACCTTCGGTACCAGTATTTGTTGGCTGGCTGTCTTATTGCGGCGTACACGAATATTGCGTAATTGAGAAGGCAGTATAAGAGGGCTGCGCTATGGGACTGTGAGGAGGCACAGCCTGAGGCTCTCTCGACGGCTGGTGCATTACCTAAGCGTAGGCGAGCGGTCCCGTGGATGGTCTGAAGTTCCGCTGTGCTGGCTTCGATGCAGTCTGGCAGAAAGGAGAAAGCTGCGATGCTTATCACAGGAAACGACGACAGCCGCTGACTAGGAACCATCACATTAAAATCGTCTGCTCTTCGAACTAAATGACGGACTACTGACCGACGTATTTATCGATCTAAGACGTTCTTGCTGGGAGGAATCGTTTGTTAGCAACATAAATGCTGTTAAAAATTATCGTACTGTCGAGTTTTTCGAGTTCAAAATTTGCATCGTACAAAGAGTTAAATTTTTGCTGTAATGTAAAACACACATGCGTCGTGAGCATGCATCATTGATTTCAGGATTTCAATGCCCGATTTGAAGTGTATTGAAATGAAGTTTCAAGGTGAACGGGATGTGGTCGATTTAATCAGGCGATACTGAGCGAATTAAAATAGAAACTGAGTCATAAATAAGTTTCGAGATCTGGGCAGCAAAATAAATGATGATGGCTGTAGCAGAAAAAATATAAAATGTACGTTGACTACAGCAAGAAAAATATTTCTGAAAAAGAGAGATTTGTTAACATGGAATATAGATTTAGGAAGCCTTTTCTGGTGGTTTTTGTCTAGAGTGTAGCCTTGTATAGAAGTGAAAAGTGGGCGATAAGAAGTTGAGGCGAGAAGAGAACAGCTGCTTTTGAAATGTAGTGCTATAGAAGAATGTTGAAGATCAGATAGGTAGATCACGTAACTAAGGAGGGGGTACTGATTCTAAATCGAAAAAGAAAAGAAATTTCTGGCGTAACTTGACTAAAATAAGGGATTGGTTGATAGGACACGGCCGGCCGCGGTGGCCGTGCCGTTCTAGGCGCTGCAGTCCGGAACCGCGGGACTGCTACGGCGCAGGTTCGAATCCTGCCTCGGGCATGGATGTGTGTGATGTCCTTAGATTAGTTAGGTTTAATTAGTTCTAAGTTCTAGGGGACTGATGACCTAAGATGTTAAGTCCCATAGTGCTCAGAGCCATTTGAACCATTTGATAGGACACGGATAAATGAATCAAGGTATTCTGGATATGGTAATGGAAGGATGTGTGTTCGGGAAGGAGGGGAAGGTAAATATTTTACAGGGAGACCAAGGCTCGAATACAGTAAGTTAGTCCTAATGGATGTAGGTGGCGGACGTTATGCAGAGATAAGGAGTGTTGCAGGTAATATACCTGCATCGACAGCTGTATTAAACTTGTCTTCCGAGTAAAGAACACAACAACAATAACGATAACAATAAATGTACTAAGACGATGCTAATGTGTGAAATATCTTACCTTGTGCTTCTAACACCATGTGGGAAATCATGAAACTCAAAAATCAAAATGATTGCCATTTGGGGTGGGAAATCGGTTTCGTAGACGTATTTCTGAATCAGAAAGCGTGGCGCTAAAATAATAATTCAAGCTCATCTGGCCACTGATAAAAGAAAACGTAGATTGATTCACAATCAGAGTGTCTCTCCAAAGTGCCTAATATTCAGAAAAATGAGCAGAAGTTTCACACGATCTAATGTCTTGGGCAGTAACCTAATGAGAAATACATGTAAATATCGTGTCCGTCACGAAATACCGCTTATCAGCAATTTAAAGCAAAAATGCAGTGTGGAATAAAAAGTCAAGCACCCAGAAATGCGTGAGGAAAAGAAATGAAACTTCACGATTTGAGATGACCTGTGACATTATTTCAGTGATTAAAAAATCTTGTCAAATTTACTAAGGACTTGGCGGTATGAACGCACATACTGATATGCCGTTGCAGCACTTTTAGCTGGGATGCGTACACTGATTCGGTTGGAAAGGGTGTGACAATGCTGTTGAATACTCACCTGAGACAAACTGGCCTACAGCTGTTGTAACTGTACCTGATATAATGGATATTGGTTGTGGAACGGAGTTGAGGTCTGAGCTGGTACTGTTCATGAACACTCGGGGAAACATCTAGGAACACACTGGCCACGAGAGTACCTGAACATCACTCAGACGATTAATAGAGATACGTCCCATGTGTCCTGTTGAAAAATGGCACAACGATAATGCCGCATGAGAAATAACACATGAGGACACAACCGGCCGCTGTGCCTCAGCGGTTCTAGGCGTTTCAGTTCCGAACCGCGCTGCTGCTACGGTCGCAGGTTCGAATCCTGCCTCGGGCATGGATCTGTGTGATGTCCTTAGTTTAGTTAGGTTTAAGTAGTCTAAGTCTAGGGGACTGATGACCTCAGATGTTAAGTCCCATAGTGCTTAGAGCCATTTGAACCATTTGAACATGAGGACGCAGGATTTCTGTGACATACCGCCACAGTTCTCTCTGTCACTACAAACCTTGACCTGAAGTAATACCCGATGGATCTCCACACGATGTTTCCAGGAGGAACACCGCTGTACCTCTCCAGAACAATGGAAGAATTGGATCTCTCTCCAGATCGCCACAACACTTGCCGACAATAGTCATCCAGGCTAGGGCACAAGTGCGATTCGTAGCGGAACACTATGCGACGCTAAGTCTGTCCCCTTAGCCTGCGCCGGACGGGGTGGCCGAGCGGTTCTAGGCGCTACAGTCTGGAACCGCGCGACCGCTACGGTCGCAGGTTCGAATCCTGTGTCGGGCACGGATGTGTCTGATGTCCTTAGGTTAGTTGGGTTTAATTAGTTCTAAGTTCTAGGGGACTGATGACCTCAGAAGTTAAGTCCCATAGTGCTCAGAGCCATTTAAACCATTTTGAACCTTAGCCTGCCAGCAGCAGGACCGGGTTCCATTCCCGGCTGGGGTGGGGGGGAAGGCAAATTTTTTGCTCTTGGTGCTAGGTATTGTGTTGTCTTCGTCATCATTTCATCGTCATCGACACGTAAGTTGTCCGGTATGGCGTCAACTGAGAAGACATTTAACTCTGTGGCTGAACTTCTCCGGATGGGGATTTCTGGCCATCAATGCCACACGATCATTTCAATTTATTTACAGTACGACGCCATTCGCTAGTAGTCCATGATTCCCAGTCACGGTACCCTCCAAACGCAGTCCTTTGTATTGTGGTATTGTCCGCAGCCTACGAATCGGGACGGAAATTCCTTAGCCTGATTGCTACAAGGCCCTGACCAATAGTGCGAGATGACTCAGAATGTTGCAGGGGGGCCATTACTTGCTTCCGTGTGGCAGGCCCAGATGTGAACGGTTTACGTGTGCCGTGCGCAATACGGCGGTCCTTCATAGTGATAGCCAGATGTAGTCGACCAGATCCTTGACCATAAGTATGCATGCTCTCATGCACCCATGCCGTACAGCACGGGCCACTGTAACCTATGGATGCCCCATAAATATGGCTATTGCACGACTCGACCAGCTGGCAAAATGGAGACCTACAATGAAGCCCCTTTCAAACTGTCGCCGGCCGTGGTAGCCGAGCGGTTCTATGCGCTTCAGTCCGGAACCGCGCAGCTGCTACATCTGCGTGTCCTACAGAGTAATCAATACGTATCTTCGCTGTACAAGCCTCTTATGTATGTTACCATGCCAGGTAACAACGCTAATCACGAACAACACTAATCCACTGTGGTGACTGTTCTATATGTCGCAGAGAATTGCAACTCTAACCATTTACATACCCGCCAGTGGTGTTTACGAATGTTAAGTTACACTGACATCAGACAACGCTTTCTTGGTGCTTTACGTTGTTTGTCAGGGAGTGTGTGTTTAATAACAGTCAAGGCGGAAAAGTCATGTGTAATGTAATCAAATTATATGGACTATACAAAGTGAGTTTAATAAGACTGTTGCTGTTCATGTTATACACGAACGAATTAGCAAATTGTATTAGTTGCTATCGTAGGATTGTAGCAAATGGTGTTATTTGTGAGGAAATATGGTAAAAATTGCATCAGTTTCCAGTTAGACTATGACAAGGTTTCAGCTTAGTGCAAAGACGGGCAGCCTGCTCGTTATTGAAGGAAAGCTTAAAATGTGGTATCGTCTGACAACAAGACAGTCTGGTCATATTCATATCTGCGAGTAATAATGTGGGCGATGTGTCGAGGTATGAAGTGGAACGATCACCTAGGATCAATTGCAGGTAAAGCGGATGTCAGGCCACGGTTCACTGGTAGTATGCCGAGGAATCGTCAAGAAAAGATACTATACGTAAGACATTTGTACAGCTTGTTGTGACCTCCTCAAACTACTTTCCTCTGGCCACAACTGTGGGTGCTCTGATTGCTCTGGGAGAAGACTCATCGAGCTACAACACATGAAATGTTAGTCCACTTTATTACATTAATGAATAACAGATTATCTTAACTCTGACACAATTCTTTGCCACAGGCGTATTGGACAATTTCCAGCTGTCGTGGACTAGAAAAGCATCAGTTGATGCACTAATTAACAAACTGTTCTCTTGAGGTACAATGTTCAACATTAAACTTCTACAAGTTTATCTGAAACTGCAACTACTCGTTGGTCCCAGTCGATGATGCTGACTGCCGTAGCTTATGTCCCGAACGGGAGCAGAGCTCTTGCTAATTCGACACTATATTGACCTCAGTGCAAGGGCGCTGCTATTGATGAGATGGAGGCGCGGTCTCCTAGAGAGCCTCCTATATGTCGTTGTGAATTGTAGTGAGTTCTCGCTGTCTGTGGTATCGATTCGCGTTGCCAACTTTGGCGTGGCACCGCGATCTCTCGACGATACCACACGGCTAGCACTTCACTACTCCTTAAGTGTATGAGACTCGGCTCATGGTCAGGTTGACATTAGAGCGTCTGCAAGGAATGGCTGTGTGAATGCTCACGGGTTTCTTTGGCTGGCAAATATGTGTAACAAAAGTATTCGAAAACCTTAAATGGTGGACACTGGAAGGAAGATGGCATACATTTTGAGAGAACCTCATGAACCGTCTTTAAGAGCTTAAACTATGAATAATTTCCAGTCCCATACATAAGTATTACGCAAAGGTAGCACAGACAAACCCAGACAAATAATAGCTTGCATAGAGGAGTACAAGCTGTCATTCCTTGCATGCGGCGGTCGGTTGCGGGCTAGCAGTTGTCGTCGCCTTGTGACCTATCGACGACAGGGGTTTTGAATGGCACTGTGGTGGCGAGTTCAACTTTTGGCAGCTTCTTTAAGGTGCATAATGAAGGGATCTAAGTATTTTGACCCGAATCCGATTGCATGTGCGTCAATTAATACGCAAGGAAAATATCTATATATTCAATAAATGGAAATCAACTTAATTTCTGATACAGTAAGAAGTACCCGCAGCCACATACTTCGTAGAATTTCGCAGGGTATTGATATAGATGTAGAGTGTATAGGATCATTATTTTTAAAAACAGATTGTCAAAGGACATACACACCCATCTACCACACACCACCGCAGGTAGTGAACCTTCCTGCACAAGGAAAAGGTCTGATAATTTCAACTCTCATATCTATATTTTCTAGGAAAAAAGAACGTTTACTCATATCATAATAGCTGTTTCGTGCTCGAATAGCCTAGCGCGAAGCGTAATACCTTCCGGTAAGTGGAGCGAGCCGGCACGAAACCAGTTCGCACGTATGTTTCATGACCATTGGTGGGTGCGCCTCTAGGCATAGGCCACTCCATTTCTCGTCTACCGCATAAACACTAGACTCAAACCGTTAAAACGATAACAACGCACATTGTACACGATTTGTAGATACATGGCGTTTACTATTTTCCCTCCAGTCTTAGAGTACCTGACGATGGGTTGATATGAATGTCTCCTAACTATGAAATAAAACAAGAATTGCCAAGATGGGCTATTTTCCCTCATGTGTGAATTATAAAAATTGTATTGTAGTTATAAAGACGCCCTGTTTCGCTTTTGGGTCAGTGTTGCGTGTCGTCACACGTGCTGTTGACAATATCGTGACCTGGAAACGCATTCCACTATCAATTGAAGCCGTGACAAAACCACGTAAGCGTCGGCAGAGGGGCGGCTCCCAGAACACACACACACACACACACACACACACACCACCTATCTGTCAGCCGCCCTGGCTGACTGCGCATTTATCGTTATCTGTTTTTTCAGACTGTTTGTTGCGGATGCATACACCATATGGCGGTCGATTGACGTCCATACGCACCAGTGACCAAAGTCGAACTCAGCTTACCCTACCGAGCAGCTAAGGCGTCGATCCGGTTGCCAGTATTAGTAGATCTCATGTTTGTTGTGTAGACATCTTCAGGATAGTGACCTGTAGGTCTCTAGAGCAGCTCAACGCCAAGGCGAAACCAATTTTATCCACTCCGGGAAGTAAGCGTTTCGCCTTATATACCATGTATTGTCTTTTTGAAGGCTGAATATCGAACAAATACAAACGTAACTATTTTTGCGCATGAAGTATCCCCAGAATAATAGTCGCAGATATTCTTGTGAGACGCCTTCTATTCGTGTAACGTCTGCTTCAAAACGATACCAAAAGATGTCGGAAGTATTATAGGATGCCTTAAGTCAGAAAAGTTTTCGATACTGTGGAGTATGGTTTCTGAAGGTTTTCCAGCACTTAACACAAATGTAACAAATCTCTTTAATGTGAAAATACCTTGCTGTAATGTTATTCGAACTGCGTGTTCTTCCCAACTGAGTTCAAAAAATGGTTCAAATGGCTCTGAGAACTATGGGACTTAACATCTGAGGTCATCAGTCCCCTGGAACTTAGAACTTCTTAAACCTAACTAACCTAAGGACATCACACACATCCATGCCCGAGGCAGGATTCGAACATGCGACCGTAGCAGTCGCGCGGTTCCGGACTGCAGCGCCTTGAACCGCGTGGCCACCACGGTCGGCCCCAACTGACTGAGTGAGCTGTTAAACATGCAGGAGGAATTGACACCACTTTCAACCGGACAACGAAATATAACGGACTCCTGTGTTCACATGAACTCAAGGTTACGAGCACCTAACAACTCTAAATTAAATATAATTTTGCCGTCATGTATTGAATAACAAATGGCATCTGCTCAAGTACAATGTCATTTTACTAACAAGTGATGTGACAGGTAGTTCATCATTTTAGGAGTATATGATAACAAACCCAGACTAAATGAAAAACACATGTCACAGTATAGAATGTCCCAACAGTCGAATCAATAGAATCAATAGAAAACGCATCCCCTTCTGATGGCAACGCATGTAACGCATGCAAATGTAAACCTTCATAAAGGTGCAGGACGGCATCCTGTGATAGACTGTTCCAACCATCTTGCGCCTTTTGTTGCAATGCAGCAAGCTCCAGAGGACAAGTAAATTCCCGCTTCACTGTGTCTCATACTTGTTCATTTGGCGAGAGATTTGGTGATCCTGCTAACCATGGTAGTTATTTTACACCACAGACAGCATATTGCGTTGCAGCAACCATATGTAGGGATGCATTGCCCTGCTAAAACAGTGCATCGTCTTCCTGTCGAAGGAATGGTGTGTCACGGTGATACCAGCTGGTGAAGTGTGGCGGGAACTGGTAATTTTGTTCTGCTGTGACCAAGACGTATGACTTGTGAATGAAGCCCTGCCTCCCCCCCCCCCCTCCCTCCATACACACACACACCATGAAACATGGAATCTAACCTGTATGTCAGGGGCGAATGCATTCCGGAATGGCAGTTCACCAGGCCTTCCCCACACACGTGTATGTCCATCACTCGTGTACATCCAAAGCTATTCTCATCACTGACAGCAGAGCGCCTTTCCACTGTCCACTCAACTCTTTCACAACACCAGAGTAGCCATGGTCGTGATTTCAATGGTAACCTGCCAAAAGGCGCCGGCGATATTAGTGCCGTTGGAAACAAACGGTTCCTAACGGTCTCTGGTGGCGCACCAGGTGTAACGTGTGCCCGGATTTTTTCCGTGGGTGATGTTCGGTCAGCCACCGCCACTCCTAGAATGCATCGATCCTGATGTGCGTCTGCATTGTCTGGACGTCCAGCACGTGGTCTACAGGTGTGGGAATTTTCCACAGACCTATCGTGAAAGCAGCGACAAACCTCCAATACATTGTGCCCAACATGTACAGCAATCCGTTGACACGTTTATCCAGCTTCCTGCTGGCGCGCAATGTGATTCCGTTCAAATGGCTGAAGTTGTTCAACAAGCGTACATACAAGTCAGCGGGGCACGGTTATATCCTGGAAAAGATGTAACGAACACTGTTCACATCTAAGCTCAGCAGAAAAAATGGTTCAAATGGCTCTGAGCACTATGGGACTTAACATCTGAGGTCATCAGTCCCCTAGAACTTAGAACTACTTAAACCTAACTAACCTAAGGACATTACACGCATCCGTGCCCGAGGCGGGATTCGAACCTGCAACCGTAGCTGTCACGCGGTTCCAGACACGCGCCTAGAACCGCGAGACCGCCGCGGCCGGCTAAACTGAGCAGAGTTACTGCTTGCAGAATCAAAACGGATGGTGTAGGTGCCACTGTACGTAGACTTGAGAGTATCGTTTCTCTTTCCGGCAGTTTATTTTATATTTTCGAGTTTTGACTACATACTGCGTGCAGGTATCTAAGAGTGAATCTAGTTATACAGGACATGATAACAATAAGTTATCGAAGTGTTTACATCTCTTTTGTGTTTTAAATCAAACAAACACCGTCCGAACAGTCCTCGAAGGTCCAACGGTACTGACCGGCCGCCGTGTCATCCTCAGCCCTTCGGCGTCACCGGATGAGGATGCGGAGGGGCATGTGGTCAGCACACCACTCTCCTGGTTATCATCAGTTTCGACGCTCCTTCTCAACCGAGAAGCCCTTCAATTGGCCTCACAAGGGCTGCGTGAACCCGCTGGCGAACGGCACTCGGTCCACCCGGACGGTACCCATCCAAGTGTTAGCCGAGCCCAACAGCGCTTAACTTCGGTGATCTGACGGGAACCGGTTTTACCACTGTGGCAAGGCCGTCGGCATTTTGTGTTTTACGTAATTTAAAATTGTTCTTCGTTTTTCATAACATTCGATTTTCGAGCTCATGTTTGTTGTTATTTGATCACTAGTCACTCAGATCTCATTTGATGACTTATTTTCGTAGATTTCAGAAATTTCGTCACACAGAAGTAGGTATTTTAGCGTACGTTTTGTTCTGACGCACTCAAAATGCTGAGAAAGCACTAGCGAGAGGTTGTTTCCTGCCTAGATGTGGCACAAAATATTTACTTCTACATCGATACTGTGCAAACTACTGTGAAGTTCATGGAAGAAGTAACTACCCATTGTAACACGTACTAATGTTTCGTGCTGTTCCAATCGTGTAAGGAACATAGAAGAATTACGGCTTAAGTGCCTCAGTGCGCGATGCAGTTAGTCTAGCCTTATGTTTGCGGTCCCTGAGGGAGCGATACGTGGGGGCTACAGTTTATTCCTCGATTGCTTGCGTTATACTTGTACCGGAAACTTCCGAAGTAAGCTTTCGGGGAATAGTTCCAACCCACCAGCTCAAGTTTCTCGGTATTTCTTGGACGCTCTCCCGTGAGCCGGAAAAGCTTCTGACCTATCGTGCTACCTCTCTTTCTATATGTTCAATATTTTCAGTGTTCTTCGAATTTTATATGGCTTCTAAACACGTGGATGTACTGCATTAATATTATGTGATGACTCCATTCCACTTCATGGGCACCTAAATTGTTACACATAGATATTTCTATGAACTGACTGACTTCAAATGTGGCTCACTGATATTGTAGTCGAAAGATACGGCGTCCTTGAGTTTTGTGGTGCACAGTTTTACATTTCAGGAAGTTGCCAATCTTTGTACCATTTTAAACTAAGATCTCAGTCAGTCATCTGTGCAGTGGTATTAGAGTTGTAATGAGGCAGTATTCCTCGATCTTCCTTAGTAAGGGAACATTTGAATAGAGAGTTCATCGTTTCTACATTTGCTTTCTAAAGCCTCAAATTTCGTTCCTTTATATGCTGTAGATGGATTCACTTGCAAGACACTTGACCGCTTCAAGTACTTAGGGTGTCTTTTCAGCAGCAACAGTAAAAGTGGTATAAAAATTGATGCTCGCATTGCAACAGCGAACAAAACACATTTCACATGGCTTTAAGATAACTAAAGGTCAGTTGAAGTTGGACATTGTATTTTATTCCACGGTGAAAAGTGAAGATTTGTGCCTGACCGGGACTCGAAACCTGATTTTCCACTTTACGCGAGTGTTTACCTTTCCGCTTAGGATATTCGGACACGCCTGCCGTCCAATCCAATTTCTCAAGTTTGCGCACACGACACATGTAGCGTTCACCGTCCATTATCCTCATTACCAGCAACTTTACATGATTTCCCTGTTAGTTCGGACATACTGTGCATATCACTGAAGTTGTCGTTATCATCAAGGCACGTACATAGTACTATGGGCTACGTGTGGCGTCTGTTATGCCGGACGTTTTTAGTTTTAGCTAAGTCTTAAAGGAAAGAGCATTTAAAACTCACTTCAAAATTCGCTTATATCAATTGACTATTACACCGATAACATTATATGGGTGAGAAGCATTTATTTTGAAAAAGAAAAATGGGAAAGACTTAATGTTCAGAAGGAAAACACTACGGAAAATTTTTGGACCAGTATGTCATGAAAATAACATGCAGTGGAGGATAACAAAAAATGTACAAACATTGTAATATCGTGGAAGTGCTATCGAAGAGAAGGCTGAACTGGACAAGCCATATAGCAAGAATGACGAAAAATTGAGTGCTTAGAATAGCATTGTGCAGAAGCGCTCCTGTCACTTGTTAGGACGATTTCGTTATAGGCATGAGTCATCGACAGATGTCACCAGCTGACACGGACCTGAGTTACAGAGTGCACGTAGTTGTACTAGTAGGCGGTAGAGGTCAGCAGTTGATGGACAGTGCTAGCAGTCGTAGTCAAAACAGTGTTGTAAAGTTATGTTTGATTAATATTTAATGTATTTGCATAATTATAATTGTTTTTATGTGTAGTAATTAGCAGTGTGAGTGTTGTATGAGTGAAGAAGAACAGAAGTACATGAAAATTGTTTTGTTTATTCACGAAGTACCACTTCAACTATACAGGGGATTTACTATAATTAAATGTGCAGTCAGTTTATGGTACTAATCAATCGTGAGTAGAACACAAATTAATCGGTAATTTCAGAAGGAGTAATTTTATATTTGATACTTTTCTAAATTTATTTATTTAGCAATTGCCATAGAAAGAAATGTTTTACTATGATTGGTCATTGAAGTAAAGCGCAAGTTAGCGTGGGATAATACTGTAACCCGATTTGCTGTTTGTGATATCAACCAATCAGAAAAATGCAGGCTCGCGCCAATCTATGCTGGGAACAAAGCCTTTGGTGTGACCTAGGGGGGTCGGGGCTGAGGGTTCGAACTAGTAACATCTCATTGAAAAAGAAATGGTTCAAATGGCTCTGAGCACTATGGGACTTAACTTCTGAGGCCATCAGTCCCCTAGAACTTAGAACTACTTAAACATAACTAACCTAAGGACATCACACATATCCATGCCCGAGGCAGGATTCGAACCTGCGACCGTAGCGGTCGCGCGGGTCCAGACTATAGCGCCTAGAACCGCTCGGCCACTCTGGCCAGCTAACATCTCATTGAAAGCAGCTCCGACGAAAGTACTGTAAAATCGCGGAAAAATGCTAATTACGAGTTCGCGAAGTAGTACAAAGTGTATTTAAGTGAACGGTATAGTGGAAGTCGCGTGGAATTTCGGACGGAATATCTAAATTATTGCTTTTGACTGTTAGTTAAAAGCGCGTGGCGTGTTGTGCGATCTAAGACTGGAACAGGTATTACGTGTAGAGCAGAGTGCAGCATCTGAGCGAGCATTTTCATATCTAAACGATCCGGTGAACTCTAGTAACTTCGATAACGCGTGTAAATACCATAAACTGACTACGTGTGTGATTGTGGTGTGCG
Source organism: Schistocerca nitens (assembly GCF_023898315.1). Lineage (NCBI taxonomy): Eukaryota > Metazoa > Arthropoda > Insecta > Orthoptera > Acrididae > Schistocerca > Schistocerca nitens. The sequence goes on along the minus strand of NC_064616.1, from coordinate 989,388,738 downwards.
TGTGAACTTTATTTTACATTGTGTTGCCACTTAGTACGGACTTGGCAGTATTAACTGTGATCTTTATCGTAAAAATACACCTGAAAATTTACATTGCCAAGTTAAAACTTTTATTTCAGTAGCTAGCCACATCCCGTTTACCGGAAAATTCTATGCATGTTGCGACCTGCAATAGACAGTAGTGGTCTAGTATTTTCTACTACAGCTTTTAGCTAGATATATGAACATTGCTGGACACTGGCAGGGCGGTAAAAAGTAACGTGCCGCGCCGCAACATTACCAAATTTTGTTTCGTTGTTGTAAGAGGTCTTTTGATAAGGATTTGCTACCGTTGTTGTCAAATGCTTCACGCATTCTCTTTTGACATTCAAACACTTTATTTCAAAATGTTGCTATATGTAGCCCTTTGTTTACTTTTTACACCTGTTGTACAGTGGTCCCTCTTTCTTTAAAATTTGACTTACTGAGACAGTATACTATGGAGGGTCTCTCCCATGAGGAACTACTGTACTAGATACTTATCTATCCAGTTCTTAGTCAACTGTTCTTCTAAAGATCACGCACAGTTCCTCTGCATACTTCTGCCCAAGTATTCACAGTATCCTTTGAGATATGACCTAACTGCTTCTTTAGCTAATCTGTTGAACACTTAATCTTTCTATATCTCTGGAATTCCCATTGTATTTGGGTAATAATTCTTGACCTAACTCCCTCATGGTCACATACAAAATAAAATTGGAAGATAGTCCTCTGACAGTCGTCCCATTGGAGGCTGTCGCGTGTTATCTGCATCTGTACAGGCTTTTTCAAATTTCTGGTTGTTACTAACATATGAGATTTTACCTCAAAAAAAAAATGGTTCAAATGGCTCTGAGCACTATGGGACTCAACATCTTAGGTCATAAATCCCCTAGAACTTAGAACTACTTAAACCTAACTAACCTAAGGACATCACACACACCCATGCCCGAGGCAGGATTCGAACCTGCGACCGTAGCAGTCCCGCGGTTCCGGACTGCAGCGCCAGAACCGCTAGACCACCGCGGCCGGCAGATTTTACCTGAAACGTCTTTGCCGGATACTAACAAAGTGGGAAGAGTATCAGTCCATCAATCTACATCTACATCTACGTACATATTCCGTATGGAACGTAGCTCAGGGTACGTTGTACCTCTAGTAGACATTTCCTTTCCTGTTCCACACGCAAATAGAGCGAGGGAAAGGCGCTGTATAAGCCCTGATTTCTCCTCCCTTATCGTCGTGGTTCCTACGCACAGTGAACCGTAGTGGTAGTAGGCTCGTTGTGCAGTCATCTTTACACACCGGTTCTCTAAATTTTCTCAGGGGAATTCTTCGATAAGAACATCGCCTTCCCTCTGGGGAGACCCATTTGAGTTGGCGAAGCAGCTCCGTAATACTTGCGTTGTTATCAGACCAACCAGTAACACAGTTCGAGCAGATCGCCTCTGAATTGCTTCGATGTCTACCTTTAATCCGACCTCGGTAGGAGTGGTGGAAGGGGGGGAGGAGGGGAGGAGGACGAGAGATCCCAGACACTCTAGCAGAACTCAAGTGTGGGTCGTACAAGTGTTCTTCTATATGCGATCTGCTTTAGAGATGAACCACACTTTCCTAAAAGTCTCCCGAAGTGAGTCATTCTCCCTCCATACTACAATTCTTACACGCTCGTTCTACCTTATATTGCTTTGCGATGTTAGGCCTAGATATTTGATTGACGGGACTGTATCAAGAAGCATACCGCTAACGCTGTATCCGTGCATTGCAGGATTGTTTTTCCTATTCATCTACATTTACATTTTTCTACGTTTAACGTTAGCTGCCATTTATAACACCAACTAGAATTTTTGTCAAAGTCATCTTGTATCCTCTTACAGTCACCCAGCGAGTGCTGATACCAAATGCATATAATCTTAAATATTTTTCTATGTTGTAATAATTTCGCTCCACAAAATATATTCCATCTTAAAGTTTAGTGATTACACAGTAGTTTAAGGTTTACATTTGCAATAAACACACGTTGCTACGTACCTTCGTGGCCGGCAGCAGTAGTATTTTGATCAAACCAACTTCTGAGCTCAGAATGTAGCAAATGAAGTATGCAATGACCGCTGTGGAGGGAAGGAAGCTCAGTTCTTCTAGTTATCGGGATGGCATTCCACTCTCTCCATCATGGTGGTTATAGATTTGATGGGTTGGCGAGGGCTACGGGAGTTCGTCTTACCAAGACAGACGGCGTGTATATAAACTCTTTATTGATTCAACAAGCTACAGCAGTGATAGGGGCCGACACTCGTGCTTTGGCGCAGCATGTTGTAGACCGACAGCGTCCGTGTTCAACGGCTGCGGTTAGGCGTCCAACTCGTGGGCTATGGCGAAGTGAAATTCCCCTGTGGCGCTTTGTACGGTCAACAACGAGATGGCTTTGCACAGTGCTAAGTCGGCAGCTACAGGCCAAGGCCACTGCGACGGCGGCCGCTGGTACTGACCAGCGTGGAACACAGCGCTGGTCGGCGTGCACGTGGCGACGACGGCTGCCCAGCGAATGCAGGAGCGATCTGGTAGCACGACAGCCGCTGGTTATGGTCGCCAGCTTTAACCTCTGCCTAGTGGCTGCAACGGTGCGTGTAAATAACGCCCCATTGACTGTTGGTTACTGTATGGCAGCAGAGGATTATACCGCTGCTTAGCACAATGCTGCATCGCTGGGTCGTTATGAAAGCCTTGCCACACACTGACGTAACGCGTGATGTGCGGTTGTGTTATCAGATGTATGCCTTCGGGATAGTAACTGGAACACCATACTCCAAATAACCTTGGCAATGTGTAAGTGGGTCCACAATTCCACGGTTGTTCCGAATATGGTGCAGAAGTTTCGCTTGAAAGCCATTACACATCCTTCATACAGTCCCAACGTCTTCCCACGTGACTGTCTTATTTTTGGAAGCTTGCAGAATAGAAAGACATACCTGGTCGTCAGCTTGCTTTGGAAGGATAGGTGCATGCTTGGGTACAATCACGGTTCTGTAGGCAACAGCCAACATTTTTCCACGAAGGAATTAACATTTATGGTAATTACTTTTGAAATAATAAAGAGTTAACTTATTTCTTTCCACCGAGCGAGATGCCGCAGTGGTTAGCACTCTGGACTCGCATTCGGGAGACGGCTGTTCAAATTCGCGTCCGGCCATCCTGATTTAGATTTTCCGAGATTTCCCTACATCGCTTCACGCAGATGCCGGGATGGTTCCTTTGACAGGGCAAGGCCAATTTCCTTCCTCATCCTTCCCTAATCCAATGGGGCCGACGACCTCGCTGTTGGTCACCTCCCCCAAAACCAACCAACCAACTTCTTTCCATCTGTATCATTTTCATTTGACTGCCTCCTGTATTTATATTTTGCCGGAGGCTTCTGCTCTGAAGATACTTTCTCATCATCACCATCATCAGCAGCACCAGCATTGACGACGTGTATTACATTTGCTGCTGGACTTCCCCATGGATTATAGTCTTCAGTTACAAACATCCACGTGACTGTTGTCTGTTGTCATCTACCAGAAAGAATTAGGTCATCGCGTCGGTCTTTTCTTAGCTCTTGATACCTTACAATAATTGTTTTTATGCCTCTGTAAGCCATGTATGTGAGTGTACTTCTACCTTCACTTTCAACAGAGACTACAACGATCTGCTTCACGACACATTCGTATGTTTTCATGGTTTTCATTTTCATTTGGCTTCTGGTCATAGGTAAGATTCCTTCAATTTTTAATGTTTTTTTTTTTTTTTTTTTTTTTTTTACAGTGCAGGATCTTGTGCATCTGCCATAAGTCCGAATTGGTAGTATACACTAATTTCTACTTTCTGTTCAAATATACGTGAAACTTATTATTGATATATTTTTGATGTAAGATATTGTTAGAAGGAGATTATCTATATTTTGTCAGCAGTTAAAAAGTCAGAAAAAGTAGTTCCTATCTGCATCCAAGAACTCTAGGAAAAACTGGTTTAGATATCCAAGTCTGAACTTTCTGACGGCTGTCAGTAGTGTTGTTACACACGGGTTTTCAGACATTAGCATTCACACACAGAGAAAGTTTAGCACCACTATTCTTATAGCTAAATTTGAAATGAGCTTCCCTGTCCTCACACCAGTGTCTCACATTACATTAAATCGTTGCAGTAGTTCACGTAGCAGACTGTAAATCCCAGAACTATTACGTTTTCCTGCATTGAGAAATTTAATCGCAGATCAACAGCTGACGGTATTATTCGCACGAGTCATAACTCGGTGCAACCATAGCAAACAGTAGTTAACCGATAAAATGCGGAAGTTACGTGCTCTAAATCAGGGGTGGGCACGAGAGCTGCCCGCGGGCATCGTGGGCCGCGAGGGCAACGCTGAGCAGCTGTGAGGGCCGCAGTGCGGGTAGCAGAGCTGTGCCGTGTAGCTGGCCGCTTGGCTATGCACACTGCACGGCGGGCAATCGTGCACCTGCGAAAGCGCTTCGCACACACAGCTGAGTACGAACGAGCTATATAACGCACGTAGTGCAGGTGGGACACACATGCGTCCGAGGTCAAAACGTGCGTGTGTGGGACGAAAGTGTAAAAGGTGCTTACCCGAAGTTTGTGTATCCTGTGCCATGCAACGGTTGGCCACGTACGGCTGAAACACGGTTTCAAACCATTGTAGCACGTTCTACTTTCATGACCACAAATAGGATTAAGAAACTGACACATTTGTATTGTAAATGTTACGTTATATTTACACAGACGTGTGTTGGTCAGAGGAGGGTTACTTCGTACGAGTAGGACACAGACATCAATTTACATCATCCTGGATGTTTTTACAGTGATTTTGAACTAGCATCTCTATATTTGGTGTGAAATTACTGGTCATTAGGCGCACTGCACCAGTCACATAAGCATCAGTAAGATAACTCCTAAGCTTCGATTTTGTCAGTTTCATTATGCAGGAAACACTTTCGCACAGGTATGTTGTTCCAAGAAACTATACACACGAGCAGCTATTTTAAATAACAATGGAAACTGTTCACGTGTGTTGCAGGTTCGAATCCTGCCTCGGGCAAGGCTGTGTGTGATGTCCTTAGGTTAGTTAGGTTTAAGTAGTTCTAAGTTCTAGGGGACTGATGACCTCAGATGTTAAGTCCCATAGTTCTCAGAGCCATTTTTTTGTTCGCGTGGGAAATATTTGTAGAAGCTTTCCAAGGTTTCTGCAGTGCGAAACTTCTCCTTCAGTACACCATTGCATTGAAAGTCAATGAGTTCCAACTGAATTTCCGAAGGCACATTTTCAACGTTACATGCAAAATGAGTAGCAAAAAGGTTGACATTGCATTCCAGTCGATTTAGGTCCTCAAATCTACTATCAAAAGTGCCTTCGAGAGATTGTATCACCGTTACAAACCCATCAAAATGTTCTTTGAACCTCTCCTGTTCCAAATTGTTTTTGCTAACAACTAGTGCAACGCTCGGGAAGTGTACACAGGACACTTCTGACAGTTGCTTTGCCCACAAAAGCAGTTTTGTCTTGAATGCAAAAATAAAGTCAAACACTTCCCTAATTACCTTATTTCTACCTTGCAAAGCTACATCCAAGCTATTCAAATGCTTGGTTACGTCAGTTAAAAACGTAAGGTCTAAACTCCACTACGGGTCGTCCAATTCTTTGACTGGTTTTCCTTTCACATCCATGAATAACGCCATGTCTTTACGTAAATTAAAATATCGTTCCAAAACAATGCCTCGACTCAACCAGAGTACTTCACAAAAATATGGAACATCGCCGTATTCGCACTCGAGATCTGCCAGGAACGATTTGAATCGTCTGTGTCTCAAACCGTGCGATCTGAGAATGTTAACTGTTTTTATATCCACGTCCATGATGCCAACTCATTTGGCACATTTTGCAAGCAAATTATCACGGTGAAGAGCGCAATGTATTGCTGGTAGTTCCTGCTGAACAGCGACGGCTTTCAACTTTTCCCTTATCAAGGCCACGACACCAGACTTATGACCAAACATTGTAGGAACCCAATCTGTTGCAAATGATGAAAGTTTTTCCCAACATAGCTCGTATTTCTCTACTATATGTTCTACGCAAGAAAATATATCATCGGCTGTTGTTATGTAATGCATTGGCACTAAATAGAGGAGTTTGTCAATCACATTAAAATGAACATCAACTACTTGCAAAATGATTGCCAGTTGCGCAACATTACATATATCACTGCTTTCATCCAATGCTAATGAAAGGAAAACCAAATATGTGATCTTGTTTCTCAACTGAGCTTCCACATCGTGTGCCATTTCTTCAATGCACCTGCAAACCGTTCTCCATGAAAGAGAAACGGTTTCAAGAACAGGAAGACGTGCTGGGCACAAAATTTCTTTCAGAAACTCTCCATCTCCGAAGGGCCGTGCTGTTTTAGCTATTTTAACAACTACATGATAGTTTGCTGTCATCGCTGCATCGTTGTGGATGATGAGGTTTTCGTCCTGTAAATACGTACAGGAGAAGGTACAAGTGCCGGAAAATGCACATAACATATTATTAATCGTTGTGTTGGCAGAAGAGCCAACACCGTGTTACGAGAGGAGACCGAAATGCACGCGTTTTAGCTCACGCAGGCGTGAAGAGGGAAGAACTATACTGACGTGAGGTCTGGAACATGACAAGGAACGAGAATTCAGAAAGCGGACGTAATTAGTTTCATTCTTAACTTTAATCCATTAATGATGAACGTCGCTCTTGACGGTACATGAGTCACAATATTATCTGTTCAGAATACATTCTTGAAGATAGTTATTTTTAGTAACTAAATATGGCGCCTTGCTAGGTCGTAGCAAATGACGTAGCTGAAGCCTATGCTAAACTGTCGTCTCTGCAAATGAGAGCATATGTAGACAGTGAACCATCGATAGCAAAGTCGGCTGTACAACTGGGGCGAGTGCTAGGGAGTCTCTCTAGACTAGACCTGCCGTGTGGCGGCGCTCGGTCTGCAATCACTGATAGTGGCGACACGCGGGTCCGACGTATACTAACGGACTGCGGACGATTTAAAGGCTACCACCTAGCAAGTGTGGTGTCTGGCGGTGACACCACTTTAATAACAGTAATAATGTAAATCAATGTCATAATTATCTACATGTTTACGTACGTCTTTCTCCTTTTTCTGCTTCAGTTCGTTAAGTATGGCTTTTGTTTCTTCGTTATTCAAACCGACTATATTCTTCTCGTCAAGTAGTTTATAATGTCGCTTCACATTGTTCTTCTTCTGTGAAGACAATGTTGCATTGCAAATCAAATACGGAGATCCACTTCGCGTGTAACAAGGAAGTACTCTTCTTCCCACTGTGGATTAACGAGTATAGGTTCAAAGGACTTTCGTTTCAACGATTTTAACTCCTCCTCAGCCATGTTCCACTCACTAGTTATGTTTCATCACAAACACCGAACGCTATGTCTACACAGACAGTAGAAACGACGCGAGTGGCTCCGCGCGGTGTAGTGAGGTGCGTGGCTAGGCGAGTGGATGGTGGGGTTACTGCCGGCTGGAAAAGTGGCCAGAGCCCGCGGGCACGCCTTGGGGAATCTACGAGCGCCCGCTCTAAATGCTTGATAAAGTATCCAAACTCGTGCCACACAACTATTAATATGAGTCGCCTCGTCGGAACCGGTCGCCGTCACCTGCTTCCTTTCTCCACAGAAAAGAGCCACACTGCTGTACAGAGACTGAAAGAGAAACCCAAAGCTTGCATACCACTGACGAGCAAACTCCCCACAGAATAGCAAATAGTTTCAGAGCGTGCAACATTAACTTCTCTTCAACAACACGTATCAAATAGCAACATACTCTGACATAACCTAAACACGTAAATAGATAAACACACACAATCAGGTATTTACAAAATAGTGAGTACTACATGCAAAGCTCTCTATTTAGTCCAAATTGACTTAAAAAAATACAATGAACAACGGATCATGTCTACAACAGAAACCTAGCCACCAAAATTAGTGACACGGGCCACTCATCCCAGGACATCGTGAGTTATCTTAATATATGTACAAGGGACACGAAATGGACTTGCATGAAGAACTAGAAATCTTCATTTGTGACACATTACGTTTTAATAGGTGGCTAATCGGTATGCTAGAAGGTTAAAATGGAAATGACCTCAAAATACTTGTCTTGTTAATGCAAATAGTTCACTGAAAAGAAATTCTTAACATTGCCAAATAACCGAGAAATACCAAATAATCAACTACTTAATATGTGCTATGAAATAAATGAATGTTTCACTGCAGAAAAATACCTAAGTCACTTTCTGGTGGCAACCGACAATAACTATTTTATGTATAATGTTTAGAATGTACATTCATACATTCTAAACAGAGAGCTGCCTGTGTCATTAAGGATGACATATCCTATACGAAAATAAGCTGCAATGCAGAAACGTTCCTAAGTCACTGACATGGGTACTTTTCTGCTTTCCTAGTCGTCAGCGTTAGTATCAATAACACATTTACAAAGCTGTAAAATGGCGTAAACGTTTCTCCTAAGAAAACGAGGAACAGTGTTGTGAGAAGTGAAGAATATAAAAGAAATTCTGTTAAGAAAGCAACTGTAAGTATACTCTATCCTGTGCAAACTTCTTCATCTCCCATTACCAGTATAGTGGAAAGGTAGTACCTCACCGAGAAATAGGCTCAAAATGCAGGAAAATATCAAGACGTTTGAGTTACTGATTTATCGTTTTAAACTGTCGGTGCAACAGTTAATACGTTTCTGGAACAACCTATGTTGTTTTCTGTCTCTCAAACTAAATAATTTGAAGTGCAAAATTAGTTAAAATGGCTCTGAGCCATTTCTTAACTTATAGGTGCCGTAAGAAATGTGTTGAGGTTTTCATTGAAAAGGAACAGGAAGAATTATTCTTAACTCTCTACTAGGATGAACACAAAACATGAACAGGTTCTTCATTTCCAAAGAATGAGTCAAGTGGTGGATCCAGTACAACATATGGCACGCAAAGGAGACCCAACACAGAGAGACAAAGCATTTAAATGCAATGTATTACTGCGTGAGAGAAAATTGCAGGTTTGCAGGGAAGCCTTCTTCTCCTTCTATAGTGCGTCTGATAAACGCATAAGAAGACTTCGCAGATTGCTACTTCTGGGACAGTCACCATGTGATGCAGGAGGCAAGAGCTCCACGGCAAACGCTGTAGAGGTACAAAATTGGGAACATATCGAAATGTTTCGAGAGGAGCAAAGCCATTGTTGTTGTTGTTGAGGTCTTCAGTCCAGAGACTGGTTTGATGCAGCTCTCCATGCTACTCTATCCTGTGCAAGCTTCTTCATCTCCCAGTACCTACCGCAACCTTCTTCCTTCTGAATCTACTTAGTGTATCCATCTCTTGGTGTCCCTCTAATATTTTTACCCACCACGCTGTCCTCCAATACTAAATTGGAGATCCCTTGATGCCGCAAAACATGTCCTACCAATCGAACCCTTCTTCTAGTCAAGTTGTGCCACAAATGTATCTTCTCCCCAATTCTATTCAATACCTCCTCATTAGTTATGTAATGTACCCATCTAATATTCAGCATCCTTCTGTAGCACCACATTTCGAAAGCTTCTATTCTCTTCTTGTCCAAACTATTTATCGTCCACTTTTGACTTCCATACATGGCCACACTCCATACAAATACTTTCAGAAACGACTTCCTGACAATTAAATCTATACTCGATGTTAACACATTTCTCTTCTTCAGAAACGCTTTCCTTGCCATAGCCAGTCTACATTTTATCTCCTATCTACTTCGACCATCAACAGTTATTTTGCTCCCCAAATAGCAAAACTCATCTACTACCTCAAGTGTCTCATTTCTTAATCTAAGTCCCTCAGCATCACCCGACTCAATTCGACTACATTCTGTTATCATCGTTTTGCTATTGTTGATGTTCATCTCACATCCTCCTTTCAAGAAACTGTCAATTCCATTCAACTGCTCTTCCTCCTTTGCTAAAAAAATGATTCAAATGGCTCTAAGCACTATGGGAGTTAACATCTGAGGTCATCAGTCCCCTAGACTTTTTTTTTGGTCATCAGTCTACTGACTGGTTTGATGCGGCCCGCCACGAATTCCTTTCCTGTGCTAACCTCTTCATCTCAAAGTAGCACTTGCAACCTACGCCCTCAATTATTTGCTTGACGTATTCCAATCTCTGTCTTCCTCTACAGTTTTTGCCCTCTACAGCTCCCTCTAGTACCATGGAAGTCATTCCCTCATGTCTTAGCAGATGTCCTATCATCCTGTCCCTTCTCCTTATCTGTGTTTTCCACATATTCCTTCCTTACCGTATCAGTCCAATTAATTTTCAACATTCGTCTATAGCACCACATCTCAAATGCTTCGATTCTCTTCTGTTCCGGTTTTCCCACAGTCCATGTTTCACTACCATACAATGCTGTACTCCAGACGTACATCCTCAGAAATTTCTTCCTCAAATTAAGGCCGGTATTTGATATTAGTAGACTTCTCTTGGCCAGAAATGCCTTTTTTGCCATAGCGAGTCTGCTTTTGATGTCCTCCTTGCTCCGTCCGTCATTGATTATTTTACTGCCTAGGTAGCAGAATTCCATAACTTCGTTGACTTCGTGACCATCAATCCTGATGTTAAGTTTCTCGCTGTTCTCATTTCTACTACTTCTCATTACCTTCGTCTTTCTCCGATTTACTGTCAAACGATACTGTGTACTCATTAGACTATTCATTCCGTTCAGCAGATCATTTAATTCTTCTTCACTTTCACTCAGGATAGCAATGTCGTCAGCGAATCGTATCATTGATATCCTTTCACCTTGTATTTTAATTCCACTCCTGAACCTTTCTTTTATTTCCATCATTGCTTTCTCGGTGTACAGATTGAAGAGTATGGGCGAAAGGCTACAGCCTTGTCTTACACCCTTCTTAATAGGAGCACTTCGTTCTTGATCGTCCACTCTTATTATTCCCTCTTGGTTGTTGTACATATTGTATATGACCCGTCTCTCCCTATAGCTTACCCCTACTTTTTTCAGAATCTCGAACAGCTTGCACCATTTTACATTGTCGAACGCTTTTTCCAGGTCGACAAATCTTATGAAAGTGTCTTGATTTTTCTTGAGCCTTGCTTCCATTATTAGCCGTAGCATCAGAATTGCCTCTCTCGTCCCTTTACTTTTCCTAAAGCCAAACTGATCGTCACCTAGCGCATTCTCAATTTTCTTTTCCATTCTTCTGTATATTATTCTTGTAAGCATTTTCGATGCATGATCTGTTAAGCTGATTGTGCGATAATTCTTGCACTTGTCAGCTCTTGCCGTCTTCGGAATTGTGGGGATGATGCTTTTCCGAAAGTCAGATGGTATGTCGCCAGACTCATATATTCTACACACCAACGTGAATAGTCGTTTTGTTGCCACTTCCCCCAATGATTTTAGAAATTCTGATGGAATGTTATCTATCCCTTCTGCCTTATTGAACCGTAAGTCCTCCAAAGCTCTTTTAAATTCCGATTCTAATACTGGATCCCCTATCTCTTCTAAATCGACTCCTGTTTCTTCTTCTATCACATCAGACAAATCTTCACCCTCATAGAGGCTTTCAATGCATTCTTTCCACCTATCTGCTCTCTCCTCTGCATTTAACAGTGGAAATCCCGTTGCACTCTTATTGTTACCACCGTTGCTTTTAATGTCACCAAACGTTGTTTTTACTTTCCTGTATGCTGAGTCTGTTCTTCCGACAATCATATCTTTTTCGATGTCTTCACATTTTTCCTGCAGCCATTTCGTCTTAGCTTCCCTGCACTTCCTATTTATTTCAATCCTCAGCGACTTTTATTTCTGTATTCCTGATTTTCCCGGAACATGTTTGTACTTCCTCCTTTCATCAATCAACTGAAGTATTTCTTCTGTTACCCATGGTTTCTTCGCAGCTACCTTCTTTGTACCTATGTTTTCCTTCCCAACTTCTGTGATGGCCCTTTTTAGAGATGTCCATTCCTCTTCAACTGTACTGCCTACTGCGCTATTCCTTATTGCTGTATCTATAGCGTTAGAGAACTTCAAACGTATCTCGTCATTCCTTAGTACTTCCGTATCCCACTTCTTTGCGTATTGATTCTTCCTGACTAATGTCTTGAACTTCAGCCTACTCTCCATCACTACTATATTGTGATCTGAATCTATATCTGCTCCTGGGTACGCCTTACAATCCAGTATCTGATTTCGGAATCTCTGTCTGACCATGATGTAATCTAATTGAAATCTTCCCGTATCTCCTGGCCTTTTCCAAGTATACCTCCTCCTCTTGTGATTCTTGAACAGGGTATTCGCTATTACTAGCTGAAACTTGTTACAGAACTCAATTAGTCTTTCTCCTCTTTCATTCCTTGTCCCAATCCCATATTCTCCTGTAACCTTTTCTTCTACTCCTTCCCCTACAACTGCATTCCAGTCGCCCATGACAATTAGATTTTCGTCCCCCTTTACATACTGCATTACCCTTTCAATATCCTCATACACTTTCTCTATCTGTTCATCTTCAGCTTGCGACGTCTGCATGTATACCTGAACTATCGTTGTCGGTGTTGGTCTGCTGTCGATTCTGATTAGAACAACCCGGTCACTGAACTGTTCACAGTAACACACCCTCTGCCCTACCTTCATATTCATAACGAATCCTACACCTGTTATACCATTTTCTGCTGCTGTTGATATTACCCGTTACTCATCTGACCAGAAATCCTTGTCTTCCTTCCACTTCACTTCACTGACGCCTACTATATCTAGATTGAGTCTCTGCATTTCCCTTTTCAGATTTTCTAGTTTCCCTACCACGTTCAAGCTTCTGAAATTCCACGCCCCGACTCGTAGAACGTTATCCCTTCGTTGATTATTCAATCTTTTTCTCATGGTAATCCTACACCTGTTATACCATTTTCTGCTGCTGTTGATATTACCCGTTACTCATCTGACCAGAAATCCTTGTCTTCCTTCCACTTCACTTCACTGACGCCTACTATATCTAGATTGAGTCTCTGCATTTCCCTTTTCAGATTTTCTAGTTTCCCTACCACGTTCAAGCTTCTGACATTCCACGCCCCGACTCGTAGAACGTTATCCCTTCGTTGATTATTCAATCTTTTTCTCATGGTAACCCCCCCCCCCCTTGGCAGTCCCCTCCCGGAGATCCGAATGGGGGACTATTCCGGAATCTTTTGCCAATGGAGAGATCATCATGACACTTCTTCAATTACAGGCCACATGTACTGTGGATACACGTTACGTGTCTTTAATACAGTGGTTTCCATTGCCTTCTGCATCCTCATGTCGTTGATCATTGCTGATTCTTCCGCCTTTAGGGGCAATTTCCCACCCCTAGGACAAGAGAGTGCTCTGAACCTCTATGCGCTCCTCCGTCCTCTTTGGCAAGGCCGTTGGCAGTATGAGGCTGACTTCTTATGCCGGAAGTCTTCGGCCGCGAATGCTGATTATTTATCAAAATTTAGGCAGTGGCGGGGATCGAACACGGGACCGAAGACATTTTGATTATGATTCAAAGACGCTATCCCTATACCACGGGTACTTTTTTTTTCCCTAGACTTAGAACTGGTTAAACCTAACTAACCTAAGTACATCAAATGGTTCAAATGGCTCTGAGCACTATGGGACTTAACATCTATGGTCATCAGTCCCCTAGAACTTAGAACTACTTAAACCTAACTAACCTAAGGACATCACACAACACCCAGTCATCACGAGGCAGACAAAATCCCTGACCCCGCCGGGAATCGAACCCGGGAACCCGGGCGTGGGATGCGAGAACGCTACCGCACGACCACGAACTGCGGACTAAGTACATCACACACATCCATGCCCGAGGCAAGATTCGAACCTGCGACCGTAGCAGCAGGTCCTAGAACCGCTCGTCCACAGCGGACGGCTGGTCTTTTGATGTCTCTGACAGAATTACATTGTCATTGGCTAACATTAAAGTTTTTATGTCTTCTCGATGGATTTTAATTCCTACTCCGAATTTTTCATTTGTTTCCTTTACTGTTTGCTCAATATATTGAATAACATAGGGCGTAGGCTACAACCCTGTCTCACTCCCTTCCCAACCACTGCTTCCCTTTCATACCCTTCGGCTCTTATAACTGCCATCTGGTTTCTGTACAAGCTGTAAATAGCCTTTCGCTCCCTGTGTTTTAGCCTGCCGGTATGGCCAAGCGGTTCTAGGCGCTTTAGTCTGGGAAAGCGCGACCACTACGGTCGCAGGTTCGAACCCTGCCTCGGGCAGGGATATGTGTGATGTCCTTAGGTTAGTTAGGTTTAAGTAGTTCTAAGTTCTAGGGGACTGATGACCTCATATGTTAAGTCCCATAGTGCTCAGAGCCATTTGAAGCATTTTGAACCTGTATTTGACCCCTGCCACTTTCAGAATTTGAAAGAGAGTATTTCAGTCAACATTGTCAAAAGCTTTCTCTAAGTCTACAAATGCTAGAAACGTAGATTTGCCTTTCCTTAATCTATGTTCTAAGATGAGTCGTAGGGTCAGTATTGCCGCACTTGTTCCAACATTTCTACGGGTTCCAAACTGATCTTCCCCGAGGTCGGCTTCTACCAGTTTTCCCATTCGTCTGTAAAGAATTCTTGTTAGTACTTTGCAGCCGTGACTTATTAAACTGATGTTCGGTAATTTTCGCATCTGGCAACACCTGCTTTCTTTGGGATTGGAATTATTATATTGTTGATGTCTGAGGAGATTTCGCCTATCTGATCCATCTCGCTCACCAGATGGTATTTTTGAGAGGACTGGCTCTCCCAAGGCTATCACTAGTTTTATTGGAATATTTTCTACTCCTCGGGCCTTCTTCCGACTTTTAGTGCTCTGTCAAACTCTTCACGCAGTATCATATCTCCCATTTCATCTTCATCTACGTCCTCTTCCCTTTCCATAATATTGTCCCCAAGTACATCGCCTTTGTATAGGCCTCTTGTATAGACCCCCTATATACCTCTTCCACCTTCCAGCTTTCCCTTCTTTGCTTAGAACTGGGTTTCCATCTGAACACTTAATATTTATACAAGTGGTTCTCTTTTCTCCAAAGGTCTCTTTAATTTTCCTGTAGGCAGTATCTATCTTACCCCTAGTGATATGCACCTCTACATCCTTACATTGGTCCTCTAGCCATCCCTACTTAGCCATTTTGCACTACCTGTCGATCTCATTTTTGAGACGTTTGTATTCCTTTTTGCTTGCTTCATTTACAGCGTTTTCATATTTTCTCCTTTCTTCTATTAAATTCAATATTTTTTCTGTTACCCAAGGGTCTCTACTAGCCCTCATCTTTTTACCTACTTGATCCTCTGCTGCCTTCACTATTTCATCTCTCAAGGCTACCCATTTTTCTTCTACTGTATTTCTTTCCCCCGTTCTTGTCAATCGTTTCCTAATGCTCTCTCTGAAACTCTCTACAACCTCTGGTTCTTTCAGTTTATCCAAGTCCCAACTCCTTAAATTCCCAACTTTTTGCAGTTTCTTCAGTTTTTATCTACAGTTCTAAACCAATAGATTGTGGTCAGGGTCCACAGCTGCCCTTGGAAATGTCTTACAGTTTAAAACCTGGTTCCTAAATCTCTGTCTTACTATTATATAATGTATCTGAAACCTTTCAGTGACTCCATATCTCTTCCATGTTTCTTGAACCATGTGTTAGCTATGATTAAGTTCTGCTCTGTGCAAAATTCTACCAAGCGGCTTCCTCTTTCATTCCTTACCCCCATTCCATATTCACCTACTACTTTTCCTTCTCTCCTTTTCCTACTATCGAATTCCAGTCACCCATGACTAGTAAATTTTCGTCTCCCTTCACTATCTGAGTAATTTCTTTTATCTCAGCATACAATGCATCAATCTCTTCGTCATCTGCGGAGCTAGCTGAGATTTAAACTTGTACTACTGTGGTAGGCGTTGGCTTCGTGTCTATCTTTGCTACAATAATGCGCTCACTATGCTGTTTGTAGTAGCTTACCCGTGCTCCTATTTTTTGTTCTTGATTAAACCTACTCCTGCAGCATCCCTATTTGATTTTGTATTTATAACCATGTATTCACCTGACCAGAAGTCGTGTTCCTCCTGCCACCGAACTTCACTAATTCCCACTATATCTAACTTTAACTTATCCATTTCCCTTTTTAAATTTTCTAACCTGCCTACCCGATTAAGGGATCTAACATTCCACGCTCCGATACGTAGAACGCCAGTTTTCTTTCTCCTGATGACGACGTCCTCCTCAGTAGTCCCCGCCCGGAGATACGAATGAGGGACAATTTTACCTCCGGAATATTTAACCAAGAAGACGCTATCATCATTGAACCATACATTAAAGCTGCATGCCCTCGGGAAAAATTACGGCTGTAGTTTCCCCTTGCTTTCAGCCGTTCGCAGTACCAGCACAGCAAGGCCGTTTTGGTTAATATTACAAGGTCAGATCAGTCAATCATCCAGACCGTTGCCCCTGCAACTGCTGAAAAGGCTGCTGCCCTTCTTCAGGAACCACACGTTTCTCTGGCCTCTCAGCTGATATCCTTCCCTTGTGGTTGCACTTATGGTACGGCTATCTGTATCGCTGAAGCATGCAAGCCTCCTCACCAACGGCAAGGTCCATGGTTCATGGGAGGCAAAGCCATTAATTTGGCAAGATAATCCATTATTTGGATCCTCACTTATCTGTGAGCAAGATCTATATACACTTTAAAGAGACACATCGAAATACCAAGATAAACTATAAGTTGCCCACAAGTATATGTGTGCTGTGTTTGTGAGGAATTAAGCAACAAAATTAGAAATCCCAATCTGAATCAAACAGTGAAATGGGCAGCAGTAGCTGAACTGATGATTCACAGAAGGAGCGGTAATAAATTTTACAGTCATTTAAAGGAAAGCAAGGAAGGAAGTATGAATAATGAAAATACTGTGCTCTTAGTGCTTGACTTCATGAAAAACCTTTACCCGCCAGCAATACCACTTCAAGATATCTTATATTTGAGACAGTTATCCATCAGTGTGTTTTCTATTCATTATTCGAAGAAAGGAAAAAACACATTTCTGTGTGTACCATTAGGAGACCGCTTATACTGCAAAGGAGACCGCTTATAAAACACTAATACGACCTATTCTTGAGTACTGCTCGAGCGTTTGGAATCCCTAACAGATCGGATTGAGGGAGGACATAGAAGCAATTCAGAGGCGGGCTGCTAGATTTGTTACTGGTAGGTTTGATCATCACGCGAGTGTTACGGAAATGCATCAGGAACTCGGGTAGGAGTCTGTAGAGGAAAGGAGGCGTTCTTTTCGTGAATCGCTACTGAGGAAATTTAGAGAACCAGCATTTGAGGCTGACTGCAGTACAATTTTACTGCCGCCAACTTACAAACCGCGGAAATACCACAGAGATAAGATAAGAGAGATTAGGGCTCGTATAGAGGCATACAGGCAGTCATTTTTCCCTCGTTCTGTTTGGGAGAGGAACAGGGAGAGAAGATGCTAGTTGTGGTACGAGGTACCCTCCGCCACGCACCGTATGGTGGATTGCGGAGTATGTATGTAAATGTAGATGTAGAAAAAGCAAGGGACAGGGGAGAAAAGGTGCAGATCAAGTGGTGTCATTTCTTAATTATTGTTGACTAATTTGTCCCAAAGAACATACCAGAAATACACTTACTCTGTGACAAGAACAGTGGACAAAATAAGAACAATACTCTTGTATTGTTCTAATTGGCTTTAACCGATATGAGTCGGTGTGATACTATTATCCACGTCTATTCACCAAGAGAACATTCATATTTGCCGTGTGATCGTAAGTTTGGAATATACGTAAAATGTGTTCTTAAGATGCGAGACAATATTTACACATACTATGTATTTATTGTAGCATTTCAAAAACCGGCGCATTTACTGTGAAAATGGTTGAAACAAGTGTTTTTAAGGATTTTTACCAAATGGTGGCCAGAGTTTAATAAGAAGATGACGGGTTCCCTACAAACATCACGTGATTCTAGAGAGAGAAAACAGCACTTGAATGTATCCTAGTTTAGTTATTTGAAGTACTTGTCGAAAAAGGAAGGGAATGTTGTAGCAAGCACCTGGATTGGTGGATTAATCGAATACAACTTTCATCTATCTCAGTCAGGAACAGCTGTTCACCACACATTTCCCACTCAAGCACTACATCAAGACGATAAAGTTCCTATAAAACTGGCTAAGACAGAAGACGTTCGATAAGCTCTACGACATATCCCTGAAGAAAGTATGAACTTTTATGAACAGATATTATCATGGAAAAATGTTGACATTTCAACATTTTGCAAATGACAAAGCATAGCCATTAGGATCAGTATAAGAGGAAATGTTATCAAGAAAATGCAAAGCCAACTTAGGTTAAGTTTTGAATTTGCGTGTGTAGCAAACTGGAACAATATTTTTTTGAAATTATGAGTTACTACCCGCAATGTTGTCCTGTTAATATATGTGGATAACAACAATGTTCTTCAGGTAATAAAGTGAATCTGCGCAAATATTTTAATTAGGGAATGACATCTAATATTTTCGATTTAGAAAGGTACCTAAGTCGCCCGATTTTGTATATTTTTATACACTAAATTATTTCACTCTCGAGCTCTGGCTACCAGTCGTATAAAGTTCCAGCAAAAATGTAAATAACGATGTTAATGAAATGAATTAAACATATAACTCCCTTAAGATACACACTAAAATCAATCAATCTTTCTGTAAAGAATTAAATTTCAGTTCATAACCGCACTGCTACGTCCAACTTATCATACTTCATATTAATTCAAATGTAATTGTACTGCACCTGGATATGGCAGTATGCTGCCGAAATACCTTGTGTCAATAATTATTAGTGAAAAGGGACTGAGGCAGTTAAAATTATTTCACAACTATTGTGAATGTCGTGTATTTTTGTAACTGTTTTAAGGAATAGAGACAAAACTGATGAAGAAAACCCGATGAAACATGGAAAACTATAATAAGAAACAAAGCAACCGATTTGCTATACTACATTGTGCGCCTCAGCCCTGTCTCAAGCAACCGTCTTTTTGCCGTTTCAAGAGAGCGGAGCCGTGATTTCTATCGCTAAAAATAGGCCCAAGAATTAGAATCCAGCCCCCACAGTATTTTGCACCACGTAAAATACGGTGATTATCCCTTTAATATTATATAAAACGTTACGGTCTTTCTCAGAAAACAAGCAAGTTTTCTTTGTTTATAGTTTCGTAAGGCAGAAAATCACCTGACCTATTATTATTTAAATAATATTTATTATTCATTATTATTAAAATACTACTATATGCATCAAAATTATGGGTGGGTGATTAAGCAACACATCTACTCACATAGAACATGAGCATGTAAAGTGTGATAAGTTGATGAATTCAAATGAGCGACAAATATGTTATTTTATAGTCGATCGCAAGGGTATTTTCGAGAGCCTCCACTATAAAATAGCAGCTCAGAGCAAGCCAGTGGTCTGTCTTTTGTAAGGGTTGCTAGCGGCCGCTCAGTTGGTATACCTGGCTCGATAAGAATGAATTCAGAATACTGAAAACGTTTGTGGACAGTCCGGAATATTTCGTGGGCAGTTTCAACGTTTTTAATTTTTGTATCGTGTGATTTTCGCGGAAATTATCACATCCTATTTACTTTGTGCATCTTTTGCCATGAGGATCAGATGAAGATTTAGATGAATCGATTGATAGTTTTGTTCGTCCAAAAATTAGTGAAAGTTTACCGATTCTTTGCACTGATACAACTTCCGACCACTGCCTAGCTGCTCCCTAACTCATATGCTCAATGAATTTTGAGCATAATGAAGCTGAAAGAAATGAATTAGGAGCACCTCCATTCTGCACCCCTTTGACACATTCATATAGAGACTTTAACTGCAGATCACGTCCCAAGTCAGGTAAAAATTCCTCTCACACATCTCACAATGTTGATGGTTACGAATATCAGTTCTGAATGGAATGAAAGCTTCGTCATTTAATATCCGTTAATGATGAACATCCCTAGAAACTTTGATTAATATTGGACTGGTCCTTCGTGGGGACGCACATTAAAAAATAATGTAAAATTGTTATTGGCAGGTTTATCTGACCCAGAATTAGTGCAGGTTTTGAGTCATGTTTCATGCTACAGCTTGTGAGACACAAACAGTAATCATGCTGAAGATCGCATTCCGAGATCGCTAATGACACCATCTGAAGATATTTACGTTTTCTTTACATTTATTTGTTACCATCCATCTTCTAGATAATAAATGTATCGCTTTTCTACTTTCCTGTCTGAAACAAGTAGTTCAAAAGACATGCGTTATTTCTTTAAGTAATTAGCGGTAACATATAATGTCCTACCCTGTCGGTAGACGGATGTTACGGCAGTGTGCCTTGTTCTGTACTTGTTTCTTCTAAGAATTAACTATATGTTAACGGTTATTAATTGATCAATTAAAACTGTTCTGTACCCTATACTACAAAAGAATAAATACTCTAATAATAATATAATAATAACGAAGAGATCTAATAATAGTACAAAGTCAGAGAGAGTAAATGAAAAGTTGTGATACAAGGAAACAAGAAAGAAGATCGTCATTTTTGAAAAAATGATTACCTGGTTACAGTTTTTGAATTATCAAGAGTAATCTCAGTCGCTAGGGTACTCTTATGTCCGAGTTCCTTTCTGTATTATCTTTAAGAAACTCGTGAATCCAAAAGGAAGTCAATTGTGTACTGAATTATTTCCATTTTCACCTCTTGGTTGGTAGGTTAAATGGTTCAAATGGCTCTGAGCACTATGGGACTCAACTGCTGACGTCATAAGTCCCCTAGAACTAAGAACTACTTAAACCTAACTAACCTAAGGGCATCACACACATCCATGCCTGAAGCAGGATTCGAACCTGCGACCGTAGCGGTCGCGCGGTTCCAGACTGTAGTGCCTAGAACCACTCGGCCATCCGGCCGGCTGGTAGGTTAAATACTGAGGGTGGTAACAGAGCATATATGCTGGAGAAGTCCCAGCCAGACAAGTTAAAATCTTAAAATCTTGAGAACACGAAACTACTGTTGAGCCGCGGTGGCGATGAGCCGGCCACCAGTTAGAGCGGCAACGGGAACTTCCGGCAGTTAGCGAATTGATACTAATGACTGGTCAGCGCAGGTACAAGGAGGGAACAGCGGTGGACAGGACGCTTGGTGAGAGCAAACAACTGAGACTTCCGTTACTTTTAAATGTGGAGGATAAGCCAAATATTAAAGACAGCATAATAATAATTCAGCTACTCGTCGTTGAACTGAGTACACCAAAATCACCAAGCAGTCATAATGCTTCTATTGAAATACTGATATGTGTGATATCTCTAATCGTACACAAGTTAGTTTCTGAATGCAAGCAAATCAATGGAGAACTATATAAATTTTAATCACGAGTAAGCGCTACTCACGATCTCGACAAACCTTGTATCAGATCGTACCGTTGCACTCTAGCTGTCGGTCATGAAAGCTACACACCCAGAATCAATCTAGTATTAGGTTTAATAAAGACTTGCTACATACCGGGGTCATATCAGCATGTCCTCCACAAGAAACCAGTCACTGAATCCAGCACGAAACATTCATCATCAGTCATCCACATATTCTAGCCGTTAATTGTTCCCTTATTACTGCGCTGTGTGGAAGTACATTATTAATTATGTAAATGAAATTATTGGAAGTAATATATGTCGTCTGGTACCACTCGAACCAGAAGGAACTGAACTTTTATATAGTGCAAATACTTTTATTGTAATAGTATAAGGCAAACCATGACTATTCATTTATTAAGCATTCAATTTGATTGAGAATTATATTTAAGAAAAACTGAGTTGGAAGGGAGACAGACTGTTCCCCATTGGCGCGGACCTGTTTGTGGTGTCACTGAGCAGCGCTGGTGGGGTGTCCAGAGTCCAGCTGGTAGCCAGTGGACGGTAAAGTTTAGTTCATGTTTGCGAGCGTAGAAGCAGTCAAGTTCAGTGCTGGTTTAATTTGGGCGGGATGCGGTCGCACTTAATACGTTACTTTAACAATCTTCGGTACTCAGAAAATATTTGTGTGATGTGGGTCTTAATCAGAATTCAGTAGCGGTGACGTGTTGTCGTGTTGAGCTGTATGAACAGTTAGTATTGGGGAATGTGACGCTTTTTCATATTAATATAATGGTTCAAATGGCTCTGAGCACTATGGGACTCAACTGCTGAGGTCATAAGTCCCCTAGAACTTAGAACTACTTAAACCTAACTAACCTAAGGACATCACACACATCCATGCCCGAGGCAGGATTCGTACCTGCGACCGTAGCGGTCGCGCGGTTCCAGACTGTAGCGCCAGAACCGCTCGGCCACCAATGCCGGCTATATTAATATACTATACCAAGTTTCACTGTGGGATGTATTTTATTATTAATTACTTAAATAATTTGTATAGGACCACAGCCTTTAATTATTTCATAGGGTTACTGAATGATTAAATCAATCATTTCAGTTAAAATCATCTTGGCTGACTACAATGAGAGAGGACAAGTTACTCTCTCATCTATTTTTCGCACACGGAAACTTATGAAACGTTTTATTACAACCTGACGCACCTTGAGCGAGACGCTAGAAAGTGAATGGCCTGAGCAGACGTTGATGGAGCCTGGTAGGGGGCTAAAAGCATGAGGTACTTTTTATGATTCTTAGCTCGTAGAAATGACTTGTTGGGAGTTGAAAGAAATTGGCAGCGAGCTCAGCCCCTAGTAAATCTTTCCGGACAGGCCCACAGCTGTACAGAGCAGACAGGGCAGCTCGTCAAGACAGGTCTCCAGCAGAACAATGCCGCTATACTGACCGTGGCGCCAGCAGAAGCCTGGGATGGGGCAACAGTCTAAAGGAACGCGTCTACACAGTGGAGTCGTAAACCGGGCGTTGTGTGCAGGGCCATGCATAGTAAAAATTCACATGTTTTATTGTTTGCCAATCGTGCAAGTAGGCCAGTGAACCACTTCCCTCGGACTCTGTTGTATTAGAAAACTCAGAAGCCTGAGAAACGTTTAGAGATAGCATGTTTATTACACCTCATTGCTAGGAGTAACAAGCTCCAAGGCACAGGTGATTTAGATAAAGATCTTTGGATCTGTCCGCTTGTTTCCGTGGGAAGCGACACGACTTTGGAAAAAACCATCTCCTCCCTCCTCTGCGAAAACTTAAAAAAGCCAGTAATTGGCGTTTCCTTTTTTTTCAGAGACGCAGGTTTCTTAACTCTTGCCCTGATTCGATATGAGGTTTTGCCGTCATGTGGGAGGGGAGATTTAGCGCCTATAGAGCCCTCTGATTGGCTCACGACGGGGTGAAGGCGGTGTCGTTCGTGCACTTTCTTCTTGAGAGGTGCAAAGCACTCGAGTGCGGGACTTTGGTCTGCTAAGCACTTCTGGTCGACGCTCTGGCATGTGTGGATGGTACTTGGGAACAGTCCTGAGACTGACTTCACTTGCGAGTGGTTTAGACTGGGAAGCCTGTGGTAAAGTGCTTACTGTAACGTCAGTGTGCCTTCAAACGTCTCGGACTACTCGTTTGCCGAGGGCACTCTTATTCGTTTTTGGTTTACCAGTCTTGACGTTTGGTATCCTTGTCTTATACGTGAGCCAAATTGGCCCTTGGTACGACCAACGAACGAGTGTGTCACACGCTGATATCTACCTTGATTTCAAGGGTGTGGTAGAGAGTGAATTTCGATCCGTCTGCCTGATCGCTAGACCGTGCGTTTTTTGCATTTCTTTCGTGGCGCAGGCCGGAATGGCCGAGCGGTTCTAGGCACTACAGTCTGGAACCGCGAAACCGCTACGGTCGCAGGTTCGAATCCTGCCTCGGGCATGGATGTGTGTGACGTCCTTAGGTTAGTTAGGTTTAAGTAGTTCAAAGTTCTAGGGGACTGATGACCTCAGATGTTAAGTCCCATAGTGCTCAGAGCCATTTGAACAATTTTATTCTTTCGTGGCCGCGATCGATTCACAGGTGCCGCCTCCACATCCCACCACCTCCGCCGCACACATCTCAAAGCTACAAGTCACGTCTCCGCACGAAGTACACAGGGTAACGTACGGCCGTTCCAGCATTGTCAAGGCACACAGATCTCAATCGCCACTTGCTCTCATCTCCACCTGTGTAGAGAAACTTTAGTAGATCAGTCAATGTCTGTTCAGCGTCAGATCAATTCAGCTTGCGATGTCCACATTTTTAGGCCCAGAGTACTTGACTCACTGATCACATAGTTAAGCTGTCTTTGCCAACCAGGATCCTCCCAGGAGAATATCAGATCACCTGTTACACTACTGGCCATTAAAATTGCTACACCACGAAGATGACGTGTTACAGACTTGCAATTTAACCGACAGGAAGAACGTGTTGTGATATGCAAATGATTAGCTATTCAGAGCATTCACACAAGGTTGGCGCCGGTGGCGACACCTACAACGTGCTGACATGACGAAAGTTTCCAACCGATTTCTCATAAACAAACAGCAGTTGACCGGCGTTGCCTGGTGAAACGTTGTTGTGATGCCTCGTGTAAGTAGGGAAAATGTGTACCATCACGTTTCCGACTTTGATAAAGGCCCGATTGTAGCCTATCGCGATTGCGGTTTATCGTATTGCGACATTGCTGCTCGCGTTGGTCGAGATCCAATGACTGTTAGCAGAATATGGAATCGGTGGGTTCAGGAGGGTAATACGCAACGCCGTGCTAGATTCCAACGGCCTCGTATCACTAGCAGTCGAGATGACAGGCATCTTATTCGCATGTCTGTAACGGATCGTGCAGCCTCGTCTCGATCCCTGAGTCAACAGATGGGGTCGGTTATAAGACAAAAACCATCTGCACGAACAGCTCCACGACGTTTGCAGCAGCATTGACTATCAGCTCGGAGACCATGGCAGCGGTTACCCTTGACGCTGCATCACAGACAGGAGCGCCTGCGATGGTGTACTCAACTACGTACCTGGGTGCACGAATGGCAAAACGTCATTTTTTCGGATGAATCCAGGTTCTGTTTACAGCATCATGATGATCGCATGCGTGTTTGGCGACATCGCGGTGAACGCACATTGGGAGTGTGTATTCGTCATCGCCATACTGGCGTATCACCCTGTGTGATGGTATGAGGCGCCATTGGTTACACGTCTCGGTCACCTCTTGTTCGCATTGACGGCACGTGGAACAGTGGACGTTACATTTCAGATGTGTTACGACCCGTGGCTCTACCCTTCATTCGATCCCTGCGAAACCCTATATTTCAGCAGGATAATGCGCGACCGCATGTTGCTGGTCCTGTACCGGCCTTTCTGGATATAGAAAATATTTGACTGCTGCCCTGGCCAGCACATTCTCCAGATCTCTCACCAATTGAAAACGTCTGGTCAATGGTGGCAAAGCAACTGGCTCGTCACAATACGCCAGTCACTACTCTTGATGAAGTGTGGTATGGAGTTGAAGCTACATGGGCAGCTGTACCTGTACACGCCATCCAAGGTCTGTTTGACTCAATGCCCAGGCGTATCAAGGCCGTTATTACGGCCAGAGGTGGGTGTTCTGGGTACTGATTTCTCAGGATCTATGCACCTGAATTGTGTTAAAATGTAATCACATGTCTGTTCTAGTATAATATATTGGTCCAATGAATACCCGTTTATCATCTGCGTTTATCCTTGATGTAGCAATTTTAATGGCCAGCGGTGTAGTTGTTTAGAGTATTCAATCTATAACTTGTTTAATGTAATTTATTTCTAGTTTGGGAAAATTAATGTTGTTGGTACACTAAATTTTGTCAACATTCTCAATCCATCAAATAGTCTCAGCAGAGTTACCTCACAACAATATTTAATAATGACATCACCTGGTATCATTTAATATATGTAACGCTACCAGTAGCAAATTATGTTACTTAATATTTTAAATGACTAGTGAGTGTCTGGTAAAATAGGCTGTAAGATCTCTCGCAATTGATGAATATTACGCAGTCAAGTTGCAGCAAGGCGTTAAAGCTGACGTTTGTGGCTCAGCCTCTAGGATTCTAGTGAGCCAAATATCTAATCTGAGCCACAAATTGCCCAGTACTGGTCTTCATCATATTCTTTCCCGGTAAGACGCAAATGGTTTGTCTCATGCAGGATAATGAAAGCCAATGTTAACTTTCCTCATTCATTCCATTCTTTTCACCAGCACGTCGCAAGGTCCTTATCAAACTCGGCTCCAGAAACGAAGATATGTGGACGAATTATTGAATCGTTCTTATTATTGTATCGATCTGTTCCATTCGTCACGGTGCGCCACATCCTTCGCTTCTCGGCACGCATAATTAGTCACCATGTTCTCTTTTGACTGCCAGTAGAAGCTGTTTCGCCCAAGAAGCGAATTTCATTTTCACTGTGCAATGCCTCACAGCTATGAGTGCTCTGAAGCTGCTGTCTTCCTTCTTCTATCAACAGCTCATAAAACGGAGAGTCCAGTAGGACGTGGCGAAGTGTAGCTATTGTTCTGCAATTTATATATTTTTTTGGGAGGGGGGCGGGGGGTTCTATACAAATATCCTAGTCTGAGCCAAGTCTTGCCAGATACAATTTGAAGAGAGAAACGTTTCACAGATAATAACAGTTGGAAAACGTTTCACACTCTCCTCTAACACATCTCTCTCTCTCTCTCTCTCTCTCTCTCTCTCACGCACACACACACACACACACACACACACATACACACATAAACGAAGGGATGTAAGGAACAGAAATGAAATATACCTTAAGTTGGCAACTCTTAAGGAGACGTCTAGTAAAGTTGTGTGGGTAAGTCGGGAATCTGGGTCTGACGACAGGAGTGCTGGGGTAATCCGTGCACCTGCGGTAACCACTGTGTCCAGATGGCACAGTGTTCAGTGCATCTGCCTAGTAAGGAGGAGACTCGGTTTAGAATCACAGTCCAGCACAAATTTTCAATCCCCCCCCCCCCTTATAGAGTTATATCAGTGCCCATTCACAGTTAATGTCTATAATTCTCTTGTGCCTTAATTGATAATGGCTGCTGGACCAAAACAGTGTCTGAACAGACACCACATATATGCAGAGTGAATATTAATAAAACCGACAAGCAGTAGCGACGAGTTCCTGACTGTAAATGAAGGAAAAAAATCCTACGAACATTTGTCCAGAAATGTATTCCTGCTACGGTAGATGGCACTGAAGAATTAAAGTTCATCTGACTACATGCTGTGTGTTCCTTGTGTGTCGCAGGCTGTGTGATTGACGCAGCGTACTGTAAGCAGCAGAATGTTCCGTATTCAAGTTGGGAACAACCCGAGACGGTGCTTGTGTACAGCCAAGCAGGTCGAAGTGGTCGAGACACAGCACGGCTTTACCAAAACAAGACACCAACTAAATCACACAACATTTCAAGCCATTTTTGGGTGCCTGTGTGATCTTGTATCCTTCCAGACAGACAAACGTGCAGGGAGCGACAGATCGTGTATACATCACATTTGAAGCAACGGGTTCTATAGGCTACTGAGGCAAGCTCTAGTACAAGATCGAGGCAAGTGGTCTTCCAACATGTTGTGAGCCCAAGTACTACCCCTACCATCCGCAATCCCATTGACGGCACTTTGAACATCTGTTGTGACGTGGATTCGATATAGTTCTGTACCGTCTTCTGGGACGATTTGTTACCGTTGCACACACACCGTCCTTTTCCGTACACGTGTTCATAGGACCTTTTTCCCTCCACTGCCAGTCAGAAATCCGTCCCTGCAATCTGTCGGTCGGTTATATTAATGTTCACCCTATATAAATAAGGTGTGGACGGCCAACGACTCCTTCAGTGCAGATCCACACCATGCTCGAATTCTTACGGGAATCGACGAAATTTCGCGAGCAATGATAATAGTGGTAAAGGGGCGTTATATTAGTAGTATGTGGATAAATTGAGAATTTGGGTCTGACGGAAGGCGAGCCGGGGTAGTCCGTACAGTTGCGATTACCGCTGAACCACTGTGTCCGAATAGTGCAGTGGTCAACGCATCTGCCTAGTGAACAAGAGACCCTGGTTCGAATCCCAGATTGGCACAAATTTTCAACTTTCTCACTGGTTTAAATCAATTCCCACTTCCAGCCAATGTACCGGGTGATCAAAAAGCCTGTATAAATTTGAAAACTGAATAAATCACGGAATAATATAGATAGAGAGGTACAAATTG
The DNA here is from genome assembly GCF_023898315.1 of Schistocerca nitens. NCBI lineage: Eukaryota > Metazoa > Arthropoda > Insecta > Orthoptera > Acrididae > Schistocerca > Schistocerca nitens. The sequence continues at coordinate 989,360,315 of NC_064616.1, read as the reverse complement.
ACACACATGCTTGGAATGACATGGGGTTTTATTAGAACCAAAAAAATACAAAATTTCAAAAAATGTCTGATCAGAATAGCAATAATTAGTATAACAAAGTAAGGCAAAGCAAAGATGATGTTCTTTACAGGAAATGCTCAATATGTCCACCATTATTCCTCAACAATAGCTGTAGTCGAGGAATAATGTTGTGAATAGCACTGTAAAGCATGTCCGGAGTTATGGTGAGACACTGGTGTCGAATGTTATCTTTCAGCATCCCTAGAGATGTCGGTCGATCACGATACACTTCGGACTTCAGGTAACCCCAAAACCAATAATCGCACGGGCTGAGGTCTGGGGACCTGGGAAGCCAAGCATGATGAAAGCTTGGCTGAGCACACGATCATCACCAAACGACGCGCGCAAGAGATCTTTCACGCGTCTTGCAATATGGGGTGGTTCTAATAAAACCCCATGTCATTCCAAGCATGTGTGTCAATTTTTACCCCTCTATCTACATTATTCCGTAGTTTATTAAGTTTCCAAATTTATACTGACTTTTTGATCACCCGGTATATAATTACTTTTTTGTCATAAATAAACAACATTACAACAAAATGGTTCACAGTTCTCGCAAGATAAATCTCAACCTCTCTACTACGTGCCAGACAAGCAATGAAGTGTTTCACGTCATTTAGTCAACAAAAAAACTAAATATGAAAAATAGAAAACCAGAAGATCTCGACGAGAATATGTGCTGATTTTTCATAAGTGTTGTCGAAGAATATCCTCAACCAATAACCAAATGTGAGGAAACGTAGGTTTCAGCAGGACAGACAGGTAACTGTAAAAAAACATTTCATTCGTCTATAAATTATGATGTGAACTGTCCCAAAAATGTAAACATCACGGGGAGAAACAAAGCTGTAACCTTCGAGAAATTCAAAATAGGTTCACTGAAGACGACTCTGCATTAAAAGTGAAAATTTTCTGGAACATGGATAATTATTAGGCTATACTGTAGTAGGGGAAAGGTATTTGGATAAAAAGAATATGCATGCAAAATTTTTACGTAACATCATAAAAGGCAATTAGTAAGGCCTAGTCAGGAACACTGAGGTGTTTCGAAGAGCAAAAGTAGACGTCACCGAAGGGTGCCTTCTGCGTCGCCAAATGAACTGTTGCGGACACATTTCGAGGAAGTGTGAAGCGCAAGTGGCGAAGAATGACTTTTATTCAGAACTGAGGGACTACATGCAGAAACAAGGCAGTCAGTTTCTCCGAAACAAAGGTATTTAGAAGAGGCATATGAAACAATGAAACAACAAGCGTTCTAAATGCCTAACAACAACAAGGAACTGCCTCGAATGGACACGCTTGGTGAAATCACGATTGGATGAATGCAAGGAACAAAGATAAATTGACTTTGACACCATCGAGATAATTTGCAGACTAGACCACCTACAGACGCCACACAAAACTGTATTGATGGAGTTGTGACGTGCTCTACAATCACACGTGCATTCAACACCATAATTGGGTACTACAGCCACATGTGAGGACACGAGCCGCCAACCAACAGCCTTCCCTTCTTCTAATAATTTCCGGGTATGCAGCCGGATCCCGTCGACATTCTGCCAACCAACAGCCTTCCCTTCTTCTATTAGTCTCGCTACTATTGCAGTGTCTGCAGGCGAAATCGGTTAGGACTGGATGATGACTTACTTTAAAGTCCATAGTGTAAGACTGTTTGTACTACACCTTGCGCAGTCCCACATGATTGTATCTTCTACTTTTTTTCCATGATATCCGTTCTAACACAATGATTTATTCACACGAATTACGTAAGTTTATCAGCTATCTTACGAGACTTACAAGGTCTCTAGACAACAAATTATGCATCACAACTCGTTACCCGGCGAAATACTTGAATTTGCTGCGCATCATCAGTTTGTACATCGCATATTAACATATGACCAGCGCCTACTTCAGTTTTCGTAACTATCTACTTTTATTCGTCATTTTTATTAACCTGCAAACAGCTGCAATCATTACAACGGCAGCAAGTATCCGCTTGTACGAACTCACAACGAGAACTCTCCACAGAGGCTACCTAACAGCCCCGGCGTGCAGAGCTGTTACTGGGTAAAGCTCGCTGGACACCCCGATAGTTGGTCTTGCCATCACTGACACCCAGATGAACAAGGGTTTGCGACGAACTCTCAACAGTTACTATTTCGAGTTCTCTCAGATGTACAAGTACTATTATACATACTCAGGCGTGACTCGTAGGTAAAGACAGTGACGTGCAACCAGCCAAAAACATATTTTAATATATGCTTCAATAATAGATTATATAGTTTAAATTATCAGGACAAACTTCGAATATTTCTTACACGGATTAAAAAAAAATACAGTCAGTGGTTTTGGAACTGTTATTAGCGAGTGATGTCTTTTGAATATATGGTAGCTGCTCGTAAGGTTATTTCTTGAAATGCTGGTTAGCTCCATGTAGCAGAGGTTTAGGATCTTGGGTCCCATGGGGTACAGCTCTTACGAGATTCCCAAAGCTCTTTTCGTTCACCCTAAGAGCATCCTACAACCTCCACATGATTTTCACGTTCTCCTGCTTACAACGAAGGGGAATCAACAGAGTGCCTGAACCTTAGCTATCGAATTCTTGGCTCTGTATATCTCTATTATGCCTTAATATGTCGTTAATTTTTTCACAGTGTTGTAGATAGTTACGTTTCTGGCATTGACGATTCCATCCGCTGTAGGAAAGGCATGCTAAGTTGGTAAGTGTCTCCCTACGGTGCGTTGTAGTACGGTTACAAGTGGCAGCATCTAGCGAGAGTTTTACGAATGATTAGACGAAATAAGCGAGCAATACATATTACGTTATGTTTAGTTGCTAAGAATTTCCTTCCTTACTAATGGCTTTTGCGATATAAACTGCGTTATTAGCAAGTTTATTTTTATAAGTGTACTGTGCCCATGTTCTTCTTCATTTAATTCAGTGTGAAGATAACTAGGAAAACTTTGGAACATGAGCTTGGAGTGAAATGGTGCTCCTAGACCCGATCAAAACGTGAATCAAGAACAACAACAATGTAAATACAGACAAAATTATATACGCAACTTCAACGGAACTTATACGGCAAAACGTTTAACCATCGACATCATATTTTCCGACACTTATCACAACAATCCGTACTACGACACTTCATCACAACAAACCGTACTAAAATTGACACATTTTTAGAGCTCTTTAATTTGCTGTATAATTTAAACTGCATATTTTCGTAATATGCAAGTGAGAATACGAAAACCAACAAGAGTGGCATGTTAGCTCCGAAAGTACTTAAATCCGCACGGAGGCTTATCGATTTGCCTCTGTCTACCAATCTCAGCACGGCACCGAAAGTCACGGTTTCGTCGCACGAACTCATAAACACCACGGACTGAACATACACGAAAAACATTAAACGTCTCAAGTTCAGAATTGAAAATATGCAGTTTCTAATACATACCGCATGACATGTGTCATACTTAGTACGATTTCTTGTGAGAAAACGTCGAGAAATGTAACACTGGTGGTTAAATATACTACTTATAATTATCATCTTGGACTTAGATTTTGGTGTTATTTAGTAGTCGATTATGAAAACGGAAAGAGATACATTCTGTAAATTGTCTAGAGAGCCATGGCACCATAGCTTCGATCAATAAATGTCGCAACCTTCCCCAGAAGGAAACCACGAAGTAAAACTGTACGTACACTACCATCGTCATCTACAGCAACATCATAGGCCGTTTGACTGTCACTGCTCGATATAGACCTCCTCTGTTGTGTTACGGTCTTCAGTGCTAAGCATCACCCTTCTAGCCGGATGTACGGAAGACTCAGAAAACACTTGAAAAGTGAGTGTGTACTTACCACTTGATGCCGGCCGGAGTGGCCGTGCGGTTCTAGGCGCTACAGCCTGGAATCGAGCGACCGCTACGGTCGCAGGTTCGAATCCTGCCTCGGGCATGGACGTGTGTGATGTCCTTAGGTTAGTTAGGTTTAATTAGTTCTAAGTTCTAGGCGACTGATGACCTCAGAAGTTAAGTCGCATAGTGCTCAGAGCCATTTGAACCATTTTTTACCACTTGATATGGCTTAAGTGTAAACACATTTAATGTGAAGGGGGTGAGGAGCAGTAGAAAGACGAATAACAACTTGCTTATGGTCATAGTTAGGAATGATACAGTAGTGGAAGAAGTCAAAACGTTCTCCAGCCTATATGCAGTTTTGCACATGATGGCTCAAGCAAGGAATAAGAAGTACATAGACATGAGTGAAATGAGATTCCGCTAGCAGAAAATCTCTACTGGTATCGTATAATGGTATAAGCGACTTAAGAGGGCGTAGCACTATATGGAAGTGAAATATGTACCATCAAAAATCTGAAGAAGTAAAAACTGGAAGCAATTAAAATTTAGTGTTATCATAGAATGTTAAAAATTTAATGCATAGAGAGTACGAAATAAAGACATGCTATAAAGAGGAAGTGAGGAAAGAAATCTAAGGAAGAACTTTACCAGAAGAAGGGATAGATAAACAGGACATGTGCTGTAGTATCCAGAAGTAGTTAACTTGACACTGGAAGAGGAAGCTGAATGAAAAACGAGTAGGGATATGCAAAAACAGAATATGCCAAACAGATTATACACGATATTATGTGCAGTAATTACTTAGAGATGAAAAGATTAGTACAAGACGCGAAAGCACCAGATTTGTCGAAACACTGTTTTTTTTAAGAGTCTGTAGGTGAACACAGCAATGTCACAGTGGCATAGCTTCCATTAAACTGTGGTGTAGGATATACCTTGCCCTTTGGAATCCAGGGGAGTACTTCTTTTATAGATTTACAATCCATTCACCTGTCTCTACAGGTTGGCAAAATAAAGCTGTCGTGGAAACCAACTTACATCGTCTGTACACGATACGCATGATACAAATTGGGTAGCCTATCTTAAGGTGCATGAAGTATTACCGGAACCAATTTTTATTTCGTCACCCTGTATTTTCCGCCAACTTGTTTTTCGTTTTCATTACTGTCATAAATACGTCTTCCTCTCAAATCTGTTCCCCGCTCCATTTGTTTGAACTCCTCTCTCTAGGACTTCCTGCCATACATCTATCGATGAGAAACTCTCACGGTTTGAAGATTTTTCGCATGGAAAGTTCATCTCAGTGGCATGAGTCAAACCTCTTAATACACACAGATTTTTTAGCTTTCCATTTCAGTCAAATATGAATCCTTGTTTCGACAACGGTATACAATTTACGAAAAGCATTGCAGACAATACAGTTATTTTATGCAAGCACAAGATTCTAATACCATAGCAAATTAAATGTTAATCGGTTACAACTGGTACAAACGAAATGAGTACCTTGTTCCTACGCTGCCTGTTGGATATGATACAGGTGAACATAAATCTCAAAATATTGTCGATAATTCCCCGCAGCATGACGATCTGAATTTGGTCAGTTCAGTCTCTTGAGCAACGAAGGTGAAGTCCCAGCAGAATTCACAAATCACCCTTTAGTCAATGGTCTAGTCACATGCCAAAATACAGGCGTTCTTATGAAATAATTTTTCAGTTATTCCTAGACACTGTCTTCATGGAAAATGTGTCTCAAATAACAGTCCTTAGAGGCCACCCATACGGTCGTAGGGTGTCCAGCATACAGAACTATTAGGTTATTATTAAGGATACCCATCGTTCATTTATGATGGTAGCAAAAACAAGTGCACTAGCACAGTATGGAGTGAGGTGGGCTACACCAAAGCAATAATAAAGGGATGCCAAGTCAACCGTCACGCCCGCAACAGAACCCGGATTCGTTGCCTAATGCAATGTTTCCGGCAATATGTCTTAATTCAGTGCCCATTTTTACGCCATTATTGTAGACAAAGGTGGTATCAACTGGTTTAGCCGAGGTACGACGTGTAATACTGGTCGGCTCACCCTAGTCCTTCCTCGAAGTGCCCAAGCAATTGTGTGGTTAGACATGCAATGTTGTAGCAGTTCGTGATAATATAAATGACAACTGCAGTGTGATGCTGCACGAGGAAACGCAACTTCTCTGGAAGAATCAGCACCGACTCCGGAAAACAAACTCGTGTGTAGAACTCCTTCATACATGTACGTCATCGATTAAGAACCAAGAGACTATTTACGACTGTATGAATTCTGGCGTAATATAATTCAGTATGTTTTTATGGGCAGCGAATGTTCAAAAGAAATGAAAGTAACATCGCCTGTGCCTCAAGTAAGCGCAACAGGACGTCTCATGTTCTCAACATCCGTAAATGATTCTTTACATTCGGTCTTCAGCGTTGCTGACGATACACTTAACTGTCATTGTACTATCGTATAAGAATTCAGGAAGACCATGACAAAATTTCGACTACATTTAAAGAACAACAGACCTCTTTAAATGAGGATGAATGGATGGTAATACTGAAACGTCCCCTTTTGAACAATTATACAAGGACTGTGCTTAAGCTGACACACAATATTTTTTTAGCGCAACGCAATCTGACTTTCAAAAATCCATACAAAAGAATGGCCCTGACTAACATTAACCTATACGTTTCACAAATCACTTACCTCACAAAAATCTTGGTTACTCGAGCTACTGCAATAAAGCGAGCGCCACTACTGCCAGCTAAATAAAAGATTCAAACTATGGAAGGCACTAACTACTGATAGGGATAGTTAGCAAATGAAAGATTTTAATAGAGAACAAACAATGTATTTACCTTAATAGTCATAATATATATAGCAGTTCATGACAAATGACAAAACTCCGCCATCTCTCTCCCCACATCCACCACTGCTGGCGGCTCACCTCCAACTGCGCAACGCTACGCGTTGTTCACAGCCAGCTGCCTAACACTACAATGGCGAATATTACAACAATGCAAAGCAGCCACAGACTGCACACAGCACAGCCAGTGATTTTCATACAGAGGTGGCGTTACCAATAAAAAAACCTAAACAGCCTACTTACAATGCCAATGAAGGTATTGGCTACTGATTCATCATTAAAGAGAAGCTGAGCGATCCTAAATTTGCAGAAGCCTGCTGTTCAACTACGAGAGATATAATCACGGGCTGTAAATTGAGAAAGGTACAAGTAATTCGTCGGTAAGAATTAATATTTCAGTAATAGTATAAAACTCGTTAACTTAAATCTCACATGCTCACATTGGCATAATACATATGAAATTTTATTTTAGGAAAAAACATATGATTGTGGCAACTGTAGCAATTCCAGTGTTTAATTCCTCTAATTTACCTCTAGCTGTAGTTCAAACTGAAACGTCCCCTTTTGAACAATTATACATGACTGTGCTTAAACTGACACAATATTTTTTTTAGCGCAACGCAATCTGACTCTCAATAATCCCTACAAAAGAATGGCCCTGACTAACATTAACCTATACCTTTCACAAATCACTTACCTCACAAAATTCTTCGTTACTCGAACTACTGCAATACAGCGAGCGCCACTACTGCCAGCTAAATAAAAGATTCAAACTACGGAAGGCACTAACTACTGACAGGCATAGTTAGCAAATGAAAGATTTTAATAGAGAACAAACAATGTATTTACCTTAATAGTGTTGAAAACTCATAATATACATAGCAGGTCATGACATCCAGTCTTACAAATTTCAAAACTCCGCCATCCCTCTCCCCACATCCACCACTGCTGGCGGCTCACCTCCAACTGCGCAACGCTACGCGCTGTTCACATCCAGCTGCCGCTGACCAACACTACAATGGCAGACAACAATGCAAACTAGCCACAGACTGCACACAGCACAGCCAGTGATTTTCATACAGAGGTGGCGTTACCAATAAAAAAACCTAAACAGCCTACTTACATAGCCCCCATGCTCCCCACAAAAAAATTTTACAAATTGTTTTGGGCACTGGGCAATACATATTTGTTAAAATTTTTCATAATCGTAATTACAATAACAAAGAAATCAAATGCACACACTTATTGATACAATGTTGGTCAAAAGCTAAAATTTTCTCACAGTCCATAAAGATAGTCCTGATCATTCATCATAATAGTAATTACAGTTTTTTTTTCACAAAGTCTCATTAGTAAAAGAAATTGCACACAGAAGTAGTGGATTTCCATGCAGTCTTGAAGAAGTAGTGTTGTCCTTCCAACGGAAAGACAGTGCTGACTCTTGACATGCAGACAGGTAATGAGCCACAACAGAGCAAACCCACAGCAGAGTCAATCGAAGTTTTGAAGAATATCGTTTGGTAGGTCATCACAGAGTAGACCCACTGTAGTCCTGGTAGAGATTACGGTAGTGGTATTGGTGTGCCACCAGAGGTGCAGACCCACTGCAGTCCTTGTGGGAATAATGGTACTGCTGAGTCAGCAAAGGTGTAGACCCACTGTAGTCCTTGTAGAAATAATGGTATTGGTGGGTCATCAAAGATGCAGACCCACTGTTGTCCATGTAGAGACGGCAAGCAGCCATCTGTTGCGACTGTGCAGGTGCACAATCACCATCGAAGAGTCTTGCGGAGAATATAGCAAGTCCATAACCATCACTTGTGCACTCACAAAGTGTTTGGAATTGTCCTTAGAACCAGCAATGCTCTTATCCAGTCCCTTGCTGAATTATTAACACACGTGCAAACACTAACAGTCCCTACTTCTCACATATTGTCCATATGCTGTGACCAACAGAAATGTGTGCAGTGAAATGGAACTTACAAGTTACTTAATTTGATGAACTGGTGTCAAGTACAATTTTATAACATAAGAACACAATAACAAAGGTACAAAACACATCATTAAAAACATAATAATACAGATAACATTTGTAGTAATAGGGGCTTTACAAAAGAATAGAAATAAACATATACATCAGTGTTACAGGAATTATGACATAAGTAAATACATAAAAGATCAGAATAACTTTTGAAACATCACCTTCACATATGAGCAACAAAACAGAATAAATAATGTCTCAACATCTTTACAAAGTAAATAACATAGTATTAGGAAAATTCTACAACATAGCTCTCATCAGCTAAACACATAAAGACAGGAAAAACACAAATACACAAGGGTACACAAACATATAGAGGGATGACACAAAAGGAAAGGACAGGGTTTGTTTTACTGCAGTATTTTGCATGGAGATCTCCCTTTGTTCATCATTATTCCCAAAAGTACTGTCTAAGCCGGCTTTCTGTATTCTGTTCACATCCTCTTTCAAAATAATTTTTCTCCACTGTACACTACCTTTTTTTTTTGGCCAAACCATTTTCTTATATCTTCTCAATGCATTTCTTCCAATTCATCATAGTTAGTTTCTTATATAGTCTACCCCCTCTTAAGCTAACTTAAATCTACTGAGCTCAGATGCTAAACTAAGGGACAAGGCAATGCAGCAGCACAAAACAATTAACACAAACAGCAATGACAAAAAAATGGACATTGGCAAATCAATTGCAATATTACGACTAATATAAGGCAATGAGCAGCAAACAAGAAAAATAAATCAGTAGTAAACTGGCTTAGCAGAGTAACACAAAGTCAAATTCAGTAACACTATGCCTGGCAAACAGCAGCTTATATCTAAACATGACAAAGCTCAAGCAGAAAAAATATTACACTAAAAATGGCCATGTCTAATACCTGTGTCACATCTTAACACTAGTGTGATGCATCACGATAACTTACTCTACCAAAAAATTAACAAGTAGTTGAAAAGAAAATTATGTATGCAGTTCCTATGAAGGTAAATGTCTTTTTGTGCTCCCTCATTTTTTGAAAAAAATTATTATTTACTCGATCTGTAGACAGAAAATATTTGTATTAGTACATCTATAAAATTTTATTTTAACCAACGCTGAAGTGCAGCTAGAAACTAGATATTAAACAAAATGAGTTAATAAATACACTCCTGGAAATGGAAAAAAGAACACATTGACACCGGTCTGTCAGACCCACCATACTTGCTCCGGACACTGCGAGAGGGCTGTACAAGCAATGATCACACGCACGGCACAGCGGACACACCAGGAACCGCGGTGTTGGCCGTCGAATGGCGCTAGCTGCGCAGCATTTGTGCACCGCCGCCGTCAGTGTCAGCCAGTTGGCCGTGGCATACGGAGCTCCATCGCAGTCTTTAACACTGGTAGCATGCCGCGTCAGCGTGGACGTGAACCGTATGTGCAGTTGACGAACTTTGAGCGAGGGCGTAGAGTGGGCATGCGGGAGGCCGGGTAGACGTACCGCCGAATTGCTTAACACGTGGGGCGTGAGGTCTCCACAGTACATCGATGTTGTCGCTAGTGGTCGGCGGAAGGTGCACGTGCCCGTCGACCTGGGACCGGACCGCAGCGACGCACGGATGCACGCCAAGACCGTAGGATTCTACGCAGTGCCGTAGGGGACCGCACCGCCACTTCCCAGCAAATTAGGGACACTGTTGCTCCTGGGGTATCGGCGAGGACCATTCGCAACCGTCTCCATGAAGCTGGGCTACGGTCCCGCACACCGTTAGGCCGTCTTCCGCTCACGCCCCAACATCGTGCAGCCCGCCTCCAGTGGTGTCGCGACAGGCGTGAATGGAGAGACGAATGGAGACGTGTCGTCTTCAGCGATGAGAGTCGCTTCTGCCTTGGTGCCAATGATGGTCGTATGCGTGTTTGGCGCCGTGCAGGTGAGCGCCACAATCAGGACTGCATACGACCAAGGCACACAGGGCCAACACCCGGCATCATGGTGTGGGGAGCGATCTCCTACACTGGCCGTACACCACTGGTGATCGTCGAGGGGACACTGAATAGTGCACGGTACATCCAAACCGTCATCGAACCCATCGTTCTACCATTCCTAGACCGGCAAGGGAACTTGTTGTTCAAACAGGACAATGCACGTCCGCATGTATCCCGTGCCACCCAACGTGCTCTAGAAGGTGTAAGTCAACTACCCTGGCCAGCAAGATCTCCGGATCTGTCCCCCATTGAGCATGTTTGGGACTGGATGAAGCGTCATCTCACGCGGTCTGCACATCCAGCACGAACGCTGGTCCAACTGAGGCGCCAGGTGGAAATGGCATGGCAAGCCGTTCCACAGGACTACATCCAGCATCTCTACGATCGTCTCCATGGGAGAATAGCAGCCTGCATTGCTGCGAAAGGTGGATATACACTGTACTAGAGCCGACATTGTGCATGCTCTGTTGCCTGTGTCTATGTGCCTGTGGTTCTGTCAGTGTGATCATGTGATGTATCTGACCCCAGGAATGTGTCAATAAAGTTTCCCCTTCCTGGGACAATGAATTCACGGTGTTCTTATTTCAATTTCCAGGAGTGTACATAAAGCAAGCCATATGGCATTTCTCTCAACTAGCACGACAATAGCCGTGAAATTTTTCTCATCGTTTCATTAGGCATTTTAGTAAATATCATAAATTAAGAGCTCCACAGTATAATCATATGTTTTCAAGTTCGACCGTGTCGTTTTTCCGATGCTTTCTACAAAGGAATGTCAATAGCGAGGTTAATGGCCTCTTTTTTTTCACCTAATGGCTGTTTCTCCAGGTGGCTGGCACAGGTGGCCACTCAAGACGCATTACATCAAGGTCACTTACCTTTCTTACCGAAATATTTACGACAACAGTTTCCGCTACAGTGGCAGTCTCGTATAAAAATATTTCACAGGTCAAGAATTTGCGTTACAAATCTGTAGAAACAAAATCCTATTGATATAACAGTGTCCAAAAAGTTTTCGTCGGCATTGTAATACATTCACGCATTTACATACATTTCATAACTCTTAAAGTACGATTCTTGGTTTCCAAAAACCTGTTTCACAAACCAGAGTGAGTCCCTAACCACTACTCATTATTCCTTACCTTATTCGTCGACACTTCTTCAATATTTTATGATAACAGATACGTAGCATACTCAAATAACTCATATAGCATCAGCTTATTGATCATAAACATACCGCAACAGCATAATACACATAGTCATCGTAATAATATCATAACACCTCAGTCAACTCTCAAAATCGTCGTAGCTTCCTCCAATAATTTCAAAACCTAAAAAAAATTCTCTGCTCATGTCAAAAGTGTCATCTGCCTCAAACGTACTTTAAAAATCGTGATCCCATACCAAATATATCATTGAAAGCTCTCATAGTATCACAATGGTTCCAAAAAAATATGAACAGTTCACAAAGTACAAACAACATACGATTTCGTAAGTGTGAAGTTATCCAACTGTGTAATTACGTAAACATCTGTCACTGACGTAGTAAAAAAAATGTTTCTTTCTCTGTTAAATGATCAGGTAGCTGTGTAATTTACGTGTTAGAGAAATATGGTACCGATGTGTAAAGTTATATAAGCAAATACCATATTAGCTAGGGGTCCTTGTGCTTGCCAAACACATGGTACACAAAGTAAGCTTGTACCCCCCTGAGGATTAATGCAATTATACCCTCAGGTGTTACAGATTACAGCAATGGAATGAAATGTATCATGGAAAACTTTTGTATCATTGTACTCCAAATATCTTTAAAAATAAATATTTTAAGTACAAAATTAATCACTCAAATACGGGTCCTGTAGCGCTAAATGTGCGTCTTGTTGCAACATAATCTCTGTGGAAGTGTCGTAGTTATCGTCCTCCGAAAGCTAAGTTCTGCAGAAGTCAATGTACTTACCTCATGATACACAAAAGTGAAATGCTTTGCGTATAGATATCTTAGTTATTACGCTTATTGCCGTGATGAGGAAAGTACTGTGCTGTAAAGTATTGTTGTGCTACGGAAAAGGCTGTCTCATTGTAGCTATACCACAAAAGATACTACTAAAACCTAAGTTACTACTAAAACCTGTTTTACTTTCCAGAAGAATTCAGAAAAACTGTACAGATATAAAACAGATACACCGCAAAAACAACATTGTAAATTGTCACTCATTAGTAGCGTCGTGATAAAACCGTGTAGTTGTCACATAAACTAACCACTGTGTCATCTGGTATCTCTCAGAAAGCACCTTGAATCCATAATGTATTTTCAAGTAAACCAAAATGTTGCACTAAAATCTCATTAGCAGTACCAGTACATGTTCTATGTATGTAAGCCTGATAGTCGTTACGTAATCGTGCAACTAACAAGCAAGAATGTACAAATACAACACCGTGTCGTCTGTTCACTATAACAATGCAATCGTAATTTCTGTTTAAAAATGTTCCCTAGGTTCTAGACTGGATATTTAACTTCTAACATTGTTGCATGTTAACAGTGTCTCAGTGTGACAAATTGTACTAGTAGCGTGTAGTGAAAAATTTTATGGCAAAGACTAAGTTAAAAAACAGATTATCTCTCAGTAAGCGGTTTTACATGTGAAGTGTGGTGCAATCCTTTACTCTTCATAGTACTCAGAGTTTGAACTTGAATGCAATTATCATGCGTTATGCGTCGGTAAAGAATACTGGAATTTTTCTCAAGGTTAGCGTCATATGTTATTTTTCTCGGAGCCAGCGGGCGCACGCGGCTGCCTGCTGTGCGAGTCATTGTCTGTCTTTGTTGGCGCGCGTCGTTATTGGGATTAGGAGACCTAGCTTCTACAAATTCACGTTGTCGAAAGTGCCCTGCTCTGTTTGAATCCCGCCAGTTCTGATGAAATTCAGGTCTGTCGTTACGATCATATCGCCTGTCGTCATGTCGGTAGATTCCATAGTTTCTTTCTTATCGGTCACGTGGTGGAGAATTTCTCCCTGAATCGTAACTGCGCGCTGGACCGTTGCGTCTAAAGTTATTCTGTCTCCCGTGATAATAATTGTTTTGGTTCCCATATTGTCTGTTTCTAAGGTAATCTCTGTCATATTCATTACTACGGAAATGCGATCTTTCTCTGTAACTATTGTTACTCTGCCAGTGGTTGTCATATGGGTGGTGTCTGTTTTGTTCACGATTTGCGTTGTAAGAATAGCCTTGTCGTGTCCAGTTATTATTTCTTTCATCGCGGAATTGTGACAGATGTGACCTGTAATTGTTGTGTTCCAGTTTTCGCGTTCCGCGATTGTTAGTGTCAATTTCTAATTCTTGTAAGAGTCCTTGAAAAGCTTCAATGTCGTCTTTGCAACGTCCTGCCAAAATAATATGTCGTAAATGTTCAGGTAATTTGATTAAGCAAATGCGGATGAGTTCTGAGGGGCTGTATGGGTTTGACAGGTACTGATTCTTGTGCAACATGTCTTCAAAATATTTCACAAGACTGGAAAATTCGGATTGTTCGAAATGTTTCATCATTATGATGTTATGTTTTACTCGGTCTTGTGTAGCTTGAGACCAATATGCTGAGAGGAAGGCATGATAAAAATCTCCTTCACTGTGACAATCGTGAATGGCCGATCGCATTCTTACAGCTGGTTCATTCTCCAAGTAGCCACACATAAATTCTAACCTGTGCTCCAATGACCAGTTGGGAGGAAAACAATGAGAGAATTGATGAAGCCACGCTTGTGGATGAATGTCGTTGCCGGAATTCTTAAATGTTTTGAATTTACGTGTAGTAATGAACAGCTTATAGTCAAAATCATCATGTCGGCGAGTCGCATGTCGGTCATTATTACGTCGTTTCGGCGGTTACATCTCAAAATTCGGTGTGCCTTGCCAATTTCTTTCATAATTTCCCAAGTGTCCTGTGTTATTATTTTGTGGTTGTTCTGTATTTCTAAGTCCCTCTTCCCGTATTGGAGCGCGAGTGGCCTCTGAAATACGTAATTCTTGTATTACCTGAGTCAGCTACGTAATTCTTGTATTACCTGAGTCAGCTGATCTTGTACTTCCCGGATTTCTCTTTGGTGTTGCGTATTAATTTGATTCTGATTTTGTTTGAATTTCCTAATTTGTTCGCACTCTTCTGTGTCATTAAAGACTATCGATTTTGTGTCGTTCAGATTATCACCTAGCTTCGTAGATAAGTTAGTGAACTGATCCGAAAGTTCGGCTACTTTCTCCGATAGTGAACACATTTCCTCAGTGTGTTTTTCTGTACCAATTTTCAGAGTGTCTACTGTGTCCTTTAAATTTTCCTGAGTTTTTGCAAGTTGCGTAACCGAATCGGTAGATGCAACTGAGTCAATTTTAGCTTGCAAGGTGTCGTGATTTTCATGAACAATGGTTTGCAGTTCTTTTATGGCTGCTTCGTGATTCTGTAATGCATTTTCATGCCGCGAAAAAATAGGTTGAAAATGCTCACAAATTTGTGTTTTTACGTCATTACAGACTTTTTGACATTTCGATTCGATGTTATGTAACTCAGTAGTTAAATCTTCACGTGTTTGTTCAAGCTTATGTTCCACTGAGTCTAACTTTTGAAGCTTTTGTTCCATTGCGTCTAATTGTTGCTGTGTTTGTCTCTGGTGTTGTTCCATTGTGTCTAACTTTTGAAGATTTTGTTCCATTGTGTCTAACTTTTTAAGATTTTGTTCCACTGTGTCTAACTTTTGCTGTGTTTGTCTCTGGTGTTCTTCCATTGTGTCTAACTTTTCAAGCTTTTGTCCTATTTGTTGCATTAACTGTAATAACAATGCACTGGTGTCTGGAACATGTTCCTCAGTGCTTTTCGGCAGTGAATTTGCACCGGCAACATTCACATTTTGACAAGCGGAAAATGTGTCTTGACTCATTTGAGAAAACGGTGAGAACCCAAAACCTGAGTCTACAATATTTGCAAAATTGTGTCCTGACATTCCCGATTCCTGAGGCGGGCTGTTGCCGACCGACCGATCGATAATGCTTCCCTCTTCACTAATTGTTTCACTGTCTACGCCATTGTTTGCCGCCCGCTCCATTTCCCTATGCACAATTACCAAATTACTACTTTGATCATTAATTAATTCATTACTCGGTGGCGCTAACACACTGCTTTCGTTTTCACTGTCATTTCTCAGTTTACTTTGGAGCCTAGTATTACGTTTTTCACACGCCATTATTGTCACAATATTTCACACAACAATACAGAAAAGCACAATTTGAAGAGTAAAAATGAGAGAACACATTAACATAACACTGAAAATAATATCTAGTTAATTGCAAGCGCAGCTGCGAAATACTTGCTGCAAATCTACATACATGCCACAACTGTTTTACTGTACAACAATGAAAGACTGCAACTACAAAGGAGATTCTCTCTACAATTACGCGCTAGCAATAAACAAAAGCTACACTAATTACACAAACTACAAGAAAAAATCAGAAGATTCCAGTGAGGTATCCTCGGCTAAGGGTCGACATATGAAACGTCCCCTTTTGAACAATTATACAAGGACTGTGCTTAAGCTGACACACAATATTTTTTTAGCGCAACGCAATCTGACTTTCAAAAATCCATACAAAAGAATGGCCCTGACTAACATTAACCTATACGTTTCACAAATCACTTACCTCACAAAAATCTTGGTTACTCGAGCTACTGCAATAAAGCGAGCGCCACTACTGCCAGCTAAATAAAAGATTCAAACTATGGAAGGCACTAACTACTGATAGGGATAGTTAGCAAATGAAAGATTTTAATAGAGAACAAACAATGTATTTACCTTAATAGTCATAATATATATAGCAGTTCATGACAAATGACAAAACTCCGCCATCTCTCTCCCCACATCCACCACTGCTGGCGGCTCACCTCCAACTGCGCAACGCTACGCGTTGTTCGCAGCCAGCTGCCTAACACTACAATGGCGAGTATTACAACAATGCAAAGCAGCCACAGACTGCACACAGCACAGCCAGTGATTTTCATACAGAGGTGGAGTTACCAATAAAAAAACCTAAACAGCCTACTTACAATGCCAATGAAGATATTGGCTACTGATTCATCATTAAAGAGAAGCTGAGCGATCCTAAATTTGCAGAAGCCTGCTGTTCAACTACGAGAGATATAATCACGGGCTGTAAATTGAGAAAGGTACAAGTAATTCGTCGGTAAGAATTAATATTTCAGTAATAGTATAAAACTCGTTAACTTAAATCTCACATGCTCACATTGGCATAATACATATGAAATTTTATTTTAGGAAAAAACATATGATTGTGGCAACTGTAGCAATTCCAGTGTTTAATTCCTCTAATTTACCTCTAGCTGTAGTTCAAACTGAAACGTCCCCTTTTGAACAATTATACATGACTGTGCTTAAACTGACACAATATTTTTTTTAGCGCAACGCAATCTGACTCTCAATAATCCCTACAAAAGAATGGCCCTGACTAACATTAACCTATACCTTTCACAAATCACTTACCTCACAAAATTCTTCGTTACTCGAACTACTGCAATACAGCGAGCGCCACTACTGCCAGCTAAATAAAAGATTCAAACTACGGAAGGCACTAACTACTGACAGGCATAGTTAGCAAATGAAAGATTTTAATAGAGAACAAACAATGTATTTACCTTAATAGTGTTGAAAACTCATAATATACATAGCAGGTCATGACATCCAGTCTTACAAATTTCAAAACTCCGCCATCTCTCTCCCCACATCCACCACTGCTGGCGGCTCACCTCCAACTGCGCAACGCTACGCGCTGTTCACATCCAGCTGCCACTGACCAACACTACAATGGCAGACAACAATGCAAACTAGCCACAGACTGCACACAGCACAGCCAGTGATTTTCATACAGAGGTGGCGTTACCAATAAAAAAACCTAAACAGCCTACTTACAATACACACAAGAAAGAGAAACAACCGGATAGAATAAAATAATGGTAATATTATAAAGATTTAACTTTCGCCCAGTAGTACATTTGCTTCCGAAGTACACGTGTATATGGGAATTGAACAAAGCAGATGGTTCCTCCTTAGCTTGTCAAATTTTCAGCTCTCCCATTGGTATGTCGAATGCCTCTAGAGCTTTGCAAGTGCTCACCTAATCACTGGTCCCAAAACATCAATTTTGCTGAACATTCTAGGTGGTGGATGACGAACTACCCTCGAACAGAGGAAAAATGTGCCTACAACCCCCTCCGTGTCGAAAGCTGTTGGTCGCTTGTTTAACACCGAAGTCTCCATCAATGGCGACATCCCTACTGATCCCATGCTCACTGTTGAAAATTCCGAGGCACACTTCGCTGAAGTATCCGTGTGCAGTAACTAACATCCTTTTTGACACGGAAACGTCTGGTGAAGAAAAATTCCGTGCACAAGGCTTCGAATCAGACAATGTTCCATTTTGTGAACCAGAGTTGCGCAGTGATTGAGCAGACTGTCTGCAGACAGCCCCTGGATCCGATAAAACCAGCAACCAAATGCTTAATTAACTTAAGAACGACAGCCTACAACACATCCTTGGGGATTTCTATTGTATTTGGCGGCAAGGAGAGTTTCCCTCTCAATGGTGGGAGAACATTTTTACTTACATTCTGAAACCGGGAAAGGACCCTCATATTTAAGTTAATTACTGACCGATCTCTCTAACGAACGTTCTGCGTAAAAGAATAGTCAACTGACGACTGTAATGGTGCATGAATACCAGAGGACATTTATCGCAAATTGAAAGTGAGTTTTGGGCGCCGACTGATTCGTTCGGAAAGTGTATGTGCAGTGCTTTCGCGCGTCGCTAACTCTTGATCGCTGTGTTCTTTGAACTGTAGAAGGCGCACAATATTACCTGGCGCCGTCACATCCTGTCTTCACCCCATGAGATGTTGCTTACCCATTTTTATCTAGAATTTCCTATTCGTCTGACTGTCCTACGTCTGGATAGGTTCCTCAGGAACCAATATGTTCAGGAATCTGTCGTCCCTCATGGATTGGTTCTGAGGGCAACCCTCTTCGCCACTATAATCAGTGGTATCGTGACTGCAATGGGACCCGCGGTGTCACCGTCACTGAATGTGGACGATCTTTGTCTGTATTACAGCTCCAAATTACAGCGCATAGCCGTTCGCCAACTTCAGGAGACCATATAGAAAGTAGTTAGTTGTGCCCTGAATCATGTATAGCAATTTTCTACCACGAAAGCTCACGTCATTCATTTCTGTCGACTCAGGTCTGTGCATATTCACCTCGGTAACCATTTACTTGAAGTTGCTGAAACTTCCAAATTTTAGGCGTTTTATTTCACAGACTTACCACGTTCCATGAGGAAATTTAATACTCTCAGATTTTTCAGCCACACCTCCGGGGGTGCAGACCACTCAGTTCTGCGACTGCACAAAACTCTGATTTTACCGCGCCTGGATTAGTGATGTGTTGCGTACGGGTCACAGCCCCGTCATTACTGAATGACTTTGTTACACCCTCTCCACCGCAGTGGCGCGTGTTTGGGCCCGGACCCTTCCGTACGGCCGTGCGGTTCTAGGCACTTCAGTCCGGAACCGCGTGACTGCTACGGTCGCAGGTTCGAATCCTGCCTCGGGCATGGATGTGTGTGATGGCCTTAGGTTAGTTAGGTTTAAGTAGTTCTAAGTTCTAGGGGACTGATGACCTCAGATGTTGAGACCCATAGTGCTCAGAGCCATTTGAACCATTTGAACCTTCTGTACGAGCCCCGGAGACAACCTCCTGGTGACAACTGGAATGCCACCATTGAGCAATAAACGACAGTAGCTCTTGGGCGAATTATCCAGGCACATTCTGTCAGATGCGTACTCGTCCACGTTATTCGACTCTATTACGCAATTATCAGATCAGACTATTTACAAACCCCACAAAAATTGTAGACCAACTGGAGTAATACTGGCGGCTCTGTGCAAGGTCCTCCAACTGCACCATCTTGTCTGCGTGCATAGAGCTCCCTCTCCGCATCACCCATGGTGTGTACAGAGGCATATGATGAGGATGGTCCTCAGTCGTAAGGAAAATGCTGACCCATCTTTGCCGGCCGGTGTGGCCGAGCGGTTCTAGGAGCTACAGTCTGGAACCGCGCGACCGCTGCGGTCGCAGGTTGGAATCCTACCTCGGGCATGGATGTGTGTGATGTCCTTAGGTTAGTTAGGTTTAAGTAGTTCTAAGTTCTAGGGGACTGATGACCTCTGAAGTGCTCGGACCCATTTGATTTGACCCATCTTTCTCAGACGTCTATTTCGTTCGGTTCTCTACGATTACCCAAATCGACACGCTTTTACACAGACGGATCGAAAGTAAACGACAGGGTAAGCTATGATTCTGCGTAAACGAGGGGGCGTGAGAAGTATTCTCTGCAGAGTTCTTGTAAAGTTGGTCGCAATACCACAGGCTCTGCGCTGCATTAAAATTCTCGCAACAAAGGACTTCCTGGTTTGTATCGACTCCATGAACTCCTTACAAGGCATATCGCAGTGCTCCCCCTTAAACGTGTTAGGCGCTAACATCCAAGACCTATTAGTTGACCTACACAGTTACGACTGCAACTGCGGCAACAAATTGAGAAAACCTGGGATAGGGAATGACATGTTACCACAAAAAGCTGAAGGCAGTCAAACGGACCACCAAGGCGTAGCATACTTCTCTCCAAACCTCTCTGAAAGATGTTATTGTAACCTGCCGACTACGTATCGGCCACACCCATGAGTTTCTTATACTCAAGCCTATTCCCCTCCGATGCATCTGTGGTAGTCCACTCACGATAGCCCGTATTTCCACAGAGTGTGTCCTGCTGTCTTATCTGAGACGAACCATGAACCTGTCTAACTCACTACCCTACGTACGTGCGGATAATGGGATGGCAGCTAACAAAGTCAACATTTTACTGAGAGAATGAGGATTTTATGACAAAATTTAATGCACCTTAACATTTGGTGTAGATGGTGGCTGTGGGGAAGTACACTCGACGTAACAGAACTATTCCCATGTCTTGATAACCTCAGATAGCTTTCGATTGTATACAGCAAGCATCAGTGGGAACGCAACACATACTCGCAACGGTGGCTGCGCCACATGTAACATACTTTCAGTCAAGTATTTGTTCTCTTCTAATTATACGATTTTACGTGTAGACCACCTTGATTTTCTGTGACCACGTGCAGTTATTGTCTTACATATACACTATAAAACTTAGTTTTACCTTTTTGAAACGCCGATATATTTCTGCCTCAAATATACAATTAAGAACAGAATTTCGTAGATACGTAGTAGACGCTTGGCAGCGTTGGAGGATCTAGATTTCCGCATAAGGAGCTAACGTTGGAGTCCTCTCGGATACTATAGCTTTTGTTTTTCATTGCATTGTCTGACAATGTGTTGCAAACGTGACGTGAATATAGCCGAGGTTTGCCGAACATCATGACACACTGCACCATAGACTGGTATATGACAAACAATCATTTACTGTTAAGCAGTCTCAGCAAACGTAGGCCAGGAGAGGTTTTCAGAAATGGTTTTTGGAACAGGTTGACCTCGACATGATCGACTGGTCTGTTAGAACCCCCGACTTGATCCCCATTGAAAATTTCTGAGCCAGAATTAATCATCACTGGCTAGTCACCAACACTCAGACCTAGCGTTGGATACATAGGAGAGTCTCGCGGACGAGGAGACATATTTCCAGTTGATGCCCGGTTCCATGCCTCGTCGGACGAGGCAGGTAATTAATGCCAATGAGGGGCTCATACTAGCCTCATCCCTAATATGAATATTTCTTCGTTTCACATTGCCCCACTTTCTGATTAGCTTTCACAGCATTTACACAAGGTTGGCGCCGGTGGCGACACCTACAACGTGCTTACATGAGGAAAGTTTCCAACCGATTTCTCATAAACAAACAGCAGTTGACCGGCGTTGCCTGGTGGAACGTTGTTGTGATGCCTCGTGTAAGGAGAAGAAATGCGTACCATCACGTTTCCGATTTTGATAAAGGTCGGATTGTAGCCTATCGCGATTGCGGTTTATCGTATTGCGACATTGCTGCTCGCGTTGGTCGAGATCCTATGACTGTTAGCAGAATATGGAATCGCTGTGTTCAGGAGGGTAATTCGGAACGCCGTGCTGGATCCCAACGGCCTCGTATCACTAGCAATCGAGATGACAGGCATCTTATTCGCATGGCTGTAACGGATCGTGCAGCCACGTCTCGATCCCTGAGTCGACACATGGGGTCGGTTGCAAGACAACAACCATCTGCATGAACAGTTCGACGACGTTTGCAGCAGCATGGACTGTCAGCTCGGAGACCATGGCTGCGATTACCCTTGACGCTGCATCACAGGCAGGATGGGGTGGTAGGTAGGGTATGTACGACGGAAGTGGGGGACTTTATGACCACCTTTTGAAAATATTGTAGTCTA
Organism: Schistocerca nitens; assembly: GCF_023898315.1. NCBI lineage: Eukaryota > Metazoa > Arthropoda > Insecta > Orthoptera > Acrididae > Schistocerca > Schistocerca nitens. The sequence continues at coordinate 989,337,996 of NC_064616.1, read as the reverse complement.
TTCGGTTATTTTGTATCTGAAAATTTTGGAAGTATGTTTATTGTTTTTAATGATTGTTATACCAGGTTCTGTAAATGTTTTTAACTTTTTAGTTACCTTAAATCAAAAAATTGTCTTTGTAGTAGGTGTCACTTCCCACAATAGATGTCATATTCAATGTTTCGAGTTCAGGACCTTACTTACAAATCAATATCTCCTTAAAAAGTATTTAGTAAGTAAAATATAAGAACAATTAATTAAATTTGAAATTTTTGGGGTGGTCAGGACGTACGAGCCCCCTCCCCTTCCCTTGGTCCGTTGATATTGCTAAGAGCGTGCTAAAAGATATTTTCAAGTAACGGACCCTACTTACACTTCAGCACCTCATTAAAAAGAATGTGGTTAAAATAAGTCAACAACAATTAACGTATTTTAGTATTTTAATTTTTTTGTGAGGAAATAAAGTACACACTCGGCCTCCGCCTTGTTAAAGTGCGTTATAGAAAATGCGTTGGTGATGCTACGGTTAAAGCACTACAACCACATACACTCACTAACTTGAAATTGAACACTTTTAAAATGAGTCTCTACAGTACGTAATGCCGTAATGGTGGTATTGTCACTGGCTTGTGCTTCAGGTGCTGCGAAAACTAAGTTATGATACCTCCCCACAGAGAGAGCTCTTAAATTATCCAGAATCTAGCTTTCTCACATTCGCGAACCTTCACGAGTAAGCATATTTCCTGTATGTACCAAACTCATTTTCAGTAATGATAGTACCTTTTGGGTAGATTTAAAAAATGTGGCATCAGAACATAGTCACTTTCTTAAATCAAAATTCAATTGCAGTAAGGCAAAGAGTGGTTCATTGTAGCATATGACGTCTGTAATTTCATTCATGCAGACCTCCGGCATTACAACAAACCATGGTAGCCGAGAGCGCTAATGCGTTCATCCTGGACTCGCATAAGCGCGCCGGCCAAGGATCGAATACGCCCGGCGGATTAACGACGCGGGCTGGTATGCCGGCCACCCTGGATATTTTTTCTTTTTTTTGCGGTTTTCCACATCCCGATAGGTGAATATCTGGCTGGTCCCCACGTCCCACCTCAGTTACTTGACGTCTGAAAACGTTCGCACTGTTCCATGGCTTACACTAGATGCAGACAGCTGAGGTACACTAATTCCGTCTTGGAGGGGGGGGGGGGTTTCGGGTGGCGGCAGGAATGGCATCCGGCGACCCTCTGCAACTAACACTGCCAAATCAATAGTAACACGGCCGACCCCGCGTGCTGCGGGACAAAGGTGCCAAGAAAGAAAGAAAAAAGAAGACCTTCGACATTACTGAATTTTATTTTCCTTGAATATTATGGCCAGACTAACGATACTTTTCCGTTGGTAAACCGTATTCTGGGCTTGATGCTGTCAATAGGAAGGTCGTGAAATTTCTTAAACATCTATCTCTTTTGGATCGTTACACACGCCCAACTGGATTTTAGTAACTACTGTCTGACAGAGTTTAAACGTCGTATTCCGACTAATGCTTGAACTTTTACTTCTGAGCGTATTTGTAGTTCTACTAAAATTTATGAGCTCATCGTTAAAGATTTATTTTCTCTTACTCACTTTCATCTTAATGATTTTTCTGCTGCATCGGATGTCCCTTTTGTTTGCTACTTCTGTACATAGTCTCAAACATACAACCGAACTTTCACTTTAGCAACGTAATTTTGGTATGATTGTTTTCGAAACTGCCAGTGGTAATAAATTTTAGTGCTCACAAATAAATGAACGAAAGGACTGCTGTTGAGCCTGACGCTTATATTAAGTTAGTTAAAACAAAAGTGTATAATTACCAGTTTCATTCGTGCCAAGGCCGGCTGGAGTGGCCGAGCGGTTCTAAGCGCTACAGTCTGGAACCGCGCGACCGCTACGGTAGCAGGTTCGAATCCTGCCTCGGCATGGATGTGTGTGATGTCCTTAGGTTAGTTAGCTTTAAGTAGTTCTACGTTCTAGGGGACTGATGACCTCAGAAGTTAAGTCCCATAGTGCTCAGATCCATTTGAGCCATTCGTACCAAGGAGCTAAATAATTATTTAATAGGGTACTTTGTCCTTCATGTAAAATACAAATTTTCTAGAAGATAACATTTTGGTGGGAGTCAATTGATCTAAAATCAGTTACTCCTCAACGGAAAAATATTCGCTCGGTCTTATAAAATTAGCTCCCTTAAAAAAACTAAGAAGAACTTTTTTTATAATTTTGTGGGTTTTGTGATGGTTTCTGTTTGCTTTACTACAATAGTTCTCTTAAAGGCTACTAATAATACGCACTAGTGTTGTACTCATCACCACAAGAGAAGCTACATACCACAGGAAAGGCATTGGCACCCACCACGAAGGTATTAGGTAGATGGCGGAACCGAGCTCTGGTCCGACGAGTAACGACCGGCCGCTTTGGCCTTCAGCTGCTTGCCCGGCGACGCTAATAGCTCCCTGGGACCGCATCTAGCACTTTCGCGATAGTCGTTGATACCGTACACTTCCGTGTATAATGTTTGATTGGTATTAATTTCCAGTGTTGTGTATACTATGTCTCGTTGGTATGAAAATATATTGACGCTATAACGCAACGTGAAAGTGTTGCCACAACTTGCGGCGTCGCTGTATGCACCGAGAATTCCCGATGCGGGACTACGTCATTTCCGTGCCAACAGTTCTGTTTCGTCAACTCTACCTCTCGCTGCGGTGTGTGCCCCTAGTGACCTCAAGCTCTCATGCATTTTTAAATTTTTGTGTACATATTTTATTAACCTCACTGCTTAATCTACTTAGCTTTCTAGACCGTGCAGCATTCATATTCTCACCCCATTTATTAACTATGATGATCCATTTTGGTTTATTTTTCAGTGAGCGGCTGCAGTTTTTAGCCACCTTGGTTTTATCCCCCTTTTAACTAAGCTATTGTTACACAAATTTCGATCCCCAACGTTAAGGTCACAGACGCTGAAATCTAAAAATCTTCTTTTCTCGTTTCACACTGTTTTTTGTGAATTTGCAGTGAACTGAGCGAATCATATCCAAAATATTTAGTCCTATAATCACCATCCTTAACAGTGAAGTCAACATCACGATGCATATTATTATACATGTGATTGAAATCTCCTTCCCGCGGGACATGAACGCCGCCCTGTCGAGTACAGTCGGGTACAATCATATGTGTACGTTTATGGCAGCGGGCTGACCTCGCCGTACTACTGTATTTTATTTCTACCTGCGCTGCCTTCATGTGCCAACCGCTAGGATCCACACGACGCCAAAATTGGGCTGCAGCTGCAGAGACCTTACTGTAACAGCCACACAAAACAACTACAGATACCATATTAGTGATGAAGTGCAGCAGCACCAACATTGCCTCCGTTTTCTAAGAACCATTGCTTTCAGAATGGTACCTGGATTTGACATTTACGTAGTAACCCCAAGCATTGTCTATAATTGCAACAATGGAGGACACTTGTTCAGAAAGTAAATCAGTAAACAATTTATAAACGGTTCACCACTCATATACTCGATACAATCTTCAAGTTTCAGATTGAAAACTCAAGTCAATAGCCTCCACAGAACGTATGTCTGCAAAAATTACTTCCACATTTCCCATTCGGAATTTTCATAGCCTTCGACATTTAAAGCCTGGAGGGATAGATAGAATTAGTAATGAGGAGGTGTTAAATGAAACTTGGGAAAAAAGAAATTTGTGGCACAACTTTACTAAAAAGAGCTATCTTTCGATAGCAGAAAAACCTGAAGCGCCAAGGAATCGTCATTTTGATGAGTGAAGGAAGTGTGGGGGAGAGGGGGCGGGCGATAAAAATTAGACCAGTAAATGAATAGAGTAAGCGGATTCAATATGGGGTTGGAGTAGGAATGAGGAGATGAACGGATTGCACGGAGCAGAGTACCTTGGACAGCTGCACCAAACCACTTTTCGTATTTAAGACCACAATAAAGACATATTTTCGTACTTGTACCGAGTTGATAGTGTACTGTTCAATAATTCCAATGCAAGTACGAAATTTGGTAGACTGCAACACGTAGCGTGATGGCTCCTGTCACGGGCTTCTGCACAGCTCCCCATACTGCTAGTCATTGTATGTGGCGGGTGACATCTGAAGGCTACACTACGCTAATGAGGTAACTACCTCCGTGAGACGTGTAGGCCTGAGCGAATTCCCTACTATTCTCGTATCATACTGGCCGCTAAATCCTTTGCAAGGAGATACCTCCTCCTGCTACGGATTACATTGGTACGCCATTATTCCGTTGCTCTTTCATTTCGCACGAAATTTTCCGTCCCTTAAAATACTCTCGACTTGGCTCCTATAACGTTGCTCTCTTTCAGTGGTGTCGTCTAACAATTATGTCATTTTTAACCTGCTTCACCAAACTTTGCCGAGTAAAGAAGTAGTTCGTTTTATCTTGTGCACGCTTCTCATTAAGATAAACTTTCAGTGTAGCCAACACGATAATTAAATCGTCTCTTCTGGCAGCTCCTACGTATTTGAACTAGCCGTGTCGGTTTCCTCCGCCGTGTCGCGTTCTAAAAGAAACACGTTCTCTCACTCGGGAATTTTATTCACAATTAGTAGGAAATGCCGACGTTTAACGTCAGTTTAATTGCTATTCACCAGATACGGTCTGTCTCTCCCCAAGCGAAGAACTTTAATGAATCCGAGGGACATAATTAATTGCCAGTGGTAACGCTAAATGGTATTCCCTTTACGGCAGTCTAAATCGCCAGAGACTTTAAAAGTCTAACAGAAATTTTGCGAATAGCTAAGATAACTGACACTCTTCGATTATTAATGCTTCACACCGATCATTAGTGTAAAATGCATATTAGAACATATGTTGAAGGGCATATGAAATTCACGGTAACTGAACAGATTATCGAGCTAAAAACGATAATCAGCCTTAAAACAGACACGGCTGACTCTCCCACACAATTCTCCTTAATGTGTAGCTGTGAAGTTTTATGAAATGATCTCATTTAACGTAAGCCGTTGAGAGCGTTACATACTACAACATATTCTTGCTACAATTACATTATTGTGAGATTACAAAATTTCCTAAATCAAAGACAAATACAGCCAGCATTTCATAATGTATTCACTCGAGTACTGTGGACGTTACTTGTTTCCACATATTATGCGGAAGTTATTTATCAATATCACATAACCACTTACCTGCCACGTTTCTTTTCCCCAGATGGGTGGAGGTGGGACTTCAGCGGATACAATTCGCCGTTCCTCAGCACATGACAGTAAAAATTTTAAAATATATTGTAAGATTACACACACCGGTTGTTAAAAATGAATGTTTGAGACAATAAAAAGGTAGATCGATAGTTGTATAAGTTTAAATATAAAAGACTGATTTGTTGATTAATTAAAACATCGACACAGAATAATGGAACATGAATGTTTTATACAAAAGACGGACAACTTCATAAGTTGGTAGGTAAAATGCCAATGTGCTGAATAATTGAAATAGATATATAGACGAGTGAAGTGATGAGTGGGTGTAGACTGCCAAAGCTGGATGTATCACGGGTTATTGCATAAGAGGAGGAAACTGGGTGTGTGAAGAGGGATGCGGTTCCGAACCAAGTGGGGAGAAAGGAGTGGAGAAGAAGGAGCCCTGACAAGGGGCTCAGATGTGGTTTCTCCTGCATCTGGTAAGACGGGCAAATATCAGGGTGGGGTATGGAAGGTGGTGAAAGTCACGATGGGAGAAGATGTAGAATTGTGGAGGTATAGTGTTGGAGTAATGTTGTGGTAAAGGTGCAGCAGACTACTAGTATCAGTCAGCTAGGAGAAAACTATCGGCCGGGTAGTGTCAAGTTTCAAGGTGACTTAGGATACTCGAAGGTGTATAAGATGAAATAGTAGGGTGTGGGATTTTATAAGTTAGTAGAGTATTCCGGTGGGAGAGCGTAAGCGGACCCGAAAGGCTAGGCAGAGTGCGTGTGCATGGCGTGATAAAAGGAGATAGGAGCGGAAGTCCATGCTATATGTCGGAGGCGCTCCCCGAATAGAACGGCAACTTTTCGGGCAACACCATCACGCGGGCATCCACCACTACCTCTACACGCCTCAGCACGACGCCGTCAAGATCGGTCACCAGGAGGCGAAACTGGAGCCTGCAGGATGTGCACCACGTGACATGGAAATAGACAGTATTCCTCCGCAGACAGCTACATAAGCTGGCGCCACGACAGCACGAGGCTTCAACAGCCTCTTCTGCTCCAAGCTATTGGGCGCTACTCATCCCATTAAACATGACTGTTCTCTAAATCTATCATTACGGACAAATTGAGCACTCAGTAATCAACGTCGTTTCTTCCCCCTGGCTCTCAAGCCCACTGGTATCCAGAAACGTTAGGTTCCGCAGCAGCTCATTGTATTCATCATCAGTGATGTTATTCTGAATTGGACATTCCGGCTTTCGAACCAAACTGTAAGTGCTTCTGATTGAACCTAACCTAGAACAGTCATTATCTTCGGTTTCAGACATAACAGGGCACGAACTTAGCATCCAGCCAGTGATCACTGCCGAACTTAGTGTCCAGCAAGTGCTCGTTATCGACTTGACTGCGGGCAGTGTTTAGTTCCGAACCGAGCTTTCTGCCAGTGTTTTCTCTGTGAACTTAGTGTCTGACAAGTGACCTCGGCGCTTAGTGCCAGCCTGACCATATTGCGATTTGCAGGTTTTTTTTTAAGTGTCTGTACCAGTACCTTCACACCTACTAGGTTACTCTTGTCGTTGTATTCTTGAACTTTATTTCCATACTGTCGAAGCAGACGTTTTTTTCTTTAAACATGTTTTATCCTTGGTAATGTTTTCCTGGGTTGAGAAGCGCTCCACTATACTTGCCAGATTTGCAGAATCAGGACTTTATAGATGGGATCGTGGAAGCGTGCTATTCCCTTGTTTGACTGGTTAGTACTTTTGGTCTGTTGTGCCATTCTCTTGAATGTGCGGGCTTTCTAATAAAAAATGTGACCCTCAACAACGTACCCTCCGACTCAGAGTTGAAATATTAAAAGTTTTTGCTTGTTTCATTGTCTAGGGTCTGGGATACGCTGTTGGCGCATTAAGAGCCAAAAACTGCTGAGTCTACACTATACAATATGAATATACACATGAATCGAATGGTCGAAGATTCCTATCACTCGGCAATTGCGAATTTTGAATGTAACCTAGAAATTTATAAATGAATGATTGCAATTAAATAAAATCTGCAGGTACTATTTTAACGACTTTAAATGATGAGTACGATAGCAGAAGTATCTTTACGAGTGCCATTTATTACTGCAAAACACTTATTGGTGTCGATGGTCCAGCAGTTAAATGAAATATAAGTTGAATAACAGGGAAACAGTAGATTCCTACTCCACGTAATTAGTTATGAGCAATAACATAGCTCGTGGGATATTCACTTCTAAACGCATACTACGTCTCCACTACGGAAGCAATGGAAATCTCACATGTGCACACGTCGTCATTATGAAATATTTCTATCTCCCACGACCATGCACAAACTGCTCAAAACTCTCCAAAGATTCACAAGCTGCGACATCGTTTTTATGAAACAGATCTGATGATGATCCTTAAAGACCGAAACCGGTAATCCGTTAAGCAAAAAAGATTGTGACGATAGGCGTAAATTAAAGGAAACTTATCTCCAAAGATTTCCTGCGACCGTCCGCCGCGCCTTACCATCCAAAACTCCCCTGTCCCATGCGACCCGATGCTCCTCCCCCACTTCCATCCAGTGTTTCCATTGACTTCGGTAGTCGCCTACTGTAGTAACGAGCATGGTGATTGGCTACAGCGCTCCCACCATGTCTCCAAGCTAATGCACAGTCACAAACATATTGAAACACATACGAAATACTGGATTTACATTTAAATAACTAGAAATTAAATAAATATTCCTACGGATGGACCATAAACACGCTCTAACACATATTATTAAATATGTAAACAACTCAAATAAACACATATCAAAGGAATAAAACAAAAGTAGGCCACTAGCCTAATGTGCTTTCTAAAACACAGTAAATATTTGACCAATTTCATGAAAAGTATATATCGGATATAAATAAATAAGTATATTTATAAGCATGCTGCGACGGTTTTGTCGTGTTACTGCGGTGTACTTATAGCCTGACGTGATCAGTAGAAATTGGCAACTTTGACCTCCAATAACTCATGTACTATTCAAGTGACATGCCTGTAATTCATACCAATTTAGGTTTACACTAATAGCTTTCTAAAGACACGTCGATCGACAAAATGGAATAAACCGTTTAGAAATTGGAAATTCGTTGCTGGGTGTTACTTCTATAATTTACAGTCAGATACTAAACTTTAGACTAATAAAGATATTGAAAGTCTGATTACACCATCAGGATCGTCGTGCAAATAATGGTAATGTACAAGTTTCTTTTTAACGTATCACGATTCCTCTGGCTATTATTAATTTCTATATGAAGAGTGAATTGTCTGCCATTATGGTTTCACAAAGTCTGCCATCTTTGGCACTCCCAGCATACAAATCTCCTTCACCGACACAAAGCTCATTCCTTGACACGGCGTCAACATGAAATTCTCAGCCACACGGTCGGCCTGGATCACGCGCTGGGGCTGCCCTCTTGCTCCGGCTATCGTTAGAATATTTTCAGGGCGCCACAACTCGCCCGTCACCTCACAAATGCTTCTTTGATGGGGCGATCAAATGTTAGTCCGAGGTATTTTAGTGTGTAGTAAGCTCGATAGCCTGCTACCCCGTGCGACACCCCTTAGCTATCGATGAAAAAGCACCATGTCATCAGGCTACCATTTTCCGAGATTGATTTGATATATGTTCTGGACAATAATTTGGCCATTCTGATCGCCCGATGTGAATCCTATCGAACATTTAAGTGTCATCATCGAGAGGTCAGTTCGTGCACTAACTCGTGCTCCGGCAAACAATTCGCAGTCGTGGACCGCTCTAAAGGCAGCACGGCTCAATATTTCAGCAGAGGACTTCTAGCGACTTGTTGCCACAGCGAGTTGCTGCACTAAGCCTAACAAAAAGAAAACGGACACGATATTAGGAGGCATCCCATGACTTTTGTCACCTCAGTGTATATGGTATGCTAGTGCGTTCTTAACATATGTGTTTCTCATTATCAAAGTACTGTGAAAAGTTGTAGCAAACAAATTATAACTTTCTCATTATCAATGTACTGTAAAAAATTGTAGGAAACAAATTCTAACTTGGAAATAAAGAATTTCTGGGCCCATCTTCAATGTTTTGTCATACCTCTCTGTTACACACCGTATACAAATACTTTGAAATTGCTCTTGCAACATACACTCACGGGAAAAAGTTGCGACACCAAGAAGGAGTGGAGCGACAGAAACAAAAGATGATGTCTGCTCCAATTTTGCGCTAGTCACGTATGAATGGCTCTGGTAGGAGGCACATCACGTTTGCTTTAAATACAAGCTGTAACGCTCGTGAGCGTTACTTACCTTAGCGATTGGAATTGGTGAGTTGATATTAGCCAAGAATGCCTTTAAGGCGATGGAGACGCCATTGTCAGCACCTCATTGAGTTTGAACGAGGTCGTTAAATATGGCTACGAGAAGCCTAATAATTCTTCTCCTGGTAGGAATTTCGAGGTGCGTCCGAGCCAGACGACCTGTAGCGACCCAAACTATCCCCTTTAGCGAGTTCTGTGGTGTGAAGCGGCAGCTCGTTCGAGGGTGTGGTGGAGCTCTTGTTGTGTTTTCCATTGAATCTGGTTCTGCCTCGGTGCCAGTGATGGCCGCGTGTTCGTTGGAAGGAGGACCAACTGCGGGCCTGCAACCAACCTGTCTGCGTCCTCGACGCACTGGACCTTGTAACATCATAGCTCTAATGCTCTACTGATTGATTTTGCTTTTGTTTTGGTTTAATGGTATAACATTGAGTATCTGTGAAGGTTGTTGGGTTGAATCGATATCGTGAGAGAGTTATTCTTTCCTGTGTAAAATACTTTGATGTCATGGTTTGATTCTATGCAGTGTAGTGTATCTGTCATTTAAATTCTTTGTCTTACTTGGAGGGAGACAAAACTTACTGTATATATTTGGAATTTGTTTAAATAATTTTCTGTAGAACTACCAATATGTGCAAACGTTCTGTTTTACTTAAAATGTTTGTTTGCTGTTATGTAAACTGCTGACCTTCACTTAGGATTCTTAGTTAGGTGGTATGTAAGGGGTAGTGTGATTCCCCTCGGGAACGGAACTTGGTAGCTCGCTCAAACTGTGGTTGGCTAGGTAGAAAAGGTAGAACCAAGAGTCAGTCGAGGACGAGCTACCAAACTGTGCACTGCCATGTAAAAGTTGTATATTGTGCTGGTCCCGAGAGAGGCTTTTTCTGCCACTTTCCAATGCCTCGGATGGATGCATAAATAGCTGGAACGATTCTGGAATCGCCACCAAGAAGGGCCAGAGTCCAGCAATTCTGCCTGCAGATCCACCTACCAACATACAGTTGCCACCACACTGCGCAATCACTGTAAAGGACTACTATAATAATGTACAGTGAAGGATCAGCTTATTGAGTGTTTTAGTGTGCACAATTATAACGTAACTTATAACTGAATTTATGTACCTACCTTGATTTTTTCCCTATCACAACACCTCTCAGGTTCCTCTCCACTTGAACTATGATTACCGAGTGTCTTATTTTGTGGAAAAAATGAAAGCCTCAAAGTGAGACAGTTAATTACATAATGTTGCTTGATCTTTGATGAGAAGGGAATATTCAGGTTTACTATGGATTTAGTGAAATTGTGGGAAGCAGTAAATGTAGTTTTGTGAAGTTTCAAAGTCACCTATTTAATCATTTACTTGAAAGTAGAAGACTGTGGTAATAAAGATAATATGCAATTTCTTTTAAAAATTAAAATTCTTAAAACTGAGGCTTATAGAGTTTTGCTTAGTTAATGATCATAGTGCTGCCTGTTGTAAATTTTAAAAGGTGAGTCAGTTTCTTGTAAATTGGTCAACATTGTGTCTCACTTCAGCAAAAGTCGTGAATTGCAGTTGTGGAAAGTTATATTTGCTTGCTAAGCACTAGTTTCTTTCGGGGATTGAAAGTACATATTAATAGTGTAATAATATCCACAGGTTATCCTTTACCATTATTTATGAAAACAATAATTTCTTTATTGAAAAGACAGTGGTAAGTAACCTGTTAGTGAATTCCAATTAACTTTCGTTTTAAATAGCAAAGTATTTAACTGAGATGGACTTAACCTGTTACCAGCTCATAATTTTGCAGTGAACAACATTTATAATTCTATGTTAATTAGGAAAGTATTTGAAAAATAATACTCAACCTATATCCAATTTATGATTCTGCAGTGAATATTAATGTTGTTGTTGCTGTCTTCAGTCCTGAGACTGATTTGATGCAGCTCTCCATGCTACTCAATCCTGTGCAAGCTTCTTCATCTCCCAGTACTTTCTACAACCTACATCCTTCTGAATCTGCTAAGTGTATTCATCTCTTGGTCTCCCTCTACGATTTTTAACCTCCATGCTGCCCTCCAATGATAAATTTGTGATCCCTTGATGCCTCAGAACATGTCCCACCCTTCTTCTTGTCAAGTTGTGCCACAAACTCCTCTTCTCCCCAATTCTATTCAATATCTCCTCATTAGTTATGTGATCTACCCATCTAACCTTCAACATTCTTCTGTAGCACCACATTTCGAAAGCTTCTATTCTCTTCTTGTCCAAACTATTTATCATCCATGTTTCACTTCCATACATGGCTACACTCCATACAAATACTTTCAGAAATGACTTCCTGACACTCGATGTTAACAAATTTCTCTTCTTCAGGAACGCTTTCCTTGCCATAGCCAGTCTAAATTTTATATCCTCTCTACTTCGACCATTATCAGTTATTTGGCTCCCCAAATAGGAAAACTCCTTTACTACTTTAAGTGTCTCATTTCCTAATCTAATTTCCGCTGCATCACCCAACTTAATTCGACTACATTCCATTAACCTCGTTTTGCTTTCGTTGATGTTCATCTTATATCCTTCTTTCAAGACACTGTCCATTCCGTTCAACTGCTCTTCCAAGGCCTTTGCTGTCTCTGACAGAATTACAATGTCATCGGCGAACCTCAACGTTTTTATTTCTTCTCCATGGACTAATACCTACTCCGAATTTTTCTTTTGTTTCCTTTACTGCTTGCTTACTATACAGATTGAATAACATCGGGGACAGGCTACAACCCTGTCTCACTCCCTTCCCAACCGCTGCTTCCCTTTCATGCCCCTCGACTCTTATAACTGCCATCTGGTTTCTGTAAAAATTGTAAATAGCCTTTCGCTCCCTGTATTTTACCTCTGCCACCTTTAGAATTTGAAAGAGAGTATTCCAGTCAACATTGTCAAAAGCTTTCTCTGAGTTTACGAATGCTAGAAATGTAGGTTTGCCTTTCCTTAATCTATTTTCTAAGATAAGTCGTAGGGTCAGTATTGCCTCACGTGTTCCAACATTTCTGCGGAATCCAAACTGATCTTCCCCGATGTCGGCTTCTACCAGTTTTTCCATTCGTCTGTAAAGAATTCGCGTCAGTATTTTGCAACTGTAACTTATTAAACTGATAGTTCGGTAATTTTCACATATGTCAACACCGGCTTTCTGTGGGATTGGAATTTATTATATTCTTCTTGAAGTCTGAGGGAATTTCGCCTGTCTCATACATCTTGCTCACCAGATGGTAGAGTTTTGGCTCACACATGGCTCTGAGCACTATGCGACTTAACTTCTGAGGTCATCAGTCGCCTAGTTCTTAGAAGTAATTAAACCTAACTAACCTAGGGACATCACAAACATCCATGCCCGAGGCAGGATTCGAACCTGAAACCGTAGCGGTCGCTCGGCTCCAGAGTGCAGCGCCTAGAACCGCGCGCCACACCGGCCGGCGGTAGAGTTTCGTCAGGACTGGCTCTCCCAAGGCCATCAGTAGTTCCAATGGAATGTTGTCTACTCCCGGGGCCTTGTTTCGACTCAAGTCTTTCAGTGCTGTGTCAAACTCTTCACACAGTATCGTATCTCCCATTTCATCTTCATCTACCATATTAATAGTAATACCATATTAATACCATATTAATAGTAATGTTATAAAGACCATTTAGTTTGAATAAGCCCTGAAAGTAATAGTGTGTTTCGTGATCTGTTATATTTACGCAAATAATTTGTTCTGCTCTGTTAGCTTCCAATCTTAACTGTGAACATATGCAGGTGTCAGAGTTCATTGTACTCGTGTGTGGTAAAAAATTAGGTTGTTTTTGTCCTTTAAAGTTACTAATAACTGTTTTCTTAAACTAGAATGTTAATCATTCTCTTGCCTAATTAAGTTGGCGACCGTTTCCTTTATTCTTCAAACAGTGTAGCTAGGTAAAATATTATTTGTTACTGTTTGAATATTTAAGTAATTCTGACATTCTCTTCCGATAAGCCACTTTCGTCAGGTACAACGCGGTCAATATAACAAAATTCCTCTCAGAGGGTAACACCGCTCTGTTGAGTTATGCCATAATTGCTTTAACAAGATAGTTTTATTTCACAACCTGCCTCCAGATTTGGGGTTATGGTACAGCAGTAGCAGACGGTAGTGTTATAATCTATACGTGGAGTTATTGTCTGAGGTGCGATTTCTTATGACAGCAGGAGCACTCTCGTGGTTATCCCGCACATTATGATGTCAAATTGTACGTCTCTGCTGTGCTGCCATTTGTGAACAACCATCCAGGGGGTGTTTCGCATCAGGATAACGCTCCGACACATACCGATGTAGCCCAGCATGCTCTACAGAGTCTCGACATGTTACCTTAGCCTGCTAGATCACCATATCTGTCTCCAGCCGAGCGTATGTGGTGCATCATCGGACGGCATCTCCACTGTCATCCGCAAATAGCATTAATCTTCCGTGTATTGATCGACCAAGTCTAACAGGCATGGAACTACATCCCACACCCTGACATCCGGCACCTGTAGAACAGAATGCGTGTACATTTGCGTGCTTGCGTACAACACTCTGGTGGCTATACCGCTCACTAATGTACCAGCATTTCACATTTGCAATGGCTTATCTCGCGGTTACATTAGTCTATGGTCTTGCAATGTTAAGCACTTAAATGTGTTACCTAGACGAACATGTTACTTCTTGATTTTGCGATTTTTCCCGTCAGCGTATTTATTGAAATATTGATGCAGCCATTCAGCAATATAATCTCTAAGATATTAATTATAGTTTCCTCCTCAGTTGGAATCACCTGTGTCTAAAAGTCCCATTTTTTTGGATCCAGGCCGTAGTAAGAGCTCTTGCTCACTGTCTCTATCCGACGGGAGGATTGTGTGTCACTGTGAAACGTCAGATGTTGTAATCGGTACTCTTACAAAAGTTAATACACTATGTGATCAAAAGTGTCCATACACCTGTATGTAATGCGGAATTGTCTACTAGTTGTCACGATTCACTAGAGCCGGACCCACCAGTATAAAATCGGCTGGGGAGTATGGTGTTGTCAGGAGAGAAGGAGCAACAGTAGAATGGTTCTGTCAGGAGCGCTCAGTAACTTCGAACATGAACCAGTCATTGAATTTCACCTGAGTAGCAAATGCAGCAGGGACATTTCAGTCCTTACAAAGCTGTCTAAGTCGAGTGTTGGTGATGTGATTCTGAAGTGGAGACGCGAAGAAAAAACCACAGATAAATCTACACCAGGCAGACCACACTTACAGATGGACAGGAACAGTCGAGCATTGTGGAGAATGGTTGAAAAAATTCCATGACGTCAGTGGAAATAAACATTTGTGAGGTATATAGTCCAGCTAGCATGTCGACTGTGCTCAGCGAGTCATAAAGAATGGGGTAAAACGGTCGAGCAGCTCTTCAATGGCACACATTTCTATAGTCAATGCCAAGGGACGCTTCAGATGATGTAACGAGCGATGCCACTGGACCGTGGAGGCTTGGAAACGATCGATTTGTATGAATGAATCATGCTAGATCTGTGACAATCTCATGAATGTGTTTGGGTTTGGCGAATGCTTGGAAAACATCAACTGCAGCGCCATCAGTGAAGTATGGAGATAGTGGTGTTACAGTATGGGTGTGTCTTTCTTGATTATTGCGTGCTCCCCTTACTGCACTTAAGATAACACTTAATGCTAAACACGTTTTACAGAATTGCGTACTGCATCCAATAGAGGAACAGTTCGGACATGATGATTGCTTATATCAGAATGACAATGCATCCTGTGATAAAGCAGCATTTGTGAGGCAATGTTCTGTGGACAATAACATTTCTGAAATGGGTTGAACTGCCCAGAGTCCCGACCTGAACCCAGTGCAATCCATTGCAGATACGTTAGGTCGTCGACTTAGCTCAAGGCCCCAGCGTCCAACGTCACTATCCTCTCTGGTTTCGGCTTTTTCGGAAGAATGGGCTGCCATTCCAACACAGGCATTCAGTCATCCTACTGTAAGTGTCTTCAGCAGAGTTAAGACCGTCAGAAGACCGAAGGGTGGACACACCCCACATTAATATCCAGTATTACGATTACAGAGATCAACATAGACATAATTTCCGCCCTTTTTATTGCACATGAAAACCAGACATTACGTGTTGTACCACCATACAGCGAGACCGTCAGAGGTGGCGGTCCAGATTGCTGTATACACCGGTACCTCTAATACCCAGTAGCACGTCCTCTTGCATTGATGTACGCCTGTATTCATCGCGGCATACTATCCACAAGTTCATCAAGGCACTGTTGGTCCAGATTGTCCCACTCCCAAACGGTGATTCGGTGTAGATCCCTCAGAGTGGTTGGTAAGTCACGTCGTCCATAAACTCTAGTCGAGCGATGTCGTTATTATGAAGGAAGTCATTCACAAGATGTGCACAGTGAGGGTGCGAATTGTCGTCCATGAAGACGAATGCCTCGTTAGTGTGCTGCCGATATGGTTGCACCATCGGTCGGACGATGGCATTCACGTATCGTACAACCATTACGGCACCTTCTATGACCACCAGCGGCGTGCGTCGGCCCCACATAATGCTACCCCAAAAAAGCAGGGAACCTCCACCTTGCTGCACTCGCTGGACTTTGTGTCTAAGGCGTTCAGCCTGACCGGATTGCCTCCAAACACGTCTCCGACGATTGTCTGGTTGAAGGCCTATACAACACTCATCGATGAAGAGAACGTGGCGCCAATCCTGAGTGGTCTGTTCGGCGTGTTGTTGGCCCCATCTGTACCACGCTGCATGTTGCCGTGGTTGCAAAGAAGGACCTCGCCATGGTCGTCGGGAGTGAAGTTGCGCAACGTGCATCCTATTGCCCACAAGTTCGAGTCGTAACACGACGTCCTGTGGCTGCACGAAACGCATTATTTAACATGGTGGCGTTGCTCTCAGAGCCATAATCCGTAGGTAGCGGTCATCCACTGCCGTAGTAACCCTTGGACGCCCTGAGCGAGATATGTGATCGACAGTTCTTGCCTCTCTGTGTCTCCTTCACGTCCGAACATGATCGTTTTGTTTCACTCCGAGGCCCCTGGACACTTGACTTGTTGAGAGCCCTTCCTGGCACAAAGTAACAAGGCGGACGCAATCGAATAGCGATATTGACCGTCTATGCATGTTTGAACTACAGACAACACGAGCCGTGTACCTTCTTCCTGGTGGAATGACTGGAACTGATCGGCTGTCGGACCCCCTCAGTCTAATAGGCGCTGCTCAAGCGTGGTTGTTTACGTCTTTGGGTGGGTTTGTGACATCTCTGAACAGTTAAAGGGACTGTGTCTGTGATACAATATCCAAGTCAGAGTCTATCTTCAGAAGCTCTGGGGATCGGGGTGATGCAAAACCTTTTTTTGATGTGTGTACTAAATATAGCCGTAATGAAACGCTCCGCCCTTCTTTACGTTTTCTCCACCTGTTCCACAAATCCTACTTCATAAGGGTTCTCCACCGACGAACAACAGTCAGAAATAGCTTGAACGAGTTTTTTTTCAGCACCATCTTTTGTGGATAATATTACCTTATAAATTTCCAACTGATCTTAGCCTTGCAACTACACTGCGCACGACTAGTTTCATGTGCTTTTCCCACTGCGGTAGCTGCAGGTGGCTACTCTCATATTCGACCGTCTTTAGCGTCTGTTCTGTCATTAAACAGTAGTGGATGGAGCTTTCCGCCCCTTATACACAATACTTGACGTTTACAGTGCCTGCACCAGCGTTGTTAATCTGTAAATCTCCCGGCATTATCAAGCAAGAGTTTTCTAGCGCTGCAACTCTGCTTCGTACAACATCTTCAACAGCGAACTGTTTCACTGAGTTTTCTATATTATCTACCAGATACTTTATATGCACATATGAATATGAAATACGGGAATAACGTTCAGGAGGAGATTTATAACTAGAAAATGAACGAAAAGATTGGTATCAACGTCTTTCCAGAAATGGACTGTGAGTACGCAACAATACAATTAGTACTTGTAAATTGTATTACATTACATGATAATAATTCATTATTCAACTTACACAGTCATTATCTCTGGACTATACAAAATTCTCAGATAATGGCTGAATCGTCGCCTAAGCAACAACTCAGCGGCTATGTTTGGCTGGGAGTTATTGGTGTCTACCTACTTGCGCGATTTGTGTCAACACCTTAATGGGCACACATAGGTGGAACTTGGAACTCCTACATAACACTCCGCCTCTTTTGCTGGAAAATGTCCGTTTAATAACAAGATGCTGATGCATGATCGTGCATCGTCCTACTTCCGTATCATTATTCGCAACTCCTCAGCATGAAGTTCCTCAGGAGATGGATAGGATTTAGAGGCTTTTGTACCTGCCAACTCGATCACCAGACTTAAGCCCCCTTGGTCTGTACTTCCGCCAGCATATGAAAAGTGTTGTATAAGTTGAAGCATTTGTTGATGTGCATACTCTTGAACAGCGTGTCCTTGTAACATATGAAGCTATTCTGCTCATCCCTGGAAAATTGGAAGGAGTGAGGCAGTACATTATTGCATTGAATCCTACGGCGACTACTTCAAACATCTTTTGTAAAATGAAAGAAATTATTACTTTTTAGGGTGTAATTAATGTACCAGTAGTAACTGCATTATTGCTGACTCACCCTCCGTCTCCGGACACACGTTGATATGGACTGTTATTTCACCTCTCGTATCACTAATCATTTCCTGAAGTGCAGCCAGTAATGGTCGTATAACACTTCCCGGTGTTCACAGTACCGGAAATGATGAAAGCATACAGGAGTGAATTATTACGACAATATCAGAGCATGCCTATCCTAGAAACCGTGCACTGTCGTTGAGACTGAACGTGAGAACTTAAAAATAAACATAGTTTGTAACATTTCGAAACAACATGTGTTTGATGCATTTTTCCACTTCGAGAACTCAGTCGTGGGATAGATATTCCTGGACATGTTGGTACCTTGTCAAGACTAAAACCCAAGGTGAAGGAGTTGCACAAATACATGTAGTTTTTCAGTCAGACGGATGTCACCGTAAAAATGGCCAGGAGTATATTGTCTACACATGCTAATTTGCTGATCGCGGGTCGGTAAAAGTCTGCACAAAGTCAGCCAGCATCCTTTCAGATGATGATGTTCAGATATGTGTGAAATCTTATGGGACTTAACTGCTAAGATCATCAGTCCCGAAGCTTACACACTACTAAACCTAAATTATCCTAAAGACAAACACACACACACCCATGCCCGAGGGAAGACTCGAACCTCTGCCGGGACCAGCCGCACAGTCAAGGACTGCAGTGCCTCAGACCGCTCGGCTAATCCCTCGCGGCCCAGCATCCTTTCAATATAACTTATTAAGTCTATAACTTTGCTGCAGCCGTTTTGCAACAGACGGCAGTAGCAGAAAGTGGGGTTCAGGTGGTTGGTCATAAGTGTAATACAATAAGGTTAGGCATCTGTTAACATAATGCCACAAAAATATCAGTCGATTTGTTCGATTTGTGATTGCATCATAAGGTTATTCTCGATTAAGTACGTCAACTTACGTACCCATTTCTCGCCATTTGGGGGAAGTTTTAATTTTCTGCTTCAACATGAGGAAATCTGCGGCTGTGGTTCTTAAAATGCTGGATAAGACCAATGGTGATGCAAATATTAGTAGAAGAACGTGCAGAGAATGTTTCCAACGCCTTGAAAACGATGATTTTGATGTCGAAGACCAGCATGGCGGGGTAAGACAGAACGTTTTCGTAGCTACTGAAACAGACGAAGACAGTCACAGGACATCAATATCGAAAGCAATTGATGCGTTCGAGCCCAGTACTGAAACAGAAACGGCCACAATACAGTTATAGACTCGTAAAGGTAATTTTGCAGCAGGTCAGTGCTCGACCCCATGTCGCAAAACCCGTCAAAATAAGCATGGAAACGTTGGAATGAGAAATCTTATCGCTCCCGCGGTATTCTCCATACGTTGCCCTCTCTGACTGCCACCTTTTTCGATCAGTGGCATACAGTCTGGCTGATCATCACTTTCGATCATATGAACGAGTGAAAAATTGAATCGATTCATGGATCCCCACAAAAGACGCCCAGTTCTCCTGCCACGGGATTCGTATGCCGTCCGACATATGGGAGAATGTAGTGGCCAGCGATGGGCAATGCTATGAATCATAATTTTTTTGTACGTTTTTCACAATAAAGCCCCGAACTTCGAGAAAAGAACGGCGGAAGCAAAGTTATAGACCTCGTACTTCTTATTGTGGAATTTCGTCGACGGTAAGGTTTGTATTTATCCAGGTACGCTGGGAACTAAGATGACACATTTCAACATCCATAGAGGAAACTACACCAAACGTGTTGGAACGTGATTGCTGGGGCTCAGTCTGTGACTGGAACGGGAGGAAACCATTATAACAGGACAGTCCATACACTATCAACAAAGTTCAAGAATATGATCAGGGTGTTCGCTCACAGTCTTGATAGCAGAAGCGTTAGGTACCTGATAGGCCGTTTTTGAGTAATTTGTTGGATTTGTCAACTCAGTACGTGTGAGACAGTATTCATTTGAAACACTTTTCAAAAATGTTCAAATGTGTGTGAAATCTTATGGGACTTAACCGCTAAGGTCATCAGTTTCTAAGCTTACACACTACTTAACCTAAATTATCCTAAGGACAAACACACACACCAGTGCCCGAGGGAGGACTCGAACCTCCATCGGTACCAGCCGCACAGTCCATGACTGCAGCGCCCCAGACCGCTCGGCTAATCCCGCACGGCGAACACTTTTCGTAATCATACATTTCTGTATTTGTGATATACTATACGGCTGCTGCTTATAACACACGTTGGAAAAAACGATGTCTGTCTCGTTGATTCTGACTTGAGGTCATACGTGGTTCCTTCCGACGACCAGCAGAACAAGAAAGACATTCAAGTCTTGCTCGTCGTGTTTCCTTGAGGTCAAAATTCGTAGCATTGCTCCTGTAAATGAATTTAGACCTCTGGTTTTGAGCTGAATTTTGCTGTCCTGTGAAAGCCTAGATTGTGGCTTCCAGAACGTGCGCCACGGGGTTCAGAGTTTCAAGAAACACGTAAAGGGGTTAGAGTAGCATTTCTAGCTACAGCTAACAGTGTAGCGTGTTGTATGTGGATTGCATGTTAGGGTCTTCAAGTAAAATTGATTCCTTGTCCGTTCGGCAAAATTTTTGCTCTGAAATTGCCGCAGCTAGTTCAGAATATCAAGATAAACTGTAAAATAGTGATACAATTTGTAGTCTATTTAAAATCTGTGGGTCGAAGCAATGCTCAGCACCGAGGGTTTCCAGAACCAGAAATTTTTAGCAGTGAGGTCTTTGGGAATAACGTTGTTTACAGAAATAACCGATAATAAAGTAAAGTAGAAATTTGTCAGGCTCTGTGTAACAAAGCAGTTTCCCTCTCATTCTATTGCTCAAGAATGTGGACACCAGTTACCTTTCATCTGCCATTTCTGAACATAATGTCATTTTCAATACTGTCCTATGTACGCAGTGCTGGTTCAAACAACGATTACTGAAGGGGTATTACTGTGACACCCGTTACAAAATGTTGTTTTAATTCATATTGGAAACAAAATCTTGCATAAATTGTGGAGGGATGCAAAGTTTTGCCCGATCTGAAATTGCATGCTAAAAAAAGTCATTACTTTAAACAACAACCAAAATGGTATTTCACGTTAACAGGCTGCGACGTCAGGCACGCGCTGAGTAGCCTTTGCTTCTTTTCCGAATTTTTGTTGATAGTTCCGACCTTAGTGCATCTTCCTAATTGGGACTACGTAAATATTATGGTTCTACGAGGTTCAGAGAAGGTGGAAGAGCTTTCACATTCATTCCTACCGAAATTTAACAAAGTCATCAGAAATCTGAATACTGGAGTTTCAGTTAATACAACTGTAGTAACAGTGATCTTAAAATTAAACAGTAAATTGAAACAACTGCGTTTATTAGTTCATCAACACAAAAGCGTAAGGTGACTCTCACGTAGCGTCAATGATCACTGGCCAATGTACTAAAGCTCCATTAGCTGCTATATTTCCGCTTCACATGAAATTGAGTCCGAACTTTGTCTGAAATATTTTAAAGTTCAGAGATGCCTACAAAAAATGAAAGTCTTCAAGATGTCGCGTACCTCTAAATCGGACGAATGTGAAAAATAATTCACAGTCTGGTGAAAGCCGAAAATATTTCAAGTCTAGCAACAGTCGAAATATCTCTAAGTCCCACTGACAGAAGCTCTCCACTGTCGAAAATATTGCGAACGCCCACCCATAACTTAACAAACCAACACATTTTTTCTATCAAGGGAAACTCCCTATCGCACCTCTCCCAGATTTATTGATAACAGGGCCCAGTGGACAGCCCGTCAAAAACTGAACACAGATCAAGCATGAAAATAGGAAGAAGGTGTAGTGAACTGTGAAAAAAAAAAATAAAGCAAAATTGAAACCCCCATGCGGGTCTGGGGTTAGAATAGGCCCGAGGTATTCCTGCCTGTCGTAAGAGGCGACTAAAACGAGTCTCACACGTTTCGGCCTTTATGTGATAGCCCCCTGTAGGGTTTGACCTCCATTTTTGAAAATTTTCCCGAAGAGCGAGCCAATTGGGGAAAAGCACCTTACATGGTGCATAGTGGCCATCATGCACTGAGACCTCTCGTATCCTTCGTTGACGTGGATATACACTTCCGCTCATTCTAAAACTGTTGGGCGAGATCGCCCCTCTGGGTGCGATTTCCTCCATCCTCTTTGCAGTAACGCTTTCTGCGTTGTCTACGATAATGGACGTCCTAGCTAGTTTCA
Source organism: Schistocerca nitens (assembly GCF_023898315.1). Lineage (NCBI taxonomy): Eukaryota > Metazoa > Arthropoda > Insecta > Orthoptera > Acrididae > Schistocerca > Schistocerca nitens. Next base: position 989,315,523 of record NC_064616.1, on the reverse strand, counting down.
GCCTGATATTCAGCGTAGTAGCCAGTCCGTTGTGGTGGGACCGCCATGTACCTTGTTGGATGTAGCTTCCTGACAACACAGGGATCGCTCTGCTGAGGCCTGCGCCGATAACTTCCCACATATGCCAAGGAGTAGATGCCCGTCACTCTGGGGTATCGAGACTGTCCTGCCAGGTGGCCTTTGCTGCAGCTGGGTGGCGCCCGTGGAGAGGGCCCCTGATCGGAGTGGGTGGCATCAGGGCGAATGACACGCCATGAAGTGTAGTACATCATCTCTTGCTGGTGGTCAAACACCGGCAGTCCCTAAACGATCAAGGTCTAACATCAATGCTAAGAAATACGACCCCAAATCGTTCCACCTCCCCCCCCCCATCTCCCCCCCTTGGCCACACCATGGGAGGAACACCATGCTAAGGATGGCAGTGAAGCTTATTCACCCTGGTACCTCGTATGTACGAGAGTTGATGGGGAATCTTTCTTGTCAATGAAACCTCATTCTTTTGTGGAGGATTTGGAGGACAAGTTTTGGGAGGTAGAGGGCTTGTCCAAATGCTGTCAGGGTCCATCTAGAGCAAAACATCATCCTCTGCTCAATCACAGGCACTACTCACCTGTGACAAACTGGGGGATGTTTCTGTTTCCATCACATCCCATAAGAGCTTAAATATGGTCCAGGGTATCGTATTTCACAGGAACCTTCTTTTGCAGTCTGACGATGAGCTGCGCGCCAACTTAGAGCAGCGAGGTGTCTATTCCGTCCTGCGCATCCACCGGGGTACGAGGGATAATCAGGTTGCCACCAGTGACTTCAACGTGTTCTTAGAGGGTGACACGCTACCCGAGAAGGTCAAGGTGATGGTCAACTGCTGTGATGTAAAGCCGTATATACCTCCTCCAATGCGATGCTTTAAGTACTGTCGGGATTGTGCCCCACCTCCCATCTGAGTCAACTGTGGAGAGCATCATTCCCCTTGCCCGCCAGACTGAAGGATTCCCCAGCAAGAAAGAAAAATATTGAAATACAAGACCCTGGAGCGACTGACCTACAATGAGGTTAAGAAAAAAATATGACAGGATACATCCTCTGTATATGACGTCAACCTACGCCACTACTACGACAACGGTTTTACAGTCTTATGTTCCACTGCATATAGTTGGCTCTCAGAGCTGTCAGACTCCACCTGCCCCCTTGATGGTGGTGGAGCACTTCCTTCCCTGTTGCTTCTGCACAACCTACTTCAGGAGCAACACTCCTCCAACCATTAGGCACGTCAGTCCCCACTTCTCAGCTGGAGAAGCGTAAGTCTTCTTCAGCTCCTCTCGCCAGAAATGGATCCCTTCAGTCTCTCCTTTCCCAGGTTCCTGCCAGTGGCAAAGTTGACACTTGCCAGTGGCTGAAGCAACCACAAGTAGCTGGTCATAGGGCTTCGTGGTCCTCCTTAGTCCCTGAGACTGAATCAGTGATGCCCTCCCACCTGGGCAAACCGAAGTAGCAGTGAGAGAAACCTAAAAAGAAAAAGACCCCCAAGAACCAAGGCACTGTGGGGGAACCCTCACCACGACTATCTACAAGCTCTGTGTCTGAGGATGAAATGGAGATTCTGGTGTCAACTGAGGACCTATATGTCGCTGGGCCCTTGGACATAATGGACGCCGATCGCACAGGTACTCATCTGGTGGCAGCAGGTGACCCTGAGGCGTAGAGCACCTGATTGAGTGTTTTGTGTCTTCCCAGTTTCACGATCACGTAATCCTCCAGTGGAATTGCGGTGGTTTTTCCCACCACCTGGCTGAGCTACGGCAACTGTTAAGCTTTACACCTGCTTTCTGCATTGCCCTCCAGGAAACCTGGTTCCCAGCAATTGAGACCCCTGCTCTCTGAAGCTAGTAGGGATATTACAGTAACCGTAGCAACTAAAATTGTGTGTCAGGTGGAGTTGGTGTCTATGTCGTCAACTCAGTATGTAGTGAACCTGTACCCTTCAAACCCCTCTTGAAGCTGTGGCTATCAGGATAAGGACGAAGCAGGAAGTAATGGTCAGCAATTAATATCTTCCTCCAGTTGGTGCAGTAGCCCTGAACATATTGGCTGCACTGATTGATCAATTCCCTAAACCTTTCCGACTTTTGTGATATTTTAACGTGCATAACGCCTTTTGGGTTGATGCCATGCTTACTGGCCGAGGTAGTGAGGTTGAAAATTTGCTGTCTCAACTCGACCTCTGCCTCTTAAATACAGGTGCCCCCACACCTTTCAGTCCGTCACATGGCACATATTGGGACAGTGATCTCTTGGTTTGCAGCCCTGGTCTTCTCCTATCTATCCACTGGAGAGCACACAACGACCTGTGTGGTAGTGACCACTTCCCCATCTTCCTGTAACTCCCCCTACGTCATGCCCACATACGCCTACCCAGATGGGCTTCAAACAAGGCAGACTGGAAAGCCTTCACCTCTGCTGTCACCGTTGAATATGGTGCCATCGATGTTGTCGTTGAGAAGGTCACTACACCGATCGTATCTGCGGCGCTAAACGCTATCCCTAGTTCTTCAGGGTGTCTCCAGCGGAAGATAGTCCCTTGGAGGTCGCCGGAAGTTGCTGAGGCAACTAAAGATCATCGGCGAGCTCTACACCCTTCCCTGGAGCACCTAATAGCCTTTAAGCGGCTCCGTGCCTACATTCGTCAGTTCATAAATCAATGGAAACTGGAGTGTTGGGAGAGGTACGTGTCGACCATTGGGTACCATACGTAACCTTCCCAAGTCTGGACAGAGATCAGACGTCTTTTTGGTACCAGACCCCAACAGATGTCCCTGGCATTAACATCAATGGCGTGTTATCTACCGACGCAAACACGATTGCCGTGTACTTTGCTGAACACTATGCTCGAGCCTCTGCATCGGAGAACTACCCCCTAGTCTTTCACACCCTCAAACGGCGAATGGAAAGGAAAGTCCTCTGGTTCACTACGCGCCCCAGTGAACCCTATAACGCCCCATTTACCGAGTGGGAGCTCCTCAGCGCCCTTTAACATTGCCCAGACAAAGCTCCTGGGCTGAATCGGATCCACAGTCAGATGATTAAACATCTCTCGCCTGACTACAAGCGACATCTCCTCGTCATGTTCAACTTGGTATGGTGAGATGGCGTTTTTCCATCGTAATGGTGGGAGAGAACCATCATTCCAGTGCTCAACCCGGTAAAAAATCGCGTTATGTGGATAGATACTGGCCCATCAACCTCGACAACTTTCTTTATAAGCTGCTGGAATATATTGTGTGTCGGAGATTGGGTGGGTCCTGGAGTCACGTGGCCTACTGGCTCCATGTCAGGGGGGCTTCTGCCAAGGTCGCTATACCACTGATAATCTTGTGTCCCTCGAGTCTGCCATTCTAACAGCCTTTTCCAGACGCCAACATCTGGTTGCCATCTTTTTTGACTGACGTAAAGCATAAGACATGAGCTGGCGACATCATATCCTTGCCACATTGTATGAGTGAGGTCCCTGTGGTGAACTCCCGATTTTTATACAAATCTTATTGTCACTATACACTTTTCGGTGCCTCCCATAGTTCGCCCATATTCAGGTATTCAGGAGAATGGCATTCCGCAGGGTTCCGTATTGAGTGTCTCTCTGTTCTTAGTGGCTATTAACGGTCTAGCAGCAGCTGGGGGCGGTGGTCTCACCATCTCTGTATGTGGATGACTTCTGCGTTTCGTACTGCTCCTCAAGTACTGGTGTTGCAAAATGACGCCTACAGGGAACGGTTCACAATGCGCAGTCATGGGCTCTAGACCACGGCTTCCAGTTTTCACTCATGAAGTCGTGGGTCATACACTTCTGTCGGCATCGTACCGTTCATCCAGAACCAGAACTTTACCTTAATGACGATTCACCCACTTTATCGGAGACATATCGATTCTTAGAACTGGTTGTAGATGCCAGATTGACTTGGCTATCTCACCTTCGTCAGCTTCAGCGGAAGTGACCCCCGCTGCCTGATCAACACCAGCTGTGGTGCAGATCACTCTACGCTGCTGCAGCTCTACAGAGCCCCTGTTCAATCCCGCCTTGACTATGGGAGTATGACTTACTGTTCGACCGCGCCCTCAGCATTGCGTTTACTCGACCCAGTGCACCACTGTGATGTCTGGTGGAGGCTGGAGTCCCTCCATTGAAGGTTAGGCGTGCACAACTGCTCGCCAGTTACATTTTACACGTTCGTAGTTCGCCTCCACATCCGAAATATCGTCTCCTTTTCCCAACCACGTCGGTTCATCTTCCGCATCGGCGGCCCAGGTCAGGGCTTACGGTTGCGGGTCAAGTCTAGTCCCTTCTGTCTGAACTGGAGTCCTTCCCGTTACCACCTCTCCTCGAGGTCGATTCACGTACACCTCCATGGTGTACACCTAGGCTGCAAATTCTTCTGGACGTTTTGCGTGGCCCTAAGGACTCCGTTAACCGATTCTCGACATGTACCGGGGCCATGAAGTGGTTTACACCGACGGATCGATATCTGATGGTCACGTAGGTTTTGCGTATGTTCATGGAGGACATATTGAACAGCACTCCTTGAAAGATGGCTGCAGTGCTTCCACAGCAGAGCTGGCGGCCATACCTCGTGCTCTTGAGCACATCCGCTCATGCCCTGGCGAGTCATTTCTCTTGTGTACTGACACCTTGAGCAGCGTCCAAGATATCGAACATCCTTTCGTAGCGTCCATCCAGGAGTTCACCTATGCGCTGGAACGTTCCCGTCGTTCAGTGGTGTTTGTTTGGACTCCAGGACAAGTTGGAATCCCATGCAACGAACTTGCCGATAGGCTGGCCAAACAGGCTATACGAAAATCGCTTCTGGAGATGGGCATATCCGAAAATGAACTCGTTCTGCCTTACGCCGCAGCGTTTTTCGGCTTTATGAGACGGAATGGCATGACAGTATGCACAACAAACTTCGTGTCATTAAGGATACTACGAATGTGTGTAAGTCTTCCATGTGGTCCTCTCGCAGGGAATGAGTTGTCCACTGCTGGCTCCGCATTGGCCATACGTGGCTAACACATGGCTCCCTCCTCCGTCGAGAAGACCCACCTCGGTGTCGCCGTGGCTCACCAATGACGGTCGTCCATCTCTTGCTGGACTGTCTACTCTTAGCCTCTCTGCGGCGGACGTTTAACTTTCCCACCACCCTACCTTCGGTGTTGGGCTACAGTGCCTCAACAGCAGCTTGAGTTTTACTTTTTATTCCTGAGCGTGGGTTTTATCATTTGATCTAAGATTTAGCGCATGTCCTTTGTCCCTCTGTGTCCTCTACCCTAGTGATTTTAGGGTGGAGGTTTCAGTGTGTTGCAGAGTGGCTGGCTTCTCCTTTTTATTCTCATAGTCAGCCAACCATCGTAATCTGCTCTCTTGTTTTGATCTCTTCTACATGTTTCTTGGGTCTCTCTGTGATTTTCTTTTCCGATTTTGCCCATTTTAGTGTTTGCTGCCCTCCTGTCTCCTTGCTGTTTTCTCATTTCTTCCAGCTGTGTTTTGCATGTCTCGATTATTTTACTCCCACCCCTGTGGAATTATTTTAATTGTAACGAGGGACCGATGACCTAGCAGTTTAGTTCCCCCTCCCCCCCTTTTTTAAACCAACCAACCAAAATTGAAACAGTGAACGGTCCAAGAACAACAAGTGCAATATAGAGCAGCCTGAAACAGCAACGACGTTGTGGTTAAGTGATCACGGTGTTGAACTGCTAAGCGGGTGAACCGTTTTCAAACCTTCCTTATACCAAGTACTTTCTGTTTCTTTTCGTTGTTTGCTGTACTCAAATTTGAGTCTTTGTCGTGGTCTAACGTCCGTTTACAACACCGAGATGTAAAATATGGATCTATAATGACAGTTGATTCTGTAAAACTACTTTACTAGCAGCTGAAAGGAAGCGGCTTTCGAATGGGAACCGCCAACGTTTGGTGACAAGCCAACCGAATCCTCCACCGGAAACACGTCTGGTGTGTCATACACGGAATTAGTGATAGCACGTATGTCATTCGAGAGGAATCACTTATCGACGCTCCTAGTTCGTACGCCACCTTGCTCGGATTAAGGGTTCGTATGAATGTCAGTATGATCACTCCCAAGGAAATGATGAAAACATAATAGTTCGTCACATAAGCTGCAACAAATGAACGCAACAGTTTCACGACCACACAGTTTCTCTTTGCTCTTTTTTAAAACATATGTTTTTAACGTTTTTGAAGTTGAGTTCCCTTTGGGAAGTTTTGACTCTTCAGTTCCTTTGTTGTAACATAGTTCACACCCATTTATTTGTTTCTTTTTTTTTCATTTCTGTGGGACGTCTATGAGGCATCTCGCCTGCTCTCACTATTCGTCACATGTACTTGTGATGATAACGTATTCTTATCACGTGACCCGTGGGAAAAGTGGACAGGGGTCGCAACCCGATGCCTGAGCACCATGTCCCGTTCCAACCCTCCAGGAACCAAGGAAAGCGTAGGGAATGTGCTGTAAGGTACAATGAACATCAATGGTTCATTTATTTATTTTTTAAATTTACTTTAATACCACCGAGAATAGCAGGAAACCGGCGTCGTGAGGGGGAGGGTGCAGCAAGACCAGGAAACGTATGGGTTTCGGTTCTAACTGTGGTGGAAGCGGGGATCATCTCTGCGTGAAAGAAACACCCCAGCTCTGGGTAGGAATAAGGAAGACACTGCAGAGGATATTGGAGAAAATGCCTGTATTTTTGATTGCGGACAACTAACAGTGGCGTTAATTAAGAAACTGCCAAAAAACAAGGATAGTTTTCTCGCCATCAGCAAACAGGTAGTGAGCCACGTGTCGAAAAATCCACTTCACAGAGCTAGCCTTCGTTTTCGAGAAGTATCCCACGTCAGGAAAGAGGAGCAGTTGAGCAGGTCGTACAGGTAATTAGGGAGAACGTCTGTCGCACCAATAACCAGACACCTCTTGCCGATCTACACACCAGGCGATGGTCGTCTGGGTCCAGAACATCATAAGCGACAAACAACGTGGTGTCTGCGAGGTGTATCTCGTGAAGGCGTGACTGGCATGCTTGCTTCCCATTGACAGTGAGGTACCATGCAGACTGGACGTGAGTGTCAAGATGAGGAGCCCACACCAATCGCCTAATGGCACGCCAGTAGACGTGGGGATACTTCCCCTCAACCGCAATCTGTGACTTGTGCTGATGAAGAAAGCCATCGATCGCCTTCGTGGATGTCAAGTGCATTGGCATTATCGCAATACACACGTAGCTCAGGTCGAGGGAAAAGTCGCGGAAGTAAAAGAAGATCGGCCGGACGTCCGAAAGCGGGATAGTTGCATAGGGTGAGTGTAGTGCAAAGACCTCCAACAACAGGCTTGTAAGGCACGTAGGACCACGGCTCCACAACGCCATGTGAGCCAATGAAAAGGGGTATCACTCTCATGCACATTGATTCAGACCTAAGCCGCCCCTGCACCGCGGCAGGGTGAGGGTCTCCTTCCTTATCTTGAACAGCTAGCTGTGGCAAACAAATGAATCCAAACCACGACGGCGTTGCTGTTGTGGGTTGCTCTATACTGCAGTTCTTGCTCTTGGAACGTTCACTGTTTCTATTTTGCTTTTATTTTCATAGTTCAGTACACATGTTCCCTGTTTTCGTGCTTGATCTGAGTTCAGTTTTTCGCGGGCTATCTACTGGGCCATCTCACCACTAAATCTGACGGGGTTGTGAGGGCGAGTTACCTCTGTAAGCACAGACGCGACTGATTCACCGCTTATCTCGCGACACTCACTAGCGTGATTGCCCGCAGCCATTCACAGAGAAAGACTGCGCTTCTCTGCCCTTTTATAGTCTAAATTAATTTCTTAGTGTCGTTCTGATTATGTGATGCTTCGCCATATAAATTTCTTTCAGATCACTTGTATCTTATCCATATCAATTCCCGAGTCTTTCCATAATGCATATCGTGATGTGTTTATAAATTTACTATGATACTCGTATTTTTAGTACAGTGCGTACAGTACTGAATTTATCTAGTGCAGTTTAAAGGTTCAAACAAAATCAGGTCACCCGATATTAAAGTTATTATTGTATCCCGTGTTTCGCAAGCGAAATTAGCAGCATTTACATGGCAGTCGCGTTTTCTGATGCCTGTTAATAGCAATTTTCTCGAATCAGATTGACCCCTATCAACTTGTATGTATCTCTTCTTTTCTTTGCGGCATCGGTTTTCTGGAAAACGCTAATAATTCAAAGATAAATTTATGCTTCTCTAACTGCTATAACTCCTAAAATATTTGTGAGGTTGGGCGGAGGCTTATCTGCTTCGTCTCGTCTAGGCCTGTAATTTGATAGACTTGACTTTTTCGTAGCTGTCGTGCTTCATGTACTTTCTACTGCAAATCTGAAATATCCTTTAGGTGGCCGAAAGCTTTCGTCATGGACACTAATAACCGCGCACCACACCCCGTGCTTCCAGCGAAACTCTGCCACTTTCAGCCTCGACAAATACGTCTGTCAGCAAAACGACCTGGACACCTGCGTGACGAATACTGTCGTCAGAAAGCCGAGCAGTGAGCAACCTACTCGCTTCTGATTTCTGACGCCTGGACTCTGCTGAGGAATACGTCTCAGCTAGGCGACCACGCCCCTTAGCAGTCATAGCCCGCGAGAGCTTTTGCATACATGATATTGCTAGGTCCCAAAAAGACGTACCGTAACATAGTCTGTCTGACCTCTAGATATCTTTCTCCTCTTCGTGGATCTTAAAATTATGATTACAGTAGGTACTAAGACACACATACATTTAGCCGGCCGGAGTGACCGAGCGGTTCTAGGCACTACAGTCTGGAACCGCGCGACCGCTACGGTTGCAGGTTCGAATCCTGCCTCCGGCATGGTTGTGTGTGATGTCCTTAGGTTAGTTAGGTTTAGGTAGTTCTAAGGTCTAGGGGACTGATGACCAAAGAAGTTAAGTGCCATAGTGCGCAGAGCCATTTGAACCACACATGCATTTATCCTTCACTCCATCCAGCTCTGTACACTGAATTAACACCAAAAGTATCCTCTGCGAGTCAATTTACAGAGAGTCGTAGCTATTATTTAATTACCTTTATATTCTTATTTTGTGTCCCGCCTGGCGTTTCAGTTTCAACCTAAATTTCCAACCTCTACATCTACATCTACATTTTTTTAGGATAGGTAGGACAGAACCAATTCAAGTTCTGAGAGAAGTAAAGATTGAAAAAAACCTTCAGTTTGAGAAAGAAATCAAACAGTATAATCCTGGCACATTGCATCTGCGAACACAGCTGTTGGTTAAAAATTTACAGCAATCAGCAGAAATTTTATTTGCACCAGATTTAATCTCTGTAAATATGAAATACCGACTATCTTAGGTGAATCAAAATATTCGAGGGCTTAGAAGTAAAATTAATGAACTACTTATGTGCATTGATGATTTAGAGTCATCGAACCCAGTTGATACAATCGGCCTCTCTGAACATCATGTGACCACTGATATACATATGTTCAACCTTACAGAATTTAAGTTAGTCTCTTACTTATGTAGACAAAATATGGAGAAAGGAGGAGTTGCAACATTTGTTAAAAAAATTTAAAAGTTAAGGATATTGACATTAATAAATTTTACTTAGAGCAGCACTTAGAAGCTTGTGCAACAGAGAAAGAATTTCATAATAGGTCCTTTATAATGGTAGCCATATACAGAGCACCTTCAGGAAATTTCAACCTGTTTATAAACGGTCTTAAAGATTTATTATCTCATCTAAAATTTTAAAAAAATAACTAGTGGTTGCTGCTGATTTTAATATAGATGTCCTGAAAAACAATGTCAGTGAATAGTTACTGAAATCAGTGACATTGTCATTTAATTTAATTTCTACTGTAAATTTCCCAACTGGGGTATACAAATGTTCTAAGACTGCCATTGATAATAGCTTTATAGACAATTCGAGGCAACTAATCCACATTACGAAACCAATAGTAAATGGGCTATCTGGCCATGACATGCAACACCTAACATTAAATTTTGAAAATTGTCAGGGTAAAACATCTGTCAGAACTGAGTATAGAAGCTCAGTAAAACACTCAAAAACTGAGAAATTTAGGAGATTGCTCAAAGAAATTAATTGAATGGATGTTTACAACATCCAAGACACAAATGGAAAATACAAAACATTCATTAATAAAGTTAGCACCTTATTTCAAAATTGTTTTCCCCTGAAGGTAACTTAAAATTAAGCAGAAGTTTAATAAGAATCCATGGATCATACAAGGAATAAAGATATCATGCGAGATAAAAAGGAAACTCTATCTGATATGCAGGGACACCTTTGATACTAGCATTGTAGCTCATTACAAAAATCAGTGCAAAATACCGAAGAAGGTTCTCCAGAAATCTGAACACCTGCATTATGAGAAGAAGATAAACACATCCAGCAATAAAATAAAACAGTATGGGACATAGTTAAGTTAGAAACAGGTAGGACAAGAAATGAGGAGGAACAAATAGCTCTAAAAATAAATGAAACCCTGGTAACAAATGTATGTTGTGTTGCAAACCATTTAAACAAGTATTTGGTCTGTGTTAATAATAGCATGGGTTTGTCACGTTCAGTAAATAATGCAATGGAATAACTGAGACCGGTGCACACAAGTAATCTCAGTAAAATGGAATTGACACTTACTTCACCCAAAGAAATAGAAACCATCATAAAGTCCTTGAAATCAAAGCATTCTAATAGTTATGATAACACATCAACAAAGTTAATAAAAGAGTGTTCATGTCAGCTTAGTCATATCTTAAGTTATTTGTGTAATTAATCACTTATCACAGGAACATTCCCAGACTGTCTTAAATATGCTGAAGTTATACTTCTCCACAAGAAAGGGGACAAAGAAATGCCATCAAATTACCGACCGATCTAACTTTTGACACCTTTTCAAAAGCATCTACTTAAGCACCTTAGTGAAAATAAAATACTGTCAAAATCACAGTTTTGGTTCCTTAAGGGCTCTGATATTTAGAAGGCTATTTACACTCACAGTAAAAATGTCCTTAATTCATTAGACAACAAATTAGAAGCAACTGGCATATTCTGTGACCTGTCAAAGGCTTTTGACTGTGTAAATCACAGCGATCTGTCAAGTAAATTAAAATATTATGGCATCACTGGTAGTGCTGCAAAGTGGTTTCTGTCATATCTTACTAATAGAAAACAAAGTGTGTCATTATGTAACACTTCAACAGTAGGCAATTAGACATCATCTGACAGGGAAGAAATTACATGTGGTGTTCCCCATGGTTACATACCAGATCCACTACTTTTTCTTGAGTATATTAATGACATGTCATCTGTTACATTACCAGATGCCAAGTTTGTCATATTTGCAGGTAGTACAAACGCTGCAATAAACGGTAAATCAAATATAAATTTTGGAAGGGCAGCTAATCATATTTTTTCTGACATTAGTAAGTGGTTCATAGCTAATTCACTGTCATTAAACTTTGAAAAGACCTACTATATGCAGTTCAGAACTTCCAAGAGATTTCCCTCTAGTGTGGGTGTAAAGTATGATGACATGGAAATAGGAGAAGCTGAGAGTGTTAAATTCTTAGAATTACAAATTGATAATAAATTCAGTTATGAGGGACATACTAACTAACAGCTAAAGCGCCTAAATAATTCTGTGTTTGCAATGCGAATGATGTCAGACATAGGAGATATAAATATTAAAAAACTGGCATATTTTGCTTATTTTCACTGCATTATGTCATATGGTTTCATATTTTGGGGTAGCTCATCAAACCGAGAAAAATTTTAGGAGTACAGAAGCGTGTAATAAGAGTAATTTTGTTTAAATCCAAGAACATCATGTCGAAACCTATTCAAAGAATTGAGCATACTAACCACAGCTTCTCAGTATATTTTTCCTTAATGCAGTTTATTGTAAATAATACAACTCTTTTTCCAACTAACTGCTTAGTGCACAGTATCAATCCTAGGATTAAAAACAATATACATAAAGATTTAAAATCACTAACTCCTGGCCAGAAAGGGGTCCAGTATTCAGCAACGTCTATTTTCAGTAAGTTACCTGCAACCTCTAAGAGTTTAATTTCAGACAAGGCATAATTTAAACATAATTTAAAAGAATTTTCGGTGGCCAACTCCTATTCCATCCATGAATTTCTCAACAAGTGCACTAGACCATTTTAATGTAAAATTATTATACTTTAATTTTTGACAATACTTGGTTGTAACAGCCAAGTAACTAGTTACTGTGTGAATGATGGATGTATGGAAAGCAGATGTAAGTATTAAACCTGTAAATATAAGAAGTTTAATTTTATTGATTGGCGACTCTATAGTGTCCTGTGCACTACGACCAGATAATGGGTATACTTGGAAGGATAGACAGCATTGGTCGTATATTTTTGTTTCTTATCGCAAAATCGATAAACCGTAATCTTATTGACACCAGTGCTTACTAATTTAAGTTATATATTACAGCACTGAAGATGGTCACTAAGTGACCGAAAATCGATTTTGCGATAATAAACAAAAATATACGACCAATGCTGTCTATCCTTCCAAGTTTAATTTCAATTCATGTACATAATATTACTGTTTATTGACTGAGGATCATTAAAGTTAATGAAACTGAAGTTTTTCTAATTACATTTTTGTAATCTGTTTATCTGACATGTTCTACACCTAGGAAGATCCCCTCTTCTGTGGGTCTATGGAATGAATAATTAACCCAATCTAATCTCATAGATACACTGCAAGCCACTGTACGGCGCATGGTGGGGGGTTCCTGTACCACTACTATAATTTCCTTTCCTGTTGCACTCTGAAATAGATCGACTGTCTATAGGGCGTCGTATTAGCTGTGATTTTTCGTACCTTATTTTCTAGGTCCGTAGGCGTTCCTCGAAAAGAACGTCGCCTCCTCTTTAGGGATTCCAGACGCATCTCCGTGACATACATACATACATCACTCCTTGTTTCATAGCTCATGAATACGACATTTCGTAATGATGTGGAACGTGTCACTTTAACATAAGTTTTCTTTATACAAAATGTAAGAGGTCCATGATTAAGGAATTTGTTGCTAGCGCACTCGAGCAGATGTAATTTCGATGGATTGCTCACGCGCTACCTGCGATATGTAAGCTATAAGAGAATCTGAGACCAAAGAGCGGTGTTCACTGCAGTAGGAACTGTGTGGCAGTAGGAGTAAGTAGTTGCTAGCGGGCAGTCGTGTGTATCGTGTTGGCTGGGCCGGTTGTGGTGGAGTGATGGCGGAGCCTGAGCGTTGTAGTATAAGGTAAAAGCAGCCTCGCGCATATGTAGTATTGTTACATATAGTCCCATGTAAATGTTTCTAAAAAACTCTCTTAATAATAATCTTTCTTATAAAAAGTAACTTTTGACAATCACTCATCTCAATTTTAAGAATTTACTAATTTCCCCAATCCATGGTCATCCCGATTACTGCTAAGAAAAATCAGTTGTTCTTTTTATACATGACAAATCTATCAGCCAGCATTGCACTGGGCTGTGCCACAAAAATTTATTGTAAGAGAAGATATATATGCGTTATCCGGCGACTTCATTGAGGTAAGAATTTTCAATTTATTCAGAATGATCTTTCAGGGCCATGACGCAGCACTGCTGACGTCCAAAATTTGCCAGTTTAAATTCACAGTCAGTTATTGAAAGGTTATAAGTGAGTCACATTTTTATTATTCCTAGGTTACGGAATAATAAACTATTGGAAGGTTACGCTGAATGTGAATGAAATAAATAAAATATATTGTTTTTACTGTTGAGAGGTTACGGAATTTATTTTGTGGGGAGGTTACACTTGGCGAACCTGCCAGGATTGTATTTTCTTTGTGAATTTCTGAGAAGTAGTCATATATCTGCTCTTATTTACTTAATGTTAAATGGAGTTTGCATCTGGTGCAATGCATTTACTAACTTGTCACTCTTTCTTTCACAGATCATCGGAAATTTATTGCTCTTTGTTGTAATTGTATATGTTCCATTTTTGCTTTCTCTTTGTTTGAGTTTGTGCTTAGCTTTGATTTGTGAAAATGCCACGAAAAACTGCTAACAGCACATCGCGATGTGCAATGAGTGAGAAAGCTGACTCGAATAATTTGACTGATAATACTAGCGACACTCAGTGTCATAATGAAAATCCTCTAATTACAGATAATCAGTGCGTACCGACCACTAGTAATGATTTTAATCCTAATGATGAGCAAACAAATTCAATTGCGTCCACTGTAAATTTAACGACAATTGATGATGCTGCACGTTCCGTTATAATGAACGCTGCCCATTTTGAAACACCTGATTTGCAAAATTTACACAGTGAACAGACAAATGTTTCTAATGAAGGTGAACAATATATACAAAACACGTCAGATTTATTTGATTCCGATGTAGTGACCAACAGAGCACATCCGATTAGCAAACCTTTTTGTGAATCAGACAATGACCAAATGGTTATACAAAACGTGACACATGCAGATACACCATCACACAGCACAGAGAATACAGCAGCTAATTTTGGCTTGGATCGAGTTATGGTATTATTGCTATAACTTAATGAAAATCTCAAACAACAAATTAATGAAAATAATGAAAATCTGAAACAACAACTTAATGAAAATCTCAAACAACTACTCAATGAATCGAACAAACAACATAATGAAAATCTCAAACAGTCGAATGATAAAGAAGACAACAATTTCAAACAACTTAGTGAACAGATTACAGCCGTTGCCGTGCAATGTCATGATACTAAAGAACAATTACGTGAGGAAATTGTGCTAGGAACAGTAGTGAAGAAATTAGATCTGTGGCACAAGAATTACGTAATACACATGCAGCCACAACTAAATTACTTAGAGATGAAATTAGTGCAGTCGCTAAACAATGTTCTGAAAACGCAACACAGTTACGCGAAGAGTTTAAATTAATGTCATCAGAACTTTCACGCACACAGGATGCGAAAATAGACACGAAATTTGACCAACAGAACAGCCAAATTGACGAACGTTTTAATCACCACCTACAAAACAGTGAAACGCGTTACCGTAAATTTATACAGGAACAGAATAAAGTAAAGAAACAAGTCATGGAAACAATTACGGCACAGAGACAGGAAGACAAGAGTAAGTTATTTACGAAAGCAAAAACATACGTAGACACCAACATTGCGACAGTATCAGACGAAATTAATACTATCAAACAGTTGAACACTGAATTGCATGATGAAATCTCCACTCTTAAAACAAAAGCAGACACTCACACAGTAGACTTTCAGACAATGACCAACAGACTTGAACAGTTGGAATTAATACAGGATACCGATGCTATTAAAGCAGACGTTAATAAATTAAACAAAACCACATGTAAAATCCAAAAACAAATTAATGCTTGTGACACTAAAAATGATGATCAGGTTAAAGCATTGACTGAAAAATTTGATGAATTGGCCAATCGTATTGAGGTTATCGAAAACAACAATGACACTAAATCCGACGATACGTATTTCGTTCAATCAAACACCCAAATTCCAAAATTTATAGCAGACAATCAGTGAGATGAGTTCATCCAATAATATATTGCGTAGAAAAGTGTCGTCTTTACAGCAAGAAGTGACAGAGATGAAAAATGTTTCAGCCTCTAACGCGGCACAGCATACGCCACATTCCGAATATATCTCACACTCGCACAGCCAGTATAATTTAGGTAATTTACAGAGTGTACGTGACTTAGATTCCGAACAGTCACAGACAAACAGATTATCATACAATCCTGAACCTGTTCAGACATACAGAGACGATAATTTTGATTATAAGCATTTTCTATCCGTGAGAAAATTGAAGTTATTTAAGAATGACAGAACACAGATTCATCCCTTGGATTGGATACAACAGTTTAGTTTTGCTTTTCCACCAATTTGGCCCGTAACACACAAACTTGAATTTATTTGCAGTTTTTTGGAAGGCGAATCGGCAAGTCGTATGAGACCGATCGCGAGACAATTCTACTCGGTAGAAGAATTTCAGAATGCTTTTCTGTCAGCGTATTGGTCGAAAACGACACAGCGCGGAATCAAGGATCAATTAATTAGCTTACCGAATTATGAGAAATTTTCCCACTGTCACGCAATTTTTTGAACACATGGCACAACAAAACCAATACTTAAGTGAGCCATACATTGAATCAGCACTTATCCAGTTATGTATTTCTAAATTACTACGATCGTTAAGAGTATCACTTTTAACAGGACAACAAAAAGAAAATATTTCGGCATTTAGAGATCTGCTACAGCTTTTGGAAGTTCAGCAGTCAGACTATTCTTTCATAAACAAAAATTTTTCACATCATAACCAACGCCAACAAGCATACAGCAATTACGACCAGCCACACTATATTAATAGCAAAGATGATAGACGCTCCAGGAATGACAACCACCAAAACTTAAATAACAGACAAAATTTTAATTATCAGCATCGTCAAAATTATCAGCAACAGGAAACACATTTTGGTAACAATAGAGGTTTTTCCCTTCAACAACAACAAAACCAGCCGGTTAGCATGCCTAACCAACAATGTAGTCTGCAAGGTCAACCAAGCTTTAATGTTTCGCCGCCTACACGTATAGCGTCGGCTCCACCAAATAGTAACGCACAGCAACAAGGAAATCACTACGTACAGAAAACACACCATTTCAACTCATATCGCAATGCGCCGTATAGCAACGATTATTATGACAGACGTAAAAGTAAAGAGCACAGTTTTCAGCGTACGTTTAATAACAGTCGGTCTTACCAGAAGCATAATCATCCGCAACAACAAATTATCATGAACGAACCAGACAGTCGATATCATCCCGAACCTAATACGTCAGGAAGAAATAACAGAACAGTACAAACAGTTGAAATGCCACAGCATCCTCCCGCAAATAACAGTACGTCAGAAAGAATTTCACTAGATACAGTACAGGTTGCATCTTCCAGCAACGCAAGCAATACTTTTGACACAGAGATTCTCTTTCACGAAAATGTTAATACTTTTGACGACATCCGAGACACTCTTTTTCAGAAAAAACCAGTTATTCAAAAAACCATTTCCCACCCTGTCATTGGAGTAAAGATTGTATCATCTAAATTTTCAGCAGTAATCGATTCTGGATCACCTGTCAGTCATAAATGAAGAAACCTTCAATGAATGTAACAAAGAGAATATTTATCCTACGTTACCATTAGGCAGAACTAAAGTAAAAGGAGCAGTATCTAGTAAAGGAGTAGATGTAAAGTTACAGACACACTTATCATTTTGTATTGCAGGTCATACGTTTCACTCAAATTTTTGGATTGTTCCCTTATTGACAACAGACGTTATTTTAAGTACGAATTTTCTGGTACAACACGACGCAGTTATTGACTTTCGAAATTCCTATTTAATGTTAAAGGATGAAAATTTACAACTGGCATTAGAATTTCAGCACTCTTTATCTGCAGAAGAACAAATAATTAATCGGACCGAGGTCATTTCTGCATCACGTAACATAAACTGTCATTCCACATTGTTCACAGATACGTATGTTCACAACTACAATACACCAGACGAAGCCGACTATGACGTTATGCAAATGATTTCTGATAAAGTTAAACAGAGCAGTGCAAATACAGACGACGAACGTACAGAGCTACGCAAAATTCTTTTACAGCAAGCTCCAGTTTTTGACAACTTCCCTGGTACTATGTCCGGTTTTATGTATGAATTTCACGTTAAACAGCACGACACGTTTAAATCCAAACATTATCCCATTCCATATATTCACAGAGAACAAGTTAAGAAAGAATTGCAAGCTATGCTTGACCAAGGAATTATTGAACCGGCAGTTAGTCCGTACATAAACCGGCTCCATATTGTTAAGAAAAAGGATGGCTCACTTCGGCTCGTACTTGAATCGCGTCACTTCAATGACATTATTATTAATGAAACAGATCGCCCTCAAACACTAGAAGAACTTCTACAGAAATTTCATGCTACTGCTGTTTATTCCACATTAGATTTGAAATAGGGATTTTGGCAAATTCAGCTCCATCCGAACTGCAGAAAGTACACAGCATTTCTCTGTTTTGGTGACTGTTATCAATTTCGTAAATTACCGTTCGGTTTAACAATTTCTTCAGCAGCGTTTATTCGCGGTTTGAATACCATACTTCCGACAGAATTAAAAGGCAGAATCACAACGTATGTAGACGACATTCTTATTGCAGAAGCTAACTGGTCTGAACACAATCTGATTCTTGAACAACTGTTGCAAACTTTTCGTGGACAAGGATTCACAGTTAATCTTAAGAAGTCGCACTTTGGCAAAACTTACATAAAATTTCTTGGACATGTAATTTCAGCAGAAGGTATTGCGCCTGACCCGGAAAAACTTCAAGCTTTACGTGACATTACTGTTCCAACGACGAAGAAAGAACTACGCAGCTTTTTGGGATTAATTAACTTTTTCCGTAAATTTATTCATTACTCTGCTTTAGACACCCCTAGATTATGCCAATTGACGGGTAAAAACGCTATTTAGTCCTGGGATAGCCAAGCATAGTCTGAATTTGTCAATCTGAAACGAGCTTTGTTGAACGCACCACTTTTGTCACACCCACCGACAGTTGTAACACAGCTTTAGGCGTACACATTTTTCAGGAAATTGAAGAAAACGGTACTACAGTAATTAAAAACATCGCCTTTGCAAGTCGCATTCTGTCACCTGCTGAACGCGATTATTCTGTCACAGAACTTGAAATATTATGTGTTGTATGGGCATTTACGAGATTTAGGCATTTTCTTTATGGAAGACATAGGACCGTTTACACAGATCTTAGAGCTATACAGTTTCTACTTTCCGCAAAATTTACACACGACAGGTTAAGCAGATGGAAATTTTATTTACAGGAATTTAATTTTACAATTGTTCACATTCCCGGTACACAAAATATTGTAGCAGACGCACTATCCCGTTCTTTCAGCAACAATCAGCAAGACATCGCAACCAACTTCTGCCAAGCAAATTATAGCGTCATGTATATTCAACAAGTCGCATTTGAAAATTTCATTTCATCGTCATTACGAGACATAGCACAAGAGCAGAGCAAAGACAACGTGTGGAAAGAAATTAAACGCCTTTGGCAAGATAAGAATAATGTTACCATTAGAAACCATTATACTGTACGCAATAACATTCTGTTTCGCCGCTCTCGCCCTGACAGCAACAACTGGTTATTATGTATTCCTGACGAGCTTGTTAACAAATTAATTTGGTATACTCATTTAAGTTACGCACATTATGGATCCAGAAAATGTTTTCTTATACTGAGACAGAACTGTTATTTTGCGAACATGGAGAAACGTATTCGACGAGTTTTAGCGTCATGTAAAATCTGGCAGAAAGCTAAATCAGACACGACTTCACATATTCCTCCGTTACATCCCACTGCACCCATTAAATTGAGACACATGGCCGCTGTAGACAGTTTTGGTCCGATTCCCAGATCTAATAGAGGTTTTTGTTACATTTTTGTCGCTGTTGAACTCACTTCGAAATTTGTTACCTTCACTCCGTTACGCAATGCTACTGCTAAATCTGTTTCGAATGCATTTGAAAATATTTTCTATTTCATGTAGGGCATGTACTGAAATTAATTTCCGACAATGGACCACAATTTCGATCTGCGATATGGACCCGTATGTTACGAGCTAGAAACATTTGTCCGATCTATATAGCCAAGTATCACGCTTCTTCGAACCCTTGGGAACGACTGATCAGAGAAATTGGTAAGCTATGTGGAATATACTGCCATAAAAAACATACTGATTGGGACACACACATACCCTCATTCCAGGATGTAATTATCTCCATACCAAATGAATCTACTATGCTATCTCCGACTGTTATATTGAAAAATGTTGAACCACCTAACAAAATTAAAGAATTAGTATCTTTTCCTACATCTCGTCGACATTGCGCTCAACAACATCAAACGTGCCGCAGAGCGCCGGAGACGACAGCAGAAACAGGTTTGTACACGCCGTGACTTTCACATTGGACAGAAGATATTAGTACGCACGCATTATTTATCCAACAGAGGAAAGAGTAGATGCAGTAAATTTGAGCTTCTATACACAGGTCCATATAGAATACGAAGCATTCCTCACCCTAATGTAGTGCACGTCTCCAATATTAAACCCTTTATTGAACGAACATACTTTATGATTTATCACACTGTAATGCCATTTCCAGATATTTATATGACCACTTACTGATGATGTTTATATTTTTTCTTGGCAAGTGCCCGGCAAGGTAAGGTTAGCAGGTCGGCTTTTCTTGTCGTTAGACATCAGACCGTGCACATTTTCGATTTTTGTGTATATATGATTGTGTTTCTATCGAAAGTAGAATTTTTGTCTGTATGCACTATGAAATGTTTAAGATGTAACAATCACCAGTTGACATTGACATTTTGCCTTATGATATCTCAACATCTTGACTATTCTACATTTTTTGCTACTACATTGTGATACTGTGCACTATGCACTTAAAAACTACTGATGGTCTTGGGAGAGCCAGTCATGACAAAACTCTACCATCTGGTGAGCAAGATGTATGAGACAGGTGAAATACCCACAGACTTCAAGAAGAATATAATAATTCCAATCCCAAAGAAAGCAGGTGTTGACAGATGTGAAAATTACCGAACTATCAGTTTAATAAGTTACAGTTGCAAAATACTGACGCGAATTCTTTACAGACGAATGGAAAAACTGGTAGAAGCCGACATCGGGGAAGATCAGTTTGGATTCCGCAGAAATGTTGGAACACGTGAGGCAATACTGACCCTACGACTTATCTTAGAAAATAGATTAAGGAAAGGCAAACCTACATTTCTAGCATTCGTAAACTCAGAGAAAGCTTTTGACAATGTTGACTGGAATACTCTCTTTCAAATTCTGAAGGTGGCAGGGGTAAAATACAAGGAGCGAAAGGCTATTTACAATTTGTACAGAAACCAGATGGCAGTTATAAAGAGTCGAGGGGCATGAAAGGGATGCAGTGGTTGGGAAAGGAGTGAGACAGGGTTGTAGCCTCTCCCCGATGTTATTCAATCTGTATATTGAGCAAGCAGTAAAGGAAACAAAAGAAAAATTCGGAGTAGGTATTAAAATTCATGGAGAAGAAGTAAAAACTTTGAGGTTCGCCGATGACATTGTAATTCTGTCAGAGACAGCAAAGGACTTGGAAGAGCATTTGAACGGAATGGACAGTGTCTTGAAAGGAGGATATAAGATGAACATCAACAAAAGCAAAACGAGGATAATGGAATGTAGTCAAATTAAATCGGGTGATGCTGAGGGGATTAGATTAGGAAATGAGACACTTAAAGTAGTAAAGGAGTTTTGCTATTTAGGGAGTAAATAACTGATGATGGTCGAAGTAGAGAGGATATAAAATGTAGACTGGCAATGGCAAGGAAATCGTTTCTGAAGAAGAGAAATTTGTTAACATCGAGTATAGATTTAAGTGTCAGGAAGTCGTTTCTGAAAGTATTTGTATGGAGTGTAGCCATGTATGGAAGTGAAACATGGACGATAAACAGTTTGGACAAGAAGAGAATAGAAGCTTTCGAAATGTGGTGCTACAGAAGAATGCTGAAGATAAGGTGGTTAGATCACGTAACTAATGAGGAGGTATTGAATAGGATTGGGGAGAAGAGAAGTTTGTGGCACAACTTGACTAGAAGAAGGGATCGGTTGGTAGGATTTCATATGAAATTGTTTGAGCAACAGAACGAAGAGAACCTAGTAAAGAATAATTTGAATTAGAAGACCAACCAGCAATTATAACAGTATAAACACCTAATCTAGTACAACATAAAAAAACAAAAATCCATAAGAAAAAGAACATATATAAGTTAAGTAAGGGAAAATCACTCAAACAGCCAAGGAAATTATTAAATTAAAAACAGGAGAAAAATAATAAAGTAAATAATTAGATATAATAGGAATTGGTTGCTCCTTACAAATTAACTTAATAGCATCACTAAATGGTTGAGGAATTCCAGCAAACCCTACTTTATTTGGACCTTTTCGAATTTGAATATAACCTAAAACCTTACGCTCTAATAAAGTTAAAAAAGCAACACTAATTAAAACACAAATAACTAATAAAAGAAAATTCAAAATAAACATAAATAAACCATAAAGTATCAATACTATTTGTAGAAAAAATCTACATAAATGAATTCTAAATTCAACACATTAATCTGTCAAAATAGTAATCTAATTAATATTAATCAATAAAATAAAAAATATTTCAACCATATGGTCCTTTCGTACTAATATGAATTAATAATCTTAGGATAGAAACCGACCTGGCACACGCCGGTCTGAACTCAGATCATGTAAGAATTTAAAGGTCGAACAGACCTAATTACTGGGCTACTGCACCCAAAATTTTTCTTAATCCAACATCGAGGTCGCAATCTGCTTTGTCGATATGAGCTCTCAAAAACAATTACGCTGTTATCCCTAAGGTAACTTAATCTTATGATCATAAATTATGGATCAAAACAACAAACATAAATAAATGATATAATAATGAAGAGTTTATTTATTCTTCATGTCACCCCAACAAAACATCATCATTAAATATAGAAAGACAAACAAAAAACTATATAAAAGTAAAATGTTAAGCTCTATAGGGTCTTCTCGTCCTAAAGAAAAATTTAAGCCTTTTGACTCAAAAGTTAAATTCAAAAATTTATTAAGAGACAGTTGATTTCTCGTCAAGCCATTCATTCCAGCCACTAATTAAGAGACTAATGATTATGCTACCTTTGCATGGTCAAAATACCGCGGCTCTTTAAAAATCCGCTCAGTGAGCAGGCCAGACCTCAAAGTATTTTCAAGAGGACATGTTTTTGATAAACAGGCGGAAATCAATTTTGCCTAGTTCCTTATAATAAATTCACAAGGTAAAAATTATATACAAATAAACATACTAATTCTATTATTATTACAAAAATTTTAAAATTAAATAAATAATCTTAATAAAAAACCTAAAATAACTATAAAATCAAAATAAAAAATAATGAACTAAAACGTAATCTTAAAGATAGCTGGTTTAAAGCTTACTATTATATTTTATAAAACAAATTATAGGTTATTAACTTCAAAGCTTATCCCTTAAAGAATAAATAAGTCAATATTTATACTTAAAAAATTAAATAAAAACAATTAACTTTAAAAAATTAAATTTTTTCTTAAGAAACTAGATATCTTGGGAAACGATTAACATCTCATTTCTATAAATAATTTAATAATAATTATGATACATTAACTATAAATTATTTATAAATCTACCCAAATCGAGAAAAGTAAAGTAAATACTAAAATTTTGATAAACCCCCACCTTGAACGATGGAGATGTTATTATGGTCCTACTGTTTGGTGTATTACCAAAATGATAAAATTGAATATTAATACAACATTTCAGTGTCTTGGCTACACTGATAAATACTTCAGGGAAGAGAACTTCAGATTGTCTCACTTGGTGTTGTGCTTCTGTAGAAAGATATGGACTTTAAGTGCAGCTGTGTGCAACCTACTGTGTTACAACCATGATGCAATCCTTCCCATTCCTTTCCTAGTTCTTATAAAATGGTAAATACTTACACAGTGCGTTTAAATTCTTGCCAAATGTGCATGTGCACTTCATTTCATTTGTTAATAAGGTCAGTTGTCCTAAATATGCTAAAGACTTTTACAGTGCGTGTGCACTTTATTTCATTTCTTAATGTTTTCAGTTCATGTAAAAAAATGCTAAAGACTTATACAGTGCGTGTGCACTTTATGTCATTTGTTAATATGTTTTGTACTCATTGCGCATACAGTATTTCATTTCTTAATATGTTCTGTACCCATTGCGTATACATTTTGTCATTTCTTGATATGTTCTGTACTCAGCGCGTATGCACTCTATTTCATATCTTAATATGTTCTGCGCTTGTCAATAATGTATATACTCTACGACTGTAGCCTTAGTAACTAAATAGATTATAGAAAAATTTGTTGCTCATGGCAAGTCCAATTGACTCACCATCGCTGCCAAATTTTTGCCCCCCCCCCCCCCCAGTGGAGGGTTATGTAAGAGGTCCATGATTAAGGAATTTGTTGCTAGCGCACTCGATCAGATGTAATTTCGATGGATTGCTCACGCGCTACCTGCGATATGTAAGCTATAAGAGAATCTGAGACCAAAGAGCAGTGTTGACTGCAGTAGAAACTGTGTAGCAGAAGGAGTAAGTAGTTGCTAGCGAGCAGTCGTGTGTATCGTGTTGGCTGAGCCGGTCGTGGTGGAGCGATGGCGGAGCGTGAGCGTTGTAGTATAAGGTAAAAGCAGCCTCGCGCATATGTAGTATTGTTACATCAAGTCCCATGTAAATGTTTCAAAAAAAATCTCTTAACAATAATCTTTCTTATAAAAAGTAACTTTTGACAATCACTCATCTCAATTTAAAGAATTTACTAATTTCCCCAATCCATGGTCATCCCGATTATTGCTAAGAAAAATCAGTTGTTC
This sequence comes from Schistocerca nitens, assembly GCF_023898315.1. Lineage (NCBI taxonomy): Eukaryota > Metazoa > Arthropoda > Insecta > Orthoptera > Acrididae > Schistocerca > Schistocerca nitens. The sequence continues at coordinate 989,290,799 of NC_064616.1, read as the reverse complement.
TTTTTATACATGAAAAATCTATCGGCCAGCATTGCACTGGGCTGTGCCACAAAAATTTATTGTAAGAGCAGATATATATGCGTTATCCGGCGACTTTATTGAGGTAAGAATTTTCAATTTATTTAGAATGATCTTTCAGGGCCATGACGCAGCACTGTTGACGTCCAAAATTTGCCAGTTTAAATTCACAGTCAATTATTGAAAGGTTATAAGTGAGTCACATTTTTATTATTCCTAGGTTACGGAATAATAAACTATTGGAAGGCTACGCTGAATGTGAATGAAATAAATAAAATATATTGTTTTTACTGTTGGGAGGTTACGGAATTTATTTTGTGGGGGTTACAAAAATAATTAATTAATTAATTTTCATTTTTATTTTTTTTTACAGTTAATACTTCATGTCTAAGAATTGATCTATTGGGTAGAAGGAGTTGTCAGTTAGAAATTCTTTTAATTCGCTTTTAAATGTTGGTTGCCTATCTGTCAGACTTTTACATGTTGTTCGAAGCTACTGGTAACAAATCTAGCAGGCCTCCTCTGAAGTGTTTCCATGTCCTCCTCTAATAAAATCTTAATACGGATTCCAAACAATAGAGCAGTAAATAATAGATGGTACCAGCGTCAAATCTGCTGTCTCCTCTACAGATTAACCTAACCTAATGTAGTCACAACAGATACAAAGTATTTGCTGCCTATAGTTAATTTTATAGCACGAATCTACGTCCTCTCACCTGATCACATACCAATGCAATGAAGTTACCAGTAACGTGTCAATAGGCAGCAGCCATATAAAGACACATAATCATCAAAACAATGAATGAAAATCCAATGTAATTAGTTGTGAAGCACGAGTTCAAAACACAGTTCTCGTTAAGCAACACGTTTTAATTTATGTAACTCCACTCCCGTGTCACTCCTAAAGCACCCGCGAATATGTAGAACTTAATACACCGTAAGGCAGTTTCTGTAGCATAATGCACTGGTACTTTCACTGCTTACCTGTGTGATTTTTATTTGGATTCTTTTTTTCTGAGAATTTCAGCTCCAAGACTTATAACTCGATGGTGTTATGCATTAATTAACCAAGTGCCATTTTGTAGTTTTTTACTTGTTTGCACCAGGTCGTATGTGGAGGTGTAAACTTTCCATAAAAAATTGACACCAATATTGGTCGATTTTTCGACAGGAAATTAATTTGAATCAAGCGCCAAACTTTCTACCTCAGCTCTATAACTACCATGTTGGCAACCAGAAAGTGATTAGCAAAAACGTGATGCCTCTAATTAGAGATAACTGTGCCCACTCTGATGAAGAATATCTGTTATTGATTATTGAACTTCATTACTCTGAGGATTTAGGATAATATCTGGGATTCATAGAAAATGCGGTTTGCTATAACAATTTTCACTATATTTTGAAAACGATAGACCGTAAAATTCCAGACAAATGATTACCCATATAAGCTATTGTACTATGAGAGCTGTTCAGAGTCTATTGTGTGGATCCTATTATCCCTAGACAACGAAACTGTTCAATAATCGTTATCAATGTAAATGTTCAAAGTGAATGCTCGCCAAAATTTTATGTTAATACTCATCAAATGGTAGAAAGTCTGTCCTGCGGCAACACGTGAAAATACGACATATGCAAACTGAGATTAAATCACTGAAGTCGTTCCGCTATTAACTTTTTATCCCAATATGAACTCATTGTTACGTGCATACCGAGTTACATAATACGGCATCCAAGGCTGTTCCGAGCAACTGCACAAACTCGACGCGGCTTCCGACACGGAGTGCACTCTGATACGAATCTAGAAGAGAACTGGGGCCTTACTCTATCTAGCTCACACGCTCTTATCTATATAGCCGCAGTGCGGAGCGCCGAAGGAGCAGCCGACAACATTTGCCTTACTGACTAGCCGCTGGGCAAGCAAAACACCACTTCAATTTACTAAATAATTAATTGTTTCATTCGATGAAGGCCAATGAAACTCTCGATTTAATTGTGCAATCAGCACATAGGTAAGTATCTACAATAAAATTGTAATGTGGCTAGGTTAAATACTATTGGCGAGAGAATTATTTTAGTTGTACTGCTTGCAATAGATGAGTTCTGAACTCGCCCTTTGGAGAAACGCTACAGCTGTAGTTTTATATCTACCTTTTTGAAACTTCTCACATCTTTGTTATTATAGCGTATCTCCATTCTACCTAAATCTAAACATTCTAGCTTTATTTAACCACTTACTTAGTCTATCTTGCCTGCAAACTTTTAGGACACAAAAACAGAAAATCATGAATTTCAACCAAAATACTACTTTGTGTGATCCAACATGCTGTTTCCATTAAATTAAAAGGAAAAAGGCATCCGAATATAAATTTTGAAGTTTCTAGCTCCTTCCCGTTGCGCCGATTATTTTTACGTAAAACGTTCAAATTTCGAAAACTGTTGAAGTCACTAAACTGAAACTTTAAAAAAAATGTGTGTGGAATGTTATGGGACTTAACTGCTAAGGTCATCAGTCCCTAAGCTTACACACTACTTAACCTAAATTATCCTAAGGACAAACACACACAGCCCTGCCGGAGGGAGGACTCGAAACTCCGCCCGGACCAGCAGCACAGTCCATGACTTCAGCGCCTGAGACCGCTCGGCTAATCCCACGCGGCTAAACTGAAACGTAACACATTATAATTTTAGCATCATTCCTGACATGCTATCAACTTTTCAGATTATTTACTTTATTTTTAAGGTATTGCGCAACATTCGTGACGTCATAGCTAGTTAAAGTGGACTAGGCTGGCACACAATGGAAAGCATATGAATTTTATATGGCGTGAGTAGGCTGCTGCCGTACCTCACGCTCTATTTAATTTTTTTTAATGTAAATGAAAAACAAATTACAAAAAGGGAAGCAAGAGTACTGCTTACCTCCCTACGAAAATGAAAAGATTGAATTTTAAATATTTAGAAATATTAAAATAAAACTTATAATCTACTTCAATTATTTAGATTAAAATTGCAAAACTGATAAGAACATCTATAAAATATGTAAATTGCAAGTCTGCAAAGTTCATGGCACTAATACCTTGCATATTAAATTATTCATAAAACAAGTATTTAACAGACGTCATGATATGGCCTAGAGAATCACTCAAATGTTAAGTAGTTTCGAAAATCAATGCAACTATTTGGCATACATATTGCCTCAAATACATAAACACTTAAACATTTAAAATTATGAAAATGTCTGTCTCAATGCAATTTTGTCATATGATGACATGTTGGAGACCGTGGCTGTTTTTGAAGACAAATGTTGATGGTCTTAGGACAGCAACCAGCCACAAATTTACTTTGAGTTCCTTTATTCAAAGGAAATCGTTACCGGTTTCGAATCGTTGTGATTCATCATCAGACGGTTTACACGCTTTCTTTCTGACATTTGGTGTGTTTTTATAGATTAATTGTCGTGAAACGTCGGTTTCGAGTGATTGTTTTCATAACGTTCATCCAATCGATGTAAATGCATTCCCACTGCATCCTCGTTATTGCACACGTAATAGTTCTCACTGTACACTTTAGATTTGTCGCTGAGATCATTCCAACCACGCACCGCATGTTTTGATACATACAAAGAGCTTACAAACATAAAAACACACCAAATGTAAGAAAGAAAGCGTGTAAACCGTCTGATGATGAATCGCAACTATTCGAAACCGGTAACGGTTTCCTTTGAGTAAAGGAACTCAAAGTAAATTTGTGGCTGGTTGCTGTCCTAACACCATCAACATTTGTCTGTCTCAAGTTTCACTTCATTAGGTCAAACTCTTAAACCTATTAAATTGCCTCTAGATATTTTTACATACATAAGTACAAAGAAATTAACATGATTATTCTCGTGTACATACATAAATAATGAAATGTTGGCAGTCTTTTTCTATACCTGAAAGATAATTTCACAAAACATAACATTTCCATTTTTACATACGTTGTTGTAGTCGCTTTGGCTGGCGTTCTAGATTTTGATTCACAAGAGTAGAGGAAGTTGCTATGGTGTGCGTCCTTCACGTCCATTCTATACTACCATTGGGAAAGGGAGGGGTCACTGTGAGTTGTGTCCAAGCCACTCCACACTTTCAAGCAGCTACCAGGCTGCCATTATCTGGTTTGTCCTGTAGAAGAAACAAAAAGAGTGCCTCAGACTCCACTCACTTAATAACTAAGGGAGGGTACAATGAAATGGGGATATATATATTTCATCTCTCAACTCGTTACTGAAACAAAGTTAACAGAAGGGTTGTATATTTCATTCTCATGGTTACTTTACCGTAATTAAAGGTAAACAAATGGCTCAATACACCGTTAAACACGTACTAAAGAAAAGTTTACGCCCAAGGCATACAATCATGAAACTTTTAAATCTCAAATTATTATTTGTGGGCCGGAACACTGAACCATCTGTATTTATTTACAGGATGACTAATCGTCAACTATCACATTCATAGCAACGTTATGAGTATACTTAATTATTACTTGTCATTCTTAGCTTATCTGTACATCTGAGTAACTTGTGGTAATAGGAGTACAGTTCTTGAGTGTTCCAAACATACTATGGTTAAGCTATTATTAAATTAATTTATTGGTCCATCGCTGCTGTGTCAGTTCCACAATTCATTGAAGTTGAATTATGCTGAGCTATTAATAATACCACGTCTGTAGCTATGTTATACAATTACGTTGCTAGTGTATGTACTTATGTAATACTCACTCTATTAATAATATAAAGTACAGGATGTCACATAGATTTCATTTCTATGGTGTATTTCAGCTGATCAGTTTGCTCACGTGGCAATCCATTTCCACTCGATCGGACGCTGAAACCACCAGTAGTCTCTCTCGACTACCACTAAAGTGCATTAAGTAATCATGGATATGCGTTATGCTAAATTTCTTAAACCTATAGGACACCATGAGCTGCTTTGTCTCATCTAGCATTAGGGTACCTACGGTCGCATTCACGCCTCCGACTCATAACCTTAATACGTGTAGGCGTGTCCTAGCACACACTACACCAAAATAATGGCCAGCTCCTACCTCATAAATACTTCAAGGTCGTGTCCTTCACGTCTCAACATCAAACACTGTTCAATTTCATTATTATTGCCATTCCTTGCTATACAAGGTTAGTTCATCATTACAACTTATCTTCACATATTCCATAACACTAAGCAATCTCTTCTACTATTTACTAGTTAGCTCTAATGCAGACAATAGGTCTCATTGTCACTTCAGCTTCTGCTTGCAAAGGAATTTGCATATCTTTTTAATATTACTGTGGAACCATTTCCAATATAACAACACTTTGTACTTATAGTATTACCAAGGTTCTTCCTAAAACGTTTATATACATACTTCTTACTCAGATACATTTACGTCTTCATTACTTCATACCTCTCTATTATTTACTTGTCACTGTTAGGTTTGTCACATCCAGTAGCTTCTTCACTAATCGGCGGATAAGAAGAAATCGAAATCTTTGGTAGATAGGAAGGATGAAAAAAGAGTGAGACCTCAAATGAGGAAAGAAGATCTCACACAGCTGGGACTGCACAGCAGCCACATTGCGTAGAGGTTACAGAACAACCTCCTCTCCACAGAATTCATTCACTACCTATGAACTTCTTTAGGTCGATCACGTTTCTGAGACCTAATACTTTTTTACTTTTCGGGTACTCAAGCCTATACACATTTGCATGTGGTTTTCCTTTAATCCTGAAAGGTCCTTGGTATAAAAACATGAATTTCCTTGTTTCTGCTTCTGCTGTGTTCAACCTACCTTTAGAAAGATCAACATCTTCGTCCCAATACCTTCTATTTTCCAGAACTCGTATAGGCAGCTCCCAAGTCTCATCATTAGTTAATATGTGTTTGCCAATAAATGGTACCGTAATTACTCCGGTTATTGGCAAGACCATTTTTAACTTTCTTCGTTATCGATATAAATGTTCAAAGTGACTGCTCGCCAAAATTTGATGTTAATACTCATGAAACGGCACGCTAGTAATGGTAGAAAAATGAAAATACGACATAAGCAAACTGAGATTAAATCACTGGAGTCCGCTGTTAACTCTTTACCCCAATGCGAAGTCATTGTTACGTGCATACCGAGTTACATAATACGGAATCCAAGGCTGTTCCTAGCAACTGCAGAAACATGACGGGCTTCCGACAAGGAGTGCTCGCTCATGAAAATTTAGAAGAGAACTGGGGCCTTAATCTAGCTCACACGCTCTTATTTATATAGCCGCGGTGCGGACCGCCGAAGGAGCAGCCGACAACATTTGCGTCACTGAGTAGCCACTCGGCTAGCAAAACACCACTTCAATTTAGTAAGTAATTAATTGTTTCATTCGATTAAGGACAATGAAGCTCTCGATTTAATTGTGCAATCATCACACAGGTAAGTATCTATAATAAAATTCTAATGTGGCTAGGTTAAATACTTTTGGCGAGAGAATTATTTCAGTTTTACTGCATGCAGTAGATGAGCTCTGAACTCGCCCTTTGGAGAGACGCTACAGCTATAGTTTTATAGCTACCTTTTTGAAACTTCTCACCTCTTTGTTATGATAGAATATCTTCATTCTACCTACATCTAAACATCCTAGGTTTATTTAATCACTTACTTAATCTATGTGCTTCCGAACAGAAAATCGTGAATTTCAACCAAAATATTACTTTGTGAGATCCAGGATGCTGTTTCCATTAAATTACAATGAAAACGAAATCCGAATATAAATTTTGAAGTTCTAGCTTCTTCCTGTTGTGTCGATGATTTTTACGTGAAAAGCCCAAATTTCGAAAACTGTTGGAGTTACTAAACTGAAACGTAACACAATATCATTTTGGCATCATTACTGACATGCTATCAACTTTTCAGATTATTTACTTTATTTTTAAGGTATTGCTCAACATTTGTGACGTCATAGGTACAGTGGACTAGGGTGGCACACAATGGAAAGCATATGAATTTTATATGGCGTGAGTAGGCTGCTGCCCTACAACCTCTGAGTCCAGTAGTCTGATTTAAGCCCCATAACTATTTTACAGTCATATTACTAAGAAAATGATCTTCGAAATTTGGGTGCTGTGGGCCCAACTAAAACTCCTGAAGACTGGGAATAAATGCTAGATTGTGAAATGTTGAATTATGAAGAAATGGGAGAGTCTTCAAATGGGAGACCACGGAAAGGGCGAACAAAAAATATCCCTCACAAACCTGCCACAGAAGGACGACAAAGTGCGTTAGAAATGAGACATACATGACTCAAAGAGGCTATGTAAAAGAAAAGAAAAACTTTAGAGAATGTCTCTGCCCTTGTAAATATTTTTCTAAGTTAGGAGGGGATTGTATTGTATTGTATGTTAACCAGGAGCCTAGAAACGATGGAGAGGCTCCATCCCCACAGCAGCTGCTGTGGTCCAGAACCCCAGGACGACTACCGCAGTCCTCTTCACCCCTACGCCACCCCACTCCAAACTACTCTTTCAGGGTTATTGTGCAGTTCGGCCCCCGGTGGACCCCTCCAGGGAACGTCTCGCACCAGACGAGTGCAGCCCCTCTGTTTGTGTGGTAGAGTAATGGTGGTGTATGCGTACTTGGAGAACTTGTTTGCACAGCAAACGCCGACATAGCGTGAGGCGGAATAAGGGGAAGCAGTCTGCATTCGCTGAGGCAGATGAAAACCATCCACAGAGTGGCCGGTTCACCGGACCTCGACACAAGTCTGCCGGGCGGATTCGTGCCGGGGACCAAGCGCTCCTTCCCAATCCGGAAAGCCGTGCGTTAGACCGCATGGCTAACTGGGCGGGCTAGGAGGGGATACATAAAGTGGTTCGATGGGTTTGCAAAATTCTACGATACTGAATCACATGATGCTCAAACAGCCCTTATTTTCAGTACGGTATCGGAAAATCAATTAAGGGGAAGAGGGTGATGAATTCACAGGAAAGGACGAAATAAGGGTGTACAGAATATGAAGGATATCTGTTTTTTACAGTTCCTTTCTCAAGACGGAAGGGTACATTTGGCTCTAAAGAAAATTAAATCACCAAGGGATATTAGAGACCTTCGAGGAGTAGGCGGAGAAAAGAAAAGGCTTCTTGAAGAAAAATGCAGAGAAGTAACAGATCACATTGGAAAATTTCCTAAATACAAATATCACTATGGAAGAGGCGAAACAAATCAAGAATTCCTCATCCAAAAATTACCCTTAACTTCATGTACAGTTTGTAAAAACTAGAATTCACAAAGAAACATGCTGAAAAAGAGATACATGTAATGTTTGTGATACACTTGAGGGTCTGATAAAAACTGTGACGATTCAGTAGCAGAACACCATAAGATTAACAAAAACACTCATCTTAATGTAGCTAAGGCTGCCCAGGATCTGAAATATTCCGATAGGTTAAGAGCAAAGAAGATGAGGATGTAGAAGTTCTTTGTTTTGATATTGAAAAAGTATTGCCTCTTCCAAGAATTCCTACGAACATTGTGTTCTATAAGCAACAATTGTGGCTCTATAACCTAGCATTAACAAAATGCACTCTGTTAGATGATGAGGATGGACGTGGTGTACAGGAGGTAAATTCCGTTTCTTAAAACATTTAATGGAACAGGTACTGACAACCAAAGAAGTAATTTTGACGTCTGATTCATGCGGTGGACAGAATATAAACATCAAGAGGGTTCTAATGCTAAAAAAGTTTCATGCCCTCTTAACACCTCTATGGCCAAATGGGAAGCCTATTTCTGAAGCCAAGTTAAAAGACATTCAATCTCTAACGCACCTCATTCCAAATGACGACAAAGATGTTTATCGCAAACTGTTCAGCCATTCTGATTTCGAGGATAACATTATTGGCTTCGAGTGCTCGCGATTCGATTTTATTGTTGACAGTGAAATATCAAAATAAGAAATTTCTGTTGTTTACTTATGCAAGTGTAAAGCTTCAATTTCTAAAATCTTTGTAATATGTGATAGGTTTTATTGTAATTTCATTTCTGAAAAACTTATAGTGGAAACTTCTTAAGAAATAGCTTGCTTTTATTGAAATGAAATGCTTTTGTAATGCTGTATTAGGTAAAAAGTACTGATATATTGAAGTAAGGGTTATAAATACTTATAATCAATATTTACTATTAAAACAGTATTGATCACGATTTATTTATCAAGGTGACCGTTTTCGACCACTACTGTGGTCATCTTCAGACCTACAAGTTGTATACAAAGCTCTAATTAGAGGGGTACAAACATTAAAGAAAATACATAAAGTTATAAAGCTATAAAACGTTGAATTACCATTGAGTAGGAACCTCTTTCCACTGGAGAATCACTACTGGAGAAACCAGTGCACGTCTTACTATATATAATGGAGGCTCCACCCACTTCTGACTGCTTGATGTCATTACTAACCAATGAGTTATAAGTCGAATTACAATTTAAAATTTCTTAGTTAAAAGAACATTGTCAAGAATTAAAAATAAATACACACTAAACTTAGCTTATTAAACAGCTATTGTCAATTAAGAAGCCCTAAAAATATTTAAATATGTAGGAAAATGAACTTAGGTTTGGCAGTACATGGGTTGCCGTCTCAAGGCCTGTCAGTGAACCATTTGGAACCACTGGTTGCCATGGTGAAGTTGGACGCCGTTGCAAAGATGAGGCAGCAGGCTTTTTTCACTGAAGTTGTTGTAAAGTCGATAGTCGAACTAGTGGTTGCCATGGTGAGGACAAACGCCAGTGCAAAGATGTGGCAGCAGGCTTCTTTCCAACGAAGTTGTTGCGAAGTGGAATGGCGAAGACTGTCGCGTCAGACGATGTATTATTGAGCAGCAACATGTCTTTATTGAAACGATTTTTAAAGAGTAAGCTACAATAATCTGTAGCTGACATGTATACTACATGCTGCACAAATACGATACGAAGTATTGTCCATATATATGAAATATTACCTATGAAGTTGATATGTAGATTACATGTGCCAATTTTTTAAAGGCATTGCTATTCTTATAAACAAATAAAAATGAAAGAATTTAAAATTATTAAATTATGAGCCATAGAGTCAAAAATAAAAGGATGTGAATTAGCAATATGCAGTCTAAAAGCATATAAGCAAAAATTCTAAAACAGATAGTCAATCCCTGCACTATAATGCACACCCAACAACCGAGTGCCGCGAGGCCCCCACCTGCCCGCATTGTAGGCAAGCGCACTTCCTCCGGCAGTGCCCTAACCTTCAATCCCTTCCCTCCTGCAATACCTGCAATCTCCCCCATCCCACCTACTCCCAAAAGTGCAAAGCCCGGCCCCCTCCGACCACTCCTGAACTCACCGTCCCTGTCCGTCCCCACCCCTCCCGGCAATTCCCTTCGCCCACCCCCTACCGCTGAGGACATCGTCAGATTCCTTACCATCGTCCTTCAGTATGTTCATCCTTTTCAGCGCCCCCACACTCTCCAACAGATCTCCCTCGCCGCCCGTTACATTTTCCAACTCAAAATGTACGCCACCTACTCCAACAACCAGGCCCATTTCACCTTCTCCCATCTTGACACCCTTGTCTAAATCACTGACATGGCGCGACAGCACCATATCCTTTTCAACAATATCCGCTCCCTTCCCGCCAACAAGAGCCTCTTCCTACACACCCTTGCCACCCACCGCGTGGATGCCTTCGTCCTCAGTGAAACCTTCCTCCAACCCCACCACACCGTCCACACTTCGCCCTATCTCCTCCACCGCTCCGATCATCCCCTCCCGATTGCGTGTGGCGGAGTTGCCATTGGTCACCACCGCCAGATCCCCGTTCGGCTCCAACCTCTCCTTCCCTACCCCACCAAACACCTGATCCTTAGTCTCTTCTTCCCCAGTCTTACCGTTACTTGCTTCACCATTTATGTCCGCCCTAACGCCCCTATTCCCTTCGACTTCCTCTCCCTCATTGACCGTACCTTCTCCTCCTACGTGATCGCCGCCGACCTCAACATCCATAGTCGTTCCGCCGCCCAGTTACGGCCGTGGCATAGGTTCCTCTCCTCCCTTCAAGGCGACCTCCTCCCCATTCCCCAGCACACCCGTCCCGAATCCAACTCCACTCCTGATGTTATCCTTTCCTCCCCCAACCTCCTCGGTCGCATAACGGTGGATGTCCTGGAGCCTATTGGTAGCGACCATCTCCCTGTCCTCCTCACCATTTCAAAAAAATGGTTCAAATGGCTCTGAGCACTATGGGACTCAACTGCTGAGGTCATTAGTCCCCTAGAACTTAGAACTAGTTAAACCTAACTAACCTAAGGACATCACAAACATCCATGCCCGAGGCAGGATTCGAACCTGCGACCGTAGCGGTCTTGCGGTTCCAGACTGCAGCGCCTTTAACCGCACGGCCACTTCGGCCGGCTCTCACCATTTCAGACGGTCGTCGCCCCCACCCCGACCCTCGTCATGACCCTTCTCCTAAGTACGTCCATGACTATTCCCGTGCTAACTGGAATGCCTACCGGGATACCCTCTCCAGCCAGGTCGACAGCCACCCCCTCACCTACCGCCACCCTGACGATGAACCCATGCCGCCTCCTTTCTCCAGCAGACCTTGTCTGGGGCCGTGGAGGCCCACGTCCCTACTGTCGCCATCCACCCCTTTGTCCTACCTTACCTCCACAGGCCGTCCCCCTCCTCCGTGAATCCCGCCGTCTCTACCGTGCCTTCCTCGCACGCGTGACCCGGACACACTACGACGCCACCGGCAACTCCAGCGACACATTCGTAATTTGCTCGCGGCTAAGAAACGCCGGGACTGGTGGCAGACATGCACCCGTTTAAATGGCACCTTACCTATCAACTCGTCCAAGTTCTGGTCAGCCTTCCGTCGCCTTACTGGAACTAAACCATCCCCCTACTATCCTCTTCTCCATGATGATCACCCCTTCCCTGACACCCTTAGTAAGGCCAATCACTTTGCCTCCTACCTCTCTGATGTGTTTTCCATCCCCGATGATCCCCAGTTCGATTACTCCCTCTTCCCGGATGTCCGTGATCGAACTGACACCTCTTTCCCTCCCCTCGCTCCTGGTTTCCAGTACTTGGACAACATTGCACACACGGAACTCAATGCCCCTATCACTACACAGGATCTCATTGCTACACTCCGCACGAAACGCAACACCGCTCGTGGTCACAATCGTGTCATCTATCGTCACCTTCGTGAAGCTCCTGTCGCTTTCCTCTCCACTCTGGCCAGGCTCTACAATGTAGTCCTGTCCACCGGTTACTACCCCGACCTGTGGAAAACCTCCCGTATCCTGATGTTCCTTAAACCTCGCAAACCGCCGTCCGCTGTGTCCTCCTACCGTCCCATCAGCCTTACCTCGGTCTTCAGCAAGGTCCTGGAATCTATCCTCACCTGACGCATCCACCAGCATCTCTGCCAGCACCGCCTCCTTCCCGTTACCCAGTGTGGCTTTCGGCCATCCTTCTCTACCGACGACCTTCTCCTTCACCTCACTCATCTCCTTTCCAAACAGCTCAATTCCCGTCGCTCCGCAATCTTCCTCTCCCTGGACCTCGAACGTGCTTATGACCGCATATGGCATTCCGGTCTCCTCTTCAAGCTCCAAACCTTCGCCCTTCCCATTAACTACGTCCGTCTGATCGGTTCCTTTCTCTCCCACCGTCCTTCCTACGTCACCATCCATAAGACGGATTCCTACACCTTTTTCCCCTCTGCTGGCGTGCCCCAAGGCTCCGTCCTCTCCCCCCTTCTGTACCTTTTGTACACGGCGGACATGCCGCCGCCGTCACCCCCCCCATCCACCTCCTCCAGTTTGCCGATGACACCGCCTTCCTTGCCCTTGCCCCCACCCTGCAGCGCTCCCAACACCTTCTCCGCCAAAACCCAGGCGATCATTGTAGGCAAAACCACCCCTTCCTTCCGCCTCCTTGATTTCTATCTCACCTTCTATGGCCGTCCTATCGCCCTCACTCCCACCCTTAAGTACCTTGGCGTCACCCTCGACCGTCGCCTCTCCTGGACTCCCCATCTCCAGACAATCCAAGCCAAGGCACGCTCCCAACTCCTTTCTCCTCAAGCTCCTTTCTGGCCGTACATGGGGTCTGGACCCCTCCACCATCCTCCACACCTACACTCCTGGAAATGGAAAAAAGAACACATTGACACCGGTGTGTAAGACCCACCATACTTGCTCCGGACACTGCGAGAGGGCTGTACAAGCAATGATCACACGCACGGCACAGCGGACACACCAGGAACCGCGGTGTTGGCCGTCGAATGGCGCTAGCTGCGCAGCATTTGTGCACCGCCGCCGTCAGTGTCAGCCAGTTTGCCGTGGCATACGGAGCTCCATCGCAGTCTTTAACACTGGTAGCATGCCGCGACAGCGTGGACGTGAACTGTATGTGCAGTTGACGGACTTTGAAAGAGGGCGTATAGTGGGCATGCGGGAGGCCGGGTGGACGTACCGCCGAATTGCTCAACACGTGGGGCGTGAGGTCTCCACAGTACATCGATGTTGTCGCCAGTGGTCGGCGGAAGGTGCACGTGCCCGTCGACCTGGGACCGGACCGCAGCGACGCACGGATGCACGCCAAGACCGTAGGATCATACGCAGTGCCGTAGGGGACCGCACTGCCACTTCCCAGCAAATTAGGGACACTGTTGCTCCTGGGGTATCGGCGAGGACCATTCGCAACCGTCAAGCTGGGCTACGGTCCCGCACACCGTTAGGCCGTCTTCCGCTCACGCCCCAACATCGTGCAGCCCGCCTCCAGTGGTGTCGCGACAGGCGTGAATGGAGGGACGAATGGAGACGTGTCGTCTTCAGCGATGAGAGTCGCTTCTGCCTTGGTGCCAATGATGGTCGTATGCGTGTTTGGCGCCGTGCAGGTGAGCGCCACAATCAGGACTGCATACGACCGAGGCACACAGGGCCAACACCCGGCATCATGGTGTGGGGAGCGATCTCCTACACTGGCCGTACACCACTGGTGATCGTCGAGGGGACACTGAATAGTGCACGGTACATCCAAACCGTCATCGAACCCATCGTTCTACCATTCCTAGACCGGCAAGGGAACTTGCTGTTCCAACAGGACAATGCATGTCCGCATGTATCCCGTGCCACCCAACGTGCTCTAGAAGGTGTAAGTCAACTACCCTGGCCAGCAAGATCTCCGGATCTGTCCCCCATTGAGCATGTTTGGGACTGGATGAAGCGTCGTCTCACGCGGTCTGCACGTCCAGCACGAACGCTGGTCCATCTGAGGCGCCAGGTGGAAATGGCATGGCAAGCCGTTCCACAGGACTACATCCAGCATCTCTACGATCGTCTCCATGGGAGAATAGCAGCCTGCATTGCTGCGAAAGGTGGATATACACTGTACTAGTGCCGACATTGTGCATGCTCTGTTGCCTGTGTCTATGTGCCTGTGGTTCTGTCAGTGTGATCATGTGATGTATCTGACCCCAGGAATGTGTCAATAAAGTTTCCCCTTCCTGGGACAATGAATTCACGGTTTTCTTATTTCAATTTCCAGGAGTGTATAAATCCCTCATCCGCCCTATCCTTTGTTACGCCCATCTGGCCTGGATCTCCGCCCCCCCCTACCTTTTATAAATCCCTACAAATCCTTGAACGCCGTGCTCTCCACCTCGCCTATCGCATCCGTCTCCCCTCCCCCACGCGGATCCTGTACGATCTCATTCCGTTCCCCCACCTCCTCCTTTTCCTTGAAAGGATACGGATCCGGTACACCTCCCGCAAACTCGATCCTCCTCATCCACTTGTCTCACCCGTCCTCTCCCACCCCCACCCGCTCCCGCGCCTGTATTCCCACGTCCCATCCGGTCACCATCTCTCCACCCTCCTTACTCTCTCCCAACGTGGCTTCCGCCAGCTCCCCCTCCCTGATGATGTCCTCCTCCCCTGCATCTACCCCTCCTACCAACTTTGATCCTCCCTCCCTCTTCCTGTGTCTGTTCATTTGGGCACCCTCCGTCCCTCCTCCCCTTCTACCCACTCCTCCCCCGGGCCCCCCCTCCCCTGTCCCTCTGCCCGCATCTCGTGGTCGTGCGGTAGCGTTCTCGCTTCCCACGCCCGGGTTCCCGGGTTCGATTCCCGGCGGGGTCAGGGATTTTCTCTGCCTCGTGATGGCTGGGTGTTGTGTGCTGTCCTTAGGTTAGTTAGGTTTAAGTAGTTCTAAGTTCTAGGGGACTTATGACCACAGCAGTTGAGTCCCATAGTGCTCAGAGCCATTTGAACCATTTCAGCCCTGTCCCTCTACTCCTCCTCCCATCTCCTCAGCCATTGGCATCTTTGTTCTCCCCTCTCCACCCTCTCCACTCCCCCTCACCCTTCTTCCCCTCTTGGCAGGTCTCTGGACTCGCACACGCTACGTGGACTTTCGCGCGCCGGAGATCATCGCCATCAGTGTCTCGTGTGTGTGACGTCGTTTGTGTTTTTAGTGTCCGCCGTCACGCTTCTACGCTCACTTGTGCCGTCGGATTCATCAGTGTTCTGTGCGCCGTATCAACGTGTTTTCAGTGTCGTTATCGTCGAGTGTGAACGGCTCCGTGTTTTTTGTGTATCTGTGACCACTATTTTTTGCCCGTCACTATTTTAATTTTCGTTCTTCATTTTTGTAATGTTATTGTCAATACTATGGCTGAAGAGCGGCGTAGCATGCCGCTGCCAGCCTACCTGTTTGTTCAGGTGTTAAAATAACAATGAAGAAACAAAAAAAGCACTAGTTTCTCCAGTAGTGATTCTCCTACGGAAAAAGGTTCCTACTCAATGGTAATTCAACGTTTTATAGCTTTATAACTTTATGTATTTTCTTTAATGTATGTAGCTCTCCAATTAGAGCTTTGTATACAACTTGTAGGTCTGAAGATGACCACAGTAGTGGTCGAAACCGGTCACCTTGATAAATAAATCGTGATCAAGACTGTTTTCAATAGTAAATATTTGTAAGACATTGATCACTGCTGTTCCCGTAATGCATTCAAAAGTAACTTATAATGAATGTTATTTGCTATGTTGATATGGCCATAAAACACATTTACATCTTCAAATTCATTAAAATATATTATTTATTGCCATTATTTTTTATTTCTAGAAAATTTTTGTAGTTGGATTAGAAAGTATATATCATTTTCTTAATATATAAGGAGCAGTATTGTTCAAGTTATGTGCAAAGTTACAGGTATTACTTCAATAAATAAGCAAATAAAAGGCATGAACATTTAATACTAATACTACTATCTTCATGCATCAGCCAAATATCATTAAATATAGATTGAACTAATACAATCGTATCGTACTTCGTGAAATAAATAACAGTACATTCGTCTCAGATTTGCATCACTTGAATTAGAGACATGTTTTTGCTTGGAGTGAGTTAACGCAAAATGCAGAAATGAAAATCATCTGTAAAGGCATCACATGGCCAAGCGCCATTTCCATATAAACTCAGTCTCCCTAGATTTTATGTGATTTTAAGATACGAACGTGTAAATTTAATTCAGTTTCAGTATGTTAGTGATTAAACAACTAGACTTGGTATTGACGATGAATTTATGTTAAAACGTTCACATTTCGCTAATATCTCGAAATGAAGTTTTGCGCTTGGTCAGTTGATGCATAACACCGTCCAACTGAAGCAGGGACCAGTAATACTCACCCTTAGAAATTCCAGCAGTAAATCCGTTATATAATCGATTGCCAGTCCCATTAGGGCAACTAATTATTTTATGCTCCACGCAACAATTTATAATATTTCTGATTTAGTGAAGACCAAGATACTGATAACAAGCAGTAGCAAACCATATATGTATGTTAGTATCAGATATATTCCCTCACTTAGTACAAATTTTATGTGTTCTACAAATGATTTAATTAATTCAGAGTTTCTGAACAAATCGTTCGTGAAGTAGTAATACGCAGGATCATTCCTATTATTAAAGTATTCACGATACTACTACTGCAGTTTGTTACCCTAGTGGTTTAATCGTAACTACACGAGAACTAAAAATGCTTATTTTCAATTTCCATGTTAGAATTACGTAGGTCAAAGCATTACAATGACGCTGACACTTTAGTCATGATATCACAGTTATACTCCACAAAACCCGGATTTGTTAAACAGATCAATCAGAGTATTAGGAAAAGAAGTATTAAACTGCAGATTTAGTTCTCAGTGGTTAGACACAGAATGTAGTAGTAAATAAATGGATTGTTATTTTTAAATATGAAAAGCAGAAAGAAAGATAGCTGACATCGCTTTCGAAATCTAAATGGAGCGATGCATAATTTTGTCTCCTAAGCGTTTGAAAATGGTGTACAACTTCCAGTCATCAGATTTCAGCGTCCTTATAGTTCGTCCAAAGCAAACGACCCACCAGCTCAACAGGACTATTCAGTGTTTTCGAAGTGGTAGCACTCCCTCAGTACTAAATTTAGCCTTTCATTACAAAACAATGAAACAAACTTCATTCTGACCTGCTTGCCTAGATACCCCTCCATTCGAGACAATTTGATATTCGTAGGCGAGTTTTCACTGCTTCGTGCGACTGGAATTGTTTAAAGCTAACTGACGCCGATGGTGGCTCAACTGAGTCCACCGGTTCTCCACCCTCGCTCGCCCACACTCGACACGCCAAAAGTGTTTGCACTGTCTCGAGGTGCAATACCAATCCATAATATTATACATCTGTTTCTGCTTCAGAAAGTATCAGCTTGTACAGAATTTCAGTAACTACGTAGCTGAGAGGCAAATTCGTAACAGCTTTCAAAATATTTCTTTTATAGTACAGAAACAATACATTCAAATGGATTTGTAACAAATAACAACACGCATAATCTGTAAACATAGTCAAATTAAAAAAGTTTACAAATGAGATTGTGAGCGGAAACAGACAGAGCCATAATACACTGTGCTCACACTTTACAAGGTATGGTGGCGGAAAAGGGTGACTGAGTAACAATTTTTTTTTAAATTGGCAGTTAACCACTAAACTATATGGCCTACTAAGACAGTTATTAATTATGTGGTCCCTGAATCGTTCCCAGCCACTACTTTCGTTTCGCATAAAAATAATCAGCAGCGGCCGCTGAAGTCTACCGTTTTAAGGAGTGACAATCATTTTGCCAGTGACATTGTGAAATGAGATCAAGCAGCACCTCCTACTTTCGGGATCGGAAACTGCTCCACAAGGAGGAACGGCCAGCATCGATCAGTGGCATTAAAATAGAAATAACCACGTTAAAGACACAAAATATTTACATGGTAGGTGCATTCTTCTAAATTAATCTCGTGATGACCATTTGTCTGCAAAAAAGTCCATGAAAATAACGAGCGTGATGGACTTACAGCGGAAGGACGGCTGTTCAAATGCACGTCCTGACATTCAGATTTAGGTTTCTTGTGGTTTCGCTAAGTTGCTTAAGGCAAATGTGGGAATAAAAAACACGGACTAGGAAAATTTGCTTCTCGTCTCTTCCACTAATCCGAACTCGTACTGTCTCTAACGACACCATTGTCGATGGGACATCGAACTATAATATTTCTACCTTCGTATCATTTGATCAGGATTGACCATAAGGACGACGAAAAGAATTTATTAAAATTTAGTAGACTGATAAATTATGAACTAAAGAAGTACTTGAAAGAAGAGATGAGGGAAGAACTATATGGAAGAGACGAGAAGATGAGACAGGTTATTGTGGCGTTCAGGAACGGTTAAGTAGGTGCTCGAAGGAGCAGTGGACGAAACGTTAATAATAGCAGAGAAGGACAAAATATGCAAAACCTTACACAGGGTGAAGCGTACTGCACCGACAAAAATTTCGGAAATTGATTATTCACATTTTCTGAATACTTTGATATAAGCGACTTGTGGTTTCCTGTGGCTCGTCACAGAGTAGCTGATTTTCGTTTGACTTCTTATCCCCATTATATTCATATTTGTATTTTCATTGAAAATATCTGCACAACTTCCACATCTACATCTACATTTATACTCCGCAAGCCACCCAACGGTGTGTGTCGGAGGGCACTTTACGTGCCACTGTCATTACCTCCCTTTCCTGATCCAGTCGCGTGTGGTTCGCCGGAAGAACGACTGCCAGAAAGCCTCCGTACGCTCTCGAATCTCTCTAATTTTACTTTCTTGATTCCCTCGGGAGGTATAAGTAGGGGGAAGCAGTATATTCGATACCTCATCCAGAAACCCACCCTCTCGAAACCTGGACAGCAAGCTGCACCGCGATGCAGAGCGCCTCTCTTGCAGAGTCTGCCACTTGCGTTTGCTAAACATCTCCGTAACGCTATCACGCTTACCAAATAACCCTGTGACGAAATGTGCCGCTCTTCTTTGGATCTTCTCTATCTCCTCCGTCAACCCGACCTGGTACGGATCCCACACTGACGAGCAATACTCAAGTATAGGTCGAACGAGTGTTTTGTAAGCCACCTCCTTTGTTGATGGACTACTACAGTGCACATGTTGACAATATGCGATGTGCGCCTTGTTTGAAAACAAATATATTTCATTCACGCACGGTACTTGCTGTTGACAACAAAAATACTCGATTTACTCTTTTCCCTTGACCTTTCATTTAATACTGCTGGGCTCCGTCTCGAGTTTATTTCTCCGCAGTGTTCGTTGCACGTTAACAGTGATAAATCGCAGTACGGATTATTGATGAAGATTTAGCAGATGCGAACCTCGTGTATACATTGCCTGAGGGCTGTTTCGTTACTCTGTGTTTCCCTTTGAACATTTTGGTAATTATATATTACAGGCTTTTAGGCTGTAGCGGAGGTATTTTCCCAGAAACAAAAATAATTTGGCCAATTAACCGAATAAATCATAACTTCATTATAACTCTGTAACGATCCACCGGAGACCACGGGTCGCTCACAGAAACACGTCCTGGAAATGTATCTGAACACCCTCTGGAAATTTCTCGCTGGAGTTCAGGTGCACACTGTTGAGAATATTGGTTGTAGAAACTACGTAGAGAGGAAAACATTAAGACAAAATTTGAAATCCTGAAGGACAGCATAAAAAAATTTCGACATAAGACTTTAAAAATTACATAGGAAAACGACGATTCTTTATCTTGACAGATATGAATTTCGTACTGCGCTCTTTAATCTAAAGAAGATTATTTTGAATACAAAACATTTGTTTGTTAGTTAGATGTTCCACAGATCACATGGACGACTGTTTTATCTAAATGATGTGAAACGAGTCACAATGTGTACACTATGAATGTTAATAGTGGAGTACACATTACTTTTTGGTCCTACTCATCCAAATACACTTCAAACAATTTGTTTACACGCTACAAACTTTTAAATAGGGATTCCTCTATGGAATAGGAGGAGTTCTCAAAGAGAAAAGATTTTAGATTCGATTTCAAATTTGGTTCGCTACCTGTAACACATTATTGGGCAAATGATCAAACATTTTTGTTGCCGCATCTTGAGCTACTTTCTGAGTCACTGACAGAAGGTTATTTCCTCTCTCGTGTTGTAGTTTCTTCTGAAATTATGACGGATTATTTCTGACAAATTTCATTAGCGAATATATGTATCGTGACAGTACAGTTAAAATTCATAGCTCCTGGGAGAGGTCTCTACATGACGTCCGTGGATTAATACCACATATTATTATTATTATTGATCGCTTTCGTTCAATAAATACTTCCTTTCTACAGGGTGAGCTACTCCAGGAAATTACTGTACAAGACGTTATTGAATGGAAACGTGCAAAATGTGTCAGAAGGTTTACCCGTTTGTTTTCAAGACGAGCAGTTATATAAAGAACTTAAGTGGCTGAACTTAACTCTTTGAGAATCTCAGTCATATATTTCTTTCACTTCAAGTTTTCTTCAATATGTACAACAAAAATTTTTGATAAAATACCCTATTTACTGACTCCTGCTATTGTGCTAATCAGTTGTTGGTATGACTCCGAATTGTTGTATTTAACTGAATACAACATTTTTTCTTTGAAAATCAGATAAGAGTCCATTTCCTGAAGACTGCTTAACAATTTTTTGGCAGTCGTAGTTCACCATCCCTTCTGCTGTTTCTCTCTAATGGGATTTATTATAACGCTACTATCGTCTACGAAAAGTATCAATTTTGCTTGTTGAAAGTTAAATGGAAGGTCATTCACAAATGTAAGGAGTAGTAGTGGACAAAAAATTGAGTCCTGAGGGATCCCCTTTACGATTAGTTCCCAATCAGTAAAATCTTCTACTCTTCCGACATTGTTTCAGTTATGCAGCACAACTTTCTCCATTCTGTTTGTTAAGTATGATTCAAACCAGCTGTGAGTTAAGTCTTCATTTCCTTAAAGCTTCAGTTTTTCTTCTCGACTTCGCCATCAGGAAGTGCCTGTGTGCTAATCCTGCCAGATGTGAGTCCAAGCTTAGAGGTGCTGGCAGCTACAGCTTGAAATACACTTAGCCTCCAGCAGCGTTCTGAAAGCCCGGAGAGCGCCATTGTGGCCGCCTCGCATTTCTTGGCCGCAGTAACTCGGAGCCCTGCAGTGACAGCGAGCCGCCGCCCCTCGTGTGGACGCGTGTGTGACCGGCGTGGCCGATGACGCAGCAGCTGCAAACACGCGTCTACTCCATAAGTCACAGCTGACACCGAGAAAGTGTAAAGTGTTTCACGTCTGATGCTTTTGATTTATACGTACGTTCTGAACAATAATTTACTACCCTTTTGAATGAAACATATTGTCCGTACAAAATTGTTTTACTTAAATGTGTTTCGCTACTGTCCCCCTCAGTATGCCCCAATCGTTAGCAAACTTAGAGTCGCTTGAATGTATGTTTCAGTCCAGTTAAAATACATAATTAACGATCTATTTGCAGTTTAAGTAACATTTTGAATATCTCAAGCTGTCTGAGGACTAGTTTAGCAGTTATCATCGTCATCCAACATGATGTTATGTTTTGTTTTGAGGGAGAAACACAACTTCATGTTTTAATATTTTCTGGATAACTTCATATTGTATACTTTATAATGAACAGGTGTTTTATCACTAATAGCCTCTCTGATGTTCTTTGCTTTTGACATCTAATTAATATATCAATCCCGCGTCCGGCCATCCTGATTTAGGTTTTCCGTGATTTCCCTCAATCGCTCCAGGCAAATGCCGGGATGGTTCCTCTGAAAGGGCACGGCCGACTTCCTTCCCTAATCCGATGAGACCGATGACCTCGCTGTTTGGTCTCTTCCCCCAAAAACCAACAACCAATTAATATATACTTGCTGAAAATCACTTATTGCCCTTTACTAACGGACTTACTTTCCGGAAAAAAAAATGGTTTAAATATATGGTACCATATTTTTCTCATTCTGCCACAAAACTGACCAAATTAAAATCTATTTGTTCGTATGTTTTTGTGAGGTTATTTAACATATTTATCGATCTATACAACTTTATAATATGGGCATCGAAACCCGTTTTTCATTTACATTTCATTTATTCAACATGCTTGTAACACCATAGCTCTAATGCTATACTCATCTATTTTTATTTTTTTTTTCATTTAATATTACATCGTTAAGAACCTGTAAATGTTTTTGATTGAATAGATAACACGAAATTGTATACTCTTTTCTTTGTTAAAACTTTGATGTCGTAGTTTGTTTCAACGCAAAGTAGTGTATCTGTACTGTAAATACTTTGTCCCATTTGGAGGGAACAAAACTTACTGTATATAATTGTAATTTTGTGTGAATAATTTTTTGTAGAAGTGTCAATATGTGAAAATGCTCTGTTTTATGTAATGTGTTTGTTTGCTGTTATGTAAACTGCTGACCTTCACTTAGGGCTCTTAGTTATTCTGTAAGTAAAAGGTGTAGTGGTTCCCCTCGGGAACGGAACTGTGTAGCGCGCGCAAATTGTGGTTGGCCTAGGTGGAAAAGGTGGAACAAGAGTCAGTCGGGGACGAACCAGCAGTCAGAGATGAGCTACGAGTCCGTGCACTGCCGTGTAAAAGTTGCATAGTGCTGGTTTCGAGAGAGGCTTTTCTGTTATTTTCCAATGCCTCGGATGGATGGATAAATAGCTGGGCTATTCTGGAGTTTGTATCTATCATCGCCACCAAGAAATGACAGATTCCAGCAATTCTGCCTGCAATTCCACCTACCAACATGCAGTTGCCACCACATTGCGCAATCATTGCAACGTAACACGGTAATGATGTACAGTGAAGGATCAGCTTAATGGATGTGTTATTGTGCTGAAATATAAGGTAATTTATATCTGAATTTATGTACCAACCTTGATTTTCTCCTCATCATAACACCTCTCAGGTTCCTCTCCGTTTGAGCTGAAGTGATATCCGAGTGTCCTTACTAAAAGAAGTTAAAGCCTAGAGTTTTGCTAATTAATGCCTATTGGACAGAGTAAAGTTAAAATTAATGTGGCAAGAGAGTGAGTTAAAGTTAATGATGCTTGCTGAAATAATTTTCCTAGTAAAACTGCTTATTAATGTGTTGTTGCCAACTTCAAATTAAAATCTCTCAAAACTGAGGCTTATAGAGTTTTGCTTAGCAAATGATCACATAACTGCCTGTTGTAAATTGATCGTAGAAAGTGAGTCAGTATCTTACAGTAATATTAATTTTATGTCTCATGGTAGTAAAAGTGGAAAATTGCATAGTAGGAAATTATATACTCATGATTACTAAGTGTTTGTCTCTCTTGTGTGCATATTAACAGTATAAAGACCACTCAGTTTGTGTAAGCCCTGAAAGTGATAGTGTTTTTCTGTACGTGTTATAATTTTGCAAATAGTTTTTTGTGCTGCTCCAGTTGTTAGCTTCAACCTTAAAACATATGTGTGTCAGAGTTCATTGCACTCGCGTGTGGCCAAGTCCAGGTTGTGTTTGTCCGTTATAGTTATTTATACCTATTTTCTTAAACGAGAATGTTAATCATTCTCTTGCCTAGTTAGGCTGGCGACCGGTTTCGTTATCCGTTAAACAGTGCAGATAGGCAATATTTTGTTTGTCACTGTTTAAATATTTACGTAATTCTTTCATTTCCGATAAGCCACCTCCGTTAGGGACAACACGGTCAACATAACAAAATTCCTCTCAGAGGGTAACACTGCTCTGTTGCTTTGTGCCATAGTTACTTTTACGAAAGAGTTTTATGTCACAACCTGTTCTAGCGTTGTTGTTATGGTACAGTAGTAGCAGACAGGAGTGATATACGTGGCTTTTCCGTGACAGGACTAATGGTTCTGTTGTGGCATCGTATGTACTAAACCAAACTTGGTATTTCATTGAATAAGCTACGTAAATACGCTGTTGTAGTGTTATATGCTCCATTACAGTAACTGTAATACTATATGTTTAGATACCAAGATACATACAGAAGAAGTCTAACTATAAGAAGTTACAGTAGTAAGGATGATAAGTGTTTACAACAGAAAACTTCAGTATGATCGATATAAGGCTTTCAGGTAGAACATCATTTTTTAACTTCTAGTAACATAAATATTTATATGCTGGGAAACGTCATTAAACTGTAAAAATTTGTGAAGTACGTTCTTGTGTAGCTTCACTAAAACTGATTTAGCGACGGGCCAGCTGCCTTCCTTTCCTGTAATACTATTCCTTAGGGGTTCTCTCTATGTGTTGAGTTCGTGACACCCCCGTAACATGTGGTCTACTGTTTGATCACCCTCTCCGTGCGTACATGCAGCACTTGGGGATAGCCTGAACCGATGGTAGTGAGCCATTGATTTCCCATGCCCTGTTAACATTGTTGAAAGATTTGATGGCTGTGGTAGCTATATGGAAAGATAGTGTTGAATAGTCGGGATAAAATCTTTTGTGATCGGTCCTTCTGTTGCTTCAGCCCATTCTCTTTCCCATTATTCTTTCGTAATCCACCTTAACTGCCTTCTGATCACAGACGAAGGGATTCTGTTGCAACTTTCTGTTGTGATTTCTCGAGCTGCTTGTTTGGCAAGCTTGTCTCCCAGTTAATTCCCAGGAATTCCTATATGTGCCTCGCAGAGACCGTAACAACAACGACTCTGTACTATTGTACATGTAAGTAATTCTTTTCCTCTGATTTTACTATAAACTTGTGTAATTGATGTTCTGATTTCATTTCTTTTTGTTTCATGCCGTTATGTTAAGGAAACTGTAAGTAAGTTTCAATGTGAATATTAATGTTTACGTCAAATGCCAAGTAATGTAATAATAGAATTGAAATTCAACGAATTTTTTAACTGTTGTAAGATGTTTAAAATTGTAACTGTGCGTCTGGTCCAGATGTAGGCAATGTGTTAGGATATGTAGAATGCAAAACCTCGGGTGAATACCCAGTCTGTCAGGGAGCAGTAAAAGGTGGATGGCAGGCGAGCGTGGCAAAATGCGCGCGGGCACTGCACGGCACAACGGGCTCAGTAGGAGTTTGTCACTGGTTTGAGCAACACCTTCTGGGGCAACGAGGCTCTCCTGGAAGACATAGCTTCACTGAGCCTCGGGTATGCCGTTCCAACGCCCACGCAGCATGGCAAAATTCCATAGGCGCTAAATGGAAAAGTATTGCGACGGTAAGTAGAATTAAAGTGCCGATACGTCAGGAGCCATAGCTGTGGTTGTATGTGTGCTCTGTGCCTCGCCATCTTGCCGCCCACCAACCGCCGCATCGATACTAGCAGGTTGAAACTTTTAGTACTGTATTCGTATGGGTCAGAGAGTGAACTGTGTTTGTTTGGTGCAATAATAACCTAAATTTTACCACAACTTTTCCATCATTTAATTATCCTCACAGCTAACCTAGACAGAGTCCTTCCCAAACGTTGTGCAATCCGAGAGTCCCGAAACGACAATTAAAAATTGTGTTAACAATAATTATTTGCAGAACTAGCTATATTAGAATAGTGTTTAAAGAAATGTTCTGTTAATGAACCGGTAAATGAATAGCGAAGGTCTAACGAAGTCGAAAGATAACTTTAGTATTGATATAGCAATGAAGTTTATTATTTCGAGACAGATTTAAAGGCATATAAATGAGCAGTAAATAAGATGAAAATAGTAGTAAGTTATATACTGGAAATCTTGAATGAATAATAAATTCAGTAATCTTTTTTTTTTTTTAAATACAGCGATCATAACAGTTTCAGGGTCCCCCTTAATTCATTTGAATTCTGAAGTGTTCTAAATTGGTTTGACCAGCAAAAGTTAAAATCAATATAAAAGTCAAAATTTATCAGTGTTTTATCTTTATCAAAATTGACATTTTGTGTGTGGCATGAAAGTACAGTTTCTAGGGTAACCTATGCCCGATTTTAATCAGATTCATAGACAGTATAAAATTTTGTAGTAAACATTATAGTGTAGTGTTAAGTATTGATGATTATCCATATTAGTACAGAACGTGAAACTATCAGTTCAATAGATATTCTGGTTCTAAAATTCTACTGTATTATGCAATGTTACAACTTGTTGTTTTGCATGAATATATACCAACTTGTACAGGGAAGAAACTAGGTTAATGCCTTATTAGGCTGGCGACTGTATTATTGTCACATTGGTAGCATCTTCTGGTTTGCTTTTGATCCATCCTGAGGTGTGATTGCATTTCGAACCTACTTGACGGATCATTGTTATTACAGAGTGGGTGTAAGTCTGATTTTCCACCATTCAGGTACATGCGGTCGATATCTATGCGAAACTCCTTTCTCATAAGGTGAATCCCACTCACTTACCATAGCATAGGCTTTAAAGAGTACTGTGTCAGGGATTACAAGACAACTGTCATCTTACTGGTAAGTTCCACAGTGCAGCTCATAACGCATGGAACTTGAAGTACCAGTTACCTAGACACATACCCGTCTTTATCCATAATTTGAGCGGGTATGACGCTCATTTTCTCGTTGAGCTGGCACTCAGTTAATACTAGGCAGAAATCAAATCTGCATATGGAATGCACTTCCTTGACTCTTGTGCAGAAAGGAGTGCACTATTCTGCTGCATCCATTTTCAATAAGCTACCACAAGAACTAAAAAATCTTAGCAGTAGCCCAAACACTCTTAAGTCTAAACTGAAGAGTTTCCTCGTGGCTAACTCCTACTATTCTGTCGAGGAGCTCGTGGAAGAGCTGAAAAATTAAACAAATTCTAGTGTTAAATTGTTGATTTTCTTTATTTAAACTTGCGAATTGTCGCCTGAATGCGTTTCTTGTATTTCATTTTATCTGTTTCTTCTATCGTGTTATAATTTCATGTATTGACTCGTTCCATGACCATGGAAACTTCTCCTTAATTTGGTCCCACGGAACAATAAATAAATAAATAAAATAAAAAAACTAATCTACGAACATGGGCATAATTGGAGCGCTATTGAAACTTCCACGACTGAATCGTCTCAACAAGCACGGGCTGCACCAGCAGAACAGTAATCTTTTGTGTCTACCGATCGCGTGATTTCACCAGAAAAAGCTGTCATCATCGACAATGTTCCCAATACCGTAACAGATGACTACGTATGTAAGTGACACTATATCTGGCATCAATATTAGGCATGGCTCCCACATATCTGAAGGCAACATTTGTATCTTTACAGAAACTATTGAAAATACAGATCGATTAGTGCAAGAGGGTAATTTGTGTGTTAAAGAGATAATGACGACAGTAAGGCATTTTAACAGTGGCAGTAAAAGAGTTGTCATTTCTAACGTATTTCCATATATCACTAATGCCGTAATAGTGAACAAAATGTCTAAATGGGGTCGTATTCTAGGACACGTCAGAGATATCCTAACCGGCTCAAGGCTTCAGAGATGCTTTCATATCAAATCATATCGTCGCACTGCTCCATACATATTCGAGGATTTAAGCAATGTACCACCCACGATACAAATCCCCCATCAAGAAAGTTATTTTAATGTGTGTGTCTTACCATACATGACGTTGTATGTCATCATTGCAAAGGTGTTGGTCATATCAAGAAAGATTGCTCGCAGTTAATGACTACTTCAAATGATGAAAGCGAATTTCCTGCTCTCGTACGCAATGCTGGTACATAGAAGTCTGTACTGTCGGTACAAGGAGCAGCTTCCATACAACCTGGAAAAGAGCAACATACATCTGACTCTTCTCCTACAGTGTTACAAGTATTATCATCTGTAGAAGAAGTAGTTCCTAAAATTCCTCTTCCTCCCACTCCATCTGGAAAGAAACAACATGCATCTGACTCCGGTGCTGCTATTCTTGAAATATCAACCACACGTGCTAAAAGACGTCGATCTGATTTCGATTTTAATAAGGATATCCGTCGGAAGTTTAATCGTCACTAACATCAACGTTTCTTCCAGTGAACACCACATTAAAAATCTGTCAAATGAAACTGTCAATGTCCTTCCTATGGAAACTAACGACTTATATGAATTTAACGAGACTGAAGAATCTAATACTAAAGCTCACATAGTGTGAGGCGCAGCAGTTACTACAGGCACACTATCTGCATCTGGTGCTACACAACAAAACGAAGACATGATAGTTACGGAATCCGAATGTAGTTCGTCGGTATCATGTTCCTCAAGGAGAGACGAGTCACTGGCGTAAGATCTCCATTAAGATTGCCAATGCCTTCAAAAGAATTCAAAGACTTTTTCAAAGCGACAAGAAATCAGACAATAATTCTTTCGATTGCAAAAAGATACAATAAAGTTGTCTGCCTTGTATTTGGTTTTGCCATTAGTGGTAATCAGCGTTCTCTTTGCGTTGTGTATACCATTTATCTCGGACGTATCGTCGCTACTATATTGTTCTTGTTCGAACACAGCTCAGGAGACAAACTCGTATCTCATTTAGCGGCCGTTTCTTTTATAATCACACTTAACAATCGCAGTAGGTGGCGACGTTCTTCGATTCATTTGATTTTTGTACGTTTTTTACCAATTAATTGTAGCAAAGTTACAAAATCTTTATTGTATCTTTTTGCAATCGAAAGAATTATTTTCTGATTTCTTGTCGCTTTGAAAAAGTCTTTGCATGTTGTTTCTTTCCAGATGGAGTGGGAGGAAGAGGAATTTTAGGAACTACTTCTTCTACAGATGATAATACTTGTAACACTGTAGGATAAGAGTCAGATGTATGTTGCTCTTTTCCAGGTTGTATGGAAGCTGCTCCTTGTACCGACAGTACAGACTTCTATGTACCAGCATTGCGTACGAGAGCAGGAAATTCGCTTTCATCATTTGAAGTAGTCATGAACTGCGAGCAATCTTTCTTGATATGATCAACACCTTTGCAATGATGACATACAACGTCATGTATGGTAAGACACACACATTAAAATAACTTTCTTGATGGGGGATTTGTATCGTGGGTGGTACATTGCTTAAATCCTCGAATATGTATGGAGCAGTGCGACGATATGATTTGATATGAAAGCATCTCTGAAGCCTTGAGCCGGTTAGAATATCTCTGACGTGTCCTAGAATACGACCCCATTTAGACATTTTGTTCACTATTACGGCATTAGTGATATATGGAAATACGTTAGAAATGACAACTCTTTTACTGCCACTGTTAAAATGCCTTACTGTCGTCATTATCTCTTTAACACACAAATTACCCTCTTGCACTAATCGATCTGTATTTTCAATAGTTTCTGTAAAGATACAAATGTTGCCTTCAGATATGTGGGAGCCATGCCTAATATTGATGCCAGATATAGTGTCACTTACATACGTAGTCATCTGTTACGGTATTGGGAACATTGTCGATGATGACAGCTTTTTCTGGTGAAATCACGCGATCGGTAGACACAAAAGATTACTGTTCTGCTGGTGCAGCCCGTGCTTGTTGAGACGATTCAGTCGTGGAAGTTTCAATAGCGCTCCAATTATGCCCATGTTCGTAGATTAGTTTTTTTATTTTATTTATTTATTTATTGTTCCGTGGGACCAAATTAAGGAGAAGTTTCCATGGTCATGGAACGAGTCAATACATGAAATTATAACACGATAGAAGAAACAGATAAAATGAAATACAAGAAACGCATTCAGGCGACAATTCGCAAGTTTAAATAAAGAAAATCAACAATTTAACACTAGAATTTGTTTAATTTTTCAGCTCTTCCACGAGCTCCTCGACAGAATAGTAGGAGTTAGCCACGAGGAAACTCTTCAGTTTAGACTTAAGAGTGTTTGGGCTACTGCTAAGATTTTTTAGTTCTTGTGGTAGCTTATTGAAAATGGATGCAGCAGAATAGTGCACTCCTTTCTGCACAAGAGTCAAGGAAGTGCATTCCATATGCAGATTTGATTTCTGCCTAGTATTAACTGAGTGCCAGCTCAACGAGAAAATGAGCGTCATACCCGCTCAAATTATGGATAAAGACGGGTATGTGTCTAGGTAACTGGTACTTCAAGTTCCATGCGTTATGAGCTGCACTGTGGAACTTACCAGTAAGATGACAGTTGTCTTGTAATCCCTGACACAGTACTCTTTAAAGCCTATGCTATGGTAAGTGAGTGGGATTCACCTTATGAGAAAGGAGTTTCGCATAGATATCGACCGCATGTACCTGAATGGTGGAAAATCAGACTTACACCCACTCTGTAATAACAATGATCCGTCAAGTAGGTTCGAAATGCAATCACACCTCAGGATGGATCAAAAGCAAACCAGAAGATGCTACCAATGTGACAATAATACAGTCGCCAGCCTAATAAGGCATTAACCTAGTTTCTTCCCTGTACAAGTTGGTATATATTCATGCAAAACAACAAGTTGTAACATTGCATAATACAGTAGAATTTTAGAACCAGAATATCTATTGAACTGATAGTTTCACGTTCTGTACTAATATGGATAATCATCAATACTTAACACTACACTATAATGTTTACTACAAAATTTTATACTGTCTATTAATCTGATTAAAATCGGGCGTAGGTTACCCTAGAAACTGTACTTTCATGCCACACACAAAATGTCAATTTTGATAAAGATAAAACACTGATAAATTTTGACTTTTATATTGATTTTAACTTTTGCTGGTCAAACCAATTTAGAACACTTCAGAATTCAAATGAATTAAGGGGGACCCTGAAACTGTTATGATCGCTGTATTTAAAAAAAAAAAAAGATTACTGAATTTATTATTCATTCAAGATTTCCAGTATATAACTTACTACTATTTTCATCTTATTTACTGCTCATTTAAATGCCTTTAAATCTGTCTCGAAATAATAAACTTCATTGTTATATCAATACTAAAGTTATCTTTCGACTTCGTTAGACCTTCGCTATTCATTTACCGGTTCATTAACAGAACATTTCTTTAAACACTATTCTAATATAGCTAGTTCTGCAAATAATTATTGTTAACACAATTTTTAATTGTCGTTTCGGGACTCTCGGATTGCACAACGTTTGGGAAGGACTCTGTCTAGGTTAGCTGTGAGGATAATTAAATGATGGAAAAGTTGTGGTAAAATTTAGGTTATTATTGCACCAAACAAACACAGTTCACTCTCTGACCCATACGAATACAGTACTAAAAGTTTCAACCTGCTAGTATCGATGCGGCGGTTGGTGGGCGGCAAGATGGCGAGGCACAGAGCACACATACAACCACAGCTATGGCTCCTGACGTATCGGCACTTTAATTCTACTTACCGTCGCAATACTTTTCCATTTAGCGCCTATGGAATTTTGCCATGCTGCGTGGGCGTTGGAACGGCATACCCGAGGCTCAGTGAAGCTATGTCTTCCAGGAGAGCCTCGTTGCCCCAGAAGGTGTTGCTCAAACCAGTGACAAACTCCTACTGAGCCCGTTGTGCCGTGCAGTGCCCGCGCGCATTTTGCCACGCTCGCCTGCCATCCACCTTTTACTGCTCCCTGACAGACTGGGTATTCACCCGAGGTTTTGCATTCTACATATCCTAACACATTACCTACATCTGGACCAGACGCACAGTTACAATTTTAAACATCTTACAACAGTTAAAAAATTCGTAGAATTTCAATTCTATTATTACATTACTTGGCATTTGACGTAAACATTAATATTCACATTGAAACTTACTTACAGTTTTCTTAACATAACGGCATGAAACAAAAAGAAATGAAATCAGAACATCAATTACACAAGTTTATAGTAAAATCAGAGGAAAAGAATTACTTACATGTACATACAATAGTACAGAATCGTTGTTGTTACAGTCTCTACGAGGAGTTTCCGCTTTTGTATCTAAGGCCAGCTCACAAGTATGAGAATTAACCGCCTTTTCATACATTTCATCATCTTCCTTTGATTTGGTCATGGGAATGATGGTGCTGTAGAGCATGTCAACTTCCCATGAAAGTATTTGAAGCTCAGTGAGAAGCCAAACCGCTGGATGGTTCCCGACAAAAGACTGATAGCGGTTAAGTTTATAATCGTATCCACATACAACTTGGATCGCAGCCGCATATGGTACGTGTTTTCGTATGAAATTTGTGTGTGAGGCTAGGGGGTTCCCTTCACAACAAGTAATAGGCGTACACAACAAAAGGACATCGCTGCTGGTGGTGAGCATTTTGAAATTTAATCAAATTATTTTCCTCAGTGGGCATAATCACACGTACCGGTACGTTGTAAGCTCAATCTAATAGATGTGTCGCTAATAACTCTTCAGAAGAAAAATAGTTAAAACACCTTACACAAATATGCTTTTCTTCTCCAGGCCATAAACGTGAACCGATATTCAGGTATTCTGAGCCTCAAACTTATGTATGTCCTGGATCTTTACAGGGAACTCTATTCCATCAAAGTTATACTGTCTCTTAATATCTTTGGCTTTGTAACTGCCGGGACGCTCGGCGATGATCTCTATAATGATACTTTCTCTCGCAAGCCAGGACTGAGCATGCAAAAGAAGCAATATCATATTTATTTTCAACATTAACACATGCTTCTTTGTTCTTAATATCCTCAGGGAGTTTAATATAACTGGACCTCCCATTCATTGTAGCATAGACTTGTATATGGATATAGATGTGTGGTATACTGCTGCGTGCTTTAGCGGACCCACGTAGTTCCATTTCGGAAAATGGGGCCATAATAGCGCTCAAGGTGGATTCTCGGTACCGCTCAGCAATCGATGTGCTCCGAGAAATAACGCCATTATCACCCCACATATAGTGCAGAGTCGTTGTCTCCGCCTCACATTGATCTTTAGGTGGGTGACTCAGTTCGCAGCATAACGCTGTGCTGCATTTAATGGCGGTAAATCCCGGATCTTGTAGGCCTTTGAGGAGCTCGGCCTGCGAGACAGTAACGCACGCTTGTAAAAACCCGACAGGGTCGAGATACCTTCCGCCCGGATTCTCAATTCCGGTGAATGAGATTCGCCCCTCAAAAGCCCTAGCTACTGCTGAGTATTGTAAGGGTGTCATCACGCCGTTATTCTGATCCAAATCATTATCGATAGAATGGGGTAGAGAACTACCGCTAGCCACATGATAATTACTATTACTACTACTACTACTACTACTATGGGTCCACCCGGTGGATGAAGGGGCAGGCGATGGTGTGTCGTCATCATTTGCAGGGAGGGGTATACGCGAAGGAACGCGTACCTTGCGCGGACGACGGCGAAGAGCTTGTCCGGGGGAGGAGGCGGTTACTGCCTACTTGACGGGCCGAGCTGCGGCGACGGCCCCGGGGTGCGTTGCTGCCGCACCTGCCCGTGGCGTGCGGGGCCGTTGTTGTTGTTCTCAACGCAGCCAACCCGTTGAGTTCCCCACGGACGCCTGGCGGGCTGCGGCGGTGCTGGGGGCGGAGCTTGCACGCCTTCAGCCGCTTCTCGCGCAGCCCTGGTCGGGGCTATACGAGGCGCCGTTAGTCTTTGCGGCTGTGCGCCCCGGATTCCCGCCCCCGCAACCGTCGCTCTAGGTACACGGACTACACCGTGTGATATAACTGTAAAAAAAAATACGAAAAAAATTAGTTTAATGATTTAGATTTAAAAGAGCGATAAATAATAATAACAGTAAATGGTTTACAGTAATGTTTTAATGTTCAAAACGATCCACCTTCTCCGCTGTGCCGGCCGCGGTGGTCTAGCGGTTCTAGGCGCTCAGTCCGGAACCGCGCGACTGCTACGGTCGCAGGTTCGAATCCTGCCTCGGGCATGGATGTGTGTGATGTCCTTAGGTTAGTTAGCTTTAAGTAGTTCTAAGTTCTAGGGGACTGATGACCACAGATGTTAAATCCCATAGTGCTCAGAGCCATTTGAACCATTTTCTCCGCTCTGGCTCCATGGTTTGAGCAGCTCATTGCCGCATTCAACAAGGCCCCCAAACCAGTAAGGCAGGTCGAGCTCCTCTTCCTCGTCGACTAAAAACTGGGTGCCCCCTGGAGCGGACGTCGTTTGACCGCCGTCGCGTTGTACGCTTGGGTCGGTACACCCCTCCCTGTGGGCTCGCATTCAAGCAGCCTGCCAGGGGCGGTGTTGCCCAACGAGTGCTTTGTCTCGTTAACTCAAACTTGAATTTACGCGCGCGACGATCTGATTGGCTAACTTCAATGCTAAATAACTCGGAAACGGTGCAACGTATCAAGTTGCTTTTTTAACATTAATATCTCAGTACAACCTGCCATGCGACATCCCTACAAGCGTTTCAGACATTTTCTGACCACACAGATGAAACTATTTGGATGTAAGAACTACGTTTTCATTAGAAATGTACTTACACTCGAGCTGCGCTTGCGCCCACTCCATCTCGAGCTGCTGGTCTAGAGCAGCCAACAATTGAGGGATGAAATCTTGACAGATGGGAAAGAGTGAATATAATATCGAGTATGGAAACGAAAATGCGCAGGACTTAAATGATACAGAAATCAGCGGACGAGGACATATAGGCAAAAAAAGAAAGAAATGAAACATTTATAGAGAGCACTAGAAAACAAATATAATACGTAAGACAAAATCTGTTAAATGACAAATCAATCTGCGTAGAAAGCTCTACAAAACAGATATAAGACAGAGACACACAAACATAGAATCTGTTAAATAACACGGCATTCGGTATAGAATGCGGTCCAAAACAGGTAAAACGCGTACCACAAACATAGAATCTGTTAAATGACACTGCATTCTGTATAGAATGCGGCCCATAACAGGTACAACACAGAACGTAGAGACACACTGACATAGAATCTGTTAAATGACTCAGCAATCTTTATTGAGAGCGGTCAATCACGGATATAACACACAACACAGAACACACAATCCGTTAAAATAGCCAGCAATCTTTATAGAGAGCGATCAAAAACGGATATAACGCATAACACAGAACACACAATCAGTTAAAATACCCAGCAATCTTTATAGAGAGCGGTCAAAAAAGGGATATAACGCATAACACAGAACACACACAATCCGTTAAAATACCCATCAATCTGTATAGAGAGCGGTGAAAAACGGATATAATATATAACACAGAACACACACAATCCGTTAAAATACCCAGCAATCCTTATAGAGAGCGGTCAAAAATGAATGTAAAACGTAGAATCTGTTAAACGACACTGCATTCTGTATAGATTGCGGTCCAAAACAGATATAACACACAGACATTGAACATATAGACGCACAAACATAGAATCCGTTAAAATACCGAGCAATCTTTAGAGTGAGCGGTCAAAAATAGATGTAGCACTCATACACAGAGTTAAAGGGTACAGATATTGGAACACTGTAAATGTACTTATCAGGTAATGGAACTTCCTCTAAGCGGGATCGTTTGCTGTTGCTGCTGCCACTGGCGCTACCTGATCGCTTCATAATGAATGAATGCAAAATCACGTCCGCACGCGTATCGAACAAAGTATAGGAGCAGTGCGAGGGCTAGTTGGGTTGTGGTCTGGTTTACATAGGTTCTATGACGTAGAGTCAAGTGACTAGTGCAGTAGCGAATGGGAGAGCAGCATTCTAGGAGTGGGGGGTGGTACGTCGTGTAGGACCACAGCACCCCTAGTGGGGAAATATGAAACTTGTCAGTTGTTCACTGAATATCAAAGTGGTACATTAAAACAGAAGTGGAATTAAGTACTTGGGTAATTCATAGGTTAGATGCAGGATGTGAGTGTTAGAGTATTTACGAAATACTATGTCCAGGGCGTGTATGGAAGGAGCGCTTGGCCGCTCGCGGGCCTGTGACATCAGGGGATGACTCAAGATCGTCAGCTTACTCTCGCGTCACGGTGGCGACCTCTGATGGCACGGATATGAACAAAGTCAGTTGGAATATGAACTTCCCGCCATTTCCTGGTGTGGGGGGGGGGGGTGGTTAGGTTAGTGGAGGTGGCCCAATTGACCTTCTTCCCGCCAAAATTCAAACTTCCCTCCAAAATCCGCCATCCTCGATGACGTCACAGTGGCGCTGTCTGGTGGCGACAATATCAACTAAGTCAGTTGCAGTCCAGACTCAGTGGCGAACAA
Source organism: Schistocerca nitens (assembly GCF_023898315.1). Lineage (NCBI taxonomy): Eukaryota > Metazoa > Arthropoda > Insecta > Orthoptera > Acrididae > Schistocerca > Schistocerca nitens. The sequence continues at coordinate 989,254,213 of NC_064616.1, read as the reverse complement.
ACATGCATGAAACTGGTTAAACAGTAAAGCAAGTCCATTTTCCTAGGTGTGATGCATTATCCTGTTGGATTTTCAACTTCCCGCTATTTCCTGGGGGTGGGGTGTTAGGTTAGTGGAGGTAGCATAATTGACCTTCTTCCTGCCAAAATTCAAACTTCTCGCCAAAATCCGCCATCTTGAATGACGTCACAGCCGCCATCTTCGATGACGTCATCGCTGCCATCTTGGATGACGTCATCGCCGCCCCAACACTATCGGTCTCATCGGATTGGGGAAGAATGGGGAAGGAAGTCGGCCATGCCCTGTCAAAGAAAACGTCCCGGCATTTCATCAAGAGATTCAGGGAAATCACGGAAAACCTAAATCAAGATGGTAGGACGTGGAATGGAACCGTCGTCCTCCCAAATGCGAATCCAGTGTGCTAACCACTGTGCCACCTCGCCTCGGTAAATGGCCAAGAAAAGTGGTGTTTTCTTGTAGTTGTTAGTGCTCACTGACAAGCAACACTGCGTGAAATAACCGTAGAAACCCATGTGGGATGTATGACGAACGTATCCGTTAGGACAGTGTGGTGAAGTCTGGCGTGACTGATCTGCAGCAGAAGACAACGTACGCGGGTGCCGTTGCTAACAGCACGACCGCGCTGCAGCGCCTCTCCTGGGCTCGTCACCATACCGGTTGGACCCTTGATGACTGGTACACCGTGACCTGGTCAGATGAGTCCCGATCTCGGGTGCTAAGAGCCGAGCGCAGACCCCACGAAGCCAGGGGCTTAAGTTGTCAACAATGCACAGTGCAAGCTGGTGATGGCCCTTCTGGTCCTACGGAACCGATTATTGACTGAAAATGGTTATGTTCGGTTACTTAGAGATCATTTGCAGCCATTTATATACTTCGTATTCCCAAACAACCATGGACTTCTTATGAATGACGATGTTCCCTGTCACCGGGCCACAACTGTTCCTGACTGGTTTGAAGAACATTTTGAACACGTCGTGCGAATGATTTGGCCACCCAAATCGCCCGCCATGAGTCCCATCAAATATTTATGGAACACATTCGAGAATTCAGGTCATGAACAAAATCCTGCACCCGCAACACTTTGGCAATTATGAACAGCTATAAAGGCCCAACATCTCGAGCGAGGAGAGGGTGGCACTCAGGCAGCTACGGGAGGATGACGGCATTGTAGTTCTGCCAGCTGATAAGTGTAACTCCACGATTATCTTAAACAAGTTGGAGTATGATAGGAAGTGGTAGCCAACCTTTTCATGGAAAGGTACGAAGAGGAGGCACTTGCATCAGCCACTTACCAACCCAAGTGCTTTCTTAGGTATGTCGATGACACTTTTGTCATTTGGCCCCGTGGCAGGGAGAAGCTAGATGACTTTTTGGAACTTCTAAATTCACGCCACTTAAGTATAAAATTTACTATGGAGCTAGAGAAGAATGGACTGCTCCCATTCTTGGATGTCCTGGTCAAGAGGAAGGCAGATGGCACTCTGGGGCACAGTGTGTATCGTAAGCCCACCCACACTGGCTTATACCTTCAAGACAGTAGCTGCCACCACCCGGCACAGAAGAATAAAGTCTCGAAAACATTAGTTCACAGGGATCGGGCTTTGTCGGATACGAAAAGTCTGGCCACAGAGATAGAACGTCTATAGCAGAAATGGATACTCCTCCACAGACATCCTAAGGGCACTTCGTGCTACCAGATAATGACAGGGTACAGAAAAAGGAGCCAGAGGAGGCGAAGAAGGTGGCATACCTGGCATATGCTGGACCTATTTCTACAAAGATCAGCAGAATTCTTTCAAAATATGATATAAAGAGTATCTACTGTCCACCCTCCAAAATTGGGACAATGCTAGGGAGTGTGAAGGACTACCTGGGGCTACGTAAACCAGGCATTTACAACATCCCGAGCCAGTGTGGAAAGTCATACATTGGCCAGACAACCAGGACGGTGGACGTCAGGTGCAGAGAACACTAGAGGCACACCAGACTCGGACAGGCAACCAAATCTGCCGTAGTGTCAGTGTCAGTGTCGTCGCAGCTGCCGCGTGCTTCACGTCTGCTGTGCAGCGAGCTACCGTAATTTAAGTATTAAGTGTATTTTTCTTACTTGTCACTTCTTCTTCCGTGTGTTTTTGCTTTTAGGAAGCTTTAATTGTCGAGTGCTAGTAATAGTGTTCCATAGATTTCGTGTTTGTTTTGAATACAGTCAGAGAGAGTCCGTTTAGTCAACCATAGTACCAGTAGTGCTAGTGTTTGCTTTCAATACAGTCCAGAGACAGGTAGTGATATTTTCATTGTTTTCTACAAGAAGTGGCTAGCAACTACAGTTTAGTCAACTATCAGCCGCCTTTAGTGAATTAGCAGTCTAGTTAAAAGTTGATTAACTCTCTACAGTAAATTGATTTCGTAGGATGGATAGGATGTGTGACTGCTGTGTACGGACGCAGGAGGAGCTGGCCACTGTTCGCGAACAGCTGAACGTGTTGATGGCCGCAGTCAGCCGTTTTCAGGCTGCTGCCTCGGAGTGTAACGGCAGTGGGGAGTCTGGTGCGTCGCATTGTACACCCCAGGTGTTACATGCTTCACCCACTGTCCGTGCTGTCGAGACATCTTCGCGGGTACCGAGCGCGGTTGGGCCACCCTCTCCCCAAGGGGAGTGGCGAGTTCAGCGGCGTTCGCGGCGCACGAGGCGGAGGGTCAATGTGGAGGCTGGCTGTGTGCCATCGCCCGCTCTGCCTGTGAGTGGACATGTAGCCGCTCCTTCAGCAATGTCCGAGCAGGCACACGGAGGGAGGGGTTTACTGGTTATTGGGAGCTCCAACGTTAGGCGGGTGATGGAGCCCCTTAGGGAAATAGCGGAAAGGTCGGGGAAGAAGACCTGTGTTCACTCTGTCTGCTTGCCGGGGGGTCTTATCAGAGATGTGGAGGAGGCCCTACCGGCGGCGATAGAGAGCACTGGGTGCACCCGACTGCAAATTGTTGCTCATGTCGACACCAATGACTCCTGCCGTCTGGGTTCAGAGGTCATCCTCAGTTCGTACAGGCGGCTAGAGGAATTGGTGAAGGCGGAAAGCCTCGCTCGCGGGGTGGAATCAGAGCTAACTATTTGTAGTATCGTTCCCAGAACCGATCGCGGTCCTCTGGTTTGGAGCCGAGTGGAAGGCTTAAACCAGAGGCTCAGACGATTCTGCGCAGATCTGGGTGCAAATTTCTCGACCTCAGTTATAGGGTGGAGAAATGTAGGGTCCCCCTGAATAGGTCAGGCATGCACTACACGCCGGAAGCGGCTACAAGGGTAACGGAGTACGTGTGGAGTGCACATGTGGGTTTTTTAGGTTAGAGAATTCCCTCCCTAGGCGCGACAAGACGCCTCCTGAGACGCGGCAAGGTAGGAGTAGGCAAAATGCAACAGGGAATAACAATATTAATGTGCTAATAGCAAACTGCAGGAGCGTCTATAGAAAGGTCCCAGAACTGCTCTCATTAATAAACGGTCACAACGCCCATATCGTACTAGGGACAGAAAGTTGGCTGAAACCAGACGTAAACAGTAATGAAATCCTAAACTCAGATTGGAACGTATACCGCAGAGACAGGCTGGACAGTGAAGGGGGAGGCGTGTTTATAGCGATAAGAAGTGCAATAGTTTCGAAGGAAATTGACGGAGATCCGAAATGTGAAATAATTTGGGTGAAGGTCACGGTTAAAGCAGGCTCCTACATGGTAATTGGATGTCTCTATAGGCCCCCTGGCTCAGCAGCTGTTTTGGCTGAGCACCTGAAGGATAATTTGGAAAATATTTCGAGTAGATTTCCCAACCATGTTATAGTTCTGGGTGGAGATTTTAATTTGCCGGGTATAGACTGGGAGACTCAAACGTTCATAACGGGTGGCAGGGACAAAGAATCCAGTGAAATTTTTTTAAGTGCTTCATCTGAAAACTACCTTGAGCAGTTAAACAGAGAACCGACTCGTGGCGATAACATATTAGATCTTCTGGTGACAAACAGACCCGAACTATTTGAAACAGTTAACGCAGAACAGGGACTCAGCGATCATAAAGCGGTTACTGCATCGATTATTTCAGCCGTAAACAGAAATATTAAAAAGGGTAGGAAGATTTTTCTGTTTAGCAAAAGTGACAAAAAGCAGATTACAGAGTACGTGACGGCTCAACACAAAAATTTTGTCTAAAGTACAGATAGTGTTGAGGATCAGTGGACAAAGTTCAAAACCATCGTACAATATGCGTTAGATGAGTATGGACCAAGCAAGATCTTAAGAGATGGAAAAGAGCCAGCGTGGTACAACAACCGAGTTAGGAAACTGCTGCGGAAGCAAACGGAACTTCACAGCAAACATAAACATAGCCAAAGCCTTGCAGACAAACAAAAATTACGCGAAGCGAAATGTAGTGTGAGGAGGGCTATGCGAGAGCCGTTCAGTGAATTCGAAAGTGAAGTTCTATGTACTGACTTGGCAGAAAACCCTAAGAAATTTTGGTCTTATGTCAAAGTGGTAGGTGGATCAAAACAAAATGCCCAAGCACTCTGTGACCAAAATGGCACTGAAACAGAGGATGACAGACTAAAGGTCGAAATACTAAATGTCTTTTTACAAAGCTGTTTCACAGAGGAGGGCTGCACTGAAAGTTCCTTCGCTAGATTGTCTCACAGATGACAAAATGGTAGATATCGAAATAGACGACAGAGGGATAGAGAAACAATTAAAATCGCTCAAAAGAGGAAAGGCCGCTGGATCTGATGGGATACCAGTTCGATTTTACAAAGAGTACGCTAAGGAACTTGCCCCCCTTCTTGCAGCGGTGTACCATAGGTCTCTAGAAGAGCGTTAGCGTTCCAAAGGATTGGAAAAGGGCACGGGTCATCCCCGTTTTCAAGAAGGGACGTCGAACAGATGTGCAGAACTATAGACCTATATCTCTAACGTCGATCAGTCGTAGAATTTTGGAACACGTATTACGTTCGAGTATAATGACTTTTCTGGAGAATAGAAATCTACTCTGTAGGAATCAGCATGTGTCTCGAAAAAAGACAGTCGTGTGAAACCCAGCTCACGCTATTCGTCCACGAGACTCAGAGGGCCATAGACACGGGTTGACAGGTAGATGTCGTGTTTCTTGACTTCCGCAAGGCGTTCGATACAGTTCCCCACAGTCGTTTAATGAACAAAGTAAGAGAAAATGGACTATCACACAATTGTGTGATAGGATTGAAGAGTTCCATGATAACAGAACGCAGCATGTCATTCTCAATGGAGAGAAGTCTTTTGAAGTAAGAGTGATTTCAGGTGTGCCGCAGGGGAGTGTCATAGGACCGTTGCTATTCACAGTGTACATAAATGACCTTGTGGATGACATCGGAAGTTCACTGAGGCTTTTTGCAGATGATGCTGTAGTGTATCAAGAGGTTGTAACAATGGAAAATTGTACTGAAATGCAGGAGGATCTGCAGCGAATTGACTCATGGTGCAGGGAATGGCAATTGAATCTCAATGTAGACAAGTGTAATGTGCTGCGAATACATAGAAAAATAGTTCCCTTATCATTTAGTACAAAATAGCAGGTCAGCAACTGGAAGCAGTTAATTCCATAAATTATCTGGGAGTACGCATTAGGAGTGATTTAAAATGGAATGATCATATAAAGTTGATCGTCGGTAAAGCAGATGCCAGACTGAGATTCATTGGAAGAATCCTAAGGAAATGCAATCCGAAAACAAAGGAAGTAGGTTACAGTACGCTTGTTCGCCCACTGCTTGAATACTGCTCAGCAGTGTGGGATCCCTACCAGATAGGTTTGATAGAAGAGATAGAGAAGATCCATCAGAGAGCAGCGCGCTTCGTTACAGCATCATTTAGTAATCGCGAAAGCGTTACAGAGATGATAAACTCCAGTGGAAGACTGCAGGAGAGACGCTCAGTAGCTCGGTACGGGCTTTTGTCAAAGTTTCGAGAACATACCTTCACCGAAGAGTCGAGCAGTATATTGCTCCCTCCTACGTATATCTCGTGAAGAGACCATGAGGATAAAATCAGAGAGATTAGAGCCCACACAGAAACATACCCACAATCCTCCTTTCCACGAACAATACGAGACTGGAATAGAAGGGAAAACCGATAGAGTTACTCAGGGTACCCTCCGCCACAGACCGGCAGGTGGCTTGCGGAGTATGGATATAGATAGATATAGATGTAGATAGCGGAGCACTGTCTGGAGCTCGGTCACTGAATGGCCATCTACAACACCAAAATTGTGACACAGGCGCCAAGATTGTGGGACAGTGTCATAAAGGAGGCCGTCGAGATCAAAGTCACAGAAAACCTAATAAACCGAGACAGCGGTTACCAGCTCAGCTCGGCATGGAGTCCGGCTCTGGAGATTAACACGGCCCAACGAAATGAACCAAGAAACTCCTCAAGAAGTAGTAACACCACAGGAGCAGCGCCAGGCGGGCGCGGATCACGAGCGCAACTCCCGACGCGAGACGGGCTTCTGACAGCCGCCATGAGCAGCGCCATACGGGCGCGGACGGCCGTGGGAGCACCAGGGAAGAGCCAGCACATCACGAACAGCGCCATACGGGCGCGGACGACCGTGGGAGCACCAGGGAAGAGCCAGCACGTCACGAGCAGCGCCAGACGGGCGCGGACGACCGTCAGAGCACCAGGGAAGAGCCAGTACGTCACGAGCAGCGCCAGACGGGCGCGGACGACCGTGGGAGCACCAGGGAAGAGCCAGCACATCATGAGCAGCGCCTTACGGGCGCGGACGACCGTGGGAGCACCAGGGAAGAGCCAGCACATCACGAGCAGCGCCATACGGGCGCGGACGACCGTGGGAGCACCAGGGAAGAGCCAGCACGTCACGACCAGCGCCAGACGGGCGCGGACGACCGTCAGAGCACCAGGGAAGAGCCAGCGCGTCACGAGCAGCGCCAGACGGGCGCGGACGACCGTCAGAGCACCAGGGAAGAGCCAGCGCGTGACGAGCAGCGCCAGACGGGCGCGGACGACCGTCAGAGCACCAGGGAAGAGCCAGCGCGTCACGAGCAGCGCCAGACGGGCGCGGACCGCGAGCGGAGACCAAGTCGGGCGCGGACGTCTGAGGGAGCATCCGGGAAGAGACAGCACCTTACAAGCAGCGCCAGGCGGGCGCGTACGGCAAAAAGAGCACCCAGCGCCCTCTGGCCATAAATACTGGACAAGATCCTCCAATATCGCAGTCTCAGGTAGCACCTGAAGAAGGCAACGAAGTATGTGGCCGAAATATTGTGCCAGAGCGACACAAACATCCGGTAGTACACCCGATTATTCCACACGTCAATACTTGTTTTCTTTGTGGATAGTTGCCTGACAAAATTATGCCATAAGATATTATTATTGTAAATATGCAGAATATGTCAAGAGTTTCCTTTGTTTGTTTGTAAAATTAAGAAAAATACGAAGAGCAGAGGTGACTGAACCTAATTACTTGTGAAGCTGGTAATAAGCTTCTTCCAATGCACGCTTTCATCAGCACATTCACCCAAAATTTGGGAGCAGTCCAAATTATTTTCTTACTCCTGCTCATGTGCTACACTGGCTGTATAGAACTGAGTGTACTGTGTTTCCTCAGTATTAAGGGAGGGTATATATTCCGAAAATCACTTATTAACTCTTTGAAAAACATCATTAACGTTCCCCTCTTTTGCTTTATCTCTAGTGGGATTTATAGTGCAACTAGTATCATCTGCAGAAAGTACACGTTCTGCTTGTAGAATGTTACGTGGAAAGTCGTTCACATATATATGGAATATGAGTGGACCAAAATTGAGCTCTATGGGGCACCCTTTATAATTGGTGCCCAGTCACTAAAATTTTCCACCTTTCAAACTTTGCATTATTCACCACAATGTTTAGCATTCTATTTGTTAGTTATGATTGAAACCGGCTGTGTGTAAAGCTATCAGTTCCATGAAACTTCAGTTTTTCTGGGAGTGTAACATCATATATACAGTCAAACGCCTTGGATAGATCACATAAACTTACTGAAGACATTTTATTATTGAAGGCTTATACAAGGGCGACTGAAAAGTAACGCCTCCGAATTTATAGCGGTGTTAACATTCTACACCTTTATTCTTCGTGTCATCATATTTATTTCTCAACATAATCAGGCGACGAACATATTACTTCTTACGAAATACCAGGTTCTTGATAATGTCACTGTAGAATATTGGACTTCGTTGACGGAGCTACCACCTCACCTTTGCTTGCACCACTCCATTACTATGAAAGTGAAGGCGTAGGAGTTCTGCAAGTTTTGGAAACACATCAAAATCAGATTTGACCAAGTCGGGACTGTATGGAGGATGATCAATGACAGCGAAGCCAGCGGATTATTGCAGATGTCGTAGCGCTCGTGTGTGTTGTGGCGTTGTCATGCCAATGGAGGTGCTGCTCCATGTGTGAACGAACTCTTCGAATTCGAAACTCGATTACAGCACGCTCTTTCTCATGGACCCACGCAGTTATGTCACATACCGTCATGCTGCATGCTACAATTCGGAGTCCTCTAGCGGCAGAGAGCTGCAAATGTGTAGACATTGAGAATAAGGACTTAGAATATTAATAACGTGTGTTTTATTTATAATTCTTTACATTATGATAATTAGAAACACGTTTGTAAGCATCTCAAAAATGGATGGAAGCAAACGAAAGAATTGCCCTTATATTCTACGTAAATGGTTTAGGGGCAACGTCGAAATATTCAACATAAATTTAACGAGCAACCCAATAGATACGCGGAGCTCTCCTTTATTAAGTGAAATGTGCAATTTTGAATTCTGTTCTCATTTCCACATACATGCTTTTCAGAGCATAGCGGTAGCGTCACGTACACAAGGTATTAAAGGACAGTGCGTTGACAGAAGTGGCTTTCTTCTCAGGTGACAAGGTTTCCGCCGTGATTATGGCTGCCCGAAGCGAATTAACAGACAATGAACGCGGAATAGTACATGGAGCTAGACGCGTAGGACATTCTATTTCGGAAATCGTTAGGGAATTCAATATTCCGAAGTCTACAGTGTCAAGAGTGTGCCGGGAATACTAACAATCAGGAATTAGCAACGTAGTGGATAACGGCGTTCACTTAACGACCGAGAACAGTGGCGCTTGGGTGTAGTTGTTACAAGCAACACTGCGTGAAATAACAGTAGAAATCGATATTAGACGTATCCGTTAGGACAGTGACGCGGAATTTGGCGTGAATGGGCTGTGGCAGCAGACGACCGACGTGAATGCCTTTGCTAACAGCACGAAATTCTCTACAGCGCCTCTCCTGGGCTCGTGAGCCTACCGGACTGTAAGGAAAATTATTATTTAAGGCCAATAGTGAACGAAATCAACTAGCCCACATAAAGTTTGGCAAAATTTCTAGCCTGTAAAATAAGACCTGTAGTTGGTAAAAGGGACTCGTATCCGAAGAAATCGGCACTTCGTAGAACATATAAATGAAGAAACAGTTTTACCCACGGTAATCATAGTCTACTTCGATGTAAAGTCATTATTCAGAAACGTGCAGGCAGATGAAACTTCGTATAGTACAAGAGTATGTCGCGCCAGATATATGCGACCTCGTTAAGCTTTGCTTGTCCTCAACATACTTCGAATGTCAAGGAAAATACTACGAGCAGACAGACGGCGTAGCAGTGGGGACTCCATTATCCCTGTTAGCACGAGATATAGTCATGGATACCTTTGAAGCAACGGCATCCTTTTCCACTCGTTTACTACCACGATACCGGTACAAACACTTGTACGATACTTTCTCTATATGGGCTCATGGCGAAACGGAGCCACACAGGTTTCACGATTAGTTAAATAAAATGCAAAGGAAGATACAGTTCACGCTCAAGTACACAAGAATAGCGCAGTTCCATTCCTGGTCGTTGATGTACTGTACATAGGACAACGAAAGGTACACCAGGACAAAGACTATAAGGGGCGTGTAAAAAGAAACGAGACAGCGTCTGGAATGCGCAAACCGGTGACAGGAGGGTAATATAGTGACGTGTGTAACGAGGTGTGGTTGCGATCAAAGAGTGGAATTCCACACCCCGTCGTTAGAGGGAGCGCGTGCACGTCACTTTACTACACAGAGCTAGCAGCAGCATGCATCAATCGCCCAACGCTGCCAGTCGCATTGCCAACAGTGACCTGGAAGCTTCAACAGAAGAGCAAAGAGGTGTTGCTCATTTTCTGACAGCGGGAGGAGTAGGAGGAACGGACATTCATCGACGAATGTCACAAGTGTACGGCAAACACTGCATGTTCCTTGCAAGGGTCAAGGCGTGGCACAAGCACTTCAGGGAAGCACGGGTGTCGTTAGCCGACGATGCACGGTCTGGAGCAGCACACTGCATTACCGATGACATCGTCCAGCTGGTGGATGCACTCATTACCCAGGACCGCGGAGTGACAGTGAAAGCCATAGCCGCCACGGTCGGATTGAGCGTCGGAAGTGTTCACACCATCAAGAAGGAACGACTGCACATGCCCAAACTGTGTGCCCAATGGGTCCCCACAGTCATCAACCTCACCAGGAAGCATGTCGAACGGTCCACTGTCTTGCTCATCTGCAGCGCTATGGTCGAGAAGGGAATGTGTTCCTGGCACAGGTGGTGCCTGGAGATGAGTCATGGTGTCATCACTTCGAACCAGAATGAAAACGACAGAGTCTGCAATGGAAGCATTCAGGGTCACCACCACCAAAAACGCCAAGGCCTACCACATAGGTGCAGGAAAGGTTATGCTGACGTTCTTCTTTGACCAAGTTGGTCACTTCCTGCAGCAGGGGACAACAGTGAATGCCCAGGATTACTCGCAAACCTTGACCACTCTTCGCCAAGCGATCAAATGAAAACAACCAGGCAATCTCACCTGTGGGGTCATTCTGTTCCACGACAGTGCAAAGCCTCATACATCTACATCAATACTCCGCAAGCCACCTGACGGTGTGTGGCGGATGTTACCTTGAGTACCTCTATCGGTTCTCCCTTCTATTCTACTCTCGTATTGTTTGTGGATAGAAAGATTGTCGGTATGCCTCTGTGTAGGCTCTACTCTCTCTGATTTTATCCTCATGGTCTCTTCGCGAGATATACGGCCAACACAGTCGCGGCACTACTGCAAAAATTCAAATGGGAGGTTCTCGGCCACCCTTCATACAGTCTGGGCCTCTCTCCCTGTGATTACACCATTTTGGGTCTCCTTAAAAAGGCTCTGAGGGGCAAACGGTTCACCTCGTGCGACGATGTCCAGTTTTAAGTGCGGAACTGGTTAATATCGTAGCCTTGGGAATTTTATGAGAACCATTCACCACCTCGCTTCACAGTGGGACAAGTGTCTCAACAGCTGAGGTCAGTACTTCTAACATACAGGTACTGGTTTCTGTAATTATGCCTCGTTTATTTTTGAACGCCCTTTACATATCGGAAGCGTACATACACCAATCCAATCCAATCCAACCACCGCTGGGGCGCAGAACAGCTCAGTCCTGCCTCCTTTCGCCATCCTTGCACAGCGCCCAATCAGTGCTCAATACACAATGCAGGAGCTCAAAAGGCTGCATACAACGTTCGTTCATGGCCAGTGATTTTAAGAATAAATCGATTCAGACAGTCATAGCAATAGACAAAAGGAAGCTAGGTGGGCAAGAAATGGACTGACCGGATCGGTAAACTCCTTTGGCAGGTCGGTGTTCAGCCTTTTTACCACGACAGCCACCAGATCCAGGATGTGCTGGACTCCAAGGAGGAGAAGATAGATGATTTACGCACTGCAGGTGTGTACAAAGTGAAATGCCGACAGCAACGCGCATACGAGCGCTACGATCATCTGGGCAGCACAGCATGCTTGCCATTGCCGAACAGACTGCGGCAAGGAAGTCAAATTTAATGAACACTGTCTACTAGCCAGTCAGCAGGCTCACAATGGCTCTAAGCACTATGACTTAACATCTGAGGTCATCAGTCCCGTAGACTTAGAACTACTTAAACCTAACTAACCTAAGGACATCACACACATCCATACCCTAGGCAGGATTCGAACCTGCGACCGTAGCAGCAGCGCAGTTCCAGACTAAAGCGCCTAAAACCGCTCGGCCACAGCGGTCGTCCAGTCAGCAGGGTTTTGACGAAATGCAAGATCACGGAAGCCAAGGAAATAATAAAACAGCCTAACAGCACGAACGGAGAGGGCCTCATGCTGGCTGGCAGCTCTCAGAGTACAACAGGCCGCACCAGTAACACCAGACGGCCGCGTGGAGTGCCCGGGTGGTTTGCGGCGCCATACCATGGATTGCCAGGTTCGAGGCATGGGTGTGTGTGTTGTTCTTAGCGTAAGTTAGTTTGAGTAGTGGGTAAGATTAGGGACTGATGACCACAGCAGTTTGGTCCCTTAGGGATTCACATACGTTTAACACTAGACGCGAGGGTTAGGTGCGAGTAACTGCCGCCGTGTGGTCTGCGTCCCGCATGAGGAAAATTTCATACCAGACCTCATTCGCCGATACGCATTAGTCATAACAAACAATGCAAAAAGCAGTAGACAACAACAGATCTCCATTCCCTCCATTATACCATCCTGTGTTAATAAAGTTCCCAGTCATTTAGCCTCAAGCTACCCGCAATAACAACGGCCTTTTTAATATTGTGAGGTAACGTAATGTTCAGCGAGCAGTAGTGACAAAATGTAAGTGACTTCGCACAGCCAAAGCAAACCAGCAGACTCAGAAGAACGTTAGTGTAACACTGGCCGAGCTGTTGGTTTGTCTTGCATAGGTTTTCTTTTCATTTTGACGCGGTACTATAAACTGAAAAGTATTAAGTCATTTGTATGACATTTTCTTCTCTAATAACGTGCTGTTTTATTAGCACCATGTATGTTTATTTCTAGCCTCCTGAAATAATGTAACGTATCAAGAAACCTCAACACCAAAAATTCAGATACCCCTACATCATTCATTGCGGAAGGGGATCGGTTAGATAATTGCCTCTTAATAACATAAAATGTGTGCATTAAACGTTTATTATTATTTATTATTATTGTTGTTACAGCGAATAGGCCATCTGAGGACCACGTTCCAATTTCAGTTATTCATTCTTTGTTTTATCTTTTCTTCCAGTATGCTTCCATCTGTACACTATGTTTCTTCTCTCCGTCTTCAGACAATTTTGAAATAGTCTTTATAGCTACCCTGGCTTGGAATCCTTCCATTTTCATTACTTTTTCCTCAAAGGCTTCTCTGTTGTTTACATCTTCCGTTTTTATGTTGTTTCTTTCAAAATCCTATTTTACTTCGTTGACCCAGCTTTGACTCGTCTTTCCTTCTTACATTTGAGATACTTTCCATATTTTGATGTATTTCAGCATTACTTCGTAGTTTCCAACCTTCTGCTGTGTTTTGTGCTGCTTCATATTTTCCTTATACTTCGCCTTTCTAGTATTCCTAATTTATCTGTATTGTATTCCAATGCCAGGCATTCGCTTGCTTCTAGGAATTCTGGCTTCACTACTGTGTTGTTATGCCTAATTTTTGCATTTTTGGATAGGCAGTTTTTATTATAGAGGTCTCTGGCGAAAGCATATGCTCTTCCCATTTCATGCAACCTTTCTACTATTGCATATTTTTCCAAAGCATTTCTTGGATTATAGCTTCTAGCTACTTACATTTTTTTGCCCTCTGTATTTGGACAATATCTGTTCACAGGAACTTTGGAGCGTCCTTAATGTTCGTTAAAAAGTTTGTTTTTTGGAGACATTTTTGTGCCAGCTATGCTGGCTATTTCTTCCAGGAGATTTATTTGTGATATTTTCATTTTGAAAGACTGTGAAATTTCTCCCATTTACTTTACAGACTGTGTCTGTAAGTGTTCCACGGTTTAGGTTTGCCAGTTTAGATTTTACGCCAAGTTATCGAATTATTTTATCTGTAGTTCCTCTGTCAACAGAATCAAATCCACAAACATAACTATAGCGTCCCTTGAATTAACCAATCTGTGGCGAATTACTAACTTGAGTTTAAATATTTGTCTTGAGTATGACCTTCCATTTCTAAAACCACCTTGATATTCACGTAAAGGACTGTCAAGTGTTTCTATTCTGCGTATTAAAATCTTGGAAAATACTTTATGCGCTAGTGGCAGTAAAGAGTTTCCTCTGTAATTGTTTACATCCTGTTTATTACCTTTTCTATGGAGTGGATGTATCAAGCCAAATAACAATTCCTCTGGATTTTTTTCTGATTTCTTTAAAGAGTACATTCACCTAATTTGCTGTATTTGGCAAGAACCACTTGAAAAGTTCCGGCGTTATAGAATTTCCTCCACCAGCTTTGTGGTTTCTGAAGGTTTTAATCAATTCTTCAATTTCTTCTACAGTTGGTGGTAAATCCTCTTCGAGATTTTCATTAATATCTGTGAATTCCAATTTATGACCTGGTTCAGAACAATTGAATAGCTGATGAGAGTATGTTCCTAGTATTTCACAAATTTCAGTATTGCGTAAACCAATTCTGCAGTTTCCATGTTTGAAACGTACATTGGAAGTTTGGTACCCTTCAATTTGTTCTTACATTTTTGATAAAAGTCACGGGTATTACTTTGTCAAAGTTTTTTTTTCTATTTCCAAAAGTTTCTCCTTTTGAAAGGCTAGTTTGGTATTTCTGATTAACCTGGCTGTATCATTTCTTTGCTGTTTAAATCGATCACAATCTTCCATTTTCTTTGAGCATATCCATTTTTCCCAATTTTTTAGCCCTCTCTGCTATGGCTTCGTTGCATATTTCATTCCACCATATTTTCCTTTTATTTTTTATTGACCCAAATGTTTTCTGTGTTATTAATTTCTGAGGATATTTCTTGCCAGTTGCTATGTTTAGTCACTTTAATTTCATCTTGATGGTTTTTAACTGATTCATTTGTTATAGTAAGTCTGTCTGTATTATATTTTATTAATTTTTGTGAATTTCATCGTTCTTTATTAGGTAGGAGCTTGACTTTAATTTTAGAGAGGTAATGATCAGAAACAAATTCACCATTCCACACTACTTTCACATTCGTAATTTCCGTTTATTATTATTATTATTATTATTATTATTCGTAGTAGTAGCAGTAGTAGTAGTAGTAGTAGCAGTAGTATCATATCGGGAAATCCGCACCAGCCAGCGTAATTGGCGCCTTTGCTCAGACGCTGTACCAGCAGTGGTTACTGCGCTCTGTATATTTGCAGCAACACGCCCACAAGGCTCTCCTGTGCGGGCAGTCTAGCTACACAGAATTAATTAATTAAGGCCACGAGCAGTCTGCGCTCATGGAAGACGCGCCCGTGGGTTGCGGTCGACACCTCCACTGTTCCCCACTAAATACTTTTACCCTTCTGTTACGACGGCGCCTTTTACCGTTCCGTTTAATCACTTCCGTTGATAAGTTATTTCTTACAGATGAAGTAAACCTAATTGTGCAGTTTTTAACCAAAAACTGTACGGTTTTTCTTCAACTTTGCTTAAAGTAAATAGAACGAATATCATAAATAAGAAAGACGTAATGATGTCACATTTCTCAATTATCATAAAAGTCAGGGCTGTATATTAGTGAACACCACAGGCAGACACTTCAATGACTTAAAAACAACATCATTTAATAACAGAATGAACCTCTCACGGACGTCACAGATTTTATATTCATGGTCCATGTACATAGCACGGGTCGTCATTTAACGTATGGGGTTTTTTTTTTGTTTTTTTTAACGTAGGAGGGGTTTATCGTCATTTGAATTGGAGTTTCCTACTTCTTCTACTAAAACAGTAAGCACGGTTACTCAAATATCTGAATACAGTTGACTGCCTTCTGTTTCATTCGGAAGTTTGTGGTACAGTAGCACAAAAGTCATATTTATTAGTGCTTAAGAAGGTGTAAAATTCAGAGTAAAAGAAGATTTTTTTTTAAAGAACTGCTTATACCTTTCTCTGGAATGGGAACAGAACATCTAAATTTGTAACTGTGGATTTAATATGAAACTATTTGCAGGACATGAACGAATTTTGTTTGAGAGTATGGAACTCATAAAAAGATTTGGAATGGTCATTGATCATGACTGAATTGAAACTAGTAGAAATCTACATTTACAATTACGCTTTCTGAATGCCTGGGAGTTTTGTGGAAGAAGGCACTATATTTTGTACCATATATTAAGGTTTCTTCCCTTTTCATTTCTTGATGGAGTGCGGGTAGAAAAAGTGTACAGATGTGAACTGTTACTTGGTTAATTTTATCCACACGATATCTCCGAGACAAGCACATAGGGGCGTGAAGAATATTCGTCATTTGTGCCCTGGAGGACGGTTTTTAACGTTTTCCAATCGCACGTTAGCGATACATGCGAAATTCTTCTTCGTGAGTCCGCCAGTTAAGATTGTTTAACGTGTCTCTTACACTCTATCGACAGTCAAATAAGCCTGCAACTGTTCGCATCAAATTTCTTTGTACAATCTGTAAGTTTCCTGTTAATCTGGTCTGATAATGTGTCCCATGCATTTGAGCAGTAGACGAGTGTTGACTACGTAAATGTATACAAATTGTTTTGCAGATAAACAGCAGTTCCTCAGTATCCTACGAATGAATCTCATCTTGCCACTTGGTTTACCTACAATGTAAGTCATCGTTTCATTTCATTTCTCGAAATATTGTTTTTCCGAAATATTTGTCTAACACGGCTGACCAGATGGTATTCACTAATTTTGTACACAGCGATAAACAGACTTTCATAGAATTAATGAGTGTGAACCTGCGTAGGTTATTGTAATGTTGGTTTTGATATGCGAATAAAATCAAACACGTTAGGAGCAACGAAATACAATATTTTGTCTGAAACAAGAAAGTAAAGTAGAGACCCCGATCAGTTGTATTAACAATCGATTTTACTATCACTGAAACTGAAGTAAATATAGGGCTCCACATCCAGACACCTACAATTGTCAGGAATGATCTGAGTAGGATGCGGTGAGGAGAATCTGTTTACGCTTCAAAGCGTCAAAAAAACATTATTTACAAAAAAACATTTATTAATCAGAAGTACGAGAATGTCTTCCGCAGGCGCTGATAGTTCCGTTTGGCCAGCGGAAACGGACCCTGTCAGCAGAAGCGAGAGCGTATCACTGGCAATTCTGATACATCGTGGAAGGCTCGTGTGGCTGCCGTGACGTCAGGGCTTGGACGGCCCCACCAGGAGCCGGCAGGCACGACCATCACTGGACTGTGGTGGACAGCAGCCTCTGCGGCCGGTCTTCGAAAAGCTCTCGTTGAGAACGTCCATCCAGGAGGCCTCTAACACAGCTCGTAGTACTCGTTGTATAGAGTCAGACCCAAAGTCTCCACTTAGGAGATGGAAGCCGGCAGCATCTGTGACGGCTACAAGGACAGGGTGAACAGCACCAATGACTTCCCGTCACGATGGCGGATGGTGTACAGCTTCCTGGACCTGCTGGTCAAGCTTCCAGTAAGCGACCAGACCGATGGCAGTCTCTGCACCCCATCAGTGATGAATCGAAACCTGACACTGCATCTTACAGTGGCAGAGTCTCTCAAGCGAGACTTCTGCCCCATAGATGATTGTAGGCGATTAGGCACCCAAGGGGCGTCTGACACAGCCGCCCCTGTACCACGGGATTGCGGAAACTGAGAATGAGATTAAGAAAGGCGTAGTATTAGCACTGAGATGACAAAAGTCATTTGACAGCACCTAAAATCGTGTCGGATCTCCTTTTGCCCTTCGTAGTGCAGCAGCTCGCCATGTCATGGACTCAACAAGTCGTCAGAAGTCTCTTGCAGGAATACTGACCTACGCTTTCTCTGTCGCCGTCCATAAATGAGAAAGAGTTACTCGTGCAGGATTTTGTGCTTGATCTGAACTCCCGAATATGCCACATAAATGTTCGATGGGATTTCATGTGCGCGATCTGGGAGTCCAAATCATTCTTTCGAATTGTCCAGAATGTTCTTCAAACCAGTCGCGAACAACTGTGGCCTGGTGACATGATGCATTGTCATCTATAAAAGTTCCATCGTTGTTTGGCAACATGCAGTCCACGAATGGCTGCAAATCGTCTCCAGGTAGCCGATTATAGCCATTTACAGTCAATGATCGGTTCAGTTTGACGAGAGGAAACGGTCCACTCCATGTAAACACAGCCACACCATCATGCAGCCACCACCAGCTTGCACAGTGCCTTGTTGACAACTTGGATCTGCGCCACAATAGAACCCTACCATCAGCTCTTACCAACTGAAATCGGGACTGATCTGACATGCCCACGGTTTTTCAGTCGTCTGGGGTCCAACCGATATGGTGACGAGGCCAGATGAGGAGCTGCGGGCGATGTCGTGCTGTTAGCAAAGCTATCGCGTCGGTCGTCTGCTGCCATAGCCAGTTCACCGCACTGTCCTAACCGATACGTGCATCGTACGTTCCACATTGATTTATGCGTTTATTTCGAGCAGTATTGATTGTCAGTTAACTGACAACTCCATGCAAACATCGCCGCTCTCAGTCGTTAAGCGAAGGCCGCCGGCCACTGCGGTGAAATATAATGCTTGAAAGTTGGTATTCTCGGCACACTCTTAACATTGTGGATCTTGGAATACTAAATTCCCTAATGATTTCCGAAATGGAATGTCCCATGTGTGTTCAAAGTCTGTTAATTCCTGTCGTCTCGCCATAATCAGTCGAAAATCGAATCATCTGAACACAAATGACAGCTCTGTCTCCTTTTCTGCCCTGCGAAAGAGATACCGCCATCTTTGTATGTGCATATCGCTATCCCACGACTTTTGGCGGATCAGTGAACAGTGGCGCGTTACGTGTGCTCTATTGTGGTGGGGGTAGCACAGACGTTGTGTCTACACGATTTTCTGTGAAGTCGCCTATCTTAATGGCTTGGACTTCCGTAACTTCGTCTTTCAGACGCTCTTTTCAGTGCTGAACAGTTACTGCTGCCTTACGAATGGGTTTTCTTGTACCATTCTGTTGTAACCAAATGATGACGACGCCGGCCTGTTGCCATGATGGCATTATGCTTCAGTTACGGGCAGGGACGCTCGGCCTGTCCCTTGTGTCGGAATCGCTTCCACGTTCGCCTCGGCCTGCTCAGCATTTCCTCCTAGCTGGCTGACTGCCACTCACTGACACAGGCGGCTTCATTTCTGATGTCACGAGTGAACAATTTTAACAAAATTTTAATATTTGCCTGGTATAGGTTTCTGTGATGCAACGTAAGTAATAAATAAGTCATTTAGTATCATAAAAATTTCCTTCCTCTTCTTTACAAAAAGTATCAAATAGAACAAAAATTGTAGTGGGACACCTGTCAAGTGCCATTCTGGCTTTTCATAATATACACGTATATTATACCTCAGTTCTGATCTGAAGACATCATATAGTTCCTGTTATTATGGCTATAGCACTGACCCACATTTATCCCAACTTCAGGGCGTGACCTACGCCAAATGAAGAACCAGCACTCCTTGACTTTCTATGGTTCAGCTAGAGCTGTAGTTGTGTGCCGATGTAGGCACCTAATAATGAGAGTACGTGACGCTCCAACATAATGTCGCCGCTGAGCGCTTCAGTCTCATTGCCTGACGCACCCTCTGCACTTGCACTCACTGTAGGATTCTACTCCTTATTTTGCACCCTCAACACCCCGGGGAAACTGCGGCGGCCATTTGCGAGTATTCAGTTAGCTGACAAATTTAGTTCGCTAGATTGTTCATTATGCAAAACTTTTTGGAGCCTCTTGCAATCGCCTATATATGGAATGTATACAGAATATTCTGGGTAGACGTGATAAATAACCCACAGTGAAAGACAACGTGTTCAGAACTTTCTCAGTCTCCGCATTCGCAGACGCCTTTCTCCCTGAGATTGAGTCATTCGATATGAGGGGGGGGGAGGGGGGGGAGGGGGCGGAGAGGGCTGCAAAGCTGGCCCAGTCGAGTATCTGCACATGGGCGCAAGTGGTCAAGTGTGGGCAAACAACTAACCTGTGGGCAGTCCGCTCGTCGCCTACGCGACCCTAATCGTAAATGGCCGCGCACAAACAGGCACGGGGAACAGCCTTCTCTAGATCTTCCGAACCTGTGAAACAGTTACAGAACCGCATAAAAGCGAAAATAGTATTATAATATAGGCAACCAGCCTTGGCGTGTACATTCTACGTATATTACAAAGCCACAAACGCAGCGACTGCGATATGCACATAACACGTATTTCTTCCTGTTTTTTTATTCTACCTTTCTCCTATTATCTCTTTAGTAAGACGTCTTAAACTTGATACTTGGTTTATATAACCTAAATTAAGTAGTAATCAGCTGCACATATCATTAATAGAACTCTTATCCTCTATAAATATTTGTAAAAATTGTGTTTCAGTGGCACAATTGTAAATGATTTCATTATTGTTAGTTGTGTCATTAAGGGAACGTATGATCCGTCATAGTGTCTAGACGGTGGACCATTATATTACTTGCAGTAAATAACAATAATAATAATAGACCCGATGTGAACAACCATACAGGAATTTCTCTCTTGCCAATTGCACACAAAATCTTATCAAAAGCTAAGACGAAACAACAACTCGACTCTCAAATTGTTGAATATCAGTGTGGTTTTAAAAAGAATAGGTGATGTTCTGAGCAGACTTCCCACTTAAAATCAGCAATAATGTATCCGCAAAGAAGTCTAAAAATTTTGTAATGGTTTTTGTTGACTTCAGGGAAGCCTGTGCCTGAGTTAATAGAAAATCACTGTTTGAAGTACTCAACGACCTGGGCTTAGATAGCACACTAAATGGATAAAAGATATGGGATAGTAATATGCACATGTGCAGTACATATGTCGGTAGTATCGCGTACACACAACGTATAAAAGGGCAGTGCATTGGTAGAGCCGGCCGAAGTGGCCGTGCGGTTAAAGGCGCTGCAGTCTGGAACCGCAAGACCGCTACGGTCGCAGGTTCGAATCCTGCCTCGGGCATGGATGTTTGTGATGTCCTTAGGTTAGTTAGGTTTAACTAGTTCTAAGTTCTAGGGGACTAATGACCGCAGCAGTTGAGTCCCATAGTGCTCAGAGCCATTTGAACCATTTTTTTGCATTGGTAGAGATGTCATTTATACACAGGTGATTTACGTGAAAAGGTGTCCGACGTGATTACGGCCGTACGACGGGAAATAACAGACTTTGAAACAGGAATGGTAGTTGGGGCTAGACGCATGGGAAATTCATTTTCGGAAATCGTTAGGTAATTCATTATTCCGAGATGCACAGTGTCAAGAGTGTGCTGAGAACACCAGATTTCAGGCATTACCTCTAACCACGAAGAACGCAAAGGCCGACGGCCCTCACTTAACG
Source organism: Schistocerca nitens (assembly GCF_023898315.1). NCBI lineage: Eukaryota > Metazoa > Arthropoda > Insecta > Orthoptera > Acrididae > Schistocerca > Schistocerca nitens. Next base: position 989,232,727 of record NC_064616.1, on the reverse strand, counting down.
ACCTAGAGCAGTGGCGTCTGAGTGAAACTGTCAGTGCTAACAGAAAAGCAGTACTGAGTGAAAAAAAAAATGTCAGACGTACGACGAAGTATCCGTTAGGACAGTGCGGTGAAATTTGGTGTAAATGGGCTATTGCAGCAGACGACGGACGTGAGAGCCCACGACATCGCCTGCAACGCCTCTCGTGCGCCCGTGACCATATCTGTTGGACCCTAGACGAATGGAAAACCGTGGCCTAGATTTCAGTTGGTAAGGGCTGATGGGATGATTTGAGTGCGGTGCAGATCCCACGAAGCCGTGCACCAAAATTGCCAACAAGGCATTGTATAAACTGGTGGTGGCACCAAAGCGGTGTGGGCTGTGTTTACGTGGGATGGACTGCGTACTCTGGTTATGTTCGGCTACTTGGAGACCATATGCAGCCATTCGTGGACTTCATGCTCTCATACAACGACGCTCCATGACACCAGGCCACAAATGTTCGCGATTGGTTTGAATAACGTTCTCGACATTTCGAGCGAATAATTTGTCCGCACAGATAGCCTGACTTGAATCCCATCGAACATTTATGGGACATAATAGAGACTTCAGTTCGTGCATATTGAACCGTGCCATGAACTAGCAACACTTCGCAGTTACGGGTTTCTATGGAGGCAGCATTGTTCAATATTTTTACAGGGGAGTTCCAACTACTTATTGAGTTCACACTGCGTCGAAGTGCTGCACTACGGCCGGTAAAAGGAGGTCCGACACGATATTAGAAGGAATCCCAAGACTCTGGTCACCTCGATGTAAAACAACAGCTCTGATCAAACAAAGACAAATTCTAAAATGTAATATACTGGTGAAATTTGTAGACGTTTCGAGATCACCGATACTTTTTAATTGTGTTCCAGAAAAAGTCATAAGGGAATGGAGAATGTCATTAGGACAATGCCAAATCAATGGAGGAGTTAGATTAGATTACAAAAGGAACAAACTGCAACAATGCAAAGTGTTTGAGGATGACCTACCTATTTCTTCAGATTCAATGGAAATAGCCAACAGACAAACAGAATTGCTGAAATAACAAACTGCAAAAGCGAACTTACAAATCTCGTTTCAAAATTTATGACTACCATTAAGTCATCCCCAAACACAATGGAAAATAACCATAGGAAAATTGAGAGAACTAACAAGTTCAGTTATCTAGGAGAAGTAATTAAAGAAGTTAAGAGGATGAAGTCATTAAAACAAGAGTTAAGAATATGAAAACAGGATGCCATGTCACCAAGGTCGTATGTAATAACATATCAATATCCAACCATGCTAAACTTACACATTGTTCTACAGTAGGTTGCCCAGTACCATGCTGTGCAGCAGAATTTTTAACGCTGAACCAAAAGGCAGCGATGGCAGCACTGGAAATTACAGGAAGAAAAATACTACGTAAGATTCTGGGACCTTTTAAAGGGGAAACACAATAAAACAGACGTTATAATTGTGAACCTTACACACATTTAAAAAAAGATTACAGACATGATTATAAAGGGAGAATGATCTTCAACGGCCACATTCGTAACTGGAATGCGAACAGACTGATAATAAGATTATTCACTTACTTTGCCAAATTAAAAGTGCAAAGAAGTTGGAAGGGACACGGATGAATTCCTAATTATTTTGTAAGATTTTGGAGAATGACTCCCACTGACAAAGAAATTACAGGAATCCAAAGGTTTCCACTGAAAACCCAAGAAGAGTATTGGAGCCACTTGGACAGAAAAAGAAGAGAAAACATTAAGAAATAGTGACAGGAACGTGGAAGAAAAGGAAGGAGAAATAGTTCAAACAACCATACTCCATAGTGGATTATACGTTAAATAACGATAAGAATAATTATATTCGCAAATACAGTGATAACGTTTGAGATGTAAGCAGTTAAAAAAGGAGGAACTCCGTCGTGGAAAATATAGAAAATGAATATTATGTATTGAGGAGAAGAACGAGCGAAGCACGACATACAACAATTTTTGGTGGCTTATGTTATTGTTAAAGAATAACAAAGAGAACAAACCAACATTTTGCCTCGAGCTAAGTGACTGCCACTAATATTTAATTCGATTTAAAATGTTTTGATTACTTGCATTAACTAACCGTATACATTGTTTTAACTGGTGATTTAGTCAATCTGCAATTGTTTCACTTTGTTTCTCAAAAAAAAAAAAAAAAAAAAAAAATGGTTCAAATGGCTCTGAGGTCATCAGTTCCCTAGAACTGAAAACTACTTAAACCTAACTAACCTAAGGATATCACACACATCCATACCCGAGGCAGGATTCGAACCTGCGACCGTAGCGGTCGCGCGGTTCTAGACTGCAGTGCGTAGAGCCGCTCGGCCACACCGATGTTTTCAGTTCAGATTCCTTCAGTCGACCCTTGTCTTCTCAGTTCGAAACAAAATCTTATTTGAAGAAGCAAAGGTATTTCTGGAGTTTCTCAGTACCATAACTCCTGCGTATGTTAGCAGATTTTCGCACACCGAAACCGTTTTCACAGCCACCACTTTTAAGAAATCTTGGCCAATCCTTTACCACGTGCGCTTTTCTCCGCCTCCTGTTTACAGGAATAGTTCAGACGTGTCGGGTGCCTAGTTTGACAGTGCAGGGTTGTACCAGGGTACCGCGGCAACAGTCGGTGGAATGCAGTGCCTGAGCGCCGGAGCAGAAATATTGGCAGAGGCGCAGCGAACCCTGCCCAGCCGGACACCGGAGAAGACCCCGAGCTACACTGCGTGGGGTGAACTTCGGGCGCGACAGCTGATGAGACCACAGCCATGTAACTGACACCTTCTGTTATGAAAACAGTGGAAGACTACCTCCAGATGTTGGAGCTGTCGCACGGAAGAAAAGCCGCCAGCGCTACCTCCCGCGACCTGGCACCAATTTCCTTAGCAGCTGCGCGGGCCGGAAACAAGGTTAGAGCCAGCTTCCTGTCACCGCTTCGCTGTTCCCGCCCACGACGCACGCTCCATCACTCGTTATCGCAACAAGCATCCGGTATTTCCAAAGTTTAAATGCGTGTATAACTAATGGGAACACAACTGAAGTAAAGTTAGCGCAAAACCAAACAAAAAAAATATTCTTAAATCGCGACTCACATTAAAGGAAAAAACTTCAGTACGTTTGAAGAGCAGAAACGGAAAACGTTCTATTTGCTTTTCTTTTTTCTTCGAAACCATGTTTTCAATACTACTGTATTATCGGTACTCTGTTGAATGTCCTTAGAAGTGTCCCAAGGGTCAAATCGTGGGTAGAGTGGGTCAATCGTTCAATATTAGAAGGTGTACGGTCTCTTTGCCAAGCAATGCTTCCTTCCGGAGTTGCAAATGTCATTTCAGTGCATAGACTGACTTCTTTGATTATGCTGCTGAGACATTATAATCGATTCGGACGTGTAAGATGTCCAGATGCAGTACTATCAATGTGTCTCATACTGACCCATCTCAGACAGCTATTACAAATTCTCTGAGTCAGAAGAGCAGAAAAATTTCAATGTATTCAAAAGAGGAAATACCATGGAAGATGTATACCATCCCGTTCTTCATCTGCAAATACCAGCCATGTTTACCAGTTGTGAAACGGAAAATACCGTTGACGATGTTGCTGTTTCTTCCACAACAGCGTAAGGGGTTTTAGAATAAACTTAGCAGTATCTGATCGCGAGAATGGAGATTTGTAAGAAACAGTAGTCCACACTGAGAAGTATTTTTCATGAATTTAATTTTGTTACTCTCCCGTAAAAAAGCAAAATAAATTAGAAAATTTCTGTGTTGACTACAATTCTACTACTTGAAATATTTCTACTGAATTTCTGTACTTGCATTGTCACAAATACATTGTAATACAAAACCAGGAAAAGAAAGAAAAAAATGTGACGCACCACGAAGGAATTGTCCGAATGGGACGAAAGTCCCTAGATTTAATACACACGAACAGACAACCAAATCATTAAAACGTCACAAAAATTCGATGATATATTCAAGAGAAAGAGTTTCACAAATTGAGCAAGTCGATAACGCATTGGAACACCTCTGTCCCTTATGCAAGCAGTAATTCGGCTTGGCATTGATTGACAGAGTTACTGCATGTCCTTCTTAGGGATATCGTGCCAAATTTTATCCAGATAGAGCGTTATATCGCCAAAATTCCAAGCTGGTCACCGTGGCTCAGTTCGAAGCGGGACTCATCACGGAAGGCAGTTGTACTCCAGTCAATGAGACTCCAGGCCGAAGACGTGTCTGGAGACGCTCCGGGAAACTGTGGGGTACAAAGCTTACTGCCCGACAACCAAGACTCGATGGTCTGAGGTGTCCTTTCTATTCATAGCACGATCCCTTTAGTTGTTATCCGCAGCACCCTTACACAACATCGGTACGTCGCCGATATTCTACTCCCCGTTTTGTTGCCCTTCATGGCAAGCCATTCTGGGCTGACGTTTCACCAAGGTAATACTTACCGGCAGTCGGAGAGAGTTTCTGCTGTTGGTCTTGGTGCTTCCTAAGCCCTCTCTTAGCCAGCAAGGTCGCTGGATCTCTACCCAGTTGAGAAGGTTTCGAGCATTATGGGCAGACTCTCTAACCATCTCGGAATTCTGACAATCTAACGCACCAGTTGGACATAATTTGGCACGATCTGCCTCAGGAGGACACCCAACAACAATATAAATCGATGCCGCATAATATTGTTGTATCAGAATACCTTCTAACTTTTTTGGATGCAAATAAGTTCAAAAGGGTACCGGTTTTTTTTATTCATATCAAAAATGTTAGAGCCGGCCGAAGTGGCCATGCGGTTCTAGGCGCTGCAGTCTGGAACCGCGAGACCGCTACGGTCGCAGGTTCGAATCCTGCCTCGGGCATGGATGTGTTTGATGTCCTTAGGTTAGTTAGGTTTAACTAGTTCTAAGTTCTAGGGGACTAATGACCTCAGAAGTTGAGTCCCATAGTGCTCATAGCCAGCCAGCCAAAAATGTTAGATTTAACACTTAGAATGATTTCAACCTCCCCTCTTCATTTGTAGAATTAGAATATCGTATGACGTTCTTACCTTGGAAGTCTCATTCGCTTTGACATTCAGCTGCCCAAATCGAGGCTGTTTTCTTAATTCATAGTGATTCAGCGAGTTCTTCTTGTGAACAAAGGAAAAGAAACCCATAGTCTCCGATTACACGATTGCTCATTTATATTTGCATTGCCTCCGTTTATTTAAATATTTCAGTGTAATGCTAAATCCTATAGTAGAGAAGGCCAACGGAAGACTTACACTTGTTGGAAGGATCTTGGAATGTGAAGATCATCTGTAAAATGAATTACATACAAGACGGGTTTGTGGCCGATTCTACTGCGTTGCTCCAACATTTGGTGTCCTTATCAAGCAGGCAAGGCAAGAGATGTCGAACGAATTCAGACCCGGCACTAGGATTGTAACATGTCGGAATAGCCCATAGGAAAGTGTAACAGAAATGTTCTAGGAAATTATACGGTTGGGTAGCCTTGATGTGGTTTTTAGACGGTTTCTCACGTCCCAATAGGTGTATACCGGGCTGATTCCCATGTTTCACTTCAGGTACACGCTATCCAAACATTTAGAACACTTTTTCACACTTGAACACAATATTTAGTCTATATGCTGGCGGATTGGGTACACAGCATCTAGGTGGATGATAAATAGGAGTCTCATGATCTTCACTTTTTGGTCTTCTTAAACACTCTATCGGCAGCAGCAACAATTCTGCTACCACCATCGTGTCGATCGCGAAGTGGTCATGAAAGTGAGATTAGGACACTTACAGAGGTCGACATACTGTTATTATTCCCGCGCTTAATCTACGAACTGGATAGAAGAGGGAATAGCTATTATTTGCACTAAGTAATGTCCGCTATATACACCGTACAGTAGGTTGCGGAGTATTTTTGTAGCTGTACACGTCTGCAACAGCAGCTCATGTTCAAGAATGTGATGTTTCTTTTCTGTTTTTCTTGTCAGAAGCATCAGTACAAACAGTAAAAATAAATTGCAGAGTACGTAAAACAAGTCATCTTGTCCGGATATGAGTACATGGAATATTGGACCATGGATGAAAAAACCGACTAGCTCAAGAGGATTTGGAGCTGCTTGAAACAGATCTTCCTCGAAGCAGAACGTGTGGCTGTTGCTGTGTTCATGAAGCTGTTCCTGGACCACAGTCCCTAGAAGATGGGTATATAATCGACAAAGGGATTCTGGTAGTGAACGCCGAGGGTAGCTTATGAGTCAGACTCATTACTTTCCAGCCTACAGTTAAACCAATAGTGACTGTAAACTCATGGAAGCAAGGACAGGAGTTAAGAGTTTAACATATCGCTGACACTGAGGTAATAAGAGATATAACATGTACTCAGTTGTAGGTGGGAATGGAACGGAAGCAGGTTTGACCTAGGCGGAAAGCCATCTGAGCTCTCATGACATTTATTTATTTTGTCTAAATTAGGACATTCAGCCCTTGTATTTGTGTACAATAAAAATCCCATGTTACAGTTATTTCTAATTGCTGCATGCTAACACTGCAAAAAAAGAGAACTACAAAATAAACAGAAAACTAATCAAAAAGCTGCTACTAGAAAAATACTATCGACTCCTTAATCTCTGACTGCAAGTTTTGTTGTTTGCGCTTCTATGATTACTAACGCTATTTTTTTCTAGGACGTCTTTATTGGCACCCAATCTCCGAAATAGCTTGCTCCAGTGAGGTGGGCAATCTTGAACACGGTTTCCTTTGGTGATCGCCGACTTCAGTTACCTTCCCTCAACATACGGTATGTTCACTGTTGGTTCCTCCGTGGCCCTCCTGGGCACTTCCGTTGCAGTGTCATAGAAGTTGCACCACGTCGACTCGTTCCTCAGTGCTGCTTTGGGATCCAGAGTCTTATAAGCCTGCCGACCACAATCCGCTGCACCTTCGAACATCGTACAGTCCCACAGCCTGTGCTCTCACAGTGTCTCGGGCTCATCTACACTGAAACGCCAAAGAAACCATAACAGGCGTGCGTATTCAAATACAGAGATATGTAAACAGGCAGAATACGGCGCTGTGGCCCGTAGCGCCTTCGTAAGACGAGAAGTGTTCGGGGCAGTTGTTAGATAGGTTACTGCTGCTACAATGGCAGGTTATCAAGATTTAAGTGTGTTTGAAAGTGGTGTTACAGTCGGGGCACGAGCAGTAGGACAGAGTGTCTCCGATGTAGCGAAGAAGTGGAGATTTTCCCGTACGACTATTTCACTAGTGTACCGTGAATATCGGGAATACGATAAAACATCAAATCTCCTACATCGCTCCGACCGGAAGACGGTCCTGCTCTTCGGGACCAACGACGAATCATTCGACGTCACAGGGGTGCAGCCCCTCTGTAAATTGCTGCAGATTTCAGTGCTGGGCTATCAACAAGTGTCAGCGTGCGAACCTTTAGACGAAACATCATCGATATGGGATTTCGGAGCCGAAGGACCTCTGGTGTACCCTTGATGGCTGCATGACACAAAGCTTTACGCCCCGCCGGGGGCCGTCAAGATGACAGGAAACATGTTGCCTGGTCGGATGAGTCTCGATTCAAATTGTATCAAAATGGTTCAAATGGCTCTGAGCACTATGGGACTAAACATCTATGGTCATCAGTCCCCTAGAATTACTTAAACCTAACTAACCTAAGGACATCACACAACACCCAGCCATCACGAGGCAGAGAAAATCCCTGACCCCGCTGGGAATCGAACCCGGGAACCCGAGCGTGGGAAGCGAGAACGCTACCGCACGACCACGAGATGCGGGCTCAAATTGTATCGAGCGGATGGACGTGTACAACCCCTTGAATCCATTTACCCTGCATTTCAGCAGAGAACTGTTCAGAGTGGTGGAGGCTCTGTAATGGTGTGGGGCGTGTGCAGTTGGAGTGATATAAGACCCCTGATAGGTGTAGATACGACTCTGACAGGTGAGACGTACTTAAGTATCCTGTCTGATGACCTACACCCGTTCATGTCCTTTGTGTATTGGGCAATTCCAGCATGACAATCCGACACTTCTCGCGTCCAGAGTGGATCCAGGAATACTCTTCTGAGTTTAAACACTTCCGCTGGAAGCTAATCTCCACAGAAATGAACATTATGGAGCATATCTGGGATGCCGTGCAACGTGCTGTTCAGAAGAGATCTTCACCCACTCGTACTCTTACGGATCTGTGGACAGCCCTGCAGCATTCATAATGACAGTTCCCTCCAGCACTACTTCAGACATTAGCCGAGTCCATGCCAGGTCGCGATGCGACACTTCTGCGTGCCCGCAGGGGCCCTACACGATATTAGACAGGTGTACCAGTTGCTTTGGTCCTTCAGTGTATAAATCATTTGTCTTTTGATTTTCTTAACCAGTACAGGACTCGATTAATCATGATTTCCAAGTTCAAAGGGCATTTTTCCAACATTATCAGAAAATCATCCTCGGGGTCACACAGTTACCACCTGCTAATTTCAGCAGCACACCCTCCTGCATTCTTCTGGATACTAAAGGTACCTACCGTAGGTTTCATCTATGGGTCCATATGGCCACAGCATCAAACTCCACAACCATCTAGGTTTTGTGGTGTGCTCAGTTTGTTTTTAATGGAGTTAGGAATAATCTATTTTTGATATTTACGGATTTATGTTTCACCTTTTTACCCACTTCATTCATTTTTTTTCTTTGTGTAGAGCGGGTAGTGATCTAATCCAGCTTGTAGAGGGACAAACAGAATCCGAACTGGCAAGGAACCACATCTACATCTACATCCATACTCCACAAGCCACCTGACGGTGTGTGGCGGAGGGTACCTTGAGTACCTCTATCGGTTCTCCCTTCTATTACATGGCCGGCCGCGGTGGTCTCGCGGTTCTAGGCGCGCAGTCCGGAACCGTGGGACTGCTACGGTCGCAGGTTCGAATCCTGCCTCGGGCATGGATGTGTGTGATGTCCTTAGGTTAGTTAGGTTTAAGTAGTTCCAAGTTCTAGGGGACTGATAACCACAGCAGTTGAGTCCCATAGTACTCAGAGCCATTTGAACCAGTTTTTGAACCTTCTATTACAGTCTCGTATTGTTCGTGGAAAGACAGATTGTCGGTATGCTTCTGTGTGCGCTCTAATCTCTCTGATTTTATCCTCATGGTCTCTTCGCGAGATATACGTAGGAGGGAGCAATATACTGCTTGACTCTTCGGTGAAGGTATGTTCTCGATACTTCAACAAAAGCCCGTACCGAGCTACTTAGTGTCTCTCCTGCAGAGTCTTCCACTGGAGTTTATCTATCACATCCGTAACGCTTTCGCGATTACTAAATGATCCTGTAACGAAGCGCGCTGCTCTCCGTTGGATTTTCTCTATCTCTTCTATCAACCATATCTGGTACGGATCCCACACTGCTGAGCAGTATTCAAGCAGCGAGCGAACAAGCGTACTGTAACCTACTTCCTTTGTTTTCGGATTGCATTTCCTTAGGATTCTTTCAATGAATTTCAGTCTGGCATCTGCTTTACCGACGATCAACTTTATATGATCATTCCATTTTAAATCACTCCTAATGCGTACTCCCGGATAATTTATGGAACTAACTGCTTCCAGTTGCTGACCTGCTATATTGTAGCTAAATGATAAGGGAACTATCTTTCTATGAATTCGCAGCACATTACACTTGTCTACATTGAGATTCAATTGCCATTCCCTGCACCATGCGTCAATTTGCTGCAGATCATCCTGCATTTCAGTACAATTTTCCATTGTTACAAACTCTCGATATACCACAGCATCATCCGCAAAAAGCCTCAGTGAACTTCCGATGTCATCCACAAGGTCATTTATGTATATTGTGAATAGAAACGGTCCTACGACACTCCCCTGTGGCACACCTGAAATCACTCTTACTTCGGAAGACTTATCTTCATTGAGAATGACATGCTGCGTTCTGTTATCTAGGAACTCTTCAATCCTATCACACAATTGGTCTGATAATCCATTTGCTCTTACTTTGTTCATTAAACGACTGTGGGGAACTGTATCGAACGCCTTGCGGAAGTCAAGAAACACGGCATCTACCTGTGAACCCGTGTCTATGGCCCTCTGAGTCTCGAGGACGAATAGCGTGAGCTGGGTTTCACACGACCGTCTTTTTCGAAACCCATGCTGATTCGTACAGAGTAGATTTCTAGTCTCCAGAAAAGTCATTATACTCGAACATAATACGTGTTCCAAAATTCTAAAACTGATCGACGTTAGAGATATAGGTCTATAGTTCTGCACATCTGTTCGACGTCCCTTCTTGAAAACGGGGATGACCTGTGACCTTTTCCAATCCTTTGGAACACTAACGCCCTTCTAGAGACCTACGGTACACCGCTGCAAGAAGGGGGGCAAGTTCCTTCGCGTACTCTTTGTAAAATCGAACTGGTATCCCATCAGATCCAGCGGCCTTTCCTCTTTTGAGCGATTTTAATTGTTTCTCTATCCCTCTGTCGTCTATTTCGATATCTACCATTTTGTCATCTGTGAGACAATCTATAGAAGGAACTACAGTGCAGTCTTCCTCTGTGAAACAGCTTTGGAAAAAGACATTTAGTATTTCGGCCTTTAGTCTGTCATCCTCTGTTTCAGTACCATTTTGGTCACAGAGTGCCTGGACATTTTGTTTTGATCCACCTACCGCTTTGACATAAGACCAAAATTTCTTAGGATTTTCTGCCAAGTCAGTACATAGAACTTCACTTTCGAATTCATTGAACGCCTCTCGCATAGCCCTCCTCACACTACATTTCGCTTCGCGTAAATCTTGTTTGTCTGCAAGGCTTTGGCTATGTTTATGTTTGCTGTAAAGTTCCCTTTGCTTCCGCAGCAGTTTCCTAACTCGGTTGTTGTACCACGCTGGCTCTTTTTCATCTCTTAAGATCTTGCTTGGTCCATACTCATCTAACGCATATTGTACGATGGTTATGAACTTTGTCCACTGATCCTCAACACTATCTGTACTTTAGACAAAACTTTTGTGTTGAGCCGTCACGTACTCTGTAATCTGCTTTTTGTCACTTTTGCTAAACAGAAAAATCTTCCTACCTTTTTTAAAATTTCTGTTTACGGCTGAAATCATCGATGAAGTAACCACTTTATGATCGCTGAGTCCCTGTTCTGCGTTAACTGTTTCAAATAGTTCGGGTCTGTTTGTCACCAGAAAGTCTAATATGTTATCGCCACGAGTCGGTTCTCTGTTTAGCTGCTCATGCTAGTTTTCAGATAAAGCACTTAAAAAAAATTCACTGGATTCTTTGTCCCTGCCACCCGTTATGAACGTTTGAGTCTCCCAGTCTGTATCCGGCAAATTAAAATCTCCACCCAGATCTATAACATGGTTGGGAAATCTACTCGAAATATTTTCCAAATTATCCTTCAGGTGCTCAGCCAAAACAGCTGCTGAGCCAGTGGGCCTATAGAGACATCCAATTACCATGTAGGAGCCTGCTTTAACCGTGACCTTCACCCAAATTATTTCACATTTCGGATCTCCGTCAATTTCCTTTGATGCTATTGCACTTCATATCGCTATAAACACGCCTCCCCCTTCACTGCCCAGCCTGTCTCTGCGGTATACGTTCCAATCTGAGTTTAGGATTTCATTACTGTTTACGTCTGGTTTCAGCCAACTTTCTGTCCCTAGTACTATATGGGCGTTGTGACCGTTTATTAATGAGAGCAGTTCTGGGACCTTTCTATAGACGCTCCTGCAGTTTACTATTAGCACATTAATATTGTTATTCCCTGTTGCATTTTGCCTACTCCTACCTTGCCGCGTCTCAGGAGGCGTCCTGTCGGGCCTAGGGAGGGAATTCTCTAACCTATAAAACCCCCATGTGCACTCCACACGTACTACGCTACCTTTGTGGCCGCTTCCGGCGTGTAGTGCACGCCTGACCTATTCAGGGGGACCCCACTTTTCTCCACCCGATAGCGGAGGTTGAGAAATTTGCACCCCAGATCTCCGCAGAATCGTCTGAGCCTCTGGTTTAAGCCTTCTACTCGGCTTCAAACCAGAGGACCGCGATCGGTTCTGGGAACGATACTACAAATAGTTAGCTCTGATTCCACCCCGCGAGCGGGGCTTTCCACCTTCACCAATTCCTCTAGCCGCCTGTACGAACTGAGGATGACCTCTGAACCCAGACGGCAGGAGTCATTGGTGCCGACATGAGCAACAATTTGCAGTCGGGTGCACCCAGTGCTCTCTATCGCCGCCGGCAGGGCCTCCTCCACATCTCTGACGAGACCCCCCGGCAAGCAGACAGAGCTAACACTCGCCTTCTTCCCCGACCTTTCCACTATTTCCCTAAGGGGCTCCATCACCCGTCTAACGTTGGAGCTCCCAATAACTAATAAACCCCTCCCCCCGTGTGCCTGCTCGGACCTAGCTGAAGGAGCGGCCACATGTCCACTCACAGGCAGAGCGGGCGATGCCACACGGCCAGCTTCCACATTGACTCTCCGCCTCGTGCGCCGCGAACGCCGCTGAACCCGCCACTCCCCTTGGGGAGAGGGTGGCCCAACCGCGCTCGGTACCCGCGAAGATGTCTCGACAGCACGGACAGTGGGTGAAGCATGTAACACCTGGGGTGTACCATGCGACGCACCAGACTCCCCACTGCCGCTACACTCCGCGGCAGCAGCCTGAAGACGGCTGACTGCGGCCATCAACACGTTCAGCTGTTCGCGAACAGTGGCCAGCTCCTCCTGCGTCCGTACACAGCAGTCACACATCCTATCCATCCTAAGAAATCAATTTACTGTAGAGAGTTAATCAACTTTTACCTAGACTTGTAATTCACTAAAGGCGGCTGATAGTTGACTAAACTGTAGTTGCTAGCCACTTCTTGTAGAAAACAATGAAAATATCACTACCTGTCTCTATGGCTGACTAAAGGGACTCTCTCTTACTGTATTAGCTGGCCGTGTTGGCTGAGCGGTTCCAGGCGCTACAGTCTGGAACTGCGCGACCCCTACGGTCGCAGGTTCGAATCCTGCCTCGGGCATGGATGTGTGTGAAGTCCTTAGGTTAGTTAGGTTTAAGTAGTTCTAAGTTCTATGGGACTGATGACCTTAGAAGTTGAGTCCAATAGTGCTCAGAGCCATTTGAACCATCAACACGAAATCTATGGAACACTATTACTACCACTCGACAATTAAAGCTTCCTAAAAGCAAAAACACACGGAAGAAGAAGTGACAAGTAAGAAAAATACAGTTAATACTTAAATTAACGTAGCTCGCTGTACAGCAGACGTGACACAGACGGCAGTTCCGGTATTTGCCTTACAACTAAGGGAAACGTGCTGAGATCGTTGGTCAGAAGCGGAAAATGGGAATTATGGAACAGTTGCTGTAGTTTTTGTCTTCAATCCAGAGACTGGTTGATGCAGCTCTCCATGCTACTCTGTCCTGTGCAAGCTTCTTCATCTCCCAGTACCTACTGCAACCTACATCCTAATGAATCTTCTTATTTTATTTATCTTTTGGTCTCCCTCTACGGTTTTTACTGTCTACGCTGCCCTCCAGTACTAAATTGGTGATCCCTTGATGCCTCAGAACATGTCCTAGCAACCGATCCCTTTTTCTAGTCAAATTGTGCCACAAATTTCTCTTCTCCCCAATTCTATTCGATACTTCCTCATTAGTTATGTGATCTACCCATCTAATCTTCAGCATTCTTCTGTAGCAGCACATTTCGAAAGCTTCTATTCTCTTCTTGTCCAAACTATTTATCGTCCATGTTTCACTTCCATACATGGCTACAGTCCATACAAATACGATTTCCTTGCCATTGCCAGTCTACATTTTATATCCTCTCTACTTCGACCATCATCAGTTATTTTACTCCCTAAATAGCAAAACTCCTTTACTACTGTAAGTGTCTCATTTCCTAATCTAATCCCCTCAGCATCACCCGATTTAATTTGACTACATTCCATTATCCTCGTTTTGCTTTTGTTGATGTTCATCTTATATCCTCTTTTCAAGACACTGTCCATTCCGTTCAACTGCTCTTCCAAGTCCTTTGCTGTCTCTGACAGAATTACAATGTCATCGGCGAACCTCAAAGTTTTTACTTCTTCTCCATGAATTTTAATACCTACTCCGAATTTTTCTTTTGTTTCCTTTACTGCTTGCTCAATATACAGATTGAATAACATCGGGGAGAGGCTACAACCCTGTCTCACTCCTTTCCCAACCACTGCTTCCCTTTCATACCCCTCGACTCTTATAACTGTCATCTGGTTTCTGTACAAATTGTAAATAGCTTTTCGCTCCCTGTATTTTACCCCTGCCACCTTCAGAATTTGAAAGAGAGTATTCGAGTTAACGTTGTCAAACGCTTTCTCTAAGTCTACAAATGCTAGAAACGTAGGTTTGCCTTTTCTTAATCTTTCTTCTAAGATAAGTCGTAAGGTTAGTATTGCCTCACGTGTTCCAACATTTCTACGGAATCCAAACTAATCTTCCCCGAGGTCCGCTTCTACCAGTTTTTCCATTCGTCTGTAAAGAATTATTATTAGTACTTTGCAGCTGTTACTTATTAAACTGATAGTTCGGTAATTTCCACATCTGTCAACACCTGCTTTCTTTGGGATTGGAATTACTATATTCTTCTTGAAGTCTGAGGGTATTTCGCCTGTCTCATACATCTTGCTTACCAGATGTTAGAGGTTTATCAGCGCTGGCTCTCCCAAGGCTGTCGGTTGTTCTAAGGTCTTTCAGTGGTCTGACAAATTCTTCAGGCGGTATCATATATCCCATTTCATCTTCATCTACATCCATTTTCATAATATTGTCCTCAAGTGCATCGCTCTTGTACAGACCCTCCATATACTCCTTCCACCTTTTTTTCTTTCCCTTCTTTGCTTAGAACTGGATTTCCATGTGAGCTCCTGTTATTCATACAAGTGGTTCTCTTTTCCCCAAAGGTATATTTAATTTTCCTGTACGCAGTATCTATATTACCCCTTGTGAGATATGCATCTACGTCCTGACATTTGTCCTCTTGCCATCCCTGCTTAGCCATTTTGCACTTCCTGTCTATCTCATTTTTGGGACGTTTGTACTCCTTTTTGCTTGCTTCATTTACTGCATGTTTATTTTTTTTCCTTTCATCAATTAAATTCAATATGTCTTCTGTTACCCAATGATTTTCACTAGCCCTCATCTTTTTACATACTTGATCCTCTGCTGCCTTCACTATTTCATCACTCAAAGCTACCCATTCTTCTTCTACTGTATTTCTTTCCCCCATTCCTGTTAATCGTCCCCTAATGCTCTCCCTGAAACTCTCTACAACCTCTGGTTTTGTCAGTTTATCCAGGTCCCATCTCCTTAAATTCCCACGTTTTTGCAGTTTCTTCAGTTTTAATCTACAGTTCATAACCAATAGATCGTGGTCAGTGTCGACATCTGC
Source organism: Schistocerca nitens (assembly GCF_023898315.1). Lineage (NCBI taxonomy): Eukaryota > Metazoa > Arthropoda > Insecta > Orthoptera > Acrididae > Schistocerca > Schistocerca nitens. The sequence continues at coordinate 989,217,203 of NC_064616.1, read as the reverse complement.
CCCGGAAATGTCTTACAATTCAAAACCAGCTTCTTAAATCTCTGTCTTACCATTGTATAATCTATCTGAAACCTTTCAGTACCTCCAGGCCTCTTCCATGTATACAACCTACTTTCATGATTCTTGAACCAAGTGTTAGCTATGATTAAGTTATGCTCTGTAAAAAATTCTACCAGGGCTTCCTCTTTCATTTCTTAACCCCATTCCATATTAACCTACTACGTTTCCTTCTCTTCCTTTTCCTACTATCGAATTCCATTCACCCGTGACTACTAAATTTTCGTCTCCCTTCATTATCTGAATAATTTCTTACAGTATATTCCAAATAAAAGTTCGAAAGCCTAGGATGTGAAAGTGCATTTGTTATGCATACAGGGTGTTACAAAAAGGTACGTCCAAACTTTCAGGAAACATTCTTCAAACACAAATAAAGAAAATAATTTATGTGGACATGTGTCCGGAAACGCTTAATTTCCATGTTAGAGCTCATTTTAGTTTCGTCAGTATGTGCTGTACTTCCTCGATTCAGCGCCAGTTGGCCCAATTGAAGGAAGGTAATGTTGACTTCGGTGCTTGTGTTGACATGCTACTCATTGCTCTACAGTACTAGCATCACATCAGTACGTAGCATCAACAGGTTAGTGTTCATCACGAACGTGGTTTTGCAGTCAGTGCAATGTTTACGAATGCGGAGTTGGCAGATGCCCATTTGATGTATGGATTAGCACGGGACAATAGCCGTGGCGCGGTACCTTTGTATCGAGACAGATTTCCAGAACGAAGGTGTCCCGACAGGAAGACGTTCGAAGCAATTGATCGGCGTCTTAGGGAGCACGGAACATTCCAGCCTATGACTCGCGACTGGGGAAGACCTAGAACGACGAGGACACCTGCAATGGACGAGGCAATTCTTCGTGCAGTTGACGATAACCCTAATGTTAGCGTCAGAGAAGTTGCTGCTGTACAAGGTAACGTTGACCACGTCACTGTATGGAGAGTGCTACGGGAGAACCAGTTGTTTCCGTACCATGTACAGCGTGGGCAGGCACTATCAGCAGCTGATTGCCCTCCACGGCTACACTTCTGCGAATGGTTCATCCAACAATGTGTCAATCCTCATTTCAGTGCAAATGTTTTCTTTACGGATGAGGCTTCATTCCAACGTGATCAAATTGTAAATTTTCACAATCAACATGTGTGGGCTGACGAGAATCCGCACGCAATTGTGCAATCACGTCATCAACACAGATTTTCTGTGAACGTTTCGGCAGGCATTGTTGGTGATGTCTTGATTGGGCCCCATGTTCTTCCACCTACGCTCAATGGAGCACGTTATCATGATTTCATACGGGATACTCTACCTGTGCTGCTAGAACATGTGCCTTTACAAGTACGACACAACATGTGGTTCACGCACGATGGAGCTCCTGCACATTTCAGTCGAAGCGTTCGTACACTTCTCAACAACAGATTCGGTGACCGATGGATTGGTAGAGGCGGCCCAATTCCATGGCCTCCACGCTCTCCTGACCTCAACGCTCTTGACTTTAATTTATGGGGGCATTTGAAAGCTCTGGTCTACGCAGCCCCGGTACCAAATTTAGAGACCCTTCGTGCTCGTATTGTGGACGGCTGTGATACAAGACGCCATTCTTCAGGGCTGCATCAGCGCATCAGGGATTCCATGCGACGGAGGGTGGATGCATGTATCCCCGCTAACGGAGGATATTTTGAACATTTCCTGTAACAAAGTGTTTGAAGTCACGCTGGTACGTTCTGTTGCTGTGTGTTTCCATTGCATGATTAATGTGATTTGAAGAGAAGTAATAATATGAGTTCTAACATGGAAAGTAAGCGTTTCCGGACACATGTCCACATAACATTTTCTTTCTTTGTGTGTGAGGAATGTTTCCTGAAAGTTTGGCAGTACCTTTTTGTAACACCCTGTATATCGAGTAAAGTCGGTGGCTTGTTCTACACTTTTGGTATACATACATCGTTACCGATCGTAGGTGCTCGTTGTGATGGGTTTCTACCTTTTCTGCCTGCATTGTGTACCTAATGTACGAAACACCGGCATTCATCTAAAAACTCACCTATATATCGTCACTACGATTCTTCTAATCGGTACATTCATTTTAATTGGTTTAGAGAATTATTAAATGTTGACTACCTGAAACGGACTTTCAAACGTCGTTACTTCTACATCTAAACTTATATATAAGCTCCGAAAGCCACATTATGGTGCATGGGGAACGATACCTCGTATCACCACTAGTCACTTCCTTTCCTGTTCGACTCGCAAATAGAGCGAGGTAAAAACGACTGCCTATGCACCACCGTACGAACACTAATTTCTCTTATTTTCGTATCCTTGTGGTACTTCCTGAAATGTGCCTTGGCAGCAGTAAAATAGCGCTGAAGTGAGCTTCGAATGCCGGTTCACTGAATTTTCTCAATAGTGTTCCGCGAAAAGAGCGTCGCCATGAGTTCACGAAGCATCTCCGTATTACATGTAAGTTGATCGAACCCACCGGTAACAAATGTAGCAGCCCAATTTGAATTTAATAACGCTTTGCAACGTTACGCCCATATATTTAAACGTTGTAACTGTACCAAGTAGTACTCTATTAACGCTACCTTCAACGTTAAGGGATTGATTTTCGTACTAATCTGCATTAACTCACGTTGTTCTAAATTAGGGCAAGATGCTATTCATCATACCAACTAGAAATTTTGTCTAAATAATTTTACAGGCTTATTCTAAATGATGGACCCATTTTCAAAATTTCGTATTTATTCAACTACAAATTCAAAATGAACATGCTTTATTCGATAGAAAAGAGGAAGTTTCAAAGTTTTTTTCATAATGATTGATATGCATTTAATAAATTTAATTATTATTTGATAATTAGAAATGTGATAAATGTTATAAATGTTAAATGTGGCGAACGTTGGCTGCATGGAAAACATCGAGGCGGTAGCCAAACTCGTCCCACACACGAGATAGCGTCTCTGCTGTTACTGGGTGCACGGCAGTAGTGATCCGGTTCCGCAGATCGTTCAGAGTGGTTGGTAGAGGCGGGACGTAAACAGCTTCCTTCACATAACCCCATAAGGAATAGTCGCAGGATGTGAGATCAGGAGATCTCGGTGGCCAGAAGTGCAGAGCCAGGTCCTCAAATCCCCTGCGACGGATCCAGCGCTGACGCAGGGAGTCATTCAAAAAGCCTTGTACATCACGGTGTCAATGGGCCGGAGTTCCATCCTGTCGTAAAATGAAGTCCTGGAAATCTCCCATAACATGACGGAACAACTATTGTTCCAACATGTCCAGGTACGTGATTCCCATTACAGTTCAAATGGTTCAAATGGCTTTGAGCACTATAGGACTTAACTGCTAAGGTCATCAATCCCCTAGAACAGAACTACTTAAACCTAACTAACCTAAGGACATCACGCACATCCATTCCCGAAGCAGGATTCGAACCTGCGACCGTAGCGGTCACGGGGTTCCAGACTGTAGCCCCTAGAACCGCTCAGCCACCCCGGCCGGCTCGTTACAGTTCTTCCTGCAAAGGAAAATGTTCCATAAACCTTTGTACTGGATACACTTTGATCTTCGGTGAGTATCTTTCGTGTTGAAATGGTGATTGTGGATTTTCCAAACCCCATATGCGAAAATTGTCTGTTGACTTTTCCACTAAGGTGAAACTCGCTTCATCGCTAAAAATTACACGCTGTAGAAATGCGTCATGCTCCATCTTTGCTAGCACATAACCACAAAATACGAACGCTTCTCTTTGTCATTTGGGTTGAGAGCCTGCACAAGTTGTAATCGGTAGGGCTCGTACAGCAAACGCCGTCTCAGAACTTTCCATACAGTTGATTGGAGTATTCTGACTCTATTGGTGGACTCACCGGTACTGCTCACAAAACTTCCCTGAATCCGTCGAACATCAGCCTCTGACACACGCGATCTGCCTGTACTTTTCCCAGTCTGTTTAAATTGCTTAAACCAAAGACTAATGCTTTACGAGTTGATGGTTGAATACCGAATTTCGTACGAAATGCCCGCTGCACTGCAATTTGCGACTTCCTTTTCGAGAACTCAGGAACGCAGGAAACCTTGTGCTTCACAGTCGCCTTCTCATTCATAACTGACAATGAAACGGAATGACGGCCCTATTGCCGCGCGAACTCTTACCGGCCACTTCTGAAACCATCACTTCCCGCCCGCCGCCGCCCGCCAGAAACTTTGAAACTTCCTTTTTTCATGGGTATAAAGCTTGTTCATTTTGGGTTTGTACTTAAATACATAAGAATTTTAGAAAACGAGTCCATCATTTAGAATAACCCTGTATATCGTCTTACAGTCACTCAACGACAACTTCCCGTACCCCACACAGAATTTGATACCACGTCCTACGAGGATTATAGCAGTGATCGACAGAGCGTGACACATATTAACACGTTGATCCTGGAGCTGATTTTACTGTGCTTTCCGTGGAAGCGGCAGTCCCACGTGCCGGCGACCGCTTCACGTAGGTTAAGTTAGCGCATACGAGGACGGGAAATTGTGCGTCTGACGGAGTGCCTACCAACCCATCCGATGGCCGCGCAGTATTTGACACCTAGCACACAGGCGTTACCCTGGGAAAATTCGCTTGGCAGTTCCCGCCGGGGTGAGGAAGCAAACAAAATGTAAGTACACCACCTGACGAGTGTGGAGTTGGTGTACAAAATGCCGTGGGGGCTAAGAGGACAACCTCCAACGGACCACCAACTAAAGAAAACCCACGTTATACATGGAGAATACAGTGATTTATCGAATGCATTATTTGTACCACGCGTAATGCAACTGCTATCATACGACAGTGGTAATTCGTGTTATCGTTCAATAAGTGATCACAGTACGTGTTTCGATCCTACGGGTACCAGGCGTACATTGTGCATTTTACGAGTGCCCATGGTGCCAGGTTAAATGATAAAAATATGCATAAGTGTATAAAAGTCGAAGATTTATACAGGCTTTTTGTCACAGATTAAATATTTCAACATATCAGTGGACAAACAAATATTTGTCCTATACAAATGACGACGCTTTTGAAAATTTTGAATCAATGGTTGCCAAGAACGAGGATGAAATAAAGACGTTGCTTGGATCAGTTTTGTGGATGGGACTGGTGAAACCTTCCGAACACACATTTATATTGGTTCAAAATGGTTCAAATGGCTCTGAGCACTATGGGACTCAACTGCCGTGGTTATCAGTCCCCTAGAACTTAGAACTACTTAAACCTAACTAACCTAAGGACATCACACACATCCATGCCCGAGGCAGGATTCGAACCTGCGACCGTAGCAGTCCCACGGTTCCGGACTGCGCGCCTAGAACCGCGAGACCACCGCGGCCGGCATTTATATTGGTCACAGGATCCATTCCTTATTCAAACTTTTCCCCAAAAGTAGTGAGCGGAGACCGTTTCGAAATTCTGTTGACAATGCTGCATTTCGCACACAATACGACAATCGATGCGTTAGTTTGTCTCTCAAAAATTCAGTTCATCATCGATAAACTGAACAAAAATTCTAAAAAAAATATTATAGTTCTGCCGAAATGCTACCTACTGACGAATATCTAATACCATTCCTAGGACGAATTATACTCAGGCAACATTTGTAACAAAAGAGACACAAGTCTGGCATTACAATGTTTAAATTAATTATGCTGTGGTAATAGATACTGCCACAGTTTTCGAATTTACACCGGAAAGTACTAGATAAAGAAAGTACCACACATTTGGTTGATACACTACGACTAAATCGCGAGGGCATTCCCAAAGAAATTGCAATGATCAACGCCGAGCTGACGGCAAAAGAAAATCGACAAGGACTTACGATCCAGAACTGGAAAGACGAAAGAGACGGTTCGGTTCTTTCCATCAAACATTCGACTGAAATGGAAAATTGGACTATTAGAAGAGCAGTTTATCGAAAACCAAAACTGTTACTGAATATAATAAGGGAGAAACAGCTATTGACATTTCTGATCAGATGACTGCATGTAGCAGTTCACTGAGAAAGATAGTGAACTGTTATTTAAAGTTAAAATTCAACCTTTTTTTTTGTACGCCGCTATTGTAAATGAGTTACATGCATTCTAAGATGGGACGGGATGAAAAACATTAATCACAATATTTTGGAAACAGTTGGCATGTGTTCTCACGCGGCAATCACGTGAAGGAAGTCCAGCCAGTGTCGGTACACAAGAAGAATCAAAAACCAGTTCGAAAGAAAGCTAGGAAAGGCGCTTACGGTGGGTAGATATTGTTCTGAATGCTACAGGACAAACACAGAAACAGTCACTTGTAGCGCTGCTAGAACATTAACTCAACAGGTTATTTCGTTTTGTAATACGTGCAAGTCTGAACCTCATCATAGTAATGAATATTTTCATACACTTCAGTAAAACTAACGAATTTGTTTTTTTAACATTTATACTGCTGTCGTCATGTGCTTTTGTCCTCCAAACGAAAAGCATACTCAGGTCCAGTGGACGGATGGATGGACGCCGCCACAGCGAACAGTTCTCTGGCAGTGCCACGGGACTGACGGTGCGCTTAACGTGTTAATCGTCAAAGCGAACCTTAGCCTTTGCTGTAGCGGGAACTAACTTGGTTGCGTGACTAGGTGCAGCCAGGTTAAGGATAACTTTGTAGTGAAAGCACGGACAATGATAGCGGAAAATGCCTTTACGGCAAGCCGCGACGGCACCATGTTACATGGCTGTAATTGATACACTGTTCTTTGTAAACATTTTGGTCACTTCCGTTGATTCATCAGAAATCAGGCAACCTCATCCACGACCTGGTCATGGGCACGACCAAACACTATATCTCATTTCTGCCATTCTGTCACGTCTCCAACTCTGGTGCTCTGATTTCATACAACCGGTTGCCACATACACAGAACTTAACAGCCAAAACCTAAGTCACCTATGGAGGATCACATGATGTCCTGGCACCAGTTCCAAATCATGAACAGCGCTCCAAAGCCGCCACTGTGTTTTTGTAGGGGCATGTAATACTTTAACCGCTTAACAACCTGAGTGAAAGAGGAGAGAGCTGTAGTTATGAAATTGGATTCGTTTTGAGGAAACTTTTGAGTAAAGTTTATGGCTTTAAGCACTATGGGGCTTAACATCTGAGGTCATCAGTCCCCTAGACTTAGAATTACTTAAACCTAACTAACCTAAGGACATCACACACATTCATGCTCGAGGCAGGATTCAAACCTGCAAACGTAGCAGCAGCGCGGTTCTGGACTGAAGCGCCTAGAACCGCTCGGCCACAACGGCCGGCCCTAAAGTTTATGTCCAAATCTTCTGATGTACATGCCACGAAATTACCGTAATTACAAGATCCCTTGGCCTGCCTTTGCCGAAGCGGAATTACACCTACGCCTGTAATAAATGGTACACTAAACAAGAAATAGCCAAGGAAAGCGTGTTTATCAAACAGATGAGAAGCAGAAGCTTGTATCAGTGCTTGTTACTTCACTCTCAATAATAATGCAATTGAGTTTTGGAGCATAAGGTTGGATTGGGTTGTTTTGGGGGGAGGAGACCAAACAGCGAGGTCATCGGTCTCATCGTACTAGGGAAGGAAGTCGGCCGTGCCCTTTCAGAGGAACCATCGAGGCATTTGCCTGTAGCGATTTAGGGAAATCACGGAAAACCTAAATCAGAATGGCCGGACGCAGGATTGAACTGTCGTCCTCCCGAATGCGAGTCCAGTGTGCCAACCACTGCGCCACCTTGCACGTTGGAGCATAAGGATTTTTGATTTGTTGCCTGATAGTTACGTAACATCGTCTACATCACAAAACTTTTTATGCGAAAATGGTGATGATGGGAGTCCCGGGCTGTAACAACATATTTGGTCCTGCACAGAAGGGTGGTATTCGGCTCATTGTTATGTAGCCTAGAGTGCACATTCACAATCGAGGTCGTGCGTACAGATGCAGGATGCTAAAGTTATTGACCATTATGTGTCCTTTCACACAACAGGCGCAGAACGTCGTCTTCGGCTCGCTGGAAAAGCGGTGTAGCTAGCTGGTCAAACGAATTGCAACTACTCGCCTCCCGCAGAGTCAAATGGGAGTCATTAGACTGGAGGTACTGAGACGTTTCTCGCCAGTCGTGTGCGACACAGTTCTGCACAAAAGGCTCAGTTTCGGTGATATACACCGATCAACCAGAACATTATGACCACCTACCTAACAGTCGGTTTGTTCACCTTTGGCACGGATAACAACGGCGACGCGTCGCGACATGGAAGCAAAGGGACCTTTGTAGGTCGCTGGAGAGGGTTAGCACCACATCTGCGAACACGAGTCACCTAATTCCCGTAAACACCGGGAAGGCTGCGATGAGATCTGAGGCTCCGTTCCGGTCACTTCACAGCTGTGTTCGATCGGGTTCAGGTGTGGCAAACTGGGGATCCAGCACATCATTTGGAACTCAGCACTGTGCTCCTCGAATCACTCTACCACACTCCTGTCCTTGTGACATAACACATTAACTTGTTGAAAAATGCCACTGCCGTCGGAAAGCATGATAGTCATGAAGATGTGTACGTGGTCTGAAAGCAGTGTACGATACTCCTTGGCCGTCATGGTGCTTTGTACGAGCTCCACTGGAGCCATGGATGTCCATGTGAACGTTCCTCGGAGCCTAACGGATCCGCTGTCGATTTGTCCCCCTCCCGCAATACAGGCGCCAAGGAGGTGTTCCCCAGGAAGATGACGGATTCGCGCCCTCCCATCGGCATGAAGAAGAACGTATTGGGATTCATCAGACTATGCCACGTTCTGACACTGTGCCAACTTCTAGTACCGATGGTCACGTGCCCATTTCCGTCGTGGGTGTGGAGGCCCATCGTTAGGAGTGTTCGTTGCACTTCTGCCTACAACCCGTTGTACGTTATAGCATAGGTTTTCTGTACGTGTCTGACGATGGAGAGAACAGTGAATATATTCGATGTTGACAATTTCATTGTGGAAGTGCTAAGAAGTATACTGTGCACTGTGGGACTATGAGGACAAAGCAGAAAAAGGCTGAAGCTTGAAATGATAAATATGGATTACATAATAGGAATTTTGTTTCCTTGCAACCACAGGGGAAGGAAATAGGAGGTAAGCAACTGAAATATTTGTTTTATAATCTTTTGCCAAATATTTACCTCACAATGTACAAACGTGTATAACTGGTGACTTCTACTAGATATCTTTCCGTGCAAAGTAACAACAACAGTTTAAAAAATTCCTACCTTGATCTGTGAAATTTTTCAGACATAATTTAGAGCATACTGCAGTTCTCATTCTCCAGCAATTTTGACGAACTTGCCTCCTAAATCATTTGTAATAGTTTTCGCTGTATTTGATCTGCTGTTTGTAACCGAGGCAGATTCCGTATTATTAAAACCATTACATTACAACCTGTCTCCAAATTGCATTCCATCTCGAGAGCGAACAATTGTTAAGCACAACGCAACATTTTACGAAATCCTTCCAAATTCGAGGGAGACATTGAAAGTTTAGAAAGAAATATTCCACATTGGCTGTCGAATATTCTTCTATAAAAAATGTCAGGACCGGTTTCGCGCCATTTGAAGACGCATTCTAAGACGATAAAGATTCTTTTTAATAGGCCATCACCGAAAGGTGGCCTTAGAGCCACTCCCCATCCTTCAAGTCATGTTGTAAGTACTCCCCTGCCTGCTGGCTCTCAATCACGTTTCTGCTTCTGGCGCAGTTGTGCTGCCCCTTTCGTTTTAAATAAAGAGTACCGCTATTAGGGTGCTATTTGTGACGCGGATGATGAGGAGTGGCTCTAAGGCAGCTGCATATCGGCGGAGACCTATTAAAAAATCTTTATCATATGGGGATGCGTCTTCTTGGGGTGCGAAACCGGTCGTGACTTAATAAAGAACTATTATACAGCCAATGTGGAGAACTTCTTTCAAAATGTGGTGATTTGGCTGTGGTTGACCGCACTTTAAAATAACATGCTCAAGACGTTGATAGATCAGTGAAAAATTCACCAGTTATTGGGCAGTGAGGCAAAGCTGTACTGGCAAAAACACAAACCTCATTTGCAGACAAACTGAATGTCTAATCTGCAACAGACACAAGTGCCGTAAGTAGGTTTGAGGTCCTCTGCAATGGACGTCGGCTAGGTACATCAAATATTTTTTCTAGAATGTTTCTCCTGAAGGAAGAATTCTTAAGAAAGGACATAACGATTTATTTCTATACTCTTCATTTCTTCATAACGAGATCAAATGCGAAACGTTTTGAAACATAGCTCTACAACAACAGGCCGACATTCGTCGGTTCAGCTACCATGCGCGGGGCGTGGGCTGTGATCGGCTACAGGAAACGGCTCTCTGCATCCAAATGCACCGCCTCTCGAGTGAAAAGGACCTAAAGCTGCAATCACAGGGACCCGCCATTGTTCACTAGATCCCATCGTCATTAAGTCGATCGAAAAGTTCGGCTGACTGCTTCGCCGCAGTGGGTCCGATTTCGTAGTCAATTGCCTGCAGAATATATGTCGAACAAGTCCTATATTCAGGATTTGGTTTGTTAAAAGACTACGAAACCATTCAAACCACATCAAAAATTCTCAACACATGGCGAATGTAAAAAGCTCTTCCCTCACTTATTCAAAGACTTGGAAAAAATTTACAAATAAAAGAGAATGACAGGAGCAATATTCACTGCATATTTTAAATTCACGCTGTGTTAACGCTTCATCATCAGATTCATTTACTCATGAACGCAAACAGAAATCACTGTTTTTTGAAATTCAAAACCCCTCATTTTCCTACAATGTCTAAGACTTATGCAGGGTAGACAGAGAGAGTCTGAAAAGCTTGAAAGAGTGTCGCTGGTTAGGCTGCGCTGGGAAATAATTGTTAACAAAAAAATTCGATACGTTGCTCCGTTTCCGAGTTAATTAGCACTAAAATTAGCCAGTGTGGCCGTCGCTTACGCAAATTGAAGAGACTCACCAGAGACGGGATCGTCAAACATCTCCTTCGTTTGTTTTCCTAAAACCGAACAAGAGAACAATACAAACATTGGACATGGGACAGCAGTAAGGATCGAAGCCGAACCAAAGGCTGAGCAGTCTCGTGCGCTGTCATCTACGCTATGAGAACAACTGACAGTAATTTAATCTGGCGAGTCGCTTGTATTTACACATGCAACGGTGTGATTGCCTAACGCCAATGTATATTAACTCGGGCACGGAACAAAACCCACCCTGCAACACATTTACAAGATTTTCAAACTGTTCCTGAACACACTGTACATCGCCAGTTTCTCAAAGCAGCATTGGCCGGTCAGATGTGCGTGTTTGACTAATGGCGATATGTCACAAGGAGATTAATAAGTAATGCCAAGAGTATGCGTCAGACAACGGGATTCAATTCTCATTCGGTCACAGGATTATTGTACTGTCACCTGTCCCTCCTTTCATCTCTGTAAATACTATTTTATCTGTCTTGACATGAACTTATAATTTTGGTTACTGGTTTTGATCGCAAGTGACATACCATGTGTATACAGGGTGAATCACCTAAAACTGCACTGAAAATATGCTGCTGATATTCGGTTCTCACAGAATGGATTGGTACTCAACGGCTCTTACAGTTAGTCAATCAAAAAATTGTAACAATACTTAGAAAATATACTTTATGTACAAATGCACGCTTTTCTTCATGGAACAATGCCTATTTTCTTCATGGAACAATGCCTATTGATATTAACAGACTAAAAGTATGGTGAATTATAATATCAGTGGTGTTTGTTGCTGGATTCTAGTGCGAGTAGTTTACGAGGTATTGTATTTTGAACGTTCCGGCACCGACACTTGTACAGTACCTGTGGCAGCATACACTAAAGAACAACACGTGTGCATACACTACTTGTGTGGCTTCTGACTAGTAATGAGGCCATTGAATATGACAGATTGTGTTCTAAATGACCACCAGCAGCGGCAATACACGCTCTCAGTCTGGTGTGGAACAATTGCTACACAAAATTCTTCTGGTGGAACATACATTAAAAGGACCCTGGTCCCACGGTGAGGAAGAACTGTCACCCTTTTTGCAGCATCTAAATTAAATTCTATCCACGAGAATATCACATTTATGATGGGTGTGGGGAAGGGAGGCTTTCTGCCATTTCTGTACGTCTTGGTCAGATGGAAAGTCAGTGGATCAATTGGAGCATTCCATTTACAGTAAGCACACACATAAAAACTATATTTTCAGGCGTCTAGTTGCCTACCCATCACACACTATGAGCGTCCTTCGAACTTTCGTGCACCGGCCATATCTTGTGACTGATGGAGACAGCCTTGCAAAAGAGCTGCAACACCTACAGTCAATGGTCAAAGAAAATGGATATTATCCACATCAGATCACCACAGCTTTAAGGAAGAAGATAAAGAGAAGGAGCAGTTCAAGTACAGGGCATTCCTCCTGTACCTTAGCAATATTTTGCCGAAATTAGGCAGAATCTTAAGAAAAAAACAAGTCAAAGTAATCACCCACCCACCTACAGAAACTTGTGTTCTTCTCGGTTCGGCAAAGGACTATCTCGGACTACAGAACGCTGAAATCTACAGAATACCTTTCCAATGTGTCAAAGCGTACATTGGTCAGATAATGCACACGTTACGTGAAAGATGCGTTGAACATGATCGCCACACTCGTCCTTCGCAGACCTGTAAGTCAGCCATAGCCGAGCACTTATCTCCACAGGACATTACACTGCACGGACACCTTGGTCTCGACGAGATCCTTCTGGGATTCAATTGTTGAGGAATCGGTGGAAATACGGTTTGCGCTAGATCTTATCGATCGTGATGGTGGCTTTCAACTGGATAAGGCATGGGTCCTGGTGATTTCTTTAATTTCTTCAGGAAGAAGGCATTGTATGACCAAAGACACATCTAGCGACACTTTATTTAATTATTTTTGAGATATGAATTTTAGCTCTGTGTGTGCACATTCCGACAGAGAGCGGGCATGTAGTATCGCAGTACGCCTGCGCATGCGCGCCATAGATGGAGCAGTATTCGAAGAGGGCACGTAACTCGACAGAGGTCGCTCATGCAACGGCTGCCTGTGAGCATACGTCGTCGCGCCAATTTTTGGCAGAAAGGTAGCAATGTGAACTAACAATGTCACGTGTAAAACACTCAGCTGAAGATGACTCAGTACTTATCATCCGAAATATCGTGGTAAGAAGACGATGTCATCCGGCTGCACTCTCGAAATTTAATGGAATACTCCTTACGTTGGGAAAATTTCAAGTATCAGTCCCTTAACTATTTCCCATTTACAATTGCTGTCTAAAATTAATAAAAAGTCCTCCTTCTGGAAGACACAAAGGCCATCATCCACCTAATAAAAATTCTCCCTTCCCCAAACATATTTCACTCCTAATCTTGCCGGACGGTGTGGCCGTGCGGTTCTAGGCGCTTCAGTCTGGAACCGCGAGACCGCTTCGGTCGCAGGTTCGAATCCTGTCTCGGGCATGGATGTGTGTGATGTCCTTAGGTTAGTTAGGTTTAATTAGTTCTAAGTTCTAGGAGACTGATGACCTCAGAAGTTAAGTGGCATAGTGCTCAGAGCCATTTGAACCATTTTTGAACCACTCCTAATCTTAATGGGTAAAATCCTGAAACGCTTAATCCTCCCCTCCATACAGAATTTTCTCTGTAACAAGAACATTACCATTCCTAATCACTGTGGTTTTCAGGCCACACATGATATCATATCCCTGGCCATCCAGTTGATCAGCAAATCTGCAAGGCTAGGTTGATGGGAAAAGCATGAGAGCGGTCCTCTCGGATATGGGGTAGGCCTTATTTACAAGCTTTACTAAAATGGGCCACCATTCCACATAATTAAGATCCTGACTTAGTTAATAGGTAATAACAAATTTTATGTTAATGTCGATAGAAGTAATGTAATATACTGATGATGCTATCCTGTGCCCAATTTGCACCAGTGAGGAAAACCAAGATGATAGTTCAGTCTATGGTAGACAACACAACCTTAACTGACTCGTCATGGACTTGCAGAATTACTCAATAGCGCTGTTTTGGAAAATTAAAATTAGTAAATTATGTTCACTATCAGGAGGAAACCTCGCGAAAGTTTGTTCTATCGATGGGTCGTACCTCCATTCATGTCAATCGCTTAAATGTTTGGAATTTTATTTTAATCTTCCTTGGAAATGTCACACAACAAGCGCAGATAACAGAGATTCCGTAATGGATTTTCACTCTGCAGCGGAATATTCGCTGATATGAAACTTAATGGCAGATTAAAATTGTGTGTCGTAACGTGCGTATTTCGCAGGAGAATTAACGTCAAGTTTGGTAGGTAGGAGACGAGGAACTGGCGGAAGTAAAGCTGTGAGGACGGTCGTGGGTCGAACTCGGGTGGCTCAGGTTGTAAAGCAGTTGCCGCGTAAGGCAAAGGTCCGACTTGGAGCAAATTTAATATCGGCGCATACTCTGCTGCAAGGTGAAAAGTCTTTATGGAAACAATCCCCCAGGCCGTGGCTGGCGAGGAGCCCACACGCCACTCTGAGTTATACACTTTTTTATATTTACGATACATGAAGTTGAAACTCGAATATCAGGTGCCTGAGACAATTTGATGAAACTCTACAAAATTCTCGATAAAATCAACTTTGAAGTTTTCCGACAGTATATAATAGTTGAATGTAAGGTCGCACTATTTGGACAAGTGGTGTACCTCTGTAGGAGACTGCTCGCATGCCACGGGGCAGCCTCATTTTGATTCTCAGTGGATTACAGTTTTTAAACGGAGTGGCATGTTCTACGATCATTTTTGTGAAGCGTGAAATTCATAAAATGGAAAATTTTATTTTATTTTTTTAAAATTAACCAATCATGATAAAAACCTTTTATAAAAGATCAGTAATAAAGAATTTATATTTGCAATGAAAACCGGATTTTTGTGTGCTGTATGAAAATATAAATAAGGAGACGTGCATTTTTCATAAAAACGACAGTTACATATGTGTTAATTAACATATATTTTATGAATTTTATATTTCAGTGACATAAGTATTCGAACTGAACGAAAAAAAAATGCTTGAAATGGCTCTGAGCACTATGGGACTTAACATCTTAGGTCATCAGTCCCCTAGAACTTAGAACTACTGAAACCTAACTAACCTATGGACATCACACACATCCATGCCCGAGGCAGTATTCGAACCTGCGACCGTAGCAGTCCCGCGGTTCCGGACTGAAGCGCCTAGAACCGCACGGCCACCGCTCCAGGCTGAACGAAAAATAAAACGAAAAGAATAATTACCGGAAGACGACTAAGTCCAGCGATCACGTCTGGAGGGCTCCCAATTTTTTCGCCGTCTTCTGTTGGCACCCACCTACATAGGGCGAAATGATCATCACAATAATATAAGAGAAATCAGGGCTCGCACGGAAAAATTTTAGTGCTCGTTTTCCCCGCGTGCCGTTCGAGAGTGGAACGGTAGAGAGACAGCATGAAGGTGGTTCATCGAACCCTCTGCCAGGCACTTTATTGTGAATAGCAGAGCAATCACGTAGATGTAGATATAGATGTCTTTATGTATTTTTCGCTTCCTTGAAATGCTTTTAGAACCACCTTTGTTTAAAAATTCCAAGCTTCCAGCACTTGATCTTCGGCTGCTCACATAGCAAGCAGACCCTATACTATAAAGCCACACTACCTGTCGAAAAACTAACTTTACTTTAGCGTGTTAGAAATGCCCGGAAAACTTCAAAGTCGACTTTCTCGAGTATTTTTGAGAGTTGCATGGAACTGCTATGGGACACTGATGTTTGAGTTCCGAAATCCACGTACCACAAATAGCAAAAATTACAAAAATCGGGTTACCCTGTAGTTTCATTGTAAGCCATGTCCCCGCAGTATATCTTCTTCCAGGAATGCTAGTCCTGCAGGTCTAACAGGATAACTTCAGTACAGTTTGGAAGGTAGGAGATGAGATGCTGCCAGAAGTAAAGCTGTGAGAACGGTTAGTGAGCCGGCCGGGGTGACCGAGCTGTTCTCGGCGCTACAGTCTGGAACCGCGCGACTGCTACGGTCGCAGGTTCGGATTCTGCCTCGGGCATGGATGTGTGTGATGTCCTTAGGTTAGTTAGGTTGAAATAGTTCTAAGTTCTAGGGGACTGATGACCTCAGAAGTTATGTGCCACAGTGCTCAGAGCCATTTGAACCATTTGAACGTGTAGTGAGTCGTGCTCGGGTAGTTCATTGGGTGGAGCAGCTGACCGCGAAAGGTAAATATTCGGGGTTCGATTCCTGGTCCGACACACAGCTCTAATCTGCCAGGAAGTTTAATAGAGTTTCCATTACATTATTCCAATTGTAAGCACTGCTCGAGGGCAATGGCTAGACCGCCAGACGCAAATTTGTAAATATGAAAGGTTTTCGCTCTTCCTTCTGTAATATATTACTGCGATGTCTTTGGCATCACTGAAAAGTTTCGTTCATATAAAACTAGCTGAGTACCTGGCGCTCCCCGGACATGCATTTACTTAAGTCCTCTACTAGTACATCTCCCCCTCTTTCTATCTGTCTGCGCCTCCTCCCTCCCTGTCCATCTCCTTCTCCCTCCTCTGCCCACCAATCATCTATGTCTGTCTCCTCCTCCGTTTTCACTCAGTTGCTCTCCTCATCTTGCCTTCTCTGTTTGTGTCATTCTCCTTCCTTTTCGCTCCATGTTATCACCCCCAACCTAATAGTATGCTGCTGCTTCTTACCCCTACGCAATTTCTTTCCGGGTAACCAATGATTGGAGCACCAAGTATGGTTGAAATTGATCTAGTGGTTTAGGATAAGATGTGGAACATAGATCTACTTTTATAATACTTATGGATTCATAAGCTGCAGAATAAACTTCTAATAATCGTAACAGACGCTACCTGGGTCATTTTCAACACACTCATACATCAGGTTACAAATATGCCGTGAATCACTTCCATCATTCAGACACGAACACAGCTATTCTGTAACACGTTAGAAAATTAAGACCCCATTTCATTGCTAGGTTCCTGACCGTTTTTAAGTAAACTGCAGACAAACCCAGAACACGATCGCTCTCCGTTTCAGACGATATATATCCTGACAGAAGCGATGAATATACTAGAAATAAATGATTACAAAAGTGAGTCATGTTTACAAAGAACTTGTCCGTACGTGCCTACTTATCAGTACGACGCTGCAACCAATCTGGCCTGGAAGCATGGGCTGAATCGGTTGGGGAAGATGTCGCAAGGCCGTTGGATCCTCTTCTGAGGCAACGTGACCCACAACTGTTGTAACTAATCCTTCATTGTCTAGATACTGGTACAGGCACGGAGTTGACGTCCGAGTTTGTTCCACGCGTGTTTCAAGAGTTGTGTCAGCGGCTTTCAAATTTTTTGCCACTAACACAGTACTTAAGAAACAGACCTCAAGTTCAGTGGGATTTTCGATTGTAACGCTATATTTGAAAGGCGAACGAGGAGCAGACTAGTTTTCTCGCTATCGCAGCTGTAAGCGCACTGACGTACTGGTGAGTTAATGTAGTGGCTGCTCGAGTCCATCCAACACCTTACTTCCCATGATACATGAAAACGATCAATAACACCCTCTTCCATCTCCCTGATATTACTTTACTGTCACTGCACCTGGTTTCGTGTTTTGTGTTCTGTCTGTCAAGAAATTTTCAACCCCTTCTCAAACATGCTTATACACTCCTGGAAATGGAAAAAAGAACACATTGACACCGGTGTGTCAGACCCACCATACTTGCTCCGGACACTGCGAGAGGGCTGTACAAGCAATGATCACACGCACGGCACAGCGGACACACCAGGAACCGCGGTGTTGGCCGTCGAATGGCGCTAGCTGCGCAGCATTTGTGCACCGCCGCCGTCAGTGTCAGCCAGTTTGCCGTGGCATACGGAGCTCCATCGCAGTCTTTAACACTGGTAGCATGCCGCGACAGCGTGGACGTGAACCGTATGTGCAGTTGACGGACTTTGAGCGAGGGCGTATAGTGGGCATGCGGGAGGCCGGGTGGACGTACCGCCGAATTGCTCAACACGTGGGGCGTGAGGTCTCCACAGTACATCGATGTTGTCGCCAGTGGTCGGCGGAAGGTGCACGTGCCCGTCGACCTGGGACCGGACCGCAGCGACGCACGGATGCACGCCAAGACCGTAGGATCCTACGCAGTGCCGTAGGGGACCGCACCGCCACTTCCCAGCAAATTAGGGACACTGTTGCTCCTGGGGTATCGGCGAGGACCATTCGCAACCGTCTCCATGAAGCTGGGCTACGGTCCAGCACACCGTTAAGCCGTCTTCCGCTCACGCCCCAACATCGTGCAGCCCGCCTCCAGTGGTGTCGCGACAGGCGTGAATGGAGGGACGAATGGAGACGTGTCGTCTTCAGCGATGAGAGTCGCTTCTGCCTTGGTGCCAATGATGGTCGTATGCGTGTTTGGCGCCGTGCAGGTGAGCGCCACAATCAGGACTGCATACGACCGAGGCACACAGGGCCAACACCCGGCATCATGGTGTGGGGAGCGATCTCCTACACTGGCCGTACACCACTGGTGATCGTCGAGGGGACACTGAATAGTGCACGGTACATCCAAACCGTCATCGAACCCATCGTTCTACCATTCCTAGACCGGCAAGGGAACTTGCTGTTCCAACAGGACAATGCACGTCCGCATGTATCCCGTGCCACCCAACGTGCTCTAGAAGGTGTAAGTCAACTACCCTGGCCAGCAAGATCTCCGGATCTTTCCCCCATTGAGCATGTTTGGGACTGGATGAAGCGTCGTCTCACGCGGTCTGCACGTCCGGCACGAACGCTGGTCCAACTGAGGCGCCAGGTGGAAATGGCATGGCAAGCCGTTCCACAGGACTACATCCAGCATCTCTACGATCGTCTCCATGGGAGAATAGCAGCCTGCATTGCTGCGAAAGGTGGATATACACTGTACTAGTGCCGACATTGTGCATGCTCTGTTGCCTGTGTCTATGTGCCTGTGGTTCTGTCAGTGTGATCATGTGATGTATCTGACCCAAGGAATGTGTCAATAAAGTTTCCCCTTCCTGGGACAATGAATTCACGGTGTTCTTATTTCAATTTCCAGGAGTGTATATTCCAAACATAAGAATTTTCTATGGTGGAAATGGGCATAGTAATAAATCAGAAGCTTTTAGAGACACCAGTTCCCTCTAACTACATCTACCCACGTCAAATGATTCGTAAGGTGTCAAGAGAGGGAACTGGCTTATGCATGATCTATGTCTTCGGAAATCATACTGATTTCCCCAGAGAAAGCAACTTTTGCAGGTCCGTCATTATGTTTGTATTTAGATGATGTTCTGTACTCTGCTACAAATTAATGTGATTGATGTAGAACTGTAATTCTGTGGACCAGTTTCTCCGTGTTTCTTTCAGGTGAATATGGCTTTGTTTGAAACGCTGGGAACAGTTCTCTGCTTGAGATATCATCCCTGAACCACTGAGTTTGGAAACTATGTATACACCTAAAAATAGTTTAAGGTACTATTATTGACTGCTATTTCTATCATCGTTGCAGTTCCACGATTTTCCTTTTTGAATGCTTTCGTTTTGCAGCTGCGATTTCGGTCTACGAGTATATCTCACCAACAAATGTCTAAATAGCCTTCACATGCGATTAAAATATCGTCAGGTTTTGAAGACGTCGTCCGATAATACAGTATATTGTTAGGGTGAATACTGGTAGCCAAAGGTGTTTCTGTCACTTCTGCCTCCCTGCGGAATTATGCGTTCTTTTGTACTTACTGAGCAGTAGGCGCCGTCTCTTGAATCTTCACGATGTTTGTGTGCCCACGGCAGACTGTGCTGCCTTTAAGTATTGTCCTCGGTATACATGTTTCTAGAGTTTTATCGATACTCGTTTAACGTTGAATCACGGTCTTACGATGCCCATTTAAAGTGGTCATAGCTGCTGGTTGAAAAATTTAATCTCTTTCTTATAATTTACCGCAGATACAGCCTATTTGATTTATTTTTGTACTCTTGATACTGTTTTTTCCACATACGCATCTTCTGGGTCTGCTGCCAACAAACTTAATTCACAGGTAGGTGTCACATCGATCCTTGATATGTAATTTTGAGGTAAAACTTCAGTAACAGTTTCCAAGAGTGTTGTTCAGTTTGAGGTTGCGCCACGGTGGAAAGCGGATCCAATCACATTCGTACAAGCAGATTTAGGTCTTCTGTGGTTTCCATAAATCACTTAAGACAAGTACGGCCATTTTCATTACCCATTCCTCTCCAAACCGACCTTGTGTTTCGTCTCTGATAACCTCGTCGTCGAAGGGGTGTTAAATCCTAATCTTTCCTGTCTCATTACCGGGTTGTTTTGCTCTTCCGCTACTTCTAGATCAGTAATTTTCCAACTGTATCGCTTGGTGGTTAAAAATCTCTTGCAGCTATTGTAGACTGATTTGGAACCTAGATAATAGCCCATTAAACATTTATTCGAATTTAGCAGTTGTTTCTGTCTTGTGCGACCTCAGTGGAAATCCGAAGAAATTTATCCAAGAGGCAGAAAAATTCATAAGTTGGTAATTTTATTATAACTGAGTGCGTGTGTAGGATAACATGTTCTGGCTCAATAATAAATCTGACAAGAAGTGCAAAAGTTTCATTACTTCAAACAACTGATATTTTTCCATTTAGTATTTTAAGCCAGACAGCTGAGATTGATTAACGGTAAGCGCATTTCAGTAGAATATTCAAAGTACATCTTTTTAAAACACCAATATGAATATGGATGCCATATTTTGATTCCAACTATCTGAAATAACATCTTCGGGGCATCCAACGAATTACTAAACATAGATCTACAGAACATTCAAAAAATTACAAAAATTCCCATATTGTAAGAGGAAACGGAAAATTATAAGCTCCAAAATAAAAAGGCAGAATGATTTAGCAAATCGTATTGTGCATAAACAAAAACAGCCAACAAAAATGGCAGATAATACTCTTTGTAGTGGAGAAACAGGCAACAAACTTCATAAACGACTTATTGAACTTTGATGGCATTTACAACACATTATTTGCATACTGACTTTACATCTCATCACGTCAGTTGATTTATTCCACTAGTTTCATGCTTTTCATTTTTTGATGTTGAACTAAATGTGTTTTGAAATCTGCATGTTTGTGTTGCTTGGATCAAGTGTAGCCTAGGTCCAGTATACGAGCAGAAGAATGTGGGAAATCTCTCAAAATCACCTTCAAAGTGGCCATATGAATATTGACCTTCAACAACTGAACCAAATCAATCCTCGTTTGAAATTTGGCACATTATTCAGCAGCCCTGCCAAGTGGACTGCAGAATTCACCAGCCTGCGTGTACCGCCGGGTTGCACGCAATGGAGTTTGAGACGGTGTTAATTTTTGGTAAAAAGAGAGAGGTTCTGTACTCTGCTGGTGAGTAGAGTAGCAAACAATCATTGCTACAAATTTACGAAAATTCTGTAAATATTGGAAAGTCCGTATCCAGATTCCAAGAGGCGGCAAGTGCTCGCTCTTGTGGACGCCCGTGGCGACACCAAATTAATTGGATACCGTAGAATCAAATTTCATCCTGCGCAAGCATGGCTGTAGTGAGGCATGATAATCAATACATAGAGAGGACCCCGAAAACGAATGTGTGAGTATTTTTCTCGTGTCACCTGTACCTACGCCGCCGTAACACGAGCCGCATATTCCCTGGGGTGCACTGACGTCAATTCATACGCCGACAGCTGCGCCAGAGCGAGGCTGGTCGATGGGTGGAAAGCGTCGATGTCAGAGCAGTTGTAAACTTGACAGACAGACAACTGTTCCCTCCGAGGGACTTCATTTCGTAGCCGATCCCACTGCACTCGCTCTTGCTCACGCTGCGTGCAACCACCTCACGAAGCGGTACCAAAGGATTCTCATCAATCACAATCTATGATTCAAACACTGTGAAAAAATTGTTTGATAAAAAGAAAAATTCAGATTAATACATCCTCCGATTAAAAGTCAAAGATAAGTCTGCATTGTTTTACCAGTTGCTTACACTGTCCCTCCTTACTTAGTTTTACCGTTGTGCAGTCTGCAGGTATTCTCCACATGCTAATGTAGTTGATGAGACAGAACGCATAGTCACAGGCTGCCTTACACAATCTCCAGTCAATAAGAACTTCCCACTCGTGGGGATAGCATCTCCGGATATAAGAAGACAAGTAGCATCACATATTGTAAGCAGGAGCAGGAAACTGGTCCAAGGTATGCACTGTTAGGGGCTCACGTATATCGATCACGATTCAAATCCATTGAAAGGTTCCTCATTACAACAGTAACAATTACAATTTTAGCAGAAGCACACCAAACTGAGCTGGGGAGGGCCAAGTCCCCTGGAGGATTAAGGACAGCAAAAGAGAAGCTACGATCAAACGGGACTTGGAAGGTGCTTAAGATATTGAGAACAGGGGTGACAATGTGGACCATTGATTTGGGGGATAAGTCGGATATTAGTAATGATGAACTTTGTGAGTGTGAGGCAAGGCATGACTCTCAATACTTGTTGGTTTCCAGTAATTTGTGCGAAACCGGTGACACGAAAGACTTGCTTCCGTCGAATGGCGGTGCCGTTATGACTGCTGAACATTAAACTCACGAAGTGTGGAATATCCCTCAATCATTAATATTAGAATAAAGGTTTTGGATTACGAGAGCTATTTGGAAAGTAAGGAACGATAGGTCACGAAATGGAAACCACAGTGAAAATGAAACCTGTTTTATTTGCGACGGTTAGCTACACCTTCCAGCTACTTCCCTACACAGTCACCGCTCAGACTTGGACATCTGTCGTAGCGTTGTACCAACTTCTCAATTCCCTCGTTATAGAAGACAGCTGTCAGTGCTTTTTAGCAATTTCCCACTCTGGACTGCAGCTCGTTGTCTGTGTCAAAACATTGTCTTCGTAGCCAGCGGTTCATCTGAGCAGGGGTAGCCATTTACGTGCTGTATTGTGGGTGATCAAACACTTCCCATCGAAAACGCTGCAGGAGCATCTTCGTTGCCCCTGCAGAGTGCGGCTGAGAATCGTCGTGTAGAAGGAACCACATGACAGTTATGTTATGTGGATTACATAATTTTAGGCCAAATCCTTCACCAGGCCCTCATACTTGGTGGGAGACGCTAATTTCTAGCCATCTTTACTTTCTCACTATGAGCTCAGAACTGAAAAGAGAAACATGATACGATCGACGGGCGTACTAGACACAGTGGCCAACGCATCTGTGCAAAACTTCACCAGATTTTCACTGTATTTTCCATTTCGTGACCGATCGTTCCTTACTTTCCGAATAACCCTCGTATATTGTGGTTTAGTGATTTTTTGGACTAGGATAAGTAAATAAATTTATTTTTACGATTTGTGGTGGAAAAACTGACTTATTTTTCCTTTACGAGTATGAGCATGAGTTTATGTAAATACTACTTAGCTATTTAGACCAAGAAAGTACGTCATACGTACTGGATCAGCATTATGTATCAAATATTAGCGTTTGGTTGTGAAGAGAACTAAAAACAGTACTGAGGCCAAATTACTGGAAAGAGCCACTCTTAATCTCAGCAAAATCATTCACGTTGCATCCATTCATGACCTACTCTGCTTTTCCTTACTTCACAGAAAATCAAGTAGCTATTAATTATTTACATTTCGCACAGATTGCTTTAAAATACCCTGCGTAACATCAAGGGGTATTAATAAAATTTTCTCGGGCTTCCAGACGCGTCAAATCATTCTTACGACTTGACAATGACTGAGGAGAGCTCTCGGTCGAAAGCTCGTGGGATTTTAACCACCTGACGCGGCTGGAAGCCCGAGAAAATTTTATTAATTCATATCGCTGCGAAACCATGCGTTCATATGTAACGGGGTATCATTTGAAGCTTACTGTAGAAGCAGCAACTCTCAGCACCTAAAGACATGAAGCCGCCTAACACCAGTAAGGCAACCAAATGAGAGTACCGCAGATTAAAGCATGAAATAAGCCAGTAGGAACAGCGCTAAACTCTTATCTTAAACTGCGTTATAAACGAAGATCATCAACTGACATAAGGATGGGGTGGGCCTGTCGCATTGTAGATAATCTCTCATCGCAGTACTGGACAACAACCATATCATCTCCTGGCCTTGGAGAGTACCATCGCTAACCGAACGCTACAACGAAACGGCGTTCAAGACTGTACTGCGGCAGACGATAAAATACTGCTGCAGTGTTTGAGTCCATATAAAAACGACACGACGAGAGTCGACGAAGGAACTCAGTAAAGGCGTAATATGTTAGCGTAGTCAATACCAAAGGGCAGTGGCGACGCTGAGGGAACTTAAATAATGATCATTAGACGAAGACCGACTCGGAGTTCAAGGTAGACCGTGCAAATTCCTGCTACCGTCATTGCACAATCTCCGTAAGGGTCACGAGAGAGGACCAATGAGAAACCAATCTAAGGTATGGGAAAGTCATCGTTTCTCGCATTTCACATGCGAATTAACCGGGCCGGGATGGATCTAATACTACTACGAAATGATGTCCCCCTTAACTGTAAAGTTGCTTGCGGAGTGTATATGCAGGCACATGGTGTATATATAAGTAAGAGGGAGCCTCATAATGTGGAAAAAGCTCTTCTGGGGGGGGGGGGGGGGGTTATAAAATGTATGCGCTGATGTAATTGTGGTAAAGATAATGATTACACGTAATGGCATATGATGATGATTGGTTTGTGGGGTGCTCAACTGCGCGGTTATCAACGCCCATACAAATTCCCAACCTTTGCTCAGCCCAATCTCGCCACTTTCAAAAATGATGATGAAATGAGGAGGACAACATAAACACCCAGTCATCTCGAGGCTGGTGAAAATCCCTGATTCCGCGCTCGGGAAGCGAGAACGCGACCGCGAGACCACGAGCTGCAGACATAATGACATAGGACACAACAGAGAGTTTGCATGGGCATGTCGCAAGTGTATGGCACGGTGAGAAAATACTGACATACAGGCAGGGTTCGAACAACTGTATAGACATATGGAAACACCGCGACAAATGCATGCTTGAACACGAATATAGATATTAGCCGAGCTTACACGTTGCGGCGTTGTATTTGACCTCGAACGGCTACTGTGAAGTGTCCTCAATATGTTGCAAGTGCCAGAACAGTGTCTTGTGTAGTCGTAAGCGCATTACGTCGGAGCTAAGCGAACTCTAAATTGGGGAAATAATTAGTGCTCGTGTGGTGGGTGCTTCCATAACCAAATTTGCAAAAATTTTTGATATTTAAGAGACACCCTAAAAAGATTTTTACCGCACACAGGGAATGCGGGTAATAATCATCCGCTAAGTCACACGCGAACAAAGTGTATATTGAGCCGTCGTGACAGCCGCTCATTGAAGCGGATTGTGACGAAAAATAATAGAACGACAGCTGCAAAAGTCACTGTAGAATAGAAAGTCACGCTCGCAGACACTATTGGCACCTTAACAGCACGAAATGAGCTCAATGATCAGGGAATTACAGGGTGATCTGAAATTCTAAAGCCACGTATCAGTTACGGAAATACTCGCCCGGATAGTCGTAAGGGCTAAAGCGCCGCTTCCGCGAGGTAGAGTTGTTCGAGCGCCGGATCGAATCCGCCTGCCGGGTTAACGACAACGGTTGGCGACCCGGATGTGCATTTGAGACGATTTAACACCTCCCAATGGGTGAATACCTGGTTGACACACAAGTTCCGCCTCAGTTAGATTCACAAATACTTAAATACGTTTGGCTGCTTTCACGTGAATAACGTTACACATAGACAGTTTGGATATATGTATGCCGTCCTGGATGGAGGGGGTGGGGTGGGGGGCGGGTAACAGGGTGTCAACCGGAAGGGCATCGAGCCACCCCTTAAATCACCCTTGCCAAATCCCCCAACATCCATGCCGACACTGCGGGTCAACAACCGTGCGGGACAAGCGGGACAAGGACACATGGAAAAGAAAGACTCATCGGTGATGCAAATGCCCTTAACAGGAAAACGTGGTACCGAAGCCAAAAATGCTGACCTTCGAGGCAATGGAAGAGTCTTTTCGTCGGATGTGTCTTGTTTGAAACTGTTTCCTTCTCGCCGATATTTCGTCCCAAGAGTGAAACATAGTGGGTGTTCAGGCAGCCATATTGGGGGATTCTGTTGTCCCCATGGTTACTCTGTAAAGGTCACATTACTGCCATTTTGGCTGGTCAGGTCCATTCCATGGTACAGTGTATGTTCCCGGTAGTGACGACAGAGCCCCTGTTTACACATCTCGCATCGTCCACGACAATGTATTGTCGCTTCTGCCCTGGCCACCACAATCACCAGATCCCAATGTTATTGAACCTTTATGGTCTACTTGATCACTTTCCAGCTACATCATCGTCACGTCAACTTGCCAATATTTTCCAAAAAGAATGGAACGAGTTCCCTTGAAAACCACACTGGGACTGTATTTTTCTATTCCGAGACGATTGGCAGTTCTTTGAACGAAAACGGTTTTTCTGCACCGTATTAGGCATGGTAATGGGTTGTGCCTTTGGTTTTTCCATATTTTTGTCCATCCCCTGTATGTGTGTTATGTTCCACAAAATTAAAATCGCTCAAAGACATGTAATTAAAACAATTGCACATTACTGTTCGAATAATAAAAGTTTTGGTATTATTTCATTTATATATTTCGATATTTTGTCTCACTTTATCTAGGAGAGTGCTGATATTTAGAAGGTACAACTTTGAAGCAAACGAGAGGCGAAATTATGTACAGGTAAATGGGGAAACAAATTATACAAAAATACTCTAAGTTTCCCATAATGAAAAATGAGGAAGGGAAATAAAACTTACGTTAAGTAAAATAATTCTGTAGGAATAAGTATTTACTCCGATAAGCTATCTTATTTTTATTAAGATCCACACGAAGGAAGACCACATACTTAAAACATACAGAGGGTCATTAATGTACGAGAAAATCTATTTCAGCGAGCACGTGCCCTCCGCCACAAATCAAACGGAATATTCCTGAGTTCAGATAGTGAAGTGTTAAACGCTATTACAGGATGCTGTAAACTGCGAGAAATGTAATACTCCTATTCGTCCTCAACGACATCCCAAAAAGCAGACTTGTAGATAGTCACCATGTGAAATCAATGCACAATTTCACTGCAACACACAGTATCGCTTTTTAATCAATAAAATCACAGGAAATATTGTATTCTGTCAAGCGTGATGACGTATGAAGTTTATTTTTCCGGTATGTGCCACACAAGTATGACCACACAAACTATTTCACATTTTGTTTTTAAGTTTCAGTCATCAGCTTGAGCCTATCATGAAAAAAGCACGTCGACAGAAAAACATTAACTTATGAGGAAACCATTCTTTCGTGTAAGAGTATTGCCATATATCTCGAAATCAATACTTAAAAATATGACGTAAAAGACACCAGTAATAAGTCTATATTTTTCTAATAATTATTGTAGGTCTATATACTGCGGATGAAACGAAAGAGTATCTAAAGTGCAAATCAAATGTTCGTACAAGCTCCATTTTCTTGGAATATGCAAAAGGACATGGATGTAGTGTCGCCAACAACGCCGTCACCAAGACCTCGTCAATCAGACGTGCTTACGCCGGGAAAAGTGAGATGGAAGGTGCATCACAGATTTAATTATAAGTTCATTGTTTGCATGGAGGGTGGAAATGAATAATTCTTCATACAAATGACTACTGCCTGGGACTGCTAAATAGAAGATGTAAATTGAAATAAAGGCACCTTCTACAGTGACTAAACCTCTGTTAGCCCTACATTTAATTTCCATCTGAACTAACATCTCTGTTCACAGTGATTTACCATAGAATCCCTCCAGCAGAAAATTGCTCGCTGGAGGACAGTGTGCGTCACAGCTGTTAGTCAGAGAAAGCCAGAGAAGGGAAGCGGTTCCAAACACTGTAATTTCACGGTCCGCATCTCTCATGCATAACACCTGTAGAGCAGAAGAATGAATTCTACCGGGTATAAAGACCTTCGATGAGCAGAATACATCTCTCTTTCATAATTTTTGCCAGGGATTCCGGGAACAGCAATCGTTTATCACCACCTCTTTAAGCACGATATTTTGTAAAAGATTTGTGTGACCCATACTTCACTATTGCTCAGATATTTAAGATGCATATCAGATCTGACAAACTGGAGCCATCTAGCACTCACAAAGAACTTGGCTGCTTAGGGAGTTTAAAAGGGAAAAGGGACGTTGATAAAACTTAACTGGCCAATACTACAACAACATCTCTCGAGAACCGCCTTCCAAAACTTGAAGAACCCCATTTCTTCACAACAACTGTGAATATTCTTCTGCTCCCTAAGTATTAATACCGAGCGAGGTGACACATTGGTTAGTACACTCGACTCTCATTCGGGAGGATGACGGTTCATATCCGCGTCCGTACATTCCGACTTAAGTTTTCTGTGATTTCCTTAAGTCGTTCCAGGAAACTGCGAAGATGATTCCTTTGAAAAGGGCACGGCCGATTTCCCTCCCTAGCCTTTCGTAATCCTACCTCGTGCTTCGTGTATAATGACCTCACAATCTACGTGGCGCTAAACTCTAATCTTCACTTTTCACTAACGAGGAGAATAAAGTAAGTGACAAATGATTTCCCAGAAACATCACTCAGCGGGAGTTAAAATAAGATAACACGTGTCTCGACTTATCCATAGATATTCTACCGTTTACGAGAAAACGACTGCAAAAGTTTCCGATGTAACATGGATTCCTTTTAGAGTGCGCCGGTCTCAGATGAAGTGTTGGCGCAGAGGGTAGCGTCGCGGACTGTCGCCGTGTTCGAAAATCGATTATTATTTTTATTAATTTTATATTATTTTTAGTTTCTCATTTATGTAGCCATGTCTGTAGAACGTTACTACATGAATGTTTGTATCAAGTTATGGGATACAAAGCACTCCGTCTTCAGGACACAAGTGGCCCATCGGGACCATCCGACCGCCGTGTCATCCTCAGATGAGGACGCCGATAGGAGGCGCGTGTGGTCAGCACACCGCTCTCCCGGTCGTTATGATGGTTTTCTTTGACCGGAGCCGCTACTGTTCGGTCGAGTAGCTCCTCAATTGGCATCACGAGGCTGAGAGCACCCAGAAAAATGGCAAGAGCACATGGCGGCCCGGATGGTCACCCATCCAAGCGCCGGCCACGCCCGACAGCGCTTAACTTCGGTGATCTGACGGGAACCGGTGTATCCACTGCGGCCAGGGCGTTGCCTTATGGGATACAAGTGAGTTATATAAACTGTAAAATTACAACTGGGGTTCACAGTGCCATACATTTATTATGTAGTGTATGTGCATGTATGGTATTTTCGGGGTCACTATCTTTTCACATTGGCATATTCTTATATTTCATTCTGATCTCAAATCTTATATTTTATTCTTATGTTTATTCTTCAGGAATATTTGGTGTATTCATATGGTTGATACCGGTCGTAGAAACATTCGAAACATAGATATTCCGAACATCAGGAGTCTCACGAGAAGACAGACTTGCCAGAGTGACATTTCTTCTTGCGAATTTCACTCGTTCGGCCATGGTGGCCGAGCGGTTCTAGGCGCTACAGTCTGGAGTCGCGCGACCGCTACGGTCGCAGTTTCGAATCCTGCCTCGGGCATGGATGTGTGGGATGTCCTTAGTTTAGTTATGTTTAAGTAGTTCTAAGTTCTAGGGGACTGATGACCTCACAAGTTAAGTCCCATAGTGCTCAGAACGAATTTCACTCGGGAAAGAAACGCTATCAATACTTCATGCGCTGGCGGTAATTTCGCGGGAAACCACGCATTATGGGTCACTTTTCCGAACACTGGCGCTTGCAACTGAATATGAGTCAAGGTACACCAAGGAACTTCACCTAAAACAATTTCAAATAATTGTCTTGTTTATTTATTGCTTTTTATAAATCATTCACCAGACATATAATTAGTAGAGGAATAAGGTCAACGTTATTTTAGTATAAATTGGAAAAACATTAGTGTAATAATTTTGTCCGGATATGGGTAGAAAAAAGAAAAACAAACAAAAATAAATCATCGGGTTTCGAACACGGGGAGCAAAATTGTGAAGACGCGATGCCTGTCACTATGCCACCGCTTAGGATGAAATGTTTACTCGCCAACAGGCACATAAAGAACATCGAAACCTTTGACCGTCGTTTCTCAGAAACGGTCGAATATCTATATATAATCCGAGACAGTTGTCCTCTTATAATTACCGCTCATCTAGTGGGTGAAATTTCCGGGAAGTCGCGTTATAGCAGTTGTGTTCTCCTCATATTTATCCCGCAGAGATCGTCCAGTTGTTAAAACTCTGACCTAATATCCAGGAGGATGGAGTTACCTGTGTTCGGGCGCTCTGATTTAGGTTTTAGGTGTTTTTTAAAGTACTGTCTGGAAAATTCTGGGATGAGCAACGCCTCAGCCGACCACATGCCCTGTTCTCGCAAAAGGTATATACTGTATGTATGTATAATGGAGCTATACATTTTCATTGTACTATGATAAGTCCTGTATCACTGTGAAGTAATCCCTTTTTAAAAAAATATGTAAGTAAGAAATGAGGAGTCCCACCGCTTCTGTTCAGGGACGAAGAGTAGGAAAAACGACACCTCGTACGTCCCGGTGCGAGCTGTTATTTGTCTAAATATATCCGAACAATGTGTATAGGATGTATGGGTACGGGGCTGATCAATATTCGTAGTTAATCCCTTGAGAGACCGTTTTTGACGTTCTGAGCAGGTTCTCGCAAGAGGCGTAAGGTCTTTCTCCGAGAGTTTGCCAGTTAAGATGTGTCACCGTCTATATGACACACCCTCGCCACCGAGCGAGGAGACGCAACGGTTAATTCAATGGAATCGCATTCGGGGGACGCAGTTCAAATCCTCGTCCGGCTACGTAGATTTATATTTTCCGTGCTTCCCCTAAACCGCTTAAGGCAAGGCGAAGGTTCCTTCAGGACGATTCGTCAGGTTTCCTTTACGTGTCCTTGGTAATTCAATGTTGTTCAAAAATGGTTCAAATGGCTCTGAGCACTATGCGACTTAACTTCTGAGGTCATCAGTCGCCTAGAACTTAGAACTAATTAAACCTAACTAACCTAAGGACATCACACACATCCATGCCCGAGGCAGGATTCGAACCTGCGACCGTAGCGGTCGCTCGGTTCCAGACTGCAGCGCCTGGAACCGCACGGCCACTCCGACCGGGTTTCAATGTTGTGCTTCGTCTCCAATGACATCATCGTCGACGGGACGTAAAACCCTAATCTTGTCTGTTTCCCTACACTCTCTCGTCAGCCAAACAAGCCTTTGATCAATCGCAGCGCTTGTCGTATAAGCGCGATATTTTGTGTCAGTGCGAGAGAATGTGGGTCCAAAACATTATTCCAGTATGAGCCGCACAAGCACTCCGTATTGAAACTCTTCTGCAGAAAATCTGCGTTTTCCCAATACCCTACCAACGAATAATTGACTGTCTTTTGGCTTACCTCCAGTTGAGCTATGTGATAGTTGTACTTCATATTTTCACTCCTAAATAATGGAATCGTATGATTTACGTAGTTATGACTCGTTATCGCAGTAGTCAAACGATACCCTGCTTTTAAGGGCAGTGCCTGCACAACATAGTAGTTTTCTACATTAAGAGCTAGTTTCTCGTCTATGCACCAGGCTGGCATTTGGTCGAGATCCAATTGATGTTACTTAAATTATTACTGGATAGATTTTACTCATAGATTTTATTTATGTATTTGCTATTTTCCTATAGCCTGTTATCTAGATACAAGAACAGACAATGTTTTGGACATGAATTGGTATGTACATAATATTTTAACATAATTTCTTCAAAATATGTTGGTACAAAGTATGTTAGTATAACTAAGCGTTATGGTATTCATGGGGAGGGGGGAGCGAGGGAATATATATCAAATATCTACACTGAAAGAAATGAAATCGAAAGAAAGTGAAAAACTTCTAAATACTAGCGTACTTTATAAGTTCATCCGTTCATTCGGAATCCAGAAGGCAGATGCATACTGCTGTACTGTACTGTGTTACTGGTTCACAAATTTTGTAATTTATAATCGTAGCCAACACTACAGAGCACAGTAGTATATTACACTACGTTACTGTACTT
Source organism: Schistocerca nitens (assembly GCF_023898315.1). Taxonomy (NCBI): domain Eukaryota; kingdom Metazoa; phylum Arthropoda; class Insecta; order Orthoptera; family Acrididae; genus Schistocerca; species Schistocerca nitens. The sequence goes on along the minus strand of NC_064616.1, from coordinate 989,184,772 downwards.
GGTATCAGGATCATGGCAGATTTCTCATTTGTCTTGGTAGTTAGCCTCCAGCGGGCTGACGCACAACTCGAAATTCACGGAGGCTGCGCTGCTGTGAGGCCCAAGGTGTATGGCTATTTGTTACAGGTAGATGTTCTGCCGTGGGTTGTCATCGCCTCTCCTTGCTTGTCTCTCAGCCATATAGGCTTGCAGTTCATAATCTGATATTCTAGCTGTCCGCGGGTTCAGCTTATGGCACAGTTTCTCTTTCTGTATAATGGCTTAATTGTTGTATTACCAAACACGTTCCCGCCCTGGTCCTTGTATCATTTGCGAAAAGCCTGAGATAGGCTAGTATTCTACAGTAGGCGCATTTTATTTCTAGAAACATATTTACACATTACTGCCGATGTAGCGCAGCGGTAAGACGATAGACTCGTATTCGAGATTACGGCAGTTCGAATCCCATCTCGCCACTAAGATTTAAGTTTTCAGTGATATCCCTAAATCATCTGAATGCCGGAACGATTCAGCGACACAGCGGATTTCCTACCTATGCACCAGACTCCCGAGTTCGTCCTCCACTCCTAACGATATCGTCGTCGTCAGGACATTGAACCCTAACATCTATTTAGTTTGAAGTAAACAGTAATGGCTCTACGATTAAAAATGGAATATTATAATTATTACTAACACAAATGCTAACACAACCACTGTCAACGTCCCTACTACCATGTCGACGTCCACTACTACTGCTCTGATGGTCAGTGAAATTAGTGTTCCGTGCAACAGACGTCGAATTCTATATCCATAGGATAAGCATTTCAGCGAAATGACACGAAGTAGGTACAAGTAACGCCATATAGACAGGCCAGTCACATTAAAGTGACCACCGACTTTGTTCGACGTGCCGCGGCGGGGTAGCCGCGCGGTCTCGGGCGCGTTGCCACGGTCCGTGCGGCTGCCCCCGTCGGAGGTTCGAGTCCTCCCTCGGGCATTGGTGTGTGTTGTACATAGGTAGATTAATTAGTGTGTAGGCTTAGGGACCCATGACCTCGGCAGTTTGGTCCCATAAGACCTTTCCACAAATTTCCAAATTTTGTTCGATGTCAACGTGCCATAACAACTCACAGAAATCAGGCGGCAGTGCTAGCAGTGGAGTGTGTGAAACGTGTGTCGTAGGGACACGAAAATAGTGCCGTCGTTATTGTAATATGGAAACGGAGCGTTTCATCTGACGTCCAAAATGGTATCATCGTTCGCTTTTGGGCCAAGGATGGAACCATTTATTTATTTATTTATTTATTTATTATTTATTGCCAAATTATAGACCTGTTACCTGATGTTTAAAACAGGTCGTACAACTTACAATTTTCGTTTTTCACCTTTTTACAGTTTTCTTTTCTTTTGTTTTATTACACATTTACAAAGAACGATAATTTTCAAAATAACACTAATTTTAGGCTGAAATATAAATAAAATTTTGTTGTTTTTTAAGAAAAATATAAAAAGAAAATAGGATAGAGGACAGATTTGTTAGTACCATCACCGAATGTGACTGACGGTGAATACCTCGGAATGGTTTCTTCGAGCCGTTGACCGCCAGTCACTCCCACACACACACACACACACACACACACACACACACAAGTGGTTATTAGTAGAGAAATAACCTGCTTATCCTATTTATTACTAATCCTATGTATTAACTACTTTTGGTGCCCATCCATGTACAGCATTTGGTGTTTCCTTGGCCAAATCGCCAGCACTTTTGCTTATTTACTGTCACATCTCAGCTTCCTCCTCCTGTTCCTCCTCATTGTCACTATTTTTGCTGTCACTGTGGGTATCGCTGTCCATCCTCTGGAAATTGTTGTTACGCTGCACATAGGTATGTCTGTAATTTCGTGTCCGCATGTATTCTTCATATGTTGTTTTTTAAATACTGTTTGTCAGTGCGTTCAATTGTGCCCATTGTTCTTCGTCTCTTATTGTTGTGTATATATCTATGTCTGTATCTGTGTAGTCTAAGTGTAGTGTATGTCTATTGTTCGCGTACTGCCCGCAGAAAAAGACCTTCTTCCCCGCATGTGCATATAGGTGTCTGCCTCAGACTCACGCGGTTTAAGTGCGTGGGATAAGGTCCGTGTCCGGTTAATAAATGTACCATACCGCGACTGAGATCGATATGTCTCATTCTCAACCGCTCCCTTATGTCAGGGAGGAAGTCGTGCAGTCTACATCCCTTATCACTTACATCCCACTCACCTTGCCATGTATCCAAACGCCAACTTCTAAGGTGGCGTATCGTCTCTATGAGCACACCGGTTATTGTGTGTACCTTATCTAGTCTCCCCACCTTTAACCAGTACCTTGCAGCTCTGTATTTGATCGTGATATCAATGGGGCATATTCCGAGCACCACACACAGTGCATCCGCTGAGGTGGTACCGAAGGCTCCAGATAGCCTAAGTAGGACACTTCTCTGCCATTATCTGACCGATTCTTTGTTGGTGACCACGGTCAGTCTATATGCCCACGTGGTAGCTGCGAAGCTGAATACTGATTCGAAGAGCGCACTGTGGTATGTACGTATGACTGGTAGAGGTAGTCTGTACTGTTTTGAATTTAGTCTCACCAGTTAGTGTAGTATTTTTTCTACTTTGTCTGTTGTTAGCTTTATGTGTTCGTGGAAATTCAATTTTTCATCTATGTGTACCCCAAGATAGCGCGTAATGTGTGCTTGTTTGATGTTTGTGTCCCCAATTTTAACCGAAGGATTCCTTTGGAGTGATTCATTCAGTAAAGTGTATGTTGTTTTGTTCGGCTATCCTGAGTTTGTTGTTGTGACACCACTGAGTAATTGTTTGTAGTATTCCACTGGCTTTCTCTTCTAACTGGGCTCTGTTGCTTGCAGTGACTACATCTAATAGGTCATCTGCGTAGGCGACAATTCCGTCTGACCTGTCATCCACATCCAGAAGTTGTAGGAGGGGTTCGATTGTTATGTCCCAGAAGATGGGGCCGCAGATCGACCCTTGAGGACAGCCTTTGGTAATTCTTTTAATTACTTTCAGGCTGTCCATCTGCCATTCGACTACTCGGTCTTTACAGCAGTCTAGAAAACTGTTGTACAGTGACTGCGGTACCTCCAGATGTCTTAGCCTCTGAAACAGTGTGGGCCACCAGAGATTATCAAATGCTCCAGCAATGTCAATCATTATAGGCACGGCGTATTTCTGTTTTGTGGTGTTAACTATGTGCAGGGCCTGGTTGATGGCATCATCTATTGATCTGCCAGTTATGAAGCCGAACTGGTGTTGACTCATACCCCCGGGAGCTCTGTGTGTTTGCAGGCGCTTACACAGTATCTTCTCCTGAACCTCTGCTAGGGCGTTTATTAGGCATATTGGCCTGTAAGTCTTTGGATCTGAAGGATCCCTGTTCGCTGATTTCTTAATAATGAGTGCTTTGGAGGTTTTCCATACTAGGTACCCTGCCCAGCCGTAAGGCATCGTTCAGTAACGTTGTTAGGAACGGGGTGATCTGCGGTGCTAGTTTTTTCAGTGTTTCCGAGTGGATACCATCTGGTCCAGGTGCTTTCTTGTTTCTGAGCTCTGAGATTGCTAGCGCAACCTCTTCTTGCGCAAAAGGAAAGGTGACAGTTGCAGTGTTGTATGGTGTGTGTAGGTTTTCTCTTAGTGTTGCATGATATTGTGTGTCTGTATCGATAACGTCGTCAGGGAGCAGTTTATGCAGCAGAAACTCCCCTCGTCATCGTGCCGTCATCCTGCCGTAGCGTTTCCAGAACTAGTGGGGTTTTTATCTTCTTTGTCAGTATTTTGTTTGGTTCCCCCCATATATTTTGCTCTGTTTGTGTTGTTACAAATAGCTCACATTGTTGTCCGCGCGTGTTGTATAGGGTCTGTCTATGTAAGTCTTGTGCATGTCTATATGCTTCAAGTATTATTCGTCTGTCCCTATCTGCTATCGCCGTTTGGTATAACTTTCGTTTGCGTTTGCGTCTTGCGTCTTGTTTGAGTGTCGTGAGTTCGTTGGTCCATGGTACTGGTGAGCATTTTGTGTTCTTTGCGGTCGGTATTGAAGTGTTTTGTGCATGTTGTATTACCTGTGTTCACTTGTGTGCTCTATAATCGACACTTCCATTGATGTTTTCTAGATCGTGTCGTTGGATAATTTCCGTTAATTTGTTCCAGTCTGCTTTGTGCAACAGCAAGTGTCTGGTGTGATTTGGTCATTATGTGAGTGTATATGTTATGACATTATGATCACTACTGGTTAAGTTGTCGTGGACAGTCCAGTTTGTTACGTATGCCATTGCTGCATTATTTGCTAGCGTGAAGTCGATATTACTGCTCTTACCATCGAACCCTGCATATGGTGGTATAGGTCCTTCCGCATTCATTACATGTAATTGTGTTTCTTGTATTAGATCGGTGATGATGCGTCCTCTGTCATCTGTTCTGTCTGAGTTCCAGAGGGTCGATCTGGAATTAATGTCAGCACTTATCACTAATTTTTTGCGTCTGGCATACATTACTAGGTCTCTGATGTAGTCTGCGTGTGGCTGTATTTGATGGCTGTGTTGGGCGCACATGGATGCAATAACCCATGTGACGTTCCCGTTAGTTATCTCTATGGTAACCGAGTGTTGATTGCATAAATGTGTTACCTTAACTATGTTATAAGTTCTATTTAGAATTACTATTGCAGCCTTAAAGTCATTGCTGCCTGTTATTGTGGTAGCATGTTTTGGTAGACATATCAGTTGCCCATTGCTATTATAAGGTTCTTGTAAGCACATGATGTCTGCCTGCAAGTCATGTGCTATTTTAGGGATTTCCGCGCTGACTGTCGTACTGTTTTTTGTATTATGTTGTAAGATATTCATTTTTTGTCTATGTGTTCTGGGTGTTTTACGTGTACAAAGCATTTACTGCCAGTCTGTGAGTAATCGAAATATGTTCGTCCGTGTGCTCTTACATGATCTGTATATATTTTGTCCAAGTCGAATGATTCTGACCTGCGCAGCAGACCTGGAGCATGAGGTCGAGCAGCGGCTCTACTTACGTAGGAATATTTTCTGTCCTTAGGACGATTCTGTCTGTTTGCTCAGTTACTGGAAAACAGAGAGAATCTCCCTTTGGATGGCATAATCTAAGTAGCATCCGCTGCACTGTCTGCAGTATCCCTTTTTTCTCTAGCCTACGTAAAAATAAGTTAAATTCTAGATTATCATAATTAGGTGTAGCTGGCTTGCTGTGGTGCTGGTTTCTGTTGCGGTCTCTGAGGTGTTACAGGACGGATTGTGGCTTGGTGTTGGCCGCTGATTGGGAGACATTTTAAGACCTCTTTGGGATGTCACACGGTTACTTTTCGTTTTGTCACACGCTTCTTCAATGCTTTTTGCCTTCACACGTTTTTCACTGCTGTTGGTGGTGCTTGCTGGCGTGGCGTCGGCGATGGTGGTGATTTGTGTGGGACTTGAAACGTCCTCTTAGAAAAATTATACAGGACTGTGCTTATCCTGACACACAATATTTTTAGCGCAACGCAATCTGACTTTCAATAATCCCTACAAAAGAATGGCCCAGTCTAATATTAACCTATACGTTTCACAAATCACTTACCTCACAAAAATCTTGGTTACTCGAGCTACTGCAATAAAGCTAGCGCCACCACTGCCAGCAAAATAAAAGATTCAAACTACTGAAGGCACTAACTACTGATAGGCATAGTTAGCAAATGACAGATTTTAATAGAGAACAAACAATGTATTTACCTTAATAGTCATAATATACTATATAGCAGTACATGACAAATTTCAAAACTCCGCCATTTCTCTCCCCACATCCACCACTGCTGGCGGCTCACCTCCAACTGCGCAACGCTACGCGCTGTTCACAGCCAGCTGCTTAACACTACAATGGCGAGTATTACAACAATGCAAAGCAGCCACAGACTGCACACAGCACAGCCAGTGATTTTCATACAGAGGTGGCTTTGCCAATAAAAAAAACCTAAACAGCCTACTTACATAGCCCCATGCTCCCCACAAAAAAATTTTACAAATTGTTTTGGACAGTGGCCAATAATGATTTGATAAAATTTTTTATAATTACAATAACAAAGATATCAATTGCACAAACTTATAGATACAATGGTGGTCAAAAGCTAAACTTTCTCACAGTCCATAAAGACAGTCCTAATCGTTCATCTCAGTAAAATAGCAGTGTTTTTCTCAAAGTCTGAGCAGTAAAAGAAAATGCACACGGAAGTAGTGGATTTCCATGCAGTCTTGAAGAAGTAGCGTTGTCCTTCCAACGGAAAGACAGTGCTGACTCTCGACATGCAGACAGGTCATGGGCCACAACAGAGCAAACCCACAGCGGAGTCAGTCGAAGTTTTGAAGAGTGTTGTTGGGTAGGTCATCACAGAGCAGACCCACTGTAGTCCTGGTAGAGAGTATGGTATTGGTGTGCCACCAGAGGTGCAGACCCACTGTATTCCTGGTAGAGATTGTGGTATTGGTGGGCCACCAGAGGTGCAGACCCACTGCAGTCCTTGTAGAAATAATGGTATTGATGGGTCATCAAAGATGCAGACCCACTGTAGTCCTTGTAGAGATGGCCAGCAGCCATCTGTTGTGACTATGCAGGTGCACAATCACCATTGAAGAGTCTTGCAGATAATATAGCAAGTCCATAACCACCACTTGTGCACTCACAAAGTTTTTGGAATTGTCCTTAGAACCAGCAATGCTGTTATCCAGTCCCTTGCTGAATTATTAACACACGTGCAAACGCTATCAGTCCCTACTTCTCACATATTGTCCATATACTGTGACCAACAGAAACGTGTGCAGTGAAATGTAACTTACAAGTTACTTAATTTGATGAACTGGTGTCAATTACAATTTTATAACATAAGAATACAATTACAAAGGTACAAAATACACCAGTAAAACATAATAATACAGATAACATTTGTAGTAATACAGGCTTTACAAAAGAATCGAAATAACATATACATCAGTGTTACAGGAATTATGAGATAAGTAAATACATAAAAGATCAGAATAACTTTTGAAACATCAACTTTACACATAAGCATTAAAACAAAACAGAATAAATAATGTCTAAGCATATTTACAAGGTAAATAACATATTATTAATGCCAATTATATTTGAGGATAACAGTATTCCTCATCATAGTGAATGTAGCTTAGTATTAGAAGAAGAAAAAATTCTATGAAACTACACAGAGACAGGAAGAAAACAAATACACAAGGGTACACAAACACATAGTGGGATAACACAAAAGGAAAGGACAGGGTTTGTTTTACTGCAGTATTTTGCAAACAAAACTGTCTTTACTTCTTGGAGATCTCCCTTCAGTCATAATTATTCCCAAAAAGTCCTATCTATACCTGCTGTCTGTATTCTATTCATATTTCTTTCAAAATAATGATTTATTAGTGGACAATACTCAATTTTGCCAAATCTGTTTCTTATAGCTTCTCAATGCATTTCTTCCAATTCATCATAGTTAGTTTCTTATATAGTCTACCCCCTCTTAAGCTAACTTAAATCTACTGAGCTCAGATATATATACCAAGGGACGAGGCAATGCAGCAGCACATAAAACAATTAGTACAAACATCAATGACCAAAAAAAAAAATACAAATTGGCAAAGTAAGCAACAATATTACAACTAATATAAGGCAAGGAACAGCAAACGAGAAAAATAAATCAGTAGTAAACTGGCTTAGCAGAGTAACACAAAGTCAAATTCAGTAACACTATGCCTGGCAAACAGCAGCTTATATCTAAACATGACAAAGCTCAAGCAGAAAAAAATATTACACTAAAGATGGCCATGTCTAATACCTATGTCACATCTTAACACTAGAGTGATGCATCACGAGAACTTACACTAGCAGATAAGTTACCAAATCGTAAAGAAATTATTTATGCAATTCCTGTGAAGGGAAATGTCTATTTATGTGCCCTCATTTTCTTGGAAGTAGATCATAAATTTCTTATTGACTGGATCTGTAGGCATAAAATAACTATATTAGTACATATTATTAAATTTTATTTTAACCAATGCTGCAGTGCAGCTAGAAACTAGATATTAAAGAAAATGAGCAAATATGTACAAAGGACGGCATGAAACATCATTCATTAGCCATATGGCATTTCATAAGGCAGTAAAAATTCTCTCAATTCTCGAGAAAGACGCTTATCATAATCAGGTGTGCAGATGTAAGTATCTTTCCAAGTAATGAGCGTGTCGTATTTGCGGTGCTTTCTACAAAGGAATGTCAATAGCGAGGATAATGGCCTCCCTTTTTTTTTCTTTTCTACCTGTGCCTCTGAAAAGGCACGCCCTAATGGCTTTTTCTCCAGGCGTCTGACACAGCTGTGTGCCCACGATGCATTACGTGCAGGTGGTCACTTAACTTTCTTACGGAAATATTTACGACAGCAGTTTCCGTTACAGTGGCAGTCTCATATAAAAAATTTCAGAGGTCGAGAATTTGTGTTGCAAATGTGTAGATACAAAATCTTATGAATATAACAGTGTCCAAAAAATTTTCGCTGGCATTGTGATACATTCACGCATTTACACACGTTTCATAACTCTTAAAGTACAATTCTTGGTTTCCAACATCCTTTTTCACAAGTCAGAGTCCCTAACCACTACTCATTATTCCTTACCATATTATACATATACATATTCGTCGAATCTTCTTCAATACTTCATCATAAGAAATACATAGCATAATCAAATTCCTCATATACGGTAGCATCATGTTATTGATCATAAACATATCTCAACAGCATAATACACATCGTCGTCGTAATAATATCATAACATCTCAGTCAATTCTCAATATCGTCGTAGCTTCCTCCAATAATTTCAAAACCTAAAAAAAATCTCTGCTCATCTCAATAGTGTCATCTACCTCAAACATACTTTAAAAATTATGATCCCATACCAAATACATCATTCAAAGCTCTCATAGTATCACAATGGTTCTGAAAAAATATGAACAGTTCACAAAGTACAAACAACATACAATTTTGTAAGTGTGAAGTTATCCAACGGTGTAATTACGTAAACGTCTGTCACTGATGTAGTAAAATAAATGTTTGTCTCTCTCAGGTAAATAATCAAATAGCTGTGTAATTCTGTGTGAGAGAAATATGGTACCGATGTGTAAAGTTGTATAAGCAAATACCATATTAGCTAGGGCTCCTTGTGCTTGCCAAACACATGGTACACAATGTAGGCGTGTACCCCCCTGAGGATTAATGTAATTATACCCTCAGGTGTTACAGATTACAGAAATTGAATGAAATGTATTACGGTAAACCCTTGTATCATTGCACTTCAAATATCTTAAAAAATAAATGTTTTAAGTGCGAAATTAATCACTCAAATGCGTGTCCTGTAGCACTAAATGTGCGTCTTGCTGTAAGATAATTCTGTGGAAGTGTCGTAATTATCGTCCTCTGTAAGCTAAGTTCTGCAGAAGTCAATGTACTTACCTCATCATAAACAAAGGTGAAATGCTTTGCGTATAGATATCTTAGTTATTACGCTTATTGGCATGATGAAGAAAGTACTGTACAGTAACGTATTGTTGTGCCACGAAAAAGGCTGTCTCATTGCTGCTATACCACAAAAGTTACTACTAAAACATGTTTTACTTTCCAGAATAAAACAGAAAACTGTGCAGATATAAAACAGAAACACTGCAAAAGCAACATTGTAAATAGTCACTCATTAGTAGCCTCGTGATAAAATCGTGTAGCTGTCACAGAAACCAAGTACTAAGTCATCTTTAATCTCACACAAGCTACTTCAAATAAGTAATGTGTTTTCAAGTAAACCAAAATGTTGCATTAAAATCTCATTAGCAGTATATGTTCTAAGTATGTAAGCCTGATAGTCGTTACGTAATCGTGCAACTAACAAGCAAGAATGTGCAAATAACAACATTGTGTCGTCTGTTCACTATAACAATGCATTCATAATTTCTGTTGAAATAAGTTCTCTTGGTTCTTGATTGGATATTTAACTTCAATCACTGTTGCATGTTAACAGTTTCTAAGTCTAATAATGCATACTAGAAATGTGAAGTGAAGAGTTTTATGGCAAAGACAAAGTTAAAAAGCAGATTATCTTTCGATAAACGGTTTTACATGTGAAATGTGGTGTAAACCTTTACTCTTCCTAGTACGCAGAGTTTCAAGTTTAACGCAATTATCATGTGGTATACGTCGGTAAAGAATACTGGAATTTTTCTCAAGGTTAGCGTGTATGCTATTTTTCCCTGAGCCAGCCGGCGCATGTGGATGCCTGCGGTGCGAGTCATTGTCTGTTTCTTTGTTGGCGTGCGTCGTTATTGGGATTTGGAGACCTAACTTCTACAAATTCACCTTGTCGAGAGGACCCTGCTCTGTTTGAATCCCGCCAGTTCTGATGCAATTCAGGTCTGTCGTTACGATCATATCGTCTGTCGTCATGTCGGTAGATTCCATAGTTTCTTTCTTGTCGGTCACATGGTGGAGAATTTCTCCCTGAATCGTACCTGCGCGCTGGACCGTTGCGTCTAAAGTTATTCTGTCTCCCTTGATAATAATTGTTTTGGTTCCCATATTGTCTGTTTCTAAGGAAATCTCTGTCATATTCATTACTACGGAAATGCGATCTTTCTCTGTAACTATTGTTACTCTGCCAGTGGTTGTCATATGGGTGGTGTCTGTTTTGTTCACGATTTGCGTTGTGAGAATAGCCTTGTCGTGTCCAGTTATTATTTCTTTCATCGCGGAATTGTGACAGATGTGACCTGTAATTGTTGTACTCCTGTTTTCGCGTTCCGCGAATGTCAGTGTCGATTTCCAGGTCTTGTAACAGTCCCTGAAAAGCTTCAATGTCGTCTTTGCAACGTCCTGCTAAAATAATATGTCGTAAATGTTCAGGCAATTTGATTAAGCAAATTCGGATGAGTTCTGAGGGGCTGTATGGGTTTGAAAGATACTGATTCTTATGCAACATGTCTTCAAAATATTTGACAAGACTGGAAAATTCAGATTGTTCAAAGTGTTTCATCATCATGATGATATGTTTTACTCGGTCTTGTGTAGCTTGAGACCAATATGCTGAGAGGAAGGCGTGGTAAAATTCTCCTTCACTGTGACAATCGTGAATGACCGATCGCATTCTTACAGCTGGTTCATTCTCTAAATATCCACACATAAATTCTAATCTATATTCTAACGACCAGTTGGGAGGAAAACAATGAGAGAATTGATGGAGCCATGCTTGTGGATGAATGTCGTTCCCATAATTCTTAAATGTTTTGAATTTACGTGTAGTAATGAACAGCTTATAGTCAAAGTCATCATGTCGGCGAGTCGCATATCGGTCATTGTTACGTCGTTTCGTCGGTTCCATTTCAAAATTCGGTGCACCTTGCCAATTTCTTTCATAATTTCCAAAATGCGCTGTGTTATTATTTTGTGGCTGTTCCGTATTTCTATGTCCCTCTTCCCGTATTGGGGCGCGAGTGTCCTCTGAAATACGTAATTCTTGTATTACCTGTGTCAGCTGATCTTGTACTTCGCGGATTTCTCTTTGGTGTTGCGTATTAATTTGATTCTGATTTTGTTTGAATTTCCCAATTTGTTCGCACTACCGGTTTTGTGTCATTCAGATTATCATCTACCTTCGTAGATAAATTATTTAGCTGATCCGAAAGTTCAACTACTTTCTCTGATAATGAACTAATTTCCTCCATGTGTCTTTCTGAACCCATTTTCAGAGTATCTACTGTGTCCTTTAAGTTTTCCTGGGTTTTTGCAAGTTGCGTAACCGAATCGGTAGATGCAACTGAGTCAATTTTAGCTTGCAGGGTCTCATGATTTTCATGAACAATAGTTTGCAGTTCTTTTATGGCTGCTTCGTGATTCTGTAATGCATTTTCATGACGCGAAAAAATAGGTTGGAAATGCTCACAAATTTGTGTTTTTACGTCATTACAGACTTTTTGACATTTCGATTCTATTTTATGTAACTCAGTAGTTAAATCTTCACGTGTTTGTTCAAGCGTGGTGTGAAGATTTTGTTCCATTGTGTCTAACTTTTTAAGATTTTGTTCCACTGTGTCTAACTTTTTAAGATTTTGTTCCACTGTGTCTAACTTTTTTAAGATTTTGTTCCACTGTGTCTAACTTTTTAAGATTTTGTTCCACTGTGTCTAACTGTTGCTGTGTTTGTCTCTGGTGTTGTTCCATTGTGTCTAACTTTTGAAGCCTTTGTCCCATTTGTCTCTGATTTTGTTCCATTTGTTGCATTAATTGCAATAATAATGTATTAGTGTCTGGAATCTGTTTCTCTATGCTTTTTGGCGGTGCATTTTCACCGGCAACATTCACATTTTGACAAGCAGAAAATGTGTCTTGACTCATTTGAGAAAACGGTGAGGACCCAAAACCTGAATCTACAGTATTTGCGAGATTGTTTCCTGTCATTTCGGATTCCTGAGGCGAGCTGTTGCCGATCGATCGATCGATAATGCTTCCCTGTTCACTAATTGTTTCACTGTGTACACCATTATTTGGAACCCGCTCCATTTCACTATGCGCAATTACCAAATTACTACTTTGCACATTAGTTAATTCATTACTCTGCGGCGCTAAACACTGCTTTCGTCTTCACTGTCATTTCTCAGTTTACTTTGGAGCCTAGTATTACGTTTTTCACACGCCATAATTGTCACAATATTTCACACGATAAGACAGAAAAGCACAATTTGAAGAGCAAAATAAAATAACATAGCAATGGAAATAATGTCTACTTAATTGCAAGCGCAGCTGCGAAATACTTGGTGCAAATCTACATGCATGCCACAACTGTTTTACTGTACAACAATTAAAAACTACAACTACAATGGAAATTCTCTCTATAATTACGCGCTAGCAATAAACAAAAGCTACACTAATTACACAAACTACAAGAAAAAAATCTGAAGATTCCAGTGAGGTATCCTCGGCTAAGGGTCGGCATATGAAACGTCCTCTTAGAAAAATTATACAGGACTGTGCTTATCCTGACACACAATATTTTTAGCGCAACGCAATCTGACTTTCAATAATCCCTACAAAAGAATGGCCCTGTCTAATATTAACCTATACGTTTCACAAATCACTTACCTCACAAAAATCTTCGTTACTCGAGCTACTGCAATAAAGCTAGCGCCACTACTGCCAGCTAAATAAAAGATTCAAACTACTGAAGGCACTAACTACTGATAGGCATAGTTAGCAAATGACAGATTTTAATAGAGAACAAACAATGTATTACCTTAATAGTCATAATATATATAGCAGTACATGACAAATTTCAAAACTCCGCCATTTCTCTCCCCACATCCACCACTGCTGGCGGCTCACCTCCAACTGCGCAACGCTACGCGCTGTTCACAGCCAGCTGCCTAACACTACAATGGCGAGTATTACAACAATGCAAAGCAGCCACAGACTGCACACAGCACAGCCAGTGATTTTCATACAGAGGTGGCGTTACCAATAAAAAAAACCTAAACAGCCTACTTACAGACTGACTGTATGCGTTATGGTGTCTGTTAATGTTTGGAGTGGAGGTTGTTGCTAGACGCACGTTGACATCGTTGCAAATGTCACATGTCTCTCCCTCAGATTTGTCCTCATCTAATTGGTGTACTTTTATAAGTCTGGGTCCTGTAGTTTTGAGTTTTGTATTGATCTGTGGCCTGACTGTTTCGATGTATTTTGATTCAGGGACTGCGTGCCTGTCTGTTGCTTGTTCCTTTTCCGCGGGGTGAAGAGTGCCTCCCGATACAAATTTGACTGGTTTGATGTACTCTTCACATTTACTTGTGTCGTAGGGTTTTCCATGTGATGATGAGGTTAGGTTAGGTTAGTGTTGTTTAACGTCCCGTCGACAACGAGGTCATTAGAGACGGAGCGCAAGCTCGGGTTAGGGAAGGATAGGGAAGGAAATCGGCCGTGCCCTTTCAAAGGAACCATCCCGGCATTTGCCTGAAATGATTTAGGGAAATCACGGAAAACCTAAATCAGGATGGCTGGAGACGGGATTGAACCGTCGTCCTCCCGAATGCGAGTCCAGTGTGCTAACCAGTGCGCCACCTCGCTCGGTCATGTGATGATGATTCTGGTTTGTGTTCATCCTGTGTATGTGTGGTGTGATGTACATCAGCTGGGAGAAATTGTGAAGGAGTATATCGGTTTTGTTTGTACATTTTCTTGCGCACAATATATGTAAGCTCATCTTCCAACTCATCTGTCCTCTGCGTTAATGTTATTTGGAAGTTTATCCAGTGGTGTAATTGTCTTTTAATTTGCTTTGCCACCTCGTAGTTGATGGAGCCACATATTGTCATGTCATCTATACATTCTACCGTATTAATGCAGCTATCCTGTAACATCGTTGGGTGTCAAACTGCCTATTGGCTTCTGTCTCGGGTTCTTCGACCGACGTTCATCTAATGATTTTTCTGACGTTTCGCCAGCACGAGTGGCTGGCATTGTCAAAGCTTCACCCTCCATTGCCGGTGGTGAACTGGAGGCTAGCTCGCAGCCGCAGACTATATGTACCTGGCGCGCCAACGTCCGAGGGCTTCTCCGCGGTCATTTCCGGTGCGGTTCTCCTCTTGCTACCTGCGACGGTCGTTCGCTGCAGTACGGGAAGCCAGGATCCGTTTACCTTAAGGCTTTCCTCTTTCTTGTTGAAACTGTTCGCGTGTTTTTGGGTTTCTACAGCTTCTCTGAACAAGCGCGTGTGATAGTGCTTCTCTACAGCCAGAACTTCCGTGTCGGCGAATTTTATTACGTGGTCGGTCTCATTCAGTGCGTGCTCTGTCACGGCCGATTTCTCCACCTGCCCCAACCTGCAATGTCGCTTATGCTCTTTGATCCTGGTGTTAATTGATCGTCCAGTCATTC
The DNA here is from genome assembly GCF_023898315.1 of Schistocerca nitens. Lineage (NCBI taxonomy): Eukaryota > Metazoa > Arthropoda > Insecta > Orthoptera > Acrididae > Schistocerca > Schistocerca nitens. Next base: position 989,169,754 of record NC_064616.1, on the reverse strand, counting down.
CGACATAAACTTTTCCGTATGTGCATGGTATACGGTATATTCCCGACATTGCAAGTGGGTCTCTTTCCTCCTTCGCCGATCTAAGACACTCTTTGATCTTCCTTGTCGGTTTGAAAATCGTCTTTACGCCGTGTTTGCGCAATATACGGCCGATTCTGTCCGTCACTCTGGGAATGTATGGCAGAAAGGCCATACCCGACATTTCTTTTTCTGGTTCCTTACTTCGTCGAGTGTTTGGCTCTGTTACACTTCTAATGTAATTTGTGGAGTACCCATTGCTTCTCAGAACAGTTTCCAGGTGTTGCATTTCTCGTTTGAGGTGTTAAGCCTCACATATTCGTCCTGCTCTCGTTACGAGCGTACTGATCATGCCTCTTTTCTGGCTCGGGTGGTGGTTTGACAGTTTGTGCAGGTATCGGTCCGTGTGTGTCGGTTTTCGATACACGCTGTGTCCCAGGTTTTCGCCGTCCCTTGTGACCAGCACATCTAGAAATGACAGTTTCTTGTCCTTTTCTACTTCCATGGTAAATGTTATGTTGGCATGGAGGCTGTTCAAGTGTCTCAGGAATTCACCGAGCTGTTCTTCACCATGGCTCCACACCACGAAAGTATCATCGACGTGCCTGTACCACACCTGGGGCAGGTGGAGAAATCGGCCGTGGCAGAGCACGCACTGAATGAGACCGACCACGTAATAAAATTCGCCGACACGGAAGTTCTGGCTGTAGAGAAGCACTATCACACGCGCTTGTTCAGAGAAGCTGTGGAAATCCAAAAACACGCGAACAGTTTCAACAAGAAAGAGGAAAGCCTTAAGGTAAACGGATCCTGGCTTCCCGTACTGCAGCGAACGACCGTCGCAGGTAGCAAGAGGAGAACCGCACCGGAAATGACCGCGGAGAAGCCCTCGGACGTTGGCGCGCCAGGTACATATAGTCTGCGGCCGCGAGCTCGCCTCCAGTTCACCACCGGCAATGGAGGGTGAAGCTTTGACAATGCCAGCCACTCGTGCTGGCGAAACGTCAGAAAAATCATTAGATGAACGTCGGCCGATGAACCCGAGACAGAAGCCAATAGGCAGTTTGTCAGCAAGTGGCCACGAAAGCCTTGACAGTTTTGTATCGTTGAGTGTGTTTGGGGCGGGATGGCTTCATTATCGACGTAATTCTCCGGCAGAAGATTCATTTGTCTTCTCCAGGAAATTTCTCTTTGGGAGCTTCTCTGTAATGTTGACGGTGCTTTGTATTTATGTGTTTTGGGTGATTGGCTTTGGGCTTTGGTGTTTCTTGTGTGTGTGTTGTTTTTAGCTGCCATAGTCTATACTGTCCCGGAGCCGGTCATGCAACAGTTTATAGGTCTGACAATCACCTCCTTTTGTTTTATTGCCGACGCGCCCTCTGTATTGGCAGGGGATACAGACGCAAACCGCGGACCTGCACTCATTGCGCTTGTGTCCTCGGTTGCCGCATTTGGCACACGTGACGTCGGCTTTTCTGCAGGTTTTAGTCGTATGTCCTATGTCGCAACACTTAAAACACTGGTCTACTACTGTATAGTCTTTCACAGAAAGTGATTCGAAGTCTATGTTGACCCTCTGTCTTCTTGTAAGGACTCTGTGCAGCTGTGGGCTGACCTCCAGTATGTGGTGACTGAAACCCCTTCCCTTAGGCCCTGTTTTGAATCTTCTTTTAACCTCTCTATCGAAGCCTTCTTTCGTGGTGTCAGCGCTTAGATTCTGCTCGTAAAGGCTTTCTTCGTCGGTAAGTGTATCTGGCACGTGACATACTGCCACGAGTGGCTTGCATTTTCGCGGTCCTTCACAGATAATGGTGTGCAGGTCTTTAGTCTTTTCTATTATTTTTCGACAATCCTCCTGTGTTTCCGTTTCTACTATGACTGCAGTCTGGGTGGTTCTGATTGATTTTATATGTATATTCTCTTTCCTGGGAATTATATTCTTGGTGATTGTCTGTCGAACAGCTTTGGGGTCTTGATTTGCTGTCGATTTGATATATAGGGTTGTGGCCTGTTTTGTTATAGCCTGTTGTATTCTTCGAGCCTGTTTGGTTTTGGGCTCTGCAGTTAAGGCGGCAGCATATGTCAGTGTCTGCAAGTCTTGGTTAGCTACGCTCAGTTCCCTATTTTCGTCCTCTGATTCCTCAGTCTTCTCTTGCAAAGTATGTATTTGTAAGTCTTTGACTGGATTCGAGGCTCTCTGTAGTTCTAGTCTTAGTCGCCTATTTTCATCGTTTAGGCAAGACAGTTTAGCTTCGAGGCTAGTTATTTCGAAAGCCAAGGGAAACACTTTGTCTCTAATGACAGTTAACAGAGAAGATGAAACACGCTTAGCTTTTAACTCTGCTCCTATTTCGCTCAATATTTTGCCTATGGCTGCTATCTTTTGACTGGGGGACATAGGCACAGGTTCTTCCTCCGTGTGTTCCATAGCGGGTGTGACGTCGGTGGCTCGAGCAAGTATCTTACCCCACGCTTTCCTTCTTCTTCCGTCGGCCTCTGGTGTGGTGGTGTCGCTGCTTCGTCGGCTGGAATCCAGGGAGGACGTCGACGGCGGGGCGCGGGGCAGCCGGTGGCCGCTGCCAACGCGTCGGATTCCGTTGCGGCTGGTGAGGAGTCGGAGTGGTGACACGCGAGAACCGACGAGGCTGACGGGCGAAACAGACACGCGCTCGGCCAGCGGGAGGGCGACGGCCTCTCCGCTGACGCGTTGCACACGTCGAACGCACTAGAAGTACTTTTATCACTCTCTCTGTTTTATTTACAGTATTCAGTGAGTAAACGAGAACGGACTATGTAAGATAACACTCCCGGTACACGATAATTAAAAATCAGTATCCAGACTCAAATTTTTACCGAGAAAATCTGCATCTGAATGCGGAACCACATCACACTGCTACCGACTCGGCGGGCATCTCGAATACTGGAACCATTTCCGAAACGGAAAGTTCGTAAAATTTCGCGTGCAGCAGTGGTTAAAGTATACTGTGCATGACAAAATGGCCCGGAGCGAGGTAACTGTGGTGCACCACGGACCGGAGGGGACGATGGCTACGGAGATGTGTACAGGCGAATACACGTGCAACTGACAGCACAGATGAACCTTAGGGCTACCGACAGTGTCTCCTCGAGGACCAGTCCGAGAAAGTTGGTTGGTGCGGGCCTTCTCAGCAGGCGCCTGGTTCGTGCTGCCACGATTACTGGTATTCATCGGTGAGGAAGGCTGGAATTTGCACGCCATTACCGCAACTGGACGTCTACTGAATGGCGGCAGGTGGTCTTTTCAAATGAGTCGCATTTTATGCTACGTCGGGCAGATGCTGTTGGCGTGTGCGGCGTGAAAGTCTGGAAACAAACGACCTGCAAAAATCTTCGGAAAGGTCCGAGCTGGAGGAGGGAGCGTGAAGGTCTGGAAAATGTTTTCATTGGATGTCCTGAGGGATCTCATCATTCTTGAGGGCATAATGGATCAACTCGGGTACGTATCTATGCTTGGGGACCGTGTCCATCCCCACGTGTGTGGTTCCATGAGCACTAGGATGAGTTAAACGTACTCCCCTGACCACCAAATTTCACGGATATAAACCCAATAGAGCATCTGTGCTGCCATCTCTATCGGGCTGCTCGCGCCGTGGATTCTCAGCCGAGAAACATAGCGATCGTGGCCACGGCACTGGAGGCGGCAGCCCTGTCAGAGCCTCACTGGCACTCTTTCACCACTTCCGCGCTTCAATTCAGGCTTCTAACAGATGGTCACATTATTGTGGCTGGATCTTTCGTGTACGTGCACCGTGTAAGCAAAAATTACCCAGCGAGTTTCTCATTCAGAAAGATCATACGCATGTTGTTTGTTTCTTAGAAGAATGTATTATACTTCATGTAATAAGGAGAAGCGTCTACAAGCATGTGACCGAATTTGACGGCGAAAAATTGTGGACTTCGAGACTGCGGTTTATTGTTACATGACATTACTGCTCGCGTTGGTCTGGATCACACGACTGTCATACGAACATGGAATCGAGGGATTCAGGAGGACCGTCCTCAAAGCCATGCAGGATCTCAATAGCGCACCGTAAACATCGTCTGTTAGGACAATTACGTTGTTCACACAGCCGTCCAAGATCGCATAGTCACGTCACATACCTTGAATCGAGGAATGGACTTGTTGTCAGCAAACCAAATATCCACACGGATAATGCGACGAGTGTGACCGCGGCGCTCGGGTTGCAGCTTCCCTCGACGCGGCAGCAGAGGGAGGCACTCTGACAGTTGTGGGCCCAACAACACAGGATGCAGGGGGTAGCACCACGTAGCTTTTTTAGACGAGTCTCCAGTCTTTGCGGAGAACGACAGGAGAATGAAAGTTGCCTGATTCCATTCGTCAGTATCACACAGGCCCAACACTTGGTGTGATGGTGTGGGATTCGTATACAACATGCTGATCTCTGGTTCGCATAGCCGGTAATTTCTACAGCAGCCGTTACACAGATGACGTGTTCAAGCAAAAATAGTTTCCTTTGTACACTTCTGGCCGGCCGAAGTGGCCGTGCGGTTCTAGGCGCTACAGTCTGGAGCCGAGCGACCGCTACGATCGCAGGTTCGAATCCTGCCTCGGGCATGGGTGTGTGTGATGTCCTTAGGTTAGTTAGGTTTAATTAGTTCTAAGTTCTAGGCGACTGATGACCTCAGAAGTTAAGTCGCATAGTGGTCAGAGCCATTTTGTGCACTTCTGTGCAGCTAGCAATCTCTCCATATCTTTTTTCCTATGATTATGGTTGCAAGTAATTTGCCCCTTGTCCTGGAGTGAGTTATCGTATCCGTTTGGACCGCCGCCCCATGACGATTCAGGTTTCTCTGATTCCTTGTATACGCAGCGGCTCTGCATTTGCAGTGATGTGCGGGGAGTTGTTCGATTCAAATGATGTTCATGATTTTGGATACTGTGGCAGCCATGTTTTATAGGATTTGACAGATAGACTAGCGACTACATTATCTCTTGGACATCTGGTGTTTCATTCTAAATCAGTTGCTGCCCAAGAGTAAGTACGTTCGTATAAGGAACGTGTTTCCAGACAGTGTCCTCTATAGTAGCCTCTTCACCACAGGACCATTCGTTTGTTCCTTCCTTCTGATTTAGTGCAAATTTGTAGCGTACAGGACTAGGCACGTCAGAGGTTCAGCCCTCATGAGATGTTCTTGTTCTTACACAGAATCTTTGTTTTTGCTTGGGTTAAAGTTATAAGTTCGTGTTCCATTTTCGGTTTCGTACCAGCGTTTCCGCTACAAAATGAGGGTACAGTTTATTATTTGTTTCTAATTTGTGGCCTGGACTACCACGAGATATGGATAAACTACTTAGGTTAAAGAGCCATGCCTCCTCTTCCGGAAAAACGCACAGAGTAACTTCCATATACAGCAGATGGACCATCAACAGCTCCACGACTCCTCACATACAGAACTACTAGAGACAGGTTTGGAGTTGGGCTCACGACATTGGTGCACTTTCTAGTGATTAGTAACTTCCCTCCATTACGTCTCACTGCCCCTTCTCTCGCCAAATGCTGGTGATGAAAGTTTCTTCCACACCATAATTTCACCCAGCTACTTCCGGATCAGGTGCCACCCTACGATCCCCTTTTATCGACCTCGGTTATGGTGGTATCATGCAGGGAACGTTAACTCTGACGGTGACGACAGACTCCGGCCATAGGTTACACCTCTCGAGAGCTCCAATACCGTGAAAAGACGATCGTCTGCGGGCCCTCATTTTTCGCACGTTATCGTTATGATCCTTCCGTACGTTTAAGGGAAACGAAGTTTGCTCAGAGCCCTCAATGAAATGTCAAGCTGCTTAGGAGATGTTGTCCGCATTTCAGAGAAAGTGGTGGCTTACCTAGTTTCCTAGGTAAGCCTTCTCGGCTTCCTACGACAAAATCTCCTCGTAAATATTGGAATGTCGTCGCTGCATCGCACGGACTCTCACCTGCATGTCTACTCTGCAAATCGCATCTCGACCCGCTCAGAGATCGAGTACGAGAACTATGACTGTTTATACGACGGTGTGTGAGGTGCTATTTGATAGTTTTTACATGTTGATCTCTATGGGAGTGATACGCGGGGTTGAGGGAGAGGGCTATTTCTGCGTCGTTACACCCTCACTACGTGATCTGTGTTGATAAGAACTTTATTTAATGAGTAATTAATATATCCACGTCACTCAGTTCCTAATGAAATGGAATAGACGATGAGTATAAAAATGCCGTGCAAACTTGGCTCTAAATAAAGTATTGTACAAAGTTGAAACAGAGTCCTGTGACATTTATTTCGTAAAGTGTATTAACTTTTAGTAAACTTTAGTTTCTTAACGGAACTTAGATTGTATTGTCATGCAGTAACGTGTAGTAAACGGTTTGATAAGCTATGAAATGGTAAAGTGCGAGATGTTTCATCTTCACTCATGTAACATGCTCATATTACAGATAGGCAATACGCTTTTTTACACTATGTGTGTTGATTTCCTATTGTGAAGGATCTAGAGCGGTGGTGGTTCACGCTGTTCTACATGTGCACCGTGAAAATATTCAAGTGTCGGTCAGTTTATGCGTCAGTAACTCACACTCAGAGGAGGCATGAAAGTCAGATGACTTACGTTCCCAATTCTTTATAAAGTACGTGTCAAGCAGTTCCGATAGTGGGACAATCAACATGGAACAGAACATGAGGATACCTGCATCCAGTTTCATTCATATTTGAGAAGTTTTGTGGTCAACAACAAGTTTATTAAGCACAAATCTGTTCAAGAAATTATTTTTGAATAACAGATATCAGTATTCATAATCGTTGTATTGGTTCCTGATAACCTGTGCAGTACACTGGGAGCGAGGTACCCGGCAGTTATTCGGCCGATTCGTTCCAGCGTGCTTCCATTCTCATACCATAACCATCTTCCTCACACACGGTCCATAAGAGTAGGGGTGATTTGATCACCCTTGTAATTATTTTACGAAGTGTTCGACAGACACTTAATATCAGTTGTTCATTGCCATACCGCTTCCACTGTTTCAATTTAGGATCAGTTTATTTCTTTCTTGTACACATTTTAAATTTCTCTATGGGCTAGGAAGCGCCTGGAATGTTTTTCCTCCCCTAACGAATTCCGGTTTGCTTTCCACCCGTTAGAAACCTCGTGTATGGATAAACTGTGCTAACTTGCAGTCGGATTGGAAGCATTTCCAGTGAGTGATATGGATACACAGTATCTTTTTTTCCACATTTTCCCAGTTTTCTAATCGACCCTGTTATACATCAGTATTTGTCTAACAATTATTGTCTTATTTACCAATATTGTTCAAGGCCAGTTTCTGATGAAACCAGCACAATATTCTTTTGTCGCAAAAGTATAAGATAATGTGAATTCTTAGAATGACATTGGTTGTGAGGTTCTTGTCTTACATGACTGAACGATTCAGCCTATAATTAGTATAGACTCTTTAATTGACACTGTTAATCTCCAGCAACACTGATTTCCTATAGTCATTGTAGGAGCACTAAGAGTCTTAATACATTTTATCTGTCAATGTTGATACTAGTCATCCATTGGCTACATATCGTGAAACGGAGCAAATATAAACAGTTTTCAACTATGAAACAAAAAACTGAAAATTTTAGTAATTATGAAAATAAAAATCATGTTGAAATGAAACTATATGATTCCAGAGATCTCTTCAAATCTCAGACATCTATGATATGTATAAGAGTCATAGTTCCCATTCACGCCCAGGTTCGAAGTCGGGGCTTGGTGCCAATTTTAGTTTGTCGCTTCAATCTGCATGTATACAGCATGGCTGTTTCAGGCTTATTGAGGTCTCTGGAATCATAGAGTTTTATTTGCTTAAAGCACTTATGCCAAGATTTCAGGCGGGATTCCCCGTTTTCTTCGACGGTGAAATGCTATTCCTATACTGCTGGAGAGCTTCTGCACTGCAGTTCGAGTTTAGGGGAAATATCAAGTGGGCTGAGGCGTGAACGGGAGTTTGGTCTGAGGAGGGAGGAGAGCTAGATCACTCCGTGCAGTAGTGGAAAGCCATTGCGTGCAGGATGGGGTAGCGTTAGCTCATCTCCCTTGTAAACAGGGGACCTAAGTTCGAATCAAGGCCTTGATACCAGTTCTCATTCCTCGCCTCACTCTGAATGTATAAATCATAAAAATTTATCAGATTACAGGTCTTGTGCCTAACTTCAAGTTTAGAATTAAATTACGAATCTAGCTCATGCTCCCATAGCATAAAAAAATAAAAACTTGATGTTTCCACTCACCAAGCAGAGAGGGGTGAATAGGAACAATAGCGTTAATCTTATTTTTTCTTTTTATTGGTATCTGGGGAGAATAGGAACATTTCAAAATCTGTTTTTGTTCTACGAAAATAAGAAACAAAATTTACGTGGTTCGAAAAAGTTTTATTAAGTGCAAAAAGTAAAAATATAGCAAGAATTATAGTTTTCCCTCCTGTCTTTGAAATAACGATTGTTATATTTGTAATTCCGTTGTTGTAAAGTTAAACTGAGGTACTAAGTCACCGACATCGTCTTTAAAAATGATATCTTTGAATCTACAAATCGTGCTCCCCAAAATGTAACGAAGAGGTTCCTAGCATCACCTTGAATAAAAAATGACTCATCTCTTAAAACAAAAGTGCTTAATTGGCCTCGCCTTTTTTTTCAAAAAATCAACGTAGCTTTTGCCTTGTAAGTAACAATTGTTTATAATCATAGAATCTAAATAAATGTCTAATTTCTGCATGTACTTGAATTACGCTATTACTCTTGGTTGAGTACAGTGCCAGATGATTCCTCATTTTCGTCAGATTATTGGTCTTCTTCCGAATAAACACTGACGATTACTGTTTCTACTAACCTCATAACTTCAGAAAACACAACCCTACATTCTCAATTACACGAATCACAGGCCACACTGCAGTATAGTTTCAAAATGACCTATTGGTTTATGAAGAGGGACTGCAGAATTATTCTCATATACTTAAATCAAATCAGTATAGGTTAGATTGGTACTTACAAATGAAGTCTGAAGTAAGCAAATTCAGCACCACTCCCGATGTTTAAAAGTAGAGTGAACAAAACATCAACTGATAGTGTCGATGACTTCAAAAATTCGTAATTCCCCGGTTCACTACGATGTAGACAAACAAATCTTTGAATGAGATTCCCATTTGTCTTTGGAAGCGATAACATAGAACCTTTCTTGGAGTTTCGCTCCTATTCATCCCATTGTTTCTATTCACACAACTTTACGGCACAGATGGCAGCGCCTAACTTCGAAGCACGGTATTTTTGTCACAAGACAGTACATAATTTTATGGCACGTTATGGTAGAAATGATACCAGCTGGACAACGCTTTAAAAAAATTACCGTGCATATTAGAAGATAGTCACACAAGCTTGTTTAGTTCACTTCTATAAAGTATGTAGAGGTAGATTTGCACTGATTTTACCTAAAAATAATGTTTCCCGGATAGATTCAATTGCTTACGAGCAACGTCATATTTGTTTTAATAAATAAAAATGAGGCTATATAAATACTTCATTACACGCTCATACACAGACTAAAATTATTTTTTCCTCAAATTTTGAAGCAACGACAAGTACAGGCTTAATGGTGTGATTCCTCTTCGTTGTTCTCGGATTCTGTGCGGAGTAATGGTGTATGAAAGATTTATTTGATTCGGAAGAATACTGTGTTTACTTTGCTCTTTCCGGAACAAGCCGAATTCTTTTTTGCGGTTTCCGACAAAGTTGTTTGTATAGGTTTCATGTCTAGAGAGCAATTTTTAGTTTTCTTTTACGCTCGTGACAGGGGTTGTTTGATCAGCTTGATGCCTTCGCCTTTTAGCAGACTGGAGCTTCACCCTTGTGTTGTCTCACTCTCAGGAAGTTGTAACACGAAAAAAACTCTGCGGGATGAGATGGCAACTACCCCCTCCGCCCATCACAAGTTACATCATTCGCGCAAGGTTAGTATAACCTTTCATCACTAACCTCCGCTTGTCCGTTCGGTTAAGAACTATCCCATACCAAAATGTATCCAAATATTGTATGAAAACACTTAGTCTGCGGCAGTATGAAATCTGGCGTTGCAAACTTTAGACTTCGCAGCACCAAGGCACGCGGTGAAAGTGGCAGGAGGTACTTTATGACCACCTTTTGAAAATATTGTAATCTAGTCAAGATTCATATTTTATAATTGTGAAAAAAAAATATTCTTTTTAATGAAGTATATTGCGAAATTCTATGAATGTTTAAATTTTTCAGTTAAACTTGATCCAAACATTTAAAGGCTTTTAGTAGGTGTGGCTTTTCACAATACATTTCATATTCTATATACCTACACCAAGACAAGCCATTGTTTAACGTTGTTACCAGAAGTCCCGAAGAGTACTTCACGGATTTACTTCAACTTTTTACACGACACTTTAATAAACTTTTGGACAGACATAGGCTATATAAATTTTAAACAACACCGTACAGGTTAGCTACTAACACTGACTGCGAGAAAGTGTAAACTTCGCTATTCTGTGCTCTGAACAGGGCCACTGAGAGCCAGCACTGTGCCCTGGGCACGATGTGCGATTTGGCCCCATCTCCAATAGAGAAATCCTATTTTATTGTTATTTTTGAAAAGATTTAAAGTGATTTAAACATAACATAACTAGGGAGGCACTGAAACTATACAAAAATACACATTAGGATGAAATACGGAATAAATATGATTTCTTATTAAACGGTAAAGATGTGTTTACAAACGCAACTCATACTAAGCTACTATACATTGTACGACATAATGCTGGCGGAATTCGATCCAACAAATAGTTTTTTTGGTGTAGTTAACTGCATCAGAGCATGCAGTAGTATACACGCGTGTATCGTCGAGACACCAGTAAAAGTTCTGTTTCATGTATGACAGAGCCTGTAAACATTCCAGCAAATTATACAGTGTCACATATCATTGTATTATATCTAGAAAGCAGACGCCCCCTAAAAAAATATCGCCAAGCGTTCCGACGCAGAGGAGAAAGTTTCTAATTTTCTGATGACGCAGAGGTCGTTAACATAAATATTTCTTATCCGTAGTTCAATGTCTGCAAATGCTTCTATCTCTATATAAAAGCCGTTGTTCATCAATCAGTGTTTAGATGGTTTTGTTTTGGAAACAATAAACTACTGAAGTTAGTTTGTCATTAAAAGTCACAGAATATATTCTGTGCAATTTGTTTATTTAATTATGGCTCTTAAAATTCACAAAATTGTTTTTCTACGACAGTGTGGAAAGATAGACTTCGCAGTTACACAACTGGAGCTGAAAATTAAATTTCCTTCCGACAATATGTATTTTTTTCGGATCACATATCCTGCAATCACGTTTCCGATTTCCACACACATTTTCTCTCAGAATTAAAACAGACTTTGGGAGCTATAAATTTGAACGACATTTTTAACATATTAGCAGCTTTCATCATATTTAATTATATCAATTCTGTACAAAGAAAACAGCTCATAGCACACTTGCATGAGGTGCCATCGTGAAGCTCGTACTCTAAGTTTCACACTCGTCTCACAATGAAGTCCTTCCAGCAGTTTTATTTCAATGAACAGTTTCCTTGGTCCCAGTATAAGTTCAAAACATTGCCTTACCAAGAAAAATTTTTGATTTCACGCCCTGTATTATTTCCGAAAACTAGGACTAGTTATTAGGATACACTTTGCACAATGTTATATTACAATCTAAAGCATTTGGAATGTAGTAAAGCAAAACAATGATCACAGACGAGCTCTGAGCATGCGCATAAGCCCGCTGGCAACTGCTTAAACAAACCCCGTCTCGTTCACTTTTGCCCACTGCAGTTTTGGAAGAACTAACATACCATTCGGGTAAATCATAAATGAATGTACAAAGGTTAAATACACTGAGAAAAACCACCAGCACTATTACGCTTTCAGGGAATAGGAAACGGAAAAAATAGCAATAGTGATTTGGAAAGTAGCTATGACGACAGTTCTCAGAAACCCAAGACGACCACAGCTAGGAACTGGATGATGCTCGACATACACCTACACTGTGAGATAGGAAAACTGATATTACTGATGAAATTACATATTCGACTTCAAATGCTACTCAATACTGGATTTTTAAAAATGCATGTACGCTCCATTTAATTTTGTTTTTTATATTTGTTTAATTTAATTTCACTTAACGTTAAAACCTAGAGCTAATTATTATCCTGATTTGTACTCTGACGATTGTCTGATGTCGGTAACGCTGCCGTATGGAGTGTTCGCCACTCACGTGCCCTGACGTGTCCACACCTTTCAGCAAACAAACAACAGCGCGCCCGTATGTAGACGACAGTAAGTCGTGCAACAAGTGATGTTTACTTGTAAGACTCTCAGTGGCGCTTTACGAGCCTTTTGGCCAGCAAAGGCTTGAATCACATTGTCGAAGTCTAGTTGTCTTGCCAAATTACATACAATTGCCAACGTCCCCAAATGTGTGAGACGTTGTTGATGCATAGCTGATACAGACAGTTCTTAACACAAACCAGAATGCTGAATGATCTCTCTAGATCAGCTACAGTCACTGCGAAAGTGCAAAAGAAGCGTAAAACTATACACACATTCTGAAACAAGATTGAAATTTTGCAATTATGTATCTTATTCAAGAAGTCTAATGGTTCCAAAGTAATGTTCTCCGAAGTTTGGAGAGTGAATTGCTTTAAGATTTGTAATTTCTTCTTGTAAATCTGTTGTGGCATTATTATGGTATTCGTTTAGAAGTAACTTGAATGTTTTAGTAACCTAATGATCAGTCATCATTGAGTATCTCCATGGAGACCCAAATGCGTCATCTAAAATCTTCATTGGCTCATAATGGGTTGTCAAGTTAGACACTAAATTGGCAATAATTACATAAAAATATTATCTTGAATACACCTTCTGAATTCACACGTCTGATTTCGTTCCTGTTTTCATCACTAAATGACTCCTTTTCTTAGTCTGCGCATCTGGAAATTAAAGATCGATATTCATTACAATGGCAACAACATTGGATTCAAAGGGAATGGTGTCCCAATTTCTTACCTGAGCAACAATGATAGATGGAGTGTAGCATCTTTGGTTAACAAATGGTGTACATTCAGAGCTCCCGTAAAGATAAGTGATTAATTGAATAATTACAATTAATTAAGGCAATATTACTTCATAAATAAGTAAATTAATACTGGTTGTAAGCTATCAATAGAAGGTTTCACATTTTTTGTGTATTTTCCGGAAAAAGAAAACATTTCATAGGGGTCAATTTTGGACTAGGATTTATTTACAACATCGTATACTGTAAGTTACGTGACTATTCCGGTGAAGTACAGTTCGTGTTGTTAGTGTATTCTTACACGCTATCCACTTGATTCTTCAGTAAGTAGCTGAAGTTAAAGGTTTCGAAATAGGTGAAAAGTTTATATAGTGTAGGCTGTGTTCTTTGTTTACCTGTGGTTTCGTCACGTAAACAGTATAGGTTCAAATGGTTCTAATGGCTCTGAGCAGTATGGGACTTAACTTCTGAGGTCATCAGTCCCCCAGAACGTAGAACTACTTAAACCTAAATAACCTAAGGACATCACACACATCCATGCCCGAGGCAGGATTCGAACCTGCGACCGTAGCGGTCGCGCGGCTCCAGACTGTAGCGCCTAAAACCGCTCGGCCACTTCGGCCGGCTAGTATAGATTCAATCATTTTTGTTTTTACGGAAGTTTTGAATTACTATCAGAAATTTAAGCCTGAACTTTCAAAGAAATGTAATATATTAATTGAGTAGTGCAAGAAGAAATTCTTGTTTAACTTAGACTAAAGCTAAAATTAATCTGCTGTGAGTGAGAAATGTATGACTTGCCATAGGATTGTTAGTTCCACGGAGTTGTGTGAGGGTTGTTGGAGTTTCTTTCATGTGTGTGACTGTGGCGGCGTGGGAATTGGGGAAATGAACAAGGCTCATTAGTTGTGTGTGATTTGCTGTAGAGATAGCAAGATAGTGGAACAGGAGGAGGAGATTGCTGCCCTTCAGGCAGAACTAGATCAAGCAAAACAAGACTTGGAAAGGTTAAGGGGGAGATCGGAAAAGAGAGGTGGGAGGTTGTAACCTCCCCCTCACTTATCGAGCTTAATGACAGTGAAAAAATAAACCGCGTGTACCTAATGGAAATTTGGGAAAAGCAATCGTCACCGAAGTTAATCTGTCGGTAAAGAGGGAGGAAAGGGTTACATCTAAATGAAAGGGAAAATGCAAATGAAACTGGTGGAAATCAATTTTGAAGAGGGGTAAAGTTAATAAAGAAAGTAAATGTGCGGCCGTTACGTTAACAATTGACACGAGTAGTGTGAAAACTGAAAGTTTGTCAGAAGTAATAAATTTCGCTACACTCTGACTTAATTTAGCAAAAGAATTAATAAAACCGGAAAATCGAAAGTTAATTTAGTGACTGAAGTTAATAGTGAGCTTTCTTTCTGAAGCACATCGAAATTCAGTAAAATACGGTTAGTCTTGGACTACCTCAAGAATCATTTCAAAAGCAACTTGACTCTACGCAATTTAGAAATAAGAGATTTAACTTTGTACTTGAATTAAATGATTCTGAACAATTAACAATAGTAAAATTTTGTACGTACCAAGCTGAGCTGCAGTCACCGGTAAGCTAAAATACGGTAACAAAACTCGCACTCTTAATTTGTGCTTGTGTAATCTAAATATTGTAGCCAGCTATGAATACTTTAACTGAACTTTGAAATTAAAGCAGTGAAATCGAATTATAATGCTTTAATGCTGGCGTCTGAATTTCAACGACACTCGGGTTCATTTCGGAAAAGGAAGGGACCCTGCTTGGCAATGCAATTGGGACAATGAGCAACAAAGGTTCATGCTACGTTGCTGTAATTTTGTGATTTGAACAGTTTGAAAAGCTGAGGTCTGCCATACAGTTCTGAAACTTTACGTGCTTTTAGTCTTCCTTGTTGGTTGATTGAAGGTTTGAAGTCGTCGATCGAGGAGGTGGCGACAGTCACTCATTGTCGGCCGTCGCTGTTGCAGAAGCTGGATGCTGTCGCGCCTTCTTCTCGACACGGTCACCAGGCGAAACGGGCTCTTGATGTGTGCCAGCTAATGCTTCCCGTCCGCGACACCGTGCTGGAAACTATTATAGCCAGTCGAGCGCAATTACATGCTGGCCAACCCCGAACGCGCGGCAACTCGCGGGAGCGTCACAGAACACACCTGCTCCACTGCACTACTCCAGCCAGACCCTCTCTCAGCCCGCGCTCCACGCGGCAGAGTTAACACTCCCAAAGATCGTACACACTTTCGTTCTTCACACGACCTATCGATGTATTCGTTCGATAGCATAGTTTTCCCTAGGCAAGACCCAGCGTAAAATACAAATAATATTTACAAAACAAACCAATTATACATCGACATATATATATATATATATATATATATATATATATATATATATATATATATATATATATATATATGTACAAATATTAAAACAATTACAATATATAAAGACACAGAAATGTTATATCTTCAGGTAACAAAATAAGGAAAAAATTATGGTACAATAGATGGAAATAGGAGGATATGCATTTCCGGCGTTACAAGGTGACAAAAGACTATAGAAGAAATGGGAATAGGACTTCCTCAGACAGTGTTGTTGTGAATATGGAAATCTGGTTTGATCTGTTGTCGCCGTTGGAAACTGATGAGCCACAAGGAAATGTAGCAGTAGACAGGACACAACAAACAAGTCAGAAAAAGTTGTGAAGAAGATTAAAGTTTTGTTGTTAGGTAGTTCACATGGCAGAGATGTTGGCCAACTGTTCCAGGATGAACTTGCGTCAGGTTACCAGGTCAGAAGTTTTTTTTTTTTAAACCTAATGCAAGTCCGGATCAGGTGATAGAGGATCTAGGTTCACTTGGCAAAGACTTAACAAAGACACCATGGTAATAGTGGGTGGAGGAGGCAACAGCCCAGATAGGAACCCTAATTACTCAACTGAGAGTTACCTGCTAAAGATAGCTTCAGCAACAAGGTATACTGATGTTGAGCTTGTATCTGTCCCGAGGCACCATGACTGGCCGCATTTAGACTCTTCTGTTAGGAAAGTTAATTTAAAGGTGGAACAGTGGCTTGGATCAAGAATGGGGTCTCATATCGATATGGTTCCGATTGACTCTATCAGTAGGTGCGACTAATAGGCATGACCTTCTCCTTGACAGGAAAGGGAAGGGAAAACTGTCTGGGCTAGTAGATAACTTAGGGGGTGGGGTCTCTATCATAAATGATGAAGTACCGTCGGTTACAAATGACAGAACAGCAATTTTTTTACGGTAGGGAGGGCAGAAACAAAAGATATTCAGAGAGGCTTAAAATGACATTCATGGTGATAAAACAGGAGACCAGAAAGCAAATTTTAATGTACACGATTCATGCAGGCAGCCTCTGATTGAAACTAGATATACTCAAAAATAGACAGAAAAATTAGGTTCATCTAGTTGGAATTCACCCAGTGCACAAAATCCGTTATCCTTGTTGCATGAGAATATCTTAGGACTAAGGGGTAGACTTAATGGGTTGTTTATTTGTGTTGAAGAATTAGTGTTGAGCAAACCACTTGATATAATGTGGCTCTCTGAACACCACGTGACCACTGGTATAAATACACTCCTGGAAATGGAAAAAAGAACACATTGACACCGGTGTGTCAGAACCACCATACGTGCTCCGGACACTGCGAGAGGGCTGTACAAGCAATGATCACACGCACAGCACAGCGGACACACCAGGAACCGCGGTGTTGGCCGTCGAATGGCGCTAGCTGCGCAGCATTTGTGCACCGCCGCCGTCAGTGTCAGCCAGTTTGCCGTGGCATACGGAGCTCCATCGCAGTCTTTAACACTGGTAGCATGCCGCGACAGCGTGGACGTGAACCGTATGTGCAGTTGACGGACTTTGAGCGAGGGCGTATAGTGGGCATGCGGGAGGCCGGGTGGACGTACCGCCGAATTGCTCAACACGTGGGGCGTGAGGTCTCCACAGTACATCGATGTTGTCGCCAGTGGTCGGCGGAAGGTGCACGTGCCCGTCGACCTGGGACCGGACCGCAGCGACGCACGGATGCACGCCAAGACCGTAGGATCCTACGCAGTGCCGTAGGGGACCGCACCGCCACTTCCCAGCAAATTAGGGACACTGTTGCTCCTGGGGTATCGGCGAGGACCATTCGCAACCGTCTCCATGAAGCTGGGCTACGGTCCCGCACACCGTTAGGCCGTCTTCCGCTCACGCCCCAACATCGTGCAGCCCGCCTCCAGTGGTGTCGCGACAGGCGTGAATGGAGGGACGAATGGAGACGTGTCGTCTTCAGCGATGAGAGTCGCTTCTGCCTTGGTGCCAATGATGGTCGTATGCGTGTTTGGCGCCGTGCAGGTGAGCGCCACAATCAGGACTGCATACGACCGAGGCACACAGGGCCAACACCCGGCATCATGGTGTGGGGAGCGATCTCCTACACTGGCCGTACACCACTGGTGATCGTCGAGGGGACACTGAATAGTGCACGGTACATCCAAACCGTCATCGAACCCATCGTTCTACCATTCCTAGACCGGCAAGGGAACTTGCTGTTCCAACAGGACAATGCACGTCCGCATGTATCCCGTGCCACCCAACGTGCTCTAGAAGGTGTAAGTCAACTACCCTGGCCAGCAAGATCTCCGGATCTGTCCCCCATTGAGCATGTTTGGGACTGGATGAAGCGTCGTCTCACGCGGTCTGCACGTCCAGCACGAACGCCGGTCCAACTGAGGCGCCAGGTGGAAATGGCATGGCAAGCCGTTCCACAGGACTACATCCAGCATCTCTACGATCGTCTCCATGGGAGAATAGCAGCCTGCATTGCTGCGAAAGGTGGATATACACTGTACTAGTGCCGACATTGTGCATGCTCTGTTGCCTGTGTCTATGTGCCTGTGGTTCTGTCAGTGTGATCATGTGATGTATCTGACCCCAGGAATGTGTCAATAAAGTTTCCCCTTCCTGGGACAATGAATTCACGGTGTTCTTATTTCAATTTCCAGGAGTGTATGTTAAATGCTACAGGATTCAAGTTAGCTTCTTACTTCTGTAGAGAAAATATGGAGAAAGGAGGAGTTGTCTCATTTGTCAGAAACTTTTTTGACTTTAAAAATACTGATATTAATAAATTTCGCTCCGAGCAGCACTTAGTACCTTGTATAAGAGAAGTAGCATTTCATGATAAGCCCTTTATAATAAGTATAAAGGAAAACACCTTCAGGAATCTTTAATCTCTTTATATAAAATCTGGAAGCTCTGTTGTCCTATCTCACAGTAAAAAGCAAGGAAATAGCGGTCATTTTAATGTGGATTTTTTGAAAAGCTCTGTCAGTGGACAATTATTGCAATCAGTAACACTGTCATTCATTTTAGTTCCTACTGTGAACTTTGCAACTAGGATAGGTAAGTGCTCTGAGACTGTTACTAAAATAAATGTAAATGTCGTGTGACTAGGGGCTCCCATCGGGTAGACTGTCCGCCTAGTGCAGGTCTTTTGATTTGACGCCATTGCTTCATAATGGGTTGTTAAGACAACACTAGATTTTCAATAATTACATAAAAAGATTACGTTCAATACACCTACTGAATTCACACCTGTGATTTCGTTCCTGGTTTCATCACGAAATGATTCCTTTTCTTAACCTGCGCATCTAAAAATTGTTGTTGTTGTTGTGGTCTTCAGTCCTGAGACTGGTTTGATGCAGCTCTCCATGCTACTCTATCCTGTGCAAGCTTCTTCATCTCCCAGTACCTACTGCAACCTACATCCTTCTGAATCTGCTTAGTGTATTCATCTCTTGGTCTCCCTCTACGATTTTTACCCTCCACGCTGCCCTCCAATGCTAAATTTGTGATGCCTTGATGCCTCAAAACATGTCCTACCAACCGATCCCTTCTTCTAGTCAAGTTGTGCCACAAACTTCTCTTCTCCCCAATCCTATTCAATACCTCCTCATTAGTTACGTGATCTACCCACCTTATCTTCATCATTCTTCTGTAGCACCACATTTCGAAAGCTTCTATTCTCTTCTTGTCCAAACTAGTTATCGTCCATGTCTCACTTCCATACATGGCTACACTCCATACAAATACTTTCAGAAACGACTTCCTGACACCTAAATCTATACTCGATGTTAACAAATTTCTCTTCTTCAGAAACGCTTTCCTTGCCATTGCCAGTCTACATTTTATATCCTCTCTACTTCGACCATCATCGGTTATTTTACTCCCTAAATAGCAAAACTCCTTTACTACTTTAAGTGTCTCATTTCCTAATCTAATTCCCTCAGCATCACCCGACTTAATTCGACCACATTCCATTATCCTTGTTTTGCTTTTGTTGATGTTCATCTTATATCCTCCTTTCAAGACACTGTCCATTCCGTTCAACTGCTCTTCCAAGTCCTTTGCTGTCTCTGACAGAATTACAATGTCATCGGCGAACCTCAAAGTTTTTACTTCTTCTCCATGAATTTTAATACCTACTCCGAATTTTTCTTTTGTTTCCTTTACTGCTTGCTCAATATACAGATTGAATAACATCGGGGAGAGGCTACAACCCAGTCTCACTCCTTTCCCAACCACTGCTTCCCTTTCATGCCCCTCGACTCTTATAACTGCCATCTGGTTTCTGTACAAATTGTAAATAGCCTTTCGCTCCCTGTATTTTACCCCTGCCACCTTCAGAATTTGACAGAGAGTATTCCAGTCGACATTGTCAAAAGCTTTCTCTAAGTCTACAAATGCTAGAAACGTAGGTTTGCCTTTTCTTAATCTTTCTTCCAAGATAAGTCGTAAGGTCAGTATTGCCTCACGTGTTCCAACATTTCTACGGAATCCAAACTGATCTTCCCCGAGGTCGGCTTCTACCAGTTTTTCCATTCGTCTGTAAATAATTTGCGTTAGTATTTTGCAGCTGTGACTTATTAAACTGATAGTTCGGTAATTTTCACATCTGTCAACACCTGCTTTCTTTGGGATTGGAATTATTATATTCTTCTTGAAGTCTGAGGGTATTTCGCCTGTCTCATACATCTTGCTCACCAGATGGTAGAGTTTTGTCATGACTGGCTCTCCCAAGGCCATCAGTAGTTCTAATGGAATGTTGTCTACTCCCGGGGCCTTGTTTCGACTCAGGTCTTTCAGTGCTCTGTCAAACTCTTCACGCAGTATCTTATCTCCCATTTCGTCTTCATCTACATCCTCTTCCATTTCCATAATATTGTCCTCAAGTACATCGCCCTTGTATAAACCCTCTATATACTCCTTCCACCTTTCTGCCTTCCCTTCTTTGCTTAGAACTGGGTTGCCATCTGAGCTCTTGATATTCATACAAGTGGTTCTCTTCTCTCCAAATGTCTCTTTAATTTTCCTGTAGGCAGTATCTATCTTACCCCTAGTGAGACAAGCCTCTACATCCTTACATTTGTCCTCTAGCCATCCCTGCTTAGCCATTTTGCACTTCCTGTCGATTTCATTTTTGAGACGTTTGTATTCCTTTTTGCCTGCTTCATTTACTGCATTTTTATATTTTCTCTTTTCATCAATTAAATTCAATATTTCTTCTGTTACCCAAGGATTTCTATTAGCCCTCGTCTTTTTACCTACTTGATCGTCTGCTGCCTTCACCACTTCATCCCTCAGAGCTACCCATTCTTCTTCTACTGTATTTCTTTCCCCCATTCCTGTCAATTGTTCCCTTATGCACTCCCTGAAACTCTCTACAACCTCTGGTTCTTTCAGTTTATCCAGGTCCCATCTCCTTAAATTCCCACCTTTTTGCAGTTTCTTCAGTTTCAATCTGCAGTTCATAACCAATAGATTGTGGTCAGAATCCACATCTGCCCCAGGAAATGTCTTACAATTTAAAACCTGGTTCCTAAATCTCTGTCTTACCATTATATAATCTATCTGAAACCTGTCAGTATCTCCAGGCTTCTTCCATGTAAACAGCCTCCTTTCATGATTCTTGAACCAAGTGTTAGCTATGATTAAGCTATGCTCTGTGCAAAATTCTACAAGGCGGCTTCCTCTTTCATTCCTTCCCCCCAATCCATATTCACCTACTATGTTTCCTTCTCTCCCTTTTCCTACTGATGAATTCCAGTCACCCATGACTATTAAATTTTCGTCTCCCTTCACTACCTCAATAATTTCTTTTATCTCGTCATACATTTCATCTATTTCTTCATCATCTGCAGAGCTAGTTGGCATATAAACTTGTACTACTGTAGTAGGTATGGGCTTTGTGTCTATCTTGGCCACAATAATGCGTTCACTATGCTGTTTGTAGTAGCTAACCCGCACTCCTATTTTTTTATTCATTATTAAACCTACTCCTGCATTACCCCTATTTGATTTTGTATTTATAACCCTGTAATCACCTGACCAAAAGTCTTGTTCCTCCTGCCACCGAACTTCACTAATTCCCACTATATCTAACTTTAACCTATCCATTTCCCTTTTCAAATTTTCTAACCTACCTGCCCGATTAAGTGATCTGACATTCCACGCTCCGATCCACAGAACGCCAGTTTTCTTTCTCCTGATAACGACGTCCTCTTGAGTAGTCCCCGCCCGGAGATCCGAATGGGGGACTATTTTACCTCCGGAATATTTTACCCAAGAGGACGCCATCATCATTTAATCATACAGTAGAGCTGCATGTCCTCGGGAAAAATTACGGCTGTAGTTTCCCCTTGCTTTCAGCCGTTCGCAGTACCAGCACAGCAAGGCCGCTTTAGTTAATGTTACAAGGCCAGATCAGTCAATCATCCAGACTGTTGCCCCTGCAACTACTGAAAAGGCTGCTGCCCCTCTTCAGGAACCACATGTTTGTCTGGCCTCTCAACAGATACCCCTCCGTTGTGGTTGCACCTACGGTACGGCCATCTGTATCGCTGAGGCACGCAAGCCTCCCCACCAACGGCAAGGTCCATGGTTCATGGGGGGATACTGGCAACAACATTGGCTTCAGAGAGAATGGTGTCCCAGTTTTCACGAAGATATTTTAAGTCATTTAAAAAGCTCTCATTGTTTCTTACCTGAGCAACAATGATAGACAGAGTGTAGCATCTTTGGTTAACAAGTGGTGTACATTCAGAGCTTTCGTAAAGATAAGTGTTTAACTGAGTAATTACAATTAATTAAGGCCATATTACATCATAAATAAGTTCATTAATACCTATTATAAGCTATCAATTGAATTCTTCTCATTTTTTGTGTATTTTCCGGAAAATGAAGACATTACATAGGGGCCAATTTTGGACTAGGATTTGTTTGCAATATCAGGGACTAGGTTTTTTGTTGTCCTAATAATCATCATTTCATCCCCAACGGCTCTGAGAGTGCTATTGATAATATCTTTGTAGAAAAATCTAGGAAATAATATCGTCACGTAGAAGAAAGTATAAGGAGATGACTGACGAACACTAGCTTCACGTAACGAAGGTTTATTCAGCACTTGCACTTGTACTCGAACCGAATATAGAAATTAAAATTCTGCAGTGCAGGTAAGCTTTGAACTCATGACGTTCCATACAGCAGTTTAGTACCATCACCACTACACCACGGTCCTACTCTGCTTCTTTTGCCACATTGCTCCATTCTTAAGTTAACAGCGTCTCGATGTTACGTCCTAGTCTGGGAACGAGTCATCGTTCCTTCATACTCCGAATCCCGATGACTGATTCTCGCCCTGGTGGTGATCTTCTTATAACTTGGTTTGTCGCTACGCTCTTCGTCAACTTTCCGCTTATTGACTGTAGCTGGAGCCTCAAATTTACGCCGGCGTTTCAGGATCCTTATAGGGCTTCATTCGAAAGACGTGGACCGGATCCCTGCTATTTCGGCCTCTTGTGTCGGGGTCGAAATCTTCTACATCTACATCCATACCCCGCAAGCCAACTGACGGGTTCTCCCTTCTATTCCAGTCTCGTATTGTTCGTGGAAAGAAGGATTGTCGGTATGCCTCTGTGTGGGCTGTAATTTCTCTGATTTTATCCTAATGGTCTCTCCGCGAGATATAAGTAGGAGGGAGCAATATACTGCTTGACTCCTCGGTGAAGGTATGTTCTCGAAACTTCAACAAAAGCCCTCACCGAGCTACTGAGCGTCTCTCCTGCAGAGTCTTCCACTGGAGCTTATCTATCATCTCCGTAACGCTTTCGCGATTACTAAATGATCCTGTAACGAAGCGCGCTGCTCTCCGTTGGATATTCTCTGTCTCTTCAATCAACCCTATCTGGTACGGATCCCACACTGCTGAGCAGTATTCAAGCAGTGGGCGAACAAGCGTACTGTAACCTACATCCTTTGTTTTCGGGTTGCATCTTCAACTTCATAAGGAACACCAGAGAACTGTCTTACAACCTTATAAAGTCCAAAATAGCGTCTGAGGGGCTTCTCAGAGACACCAACCTTCCGAACAGGAGTGAAAATCCAGACAAGGTCACCAGGCTGGTAGACAAAAGGGTGGTGGCTCGCGTCATACCTTCGGCGATCGTTTCCTTGAGCCTACAGCGTGCGCAGTCGAGCTAACTGAAGCGCTTCCTCAGCTCTGGTTAACATCTGACCGATGTAGTCGTCTCCACGTCATCAGGATAAACCGGAAACATAGCGGCTATCTGATTTGGTGAATGCTGCCGGTCTTGCTTACGAGATGAAGGCGGAGCTCACCATCTGCAGCATCGGTGACAGAACCGACTGCGGACCTTTGGTGCAGAGCCGGGTGGAGGGTCTGAATCAGAGGCTCAGATGGTTTTGCGACCGTGTTGGCTGCAGATTCCTTGACTTGCGCCATAGGGTGGTGGGGTTTCGGGTTCCGCTGAATAGGTCAGGAGTTCACTACACTCAGCTGGCGGCTACACGGGTAGCGGACGCTGTGTGCCGTGGACTGGGCGGTTTTTTAGGTTAGATGGCCTCGGTAAAGTACGGGGTGGGCTGTAATCTCAAAGGGTGCATGGCAAATACAGGACGTGCTTGGATCAAGGAACAGTCGGAATTGTAGTTGTAAATTGTTGTAGTTGTGCTGGGAAAGTCCCTGAGCTTCAAGCGCTAATAGAAAGCACAGAAGCTGAAATCGTTATAGGTACAGAAAGCTGGCTAAAGCCTGAAATAAGTTCTGCAGAAATTTTTACGAACTTTCAGACGGTGTTCAGGAAAGATAGATTAGGCAGAATTGGTGGTGGAGTGTTTGTGTCTGTCAGTAGTGGTTTATCTTGTAGTGAAGTCGAAGTAGATACTCCGTGCGAATTGGTATGGGTGGAGGTTATACTTAACAGCCGAACTAAGTTAATAATTGGCTACTTCTACCGACCCCTAGACTCCGATGATATAGTTGCGGAATAGTTCAGAGAAAATTTGAGTGTCGTAACAAATAAATACCCCACTCATACCGCTATAGTTGGTGGGGACTTCAACCTTCCCTCGATATGTTGGCAAAAATACGTGTTCAAAACCGTGGTAGGCAGAAAACATCTTCCGAGATTGTCCTAAATGGTTTCTCCGAAAATTATTTCGAGCAGTTAGTCCACGAACCCACGCGAATTGTAAATGGTTGCGAAAACACGCTTGACCTCTTAGCCACAAACAATCCAGAGCTGATAGGGAGCATCATGACTGATACAGGGATTAGTGATCACAAGGTCGTTGTAGCTAGGCTCAATACCGTTTCTTCCAAATCCAGCAGAAACAAACGCAAAATAATTTTATTTAAAAAAGCGGATAAAGTGTCACTAGAAGCCTTCCTAAGAGACAATCTCCATTCCTTCAGAACTGACTATGCAAATGTAGACGTGATGTGGCTCAAATTCAAAGATATAGTAGCAACAGCAATTGAGAGATTCATACCTCATAAATTGGTAAGAGATGGAACTGATCCTCCGTGGTACACAAAACAGGTCCGAACTCTGTTGCAGAGGCAACGGAAGAAGCATGCGAAGTTCAGAAGAACGCGAAATCCCGAAGATTGGCTAAAATTTACAGACGCGCGAAATTTGGCACGGACTTCAATGCGAGATGCCTTTAATAGGTTCCACAACGAAACATTGTCTCGAAATTTGGTAGAAAATCCGAAGAAATTCTGGTCGTATGTAAAGTACACAAGCGGCAAGACGCAGTCAATACCTTCGCTGCGCAGTGCCGATGGTACTGTTACCGACGACTGTGCCGCTAAAGCGGAGTTATTGAACGTAGTTTTCCGAAATTCCTTCACCAGAGAAGATGAATGGAATATTCCAGAATTTGAAACACGAACAGCTGCTAGCATGAGTTTCTTAGAAGTAGATACCTTAGGGGTTGCGAAGCAACTCAAATCGCTTGATACGGGCAAGTCTTTGGGTCCAGATTGTATACCGATTAGGTTCCTTTCAGATTACGCTGATACAATAGCTCCCTACTTAGCACTCATATACAACCGCTCGCTCACCGATAGATCTGTACCTACAGATTGGAAAATTGCGCAGGTCGCACCAGTGTTTAAGAAGGGTATTAGGAGTAATCCATCTAACTACAGACCTATATCATTGACGTCGGTTTGCAGTAGGGTTTTGGAGCATATACTGTATTGAAACATTATGAATCACCTCGAAGGAAACGATCTATTGATAGGTAATCAGCATGGTTTTAGAAAACATCGTTCTTGTGCAACGCAGCTAGCTCTTTATTCGCACGAAGTAATGGCCGCTATCGACAGGGGATCTCAAGCTGATTCCGTATTTCTAGATTTCCGGAAAGCTTTTGACACCGTTCCTCACAAGCGACTTCTAATCAAGCTGTGGGCCTATGGGGTATCGTCTCAGTTGTGCGACTGGATTCGTGATTTCCTGTCAGGAAGGTCGCAGTTCGTAGTGATAGACGGCAAATCATAGAGTAAAACTGAAGTGATATCAGGTGTTCCCCAGGGAAGCGTCCTGGGACCTCTGCCGTTCCTGATCTATATAAATGATCTGGGTGACAATCTGAGCAGTTCTCTTAGGTTGTTCGCAGATGATGCTGTAATTTACCGTCTAGTAAGGTCATCCGAAGGCCAGTATCAGTTGCAAAGCGATTTAGAAAATATTGCTGTATGGTGTGGCAGGTGGCAGTTGACGCTAAATAAGAAAAGTGTGAGGTGATCCACATGAGTTCTAAAAGAAATCCGCTGGAATTCGATTACTCGATAAATAGTACAATTCTCAAGGCTGTCAATTCAACTAAGTACCTGGGTGTTAAAATTACGAACAACTTCAGTTGGAAAGAACACATAGATAATATTGTGGGGAAGGCGAGCCAAAGGTTGCGTTTCATTGGCAGGACACTTAGAAAATGCAACAAGTCCACTAAAGAGACAGCTTACACTACACGTGTTCGTCCTCTGTTAGAATATTGCTGCGCGGTGTGGGATCCTTACCAGGTGGGATTGACGTAGGACATCGAAAGCGTGCAAAAAATGGCAGCTCGTTTTGTATTATCACGTAGTAGGGGAGAGAGTGTGGCAGATATGATACGCAAATTGGGATGGAAGTCATTACAGCAAAGACGTTTTTCGTCGCGGCGAGATCTATTTACGATATTTCAGTCACCAACTTTCTCTTCCGAATGCGAAAATATTTTGTTGAGCCCAACCTACATAGGTAGGAATGATCATCAAAATAAAATAAGAGAAATCAGGGCTCGAACAAAAAGCTTTAGGTGTTCGTTTTTCCCGCGCGCTGTTCGGGAGTGGAATGGTAGAGAGATAGTATGATTGTGGTTCGACGAACCCTCTGCCAAGCACTTAAATGTGAATTGCAGAGTAGTCATGTAGATGTAGATGTAGATGTCCGTCGTCGTAGTCGCCTGACGCCCATGCACCAGGAAAAATGGCGTAAATCCTGTGGTGTTTTGTTTGGCGGTGTTGTAGGCAAATGTCACTAAATGTAGCACCTCATCCCAGTTGCTCTGCTCAACACTGACGAACATTGACAGCATGTCGGAAAAGGTTTTATTACGGCGTTCAGTAAGCCCGTTAGTTTGCGGATGGTAGGCGGTCGTCACGTGATCAGTAATGTTGCACCGACGGTTTATCTCTGTCAAAAGATTCGATTGAAAAACTTTCCCTCGATCCGTAATTAACGACCTAGGGGCACAGTGTTTTAATACAATGTCTTCCACGATGAATATGGCTGCCTAATACGCTTCGGCTGTTTTCACGGTTTTTGCAATGGCATAGCGTGTCAGATAATCAGTGCAAACAATAATCCATCTATTGCCACTAGCAGACGTTGGAAATCGTCCGAGGAGGTCAATCCCAGCACACTGGAAAGGCGTTTCGGCTGGTGGAATTGGTATGAGTCGTCCAGGGGGTTTCTGAGAAACTGCCTTTCTTCTCTGTCACTCTCGGCAGTGCGACACATAATGACGGACACTCCTAAATAAACTTGGCCAGAAAAATCTCTTGCGGATTCTATTGCATGTCTTCATAAATCCTAAATGTCCGGCCTCAGATGTGTCATAGAATTGCTTCAGAATATCTAAGCGCATGTGTTGAGGAATCACTGGTAGCCACCTCTTTGCAACTGGATCAAAGTTTTTCCTGCAAGGTAATCAATTAACTACCTTAAACTGTCCTTTCACATCCTCTGACCGATCTAAGGCAAGCATAATTTGAGATATCTTGGCGTCCTTCTTCTTCTCAGCACAGAGATCCTGCTGTGCAGCGAGACAGTCACTATCTTCATCATAGTCTCGATGGTCTTGCACAAGGTTTCTTGAGAGACAGTCGGCATCTTGGTGTTTTACTTCCACTTTTGTTCAAAAATGTTCAAATCTTATGGGACTTAACTGGTAAGGTCATCATCAACTAAGTTTGCACACTAGTTAACCTAAATTATCCTAAGGACAAACACACACACCCATGCCCGAGGGAGGACTCGAACCTCCGCCGGAACCAGCCGTCCACTTTTGTATTCTACGGTAATGTCATACTAGTGAAGACGTAGTGCCCACCTGGCGATTCCTCCCATTTGATCCTTAAGACCTGTCAAACAACAAAGTAGATGATGGTCTGTAACAACTGTGAATGGCCTTCCGTAGATACTGTCTAAATTTACCCATGGCCCAGATCACAGCAAGACATTCTCTTTCTGTAGCTGAGCAGTTTCTCTCGGCAGTGTCCTACAAGAACAGGCTATAACCTTCTTTTTCCATCCGAAATTTGCACCAGAACACCACCGTTCCAATATCCACTGGCATCTGTGTGTAGTTCTGTAGGTGCTCTCTCATCACACGGACCAAGTACAGGGTCAGTCGTCAGAACCTTTCGCAGCCCATTGAAAGAATCTTGTTGAGTACCACAACAGACAAATTTAACATCGGCTTTTAACAACTCTTAGAGTGGCCTGGCTTTGATACAAAAGTCTTTGATAAAATGACGGTAATAAGAACATAATCCGAGGAAACTTCTCACATATCTAATACCATTAGGAATAGGAAATTCCGTTATAGATCTCACCTTTCCTGGGTCTGGCCGCACACCTTCGTTTGCCATAAGGTGTCCAAGTATTTTGATTTCTTTTGCTCCAAAGAGACACTTTCTTGGATTACGTTTCAGACCGCCTTGTTGGAGACACTTAACAAGGGCCCAGTATTTTTATATGCCCATCAAATGTCTCCGAGAACACTATAATGTCATCTAAATAACAAAGACACATAGTTCACTTCAGGTGCGTTAGAAGATTATTCATCATTCGTTCAAAAGTTGCCGGTGCATTACACAAACCAAACGGCATTACCATTAATCTCATACAGGCCCTCAGGGGAGATGAATGCAGTTTTCTCACAGTCAGCCACATCTACTTCGATTGGCCAGTATCCCGAGTACATATCCATGGTTGAGAAAAACTTAGCCCCTTTCAGACAATCTTGTGTATCGTCAGTTCGTGGAAGAGGGTAAGCGTCCGTTTTAGTTATCTTACTAAGCCTCCTGTAATCAACACAAAAGCGCCAACTGCCATCCTTCTTCCTGACGAGGACCACTGATCACGACCATGGGCTTTGCGAAGGAAGAATGATGTCATTCTTCTTCATTTCCTCTACCTCGTCGCGAATTACTCGACGTTCCGTTGCTGGCACACGGTATGCTCTCTGGCTTATTGGTTGATGGTCTCCAGTGCTAATCCGGTGCTTTACCGTCGACTTGTCTGATTTGCTCTTCACCTGTGGATTGAAGCATTCAGAGGACTCTTGAAGAATGGCAAGTAGCTCCTCCTGTTGTTCCTTAGTGAGATCTGGTGATAGTCGAGCTAGAGGATCTTGTCTCGTAGTGGTAGCGCCAATTTCGCCCACAGACTAGGCATCGGAGGTTTCTATGACGCTCAGCTCTTCTGCAGGTAACGGTCAGCGTTTGCTACGCACATGAGTCTTGGAATGATCTGCGGTTCTCGGCGACAGTTAACTATCCACAATTCACCGAATCCGTTCTTAAACGAGACGACAGAGGCTGGGATGACCAAGTTATTCTTCAGTGGTATGCTTCTCTTAGATTCCAGTACAAGATCCATGGGTTGATGCATGGCGTGACACGTGACAGTTACTTTCTATTGCTCACTGAAGGAATGATCACTTCATCCAGCACACATAGTCTCTCACACACTCATCCTCCTATCCACAGATTCTCATCTCGTCTAGCATTATCTTCGAGCGACCACAATTTGTAACTGCCTGACAAGCTTTCAAAAAGTCCCATCCGAGAATGACGACATGGCTACTCTCTTGTAAGACGATGGATTCTATGGGCTGTGTATGGCCACTAACGCCCACACGAATGGTACATCTTCCTGTAGGTTTTACATATTTCCCATTAGCTACCTTCAGCAGAGATGTGTTTCTGTCGACGAATACGGTTTTATGCAACTGGCGACGATACTGCTCCGAAATGACTAAATATGATGGTCCAGAGTCCACAAGATTTCGGGTTGGTCAGCCATCAATGAGGATAACGACGTAGTTTCCTATTGTTTTTGTAGTGATTGACGGGAGAGGAGTTTTTTCTTCGGCGGCCTCACCTCCAAGGATGGTCGCAACCTTTAGTTTACCAGATTGCGGCGGCTAGGTGATCGGCTGGAGCTTCTAAACGGCGATGGAGACATTGATCGGCGTGTTGGGGAGCGTCCTCTCCAGCGGCTAGCTTGCGGCGATGGTGACCTACGTCGTCCTGCACCCACATCTTCTTGTTCATCTTCGTCGTCCCGGAGTTGACGTTGGCTAAGATCGGTCTCTTGTCTTCTGGCGCTGGCGTCATCAAATGTCCGCCGCCTTTCTCGACAGTAGCGCACCACAAGTCCCGGACGTCTGCAGTGGAAACGTACTGGTTGGTTATCCTGGGTCCCCCGGACGTCAGTCTTCCTTGGTGCCCAAACAGGTTCCTCATGTGGGATTGTAGAAACGTAACTCCGTCTGGGTCTCGACTTTTTCACCATTTTAAAGGGAAATGAAGAACGAGAGATAGGGTTCAGTCTCTGTTCCACTTCCTCCCTTATGACCTCTTGAAGCGTCTCGTATTTGTGGTATACACCACTTCCAACAAACGCCGAACGCCGCCGCCAAATACATCGCTGGCCGCACTTCTCTGGGCGGCCCGCTGCTTCCATCGCTGGCCGCCTTTACACGCACGCGTCCTTACGTGGCCGAGAAATACATCGCTGGCCGCACTTCTCCGGGCGGCTCGCGGCTACCATCGCTGGCCGCCTTCGCGCGCGCGCGTTTGTCAGCACACAGCAATTGGCTACGCCAGGAAACATTGCGATTGGTTTTCCCTGGAAAACAGCGACCCCAGCCGACGGCTCCATTAACTAGCAAGCCTTATATAAACCCGGCCGCCGCCGCAAACGACAGTCCTCATCGGGAAGTGCAGTACGCCGTGTTCCAGCTGCTTGTGGATGACTCGCCGCACCACTCGAGGTTACCTGGCTGCTCGGCGGAAAATCTTGAGACTTCACTTGGAGAGACTGAACTTCACTGGACTTGGGAATAATTACGGGACGTGCACCCCACCATGCACATTCGGACATTGGTATAACCAAACTTTAATTCTGCATTACTTCTGAGTGTGAGCCTGGGTAGACGCTTGGCTAACATAATTGTTAAAAAGTTATTTGTGATTTAGTAAACCAGACTGAAGAGGTTATTGTGTTATTCCTGGTTATAACAGTATTTTTTGCTGGCCGTGCAATCCAAGTGCCTTCTGAACTTCCTCTCTCACTATCTGACGAAGAACACTTGTGAAATCAGTTGCTTTATCCATCAGAGACATCGATACGACGTTTGGAAACCGTTCAAATTTTTTGCTTGTAATTAATTTTTGATGAATGGTCTCGATATACTGGCACCATTTTATGAAGTCGTCTGCTGTCGAAACCTCTTTCAGGAGTAGAGCTTGATACATGTCTTCACCAACACTCTTCATGAGATGTGCAACCTTATCTTCCTCCTTCATTCTAGGTTCCACTGTTTTACACAGCTCTAAGACGTCTTGAATGTAGGATGCTGTAGTTTCTCCTGGACGCTGTGCCCTGCTCTTTAATTTATCTTCAGCCTTGCACTTCTGTCATTGTGTGTCGCCAAAATACTTGTGCAGTTCCGCCTGGAATACTTCCCAGCTTGCGAACTTCTCCTCGTTGTTCTCATACCATTGCTTGGCAGTGCCCTCCAAGTAGAAAAATACGTTAGCCAAACACACGGTGTCATCCCATTTGTTAAATTTGGCAATACGCTCATATACCTTCATCCACTTGTTTGGACCTTGGCCATCGTCACCAGAGAACCCGGAAGGAGGTCTCATGTGGTGGCACACATTCGCTGTCATTGTAACGTCCTCTTCTTGTGTCTTAGATAGCTTGCGACCTGTTGAACATGGCACGAACGCGGTTTTATCGCCACGTAAACGGCAGCTCTGTCGTGGCCTGGTGGGAGCCACTGTGTCGTCGATAATGGGCGCTATCACAAAGTCCAATACCCAGCGTCTCCGCCAGAATAATGTCACGTAGAAGAAAGTGTAAGGAGGGGAATGACGAACACTACCTTCACTTAAAGAAAGGTTTATTCGGCACTTGCACATACAAGAGCGCGGAGCGAACTGCCTTCGGCCGGCACACATACAGTATATATACAGCTACAGGACCATCCAGTACAATGATTCTTCACATTTGTGGATACCTATAGATTTTACTCGAACCGAATATAGAAATTAAAACTGTACAGTCCAGGTGAGTTTTGTACTCACGACCCTCCATGGAACAGTTCAGTATCATCACCACTACACTACGGTACTACTCAGATTCTGCTGCGACAGTATCATATCACAAAATCAGTAATTATTGTGCTATATTATCGTGACATGCAGCATCTTGTGTTGTATGTTGAAACTTGTCAGGATAAAAATCTATTAAATCTGAGTATGTTAGGGTAATAAATCAGTCAAGAATTGAGAATTTCAGGAGATTGCTCAAAAACATGAGCTGGATAGATGTTTACAATATTTCTGACTCAAATGGAAAATATGAAGCATTCATTGATAAGGTTGTTTTCGATTTTGAAAATTGTTTTCCTCTAAAAGTAACTCAAATCAAACAGAAGTCAAAAAATGAAATATGGATTGCACAAGGGATAAAGATATCATTTAGGACTAAAAGAAGACTGTATCTACTATCGAGGAACAGCTCTGATGTTAGCATTGTAATGTATTATAATGAATACTGCAAAACACTGAAGAGAGTAATATAGAAATCGAAGCCGCTTTATTATAATACAAAGACAATTACATCAGGCAACAAAATGAAAACTGCGTGGGATATAGTGAAGACAGAGACGGATGGGGCCAATAAAGGCAGATGAAGAGAGAGAGCTCTAAAAATAAATGAGACATTAGTAACAAATGCAGGTAGTGTTCAAACCTTTCAAAGAAGTTCTTTATTTCTGTTAGTGATGGCTTGGGGTTATCAGGATTGGAAAACAGTGCAATGGAGTTTCTGAGACAAGTCTTTAAAAATAACTTCTTTGAAATGGAAAGGACACTCAAGTCTCCCGAGAAAGTAGCATCTATCATAAAATTCTTAAAATCTAGCTTTTGTAGTGGTTATTATAACATATCAACGAAGTTAATCACAGAGAGTTCATGCAAGTTGAGTTCTTTCTTAAGTTATTTGTGTAATCAGTCTCTTCTCAGCAGAACATTTCCAGACTGGCTAAAACATGCTGAAGTTAAGACTCTTTACAAGAAGGGGAATAAAGAGATACCATCAAACTATCGACCAGTTTCACTTTTGCCGACTTTTTCAAAAATATTTGAAAAAGCTGTGTTCAACCGTCTCCTTAAGCATCTGACTGCCAATAATATATTGTCTGAGTCACAGTTTGGGGTTTCTTAAGGGTTCTGATATAGAGAAACCCATTTACACTTAAAGTGTGGATGTACATAGTTCATTAGATAATAAATTAGAGGATACTGGCATTATTTGTGACCTGTCAAAAGCCTTTGACTGTGTGAACCACAGTATTCTCTTAAGTAAATTAGAATATTATGCTTTCAACAGCAATCCTGCACATGGTTTGTATCGTATTTAACTAACAGGACAAAGGGTACCGTTGAAAAATAACTGTTCAATAAGCAGTCAGTCTTCATCTGATTGAGAATTAATTAATGTGGTGTTCCTGAAGGTTCCGTCTTCGGCCCGTTGCTTTTTCTTGTGTTTATTAATGACCTCTCGTCTGTTACATTGCCATATGCTAAGTTTGTTTTGTTTGCAGATGATACAAACATTACAATAAGTAGCAACTGAAGTCAAAATTTAGAAATAGCTGCTAATCAAATTTCCACTGACGTTGATAAATGGTTTAAAGCTAATTCACTGTCATTAAACTTCGAAAGACCCACTGTATGCAGTTCAGAACCTCTAAGAGATACCCCTCCAGCATGTGTATAACATAGAAGGACAGGCAGATCTAAGAGGTTGACAGCATTTAAATTCAGGGATTACAACTCGGTAATAAATTCAGTTGGGAACAGCATACCACAGAATTTCTTAAGCTCCTAAAAAGCCTATTTGCAGTGAGAATGATGTCAGATGGAGGACATATAAATATAAAAAAAACTTGCATACTTTGGTTACTTAATTCTATTATGACATACGGGATCATATTCTGGGATAATTCCACAACCCGAGCAAAATTTTTAGGGTGTAAAAGCATGTAATAAGAATCATTTGTGATGTAAATTCAAGAACCTGTTCAACGAACTTTGTGTCCGCAGCTCGTGGTCGAGCGGTGGCGTTCTCGCTTCCCGCACCCGGGTTCCCGGGTTCGATTCCCGGCGGGGTCAGGGATTTTCTCTGCCTCGTGATGACTGGGTGTTGTGTGATGTCCTTAGGTTAGTTAGGTTTAAGTAGTTCTAAGTTCTAGGGGACTGATGACCATAGATGTTAAGTCCCATAGTGCTCAGAGCCATTTGAACGAACTTTGTATTCTAACTATTGCTTACCAGCACATTTATTCCTTAACGGAATTTGTTGCAAGTAGCGTATCTCTATTCCAACCAATAGCTCAATACATTGTACAGTACTAGAAATAAGAACAATCTACATAAAGACCTAAAATCACTTACCTTGGTCAAAAGAGGAGTCCAATATGCAGGAACACACATTTTCAATGAGTTTCCAGCAACCATTAAAAACTTGGTGCCTGATAAAGTATGGATTAAACAGAATTTGGAAGACTTTTTGATAGGCAACTACTTCTACTCTATATATGAATATTTCAACAGGGACCGTTCGACCAGCTTAAGTAAAAATGTCTGTTAGCTTTCAGTTTTGCAACACTTGGTCACAAGAGTCAAGATAAGGTATTTTGTGTATGATAAATTTATTAAAGGGCATATCAGTGTTTCATTCATTAATTGTGTAGACATCAGCAGTTCCCGTTTACTGTAAGGTATTCACCCATTTGGACAATCTTCTGAAAATGATAAGGTTGGTAAGTATTATATTCAAATGTTCTATGCTTTTTATGTTATGCTTTCTGACATGTTCCACATCCACGAGAATAATCTCATTTTTGGGTCTATGGAACTAAAATTCAATCTAATCTAGTATTTCGAACTTGGAGTAATTTGCTTCTGTAATCACTTGGTACTGACAAGTTTAGCCAGACTGAAGCCATGATTAAACACTTGAAAGGCCTCACATAATTCAGAACGCCCCATCCACAGAATGTGTTTTAGATGACAAATTTAACATACTGAGAGTTTCAAATGCAATGGCAATTTTGTCCATGTGAGCTGCAACCCGAGCACTTCAGTGGGGTGTCGGTCATAGAATGTAAAGAATTTCCGACACACTGTCTCAGAATTTACCATCATTGGGGATTGCAACTGTACAGTTTTCGAATGGCTCCCGAAAAAATATCAGCCCCGTGACTCTCGGCTACTACGTATTGCACACAATTTAGAGCTACGACAAGGGCACGTAGAAAATTTTGCAAGACGGTTTCACTAAAGAAAATGTGTCGGAGTTCGTTTACAGGCCACACTCATACTACTTCCCGTGTCGTAACCTTGTCCGCGGCACTCACTGATGGGAATAGAATGTTTCACAAGTTTTGATCGAATTAAATGTGCAGTAGTAACTCCTGTTTTCTGATTACAATCTGCGAATTTCAAAAACCGTTCATTTATTTCACATTACAATTTTCTTATTGAAGTAACTGTAACGCAGGATGAATTGGGTTTCCAACTTGATTTTAATCAGGAGCTGCATCAACAATAACTGAATAATACTACGAATTTTCTATCTGTTACAAGATGACACTCCCGACAAGATGAGCACAACCAGAAATAAATTCATTCCGAATACCACTAGACAGATAATGTACTTGTAAACGCTTTCAAGCTTCATGTCTGTCTCCGACTTTGCTAGTGTGTTTTGCAAGAACTAGATCGTAGTGATTCAAGAGCTCTAATATTACGAAGAAATTTTCATTACTTGGTTTTCCAGTTTTCTGAAATGAATCTGAAGACCAAGCTTCTTTCGTCAAGAAATAGTGCAATGTCAAGGAATCGTCTTAGTGCTTCTTTCCAAACGTAGGCTTCATTTTCAATCCGTTTCACGATTCTTTGGAATATAGTATCTCAGAGTTTTAACTCAATCCCAGAGCTTCGCCAGTTCAGGAAAAATTCTTTATGAAAGATGCTAGACTGATGTTCTGGGGGTCTTATCATATAATTTTTCCCACCGTAATTAATATGAGTATCCATATTCTGAAGAGAAGTAAGAAGGTACTGTCTGACCCTAGATAGAAAGAAGAAAGCAAGGAAAACAAAATAATGCTTGTTGAGTTCCACTCCAGACCATCCAGTCTTGGGGCACACATTCACTGTTCGGAAGTTTACAGTGGAGCAGAGATGTAATAAATGCACGGAAATTAACATTTGCTGGGAAATGTTTTGGATGGTTAAGTGAGCCACATTTTCCTACCTCTTCCATTCCCTTATTTATAGAATTTGAAGTGCTTAAAGTTTCAACTATAAAACCTTTGAGAACATTTAAAGCTAGAGCCCCAGTTTTGGTGTTCTAAAAGAGTTTAAAAATATACTTAAAACACGAGAAACCTCAATCGTAAGAAAATGTGTTATAAGATGAAAATAATTATCTCATATTAAAAGGTTTGAAAATTTCATAAGAAATTAATACCTTAAGCATAAACTAAAAATGGAAACCATAAGGGCCTTCTACAGTATAAATAACGTTTTAAATTCGGCTTAGTCTGAGTTGAATTGCAATGTCATACTCAAGTTGTTGAATGTGAAAAATCGTCGGTTATTAGCCAACAAAATTTTATACGTCGTATAGCTTTATTCACCTTGCGCTGACGAGATCAGAGTGCACTTGAAGTGGAGAAGGTCTACTGCCTCTTAAAACCTACTCATTCCTAGCCATGGGTAGTTTTTACCTCACAGGATTGGATCTGACACAGAATATTGTTCCCTTGTATATATGTCCAGCAATGGATGCTGTATTTTCTGAAAACTTTTTTTCAGTTCAACTGCAATAACTGTCGCATTTTCACCACAGCCGTCAGTCAGTATTATCTAACACTGTGTGGCACTGCAGTAACCACTACGCTGTGGCTTTAATTTCATTTCATATTCACTGCTACAACCAAGTGTAACAAGTCGGCATGAACGTCACTGTAACGCGCGTTCGCGAAACCTTGTCACTTCCGTCCGTCGTTTCCATCACAGCAAGATATCGAAAAGTAGCACGAGCTGGAAATGTTGCCAGCACAGCTTGAGATCTCCCCCGCAACATTCCACTCCCGTCGGCGGAAATGCTGCTTACTCGTTTGTTCCATACACAAATTTATTAATATCAGTATTTTTAAAGTCAAAAAAGTTTCTGACAAATGAGACAACTCCTCCATATTTTCTCTACAGAAGTAAGAAGCTAACTTGAATCCTGTAGCATTTAACATACACTCCCGGAAATTGAAATAAGAACACCGTGAATTCATTGTCCCAGGAAGGGGAAACTTTATTGACACATTCCTGGGGTCAGATACATCACATGATCACACTGACAGAACCACAGGCACATAGACACAGGCAACAGAGCATGCACAATGTCGGCACTAGTACAGTGTATATCCACCTTTCGCAGCAATGCAGGCTGCTATTCTCCCATGGAGACGATCGTAGAGATGCTGGATGTAGTCCTGTGGAACGGCTTGCCATGCCATTTCCACCTGGCGCCTCAGTTGGACCAGCGTTCGTGCTGGACGTGCAGACCGCGTGAGACGACGCTTCATCCAGTCCCAAACATGCTCAATGGGGGACAGATCCGGAGATCTTGCTGGCCAGGGTAGTTGACGTACACCTTCTAGAGCACGTTGGGTGGCACGGGATACATGCGGACGTGCATTGTCCTGTTGGAACAGCAAGTTCCCTTGCCGGTCTAGGAATGGTAGAACGATGGGTTCGATGACGGTTTGGATGTACCGTGCACTATTCAGTGTCCCCTCGACGATCACCAGTGGTGTAAGGCCAGTGTAGGAGATCGCTCCCCACACCATGATGCCGGGTGTTGGCCCTGTGTGCCTCGGTCGTATACAGTCCTGATTGTGGCGCTCACCCGCACGGCGCCAAACACGCATACGACCATCATTGGCACCAAGGCAGAAGCGACTCTCATCGCTGAAGACGACACGTCTCCATTCGTCCCTCCATTCACGCCTGTCGCGACACCACTGGAGGCGGGCTGCACGATGTTGGGGCGTGAGCGGAAGACGGCCTAACGGTGTGCGGGACCGTAGCCCAGCTTCATGGAGACGGTTGCGAATGGTCCTCGCCGATACCCCAGAAGCAACAGTGTCCCTAATTTGCTGGGAAATGGCGGTGCGGTCCCCTACGGCACTGCGTAGGATCCTACGGTCTTGGCGTGCATCCGTGCGTCGCTGCGGTCCGGTCCCAGGTCGACGGGCACGTGCACCTTCCGCCGACCACTGGCGACAACATCGATGTACTGTGGAGACCTCACGCCCCACGTGTTGAGCAATTCGGCGGTACGTCCACCCGGCCTCCCGCATGCCCACTATACGCCCTCGCTCAAAGTCCGTCAACTGCACATACGGTTCACGTCCACGCTGTCGCGGCATGCTACCAGTGTTAAAGACTGCGATGGAGCTCCGTATGCCACGGCAAACTGGCTGACACTGACGGCGGCGGTGCACAAATGCTGCGCAGCTAGCGCCATTCGACGGCCAACACCGCGGTTCCTGGTGTGTCCGCTGTGCCGTGCGTGTGATCATTGCTTGTACAGCCCTCTCGCAGTGTCCGGAGCAAGTATGGTGGGTCTGACACACCGGTGTCAATGTGTTCTTTTTTCCATTTCCAGGAGTGTATAAACAATTACAATGTACTGGGCATTATTACAGTTTATTTGTAGTATAGCTATCGTAAAATAGAAAATGGAAGGAAGGATAGAGTTTTCGTGCAGAATTCGCCCGTACCACGCTCGGATTACTGTTATGAAGTATTACCGCTGCGCCAACCGCTGCCTGGAAACGACCCTAATGTCCCAAACTGCGTCTCTTGCTTTTCCTGCGCTCAGGTCACCGCGTGCCAGTGTGCGTCTGGCCCAAGACTTCGATTCT
Source organism: Schistocerca nitens (assembly GCF_023898315.1). Lineage (NCBI taxonomy): Eukaryota > Metazoa > Arthropoda > Insecta > Orthoptera > Acrididae > Schistocerca > Schistocerca nitens. The sequence goes on along the minus strand of NC_064616.1, from coordinate 989,130,386 downwards.
TTGCTGAGCAAAGAATTCTGAGAAGGCTGCAGAGTGAACGTCGGGCCGTCACCCGAAAAGGTAAATCTCGGCAAACTCTACATTACAACGACTTGGACCAATGCACTGTTAATTGTCTTAGCTCACGTGGTGTATTTCCAAAACACAAGAATCTGGAAGAGGTGTCGGCAGAGATGATCCACGAAGAGCATTGGTAAGCTGCAACTAGGCGTACATTTGGACATTATGACGATCTCGGCCAGTTCCGACATGTTTTTATGTCTAAATAGTACTGTGAAGCGCCACAGTTTCAGTAATGTGCATCTGCATATTAATGAAACTGGTTTCATTGTGGTCGACAGCGTTTATCAGTGGCGAATGTACTCCCTGGTTATAGACTTGGTATACTGAATGTCATTAATGTAAAGAAACAGTGCCAGTTCCATGCACTTTTTTTCGCAATAACAAAATCATACTTGCAGAGCAAGCCCGCATAACTAAATGATTTCCAGTCTAAAATAATTACGGAAATCATCTACAGACGGCGAGAGCCGACACACGTCTAGTTCGTACGAGAGATCAGCAACAACTCTAAATTCTGCCTGAAGCAATAATGTGTAAAGATACCAGTTTCTAAGTGATCATATATGAGTCAGAAGCCGTTTTGGCTGGCAAATTTAGCTGCTAACCAATTTAACAGAAATAAATAGAGGTGACTGGCATCAAAAGCTGGATGGTTGCCTATAATTATTTTAATTCTCTGCGATTCCAAGAAGTCCAAATGGTGACATTAAAAAAGGAAAATAACACATTTTTCTTTAAAATGTGAAACTGAAAAACAAGCTTACATACCGTCTTTGGCGATTGTAATAAAAGTCTTATTTAGGCCAAACTTATTTCGGTTAACAAGTATCTAAAAGCAGCTTCAGTGGTCAGATTTTTTGCTTCCAACCTCATTCCTGACGTTCTTCCACAGACAGGTGCTCTATTTTTAGAATATTGCCCTGTACTGACACTGGACAATTTTACGTTTTCATGTTGTGTGGCTGCACTTACGGCGCGTGTAGTTTGTTTGATACTTTCAGTGCCAGTGAACTGTAAAAAAGCACCTATGTAGAGAGGAAAATTAGGAATGAAGTAGGAAGCAAAAAATCTGACCACTGAAGATGCGCTGAAGTACAGAGAAACGCGTATGGTCTAAACAAGACTTTTATTACAGTCACAAAAGAAGATATAAAACCTGAATGACATTAAAAAACACGAAAAAAGAATATGCTCATGCCCGACGTTCAGGGCAATTAATGATTTAATACGGCAACATTAATTAATCAATCATTAATAAATTTATATCTTTGTACCTCCATTCGATCTCAAGTACCGACGTAATCTGACAGATCGCGTTGCGCGCAGTGACACAAGCTCTTTAATATGTGACGACATGTCAGGTGTATCGGGTCAGTGACATTAAGCAGTCCCGTACAAAACCTAAACTTACATTATAAAACAAGTCTGCAGGAGTCAGTCAATTGTCAGCTTTGTACATGCAGTCAATATCGTAAATGTGAAATATGCAGATTACTGGAACAGTATCACATTACATGAATGTCTCTATCGGGTAGGACCACGCAGGAAAAACCTTGAGTATGGCAGGTTATTTTGACGTGCATACCGCACACGAGCGTGCCACCCGTTAGCTGCCGGCCAGCTGGACACGTTATCGTGCAAGCTCTTTCCACGGGCAGTTCCCCAGTGGTCTGCATACACTAAAACTACACTTACAGCACGGATATATGGTGGTATGATCATCCGTGGATGTCATCCACAGCACTAAGAAGCAATAGGAGTCCTGCGAATAGTGGCTGACTGTGCAGCAAAGTGAAACCGATACGCGGAATAACCGGCATATGATGACAAGACTTCTTGCTACCTTTATTTTTTCTATATAAATACTCTTCACTAAAAAAATTTTGTGCGTATTGTTTCAGCGTAACTGACGCTGTAACTGGAAACTCTCTAAGTGTGTGCCATCCTTCGCAGTTACTTTCGAAACGGACTACTTCTTGGTGGTCAAACAAGAGAATAGAAACAGCTAGAAGCCTCGACACGGAATCTGCGTTTGCTACGTTTGCGTTTGATGCGTCACAGGCTTGGGCTCTGTGAACACAGCCATTCGTGGCCAGCGCTCCGGCAAACCACACCCAGGAGTAACCTATAGAGCTGCTGTATGACTGAATCGTCCAAATGGCTATATACCGCCGTATGCAGGAAATAGTAGAACATGTATTCGCGACACAGTGGGTCTGTGACGAAATATACCGCTCAGATTTTTAACCAGTATTTATGGAATTCCAACATTGCGTTGGGAAAAGGATCAGCTACTGCTACACCCTACTATTTCCTTATTTTTCTGTCTCACAAGGGAACATTGCCAACAGTCGATAAACGATCTTCATGAAACTTGACTGGTGTGCAGAGAGGGGAAAATGCTGCAATATGTATTTCTTTATTTGTGCCTAATTTCAGTTTTAAGGGATAAAACAAACCCCAATACGTCATCTGGTATTTTAAGTTTGGAGGGAATATCTTCCATATGAAGATATTTAATTTTTTTCCATATAAAAGTTGTTACGTAATTAATGTCCTTGAAAACTGTATAATTAATTTTTGTACGTAATACTTCCAAATTTTGCAATGTACCTCTCCACCATTAATTAATTTTGAAAAATGAAACGCCGGCCGAAGTGGCCGTGCGGTTAAAGGCGCTGCAGTCTGGAACCGCAAGATCGCTACGGTCGCAGGTTCGAATCCTGCCTCGGGCATGGATGTTTGTGATGTCCTTAGGTTAGTTAGGTTTAACTAGTTCTAAGTTCTAGGGGACTAATGACCTCAGCAGTTGAGTCCCATAGTGCTCAGAGCCATTTGAACCGTTTTTCTTGAAAAATGAAACATTTGTTACAACGTGAATTAAAGAAGCTTCAAGGCCACATACATCCATTGGTAATAAAGCTGGGTCCTAAAATATCATATTTGGAAAATTAGCTGTACACATTGTGCTGTTGGAGTATTTTCAACATGCCTCCTTAAACTATCTAAACAATCACTACTATTCTAATAATTATATTTGTTTTATGTTTTAAATTATATTACACTTTATAGTTAGGGTTCATTTTTGGTATTTTTTAGTTTATCGTTTAACACAAGAGTATTTAGTTAATTGAAAATAGTAAGTAATTGATTATTTTGACAGGAAATAATTACAATAACGATAATCTGTAAAGAAATACTTAAAACAACGTTTTTTAAACCATGCGTATCAAATGAATGAAAATTCTTGACGTAATATACAAGACGGGAAATACAGTATAAAACAAATTGGCACGGGTGATCCTCTAAGTATCTTGATTTGTATCAGACATAATTCAGTAGATTGATAAACCATGCCAAAGACAACTGATTATGTACTAGTGACTGCAGCCTGATTATATTGTGTCTCAAGTGGAGATCGACATCACAATCATTCAACAGATCTCTAGATCTGTTCTTCCAATGTCCCACAACTGTACCTATGCCATCGTGCGTTTTCGGATCACGAGATGAACAAGTTCTTTGTTTTCAACTACGATGCTGCAAACAAGTCTTTCACACTGAATACCCCTAGAATCAAACAATAATACAGTTATTTCTCTCTAACCGCAATGGCATTTCTGGATGCTAAAAGAATTCTCGAATTCTCGGTTTGCTTTTAAAACTATGAAAAAGCGTGAAAAAAACCATTTTGTGCGTCTTACCTGAAGACAAGAAACATTTGTTGATCCCAAAGGGCTTGTACAGATACAGCTATGGAACATACACTGCTTGCCATGACGGAAGAACGTTGAGCGAAAATTGTAACATTTAGCTCTGTTGAATGATTATTATGTCAGACTCCACTTGATACACAGTATAATCAAATTCGAGTAATTAGTAGATAGTCAGTTCTCTTCGCCAAGGCTTATAAATGTATTGCAATATACATCACACAAATCAGGATAATCAGAGGATCACTCGTGACAATGTGAAATCCTGCAGAGTTGGTTTAACAGTGTCTTCTTTGACGTATATATTGTGTGAAGAAATGTCGTTCATTCTACATACATGGTGTACAAAAATGTTATGTCCCGACTATTTCTTTATGGATTATCATTATTGTAATTATTTTCTACCATAACAGTGAGTTGTTTTTTATTTCCACTTAACAAAATACATGTATATGAAACGGTAAACTGAAACACAAAAATCAATTACAGTAAAATGTAAAAAAATTAAAACATAGAACAAATATAAGAATAACAAATAATTAAAACAGTAATGAACGTTTTGATATTTTAATTACGTATGGTGAAAATACTCAGACAGCACATTGTGTACAGCTTATCTTCCAAAAATGATATTTCTGTATCCAAATTTATTATAAAGGGATGCATGTGGTTTAAAAGCTTCTTTAATTTTTGGTGTAACAAACGTTTTCATTTTTCAAAATTAATTAATTGTGGTGAGGTGTTTTGCAACGTTTCAAATTATTACAAAAGTTGATAGACAGTTTTCAAGAGCATTAATTACATGTCAACTTTTATATGAAAAATATTTTTTATATGTCACCGTTCAAAGATCTGCCCTCTAAATTAAAAATACCAAAATTTTTTCGGGGTGTGTTTAACTCTTAAAAGTGATATTGGACACAACATATATTGGACTATTTTCCGCCCTCTACACACTCCCCAAGATTCATGAAGATCGTTTATTGACTCTTGGGAATGTTCCTTTGTCAGTTGCATTATCAGTTTGGGTTCATAGTGACCACTGCAGAACGTTCCCAATAATCATCGAACCATTACGTGAGTGGTTCTGAAATGATTAATGAAATAACATTTCTATACTTCGAGCTATTCACAACTGTACTACTTTGAATATTCTGTGCCTTAATTTCTAGTACTTAGTAGACATTTTCTTTAAGTACACATAATTTTCTGAATTGAGCTGTTGTGAACAGTTCAAAATGAACAAGCATTATTTCCTTAATTATATCAGAACCACTCAGGTAACGGTTCTATGGTTAATGAACACACTCTAAACTAGTCGTCGGTAATCCAAATCGATTACTCTGAAATTCACAATTAAGTGCCTGTAAGAGGATTCACAGAACCACCCTCATACTGTCTCTGTACTTTTCCACTCTCGAACAGCGCCTGGGAATAACGCACACTTAAATCTTTCAGTGCAAGCTCTGATTTCTCTTATTCCCATCTATGTAGGTTGGCGCCAACAAAATATTTTCACACTCTGAGGAGAAAGTTGGGGACCGAAATTTCATGAAAAGATCCTGCCGCAGCGTAAAACGCCTTTCTTTTAATGACTGCCATCCCATTTCACGTATCATTTCCGTGGGACTATCCCCTGTTTTGCCATAGTACAAAACGAGTTGCTCTTCGTTGAACTTTTTCGATGTCCTCCATCGACCATATCTGATGCGGATCCAACACCACATAGCTGTACTCCAGAAGAGTGCGGAGTGGCTAGTTTAGGCAGTCTCTTTAATAGAGCAGTTGCATTTCCTAAGTGTTCTGCATATAAATCGCCGTCTGTTGTTGGCTTCACCCAAAATATTATTTATGTGACCGTTCCAACTTAAGTTAACCGTAATTGTAATGGTTAAGTAGTTAGCTGAATTTAGAGCTTTTAGATTTGTGAAATTTTTCGTGTAGCCAGAATTTAGCTACTTTCTTTTAGTACTCATGTGGATGACTTCACACTTTTCGGTATTTAGAGTAAATTGCCACTTTTCGCAACGTAAAGATGTATTGTCTAAGTCGTTTTCAAATTTGTTTTCATCATGTGATGACTTCATAACACGGTAACTGACAGCATCATTTGCAGCCATTTAAGAGGGTTACTCAGGCTCTCTCCTAAATCGTTTATGCAGATCGGGAACAGCAGAGGGCCTGTAACACTTCTTTGGGTAACACCAAATAATACTATTGTTTCACTCGATGAGTTTCCAGCGATTAATATGAACTCTGATCTTTCTGACAGGAAATCAGTCATCCAGTCCCAGAGCTGAGACGATACTCCACAGGCATACAGGCACACAATTTGATCAGAAGCCGGCTGTGATGAACGGTGTCAAAAGCCTTCTGAAAGCTAAAGTTATGGAATCAATTTGACAGTCCCTTTCAATAGCCCTCATTACTTCGTGAGAACAAAGATATAGTTGTGTTTCACAACAACGATACTTTCTGAATCCATGGTGGCAGTTTGTCCATAAACAGTTTTCTGCGAGATAACTTATGATGTTCGACCTCAGTATACGTTCCAAAATCCTACTGCAAATAGACATTAGCGATATTTGTCTTTAATTCAGCACATTACTCCTGTTTCCTTTCTTGGGTATTTTTGTGACTTGTCAATCTGACAGGTATATAATCTGGACCAGAGGCCTCGCCTTTATTAAGTCATTCAAGCTGCTTTGCTACACCAAGGATATCTACTTGTAAGTTACTCATGTTCGTAGATGTTCTTGATTCGAATTGTGCAATATTTATTTCGTCTTATTTGGGAAGAAATTTCCGAAAACCGTGCTAAGTAACTCTGCTTTATTGGCACTGTCATCAGTTACATCACCACTGCTATTGTGCAATGAAGCTATTGACTGTGCCTTTCCGTTCGACCAGAATCTCTTTGGATTTTCTATGAAATTTCGAGACTGAGTTCTGTTGTGGAAACCAATAAAAGCATCTCGCGTAGAAGTTAGCACTAAATTTCTAGCTTCTGTAAAATTTTCCCAATTTTTGGGGTTTTGCGTTCTTCTAAATATGGCATGCTGTTTTCGTTGCTTTTCTAACAGTGATCTGTCCTGTTTTCTGTAACATGGGGGATCAGTAACATCTCTTATTAATTTACTTGGTACATGTCTCTCAATTACCATTGATACTATTTTTTTAAATTCAAACTATATCTTGTTTACACTTACAAAATCAGATTGATAATGAAACTGAAACGGTCGCGCGGGATTAGCCGAGCGGTCTTAGGTGCTGCAGTCATGGACTGTGCGGCTGGTCCCGGCGGAGGTTAGAGTCCTCCCTCGGGCATGGGTGTGTGTGTGTTTCTCCTTAGGATAATTTAGGTTAAGTAGTGTGTACGCTTAGGGACTGATGAGCTTAGCAGCTAAGTCCCATAAGATTTCACACATATTTGAATATTTTTGAAACTGAAACAGAAGAGTAAAGAAATAGTACATTAATCAGGACTAATTTTCAACCCCTCATTCTTCTGCCAATGTAATAAATTTCTCCTCATTCAGTAAGATCATTAGATTATGAAACATGATAAGCACAATTAGACATCATATTTATGAAACAAAACATTAAATGGGGGGATTCAGTACTGCATATGATGTTCATAAATTTGTGTGTGTTTTGACAGAACAGTGTATGAGATGTATGGTACAAAATTTTATGGTACAGTAAACACATGGACTTGTGCTGGATGAACGCTGTTCAACTAGAATGTGGATGGGAGATGGTAACTTTCATACTGAAATACAAGCCAGGCAAGTCTGCTTCGCAACGGACTAACCCAAATTCCAGGCGCTGTAATGACTTTTTTCCAACATATAATATCAGAAAAGTGGTGAAGCTACATAGTTCAACGCATAAATTATTTTAATTTTTCTTGTTATTTTCGTGTCATATAATGTGCTTTATATACTACCATACTATTATGTGTTGAAATAATACTCGTTACAACACCAGGAACTCTGGTTACATGACACACAAATGATATGAAAAATTGAAGCAATATTTCACTGAACACCTCTGTTATTTTGACAATTGCACATGACTGAATCCCCAGGTGTAGTAAGTTTCAGGTCTACCTAGAAATGGATTACAAAAGTACGTTAAAATATTTTTCCAGAATATTCTAGAAAGTAATGAACTCAAGAGCAATCCCACATTTAAGTAGAAAAAAATTAGTTAGTACATTGCAGTTTGGATTCAAGGAGGATTGCTCGACCGGGAGTACTATTTATTCATTCACTCTGAAAATGTTACAAGCTGCAAATAATAAAATGTCACTAGTTGGTATATTTTATGATCTTTCCAAGGCACTTGATTGTGTAGATCATATTAATCTCTTAGAAAAAATTAAATTTTATGGAAGTGATGGTTTTACACATAACTGCTTTGAATAATACTTACAAGACAGAATGCAAAAGTTGTCCTGAATAATTCTAACAACGACTTTATTCATAGCTGTTATTTTCTCAGTAACTGTAGTACATATTTCTGAATAAAATTCAGCTTTTAATGGCACAGTTATTTTTATTTTATTTTACTTGTTTCAATAGTTCTATAATCTTTAGAAGCCTACAAAATTTGGATAATATTAATCTAGAAGAATAAATATATGTGAAGTATGAGAAGCGTATTACAAAAGTTAATGTTGATTTAACAGATGCCAATATCTTCTTCGCAGAAGCATAATGCCATGACATGTCCAAAAATGTACATATTGGATGTGATAATTATGAACACTGGCTGACAGATTGATGATTCACAATACATGAAGCACATTTATGTACATATTCAGTTTTGCTAGCAGCAAGGAGCATGTATGAAAACACATAAAAAGTATAACTGAAATATATAAAGGAAGTTTCATACAAAACATTTCAAAAACATGGCACATAGTTCCATGTAAGTTATTGCTGACATTCCTGTCTATAAATAATGGACCACTTTTCATTAATTTATAAAAGATGTTATACAGTCAAAATAGTGTGCATTTTTCAATGCAAGCCGTTCATTCATCAACTCCTTTTAATAAGGGATGTTGATGCATTTCAAACTCTTCTAAAATGTTCACATTGTAACCCTTGTCAAGTATATGCAAAATATCCTTGTTAAACAATGTGTTTATAATTATCACATACAATACATATATTTTTGGACATGTCATGCTATTTTTCTTCTGTGAGGAAGATATTAACATCTACTTAACTGTTATTAAATAATTTTTGTAATTCACTTCTGAAACTTCACATAAATTCATTGCCAAAGTGTACATGATTTACAATATCCCAAGTTTTTAAGGCTTCTGAAAATGATAAATTAATTAGTTAACACCAGTAAAGTGAAATAAAAATAATTGTGCATCTAATGACTGAACTTTATTCTGAAATCCAAACAATGTTCGAATGAAAGAATATTTTAGTGACTGGGGAGTTCCAGAAGGTTCAATATTTAGTCCTCTCCTATTCCTTACACATGTGAATGAACTTAGAATAGACTGTTAATCATGCTTCCAATAGAATTAGTATGTGTTTTTCTGACAATGGGCTCTCTCTCAATTTTGAGAAAACAAGCTATATTCATTAATGTACAACAAATATTCATACCAGTAATTGATGAAGCACATGAACAGGGTAGATTGCTCAAGATTTTTGCATGTAGATACCTGTTAAAGGAGTTAGGTATTTTAACAACCCATGACAGTACATATGTTTGCTAATGAAATTTGTGATAAACTACCCATCATAGTTTTAGCAGAAGTGATATCTATGCCTACAAATATATGGGGAAAAGGATATTTATTAGTCTTACTGAAACTGTCAGCTGCTCAGAAAATAGTACAGTATGCTACAACACAAATTTCTGACCACTTGTCCTATACCATAAAGTGCCTAACAAATAGTAAACACAGTCTTACATTCTATCTACAATCATTTCTTCTGGACATCTGGCATTCCATAGAAACTTTTTTATCAAATAATTGGTGGTTTATAAAAAGACTTGTTTCTTAGTGTAGTTGCCTGAGCAGGGCTGGAAAATGTTACATTCATTAGTGGTAAAACTAATCATGTATACATTTCCTGTAAACTGATTGTTCCACATCATTTCGATAAAAGAATCTTTTGCATGAACTATGGAACATGTAACTAACTTGTCATAATCGTTGTCAGTGAACTACGCTACTACACTCACAGTGCAGATTCTAGAGTGTTTCGAACACTTTGACAAAAGCTTTGACTGGAATGTTATTCAGAATTAGCATTGCCTTCACATTCCATTTAATCGAATCAGCAGCCCCAAAATTCTCACCTTGGTGGCTGACTTGAGTTTTGGAAAGAGTCTGAAAGCTTGAAGCCTTTTGTAGCAAAATCAGGGGAATATGGGTCAGGATGGTCAGTAGGACTGTTATCCGTTTTTGTAACAGAATGACACAAAACTGCTCTATATTGGATCACATATGATGACAAAAGATAAATATGCATTATCGAAGACCTCATATAATCGAAATGTGTATATTGTTGCTCGATGCCATAAAAAAGTACTGTTAATACTGGGAATTTTCATAAGGGTAGTTCCATATTTGTTTGATTAATAGCATTTCTTGTTACTTGTGTAACAATTTAGTCCCAGAACATTTTTATTCAGCTGTGTAGTATACTTAATACAGAATATAAACCTTACTTATTGCAACCAAATTGATGGGCATGTGACAAGGCTGGGAGCCCAGGCTGACATACCAGATATGCTACTCTAGTGATGTCTGCCTGAAGCCTTCCTTTTCATCCATATACCTCTTTCCCACTACCCTCCATTCTCGGGAAATTAGGCAAGAGTATAGCCAGGGTGCACCTACTAATGTAAAGTTGTTTGGCCAGACCTCTTTTATACTTCATATGGTGATTGTATGTACTGAAAAGCATAGCCTAATGTATTGGCAGTTTTGCTATGTAATAACAATATGGCCTTGAATAATGCCAATAATAGGTTACCTTGTATGATCATTAGGAAATCACTACCGTGTAAATATGAATAAATTTCGAAACTATGCATGAAATTGTGAAAGGTTCTTTCCCAGCCTGCAAAACTGAACTGTTAGGAATTAAGTAATTCAGAGACATAAGCTATCGAGTGCTTAGACCTGTCCTGACTTAGGTGTGTTAAGACTGCTCGTATTCCATAATGACATTTATCTGGTGGTTTGACTACTGGTTGGCCCATCGAATATGAGACCAAATGAAGCTTAACAAAGTAACTGTTTTAAGGTGCTAAATCTTTTACCAAATTCTGGTATACAATAAAATTTAGGCCCTTCCATGTATAAGTAATTTAGGGAACGATGCATTTAGTCCAAATTGGACAGATTAATTAATGTCCCCTACAAATACAAAATTTCTTTTGCGCTACTAAATTAATTGAAATTTTAAGTAGGAAGGGGAGGAATTTTAGCAGCAGTTAGAAGGTCACACACCATATGCAGTTTTTGCCACATAATATGCAAAAAACTGGTCATTTCTCAAACTGGGGAACAATCAAGAATGGGGTGCTGCAAGGTTCGGTCTTGGGTCCGCTGCTGTTCTTAATATATACTAATGACTTGCCATTCTATATTCACGAAGATGCAAAGCTGGTACTTTTTGCCAATGATACAAGTACAGCTATCACACCCAACAGACAAGAATTAACTGGTGAAATTGTAAACAATGTTTTTCAGAAAATCATTAAGTGGTTCTCTGCAAATGGGCTCTCATTAAACATTGGCAAAACACAGTATATACATTTCCACACAGTAAATGGAATGACACCATTAATAAATATAGACTTCTATCAAGGTAGAATATTCAAAATCTCTAGGTGTATGCATTGATGAAGGATTGAACTGGAAAAAAAACACACTGAGGATCTGCTGAAACGTTTGAGTTCAGCTACTTATGCCATTAGGGTCATTGCAAATTTTGACGATTTACACCTCAGTAAATTAGCTTACCACGCCTATTTTCATTCTCCGCTTTAGTATGGCATCATATTCTGGGCTAATTCATAATTGAGTAAAAGAGCGTTCATTGCACAAAAGCGTGTAATCAGAATAATTGCTGGAGCTCATCCAATATCGTCCTGCAGACACTTATTTAAAGAGCTAGGGATCTTCACTGTAGCCTCACGATACATATATTCACTTATGAATTTTGTTATTAACAATCCGAACGAATTCAAAAGTAATAGCAGTGTACATGGCAACAACACTAGGAAAAAGGATGCTCTTCACTACTCAATGTTAAATCTAACTTTGGCTCAGAAGGGGGTAAATTATGCTGCCACAAAAGTCTTTGGTCGCTTACCTAATAGCATCAAAAGTCTGACAGATAGCCATATAGCGTTTAAAAGGAAATTAAAGGAAGCTCTTAATGGCAAATCCTTCTACATGAATTTTTAGAAATAGTAAGTGGGTAATTTACCCAACCCCCACAAAAAATAAAAAATTAAAAATTAAAAATATGAAGCGTCATGTAATATTTTGTGTAATGTAATATCTTGTACAGACACCTTTCGTTAACCTGACACCTTCCACATCATTATGAAGTGTCGTATTCATGATCTATGGAACAGGTACTAATCTAATCTAATCTGCTAATAAGTATTCCACTGGCCATTGAATGAACTGAACAGTGCTTGTTATATTTATGTCCTGAAGGTCAAATAGTGGAACTCCATATTTGTTAATTCCTTTTTATTAGTTCCCATAACAAGGATAGTATGGAAAAGGAATAAAAACTTTGAAGTTTGCCGATGACATTGTAATTCTGTCAGAGACAGCAAAGAACCGGTAAGAGCAGTTGAACGGAATGGACAGTGTCTTGAAAGGAGGATATAAAATGAACATCAACATCTAGGATAATGGAATATAGTCGAATTAAATCAGATGATACTGAGGGTATTACATTAGGAAATGAGACACATGAAGTAGTAGATGAATTTTGCTATTTGGGGATCCAAATAACTGATGATGGTCGAAGTAGAGAGGATATAAAATGTAGACTGGCTATGGCAAGGAAAGCGTTCCTGAAGAAGAGAACTCTGTAAACTTCAAGTATAGATTTAAGTGTCAGAAAGTCTTTTCTGAAAGCATTTTATGGATTGTGGCCCTGCATGGAAGAGGAACATGGATGATAAATAGTTTAGACAAGAAGAGAATAGAAGCCTTCGAAATGTGGTGCTACAGAAGAATGCTGAATATTAGATGGTTAGATCGCGTAACTAGTGAGGAGGTACTGAATAGAATTAGGGAGAAGAGTAAATTGTGGCACAACTTGACTATAAGAAGGGATCGGTGGTAGGACACGTTCTGAGGCATCAAGGGATCAACCAATTTAGTACTGCAGGGAAGCGTGGAAATTAAATATCGTAGAGGGAGGCCAGGAGATGAATACGCTAATCAGATTCGTAAGTAAGTAGGTTGGAGTAGTTATTCAGAGATGAATAGGCTTGCACATGATAGAGTAGCATGGAGAGCTGCATCAACCCAGTCTCTGGGCTGAAGATCACATCAACAACAACAAAAAGGATAGCCTAGATATAACTACAGCATAATGGAAAATTACAGATTTGGTATTTCAGGTACCAGTGGAATATTGGTTGTCCACTTGAGACGCTGAAAGCCAACATCTGATAGTGGTACAATCCGAGTGATAAGCAGTAGGAAAACAGTATGATGTAGAATCCAAAACAAGCTGAAGACAAGCACCTGACGAATCAGTTACAGTGTAAGTTTCACCTCTGTTTAATTAGAGATCAAAGCGTCTGTACACATAATCAGATTTGTCACAGCAACTTTTCGCATAAACAAAGGGAATTATTAGACATTTCAGTTACGATTTTGAAGAGCTTGGCGCAGTGAAGTTCTGTTCTGGTTCAAATATGTGTGATTTTCGAAGGGACCAAACCGCTGTGGTCATCGGTCACTAGACTTACACACTATTTGAACTAATTTAAATTAACTTATGCAAAGAACCACACACACACACACACACACACACACACACACACACACATGCCCGACGGAGGACTTAAACCTCTGGCGGGAGGGACCGCGCAATCCGTGACATGGCGCCTCACACCTCGCGGCCATTCCTCGAGGTTCTGCTCTAGTGAACACTCGTATTCCTTCATAGGGATTTAGGTTAGAGGGACAGTGTGTGAGCGAACAAAATGACCTTTCCACACCCTAATTCCTGAGTGAAGATATCCAAAAAGAAAAAAAAAACTATGAACAACTCGTCTACTGTTTGGAATAATGTTGCTGTACAGGCCGAATGTAGCATTTAATGGAATGAAATGTTCACCTCAGTACTAAGCAGTGGAGATATGAGCGCACCAGTTCTTCGAATGTCTGATTTATGCAATTTAAAAACACAACAGGTTCCGTGAAGACGTGATTCTATTATCAAAATCTTAAAACCTTATGCCATTAGACAGTCAGAAATGTATAAGCAACGAAAAATTGTATTTTTGATTCTGCCTAATGGCACAGAATTTAAGAATTTCATAACGGAATCATTTCTTCGCGAAAAATGTGTTTCAAATTAATCGTACTTTGGACAGCTGGTACATCATAATGCTGGTACTGATTTGTGACACAAATGCACTGTTTCACAACATAGTAAGCTAAACAGTAGGTTTTTAAATGTTTCCGTGGCTTTTTTACTTAAAAAATATGAGTAGTGTAGATTTTATGATATTAGAAGTCATAATTTTCAATATGAACTACATGATAACTCTACTGATTTAGTGGGATGCACAGGTGGCAGTAGAGGTGTTCGCACGGAACTTGATAAATACTCTTATTTACTCACACACTGAAATTCCGTGTGGAATACTTCAGTCATCTAAAACTCGCAAAACAACCACAATGGCGTTATAAGAGTCGAAAGATACGAATTTCAGGTAATAGTGTGGAATGAGTGATGCAGAGTTTTAACTTGTCCCCCATTTAATTCAGTCTGTACATCGACCAAGCGCTTAACCAGACTGTGGAGAAATTTGAGAAAGGAAGTAACATCCAGGAAGGGTTCGCTGATAACACTGTAATTCTATTAGAAGCATCTAGAAGATTAGTTGAACGGAATGGATAGTCTTGAAAAGATGTTATAACAACGACATTAATGAAAGTGAAGCAGAGGTGAACGGAGCGCTGTCACAATGAGTCAGACAATTCTGAGGGAATTGGATTGAAAGATGGGACACTAAAATTAGCAGTAAAGTATTTAAGTTAAAAGCTAATTGACAATGAACTTGATGAATACGATATTAAATGCAGACTGGCAGTAACAAGAGAAGCAAACGAGAACTATGTTACCACTGAATGTAAATTTAAACGTTAGAAAGTCTTCTTTATGCGTATTTGTCGCGAGTGTGACCTTCGATGCCATTTAAAAGTGGAATTACTGGCACGAAGGTAGTAAAAGCTTTTAAAAATTTGTCTAGTGGAAAGTAACGGAAGAATATATGTGTAGATAGGATAATCAAACAAGAGAAACTGAAGCGAACTGTAAGAAAGTATGCTTATGGCAAAAATCGACTAAAAGGATGAACAAGAGAATGTGGCACAGCCTGAGGCACCTAGGTATAGTTAATTTTGAAATGGAAGTGTGGAACTGGGAGTAACAATTGTAAACACAAACCGAGGTTTGCATATAGCAAGCAGATTCAAATGAATGTAGGTTGCAGCAGCTATGCAGAGATAAAGAGACCTACACAGAACAGAATGACTGGAGAGCTGTATCACACTAGTCTTCAGACTAAACACTACAGTAACAGCTGTACATTGCTCGAATTAATGAAACAACTTTTACGATGTAAGGGTACCGTACTGTGTTCCATATAAATAATTTTACGTAACAAAGTAACGAAATTAGTAATGAAGCAATTGACAGTCGCCATAAGAATTAAGTTATTTTTTGAATGTGTGGCAGAGTTGGTGATATAATCAACAAATACGTTATTCCCAGTAATTGATGACGCTGATGTACGGTTACGTATTTGGAGCTGAATTATTCTCATTTAAACTTTTAGGTTAATCAACACCTTAATGAGCTGTCAGGTTCCATGTTCCACTGAGCCTTGATTCCTAGAATTACGTACACAACTAAAACGATCCTATTTTAAAAAGTGAAAAGAATTGGCTTTACTGTCTTTTGAGCGATGGAGCCCGAGATGTCTAGTAAAACAGCCGGAACATCCTGGTAGAAGTTAAAAAGAAACACTCTGTGGCTGACTAGTCAGAGGAACAAAAAACTGATTCCGAAAAATGCTGTCATCCTGAATGTTTTTGCTTTCCACCGCGTGCGTATCTCAGGCGGCAGCGTGCGCCTCTAACATTGAAAACTGATGGTGCTGACCGTGCCTCAGTCTTCTCCGTGTTTTACTGTGCGTGCCACGTTGAATTTACGGGATGTGCTTGCCTGTGGTATTGTGTTGCCCGTGTGACTTCGAAATTTGGTGCAGTTTTTTATACCTCGTGACATATCAGATACGGAAGTTTTGGTGACAGATTGCGCTTCTTTAACTGATGCGCAAAAGTTTACACCATTTCTAATTAAAGAGGCCACATACGACTGTGGACAATGCGACCTTACTATTCCACCTCATTGGGACTTTATAAATAAATATATGGCACTGTCATGGATGTCTACGGGGCTCGGAGAGGAGGGCTGCACTCACTTGCCCACCGAAATCTAGCAAAACCATCAGTTGGTGGAACACCGATGATTTCTGAACTAAACTATAGTGACAGGGATCTTTAAATGATACAGCTAATTAAAACCACTGCATTATAGGTTCCTCAGCGTAGTAACACAAGGCTAATGAAATATTCAACCATCAAAACGTTGTCCGAAATATTTTAAGGTTCACATATGCCTGAAAAAAAACGAAGTCTACACTATTTGGCTGGAATACGAGGGTTGCCCAGAAAGTAATGTAACGCATTTTTTTTTCGACAATTCATCACTGAACATAATGAGAATTACATACACGAAAGAACGGTGTTTTATTTACAAAATATTTTCCACGTAATCTCCATTCTGTTCTATGACCTTCCTCCAACGCTAAACAAGGACGATTATGGCCTATCGGTACCCATCCTCGTCATGGTGGCGGAGCCCGTGCTTCACTTTGTGAATTATCTCCTCATCGTCATCAAAATGTCTTCCAGCCTTGGATGGTCTCCCCGACTGCTGCAAATCGTGGGCTCACCGAATCGTCTTCTGATGACCTCACCCTGCGTGCCAGCGACTAACTATACTTCTGTCGACAGCAGATGCTCCATAGACTTTAAGAAAGCTTTTGTGAATATTCTGCCCTGTTTCTTTCTCTGCAGTGAGAAACTGAATGACAGTACATTGCTTCTAACGTACATCACGTACAGATGCCACTTTGAAACTGTCCTGCAGCTACGCAATCTGTTGGAAGTGACGGAAACTTGGTTCGCTCGCTCAGAAGACTTCAGATAGTATACACATAATGTTCTGCATTCGTAGCATTGTTTTCAGTTGAGAAAAAACTGCGGTGCATTACTTTCTGGGCAACCCTCGTACTTCTAAGTCCCACAACATAGCCAACTAGCAGAATTTTTCTATATCCAACAAGATATAGTTTCAAGAAACTCGTTGGCATGACAGTGCGCAACTGTACCCAGCAACACACTGCCCATATATGTGGTTCTTTCCCCTATTTACAGCTGAAGTGACTGTTTCTCAGTGCCTTTCAGTTTACATGTTGCTTCGGCTTTTAAAATTCTTTCAGTTTGCATTTAGGTTATACATATAAACTTACGCACTTTTCCATTGTCCCTCTCGTGATGTGTTTGTGGGGCGGCGGGTGGAAAATTTTAATTTCTCTAGTACAGTTGCCGTTCTCTACACAGGCTCCCTAACTACAATTTTGGCATTCAGAAAGTGATTAGCAAAAACATGATGCCTGTAATTAAAGTTCACGGTGCCTACTCTAATGGAGAAATAAAGTTATTGATCATTGAAGTTCATTACGCTGAGGATACAGGATGATGTCTGGGATTCATAGAAAATGCAGTTTACTATAACAATTTTCACCATAGTCTGAAAACAAGAAAACGTAAAATTTCAAATAAATATTTAACCAACCCATGCTACTATCAGATATTGTACTATCAGAGCTGTTCAGAGTCTACTGCGCGGATCCTAATATCCCTAGATAACGAAACTGTTCAATAATCGTTATCAATGCAAATGTTCAAAGTGAATGCTCGCCAAAATTTGATGTTAATACTCATCAAACGCCACGCTAGTAATGATAGAAGGTCTGTCCTGCAGCGACATGTGAAAATACGACATACGGACGCTCAGAATAAATCACTGAAGTCATTCCGCAATTAACACTTTACCTAAATGCGAACTCATTGTTACGTGCATACCGAGTTACATAATACGGCATCCGAGGCTGTTCCTTGCAACTGCACAGACGCGACGCGGCTTCCGACAAGGAGTGCGCGCTGATACGAATCTAGAAGAGAACTGGGGTCTGACTCCAGCTCTCAGCGCTCTTATTTATATAGCCGCGGTGCGGACCACCGAAGGCGCAGCCGACAAAATTTGCCTTCCTGACTAGGCGCTGGGGATAGTAGAGCAACACTTCAAGCTACTAAATAATTACTTGCTTCATTGACTGAAGGCCAATGAAGCTCTCAGTTTAATTGTGCTATCTGCACACAGATAAGTAGCTGTAATAAAATTCTGATGTGGCCAAGCTAAATACTTTTGGCGACAGAATTTTTTAGTTGCACTGCACGCAATAGATGAGCTCTGAACTTGCCTTTTGGGGAGATGCTACAGCTATAGCTTTACAACTACTTTTTGGAAACTTCTCACATCTTTGTTATTATAGCGTATCTCCATTCTACCTAAATCTAAACATCCTAGCTTTATATAATCACTTACTTAATCTATCTTGCTTCCATACTCTTAGGACACAAAAACAGAAAATCATGAATTTCAACCAAAATACTACTTTGTGAGATCCAGCATGCTGTTTCCATTAAATTACAATGAAAAGGGAATCCGAATATAAATTTTGAAGTTTCTAGCTTCTTCCTATTGCGCCGATGATTTTTACATAAAATGTCCAAATTTCGAAAACTGTTAAAGTTACTAAACTGAAACTTAACACATTATCATTTTAGCATCACTCCTAACATGCTATTAACTTTTCAGATTATTTACTTCACTTTTAAGGTATTACACAACATTCATGACGTCATTGCTAGTTACAGCAGACTAGGCTGCCACACAATCGAAAGCAAATTAATTCTACGAGTATATGGCGTGAGTAGGCTGCTTCCCTACATGTTCATAAAACTTCTATAATCAATATTTTTAGTGTAACAGGTACAGTTTTGAAATAATGTTCTGTTGTGTAAAAGTACACACAAGGGCTTGTAAATTAAATATAACAAGTAGGAAGAATATTATCACATACTGTGGAAGGGAAAATCACCTGCATGTACGTGGCCGGTGTTATTGGAAATGAGTAGTTTTCTGATGCGATTTAATACCAGTGTTGTCAAACAGGACGGAATACACCGTAAGTTGCTGCATTGGTTTTATAATATCTAATTAATGTCAACAATATTTTTGCTAAAATTATATTCAATGAATGGGAAAACTTTAATAACTTAAAAATAAATATTAATTTGTAATATTTAGTATGAAGTCATGATTCCAAGTTGTATTAGGCTTCTTTTGAGCCCTAAGTCCATAACTACTAGATAACAAAAGTCTTTAATTTTCTTAAATTACAATAATACGTATTATCTTTTTGGTTCTGTAACTTCTAAACTAATAGTGCTACAAGAGCTAACGTAGGTATATCTTACTTCAGTTTGGTGTACTTAGCTTCTTCTTATTGTGCTTATGCATTTCGTATTTTGACTGTAGTTTCGAAATCTTCACTTGGCAACATCATGCTCTCACAGCAGACACAAGGGTCTCTGCACTGCACCGCGTGTTTCCGGTCCAACTCGGCCAGCTGCTCCCCTTAAATCTCGACAAACACGCCTGTCAGTAAAACGACTTGAACAGGCAGGTGGCGAGCACTGTCGTCAGTGGGCCATGCAGTGAGGTTTATCTTCGCTTCTGATACGTAGGTCCTGCTCAGAGCGCCGGAAGGTCACGTCCCCTCAGCTGCCAGAACTCGTGAATGCACTCCAGTACGGGATACTGTTCAGTGGCGCCACAACGTCAGGGATTCCCCGCCAATATAAGCACTTTGAAATGGTATTTTAGGCACTGTAGATGCAGTTACCACCTGTCAAAGCAATCCACATACGTAAATGATGGTTGGCGATACATGATGACTTTAAATAATTGTTTTTATTTACTGACTCACACAGCTTATATTCGTTAACTATTGGCGCTGTGAGAGGAAGTGAGACCACGACTACATACGCGGTAGGGATGAGCGAAGGAAAATGCGCTAAATCGATACCAAACACCCGCATTCCAAAATAAGCAAAATCAGTAAAGTCTCTCCGCCACAAACAGATCTAGTTCAATGAACTTCAGTGAAAACCCGTTCGAGTTCTCTTTGAATTCCACACCCGCGAATTGTTTTAAATAATTCTATCCCCCGTGATAAATAAGAAAATTATAATATTCCGTTGTTGGTAACGCTAAAATTCAAACCTCATAACGGTTTCACAGGCTGAAATGAACAGCCTTCCTCGTACCTGCGGAATTCTTATAAGTACCTGCACTACTGTAAAATGAAAAAGTAAAAAGTCTGAAAACAGTTATGAGCCCGCTATTTTACAAGTTCCACGGCCTTTGTGCTGCCCTGAATACTAAGTCTGAAAACAATCAGGCAGATACACTCTTCTAAACCATTACATGTTCCGCGCTGGTTAGCATACACATTTTTATTGTTTTACATGCTCGCCTGCTTGGTTTTATGTAGGTTGGACCCGCTCCTGTGTTGCAGGACACAGCCTGTGAATAACTAAATTTTAATGTAAAATGGCTTACAGCTATAGTTATTGGGGTTTATTGCTCAAACGTACCACATAACGTGCAGTCATTAAAATCGAGCTTGAATCTTAACTTTACGACTAATATAGCTGTTTAAATTAATTTTACTTTGTCATACGAATGATACTACGGAATCTTTCTAATTCCAATACGTAACGCGCATAAATCCCTTCTAAGGGGGGAAGAACCTACATGACATCAATGGCATAGGATGCGGAAGGTAAGGGGAAAGCACTGCATTAAAGATCCTTGTGGTACCCTTAGTTCCACTGACGGAACCCTTTATGGAATAGCTGTTACTGTGAAGAAATCTTCCAGGGTAATATACCCATCATCGGGGTGGGCACTATCCAGGAAAAACAGTGTGCTGAGAGATGAAACAAGAAGAAGACTGAAACTTCTGGACTTTACCTATTGGATATGTCCTGGAAATGACTATACTACGAGCTCTTTTCGTGTGCGCAAACGTAATCTGACCGTTATGCCGAAAAATACTTACAGGGAATATTAATTGCTATAGTGCCGCTTTAATAACGCAGACACGAGAAAATAAATTAAACGACCACTCGAAAGTATAGGAGCGTGGAGAGGAGGGAATGGGGGGACGGAGAGAACATACAGAAGTTATCCCATTTATGTGCAGGATAAATTTCTTCAAGCACTGCGCAGTACGTGGTATGAACAGCCACGTGACACCCAATATTATTCATATAACGCCTACGTTAAAATAAAGGAATTATTGCACCACATTTCGATAGACGTAGTCCATCTCCAATATTATTCTCAAAAATGAACTTGGGAGATTAAAAGAAAATTAAATTGTGCTTTACTCACATTTAGCTGGTTTCAATCCGACTGACCCGCTAAAGGGACACTGAACAACCAGATGCGTATCTGAAATCCTGTTCTGCCCAAAGACCTTCCGTGTCACAGAGCAAAGATATGCCTGGGTCTTTGGTGTCAGGAATTACAATGAACACTTTCCTCAACGCTGGAAAGGTGATCCAAACACTGTACAAAAACAAAAATAGCGGCAAGTACGCCGACATGGACAACTTTTATTTTCTTCTTTATGAGTTATCTCTTTACCTACTCTTAAAATAAAAAAGTAAATAAAATACTTTCATCCATTTTTTTGCACATAACAGTATGTGCTCATGTCTACACTTATTTGGAACGGAGACATCATTCATGTAGAAGGCAAACAGTAAAACAGTAAAATACTTTCATCCAATTTTTTGCACATAACAGTATGTGCTCATGACTACCTTTATTTTGAACGGAGACATCATTCATGTAGAAGGCAAACAGTAAAAGTAATTAAGGCAGACGAATAGGAACGTGAAAAATAATATTTACATTTATGCCTAGGAAATTTTCGTTTATTCATTTGGATCAATTTGTTTATGTATACATTAATTTACGGTCAATTTATAAATTCCTTACAGCAAAGACTGCAACACCTTTATTTGGTCCACGGGCTGCTGTGAACATATTACTTGTCTCCTTTCAAGCTTGGTGCAAACAAGAGCATAGCGATACGTAGTTTTAGCATTATTGTGGATATGCACATACTTAGTTAGCATTTACGGATTTTTATTCTGTTTTTGTACGCATTGTTACAGAATTTTATCTTGATATTACGTATGTGTGGGTTTTCTGACAGTTATTCTGAACTCATTTCGTGATGATGAGTAAAAACGATGTAACGTACCATATGAGGTTGCCTTATTGACTATATTTTAAAAAGGCAAATAATAATTCCCAGAAAATAAATAATCCTCTTGATACCTTTCCCTGTCAACATTCCAGTCAGATGACGTCGATGTGATTTGTTTCATTATGCACGGTCTCATTTGCAGGGTGTTCAAGAAATCGGCTCCCAACAACAAGCTAACGCTCTACTTGAGCAGTCGCGATCTGATCATCACCGACAGTACCATAGAAAAGCTTTATGGAGTACTCGTCGTCGATCCCGACTACGTCCAGCAGCGGAAGGTATGTACACCCTATAGAGATTTATTACACTCATAATGCATGTTGCTCAGCCGGCCGGTGTGGCCGTGCGGTTCTAGGCGCTCCAGTCTGGAACCGCGTGACCGCTACAGTCTCAGGTTCGAATCCTGCCTCTGGCATGGATGTGTGTGATGTCCTTAGGTTAGTTAGGTTTAAGTAGTTATGAGTTCTAGGGGACTGATGACCACAGATGTTAAGTCCCATAGTGCTCAGAGCCATTTGAACCATTTTGCATGTTGCTCGCCGGTCTGAGGAGCAAAGAATGAATCTCTAGAAATTCAGTATTATTTTCCATATCAAATTCATAATGATTCTTTTCTTTTCTTTCTTTTCCTTGCATAGAAGTAAACTTGCTGTCACTCCAAAACTGCAGAAATCAATGTACTTACCTCTTCATAAACAAAAGTGAAATGCTTTGCATACAGATATCGTAGTTACTACGCTTATTGCCGTGATGAAGAAAGTACTCTAGTGTAACGTATTGTTGTGCTACGGAAGAGGCTGTCTCATTGTAGCTATACCACAAAAGTTACTACTAAAACATGTTTTAGTTTCCAGAAGAATTCATAAAAACTGTGTAGATATGAAACAGATAGAGCGCAAAAGCAATAATATAAATTTTGTCAGTCATTAGTAGCATTGCGATATAATAGTGTAGCTGTCAAATGAACTAACCATTGTGTCATATGGTATCTTTCAGAAAGTACTTTAAATCGAGAAGGTATTTTCAAGTAAACTAAAATGTTGCATTAAAATCTCATTAGCAGTACCGGTATATGTTCTAAGCATGTAAGCCTTATAGTCGTTATGTAATCGTGCAACTAACAAGCAAGAATGTAGACACACAATAACACTGTGTCCTCTGTTCACTATGACAAAGCATTCGTAAATACTGTCTAAATGTGTTCCCTAGGTTCTAGACTGGATAGTTAACTTCAAAACATTGTTGCATGTTAACAGTTTCTAAGTGTGACAAAGCGTACTAGTAACGTGAAGTGAAAAATTTTATAGCAAAGACTAAGTTAAAAAGTAGATTATCTCTCAATAAACGGTTTTACATGTGAAATGTGGTACAGTCCTTTACTCTTCCAAGTATGCAGAGTTTCATCTTCAACGCAATTATCATGTGGTATACGTCGGTAAGGAATGCTAAAATTTTTCTCAAGGTCTGCGTCTATGTTATTTTTCTCTGATGCAGCCGGCGCACATGGCTGCCTGCGGTGCGAGTTATTGTCGGTCTCTTTGTTGTTGCTGGGACTTGGAGATCTAACTTCTACAAATTCACCTTGTCGAGAGGCCCCTGCCCTGTTTGAACCACACCAATTTTGGTTAAATTCTGGTCTGTTGTTAACATTATATCGTCTGTCGTCGTGTCGGTAGTTTCTGTAATTTTTTTCTTGTGGATCACGTGGTGGAGAATTTCTCCATGAGTCATAACTGCGCGGTGGACTGTTGCGTCTTAAGTTATTCTGTCTTCCTTGATAATAATTATCTTGGTTCCCATATTGTCTGTTTCTCTGATTGTCTCTGTCATATTCATTACTATGGAAATGCGATCTTTCTCTGTAACCGTGCCCAGTTATTATTTCTTTCATTGCGGAATTGTGACGGATGTGACCTGTAATTGTTGTGTTCCTGTTTTCGCGTCCCGCGATTGTCAGTGTCAATTCCCAATTATTGTAACAGTCCCTGAAAAGCTTCAATGTCGTCTTTACAACGTCCTGCCAAAATAATATGTCGTAGATGTTCAGGCAATTTGATTAAGAAAATGCGGATCAGTTCTGAGGGGCTGTATGGGTTTGACAGGTACTGATTCTTGTGCAACATGTCTTCAAAATATTTCACAAGACTGGAAAATTCAGACTGTTCGAAATGTTTCATCATTATGATGCTATGTTTTACTCGGTCTCATGTAGCTTGAGACCAATATGCTGAGAGGAAGGCATGATATAATTCTCCTTCACTGTGATAATCGTGAATGACTGATCGCGTTCTTACAGCTGGTTCATTCTCTAAATAGCCACACACAAATTTTAATCTGTGCTCTAATGACCAGTTGGGAGGAAAACAATGAGAGAATTGATGAAGCCACGCTTGTGGATGAATGTCGTTGCCAGAATTCTTAAATGTTTTGAATTTACGTGTAGTAATGAACACCTTATAGTCAAAATCATCGTGTCGGCGAGTCGCATATCGGTCATTGTTACGTCGTGTCGGCGGTTCCATCTGAGACTTCGGTGCACCTTGCCAATTTCTTTCATAATTTCCGAAATGCCATGTGTTATTATTTTGTGGCTTTTCCGTATTTCTAAGTCCCTCTTTCCTTGTTGGAGCGCGAGTGTCCTCTGAAATACGTAATTCTTGTATTACTTGTGCCAACTGATCTTGTACTTCCCGGATTTCTCTTTTGTGTTGCGTATTAATTTTATTCTGATTTTATTTGAATTTCCTAATTTGTTCGTACTCTTCTGTGTCATTAAAGACTGCCGGTCTTGTGTCAATCAGATTATCATCTACCTTCGTAGATAAATTATTTAGCTGATCCGAAAGTTCGACTACTTTCTCTGATAATGAACTAATTTCCTCCATGTGACTTTCTGAACCAATTTTCAGAGTATCTACTGTGTCCTTTAAGTTTTCCCGGGTTTTTGCAAGTTGCGTAACCGAATCGGTAGATGCAACTGAGTCAATTTTAGCTTGCAGGGTCTCATGATTTTCATGAACAATAGTTTGCAGTTCTTTTATGGCTGCTTCGTGATTCTGTAATGCATTTTCATGCCGCGAAAAAATAGGTTGAAAATGCTCACAAATTTTTGTTTTTACGTCATTACAGACTTTTTGACATTCCGATTCGATGTTATGTAACTCAGTAGTTAAATCTTCACGTGTATGTTGAAGTGTTTCTTTAATTTGTTTCTGATTTTGTTCCATTTGTTGCTGTGACTGTTTTTGATTTTGTTCCATTGCGTCTAACTGTTCCTGTGTTTTTCTCTGGTGTTGTTCCATTGTTTCTAACTTTTGAAGCTTTTGTCCCATTTGTTTCTGATTTTGTTCAAGTGTTTTGTCAAACTTTTTTAGCCTTTGTCCCATTTGTTGCATTAACTGTAATAACAATGCGCTTGTGTCTGAAACATGTTCCTCAGTGCTATTCGGCAGTGCATTTCAACCGGCAATATTCGCATTTTGAAAAGCAGAAAATGTGTCTTGACTTATTTGAGAAAACCGTGAGGACGCAAAACCTGAATCTACGGTATTTGCAAGATTGTGTCCTGTCATTTCGGATTTCTCAGGCGAGCTGTTGCCGACCGATCAATCGATAATCCTTCCCTGTTCACTTGTTGTTTCACTGTTTACACCATTATTTGCCGCCCGCTCCATTTCCCTACGCACAATTACCAAATTACTACTTTGTATGTTTGTTAATTCATTACACGGTGGTGCTGATAAGCTACGCTCGTCATCACTATCATTTCTCAGTTTACTTTGGAGCATAGTGTTACGTTTTTCACATGCCATAATTATCACGTATTTCACATGATAACAAGAAAAGCACAATTTAAAGAGCAAAAATAAGAAAACACATTAACGTAGCACTCAAAATAATACCTAGTTAATTGCAAGCGCAGCTGTGAAATACTTGGTCCAAATCTACATGCATGCCACAACTGTTTTACTATACAACAATGAAAAACTACAACTACAAAGGAAATCCTCTCTACAATTACACACTAGCAATAAACAATAGCTACACTAATTACACACTCGACAAGAAAAAAATCAGAAGATTCCAGTCAGTGCCATACGAAACGTCCCTTAGAAAAATTTATATTTTACTGTGCTGATGAACCCCTTACGTTATTTGATTTTCAAACAGCTGAGCAGAACTGAACGTACTCAGACATTTCTCTCTTTACTTATCCTGATCAACACTAAACTGACACACAATATTTTTAGCGAAACGCAATCTGACTTTCAATAATCCCTACATAAGAATGGCCCTGACTAACATTAACCTATACCTTTCATGAATCACTTACCTCACAAAAATCTTCGTTACTCAATCTACTGCAATACAGCGAGGGCCAATACTGGCAGCTAAATAAAAGATTCTAACTACTGACGGCACTAACTACTGATAGGCATAGTTAGCAAATGAAAGATTTTGATAGAGAACAAACAATGTATTTATCTTAACACTTTAAGGTCGGGGACCAGTACGACATTCTAGCACACGAGACTTTTATTTTTTGTCGTTTTTAAAAAAATCGTAATTCAGGAACGGTTAGTGATAAATCATTACAGTTTTTTTTCATTTTTACCACTGTAACTTAATCTTTACAATGAAGTAACACATTATAGTTACCAAATTCACTTAAATTTACACTGTTATCACAAGCTGATAGCTGAGCCCGCATCTCGTGGTCGTACGGTAGCGTTCTCGCTTCCCACGCCCGGGTTCCCGGGTTCGATTCCCGGCGGGGTCAGGGATTTTCTTTGCCTCGTGATGGCTGGGTGTTGTGTGCTGTCCTTAGGTTAGTTAGGTTTAAGTAGTTCTAAGTTCTAGGGGACTTATGACCACAGCAGTTGAGTCCCATAGTGCTCAGAGCCATTTTCTGATAGCTGAAACAAGGAAAATACAAAATTCTTATAGTAGGATTTGTTGTTGGTAGAAAGAATATGGCACTGGATTGTGTTTCATAAAAACAAAATGAGAGGTATTTATTTTAAAAAGTTACAATGCACAACTACATTACATTACATTTTGTATGAATCATTTCTATACGTAATTGGCTTTCGTATGAAATAGTTCAAAGCATTCTGGCATCCACAGCGCAACATCACACATTGCACAATAATAAGTTGTATCTTTCCTTTTCCACTTTCCAGTTTCTTTCTTAGCCCTGTCACCACACACTTTGCACGATCTGCATGGCCTCGCTTGGTTGTCAGTTGGAGGAATTTTTCTTCGAAAATGATGCCCAGTTAGTGTGTCGCCTACAGTCGAAGGGTTCACTCCCACTTGTTCCTCCCCTGCCATCATGGCCAGTTTTTCTCCAATCACAGACATGAATCTATGCAGAGAACATGCTTGTCTGTGTGACATTCTATACATTATGTAACTATTTACTGTTCCCTGAATGAAAAGATGGAAGAAACGCTTCTTCCACCATTTCATACTTTTCTTTTTGAAGGGATAGTAAGCAACAAGTTGATCACTTCGATCAACACCTGTCTTG
The DNA here is from genome assembly GCF_023898315.1 of Schistocerca nitens. NCBI lineage: Eukaryota > Metazoa > Arthropoda > Insecta > Orthoptera > Acrididae > Schistocerca > Schistocerca nitens. Next base: position 989,102,276 of record NC_064616.1, on the reverse strand, counting down.
TTTATATTATAACCAAGGACTGCATCAGGCTTGAATTTTTTTATATGGCCCCCTTTAGCCCTGACAGTTACGTCAGATACTGTTGCCCTATGTTTTTAAGACAACACTGCTACATCCCTGGTGTCCTTCCACTCTTGACGATTAATGTAATTCTACTAATCAAGGCGTCTGTCTCCATTGCTTCCCAGGGTGGATGGAGTCCGCCCCCGGTAGCTGAGTGTTCAGCGCGACAGACTGCCCTTCCTAAGGGCCCGGGTTCGAGTTCATCCCCATCGACGCGCAAGTCGCCGAAGTGGCGTCAAATCGAAAGACTTGCACCAGGCGAGCGGTCTACCCGACGGGAGGCCCTCGTCACACGACATTTTTATTTTTTAACGTGAATGGAAATCGTAAAAATTTTCTGTGGCGCAACATTTAATAATATTCAAAATCGATGAGAGGTAGCAGGCGCTTTCGATACAGAACGGGGGAGTGCATCGTCGCTGCTGTCGCCACGGCCAGCAAATGGATCCCGGAGCTTTGCCGCATACGGCGTCCAGAGGAGGACAGTCTCCAAGAAATCTGCCGCAAAATGGTTACTGGATAAAATTTTATCGGCGTGTCAGAAAGTGATATAGATTGAATCTGCGCTACCATTACATTTACGTCTTCAGCTTTCAGACAGAAGAGGCTATAAAAAATTTTTGCGCCACCTTGTCTCGATCCTCATACATTGTGGACAGAAATAATGCACGCTACCGCTTTTTTTTCTTTTTTTGTTCGGTATACTTCGTTGCATTTGGTCTGGGCGGACGTCACAAGACATCCGTTCAAGTTGATCGGTGATTTCTTGACTCCGTTTTTCTGTTACAGAGAACACGCTGGCCTCTGACCGAACACGCTGAGCTGCCGTGCCAGCGGCTTTAGAGAATTAGCGAATTCGTCAGTTTATGTGTCCCATTTCGCAATCGGCGCGGACTTATCCTCGGCAGTGGCCCGCCGCCGGTCGAGTTTTATGTCAAAGATTGTACATCAAAAGGTTACAACCCGCTTCACGTTTCATTTCTGTTTTAGTCTTAGTCTATAATATGGTTGTAGTCATTCTGATGACCTCTAGCACTGATAACTGCTGTCTTTCTTTCTTGCGTTATCTCGCTTGTGTCAAGAGTTGTGCCCACGTAATGTATAACTTCTGATGGTTTGGCATATACAGTCCTTTCTGGCGATTGACCAATATGCGATACTGCACTGAACCGTTTGCTGCTTTGGCCATTCTTATTTTCACATTTAATGTGTTGTTAGACGATGGTATAATATTACAAGTGCGCCCTTTTACTTCCGGCATAGTTTCGTGAAACAGTTGCCAGTGCCCATAGGATTGACATTTCCAACATTGCATGTTTCCCTTCAACGTAAGAACCTGGATATGTTATTCTGTATAGTTGATTTTTCCTGTCCTTACTCAGATTAGGGTTCTGCATAATCGTTCCCTGTTCGACGCTGCTGCCTGTGGATTTGTCTGAGTTACGTTTGATTAATTTTCGCGTAGAATGTCTTGCATTTCCTGTCATACAACGTCGTCACTTAAGGCTATTCGTTTATTGTCTCCAAATTTTCCATGCAGCCTGCTGAAAGTTTCCTACCACCATTCAGATCCGAGTAGCTATGGTCTAACAAAGGAATGCTACAGTCCAACATGTCGAAACGTGCCAAGAATTTTTCCATAAAGGAAGAATGTATTGAAAAAACGCTCTCTCAAAATTTTAGCTGCTAAGACACGTCGCGAGTATATATATATATATATATATATATATATATATATATATATATATATATATATAGTTTACGGCAGGGGTGTACATGTCTCCATATATACTGAAAATAGCCACCAGCCTGCTGGAGACATGTACGCCCCTGCCGCAAACTGTAACATACTGCACATGTGAAACACGAAGAGCTTATATCCTTGACTGGTGGCACAACTATAGAAACCAATCTTGATGATCGTAATTTATGAAATGAATATCAGTTTCCGTTGATAGTTTATCTGACTCAGTTTTTTCATTGTTACTATAAGCTAACATCTGCTATTCATTTAATATCAATAGTCATTACCATTTGCTTTTGTGGTATTAGTAAGTTTTTACCACAGAGATAAAACTGAATTAAAATTGATTGTACTTATTTCATTTACGCCTGGTTATATAATCTATCTTTATGCAGATTCCAGAGTTTCACATTAATGTTGAATCCAGCTAACGTTCTCAGTCTTGCAAAGTGTGGTGTCACCGCCAGACACTACACTTGCTAGGTGGTAGCCTTTAAATCGGCCGCGGTCCGTTAGTATACGTCGGACCCGCGTGTCGCCACTATCAGTGATTGCAGACCGAGCGCCGCCACACGGCAGGTTTAGAGAGACTTCCTAGTACTCGCCCCAGTTGTACAGCCGACTTTGCTAGCGATAGTTCACTGACAAATTACGCTCTCATTTTCCGAGACGACAGTTAGCATAGCCTTCAGCTACGTCATTTACTACGACCTAGCAAGGCGCCATTGGCAGTTACTATTGATGCTGTAAAACATGTACCGTCAAGAGCGATGTCCACCAATTATGGATTAAAGTTAAGTATTCCAGAAGATACGTACGTTTTTTGCTAGTCTCAATTCCTTGTCCTGTTCCAGACCTCACGCCAGCCTGCGTGAGTTTAAACGCGTGCCTTTCGGCTTCCTTCTAGTGGGTTGGCTGTCTTTCCAATCCACAACACAAAGAACATAGTATGCAGTCGAAATCACTTACTTCTTCTGAACACTTACATAGGTGCTACGTGCTATTTAACTTCACGTCGTTAGGAGCTGTGGAAATATTAGAAGAAATAGGAAGTAATAATGAAGATTGCGTGAGTTGTGATTCAAAGGACGGTAGTTGCGCAAATAAGAATCTTGCACAAGAGTACCTTCCTGTCTCAAAGAAAACATGTATTGTAATAGCTTTCAGGAACAAGGAAGCGGATGTGAATTTCTGTTTAAACGAAAGAGTGAGTAAACGTTGAAGGTTCGGAAGAGAGCTAAGCTGGTTTCATTTCGTAAAATCTCAAAGGTAAAATCTGTGACACTCAACCAATCGATGGGCTTGTGGTCTGATTGCAGCGTTTCCGTTTGCCATGGCACTGGGAGGGCGAGCCCATCGCCCTGGCGGCCTTTCCACTCGCAGAAAAGATCCTCAGCACTCAATTTCACAACAGGCTGGGTGAACCTGGGAGCGCTCTAGAGAGAATGGAACGCAGAGAAACTCCCGCTTCTGGCCAGCATTGAACCTGGGAGCAATACGGCTGGAGACTAACGCTCTACCTACTACACTACCACGGAAGGTTTATTAAAACCCCATTGCCATGGTTTCAACGTTTATAAAAACGTATTCCTCAGAAGGAAATACAGACAACTAGATTACATGTTTTAGCAGACCAACTGTAACACCCCACCCGTTGATTGTCCGATTTTTCGTGTGTTCGCCACTGACAAACAACTTACAGAAAAATAGGGAGTGGAACTGTACGCAAAAATGGATAACGCTAGATTTAAATGTGGGCCCTGTCACCCCTAATTGTTACTGATATGGATAAGGTAAATGTAAGTGGATATAAGCTCTCTGCACATGTAATGAGAGAAAATATGGAGAAAGGAGGAGTTGCCATATATGTCAAAAGTTATCATTGTGCAAAAAGTATAGAAACAAAAAAGTTTTGTGTAGAGAAACATATAGAAGCATGTGCCTGTGAGCTTAAATTAAATAAAGGCACATTTATAATTGTAACTGTATATAGGTCCCCATCAGGAAATTTTCATCTATTTCTGAAAAATTTGGACTCCTTGTTGTGCTATCTGTCAGACAGGGGGAAGCAAATTATTATTTGTGGGGACTTCAATGTAGATTCTCTGAAAGAGGGTAATAGGAAAAATGACCTTGAAGTATTACTCGGTTCTTTCAATTTGACACCTGTTATTGATTTTCCTACTCGGGTGGTAAAGGATAGCAGCTCACTGATAGATAACTTCTTTATAGACCAAGATAAGTTTAACCAGATAAATGCTCAGCCTGTTGAGAATGGTCTTTCTGATCATGATGCACAGCTAGTTACGATATATGACATAGCTCCATTCAGCAATACTAAACAGTCCTCCAAAGTAGTACGTCCAGTCAACGATTTAACAATTGCAAATTTCAGGGAAAGCCTACAGCAGTTAGACTGGGATGAGGTGTACCGTGAACCTGATGCCAATTTAAAATATAATTTATTTCATGACATTTTTGTAAATGCATTTGAAAACTGCTTCCCCAAGAAAATAGTTAAATATACTCGTAAGAAACCTTGTAACAAACCATGGCTTACTAAGGGTATAAAAATATCTTGTAACCGGAAAAGGGAAATGTATCTGACGGCAAGAAAGAGTAGTGACCCAGAAACTATCAAAAATTATAAAAACTACTGTGTTATATTAAGAAAAGTTATTAAAAAATCCAGGAGTATGTGTATCATGTCTGAAATCAGCAACTCTGATAATAAAATTAAAACAATTTGGAATATTATTAAAAGAGAAACAGGTCAACCAAGAGCAGAGGAAGGCAGTATTACCATCAAATTGAATGAAAACTTTACGAACAAAAAGTCAGAAGTTGAAAATATTTTTAATAATCATTTTCTAAATGTTGTGGATATAGTAGGATCCAGGTGTTCATTAGAAGATGCTAGGCTGTTAATGGAAGAGGCCATACCTATGCAATTTGATACAATTGAAATCTCACCCACTTCTCCCTCTGAAATTAGGAAAATAATAAACTTGCTTAAAAGCAAAAACTCACATGGAATTGATGGCATTTCCAGCAAAATACTAAAAGCTTGTTCTCAACAGATAAGTAAGATTCTCAGCCACCTGTGTAATAGCTCTCTGGAACAGGGCATTTTCCCTGATAGACTGAAATATGCTATTGTTATACCTTTGCATAAAAAGGGGGATAGATCTGATGTCAACAATTACCGTCCAATCTCCCTTCTAACAGCGTTATCCAAAATTTTTGAGAAAGTAATGTATTCAAGAGTAGCTTCACATATCTGTAAAAATGAAGTACTAACAAAATGTCAGTTTGGTTTCCAGAAAGGTTTTTCAACAGAAAATGCCATATATGCTTTCACCAGTCAAATTTTGAATGATCTGAATAACCGAACACCACCCATTGGGATTTTTTGTGATCTCTCAAAGGCTTTTGATTGTGTAAGTCATGAAATTCTGCTAGACAAGCTCAAGTATTGTGGCATGAGTGGGACAGTGCACAAATGGTTTAATTCGTACCTAACTGGAAGAGTGCAGAAAGTTGAAATAAGTAGTTCTCGTAACATGCAAAGATCAGCACATTCCTCAATCTGGGGAACTATCAAGAATGGGGTTCCACAAGGGTCAGTCTTGGGTCCTCTGTTGTTCTTATTATATATTAATGACTTGCCATTCTATATTCATGAAGAGGCAAAGTTAGTTCTCTTTGCTGATGATACAAGTATAGTAATCACACCTGACAAACAAGAATTAACTGATGAAATTGTCAATACTGTCTTTCAGAAAATTACTAAGTAGTTCCTTGTAAACAGACTCTCACTGAATTTTGATAAGACACAGTACATACAGTTCCGTACAGTGAATGGTATGACGCCATTAATAAATATAGACCTTAATCAGAAGCATATAGCTAAGGTAGAATATTGCAAATTTTTAGGTGTGTCCATTGATGAGAGATTAAATTGGAAGAAACACGTTGATGACCTGCTGAAACGTTTGAGTTCAGCTACTTATGCAATAAGGGTCATTGCAAATTTTGGTGATAAACATCTTAGTAAATTAGCTTACTACGCCTATTTTCACTCATTGCTTTCATATGGCATCATATTTTGGGGTAATTCATCACTGAGGAATAAAGTATTTATTGCACAAAAGCGTGTAATCAGAATAATAGCTGGAGTCCACCCAAGATCATCCTGCAGACATTTATTTAAGGATCTAGGGATATTCACAGTAGCTTCTCAGTATATATACTCTCTTATGAAATTTGTTATTAACAACCAAACCCAATTCAAAAGTAATAGCAGTGTGCATAACTACAATACTAGGAGAAAGGATGATCTTCACTATTCAAGATTAAATCTAACTTTGGCACAGAAAGGGGTGAATTATACTGGCACTAAAGTCTTTGGTCACTTACCAAATAGTATCAAAAGTCTGACAGATAACCAACAAGTATTTAAGAAGAAATTAAAAGAATTTCTGAATGACAACTCCTTCTACTCCATAGAGGAATTTTTTAGATATAAATTAAGAAAAAAAACAAAAAAATATTTAAAAAAATAAAATTAAATTAAAAAAATAAAAATAAAAAATAAAGAAAAACAAAAAAACACAATAAAATAAAGTTGTTATATTAACTTAAGTATGTTGTTAAATTAACCTAATTATGTCATGTATTGGAAAATTCGACTCGTTCCACATCATTACGAAATATCGTATTCATGATCCATGGAACTAGTATTAATCTAATCTAATCTAATCTGTGGTGGTAGTGTTGATGATAAATCACACCTATTTTTACTTCCAAACATGAACGATCACGAACACTTAGGGTGTTAAATGACATCAAACATACACAAAAATAAAATAAAGCAAAAGGGTGAATTCAGGATCAACTACTGAAAGCAGAGGCTCTACTGAATCACAATAATTTTATTATAATCTTCAGATCAATGCTGAACAAAACACAATGAACAATTTACAAATTATCCTCCTAACTGACATTGGCAGTAACTGTGTTAAAATCGGTCCAAAACGCGATCTCTTACAACATACACTCCTGGAAATTGAAATAAGAACACCGTGAATTCATTGTCCCAGGAAGGGGAAACTTTATTGGCACATTCCTGGGGTCAGATACATCACATGATCACACTGACAGAACCACAGGCACATAGACACAGGCAACAGAGCATGCACAATGTCGGCACTAGTACAGTGTATATCCACCTTTCGCAGCAATGCAGGCTGCTATTCTCCCATGGAGACGATCGTAGAGATGCTGGATGTAGTCCTGTGGAACGGCTTGCCATGCCATTTCCACCTGGCCTGGCGCCTCAGTTGGACCAGCGTTCGTGCCGGACGTGCAGACCGCGTGAGACGACGCTTCATCCAGTCCCAAACATGCTCAATGGGGGACAGATCCGGAGATCTTGCTGGCCAGGGTAGTTGACTTACACCTTCTAGAGCACGTTGGGTGGCACGGGATACATGCGGACGTGCATTGTCCTGTTGGAACAGCAAGTTCCCTTGCCGGTCTAGGAATGGTAGAACGATGGGTTCGATGACGGTTTGGATGTACCGTGCACTATTCAGTGTCCCCTCGACGATCACCAGTGGTGTACGGCCAGTGTAGGAGATCGCTCCCCACACCATGATGCCGGGTGTTGGCCCTGTGTGCCTCGGTCGTATGCAGTCCTGATTGTGGCGCTCACCTGCACGGCGCCAAACACGCATACGACCATCATTGGCACCAAGGCAGAAGCGACTCTCATCGCTGAAGACGACACGTCTCCATTCGTCCCTCCATTCACGCCTGTCGCGACACCACTGGAGGCGGGCTGCACGATGTTGGGGCGTGAGCGGAAGACGGCCTAACGGTGTGCGGTACCGTAGCCAAGCTTCATGGAGATGGTTGCGAATGGTCCTCGCCGATACCCCAGGAGCAACAGTGTCCCTAATTTGCTGGGAAGTGGCGGTGCGGTCCCCTACGGCACTGCGTAGGATCCTACGGTCTTGGCGTGCATCCGTGCGTCGCTGCGGTCCGGTCCCAGGTCGACGGGCACGTGCACCTTCCGCCGACCACTGGCGACAACATCGATGTACTGTGGAGACCTCACGCCCCACGTGTTGAGCAATTCGGCGGTACGTCCACCCGGCCTCCCGCATGCCCACTATACGCCCTCGCTCAAAGTCCGTCAACTGCACATACGGTTCACGTCCACGCTGTCGCGGCATGCTACCAGTGTTAAAGACTGCGATGGAGCTCCGTATGCCACGGCAAACTGGCTGACACTGACGGCGGCGGTGCACAAATGCTGCGCAGCTAGCGCCATTTGACGGCCAACACCGCGGTTCCTGGTGTGTCCGCTGTGCCGTGCGTGTGATCATTGCTTGTACAGCCCTCTCGCAGTGTCCGGAGCAAGTATGGTGGGTCTGACACACCGGTGTCAATGTGTTCTTTTTTCCATTTCCAGGAGTGTATATACGAAGAACCACTACACTCCAAAGTACTCTGAAACCTCTGTGGAAACAGCAATTGCAATTGATCCAACTATTTAACGTTATTCCTAACAGAAGCCGAAGCGGGAGCGATCAGCAATGAGCTGGCCTGGCTAACGTCCTCTCAGAACGAACGACCAAGAGGGGAGACGACTTGGCTAACGTCCTCTCAGTACGAGGGCCCAGAACGGAAGACCTCGACCGAGAGTCCAGCAAGATCGCTCTTCACCTTTGTTTTCTCACCTCAACGTTTACCGAGCGAATCACATCACTAGAAGCTCTCAAAATACCCAGTTTGCCAGTGCCGACCAATGTATGACCTGGGAATAGAACTCTTTTCCACAATTCTTTTATTTTTACAAATTTTCACAAGCAAACTCCGCCCTTGCCAGCTGGGAAGAACCACAGCTGTGAGCAATAGCACGTTTACTGAAAGTTTTCTGCCAAGAGACCACTCGAGATTTTCCCGGCAAGATTCCCCGTCGTAGCGAACACAGATTCTTGCATTGAAAGTCTGTTATTCGGAACTCCTGGCCTGCCCCACTTGAGTTACTCGAAGCCATAAAATTAGTGGGACATAGGCGATCGCACGCACAGGAGAGCCCGTCCACTTATCCACTGCTCTGTTTTGGTAAACACTTGAACACCTGCAGCCGCACGTCCTTCAGAGGTTGGCGACGGCTGTGGCCTCTCTTAAACCATCATCATCACCATCATCATCATTTAAGACTGATTATGCCTTTGAGCGTTCAGTCTGGAGCATAGCCCCCTTATAAAATTCCTCCATGATCCCCTATTCAGTGCTAACATTGGTGCCTCTTTTGATGTTAAACCTATTACTTCAAAATCATTCTTAACCGAATCCAGGTACCTTCTCCTTGGTCTGGCCCGACTCCTCCTACCCTCTACTGCTGAACCCATGAGTCTCTTGGGTAACCTTGCTTCTCCCATGCGTGTAACATGACCACACCATCTAAGCCTGTTCGTCCTGACTGCTACATCTATAGAGTTCATTCCCAGTTTTTCTTTGATTTCCTCATTGTGGACACCCTCCTGCCATTGTTCCCATCTGCTTTCGCTCCCATACAACAAAGTTGGTCGAAAGATTGAACGGTGCACAGATAACTTAGTCTTGGTACTGACTTCCTTCTTGCAGAAGAGAGTAGATCGTAGCTGAGGCTCACTGCATTAGCTTTGCTACACCTCGCTTCCAGTTCTTTCACTATGTTGCCATCCTGTGAGAATATGCAACCTAAGTACTTGTAACCGTCCAGCTGCTCTAACTTTGTTCCTCCTATTTGGCATTCAATCCGTTTATATTTCTTTCCCACTGACATTACTTTCGTTTTGGAGATGCTAATCTTCATACCATAGTCCTCACATTTCTGATCTAGCTCTGAAATATTACTTTGCAAACTTTCAATCGAATCTGCCATCACAACTAAGTCATCCGCATATGCAGGACTGCTTATTTTGTGTTCACATATCTTGATCTCACCCAGCCAGTCTATTGTTTTCAACATATGATCCATAAATAATATGAACAACAGTGGAGACAGGTTGCAGCCTTGTCTTACCCCTGAAACTACTCTGAACCATGAACTCAATTTACCGTCAACTCTAACTGCTGCCTGACTATCCATGTAAAGACCTTTAATTGCTTGCAAAAGTTTGCCTCCCATTCCATAATCTCGTAGAACAGACAATAACTTCCTCCTAGGAACCCGGTCATATGCCTTTTCTAGATCTATAATGCATAGATACAATTCCCTGTTCCACTCATAACACTTCTCCATTATTTGCCGTAAGCTAAAGATCTGGTCCTGACAACCTCTAAGAGGCCTAAACCCACACTGATTTTCATCCAATTGGTCCTCAACTAATACTCGCACTTTCCTTTCAACAATACCTGAGAAGATTTTACCCACAACGCTGATTAAAGAGATACCTCTGTAGTTGTTACAATCTTTTCTGTTTCCATGTTTAAAGATTGGTGTGATTAGTGCTTTTGTCCAGTCTGATGGAACCTGTCCCGACTCCCAGGCCATTTCAGTTATCCTGTGTAGCCATTTAAGACTTGACATTCCACTGTATTTGATGAGTTCCGACTTAATTTCATCCACCCCAGCCGCTTTATTGCACTGCAGTCTATTGACCATTTTCTCCACTTCCTCAAATGTGATCCTATTTCCATCATCATTCCTATCCCATTCCACCTCGAAATCTGAAACATTGCTGATCGTATTTTCACCTACATTTAGCAACTCTTCAAAAGATTCCCTCCATCTGCCCAAGGCATCCACAGGATTCACCAGCAGTTTTCCTGACCTGTCCAAAATACTTGTCATTTCCTTCTTACCTCCCTTTCGAAGACTGCTAATTACACTCCAGAATGGTTTTCCAGCAGCTTGACCCATAATCTCCAACCTGTTTCCAAAGTCTTCCCATGATTTCTTCTTGGATGCTGCAATTATCTGTTTGGCTTTGTTTCTTTCTTCAACATAACTTCCTCTGTCTACCTGAGTTCTAGTATGTAGCCGTTTTTGATACGCCTTCTTTTTCCTTTTACAGGCTGCCTTGACTGTGTCATTCCACCAGGCTGTTTGCTTCATCCTACTTGCTGGCAACAATCAGAGCCTCTCTAAACGGATTACAGAAATCCCCCAGTTCACCATTCATACCGTTAGCCTGTGGCCTTCGGTGGCTAGGCGGGGACGTAGCCGAGCTCTGTCTCGCGTACTGCCTTTCCGCAAAATCTTGTAATTACAAAATCGCGGAATTCTCATGTGCCGATGCGTTTCCACATAGATTTCCTACACCGTAATTTAGAGTATTACTCCAACAAAACCTAAAGTGTCACGTTAAATGGACTCATGTAAAGTGCAAGGCCGTTCTCACGTTACACAACCTTGAAATATAGCCGAATGGCGTCAGTCAAATATAAAATTTCAGCTCCGTAACAAATTAAAACATTCACAACATGGTTGTTGACATACGATATTTCGCCACCAATGTACAGCTAGTGCCCTCACATTGCATATTGGCGAGGAAATACCATATGACAACGACCATGTTGTGCCTGTTTTAATTTAAGATGGACGTGAAATTTTATATTTGACTGACGCCTTTCGGCTGTATTTTAACGTACCTCTGCCACAATATGTAATCCAGTTGTCCATATTTCCTTCTGAAGAGGACGTTTTTATTAACTTTGCAGCCATGGTAAAGGGGTTTTAATAAACCTTATAATTGGCAACTGCTTGGCTGTTTACTATTTGTACAAGAAGATTTCATTCTACGGTTGCTGCTCCAGCCATGTACAAAATATTGAAACTCGGAGACTTGTGAAAGAAAAATTATTCGAGAGACCTAGAAGTTCTCGGGAGAGACAATCCGACATTACTGATGGAGATCTAGAAGACTGGACCCTCCAAAACGCAGTTCTAATGAACATGCTGATTCAAGTCTTTTTCGACCTGCTTAGTCAGATTCAAGAAACTGTCCAAATAGGAAGTGGCACAATTATGAAATTTACTTCAAGTATACGTGTAGGGGAGATAGCTTCCATAGGCAGTACTATAGGGTAATTCGTAGTTGACAGGCAGACGAAGACTGCTGATATCCCCGAAACTAATGTGTGCAATACTGATGAGTCAGGTTTCGCGTGAACACAGCAGTTTATCACTTCGAGGCTAGGCAGCTATTGAATCAGTGACGAGGTCAGCTATGACGCAATTCGTACACAATGATGCCATTGATGGGAATGAGCGAATTACCGTTTCCTTAACTTTATGCACTCCTCGATACAAAAAGTGAAGTACCTAGAAGGCGGAGGGACGAAATAAAATTTGATGGGTTGAGAGGGTATGTGATGTTATTTCAGTGATTACAAAATCGGCTCACATTTAGAACTTGCCAGTATGAGCCATTTTTCAGTATGATGCACCTCCTCCGACCTGTATGCGAAAAGTCTCTACTTTGGGTGGAGCATTATATCGTGGCAGTAGTCGTCACATGGAAGATGGTTGTATATGTAAGGGGCAGTCAAATGAAAACGAGACAGATGGAAACAAGTTAGAGAACTGTTTATTATTTCAAAAGTAATCGCCGTAACTGTTAACGCATTATCTCACTGCGAAAGAAGATGGTCAAGACTGTACCTTCATTCAAAAATGTTTACGGTTGCCTGCGGAATCACGATCGTACCCAGATCTGCGTATCTTTGTGTGAAACGAACGTCTTTCTTCTGGGATGCAAAAATTTGGAAATCCTATGGGAAGGGATCGCGACTGTATAAAGGATGTGTGATTGTTTCCCAGCGAAACTTCTGCAGTGTACTTCAAAAAACCTTGGCAGTATGTGGACGCACCCAAAATCGTGGTTCTGTAGAGAACCACAAACATTTTTCCATGAAGACATTGACCTTTTTGTCTCACAGTGGGATAAGTGTATTAACAGTTATGACGATTACTTTTGAAATAATTAACAGATTTATTTTTTCCCATCTGTCTCGTTTTCATTTGACTGCGCCTTATATTTTGCTTTAGGCTATAAATGTTAATAGTAGCCTGAGGTCAGACGCTGACCAAAGAGGTTTGATTTTTTGCAAATATTGTTGACGAGGTGTGCTCACGGATACGTCATATTCGTTGATTAGCATGCTCGTTTCATAGACTGACTGACGACTCGACGAATGTATCGCAAAGAATAAATCAGATTAGGATTTGGCACAACGGATGATGCGAGTTTAAAAGAGCCTATCACGGAAAGTAACGTATCATAAGTCGCACTGGATTTCATCGTACTGGCCATTTCTAATTTTATTCTTTTCTTCCTTCAAGTACATCTTGCCACTGTATGCACATTGATATCCTGGGGTTAATTAAAGTGAGTGGAACGGGTAACGGTACGGATTATAGTAAAATCATTTATGTAACGATTAAGATTCTTCACGAATGGTGACATTTTATTTATACTAACGCAGAGGATTGCCATAAACAGTTTTTTGGAATGCATTCAGTACACAATATGCATAATGCAGACAGAAGCACTTGGCCATAGTTAATCATCGAACAGGGCAAGATATTACGGTAATGAAATTGTTTGGATAGACGGTTCATTCGTAGTGGATGCATCTTCGTGTTCACTATTGAAGAGTAAAACTATGCAACTTACGCACACACTCATACAATTAAAATAGTGCGGAACGGTTTATCGTAGCCTCTACTGTTAACGAGGCAAGCAGACAATGAACGCAGTGAGCGGTAGTAACGCCACATCAAAGACACACGCTCGACAACATTTAAAACAAAAAAATGTGAAAATGCCTACCGGTCAATAAATCGGAATACATGTCGGTGTTTATTCGGCACAGGTTTTTAAGTACACAATGTACAAGATACCAGAGTTTAGTGTTAAACCTCACATAAAATCTTCCACTCGCTGTTCGATTTAATGCTGTCCATGATTTTAACGGAAGATGACGTTGACTGCCACACGCCTAGTGATGCGTGTTTCGCTGGCTGGCCACACGGCACTAGGAACGGAGCGCTGCAGCAGCCGCCGGCGGGCGCACGGCGTCCAGCGTGCGGTTCTGCTGTGGCCGCCAGCGGCCACACCACAATCATCGAATTGAGTAAATGAATCGTGTCGTAACGGAACGATTGCTCAATTTAGAACCGAGCAGTGGCCATGCGACTAGTCTCTTTCTCAAAATCTAATAAAATAAATAAAATGATTTCCTCGATTCATTTCCCTAACAAAAAAGAACCTTTCTGTAACCAAACTACTGCATTAAAATACTTATTTCCCCTACCGAACTAGACAGTGCAGCAGAGCGTATCGGTCCACTTACAAGATGCAGCCAAAATGAGGAGCATGCCGCTCTCCGAAAAACGGCTCCACTATCAAACTGGTGGGGGGCCAAAGAGCTCCAGCTAGGCCTGACCAACTGCAGCGCGACGAAGTTCTGTTGTAAAGTATATCTTTGTCTCATCTCTCAAACTTCGTCCTTTGCTAAACGTGCTTACAAAGTTAGGTTGGCGAGGGATCTACACTATCAGTGACATCTGCTTGCCAGCGTAAACATCCACACTGAAAATACGAACATTTCAACGCTCTCATTATCACTTAAAGAAAACACGGGGACAGGAAAAAAGGTATATCACTAAATAAAAGAACACGCCCACCCATCCCTCCTCCACAGGTTACTGATCTGCTGAATAGATCAATGTACAACGAGAAAACTGCATTACAAGTGCGAAAAGATGTATCTAAATGCAAAAATAAGGAATCTTCTCTGATCGACCCGTTTCTGATGCACGCACTGATTCAGTGTGGAATGGTGCTATAAAGCCGTTAAATCCTCTTCTGAGGCAAGCGGGTCCGCAACTGACGTAAATGGTCGTTGATATCCTGGATACTGGCAATGGGACAGAGTTTACGTCACAGCTGGTCCCACACATGTTCTACGGTTAACAGAACTACGAATGTTGCTGACCCCTATCTCAACGTCACGCAGACAGCGGACAGAGAGACGTACCATTGCTGGTGGTTACTGTCCTGCTGGAAAATGGCACCATGATATTGTCGCATAAGATGTAACATACGAAAACGCAAGATATCCTTGACGTACCATTGTGCCGTCAGAGATCCCTCAATCACTTCTAGCCGGGACCTAAACTCATATCCAATGACACCTGGGGTGACATAACTGTTCCTCTCCAAAACACTAGAAGAACGAGACTTCTCCACAAGACGACGATGGTAACTAGGGGTAGCACAAAACCACGATTCAGCGCTGAGAGCAGTCCATTACCATCCATCAGCAGCTGGTGCTTCTCGGTCACAGCACCACTCCAAACGCACCTCTTTCGTTGTGGTAGATGGAGACGTGAGAAGGCAACTGAACCCAACCGTGAGAACATTGAAACAAATACTCAGTGTCACAGTATGAACAAATCAACGCCCTCAAACAACAAAAGACACATATTATAGAGAAAGGAACCCTGAAAAATTATCCTTCCATTAAGAGTGGGAAACAGACACATTGAAAGCACAACAGTAATAAAATATATGGACATACGCATTGACGAAATACATAACTTCAACAAACACATAAGACTGACAATAGATGAAACATAGAAAATACCACATAATCTTCGGCGAAAAAAAATCAGCCAATTACAGAGCACCAACCACATTGAGACAGACGTGCACTCTTCTAGTGAGTACTGAGCTTTGTTGCAAGTTTATGAGCACACCGTCTAATACTCGCCACAGGCAAAAGAGCTGTCAGGCGAGGGCAGAGAAAAGTGCTGTTACGGGTATCTGGAGCGTTAAGTACCACATCAGTGGAAGCACTGTATGTGATACTAAGAACATAGCCTGTCAACATGACTATCAGAATCGCGCACCATCATACTCACTGAAAAGGGGAGACCTAACCTCATAAAAAACATCAGTGGAGTACCAACACAAAACAAGCGCCAACGCAAACTCTGGCGAGTAGGGACCTGGTAAAGGGATTGGGAGGTTTCGGCCGTTCTACCTGTCACAGAGAATTGGAACTTTTATAGTTTAAAAACCCACCAATTGTGTGTGTACGAAGTAGCGTTGTCCTCTAACAATATCATCTGGGTGCTCCACTTTTTTTTCAGGCACTGTATCTGTCTTCAAAATCCGCCACGATAGGAGCTCGCATTAGCACGCCGCTTCCGTGATTCGGGGTGTGCGCTGGCCCCAGTACGTATCCACCCGGCGAATTAACGACGACGGCCGGAATGCCAGCAAGTCTGGGTGTGGTTTTTAGGTTGTGTGGGCCTAGGCTTGACCTGTCTCGGCTTTGCTCGGTTGTTCTCGGAGTTAGCTGGTACAGCGCGATATTTTATTTAGTACTGCAGTGTGGCATTTTTCTTCCTCCAACCCCACCACACCGTCGACACTTCGGCCTACCTTCTCCACCGCTCCGATAATCCCCTCCCGATTGCGCGTGGCGGAGTTGCCATTGGCCAGTACCGCCAGATCCCGGTTCGGCTCCAACCTCTCCTTCCCGACCCCACCGAACACCTGATCCTTAGTCTCTTCTTCCCCGGCCTTACTGTCACCTGCGCCACCATCTATGTCCGCCCTAACGCCCCTATTCCTTTCGACTTCCTCTCCCACATTGATCGTACCTTCTCCTCCTACGTGATCGCCGCCGACCTCAACATCCATAGTCGCTCCGCCACCCAGTTACGATGGTGGCATCGGTTCCTCTCCACCCTCCAAGGCGACCTCGTCCCCATTCCCCAGCACACCCGCCCCGAATCCACTCCCGATGTCATCCTCTCCTCCGCCAACCTCCTTGGCCGCATAGCGGTGGATGTCCTGGACCCCATTGGTAGCGACCATCTCCCTGTCCTCACCATTTCAGACGGTCGTCGCCCCCGCCCCGACCCTCGTAATGACCCTCCCCCGAAGTACGTCCATGATTATTCCCATGCCAACTGGAATGCCTACCGGGATACCCTCTCCACACAGGTCGAAGACCACCCCATCACCTACCACCACCCTGACGATGTTACCCATGCCGCCTCCTTTCTCCACCAGACCTTGTCTGAGGCCGTGGAGGCACCTTGTCCCTTCTGTCGCCATCCACCCCCACCGTCCTACCTTACCCCCACAGGCCGTCCTCCTCCTCCGTGAATCCCGCCGTCTCTACCGTGCCTTCCTCCACACGCATGGCCCAGACACACTACGACGCCACCGGAAACTCCAGCGACACATCCGAAACTTGCTCGCGGCATAGAAACGCTGGGACTGGTGACAGACGTGCACCCGTTTAAATGCTACCCTACCTATCAACTCGTCCAAGTTCTGGTCAGTCTTCCGTCGCCTTACCGGAACTAAACCCTCCCCCTACTATCCTCTTCTCCATGATGATCACTCCTTCCCTGACACCCTTAGTAAGGCCAATCACTTTGCTTCCTACCTTTCCGATGACTTTTCCATCCCCGACGATCACCAGTTCGATTACTCCCTCTTCCCGGATGTCCGCAATCGAACTGACACCTCTGTCCCTCCCCTCGCACCTGATTTCCAGTACTTGGACAAAATTGCACACATGGAACTCAATACCCCCATCACTACACAGGATCTCATTGCTACACTCCGCACAAATCGCAACACTGCTCCTGGTCACGATCGTGTCACCTACCGCCACCTTCGTGAAGCTCCTGTCTCTTTCCTCTCCACCCTGGCCAGGCTCTACAGTGTAGTCCTGTCCACCGGCTACTACCCCGACCTGTGGAAAACCTCCCATATCCTGATGTTCCTGAAACCCGGTAAAATGCCGTCCGCCATCTCCTCCTACCGTCCCATCAGCCTTACCTCGGTCTTCAGCAAGGTTCTGGAATCCATCCTCGCCTGACGCATCCACCAGCATCTCCGCCAGCACCGCCTCCTTCCCATTACCCAGTGTGACTTTCGACCGTCCTGCTCTTCCGATGACCTTCTCCTCTACCTCACTCGTCTCCTTTCCAAACAGCTAAATTCCCGTCGCTCTGCAATCTTCCTCTCCCTGGACCTCGAACGTGCCTACGACTGCGTATGGCATTCCGGTCTCCTCTTCAAGCTCCAAACCTTCGCCCTTCCCATTAACTACGTCCGTCTGATCGGCTCCTTTCTCCCCCACCGTCCTTCCTACGTCAGCATCCATAACACGGCTTCCTACACCTTTTTTCCCTCCGCTGGTGTGCCCCAAGGCTCTGTCCTCTCCCCCCCTTCTGTACCTTTTGTATACATCGGACATGCCGCCGCCGTCACCCCCCGTCCACCTTCTCCAGTTTGCCGATGACACCATCTTCCTTGCCCTCGCCCCCACCCTGCAGCGTTCCCAACACCTTCTCCAATCCCATCTTGACCGGTTCACCACTTGGTGCAACCAGTGATTGCTCAAGGTCAATCCCTCCAAAACCCAGGCCATCATTGTAGGCCTTGCCTCCGCCTCCTTGATTTCTATCTCACCATCTATGGCGTCCTATCGCCCTCACTCCCACCCTTAAGTACCTTGGCGTCACCCTCGACCGTCGCCTCTCCTGGACCCCCCCCCCCTCTCCGGATAATCCAAGCCGAGGCATGCTCCCGACTCCGTCTCCTCAAGCTCCTTTCCGGCCATACGTGAGGTCTGGACCCCTCCACCATCCTCCACACCTATAAATCCCTCATCCGCCCTATCCTCTGCTACGCCCATCCTGCCTGGATCTCCGCCCCCCCCCCTACCTTTTACAAATCCATTCAGATCCTTGAACGCCATGCTCTCCACCTCGCCTATCGAATCCGTCTCCCCTCCCCCATGCGGATCCTGTACGACCTCATTCCGTTCCCCGACCTCCTCCTTTTCCTTGAACGGATATGGATCCTGTGCACCTCCCAAAAACTCGATCCTCCTCACCCAATTGTCTCCCCCATCCCCTCCCACCCCTTCCCGCTGCCGCGCCTGCACTCCCACATCCCAACCGGTCTCCATCTCTTCACCCTCCTTACCCTCTCCCAATGTGGCTTCCGCCAGCTCCCCCTCCCAGATGATGCCCTCCTCCCCTCCATATACCCCTCCTACCAACTTTGATCCCCCTCCCTCTTCCTGTGTTTGTTCCTTGGACACCCTCCCTCCCTCCTCCATTTCTCCCCACTCCTCCCCTGGGCTTCCCCACCCTTGTCCCTCTACTCCTCCTCCCATCTCCTCAGCCATTGGCATCTTTGTTCTCCCCTCCCCACACCCCCTCACCCTTCTTCCCCTCTTGGCAGGTCCCCGGACTCGCACACGCTACATGGACTTTCGCGCGCCGGATATCATCGTCATCAGTGTCTCGTGTGTGCTGTCGTGTTTAGTGTTCAGTGTTCACCGTCGCACTCCATCGTTCACCTGTGCCATCGCCATCTTCAGTGTTTGTGCGTCTTGTCAACAGTTTGCAGTGTTGATTGTCGTCGAGTGTGAACGGCTCCGTGTTTGTCTTTATGTGTCTACTGTTTTATTGCCCACCGTTCTGTAACTTATGTGTATTCTTTCTGGTTTTTTTTCATTGTGTATTCTATGGCTGAAGAGCAGCGTAGAATGCTGCTGACAGCCTGCCTGTTGTACAGGTTTTAAAATAACAATAAAGAAAAAAAAGTGGCATTTTTCGGTAGGCACAACTTCCTCCAGTTCGGCAGAATCGTGGTGTCATCTCTGTTCACCCTTTGCTATATGTTCGTGGTATAAAAGAAGTTCACAGGCCCAGTGCTTGTTTGCGCAAAAAATGGCAATCTGACGATATATCGTCAGAAGCCTTTAAAACTGAATGGAAAGGACAGAAGAGAGAAATGAGAATTCTCAATATCCATTATGCCTTCACTTGCTTGGCAGATACTGCAGACTTGCTGTGAAATGACATTACAGTATCATACAGAGAGAACATTAAGATTTAGTTGACTGTGAAACAGCAAAAAATTACAATGATCGACAGACGGGATACATTGTTCTGTACGTCGAGATACACCTTGTGCTAAATTTGCAGAGGTCCAGCACGTGAATAAATTGGTGGTATGAGTGGTAAAATTTCTTAAGTCACACGCAACAGTTTTTGATGGATTGAATGACGAGTATGGATACTTTATTTAATACTGAAAAGTACGTTGGTGAAGTCGAGGGGCATTCCTGGAAAGATTTTCCTATTTAAAATCCACCATTGTTGAATTTTTGAAGGAAAAAGAGCGCAGGAACGAAAATTAGAACATCCGAAATAGATTGCAGACCTTTCATTTTATGTGGACTTGAGTCCACACTGCCCACAGTAAGACATTACAAGCTGGTGTACAACTTGTTTCTGATTTGCGTGGGGTGCGTTTAAACAGAAAATAGCGTTCTGGAAGGGACACATTCTGACAAACACAGTCCAGTTTCCTAAGCCCACAGGCATTAAAGGAAAGAGAAATTGCAAGAATATTTTTCTAAACGCTTTGAGAACATTGGCAATCTCACATGCGTTTTCTAGCACCTTTTCGAGAGCATTTGCCGTTTCAATTGAAAGCACCCCCGTGCACGTGCAGATGTAACCAACTGATCTGCAACGTACTTCCTGTTCTAAAGACGAATATTTTTATGTTAAAAGTATCCAGGTGGAGTTTCCACGTCTCCATAATGAGGTTGCAAAAATACTACAATATTTTGATCAAGAAATGTGAGTGAAAGGTCTTTTTTTGATTATGAAACTAAATAAGTTACGATTAAGTAGCAACCTAAGTGAGAAATCTGTGAAATTGTTTCCGTCTGTCCGTAGCTAATAGTTTGTACCATATAAAAATTGTATTGCCTCTTCAACGTGTCAAAATAATTAGATAATACAGAAAATTTGTTTCGTTGGAGATCTATGTCGTATAGAAAAGTGAAATAAACGCAGGTAGTGTGTGTGACCGATGACCAAGTGGTTTGGTCCCTTTTCCACCTTTTAAACGAAGCAAGCAGGTTGTACGCTGTGTGTGACAGGATTGCCATTTAAATGCAGTGCATTCGCCGTTTCCCACACCCCGCTCTCCTCACTGTCTATGTCAGACAGCGTGCTGTGCCTCTGGGGGAAATGTGCAGCCAGGCTGAACACTATGGAACTAGTGCCAGGGCATGGCCTACGAGCTAGTTTCTTGGTCGTCCCTGATCCACAGGAGCGTCAGCGCAAGTTAGGATCAAAACTAAACAAATGGACTGTTTAATTAGAAAAATTCTGTAACTGATGCATCAGAATCTGAAAAACTCGAAAGAATAATTTTCAACATTTCATTCGAAATATTTTCCAATCAGTTACATAAAATTTTTCATTGCCGCTTTGGAATCCTGGCCTGAACATAACACCACCTTCGTCTTTGGGGACGACTATCAAAAGACAGTTGATTTAATGTGAAATCCACCCACAACAACTTATGGGAGTCAGCCTCTCGGTAACGAATTTTTTCTACAGAGGAAAGCATTTTTCAAGAAATTGTTGGACAATATAATTTCATATATCTCTTTCTAATTTAAAGTTTATCAGCTAAACAGTAATCTTAAATTTCAGTTACCTGTGCCTTATAGTTTGTCTGTTCACACTTTATGAATTTGATCAAGTATGCTTGGTACACAGAACAATATGCGAAACAATGGCCAGGACCATTTCTTACTTCATTTCAGATCTGCTTAAATAAAACTAGTAATTACTGCGAAATGCCATAATCCATAATATTTCGACTTTTTCGGTATGTCTGGTGTGTGTAGTGTAGAGAAAAGGTATGTTTTCTTAATTCAGTAAACACCTTCAATTTTTTTTACTACTATAGTGAATTAATAAGGAACTGTTTATTGTTAGTAAAAGTACAATAATCAAAATTTGTGTTATAACTGTGCTTCATGAATAGTTATAAAATGATGTATGTGTAAGAAACATTTCAGTTCAACAAATGAAAGTCGCATTTGATGGAAATCCAGTGTAATATGACATCGGACACTGCCATTATTTTTGCAATCTGATAGTCACCTCTGTAAAAATGATACTTCCAACAGTTTAGTTATCAATATGGAATTTAATGAAAAGTTACTCAAAAATTTAAAGATATATAAACATGTTTGGCATGGTCTAGGTGTTTAAAATTCGCACATATGCACTCAGGATTTTTGAGGCAGAGTCTCTTCTAATGGCTGCTTCTGGCCATTCACGATCTGGGCTACAAGGGCTGAACAAACCACTGTTACAACTCGTTCTTTGTGTGGCAAAAATGAATAGCTTACATATAGGGTGATTCAGCTGTTCCTGTCTGTGGATTTTATGCAACCTGCCGTGCCTTCAAGAACCACACACGAAGTTTTCGCAGTCTCTCACTCACTGATTACAAACAATTAGTCCTACAGAAAAAGATGTACAGGACATTTCCGCAGGAAATTTAATGTAGCCAATTTTTCTATGGGGTACGTTTCCCCTGGAGGCCACGGCTTTCCAGTTAATCAAGAAAAACACGTTTCAAGGTCACTCTTGTACTTCGTTTTTTAATAGCTGGCAAATTGCGGTCCCCAGTAAAAATATATTTCAGGACAAAATTTAACTAAATTTCCTACAAAAACGGTCGTATTCATTTTTTCTGTAGGACCAATAGTTCGAATGTAGCAAGCGGGAGAACATGAAAATCTTGCACGTGGCATTTGAAGGCGTTGCAAGTTACATATAACCAATAGGTAGCCGCAGCCGAATCAGCCTGTAAATAGGATATTCCTTATATAACAAGAAGAAAACTGTCTTCTAAACATGTGCTCCAAGAGCGCTTACCTTAAGAGCTATGAACACGTCTTCATCTTCGATGCTGTGAAACAAAACTCCCTTACTCCAAGCTCTTTGCTTTCCGTATTTTGGGAAGAAGTAGCCGGCCGCTGTGGTCGTGCGGTTATAGGCGCTTCAGCGCGGAACCACGCGGCTGCTACGGTCGCAGTTTCGAATCCTGCCTCGGGCATGAATGTGTGTGATGTCCTTAGGTTAGTTAGGTCTAGGGGACTGATGAGCTCAAATTTTAGGTCCCATAGTGCTTAGAGCCATTTTAGGAGGAAGTAGGATGGACTAAACCAAGGAAAAAATGTCCATTAATCATGGGCCCTAAACTGTATTCCTCAAGAGCTATGAGCACTTGTTGAGCTTCACTTCTGTGAAACTCAACTCTTGTATTGAACAAGTAGGTATAGTTTTAAGGTATGCCTTTTAGCCTCCATTTTTACTGGACCTTTTTTATTCTTGCTGTATGAGGAATCCATTCCTGAAGTTTTGCCGTCGAGTTTTAAAATGCTCTCTGTAGCGAATATTCGCAGTGCGTCTTATCAGATCTGACAGTGCGTTCCTATCGGTACATTATTCCTGTGATAAAAAAATTCTGTATAGCTTTCGACATGTCGGAATGGACCGTTCCCTTGTAAGTTCATGTCTAAGCTCACTTGCGGATCTGATAACTTGTTGTTGAAAGTACTTAACAGCTTGTACCACCGCTACGGATACTGTTGATAACGTGAGCGTGTCGTTGGCGGAGGCCTGCAGGCCTGGTGGATTGCCGCCTCTGTACGTATTTGACAGCAGGCTGAGTGGACCAGGCTCGTCCTGGTGCGAGGAAAAGTGTGAGCACTCTGGATTTCTGAGCTACGCTCTCAAATGATGGCTTCTTCTGCTGATTCACCGATTCGCGCGGTAGGCAAGAAGGGCTGTACGAACAGCTGTTATAACCGGTTCTTCGTGTGGCGTCCGCATCGAACCGGGAACATTCGCGGCCAGAGTCAAAAGATCAAGTTACGAGACTACCACGGCTTCACTTTATTTAGTGCACTGTTCAAAACTATTTCTTAGTTATGTGTTGTCAAATTTTTGTGTTGGAGCGTTTTACGTTCCATTTCACTGACAGTAATGTTCATGTACTCTTCAGAAATTGCTTCTGTTTACATAAGTCACTCTATTGTTTTACTTACTGGCAGTATTAGCTGTTGAACTGATCAAGTTTATAAGCATCTTAAAGCTAACTACTGCTCGTCATGGACTTTATTTCTAGTACAGTGCAATGCAAGTGTATACGAAAGCTAAAATGCAGATGTCCATTCCATATACTGATTATAATGGTGTTATGACAATGCCCTCTCAGCGATTGTATCTGGAGAGATTTCCACAGCAAAGATGTCCCAACTGGAGGATATCTGAACCAGCTGATTGTATACGTACTTGACGCCCTCCGTAGTGACAGCACATTAGAAGTAACGTTGCCCAAATGTTACGTGAGACCCTACTGTATCCTGCCGGCCGGTGTGGCCAAGCGGTTAAAGGCGCTACAGTCTGGAACCGCGTGACCGCTACGGTCGCAGGTTCGAATCCTGCCTCGGGCATGGATGTGTGTGATGTCCTTAGGTTAGTTAGGTTTAAGTAGTTCTAAGTTCTAGGGGACTGATGACCTTAGAAGTTAAGTCCCATAGTGCTCAGAGCCATTTGAACCTACTGTATCCACAACATTCACAACGTGTTCAGGCACAGTCAGTAGATGATCTTCCTGTGTGGGTATTGCGACGGAGCGGTAAATAAAGAAGTGCGGTTGAAGCAGAGTTCACATGGATGTGCATTTACAAATGTTGCTAAAAAAATGTTATTGCAAATTTTGGCTCTCACGTAAATCTCAGAGGATGATTTCCACGCTTGGTGCGTTAGTACACTGTTCCACACCCGCGCATTTGTTTTAGTTTTTGAATTAATTATTCACTCAGACATCAGTACAGTTTATGCTAGGAAACAAAAATCAGGCGATTATCATAGCAAAATCAGTTTTTCACCATTCAGTTCAATTACTATTTATTGGCGTTTTCCTTTCCTTTCACACAGTGAAATTAGCACTGGTGAGACGGTTTACAGTTTTACTTTTATAACAATTTGACTCCGAGCCCCCAATAGCAGTAATGTAGACTGCTATAAACGAAAATTACGCAATCAATTCGAACAGAACCACAAGTCCCACTGTCCTCTTTGTTCTAACAGTTTTGGCGCTAAATCACAGTTCGCCACATGTTCACTTACAACGATGTGTACCTCGTAAATTGTACTCAAACAAATAATCGTAGCACTTGCAGTTCACCAAATATATGCTTGCACACTGGCACTATTAAACAATACTCTTTGTCGAAATAAATCGGCTCGAAAAATAGTGCTCAAATGACCACATGGGCCACCCTCAAGTGGGGCTTGCTCACCACCCACCCTCCAAAACGACTGACCAACGACTCACCCCTGGCCAAGATGGCCGCTCGTTTGTATAGGTTCAGATGTCCACCCCCTGGTTATGCAAGTATCAATCTCACCAGTTAAGGTTACAAATTTTGATACATACATCCCTGGACAGAAATAAGTACACCATAGGAACCGCACTAAAAAGTACATCTTTTTTACTATGTTACATTAATTTCTAGGATTATTTTATCGCCCGTAAATCAAGTTTTAGTTTCTGCAAAATTTCTCCACTTACCGCAAATTTGTTTGTTTAAATCCATGCTGCGAAGTTTTAACATAGAACGGCATATAGCACCGTTTTTAGACGTAATCTATAGCGATCTACACATTGCACTGCTCAAAATCTTCATATCTATAATAATTAATTAATTATGGGCGATAAATGTTAATAATAATTTGCAAACAATCAAAACTATTGCAAGTTAAGTGTATAGTATAGCTTAACTAGGTTAAAAATACGTGTGATGCCACCAAAAATATTATATAGTGCCGTTCTTTACGCCATGAATTTTCTATTGGATTTTATAAACAATTTTCCCTCAAACTTTGTTTATTGCTCTTTACGGGCTTAATTATTTATGAATCTTAACATATGACTTCGGCACTCGATCCACTATGACGAAACATTTTTAATGAGTGCTAGCTCATCCCTGTAAGTTGTTATTTACTATTTTTATTAATCTTTCAGTATTCGTGATATTAACCGATTTTGAGGTTACTATAACTTTTGCGTCTCGTGACTTGAAATAAAGATCGATCCTTCAGAAGGTGCATATTGCTGACCACAATCCACTGCCGCATCGCTCTTCACCGTAAGCCACATAGTTTCCGCGTACCAAACAATGGCCCAAGCTGCGGCCCACGTGGCAGCGGAGACCATCCCACCGACTGTTGCAAATCTCGCGCGGGCGCGCCACGCGCTTCCGCGATTCGCGCACTATCTAGCGCGCTCGCTCTCCACAAAGCAATCCTTGCATACTAGAAATGTTCATCTAGTAACGGGGGTTTGTACCGTCACACTATACACCTGCAAATGGTTTATTTGAGAATGGGTTAATCCTTATTTCAGTGTAGCTATACTGGTCACTAATGAGACGACGCTTTAACAATATCAAAGTGCTAATTTCGTCAACTAAATCCTCACCCAACTGTTAGAACATGTCGCTAATAAACAATGTACGTGCTTGCAGTTTTGGTGACTGTTTGTACTCGTAGGGTGTAATGTTCTTCCACACAGGTGAAAAAGAGCTGTCCTTTGTTAGGGAATAATCTTTATTACCTGCTCGAAGATGTGCCTTTATCAGTGTGATGAAACACATTCTCCACGCTCGATTGAGCTTTTCTTTAATTCAGTGTTAATATCAGTTAGTGTTTAACACATTCTATGACTGATGGATGCGAAGAGGAACAGCAATTTCCTCGGTCTAGATCCTTCACTCCTACATTCACAAAGCCTTTATTTGAGGGGTTTCTTGGAAGCTTCTACGTATTTAACTTCGGCACAAGGGACACTACGAAACCCTATGCACTACTCCAGCAATGCATCAACAGATACATAATTTGTTGCGATGATGCCTGTATCGCTGCTAACGGAATGTATTTTGAACATTTCATCTCAGAAAGAGTATCTTCATAATTATGAGGGGCATTCAAGAAGTAATGCAACACTTTTTTTTCTCAATGCAGGTTTGCGCGATCTTGTTGCGATGACGACAGACTCCTCGCCTAACGACTCACCGTGCTTTTCTTCACTGCCACTCTGCAACGCCTGTGAATATCTGTGGTGCTCTGGTTTTCCGCCAAATGAAACACAGGACTGCTCTCTGCTTGAGACCCACTTCGTTATAGACGCCATTTTGAATGCTACGTATAGTGCTGCCACATATCGTAACTTCATGGAACTATAGGGGCCGAAGCGAAAATTTTCCTCCATGTCCAACAACAATATCCGTATTATTTCAAACAATACTGGCCGAGAAAAAAATTGTTGAGGTACTTGTTCAACGCCCATCGTAATTGTATGACGAGTTGTAGAAAATGAGCTCCAACATACAAATAAAACGTTTCAGTACCCATGTCCATCTGACATTTTTTCCTCTGTGTGTGAACCGTCCCTGTTTGTTCATTCTTCATCATATCGGTAGAATTAAAAACTTGCACAGATATTTGATGTAGTGTTGCAGAAAACTGAAACGTCCTCAATGTGTAGGTGTACGGGCAAGTAATCCTGACCTTCCGCTACGGACGAGAGGATGAAGAAGTGATGGGCCTCAAGTTCTGCAACGAAGCCATTATGTGCCTGGCGCAGCTGTACCCTCCAAGTATCTCCACTCCCGAGATCACGACTCCTCTTCAGGTAAGAAGTCCGTCGTGCAGCGCATTACTATATACATGTAGTGAATACAGTTATTAATTATTTAAGATCTGCAGAAGTGAAAATAGACACAGAAATCTTTATTTGCAAGAACTGCATGTATACCACAGATTCTTCCAGAGCTTCTGGTTCACTGCCATGAGCACTATCAATTTTGTTTGGTTTGTTAAACAATATGAATTATGGGTGATCTAATTCGGACGATGTTCCTTACAGATGTAACAAAGAAAAGTTTGTAGAATCTCGGTCTGAAGACGATAGGAAGTAGAGAGTATTTTAACAGGGAGGTAAGAAATTCGAAATTTTGTATAATTTTTCTGACTCAAAGCCGATTCTGATATTACTTTTTAGAGATTTACATGAAGCTATTAAATAACAGACTAGTTCAATTAGACATTCGTACGAACACTGCTCCAGTTGTTCTTAAATGGCTGTTTTCAGTGATGAAAATATGTTTATCGTGTATTTAGGTTTGAAGAATAGAACTGTGCGGATACCGTTTAGTAGAGTTTTTGTACTGAGTAAGGCAGCTGTCTTTCCTGTTAACATACTGTACATTAAATAAATACGGTCATTCAGTACCTCACAACAAAACTTCCATGTGGCTGCAGGGGATATGTGTTCATCTTCAGTGATGCGCATCAAACATAAATTTTAAAAAAATAATGAAGAAACAGAGTTGCTTTCAAGAAGTTACGTACCGAACCTCGATTGGATGAAAACAACGGGTCATGTAAAACAAAACATAATCTTCAGTGATGTCAACTTTCTACTTAAGTGGAAAAGTGAATACTGTGCAATTTGCGATAGTGAAAATCAGTGGCAGACTTAAAAACACTTCATGCCAGTCCGCAACTTCATACTTTTTGTTTTTAGTAAGCGCCAATTCTACAGTCTTTTCTTTTATTGAGGGGCCGAAGATTTCATAGGGGAGAATGTACTCTTTATTCGGAATGGGGCACGTTGGACATCGGCAGAAATGAGATTGTGTCTCGATCCGACTAACACCTGAAATCAATGTAGTATCACACAGACTAACACCAGTACTCAGAAGTTATAGTTCAAAAGTACTATGGGCAGTGGAAACACTGTACGGCGGAAATCGTAGCCGGAGTTCAAAACTTCTACAGTGTTGGGTGTAGATTAACCGCAGTATGGAAATTTTTCAGATTATGTTTGGAAGACTTGGCAGA
This sequence comes from Schistocerca nitens, assembly GCF_023898315.1. Lineage (NCBI taxonomy): Eukaryota > Metazoa > Arthropoda > Insecta > Orthoptera > Acrididae > Schistocerca > Schistocerca nitens. Next base: position 989,073,624 of record NC_064616.1, on the reverse strand, counting down.
GGTAGTACTACTAGAAATATTACAATCAGATTGTCCTGTTAATATTCTAGATATACTCAAAGAAGTCAGAAAAGTATCTCTTCAAATGGAATATGAGTTCATTATCTACAGATAAATGTCACAGAAAGTGAATGGGTGAGCTGCAGTCTATACAGATGAATGCTCGACATTCAAATTTTCCTTGGACATTTTATGAGACCATATTCCACAGAGGTTTAGGTTTCTTTTTTATTTCTTTTTATTCTTTTTTCTATGAGTTACTCATGGCTAGACATTTTTGTGTTTAAAGATACTTTCACAGTTGTCTACACTATGCAACATGAAAAATATATCTCAATTACGAACATGTACCATTAATTTCCCACAGCTATAAATTAACAGCTGTCACTTCCAAACGTAAGTGAGATAAAAAATGGTTCAAATGTCTCTAAGCACTATGGGACCTAACATCTGAGGTCATCAGTCCCCTAGACTTAGCACTACTTAAGGCTAACTTACCTAAGGACATCACACACATCCATTTCCGACGCAGGATTCGATCCTGGGTGGTGACTTAGAAACCCAGTGTCAGCAACATGTTGTGAGATGGTTCGAACTTCTGTAATCTGTAGACCCAATAAATGTTCATGACGTGAGTACTCTTCCTCGTTTCCATTTTGATTTTTGCTGAAGGTAATAAGAACAATATCGATAATTACGCATTCAAGAAGACATTGCAGTTGACATAATAATCTCTAGGCACTTTGATAAAATTATTTAATTTGTTCCAGTTTACGGAAAAGATTTTGTTGTAATCATACGAGTCGCACGATAGAACAACACAGTTAATAATGATAATATCGAATTAGGTTGGTCGCAGATACGAGACACTGCACTTTATACACACTATCATGGTATCAATGGCGGCTAAAACACGCAGTTCGCAACATAAACGTAGGAAGGGGCTGTAAACGAGGCGTGGAGATTAGACGTTTTTGGGGTTGAAAAGTTGAGTGTACTTGTTCAGTTCCACCTATTATGTGAGAATTATTTTAGATATTTCATAGAAGTTCGTATTATTTTAAATCTTAATTGATTTTTAACAGCACTCCTTTCATTCCTATTCACTGATGTACTTCATTGGCAGATACTGAAGAACGAAAGCACTGGGTTATCTACATCGGCAGCTGATTTTATCTCCAGATCAATAACAGAAAACCTAACCAGAAAATACGTAACGGGATGCCAGTAATGGATACATAAATCTGAAATAATTTCTCTCTATTTATCATTGTGGGTAAAGTTTAGATCGCATACAGTTTACATCGCAGTTTACATCGAATGTGTAATACATGTTCTGTCACTGCTATTAAGCAGCCTTGAATGGGAGGCCTCGTCCAGCCTAGGTCGCTGGGGCACTGCATTAGCTGAAAACTTAAGTCCATAGTTAATGTTACAAGGCTCTGATGCCTTTCTAAGTTCTTGAGACTGAAGATGGATCCGAAGACTTCTCCGATTTATGATATTCAGAAACTAACTGCTGCGATCTTTATTGTGAGAATAGATTCCACTGTCTTTGACAATGAAGCACTAAAGGTTGTTCACTTTCACTCTGCTATATCCTATGCTATCATATTTTGGGCCAACTATGTACATTCATAAAGAATATCATTAGTCCAGAAAAGAGCTGTCAGAACGACCTGTGATGATAACTCGCGGAATTAGTGCAAATCTTCGTATAATTTTCTTGGAATTCTAACTCTGTTATCCCTAAACATCCGAGTTTCTGCCGCAGGAAATTTGTTCTTAATAATACAGACTCATTAAAAGTAATTGCCACATTGGCCAAGTAAACACTAATATAGAAACTATTTGCAGCTCTATAACACTACAGTAAAAATTGTTGAAAGTGGTGTACACCACACCGCAGTTTTTCATTTTTAAAGGGCTTTCAGCAGAGATGAAGAAATTCATTGAAAAACCCCATATAGTTAAGCATAAGAGGAAAGACTTCCTTGGAGCTTACTCCTTTTATTAAGTGCAGTAGTTTCTCGGAGCGTATTAGAACATCGAGTCGCAATGTATTTATGGTTAAAAATACTACCGTAATTTTATTTAAATTTTATTCTTTTCTTTACTGGTTTCTGCTTTTCCTTATCAGCTTTCTGTTTATTCTGTAGTGAGACGTTCTATGAGAAAGATTTTACTCACATGGTCCCACGGAAAATGATGTAAAAGTAAATAAATACAGCAACAAAGAATTAGAGAATTATTGAGCAGGCCTTCCTCATAAACTCTGATAGAATTCAAAGGGACCATCAGTGACTCATATTTACATTTTACTCGACTTTTAGGAACCTAGCAATACAAGAAAAAGTTACAGAGTAATGAACAGACTGATCAGTACAATTTCTTCTTGGGAGATCTGAGCGAAAGAGACGAATGAAATCATAGACACATACACTTGCTCCGACTCGTGTCTTTGATTCGGAAATTAATAGATACAATTAGATTTTTAAGAATACGCAGATTTCTAGCGTACTGTGCTGTAGTTTATTCATTTATTTTGTTACATACCTACTGTCATCAGTCTACTTCCAATTTTCGCGGCAGTCACAAGTCCGTACATGTCTGAATGTCAAAACCACGTAATCACTTTCCTTCCTTTTAACTTTTAGACAAGCTTAATCAGAAGTGGTTCCTTTTTTTTCTTTTTTTACATAATGATTTGCCGCAAGCTAATTATGATAAGTGCGTTATTCTGTCTGAATTCTAATGAAAATTCTGTTGCTTACGAAGATCATATTCCTTACGAGACTCACCTTCTTTATGATAATTTGTGACAATGCTAATTTTGTCATCCCTTTATCGAAATTTTCTGGAAATGGCGGAGCTGACACTAAATTGTCTCCCCTTTACACATTCTGAAGAATGAAAACATTCAGTGAGGAATATACAGGGTTGTACCGTGGTGATGTTAAAGACTGTCAGGGACGATGGAGAATGGTAAATGTATCAGTCTGAGGTAAGGGATCCTAGAACGGAACGACCAAGTCGAAAGTTATAAACGAAAATCTAGTCAAGATCCGCCTTAGCTTACCGCAGCGCTCAAACTAAGGAGTCCAGCATCGGAACCCTGATCGGGACGCACAGAAATCCCGCTGACTACTCCCCAGTACCCTCAGACAATTCCTTTGTTGATGGACTAGTAACGACGCACGTAACGTGATGTCAGAGACACCGAAAATCCTTAGTCTACGGTAGAGTAATAATGCATTCCACTTACCCGCGCAAGTTGCTCAAACTGCTACAATCGCAACAGTTGTTCAAAATAGCGTCTCCAAGTGTCAGTGCAGGCATGGAATCGTCGCACAAAGCTCTGTAGTATTCGGTCTAATATCCCCGGTGTCGTTTGAACAGTGTCGCAGACAGTGAGAATTCTCACCAGGTGATCTCCTTCATTCTCGGTCGGAGTCTCGTACTCAAGACATTTCAAATGGTCCCCCAAGAAGAAATCAAATGGTGTGAGATCAGGTGAACGTGTTGGACACGAAACAGGACCTCCTCTGCCGACCAACTTTTCAGAGAATGTCTGTTCCAGGTGTTTGAATCCTCAGTCCGAAGTGAGTTGGGGTTCCATCGCCGACGAATATGGTATATGTTCCAGGATCATGAGCTGTATGTCTCTGATTAACACTTCGTACACTTGTGCATATAACCGTCGTCTCTGTCGTTTCCGGACCAGGATCCATTACCTCAAATTGATACATTTACTCTTTTCCATCATCCATGAAAGTCTGTAACATCATCACGGAATCATCCTGTATAGCTGAATACCTCTTATACCACTTTCGGTCAGCTTAAGGTCTTCGTAAATCCGTTGTTGAGTCTTATCTAATGATTATCAACGGTTCTGTGTAACTTCCTCTGCGTGGTAGTCACAGAGATTCCCATGGATTTTTGCGTGGAAAGTTACGCAACCGAATCGATGAACAGGCGCTGTGGGACTTGATGTGATTTGTCTCTCTAGAGGAGCTCGCGGCGATGCTATACTAAATCTGGCACTATGCCTGCGTTCGCTGCTCCTAGAAAGGTGTGTGCGAGATCTGAATAAACAAGTCTTCAGAGGACGCCGCGAAAATGTTTTTAGGGTCAACTACAATCGCTAACGAGGCAAAAGACAAAGAGAAATATAATTGCGGTTGCATTAGACACACAGCTATAACACAGACACCAAATGAAGTATAAAACATTTCTGAACGAGTGGCTTCCAACACTGCAAGCAGTTTAGGATTAGAGAACTGGCACATACAGCATCGCCATACAGAACGTCCTCTATAAACTACAGTAGCATCGTGTGTTGCCATGTGGCAGATTTAGAATTATGACATATTCTTATTGTGATCGATTCGAGCGTGCAGCGACGGCCAGTGGACTGTCAGGTTTCTTGCCAAAGTCTCTACCCTTACTCTGTACATAAAAGAAAGTAAGGTGATGCTGTCACAACATTGTGCAAAGCACAGTAGAGATATAAAATACTAGCTGAGTACCCGGCGTAGTCCGGGTATGTGTTTATTCCAACTCTATTAGAATATCTCCTCCCTCCCTCCCTCTCTGTCCATCTGCACTGCCCTCCTTTCTGTCCATCTCTTATCTCTGCCCACCTCCTTCACCCCCATACTGTATCTCCTCCTGTCTCTGTCCATCTGCTGCTCACCTTCTCTCCTTACCTTTCATTCTCCATCTTCTCCACCCCATCTCTCTGCCCATCTCGTACTCTCCCTTTCTCTGTCCATTTCCTACTCCCCTCACTCTCGGCCTGTCCCCTCATCCCTTTCTTTGTTTATTTACTCCACCTCATATCTCTGTCCATCTCCTCCTCCACACTCTCTCTGTCCATCCCCTCCTCTTTCCTTTCTCTGTCCATTTCCTCCACCCTCTCGTTCTATCCGTCTCCTCCTCATCCCTTTCTATGTCTACTACCTCCACCCCGTCATTGTGTTCATCTCCTCTTCCTTCATACCTATATCCATGACCTCCTTCCCCTTTTCTGTCTGCCTCTCTCTTCTTTCCCCTTCTCTCGCCACGTTATCACGCCCACCCCAATAGGAGGTTTCTGGTTACATCTCTCACAGTATTTCATCGCAAACAGTTATAAACTTGTGAAACAATTTTGTTGAAATCGACCCAGGGGCTTAGGAGGAGCTTTTTATCCGCAGATTTGCCAGAATACGCACGTGTCACATACCTATTTGACCTATTTAAAGTGCTTCACACATATTTGTTCACGTAGTTCGTCTGTTTCTGTAACTAATTACGTCCTGCAGTTTCATTTTCGAGCAGCTCAATTCCTATGACGTCATAACTCCTGAATTGTGTGTTGTAAAATGATAAAACTTTGCTGGTACGTTGAGAGATATATGTGAAAAAAGTCTAAAAATGTGCCTTGAATACAATTAGTAGTAAATAATTAATAAATTAAAACGTCGTGTCTGATGCGGAAGTATTTCTACATGAACATAGAAAATGTAGTAAGCGATAAACTGTTTTCCTTTCATCATTTTTTGGGGTTTCTCAACGTGAAAAAGTTTGGATATTGGTTGAAATTATGTTTGAAGTTTGTTTCAAGTCACTAAGTGCTCTCATTCTCCAATATTGGATGAATATGGTGTGGCTATTTGTGCGTCGAGAGGTACACTACTTTTTCACCCCCACCCTCACCCATCTGATAGGCGATTCTTACTATGACAGGCGTTGTTTCCAGGTAGTGAATTACACTACTGGCCATTAAAATTGCTACACCAAGAAGAAATGCAGATAATAAATGAGTATTCATTGGACAAATATATTATACTAGAACTGATATGTGATCACATTTTCACGCAATTTGGGTACATAGATCCTGAGAAATCAGTACCCAGAACAACCACCTCTGGCGGTAATAACGGCCTTGATACGCCTGGGCATTGAGTCAAACAGAGCTTGGGTGGCGTGTACATGTACAGCTGCCCATGCAGCTTCAACACGATACCACATTTCATCAAGAGTAGTGACTGGCGTATTGTGACGAGTCATTTACTCGGCCACCATTGAGCAGACGTTTTCAATTGGTGAGAGATCTGGAGAATGTGCTGGCCAGAGCAGCAGTGGAATATTTTCTGTATCCAGAAAGGCCCTTACAGGACCTGCAACATGCGATCGTGCATTATCCTGCTGAAATGTAGGGTTTCGCAGGGATCGAATGAAGGGTAGAGCCACGGGTCGTAACTCATCTGAAATGTAACGTCCACGGTTCAAAGTGCCGTCAATGCGAACAAGAGGTGACCGAGACGTGTAACCAATGGCACCCCATACCATCATGCCGGGTGATACGCCAGTACGGCGATGACGAATACACGCTTCCAATGTGCGTTCACCGCGATGTCGCCAAACACAAATGCGACCATCATGATGCTGTCAACAGAACTTGGATTCATCTGAAAAAATGACGTTTTGCCATTCGTGCACCCAGGTGCGTCGCTGACTACACCGTCGCATGCGCTTCTGTCTGTGATGCAGCGTCAAGGGTAACCGCAACCATGGTCTCCGAGCTGATAGTTCATGCTGCTGCAAACGCCGTCGAATTGTTCGTGCAGATGGTTGCTGTTGACTCAGGGATCGAGACGTGGCTGCACAATCCGTTACAGCCATGCGGATAAGATGCCTGTCATCTCGACTGCTAGTGATACGAGGCCGTTTGGATCCAGCACGGCGTTGCGTATTACCCTCCTGACCCCACCGATTCCATATTCTGCTATCAGTCATTGTATCTCGACCAAAGCGAGCAGCAATGTCGCGATACGATAAACCGCAATCGCGATACGCTACAATCCGACCTTTATCAAAGTCGGAAACGTGATGGTACGCATTTCTCCTTACACGAGGCATCACAACAACATTTCACGAGGCAACGCCGGTCAACTGCTGTTTGTGTATGAGAAATCGGTTGGAAACTTTCCTCATCTCAGCACGTTGTAGGTGTCGCCACCGGTGCCAACCTTGTGTGAATGCTCTGAAAAGCTAATCATTTGCATATCACAGCATCTTTTTCCTGTCGGTTAAATTTCGCGTCTGTAGCACGGCATAGTCGTGGTGTAGCAATTTTAATGGTCAGTAGTGAATGTTTCCTATACTGTCTGGTCATCATTAAAATTTCGTTACTTGAGGCAGTATAGACGGAAAATTATTTACCATTCGGGTACACAACTTGATAGGAATGATGTTTAAACTGTTCACTTTAGGATTTGCATTGTTAATCGTGTTAGTGTCATGACTTGCTGCTGGGCTCCAGTACTAGTACGTTGACGTAGGGCTGAAATACAAGCATCACTGTACATCACAGACACTGTCAGTCACATGTGTCTTGACAAGGTGAGAAGGGCTTTACTCGTAAAGCTGTTGTATGAAAACTCTTTCCACACCGGTCATGAAGAACATGATCCAGAAGTTCGGATTAACTAGCGATTTGGGAAGTGCTTCTGGGAAACGCCGACAGCAAGTTGCACCACATATTGTTGAAGAAGTTACTTTTGCCTGCCATTGATCCGGATTCCATTGCAGCTGTCTCCTTGTACACCTTTTTTCGCTTATAAGGGTACTGAGGGATTGGTACTGTAATGAACGGTCAAATGGTTCAAATGGCTCTGAGCACTATGGGACATAACATCTATGGTCATCAGTTCCCTAGAACTTAGAACTACTTAAACCTAACTAACCTAAGGACATCACACAACACCCAGTCATCACGAGGCAGAGAAAATCGCTGACCCCGCCGGGAATCGAACCCGGGAACCCGGGCGTGGGAAGCGAGTGTAATGAACGCTAAGAGACCAAATGGATTGTGCTGAGATGTTTGCGTACTGTCTGGATCGACACAGCGCTCTAAGTTGGCTCCAAACAGGCAGCGGTCAGGTGTTGCATCTGCTCGGGATACCTACAAGCCCTATTTATACGTAAAGGCCTCAACTAGTATCGTGGACCGCAGGACGCCATTACGAGACTGATTTTCAGTGTCTCGTGTCTCACTAAAGTGGCGAAATGTTCGTGCTTACAAAATCTCTCGCCATGGAGTGACACCGCACGTGGTCAAAGCATGAAGTGACTCTTCGATTCGTGTTGAGAGAATGAACAGTGTACGGAAGGCACAATGTCCTGTTCATGAATATAGTCACAGCATGCTTTACTGGTAGCAGTATGTAGCTGTTTCATGCGGTCCACGGAGTACTAAAAAAAGAGATTCCCGTAAAGAGTAAAACACCAGAAGAAAATAAGGCTAGTCATGAAACACTTTTTTTCTGAATAATTTATTTTGGAGTTAACTTGAAAGTAGTGCGCTTCTTATTCTCGAGGGCTGACGCCATGTTCCCATACATCGCACCGTCCGCAGTGACGGCCGATGCTATGTCGGGCCTGTGTGCTACACACCGCTACGCGCTGCTATTGTTAAGCCTCGGTACGATGCAGCGTTGCTGACTTGCCTCCTGCGGCCCAGCGTCGTCATTATCTAGCTAGCTGTCGGGGACTCTAAAGGCTCCTTCATCATGAGATATCCAGGAATATTGCCATCATTCCGCTGATGAGGTGTGTCAAATTGTAATTAGCGCTAGTGATGCTGAAATTCAGTACAAATCGCTAAAACTCTGTACGCCCGACGCCAGATGGAGTTCCAGTCAATATCTGGTCGTAATCTGATAACGAATTAGCTCCACTGTTGACCATTACTTTTGCAGATCATTTAAGCAGAGGTACGTTCCACGTGATTTGATAAAAACACGTATTACACCCACTTTCAGAGAGGGAAGCAGCACTGATCCACAGAACTACTGCCTTTTATTTAACCTTTTAAATCCACTTGTAGTAAAATAGGATGTGTTCTATATCCGAAGATAATGATGTACTTCGAAGAAAAAAAAAAAAAAAACACCATTCTTTGCGTAGATCAGTACGTGTAACGAAAGCATCGCGTATGCGAAACTCATGTTGCGACTTGCGTATGTTATAGATGTCTTCAGTATCATGGGCGGAGACAGAGGAAACCAAAATAGTTCGGATGTTTCTGTACTTGCAAAAAGCTTTTGATTCAACAACAAAACTTTGTCTCGAAACTTGGCAGAAAATCCAAAGAGATTCCGGTCGTATGTAAAGTAGACTAGCGGCAAGACACAATGCCTTCTCTGAGCGATAGTAACGGAAGTACTATCGATGACAGTGCTGCTAAAGCAGAGATATTAAACACAGCCTTCCGAAATTCCTTCAAAAAAGGAGACAAAGTAAATATTACTGAATTCGAACTAAGGATAGCTACTAACATGAGTAACGTAGAAATAGATATCCTCGGAGTAGTGAAGCAACTTAAATCACTTAATAAAAACAAGTCTTTTGGTCCAGACTGCATACCAATCAAATCCTTTTCAGAGTATGCAATAGTTCCGTACTTAACAATCATGTACAGCCAATCAGTGAACGAAAGATCCGTAGCCAAACACTGGAAATTTGCACAGGCCACACCAATATCCTAGAAAGGCAACCAACGTAATCCACTAAATTACTAGCCCATACAATTAACGTCAATATGCAGCAGGATTTTTGGAACATATGTAGTGTTCGAATATTATGCATTACCTCGAAGAGAACGGCCCATTGACCCACAGTCGACACGGATTTAGAAAACATCGTTCTTGTGGAAGACAACTAGCTCTTTACTCACAATAAGTGTTGGATGCTATCGACAACGGACTTCAGATTGATTCCGTATTTCTAGGCCAGCAGAAGGCATTTGACACAGTACCTCACAAGCTGTCTGTAATAAAATTGTGTGCGTATGGAATATCATCTCTGTTATGTGACTGGATTTGTGATTTCCTGTCAGAGAGGTCACACTTCGTAGTAACTGACGAAAAGTCAGCGAGTAAAACAGAAGTGATTTCTGACGTTTCCAGAGGTAGTGTTGTAGGACATCTGCTGTTCCTTATCTACTTAAATGATTTAGGAGACAATCTGAGCAGCCGTCTTAGGGTGTTTTCAGATGACTCTGTCGTTTATCGGCTAGTCAACTCGTTAGAAAATCAAAAATATCTTAAAATAATTTAGAAAAGATATCTACATAACGCGAAAATTGGGAATTGACCTTCAATTATGAAAAGAGGAGGGGGGGGGGGCGTCATCCAACTGAGTGCTAAAACGAATCCGTTAAATTTCGGTTATACGATGCGTCAGTCAAATATAAAAGCCGTAAATTCAACTAAATACATAGGAATTACAACATAAATTGGAAATAACACATAGAAAATGTTGTGGGGAAGGCGAACAAAAGACTGTGTTATATTTGCAGGACACGACTGCCTACACTCCACTTGTCTGTCATCTTTTGGAGTACTGCTGCGCGGTGTAGGATCCTCACCAGACAGGATTAATTGAGCACTTCGCGAAAGTTCAAAGAAGGGCAGTACGCTTTGTAGTTTGGAGAAGTAGGGCAGAGAGTATCACGCACATGACACAGGATTTGGGATAGGCGTTTCTCATTGCGACGGGATCTTCTCACGAAATTTCGATCACCAACATTTTTCTCCGTATGAGAAAATATTTTCTTGACGCCGACCTAAATAGTGAGAAACGATAACCATATTAAAATAAGGGCAATAAGAGCTCGCGTGGAAAGATATAGGTGTTCGTTATTTCTGCGCCCTGTTCGATCGTGAAATAATAGAGAATTATTGCGGAGGTGGTTGGATGAACCCTCTAGCAAGAACTTAACTGTGATTTGCAGCGTATTCATGTAAATGTAGATGTAGACCACACAAACGCATTCTGGGGACATAGTTATTATGGGATGTATTAGTACGTAGCACTCTTATTAAATTCTAAGAGTGAGCACACAGGTGGCGCCGTGGTATGGTACCTTGTCAGTGTCTCGTCCCAGCTAGAGACAGTTGAATGTATGTACTGTAAGCAAAAATAAGGTTCTTATTGTGATGGAGATTTGATTGTGCGCGACGGAACAAGTATGGCAGATGTTACAACAGACAAACATCAAGTTCTGCCAAAAAAGCCAAAAAATGGGCTAGCCGTTACCGATAGGTTTCAGATGATACAGCAAGTTTACGGTGACGACGCATTGAATCGCAGTGTTGTGTTTCGATCGCACAAAAGTTTCTTTTGCACGAAAGACAAGTTTGGAGAAGACTGTGCGTTCTGGTTGGCCACAAATAGTTCGAATTGGACTGAATATTGAAGAGGATGCAATGTTAGTGCGCTCCAACAGCTCCCGAATGGTAGACGATCTCGCAGCAGCGGTAGGAGTCAGTCATGGTAAGTGCTAAAAAAAAAATCCTGACTGGTGACTTGAACATGCCCCCCCCCCCCCCCTTACGCAGCACCGTATGTCACGTATCCTGACGCAAGACCAGCGTGATGATCGCATGACGACTTGTGGGGACCTGGTCAGTGGTGCTGAACATGATCCGACGTTTCTGAACTGGATCATAAGTGGAGACGAAACATGATGTTTCCCGCATCATCCGCAGCTGAAGCTACAATGTGCCACCTGGTAAACGCTAGTATCGCCATTAGAGAAAAGTCGCGACGAGACAGATCAAAAGTCAACGTGATGTTTGAACTGTTTTATGATTCAGGTGATATTGTTTTCGAGGAATACATTCCAGGTGGTGGTAGGTAAACAAAACCCGCTGAAAGGAGGTTCTTGGCCGTTTACACGATTCAGTTCGTCGAAAGTGTCCTGATCTTTGGCGTGGAAGGAATTGGCTGTTTCTTCACGACAATGCCACTGTGTATTGTCTTTGTCATTGTCCATGAGGAACTTAACAGGATAGCAGGTCACCGTTTTGAAACAACCTCCGTACTCACGTGATCTAGTATCATGCCATTTTTTTCTCTTGCCCCACATGAAAGCACTCCTACGTCGGCATAGATTTCATTCGGCCAAAAAGGTTATGACTGTAGCAAGAGAAGCCGTAGGGGGCCATGTATCAGCGGTGCTTCCTGCAGTCATACGAACGTTGACAGACGTCCAGGCTACTATTTCGAGGGAGCATATGGATCAGTTTAAGAGTACACTGTGGCCATATGGCCTTCACGCCAGAATACAACAACAAAATAAAGTGTACGCCGTGTTACGCGGCATCTTGTGAGACATTCCACGTTCTTGTGGGTGCCTGCTGCCAAGGCAACAATCTAGAAACTTAATGACTGTACTAATGTAGCCAGATTTGTAAGAGGAACGTTGAGTAAGTAATGGAACACTTTTTTTCTTTGCAAATTTCGGTTAAAAAATGAGTAATTTGTTGTGGGACATCGTAGAATATACGCGCTTTAGCCCTTATAATTAATAATCAGCGGCGCTATACGAGCCTTCAAAATTGCGTCTTTAACGGAGGTGCGCTCTAAACAGAGAGCTGACATTGAGTTTCTTTTGGCGGAAAACCAGAGAATCTCACATATTCATAGGCGCTTGCAGAATGGAGACTTGACAGTGAGCAAAAGTACTGAGAGTCGTTGGGCGAGGCGTCTGTCATCATCGCAAACCCGTTCGATCTCCCGTGTGCCGACTGTACGCACACTTCTGTAACTCCTGCAAGGTTGGAACGTGCGGACACTCTCATTCCAGGTAATCGGCCGATCACTGCCACACATAGACCGTCTGTGCGTAATTTCTTGCGTGTTACGAGGCTAATCGTGACAATTTTTTGTCGAACATCGTCACAGGCGATGAAACATGGGTCATCACTTCTAAACGGAAACAAATCGGCAATCCATAGAACTGCGCCACACCACCTCTCCACCCAAGAAAAAGTTCAAAGAAGCAACTTCGGCAGGTAAAGTCATGGCGACCGTCTTCCGCGACTCTGAAGGGGTTATTCGGTTTGATGTCCTCCCTCATGGTTCAACGATCAATTCTGAAGTATATTGTGTACCCTCAGGAAATTGGAGAAACGACTTCAGCGTGTTCGTCGCCACTAAAATGCATACCAACTTCTCCTTTTCAATGCCAATGCAGCTATTCTCAGATGCCTGCACCCGAGAGAAGCTCACGAAACTTTATTGGACTGTTCTTTGTCATCCATCCTACAGCACGGATCTCGCACCTTCCGACTTCCGTCTGTTTGGCTCAAAGAAGGCTGGACTCCACGGGAAGCAGTATGTGGATAACGGGGAGGTTCCGACGTCGACCAGTAGAGGTACAATACGGACCTTCCCAATACGGTAGTGTAAGACCGTCGCTCTGGACTTAGATTATGTTGAAAAAAAAAGGGTTTCCACCAAAAAGAGTGGGGAAAAATATGGTGTATTGGAGTCCTAAATAAAACTATTGTGTCTTTAGAAAAAATGTCTTGCGTTACTTATCGAACGCCTCTCGTAACGCAATAGAACTTTTTTGACAGAATGCAGCACATTATCTTGGATGTAGAGTCATCTAAAGACTTTGATGTAATATCTGGTGTGCCCCAATGGAATGTAACAAGATCGTAGCTATTTGTGTTATACTTCACTGACTAATCAAAGACTATTAGCTGCAATCGTAGCTTTTTCACAGATGATGCAGATATCAATGAAATTCGATCTGATTATAATTACAGCAATAATTATTTTTCGACAAAATATCAGCGTGGTGCAAATACTGGCAAGTAATGCGTAGTTGTGAAAAAACGAAACGTGAAAATGTGGTGTTCTTTGACTACAGGATTAATGAGTAGTTCCGAGTCATGTCATACAAATATTTGGGAGTAACAATGTCTAGATACATGGATTGGAACGACCATATAGGATCAATTGTTTGCAAGGGAAGTAGTATGCGTCCATTCATTGGTAGCATGTGAGAAACTGAATTTTTTTTACATAGAGACTGCATACAGAACAGTACTACGTTCATACTTACATATTGCCGAATGTTGTGGGTTCATATCAAGTTTGACTGACAGGAGAAAAAGTGCTTATGAGAGGAGAGTGGAACGAATAGACGTAGGATTGTTGGACTGGAGACAAACAGAGTAACAGAAATGTTTACATATTTCCCGAGGAACAGGAATGTTAGTCTGCAGCGGCAGGACATGTGATGCTGCGATACAAGAAACGTACCCGAGACCTGGCGGATTTCTGCGCCTCTGTCAGATTTGTGTGGTCTCCCATCAGATGATTTCGCTCATACTTTCCAACCCGATGGCGGATAATACCTCCAGCAATAAAGTGAGGTCTCTCTTCAGAGAAGGAATAGATTTTTGCACATTCTGCATGGCTTTCAGACCTTCACTCTCCAGTCTTCTGCTCTTTCTAACTCCAGAATTGCTTACTATTGTGCATCTACACCTCTGCTCGGGAAGCCACCTTAAACTGTTTGGAGGAGATTACGTATCATCCTCTCCCATCTTTCCTGCTCCTATCGTGCGTAGTGCGTAGGTAGGACGACTGTTGCCAACTTAAAGCATCTCCCTTTTTCCCATGTGTTGTTGTCGCTAGGCGTATGTCGGTAAGAGTTAAATGTTGCTTGAACGTCCTCCGAACTTATACTTCGGGATTTTTGCAGCGAATCACAGCTCCATAACGAAAAATGCCACTTTTTTTCCCTTCCCTCACTATAAGTTGATGAGTATGCGTGTAACACGCTCGCGCTTACTTAACGAACCCGTGACAAAAATATATGGTATTTTTTCGATATCCACTGTCACCTCCATTGATCACACCTGGGCAGTATCCCACACTGACAAAAAATACTTAACAGCCCGTTCAGCGAGTGTTTTTTAAGCCATTTCTTTTGTGGGTAAGTTATATAAGGGGAAGTCACATGAAAGTGAAACGGATGCTAAAGGAAGTTTGTAAATTATCAAAATATCCACGGGTGTGCTGCCGGTCTATAGTGTCCAACGGGCACAATATTTCGGCGATCATACATGTCGCCATCATCAGGTGAACTGACGGACTGAGCTCCTGTGAACGTGCCGGCACGGAGATCCGTACGCTAAGGCTGCTCAGAGGGAACTGGGTTCGGTCGCGGCGGCGGCCGATTTAAATACCCTCCGCCCGCGGCGCGCTCCCTCCGCCGTCCGCGCCCCGCGCCACGGTCGCGCGGTGGAACAGATTGCGACGGCGTCTGAGATGACGTCGGTGTGATGGCTCCGTCCGCCGTGGTCGTCACAACTATACGATTGCTCGATTTACTCTTGATTAACCCAATCGCTGGTTCCCAAGCCTTGCTAAGATTATAGCCACAGTCACGGTTTATGAGGTCGTCATTGGTGCGAATTTCGATGGCCTCTCTAACAACGCTGTCCCAGTATCTCGACGTCTGTACCAGAATCCTCGTGCGGTTATACTCCATGGCGTGATTTTCCGACAAACAATGTTCAGCGACCGCCGACTTGCTCGGATACATCAGTCGAGTGTGCCTCTGGTGTTCACGGCATCGATCCTCGACGGAACGCATCGTCTGACCAATATACGACTTGCCACATTGACACGGAATCTGGTACACGCCGGCCTTCCTCAAACCGAGGTCATCTTTGGCGCTCCCCAACAGTGCACGAGTTTTATTTGGAGGACAAAACATAGTTCCGACCCGGTGTTTCTTCAGAATGCGGGCGATTTTCCCCGAGAGTGTGCCTGTGTATGGAATAAATGCAGTGCCTACCTGCTCCCTCGTGATTTCATCCATCTCAAAAGGTTGTGCTGCAGTGGTTGAGCGGAGAGCACATTGAATCTGCCACTCTGAGTACCCATTTTTTCGAAATACAGTTCTCAGATGTTCCAATTCCTGGGGTAGACTCTCTGCGTCAGAGATAGCGCGCGCCCTATGTACTAGAGTTTTAAGTGCCCCATTCCTCTGTGAAGGGTGGTGGCAGCTGTCTGCGTGCAAATACAGATCAGTGTGCGTGCCGTCAGCCCTTCTCTTGACCAGGACGTCAAGGAAAGGTAATTTACCCTCCGTTTCAGTCTCCATAGTGAATTTGATGTTGGGGTGTATGGAGTTTAGATGTGTAAGGAAGTCAAGGAGTTTATCCATACCATGTGGCCAGATGACGAAAGTGTCGTCCACGTAACGGAAAAAGCAAGTAGGTTTCCATACGGATGACGACAGGGCTTCCTCCTCGAAGTTCTCCATGTACAAATTCGCTACCACCGGTGAGAGTGGGCTACCCATGGCGACTCCCTCCGTTTGTTCGTAGTATTCTCCATTAAAAAGAAAATACGTGGAAGTCAAGACATGCCTAAAAAGTTCAGTGGTCTTCTCGTCAAACTTCTGACTAATCAATTCTAGTGCCTCTCGCAGGGGTACCCTCGTAAACAAGGAAACGACGTCAAAACTCACCATGATATCTGACTCATCCAACCTGAAGCTATCAAGGCGTTTAACAAAATCCACGGAATTACGGATGTGATGAGGGCATTTACCCACATAAGAACTTAGTATTCCCGTCAAGTATTTGGCCAACAAATATGTAGGTGCCCTGATGTTGCTGACAATGGGGCGTAATGGTACCCCCTCTTTGTGAACCTTCGGGAGTCCATATAGTCTAGGCGGTACCGGCCCTTGGGGTAACAATTTCTTAGCGTCACCCTCCGGTAAATCTGCGTATTTATCAAATACGCCGGGAGAAACTCAAGAATCACATCATACACCTTTACGGGGAGGAGATGTATTGCAGCATGAAGAAATTTGGAAAGTTGCGCCACCGTAGATGTCGTTTGCTAAGTACTCTTGCCTTTCTAAAGAGATGTCGTTCCGAGAATGTTGTTCCAAATTTTGCTAAGGTTATGCATCACATCGATTCCGCAGCAGCTAAGAGAATCAAGAAACGAGCCAGCCTCGCATTGGTACGTGAGAGAGTGCAATTCACCCGCCGGAGCCTTGAGT
The DNA here is from genome assembly GCF_023898315.1 of Schistocerca nitens. Classification (NCBI taxonomy): domain Eukaryota; kingdom Metazoa; phylum Arthropoda; class Insecta; order Orthoptera; family Acrididae; genus Schistocerca; species Schistocerca nitens. Next base: position 989,056,745 of record NC_064616.1, on the reverse strand, counting down.
TTATCTCACAGGAATTACTCAAACTACATTTGCAACTGGCTAGTAAGTTCACTTCTTGTTCCTGGGATTGGATTGATGGTGTCACCTGGGTGTCAGCTGATTCCGCCCATAAGAAGGCTACGGGACGTCAAACAGCTAAGTTCTCACGTCTCCTTGACAAACCATCTCTGCAGGTTCCGTGCAAGACTGTCATCAATTTGAGTGGCATGGTGTTGAGTGATGATGCGGTCTCGGTTTTGCAGAAAGGTCTCAACTTCGCTCCCACCCCCAAGTTCACTCCGGTCGCAGAAATTGTTAGTGCCGTTGAACAGGTTGCAGCTCGACTTCCGCCAGAATCAGCCGAGGAAATACGTCGTGAAACTTGTCGTGCGTTGACGAAATCCAAGCCGATGAAGTCAAATATCAGCAGTAAAGAGAGGGCGGCCATTCGTGATCTGAGGGAGCGCTCTGAAATTGTTGTCTTACCGGATGACAAAGGCAATGCTACAGTTGTTGTCTCCCATAAGGACTACACTGATAAGATGCAGAGCCTGCTAAATGACGATTCCTACCGGAAGATCAGCGTTGACCCTACAAAGAAGGTGGAGAACAAGACGAGGGCGCTTCTCAAGGACGCAGATTTACCGGATGGTGACGCTAAGAAATTGTTACCCCAAGGGCCGGTACCGCCTAGACTATATGGACTCCCGAAGGTTCACAAAGAGGGTGTACCATTACGCCCCATTGTCAGCAACATCAGGGCACCTACATATTTGTTGGCCAAATACTTGACGGGAATATTAAGTCCTTATGTGGGTAAATGCCCTCATCACATCCGTAATTCCGTGGATTTTGTTAAACGCCTTGATAGCTTCAGGTTGGATGAGTCAGATATCATGGTGAGTTTTGACGTCGTTTCCTTGTTTACGAGGGTACCCCTGCGAGAGGCACTAGAATTGATTAGTCAGAAGTTTGACGAGAAGACCACTGAACTTTTTAGGCATGTCTTGACTTCCACGTATTTTCTTTTTAATGGAGAATACTACGAACAAACGGAGGGAGTCGCCATGGGTAGCCCACTCTCACCGGTGGTAGCGAATTTGTACATGGAGAACTTCGAGGAGGAAGCCCTGTCGTCATCCGTATGGAAACCTACTTGCTTTTTCCGTTACGTGGACGACACTTTCGTCATCTGGCCACATGGTATGGATAAACTCCTTGACTTCCTTACACATCTAAACTCCATACACCCCAACATCAAATTCACTATGGAGACTGAAACGGAGGGTAAATTACCTTTCCTTGACGTCCTGGTCAAGAGAAGGGCTGACGGCACCCTAGGTCATGGGGTGTATCGGAAGACAACGCACACTGATCTGTATTTGCACGCAGACAGCTGCCACCACCCTTCACAGAGGAATGGGGTACTTAAAACTCTAGTACATAGGGCGCGCGCTATCTCTGACGCAGAGAGTCTACCCCAGGAATTGGAACATCTGAGAACTGTATTTCGAAAAAATGGGTACTCAGAGTGGCAGATTCAATGTGCTCTCCGCTCAACCACTGCAGCACAACCTGTTGAGATGGATGAAATCACGAGGGAGCAGGTAGGCACTGCATTTATTCCATACACAGGCACACTCTCGGGGAAAATCGCCCGCATTCTGAAGAAACACCGGGTCGGAACTGTGTTTTGTGCTCCAAATAAAACTCGTGCACTGTTGGGGAGCGCCAAAGATGACCTCGGTTTGAGGAAGGCCGGCGTGTACCAGATTCCGTGTCAATGTGGCAAGTCGTATATTGGTCAGACGATGCGTACCATCGAGGATCGATGCCGTGAACACCAGAGGCACACTCGACTGATGTATCCGAGCAAGTCGGCGGTCGCTGAACATTGTTTGTCGGAAAATCACGCCATGGAGTATAACCGCACGAGGATTCTGGTACAGACGTCGAGATACTGGGACAGCGTTGTTAGAGAGGCCATCGAAATTCGCACCAATGACGACCTCATAAACCGTGACTGTGGCTATAATCTTAGCAAGGCTTGGGAACCAGCGATTGGGTTAATCAAGAGTAAATCGAGCAATCGTATAGTTGTGACGACCACGGCGGACGGAGCCATCACACCGACGTCATCTCAGACGCCGTCGCAATCTGTTCCACCGCGCGACCGTGGCGCGGGGCGCGGACGGCGGAGGGAGCGCGCCGCGGACGGAGGGTATTTAAATCGGCCGCCGCCGCGACCGAACCCAGTTCCCTCTGAGCAGCCTTAGCGTACGGATCTCCGTGCCGGCACGTTCACAGGAGCTCAGTCCGTCAGTTCACCTGATGATGGCGACATGTATGATCGCCGAAATATTGTGCCCGTTGGACACTATAGACCGGCAGCACACCCTTGGATATTTTGATTATGAAATACGCCGGGAGAAACTCGAGAATCACAAGTTTGTAAATTGGTAACTATTTCAAAACCAAACGCCATAACTGTTAATACATTTATCTCACTGCGAATCAAGACGGTCAGTGCCTTCACCGAAAAATGTGTGCGTTAGCCTACGGACCCATGATTGCATCTCTTCATAAGAAGCAAATCGGCAGCCACGAATGTTTTTCTTTAGGGCGCCAATAATATCGAATTCAAATGGGAAGAGATTGGGATTTTATTAAGGATGTGTAAAGGCCTTCCAGCGAAACGTCTGCAACGTACTCGAAAGAACCTCTCGACATGTGGACGGGCATTTTGTTGACAAGGTTTGGGTGCAATCCTGGTACAATCCTGCATGCCTTCCCATGAAGGCAGTGCCCACCTTATCGTACAGTAGAATAAATGTATTAACAGTTAGGGTGATTACTTTTGAAATAATAAACAGCTCACTTACTTACTTTCCTTTTATCACGTTTCCATTTGATTGCCCCTTATACTTCTTTAGGAGTAATACAATGAATCTCAGCTTGTTGCATTCCATTCCTATAAATATTTTTGTGCATTCATACTACTTTAGGTGTCTCCAGACGTACACACAACGGCCCGACGCCGCTGTGGTGGGCTTCTTAATTCGTCTTCCAACGCATAAGTAAATCTGAGAAACTTCTGGAACATTCCGGAGGCTGCTGCTGCTCGTATATTATTCATAATGGCTCTGAGCACTATGGGACGTAACATCTGAGGTCATCAGTCCTCTAGAACTTGGAACTACTTAAACCTAACTAACCTAAGGACATCACACACATCCATGCCCGAGTCAGTATTCGAACCTACCACCGTAGCGGTCCAGCGGTTTCAGACGGGAGCGCCTAGAACCGCTCGACCACATCGGCAGGCTTTCTGGTATATGAGACAGACACCATAACCAGCCCAGCAGTCACAAGTTTTAACTTCCGAGAGTAACGACGCTGACAGTTGTCGAAATTACGAGAGTTTTATGAAGAACATGCTTGCCAGTTTTACCACAGCGAAGTCTCACGAGGCACAAATAACATCAAAGATAGATGCGACCATTACAGACTAAAATGACCCACTGATTTAAGAGTAGGATTAAACTTGCAAGATAACAAAAATTTCGTATGTTTCAACGGCCTAGCGCAAGTTCTTCAATTGGCCGCTCTTTCCGCGACTTACGTGCCTATAACCTACCCCCAAATCCTACTGGTGAAAGGGACCTACAGTTTAACGTGGAATCCGATCCACGTCTCGTGCCTAGCAACTCCTCACATCGTTGAGATTTGGAGGCTGCGTTAAAGGCAGACTGAAAAATGTCCGTCATTCGACCGGCATCCGATCCCGCTTCCCCTGACTTTCCAGTGACGCGCCTTACCATTAGATCCCAGCCGCAATATTTAGCTCGAGTTACTTGTATGTAGAGTTCTGTTAATTAAAAGTAAGGTATACTGTTGTTCATATTTCTGGTATTTCAAACTAATGACGGTTTCTTTCAGTCATCTTTCCCTATTTTGTGCTAATATTTTCGTTTTCGGAAGGGAGGAAGGGAGATTAATAAGATAGGTTTAACGGCCCGGCGAGATCGAGATCAATGGAGACGGAACACGAGCTCGGAATTTTCCAAGGATAGGAAAGAAAACTGGCCGTGCCCTTTCAAAGGAACCATCCATGCATTTCCTTGGAACGATTAAGGGAAATCACGCAGAACCTGAATCTGGATGACCGGACGTGATTTGAGCCGGCGTCCTCCCGCTTACAATTCCATTGTGCTAACCACTGCGCAACCTTACTCTGTTTTTCGTTTTAGTGCTTCTTAATTTCGTAGTTTTTATGTCCAACTATCTTCTAAAATTTTTAATACCACCACATTTCAAATGCACACGGTTTCCTCTTTTCCAGATTTCTGATGATCCATGAGTCACTTCTGATATCTTCATTGCTTTGTCCATTCTGTGTAATCTTACTCTTAAGAGAATACTTTTATCTGCGCTAAAGTTCTTTCCTAATTTTAAATTCAGACAAGTCGGTATTCTCTTTTCCTCCATTCTTCATAATCTTCGTCTTTAATTTATTTATCCTTAAGCCTTATACTGTTCGAAGCATGGTTTCCACTTCTTTCAACAGGTCTTATAAGTCTTCCTTAGATCCAGCCACAAAAGCTATGTCGTATGCAACCATAGTATTATACCTGCTCTCCTTGCACTACCACTCTTTCAGAATTCTTTCACTTCTCTCATTGTTTCTCTTACGTAGAAGCTGACCTACAGTAGCGGGAAGCTGCAACCTTGCCTTACACCCTCCTCAAAATTAAATAGTATGTCTTGCCTTTCTCCTTTTATGACTTCCACTAGGATTTTTGAGACGATGTAGATTATTGTCCTACCCACACTTCATCCCCAATCTGCCAAATTACCTACTCACACTAGACAGTAAAAAAGTGAAGGTCGCATGATTATAAAATCGTGTAAAATATGCCGTTAAAACTCTTGAGATATGAAGTAATAAACGCAAATGACGAAGTTACTTTCGAGCTGTTTTCTACTATGGCCAACGAGAAACCTTCGTGTCTTGTTACGGGAGAACGCTAGAAGAGACGCGAGTGCAGAATTTGAAATTCCTCGAGGAACTCGAGTCTGGTGGAGCCCATCGCCTTTCGCTGCTGGAGTGCCTCAGTTTGCTGCAAGACGAGGCACTGCTGAGCAGAGCAGAGCATGAAACAGTGCGGTGCATGCAGCTTCCCATTTGCATCATCGATCGAGGAAGGCGAAACACAGCTTAGGCGGCTGCCGTGTGGGGAGCAGGTCGGTCGCTCCGTGCCACTACCCCAGTCGGGCGCGCACACGAGCCGATGCCGTCAAAACTTCTCCCTCGGCGGCAGCGCTACCCTCAACGAAACACGATCATCGCAGCTCGTATTCCACCCTTTCCCCGCTAAGTAGCTATACTGTGGAACGTCACGGTGTTCGCTTTACGTATAGAGCCAGTATCCAATATGAGTGCGTCACACTCTATTGAACTTGCGGTTGAAAGACTGTCGTATCTCCCGCATCCCAACGGATCGGCTTTTGTGAATACCACGGTGTAAAGCAGGACACGTCCTGCACCTAACAGTCACACTTGATGACGTTCTGGTCAACGAATCCACACGAAATAAAAAAATGGATGTACGTATATACTCTGACAGGTAAAAAAGTCGCAACACCAAGAGGGAGATGTGCGACATAAACGAAAGTTGGTGGCCGTGCATCTTCATCTGAAAGATGGTGTCTGTTCAGATTCTGCGCCAGTAACCTAAAAATAGCGCTAGTAGTGCCACTATGAGAATGAGTATGAGGATTGCTTCAAATACACGTGAGATTGGACGTGATCAGTTGATGTTAGCTAAGAGTGCGTTTAAGGCGACCAAGACACTATTATCAGAATCTCATTGATTTGGAACGAGGTCATGTAACAGAGCCACAAGAAGCTAGGCATTCCTTCTGCGAAACTGCAGAGATTTGTCAGGAACGTAGCAACTGTACGCGGTTGCCGGCAGTGGTGGTTACGAGAATGTTGGCACTACTGAGAGGGAAGAACATCGTACTGCATCTGCAGCAGCAATCTGAGCAGTAGAAAGCAACGAACTGTTACAAATCGGTTACTTCAAGTGCAGCTTCGAGCAAGACGCCTTGTAGCGTGCATCCCACTTACGCAAGACCACCGCCATTTGAGACTTCAGTGGTGTCGAGCGAGAGCTCATTGGAGGGAAGGCTGGAGGTATGTTGAGTTTTCTGATAAAAGTTGGTTCTGCAGTGGTGCCAGTGATGGCCTTGTCTTGGCCTGTTGAGGGCATGCAACCGACCTGTCTGCGTGCTGGACGCACTGGACCAACTCCTGGAGCTACGGTGTGGGGAGTAATTTCGTATGACAGCAGCAGCAGTCTGGTGCTCATTCCGCGTATCCTGACTGCAAATTTGTACGTCACTCTGTTGATTCGACCTGTTTTGCTGCTATTCATGAACAGCATTTCAGGGGATATTTTCCTACAGGATAACGCTCGTCCATATACCGCTGTTGTAACCCAACACGCTGTACAGTGTGTCGACATGTTGCCTTGCCCTGCTCGATCACCAGATCTATCTCCAATCGAACATATATCGGATATCATCGGACGACAACTTTAACGTCATCCACAAACAGCATTAACCATCCCTGTATTGACCGACCAAGTGCAGCAGGGATGGAACTCAATCCCACAAATTGGTATGAGGCACCTGTGCAACACAATTTATGCGCGTTTGCAATCATGCATTCAACATTCTGGCGGTAACACCGGTTATTAATGTACCAGCATTTTACATTTTCAGTGGCTTATCTTGCGTTTACAGTAACCTGTGATCTTGCACTGTTAATCGCTTAAATACGTTACCCGGACGTAGCCTTCATTATATCTTTTTTGTGAGAGCACTTAGTGTCTTACAACAAACTTTACACATAATGTGAAAGAATTTTTCTTACTACTACTACTACTACTGCTACTAACAACCCCCACAAAATATTTAAAGAAAATAAGTTTATCGCTTACTAAATTTTCGTTGTTCCTTCAGTAAAACTGCCGCATGACACTTTAATTTATTACTTCTTGACTGTCTCAACGACACAGTTTGCAGACGGTATTAAAATTTACCACTTATTGTACGTGCAAAAGTATATGCTTGTATGATATATAATTCTGGAGATATGGCGTAATAAACATCGAGCAGCGTGGAAACGAAACTGCACGAAAAGCAGGAAAAGTTCAGTAGAGATACAAGTGATTTATGTGTGAAATATGTTAAATATATGCGAAGTATTTATGACATATGCGTATGCAGGCAAAGCTGTGGATAAAGAACTCCTGAAAAACCTGTGGATGGATTTCAATGAAATTTAGTATACATGTTACCTACTATCTGGGTAGAAATACTGTGGTGGTAAGAACCAGCAATCCTGAATTGTGGGTGTGGTTGATGACGTGGGTATAAAATACTGGAGGAAGAGACGGATAGACAGAGAGGAGTAATGACGACATGGACACAGGTAAGAGAGAGGAAGAGGTGAGCAGGATGAGAGGGAGGGGGAAATGGACAGAGAAGGTGAATTGGAAGATATGGACAGAGTGATCGGGTGGAGGGAAGAAAGTGGACAAAATAGACACATTATTGAGGGAGAGAAAGAGAGAGAGAGAGAGAGAGAGAGAGGCAGAGACAGAGAGAAATGGAAGGATAATGTGGGCAGAGAGAAGGGAAGGAGGAGATGAGAGATAGACAGACGGATTGAGGGCAGGAAGAGATAAAGGGAGTGAGGAGAAGACAGAGAAGAAGGAGGAGATGGAGTCAGAACACAGAGGAAGAGATCGACAGAGAAGGAAAATTTGGAAATTTGTGGCAAGTTCTGTGGGACCAAACTCCTGAGGTCATCGGTCCCTAGGTTTACACACTACGTAATCTAACTTAAACTAACTACGCTAAGGACAACACACACACGAAATGCCCAAGGGAGGACTCGAACCTCTGACGGGGGCAGCCGCGCGAACCGTGGCAAGGCGCCACAGACCGGTCGTCTACTCAGCGTGTCTGACAGGGAAGTGTGAGGTAACGGCGAGTTGTGGCGCCCTGAAGTTCGGCGTTGGCGTGGCCGAGAGGAGGCCTGTGGGCGGGCCGCCAACCACGTGGTGCCGAACGTTAGTTGAGCACGAGGGGGAGCCCCAGCCGTGTGGCTGGGAATGCCTTGGAGACGCTGTGTCGACGAAGGAGAGTGCCAAAGATGGCGAACTTTCTGAAACCTTAGTGGCACACATTTCACAGTTCGTATAAAAATTAATAGCATCCAGATGAATCATACCTCAAAAAGAAACACATACATTACCATTATTTGCAAGACGATTCTGATGGTGTAATCAGATTTTCAATATCTTTATTAGTTTAAAGTTTAGTATCTAACTGTAAATTATACAAGTTACACCCAGCAACGAATTACCAAAATCTAAACTGTTCGTTCGATTGCGCCGATCGACGTGTCTTTAGAAAACTATTAGTGTAAACAAATTGGTATAAATTACAGGTATGTAACTTGAATAGTACATGAGTTATTGGAAGTCAAAGTGGCCAATTACTGTCGATCACGTCAGGACATAGGTACTCCACAGTTACACGAAAAAACGGTAGCAGCATGCTTATAAATATATTTATTCATCTATGTCTTTGTTAATCCGATATATACTATTTATGAAGAAATTGGTCAAATATTTACTGTGTTTTAGAAAACACAGAGACAGTAGGTTACTGACCTACTTTTGCTTGCTCTTCCTTTGATATATGTTTATTTAATTTGTTTATTTATTTAATAATGTATGTTATAGTGTGTTTATGGTCCAGCCATAGGAATATTTATTTAATTTCAAGTTATTTAACCGTAAATCCAGTTTTTCGGATGTGTTTCATTATGTTTGTGAATGTGCTTTGGCTTGAAGATATAGTGGGAGCGCTCTAGCCAATCACCTCTTGAATGGGGGACTGGATGGAAGTGGGAGAAGAGTACGGGACAGCACATGGAGAGTGCGGAACAGTACGGCGCTAGGGGCGCACGGTCGCCAGAGAGACTTGGAGTGAGGAGCAGTTTGTGCGTGGTCACAGGAGATAGAAATACTTGTGAACTTAGCAGGTTTCTATAGTGAAGAAGTGAATATATCGCGAGCTATGTTGTTCGTAACTAATTACGTGCAGTAGGAATCTGTTTTTCCCCTGTTATTTAACTAAAAAGCACTCCGTCTTCAGACCACGAGTGGCCTACCGGGACCATCCGACCGCCGTATCATCCTCAGTGGAGGATGCGGATAGGAGGGGCGCGGGGTCAGCACAGCGCTCTCCCGGTCGTTATGATGGTATTCCTGAACGAAGCCGCTATATTCGGTCGAGTAGCTCCTCAATTGGCATCACGAGGCTGAGTGCACCCCGAAAAATGGCAACAGCGCATGGCAGCCTGGATGGTCACCCATCCAAGTGCCGACCACACCCGACAGCGCTTAACTTCGGTGATCTCACGGGAACCGGTGTATCCATTGTGGGAAGACCTTAGCCCGTTATTTAACTTATATTTTATTTAATTGCTGGACCATCGACACCAATAAGTCTTTTCCAGTATTATACCACATTCTCAAAAGTACTTCTACTATCTTAGTCATCATTTAAAGTCGTTAAGATAGTACCTGCAGAATTTATTTATTGCAATCTTTTATTTAAAATTTCTACGTTACATTCGCGATTGCCGAGTGATAGGAACCTTCGACCATTCGATTGCTGTGTATATTCATAATTGTATACTGTAGACTTTGGCTTGTAATGCAGCAACTACGTATCCCAGCCACTAGACAACGAAACCAGCCAAAAATTTTAGTATTTCAACTTTAGGCACTGAGGGCACGTAGTTGAGGGCCACCGTCACGTCCTTTCATCATTTTATTTGAAAGCCCGCGGAAGAAAGGGAGCAGATCGACAGAGGAGGCTGGAGCATATGAACAGAGAGAGGAGCAGCTGGAGATAAACATATAGGAAGGCCGAGAAGATGTACAGAGAGAGAGAGAGAGAGAGGGAAGGAGGAGAAAGACTAATGGAACTGGGAGAAATATATACCAGGGCAATGACAGTTCTCATCTAGTATTAATTTATATACCCTGTTAACCATTAAAATTGCAACACTAAGAGGGATAGCAAATTACGAAATTTTACCTATTGTGAGGATACATTTTAGTGGGGTCAGTGCATGACTACATTTGTAAGTGATTCGGGAGTATACGTGGTGCAAAATGTAGTACACAGACCTGCTATCTCTCGCAGCAGCAATGGCTCTACCCTGTCAGAATACTAAGTCGAAATGAGCTTGGATGAAAGGTACTTCTGTGTCACTCCGTACTACTTCAGTTGTATGCTAAAGCTCATCAGTGGTAGTGGCTGGCGAGTGGTGGCGTGCCAGTCTGTCGGCAACCCGGGATCAAATGTTTTCAGTAGTGACAGATCTGGAGAATGTGCTCCACAAGGCAACAGTCCAATATTCTGTACCAAAGCAGCTTAGACCATCACGGGCAACATGCAGTTCTACATCTACATGGATACTCTGCAAATCACATTTAAGTGCCTGGCAGAGGGTTCATGGAACCACCTTCACAATTCTCTATTATTCCAATCTCGTATAGCGTGCGGAAAGAATGAACACCTATATCTTTCCGTACGAGCTCTGATTTCCCCTATTTTATGGTGGTGTTCGTTCCGCCCTATGTAGGTCGCTGTCAACAAAATATTTTCGCATTCGGAGGTGAAAGTTAGTGATTGCAATTTCGTGAGAAGATTCCGTCGCAACGAAAAACGCCTTTCTTTTAATGATTTCCAGCCCAAATCCTGTATCATTTCTGTGACACTCTCTCCCATATTTTGCGATAATACAAAACGTGCTGCCTTTCTTTGAACTTTTTCGATGTACTCCGTCAGTCCTACCTGGTAAGGATCCCACACGGCGCAGCAGTATTCTAAAAGAGGACCGACAAGCGTAGTGTAGGCAGTCTCCTTAGTAGGTCTATTATATTTTCTAAGTGTCCTGCCAATTAAACGCAGCCTTTGGTTCGCCTTCCCCACAACATTTTCTATGTGTTCTTTCCAATTGAAGTTGTTCATACTTGTAATACCTAGGTATTTAGTTGAATTACGTTATCTTATTGAAAGTTAATGTCACAGCCTCCTCAAAGATAGCGCACAACCATCAGAATGTGTTGCTCTTCGGGAGAAAACTTGGTTATCCTATCAGAAATTTCTTGCAAATATATTAACAGCAACGAAATTAAATGGCCTTGAAATCAACAAAACACTGCAATACACGAGCCCGCGCTAAAAAGTAACGCCTCCTAACTTTTTATGTGAAAACTCTTAAAATCTTTGAATAAAACAAGCGTTATTAACATTCCTCACCTTTATTCTTCATGTCTACAAATTTGTTTCTAAAAATATTCATCCTGTCGTCGAACACATTTCTCGCAACTGGAGACCAATTTGTTAATACAGTCACTGTAGAATGTCTTTGTTGACGAGGTCAGAGCCTCACCTCTCCTTGCATCGCTTCATCACTATCAAAGTGAAGTTGTATGAGGTGTTCTTCAAGTTTTGGAAACAGATGAAAATCGCATGCAGCCAATTCGGTCCTTAATGGAGGATGAAAGATGAGAGTGAATCCAAGGCATCAGATTGTTGTGGATGTCGCAGCACTGGCATTGTCATGTTGAAGGGGAGAGTAATCCGTGTGTGGACCAACTCTTCCAATACGAAATTAGATTAGAGCGCGCTTATTCTGACATACTGACATAGTTACGTTACACACCGCCTTGTTACACGCTATAATTCGGAGCACTCCCGCGGCAGAGGGCTGCAAATATGAATACGTGAAGAATAAAGATGTAGAATGTTAATAACGTTTGTTTGATTTATTTATTTCCACAAAAAATTCCGAGACGTTACTTTCCATCACACCCTCGCACTGGGTAATCGTCAGCGAAAAGATAGAGATGCGTGGCGCAGCCGTAAGACGTCGGACTTCGCATGCCAGTTCAACTCTCTGTGCAGACATTCAGATTTAGGTTCCGTACCGTTCCTTACGCTGGTTAAGGCGAAAGCCGAGATGATTGTGCTCCGCTTCTAATGACCTCGTTGTCGACTGGAGGTTAAACACTTTTCTTCCAACCTTTTTTCGTTGCCGTACGCATTTCAAGCTTAGTTTTTAAAATTCTATTTTTACCGAAAGTACTGCGGGCTACCAATTCTTTCTGTTTATTTCCGTCTCTGCGTAAGCAATGATTGTCACCAACAATCGTAAACACTCAGGCTGTAAGATCCGGGCAATCGCAGAGGGTGGGATTATTGGTAGTTGGGAGCTCCAACGTTGGGCGCGTTATGGGGCCCCTTAGGGACTTGGCTGACAAGAAGGGTAAGAAATCCAATGTGCACTTCGTGTGCATACCGGGTGGACTTATTCCAGAGGTGGAAAGGGTCCTCCCGGATGCCATGAAGAGCACAGGGTGCAGCCAACTGCAGGTGGTTGTTCACGTCGGTACAAATGATGTGTGTCACTTTGGATCAGACGAGATTCTCTATGGTTTCGAGCGACTAACAGAAGTGGTAAAGGCTGCCAGTCTTGCTTGAAAGATGAAAGCAGAGCTGACCATTTGCAGCATAGTCGACAGGACCGTTTGCGGACCTCTGGTACAGAGCCGAGTGGAGGTCTGAATCAGAGGCTCAGATTCCTCGACTTGCGCCAAAGGGTGGTTGGGTTTCGGGTTCTGCTGAATAGGTCAGGTGTCCACTATACGCAGGAGGCGGCTACACGGGTAGCAGGGCTTATGTGGCGTGGACTGGGCGGTTTTTTAGGTTAGAGAGTCTCGGGAAAATACAAGAAGGGCTTCAGTCACAAAGGGTGCAGGATGGACACAGGAAAAATTTAGATACAGGAACCATTGGTATAACAGTTGTACATTGTCGTAGCTGTTGGGAAAGTACCAGAGCTCCAAGCACTAATAGAAAGCACTGATGCTCAAATCGTTATAGGCACTGAACGCTGGCTAAAGCCGGATATAAGCTCAGCCGAAATTTTTGTGAAGAACCTAATGGCGTTCCGAAAGGATAGGCTAAACGCGGTTGGCGGAGGCGTGTTTGTTGCTGTCAGATTTAGTTCAACTTGTCGTGAAGTTGAAGTATATACTTCCTGTGAGTTAGTATGGGCAGAGGTCATTGTTGGCAAGCGGAATAAAATAATAGTTCGATCCTTTTACCGACCTCCCAAATCAGATGATACAGTTGCTGAAAGGTTCAAAGAAAACTTGAGTTTGATTTCAAACACTTACCCGAATCATACGATGATAGTTGGTGGTGACTTTAATTTACCCTAGATATGTTGGCGAAAATACCTGTTTAATTCCGGAGGTACGCATAAAGTATCATCCGAAATTGCGCTCTACGCATTCTCTGAAAATTATCTCGAGCAATTAGTTCATTAGCCCACGCGAATAGTAAACGGTTGCGAAAACACACTTGACCTCTTAGCAACAAATAATCCTGAGTTAATAACGAGCATCAAAATCGATTCAGGGATTAGTGAACACAGGGCTGTCGTAGCAAGATTGAATATTTTAATCCCCAAATCCTCGAAAAATAAGAGAAAAATATACCTATTCAAAAAAGCAGATAAAAATTCACTTGACGCCTTCCTAAGAGACAATCTCCAAATTAATAATATAAGTGTTGATCAGATTTGGCTTAAATTCAAAGAAATAGTATCGGCAGCAATTGAGAGATTTATACCAAATAAATTAACAAACAACGGAGCTGATCCTCCTTGGTACACAAAACGGGTTCGAACACTGTTGCAGAAACAAAGAAACAAACGTGCCAAATTTAAACAGACGCAAAATCCCCAAGGTGGGCGATCTTCTAGAGAAGCTCGGAATTTAGCGCAGACTTCAATGCGAGATGCTTATGACAGTTTCCACAACGAAACTTTGTCTCGAAACCTGGGAGAAAATCCAAAGCGATTCTAGTCGTATGTGACGTATGTTAGCGGCAAGAAAAAATCAATGCCTTCTCTGGACGACAGCAATGGGGATACCATCGAAGACAGCGCCGCCAAAGCAGTTACTAAACACAGCCTTCCGAAATGCCTTCACAAAAGAAAACGAAGTAAATATTCCAGAATTCGAATCGAGAACAGCTGCCAACACGAGTAACGTAGAAGTAAATATGCTCGGAGCAGTGAAGCAACTTAAATCACTTAATAAAAGCAAGTCTTATGGTCCAGACTGTATACCAATTAGGTTCCTTTCGGAGTATGCTGATGCATTAGCTCCATACGTAACAATCATATACAACCGTTCGCTCGGCGAAAGATCCGTTCCCAAAGACTGGAAAGTTGCACAGGTCACACCAATATTCAAGAAAGGTTGCAGGAGTGGTCCACTAAATTACAGGCCCATATCGTTAACGTCGATATGCAGCAGGTAAAATTCCAAGGGGAGGCCATCAGGACCCGGAGACTTGTTGACAGCTCCTTTTCTAATGGCGTCGATCACATCTGTAATTTCTTCCATCAAGGGCGCTCCATTGCCGGGGTGACGGTGCCGTAAATCGTCTGAGAGACGTCCTCCAGTGCTGTCGGATCAGGGGTCTGAGCGGAATAGAGTTGGGAATAATGATTGTAGAACGCTGTGTCTATGTCTTGTTGCGTGGTGAGGCGATGACCGTCCTCCGTGTCGATGAAGCGTATCAGCGCTCGTTCGCGTCGTTTACGTTCACGAAGGACGTGGAACATTGACGGGCGTTCGCTAGGTATCCGATCCTGCGTCCTCGAGCGGAAGACTACCCCCTCCAGGTGGCGTCGCATATGAGCGAGGATCTGAGCCTTAGCACGGTGGACCGCAGTTTGTCGTTCCGGAGACGGCGCCATAGCATCGCATTCGCGCAGGACCCGGAAGTAAAAGTCGAGTGTATGTCTTCGCCAAGTAGCGTGGTCACGACCGTAGATTATCAACGTTCGCCTCAGTGCCGGTTTGGCGCAGTCCAACCACCAGCGGATCGTTGTGGGATATGCACGGAGGCGATTTTCACACGAATGCCACGTATCCTCAACGGCTTGGCGGCAATCCGGGTACGATAGGTGAGCGATGTTTAATTTCCACGGGCTGCGGCTTCTCCACACTTGTTGCCGCCGCAGGGTGACGGCACAAATGTAAGCTGAGTGGTCCGAGAATGCTGCAGGCCACAGTTCCGCATCCTATGTCCCAGCGGCGAGAGAGCGTGAGACATAAATCAGATCGATACGACTGGAAGAGTGACTTGTGAAGTGCGTGAATCCCAGTCGGTGGCCGTGAAGATGTTCCTAAGTGTCCACCATCTGCAGGTCTCGAACTAGCGTCTCGAGTTCCGGGCACGGATTATGTCGTGGGAGTTGGTCTCTGGGCGCCAGTACGCAATTGTAGTCACCTCCAAACACCAGATGGTCGTGGCGGCCTTGGAAGAGCGGGGCGACGTCTTCCGCAAAGAATCGTGAACGTTCGCGACGTTTGTCCGTCCCGGAAGGTGCGTAGATATTGGTAAGGCGGACACCCAGTACTGTGAGTGCCATTCCTCTTGCCCCAGGCAGAAACAGGATATCGTCCGCCACTATCCCTTCCCGAAGAAGTACAAAGTACAGCGACACCGCTGCCTGTTGGGGAAGCTTGAGAGACGCAAGCATCGTAACCGTACATGCCTGGGAAGTCGTCGACGTACACTTCATGGAGAAGGGCTATGTCGATGGAAGCAGAGTTCGACATATCCTGAAGCAAGGATAACTTAGCGCGCGTCCGTATAGTGTTGATGTTTATAGTTGCAACGCGATAAGTTTGAGGTCTATCCACAGCATCCGTGTTGGCCATCAATACCCTTGTAAGGCTGTCTCGTCACTGTAACTGAAGGCGGGAAAGGATCAACACTGGTGGGGTAAATTTCCCCCCGTGTCGTCCGACACGATGGGCAAGGAGTGTTCCTCACAGTCGTCCGCCCAGTCGCCATGAAATACCATCGGCTGTTGGTGGCTGTTAGTGGCTGCTGCGGCACTCGGCGCTGACTCCATCGGCTCTGCTGGCTGGGAATCGGCAGCGGCTGTCTGCTTGTGATCCTGCTGTTCTGTGGGGTCGGAGGGGCTGAAGCCGTCACCACGGCGATCTGTGGAGTTTGAAGTTACAGCGGCCTCTGTACCGCCGGTACCGTCGTCGGAATTTCCACAGTCCATGTCAGACGATCGCTGCAAACACTCTTCCGATGGAGCACGCCGCCGTCTCTTGTGTTTTCGCGGGGAACGCTGTTTACGGGCGTGTGTTTCAGTATGTGAATGTGGGTGGATTTCTTCAGCTGCTCCGGTGTCTGGAAGAAAAGCCGCTGTCGGCACAACCCGTGGGTCAATGTCCATCCTGGCATCCACGCCTTCTTGCAAGGTCGGTCGGTGATTATCTTCAGGTGGGGGCGCCGTTGTAGAGGCCGGATCCTGTACTGCAGAAGCCATTTTGGTCTCGCCATCGGGGGCGGCTATCGGACTAATGTCGTCAGCATCGGAAAAGGTTGCTGCCCGTGTAACTTCGGCGTAATTGAGAGGAAGGGTCGTCACCGTAGAAGGAGTCATAGATTCACCTGTCGGGATTTGAGGAAGCCGTCGCCGGAGACAATCCGACCGGACGTGCCCTACTTGGCCACAACCAGAGCAAGTGCGTGGCTGACCGTCATACATAATGATCGCCCTACATCCGCCGATGACAAGATATGACGGAACATGTTTGGTCAGTTCAATTTTAATCTGTCGTACCCTGTTAAGAACGGGGTACGTTGTAAAGGTGGTCCATTTTTCGGCAATATGGCTGATCATTCTGCCGTAGGGCCGGACAGCCGCGGTGATTACATCCGGTGGTACTTCGAAAGGGAGTTCGAAGACGCGTATCGTACGGAGGCCAAGCCCCGCGTGATCGATAGAGACCGCCCCAATATGGCCATCAGAATGTTTGAATTTAAGATCATTCGCATGTGCGCTCACGATTCTGTTGCACACCTCGTCACTTACTAGCTTGACGTAGACAACACTGCTCGTGATAGAGAGATGGATACCAATTATGTCTCGCGGGTCAATTTTAACGTCGTCACGTAGAAAACGTTCCACTTCAAAAGCTCGCGGTCGTGCATGATCGGGTTGAAATCTGATCTTGATGGTGGTTTGTCTGTATGAATGTGCCATGTGGCGTCGGTAGTGATGGACTCTAAACTAGCGACAACGCAGTAGTAAACGACTACGGTCACTCGCGACCGCGCGGACGGGACGTAAACAAGACGTCCTCGCCGCAGCCCTGCGGAAAGCAGACAGACCATCGGAGCTACCGAAAGCACGACTCATGCCCGGTGCTCACAGCTTTACTTCTGCCAGTATCTCGTCTCCTACCTTCCAAACCTTACAGAAGCTCTCCTGCGAACCTTGCAGAACTAGGGGATGTTTCCAGAATGGCAGAAGTAAAGCTGTGAGTACCGGACGTGAGTCGTGCTTCGGTAGCTCAGATGGTAGAGCACTTGCCCGCGAAAAGCAAAGGTCCCGAGTTCGAGTCTCGGTCGGGCACACAGTTTTAAACTGCCAGGAAGTTTCACAAGTATCTCTTTATTCACATGAAGTGCTGAGTGCTATTCACAAGGGGTTTAAGATCAATTCCGTATTTCTGGATTTCCAGAAGGCTTTTGACACTGTACCACACAAGCGACTCGTAGTGAGATTGCGTGCTTATGGAATATCGTCTCAGTTATGTGACTGGATCTGTGATTTCCTGTCAGAGAGGTCGCAGTTCGTTGTAATTGACGGAAAGTCATCGAGTAAAACAGAAGTGATTTCTGGCGTTCCCAAAGGTAGTGTTATGGGCCCTTTGCTGTTCCTTATCTATGTAAACGATTTCGGAGACAATCTGAGCAGCCGTCTTCGGTTGTTTTTCAAATGACGCTGTCGTTTACCGACTAATAAAGTCATCAGAAGATCAAAACAAACAGCAAAACGATTTAGAAGAAATATCGGAATGGTGGAAAAAGGAACGCGTTAAACTTCGGTTACACGAAAAACCAGTCTAATCTAAAAGCCGTAAATTCAACTAAATACCTAGGTAGTATAATTACGAACAATTTAAATTGGAAGGAACACACAGAAAATGTTGTGGGGACGGCTAACCAACGACTGCGTTTTATTAGCAGGACACTTAGAAAATGTAACAGACCTACTAAAGAGACTGCCTGCACTACGCTTGTCCGTCCACTTTTAGAATACTGTTGTGCCGTGTGGGATCCTTACCAGGTAGGACTGACTGAGTACGTCGAAAAAGTTCAAAGAAAGGCAGCACGTTTTGTATTATCGCGAAATGTGGGAGAGAGTGTCACAAAAATGAAACAGGATTTGGGATGGAAATCGTTAAAAGAAAGGCGTTTTTCGTTGAAGGCATCTCTCACGAAATTCCAATCACCAACTTTCTCATCCGAATGCGAAAATATTTTGTTGGCACCGACTTACATAGGGAGGAACGATTACCAAGATAAAATACGGGAAATCAGAGCTCGTACAGAAAGATATAGGGGTCCATTCTTCCCGCGCGCTATACGAGATTGGAATAATAGAGAATTGTGAAGGTGGTTCGAAGAACCCTCTGCCAGGCACTTAAATGTGATTTGCAGAGTATCCATGTAGATGTATATGTAGACACAGATATAACGGTTACGTGACTTCATTATTAATTTGTATTATTTTCTCTTCGATATGTTGGATACACATTTATTTATCATAATTTTAACTGATTTTTCAGGTCTGCTTTCAAAAGTGTTCTCTTACACTCATACATTTCTTTGTGGAAGTTTAGCTACACTAAACACAAACAGTACAACGTCATCTGCAAATTGAGTGTGTTTCAAAATGTTCTGTTAACACTTACTATCTCTTCACTTTCTCAGCTAAAGTAAAACTTCCTTTACTGACCGATTAACGTACTCGGTAGTGAAGCCACTTTATAAAAAGGGACACAGGGATAGTGTTGACAATTATAGACCTATTTCTATGCCATCGGTGTTTGCTAAAGTTATCGAGAAGGTTGTATATACAAGGTTACTGGAGCATTTAAATTCACATAATTTGCTGTCAAATGTACAGTTTGGTTTTAGAAATGGTTTAACATCTGAAAATGCTATATTCTCTTTTCTTTGTGAGGTTTTGCACGGATTAAATAAAAGGTAGCGAACGCTAGGTGTTTTCTTTGATTTAACGAAGGCTTTTGACTGTGTTGATTCTGTTTGCTGACGACACCAGTTTGGTAGTGAAGGATCTTGTGTGTAATATTGAAACAGTATCAAATAATGTAGTTCATGAAATAAGTTCGTGGCTTGTGGAAAATAATTTGATGTTAAATCACACAAAGACTCAGTTTTTAGTATCTAACTCACAATTCAACAACAACCCATATTTTGATCAGACAGAATGGGCATATTATAAGCGAGACGGAACAGTTCAAGTTCCTAGGCGTTCTATTCTGTCAAGGAGCTCCTGGAAGAGCTGAAAAATTAAGCAAATTCCATTGTTATATTGTTGATTTTCTTTATTTAAACTTACGAATTGTCGTCTGAATATGTTTCTCATATTTCATTTTATCTGTTTCTACTATCGTGTTATAATATCATGTATTGACTCGTTCCACGACCATGGAGACTTCTCCTTAATTTGATCCCACGGAACAATAAATAAATAAAATAAATAAACGAAATTTAGAGAGGTGAAGAACCTACTTACACCTACGTTTTTCGGTTCTGTTGTTATCATCCCACTGTGATCGTAATACTGGGTGATTTAAAGTTATTTTTGCTATCCAGGTGGTAGGTATGTGCATGGTCATGAAATGTGTATTTAAGTGAATGTAAATGAAAAGTGCAATAATTTGTAGTTTACGTAGTGGTCTTAACTTGCTCGCCATCTTGTGTAACGCATAGAAACTATGTTACGCTAAATCTGAATATTTAGTTGCTTTTTTGGCAGACAATATACATCCCATTTGAGTGGTAACATAATTTTGAAAATATAGTGGAGACATAGTTTACGGCCATCCATAAAATTGTACGAGTACATGACCTGTTTGTTCACCTATATCTAGCCTGGTATCCTACATCATTATTTTTTACTTGCATGCTTTAGTCGATACTGAAATAATTTTTTCCGATTAACGGCGGAAGTGGACACGCTTTGCGTCTTGACTCTAACACTATGAGTTCAAATAGTGGGTCATTTTAGCTTAAGAAAAAGATAGTACTCCTCCAAAAATAAGATCCGTAACCGAGATTATTTTCGATCTGGAACACAAAAAGCATCCAGTAAAGGAGCACAACTTTAATGGCGGGAATATTCAGTAGAACTAAAGGTACATTTCTTATGTACCTCCATATACCTATGTACTCCAAAAGCCCCCTTACGTCGTGTTCGGGAGGTCGTATGATAGCACTCTTTGTCTCTCCCTTTCACGAATAGTGCGTGGGAAGGACGACGGTTGGTAAGCCTTCGCATGAGCTCCTAAAGTCTCTCATTTTCGAGGAGGTTTTCTCTATCACTCCCGCCTTTACTAAAAAAACCAGCGATGAAACTACTCCATACACGTTTGAATGAGTGTTTCGAGTGCTTCTTATGAAATGGATGAGCTACAGCCATGTCCTTCGGATTCTATTCTTCGAATGAATCTCAGTCGGACGTCTTTCTTTTCTACAAATAGTTATATGTGGCCCTTCGATTTTAGATCACTAAGTATGATTACCTCTAGATATTTTACTCTTATGATTGTGTACAACGCCTTATCGGAGACTGTGTGGGAGATATTTCCATCTGTTTTCGCTCAATACGTTAAACTTACGACTTAAATTAATGTATATTCTGAAGTGTCACAAGAAAATTGTAGTATACCATTTCCAGGGTTGCCATGGACGTGTGGGCACGTTCCGAAAGCTAGAAAGCCAATAAATTTCTAAAAAAGGCTTCTGACGCTATCCCCCATATCGTTCACATGTATCATGAACATTAACGGCACAATAACGTTCCCACAGAGTACCGCCGAAAGACAAGAACGCATTAGTCTTAAAACTGTATACTGTAGTACTTAAGGCGTTAACCCTTTATGAATGCATGAAATATAGGTGATTTTCATAATTTTTCAAGTAAAATAAAAATTAATGCTAAATATGATAATATAGTTTTATTCCTTGAGATTTTAAATTTTGGGTTACATTTTTTGTAATTAAGCTAAACTTACCTTGAGTCAGCAGCCCCGTGACCTTACAGCCATCCTTCCAGATCCTAAAGGAGGTCCTCCTCCTCTTTGTTCGTAGCCACGGTGGTTCTGGGGTCCTCTGTGGCAGCTTCTGCTCTGCTCGCTCGATACACTTTTCATTTGCATTTGTGCAGAAGTTGTAACAGGCTGGTCCGATCTCAAATTAGAGCACATTCGTAATTTCCATAACGCCTGTTAGGCCGTCATTTAAATTACAGGATGCCGCACTGGCTGCAAGGTCGGTTACTTTCTTACCGCTGTGAATGGTTTTTGGAGACATTTTTTCACAAGTTGCCGTGTAACTTGACAACGGAATTTTTGGAGAACGTGGGGTGTGCACTACAATAGACATCCGAGTGAACATTTTAAGCAAAAATATTGATTTTCTGAAATATTCAAAGAGGACTGCCCTCTTAAGCAACCTCGCATTTATGCAACGGACATTGAAACGGTTGCAGAATTGTTAACACAACGTCACAGCTATTTGATCATTTATGTATGAAGTGGATCACCTCATCTTGCCACTGAGCCCTGATTTTGCTGTGCTCGTGTGCAATACAAATGACTTTGCTGCTATTATCAGACAACTCACTTCGTCTTAATCGTTTCTTGCGTGCGGAAACGTACAACAGTGAGGAGAAATTAAATATGCCATATGTATTTGGAGAATGTCAAAGAAATGTTGTCACAACAGCTCCAGGGTATAGGGATATCTGTTCTGAGTGCCGGTGTCGGACGTGCCAGACATCTTCACGCATTAGCAGGACCCTAGCACAAGGCGCAGATGGAACTTTAAACAGAGGTGTAGTATATACATAGCTGACACAGAGCGCACGACGAATCTGTACCGGGTAGGACTCTCATCACTACGCATTATAGTACAATACATATCTTTGATGAATGTAGGAAAACCCAGAAGAGTGTCATTCCCAACTTCCATCGATATAAATTCCACCCCTTCCGTCTGTCATCACATGCGGCGTCCGATGATTGTGATTTCTAACGTCGCATAGGGTTTTGTCGGCTTGCTCTGCAACGCCTGGGCGGCGATACCACATTCTTGAAGCTTGTGCTTTTTAAAGGTGAAGCAGCTTTTATCGACTACGGTAACGTAAATTGAAGCGATATGCACTATTGGGAAGCAGAGAATACCCGCTGGCCTCACCAGGTGCAGTAGCAGCGGCTGTGAAGCGTAAATGTATTCTACTGAACCGTAGGAAATTTCATTACGGGACCTGACTTTATCCCAGTCATGTTACGTAGGACGGTCGTTTCAAAAGTTCTGCACACTGTAAGACAGAAATGAAGAAAATAATTCATTTCATAAAGTATCTTTATAGTCCTTTATTATAGTTTCCATTCTTGCATATGACAACTTCCAAATGTTTTGGCAGCTTCCGTATTCCGGATAAGGCTCCTGCACTGTTGAGCCGTCTCATTATTCATTACATCTCACTGGAAGCTTCAGCAGCTATATCAAAACGTTTTTCGCGGAGTTATTCCTTCAATTTGGAAAACGAATCAAAAACTGGAGGGCTCATATCAGGACTGTATGATCGGTGGGGTAGTATTGTCCATCCACATTTTTTGAGCGTCTCTCTCAATGGTGAGGCAATATGCGGTCTTTAATTATCGTGCAAAATGATGACACCAGCTGTAAGCTTATCAGGCCTTCTTTGACAAACATTTTGCAGAAACAGCTTGTAGTACACGCCTGTTGCAGATGTCCCCCGGGCATTCTATTCGCAGTTATGACTCCATCCACGTCAAACATAAAGGTAATCATCAGCTTCACCTTTAATTACTCGTAGCGGAATTTTTTTTTTTTGGACGTGGAGAATCTGAACTTTTCCATTGGACGACTGAGACTTCAGTTATGGTTCGAAATCTCGTATGCATATTTCATCAAGAGCAACAGTCTTTTTCAGAAACTTTTCTCTTTCTGTTTGATAATGTTGAAGCAATTCTTCTGCGATTCTTTTACGACCTGTTTTCCTCTTGACTCAGATCATGCGAAACCCATCTGACAGCAAGTTTCTCGTCTTTAACGTTTCAGTTATGATTCTGTAAACAGAAGTGACAGACATTCTGGTCTCATATGCAGTTTCTTCAGATGTTTTTCGTCGATCCTCTCTCAAAATGTCATTAACAATAACATGAGAGGTTTAGTTTGCGGCAGTTGATGGTTTTCTAATTCTCTGGTTGTCTTCTGTGCCTACCCGACCTTTACGGGAACGAACAGACCACCGTGATATTGTGCTCCAATTCATTACATTCTTCTCACAAACCTCTCTCCGAGGGTTGTAAATTTCCGTTGGGTGCTTTCCAAGCAGGGATTCTCGATTTTGATTTAGGAAAGCTGGCGCCTACGTGTAATCCGACCTGCCTCGGTTTCAGCTTCCGTTTTAAAACTGAATTACTCACGACATAGCCACGCGAATCAGCAGACACGTGTACTCGCACGACCGCCACGCCTAACGTCTCGCTCACAACTGACGCGAATTTCAGCATGACCACGTCACCGTAACAGTCGCGCATACGCAGCGTGTAGGACATTTGAAATAACCCTCGTAGAAACAGGTGCGCTAACTTTCCATCAAACTTCCTACCCGCTGTTCCTGAAGCGTTACCACTGGACAAGCGACAGTGTACGTGCTTCCAACATGATGGCTGTCCTTGATCTCTCTTGCCATGTAGCAATGAATTTCTCAAATGGAAAATTCTGACTGCTTCTTGGGACGGAAGGCGGCATTAAAACGGTCTGTCAGTTTCCTGGTTTGCCTTCCCTCGACTTCTTTCTGAGAGGAGCACACAACGATACAGTGAGCCATGAAGCCCTAACCAACCACGCCACACGATAATATGCCACGTACAGCTCCAACGCCTAGTGCTATACCATCTACTGACATCATCTAGTCTCTTCATCCACCACTCGAATGGCGATTGCAGACGTGTATTGTAACCGACAGGAAATAGTTCGAATACATGCTAAAATGAAGTATTAAATTATGGTTCCTGAAGATGAATATTCATTTTTTCGGCGGTGAATAGTCAACAAAACATTGTGAGTAAACTGTTTGGTTCGTTGACTTTTGTCCTTACAAGTAGATAGAATTTCGAGTGGTACCTGTAACCACGTTGCCCGAAAAAATGTGTTTCACGGAACCTCTCCAAATCCTTTATAGAGTATCCAAGTCAAGTGAGGTTTACAATCTCTTCGCTAACGCGGGATCGAATACGGGTGTTTATTTTCTCCGCAAACATGACGCTTTTGTTTTCTTGTGCAGCAAGGATAGACGGCTTATCTATTTCAGAGTTGACAAGTAAGTAGCCAAAAACCGGGGTGGACCCTGAAATATAAAACTGTAAAACTAAATGTCGTAAGAAAGCCATTTCCATGAAAAGTGCTTGTTTGAAAACGAAGACAGACTTCCATTTGATATAGTTTCGTTAAGATCAAATGTTTCAAATGGCTATGAGCACTATGGGACTTAGCATCTGACTGACGTCATCAGTCCCCTAGAACTTAGAACTACTTAAACCTAACTAACCTAAGGACATCACAAACATCCATGCCCGCGGCAGGATTCGAACCTGCGACCGTAGCGGTCGCGCGGTTCCAGACTCAAGAACCGCTAGGCCACAACGACCGGCTTTCGTTAAGCCCTTTATAATTTGTCAGAATTAAGCATACAGGTAGATTTAAGATAAATATGGTTGACCCTACAACTATGTCTAATGTGGTAGGGCACAGAAATAATAGTTCTTTCTTATTAAACGCGGCCTATCGTCTTCTTGCACGTAATAATGAATGCTTGCCCAACAGCCCCACTTCTGAACCTACATCTAAATCGTAACCCTGAAGGAATGTAACGGCATGTGGCGGAGGGTATTACTGGTGATCCTCCCTACCCTGTTCCACTGGAGAATGGCGCGTGGGAAGAATGAAAGCCGCTGTATTAGCTCTAATTTCTCCAATTTTCTCGTAATGGTCGTTTCGCGGGATGTATGTGGGAGGAAGTAATGTGTTGTCCGACTTTTCCCTGAAAGTACTCTCTCGAAATTTCAATAGTACACCTCTCCGTGATGCAGAACGCCTCTCTTGTAACGTTTGCCACTGATTTTTATTGAGCATTTGTGTAACAATCTCGCGTCTACTAAAGGATCCCGTGATGAAACGGGCCGCTCTTCCTTGGATCTTCTCTATCTCTTCTATTAGTCCGACGTGCTAAAATTCCCAGACTGATGAACCATACTCAAGAATCGATCGAACACGCGCCTTGTAAGCCACTTCCTTCGTGTATGAGTTACATTCTTCCTATGAATCTCAGCCTGGTATCTGCTTTTCCTACTGTTCGTTTTATGTGGTCCTTCGGTATAGTGACTGCTGGATATTTTACCGTAGATGCTGTTTTCAGCAGCTTTTCATCAGTAGTGTAGTCGTACAGTAGTGGATTTCTTTTCCTATGTATGCGCAATATGTTACATTTATTTTCGTTCAGGATCAACTGAAAAAGTCTGTACCTTTCATCAATCACAATTTGGTCATTTTGCTGATCGATACTGGCTTCTGGCGTTGCTGCTTTCTTATAGACAGTCGCTGTAGCTACGAACAGTCTTACGGGTCTTCCGACCCTTTTTGATATGTCACTTATATGCATTGTAAACAGTACCGCCCCTAACACACTTTCTTCGTGTACTCCTGATATTACCTTTACAAAAAAATGGTTCAAATGACTCTGAGCACAATGGGACTTAACTTCTGAGGTCATCAGTCCTCTAGAACTTAGAACTACTTAAACCTAACTAACCTAAGGATATCACACACATCAATGCCCGAGGCAGGATTCGAACCTGCGACCGTAGCGGTAGCGCGGTGCCAGACTGTAGCGCCTAGAACCGCCCGGCCACTACTGCCGGCTATTACCTTTACATCTGTCGATTTTCTTCCTTTAAGAGCGCCTTACTGCCATTTGTCTGAAAGACAAAGGAACACAGCATCAACCTGGGGGCCGTTGTCTACGGCTTGGCGTTGTTTACATCACAGGAGCGGATCTGGCCTATTTGATTATCAGTTTCAACACATTTCTCGGAAATGTTTGAGAATTATTTTACTGCCAACATTAAAATGCATTACATCACTGTTCTCTTATTTTAAAGAATTTATGTACTATGTTAAAAAATGCACTATGCCTTTATGGAAACAGCATACTTGCGTTAATATCCCGGCTGATAAAACTCTTAATAGCATACGACAAAATTTCTTGCCTCTCAGCGTTTAATCGTTTGCTGTAAACCGCATTTCGCTAAGATGTCTTTTGCGACTCACTTTATTTATACAGTCACCTCAGAGCCACAAATTGTGTAAAGGTTATACAGCACGTAAATCTTATTTGCTCTTGCTCTGTGGAACTTCCAGGTCTTCGCAGTCATCCCCTGCAATAATAAATAATACAAATGAAGTTCATATATAGAACAACTACTTGTATTAGTTACGGCGCAGTCTGGTAATGCACGCCGTATCACTTGCTATTGACCCCAAGACTGACATTTGAATATTGAAAATAAACTATTTTAGCAGTCAATAGCGAATATGATTCCTTCTAAAAAAATAACAAAGAGTGGATTAGATAACTGACCCTGCGCTTGAAGGCACAATTCTGGTATTTGTCGGAAGTGACTTACGGAAACTGCATACAGCGTAAATCAAAATAGCCAGATAGGAATTCCAACTCAGCTTCTTCCGGTAGAGTAGGCAGTGTGTTAATTATTCTCACAATAAATGAATGTAATAACGAATCTTTAGTTTGTAGATATTTTTAAGAAAACGTAAAACGTTTAGGGTGATTTAAAAACATTCATCTGATGTCACAAGACTATATCTTCTGCATTAATGAAAACAGAACATAGAGGTAAATTTAAACAACGTATAGGGCTATAAAATATTTATTTTCGGAAGAATCATCCGATCTTGCAGCCGTATATCTATTACATGCATGTACTACAACATTTGGCAATTGTTACAGTTATGTTTAAGATCAAATTTATATTTACCTTTCACAAATGATACAAGTGTGTTCCACCGAACACACGGAAACATATTGATTATTGCCAAGCTCGTCCCATAAGTTTGAGAGCTTGTATGGATCACAGCAATACGGCGTGACAGTCCACCGAAGTTGTAGGGGAGGCAAATTGATGTAACCATAAGTGATCACATACCGTGTTATCAGGCGATCTTGTAGGACAGTGGTGGAATGTGAGATCAGTACGACCCGTACAGTTGGAGAAACATTGCCGTACTCTCGACGAAAATCACGCTACAGTTGTAAATGAGTTGCATCTGTTCAAACTGAGGACACAAAACGCCTTTTGCTACTGTGTTATCACCATCTCTACTTGAACATTGGTACTGAATGACCGAACTAGCGGCACTAGGCAGAACAGTACCGAAAATCACATGATCCAACAACTTAAAAGTGCCTCACATACCAAATTTTTAATTTCAATGCGTAAGTGAAAACCCAATACGAGTTTCTGTCTTCATTTATGTACGACCTCATGAAATCGGCTGAATATTATTGAAACATGCTTTGTTGATGAAGCATTGTAAAATGGCCTCTTCGGTATACTTCTGAACGGGTACTGAGATAAACAAATAATAATGAGATATCTGTGACTAGATCAATACCTGCACCCATTTAGTTACGCAGTTCAGTTACAGACTGCTGAGTAGTTAAATTTGCAGCCCACAAGTAAAATAAATTTTGGCGTAATACAGGTGACAGTAACCAACAATTTTAAGCTTTAGTACAATTACGCAACGTTTACTGGCAATTATCCGAGCCTCAGTGAATTTAGCATTTTAACATTTTGCTTTTCCGCCATTCCACGTAACTTATTTTTTCTATGAAGTCCATTATCTAACTGTGGTTGCCTTTGCTGAGTGTACCGGTGGGCTAAAAATAGTGAACAGACACGCACAGCCATCGTAGGTATGTGCGTGAACGATACTGCTTGAGACGTGTTACAAGTTGTAACAAAGTTTGATGGTATAGTTACTCTTAATTCTTTTGCTTTGTGTGTACACTAGGTAATCAAAAGTATGCGGACGCCTGTTAGTGGACATTAATATGATGGGTGTCCACCCTTCGCCTTTATAACGGCCTCAAGCTCGTTGTTACGTCTAGTGGTCAGTTCCGCATTACATCGGGTGTGCGGATCAGACAGTGCGTTTATGATCGTCTCCCTACTGTCACCGAGCGAGGTGCAGCAGTGGTTAGCACGCTAGACTCGCATTCGGGAGTACGGCGCTTCAACTCCGCGTCCGGCCATCCAGATTCAGCTTTTCCGTGATTTCCCTAAATCGCTCCAAGCAAGTGTCTGGATGCTTCCTTCGTAAGGGCACGATCGATTTCCTTCCCCTTCCTCAAACAGTGGAGCTTGTGCTCCGTCTCTAATGACCGTGATGTGGACGGAACGTTAAACCGTAATCTTCCTTCCTTTCTTTACTGCCATTTTGAGATCTAAAGATTGCTAATCGAAAACTGTCATCAGAACTACATCTAGCAACATATTTATCAAGTATCTGTATACAATATAACATGGGGACCATGCCGATAAACTCAAATTAATTATAAGTGAGAAGCCAAAATTGTGTAACTTCTGTTAACCGGTTTATGGCTTACAAGATACCATCAGACTTGAACATTTAAAGTCTGATGATGGTCTGGTAAACCGAAAACCGGTTAACAAGATAAGTAATACGGTAGAACGTAAGCAGTGTAGTCCTTTTTAATTTAGAATTATGAAGCTGTTCTACCAAGAAGTGACGGAAGAATCTGTAAACACGAACTTAGTATGTTGAAGATCCCGTAAAGCGTCTTTTCTACGAATCTTGGCGTCGGTTTCATCCTCTGATTTGGAGGTGGAAGATACATCTCAACATGACAGGTTGAACCCGCAGAGCATAAACATTAGTAAACCATGATTGTAACCGCTGTAAGTAATAGTAGTACATGCATGCTTGAACGCGGAACGCGCCACAGCTGCTCTACGCTGGGTCAGACGGCTGCTAAATGATTTATTAACCGCCGCATCCTGTGTTATGTATGAGACACTGTACTTCCATTTCCTACGGGCCGCATTAGGGTGTAGCGCCGGGCGATTCAGATACGTCTGCAGAAAACGACTTGATATTCTCGCGGAAGGCCAAAGAAGTACATTGTCATTTGGTAGAAGAAACATGCATACAGTGTTATAATATACAATATGTAATGGACTCGTCGCTTTAATGAGTTTTTGTCATGTATGATAATAGTGAATAGCCTGTTACAAATTTACTAATGCACGCGACTAATGGACCAATCAGAAACGGTCGCCAAGTCGAAACGAGAAGTTAATTACGAAATAATAAGCGGAATTACTCAAAACTCAAGGAGCGAAGATGGAAGACGCAATAGTTTGGCTCTTTGCATCACTAATAAACTTCACAAAAAACTTATATTTTTTCAAAGTTTCACAGGATACATGCCAATAAAACTTTCAAGCGGTTCCCTTGTATCTTTAACAGGAACGCTGGGCCAGTGAGAACTTCTCTGAAATGGAACCACAAAAGAAATGTATTAGGTGGTTTAGTCTTGTTCGTGTGACTCAGTTTGTATGAGAGTCGTCTAAGAAAGGCCGAGATTAGAGTTAGAATTCCACCTAGGCACTTACTTTTTATCTACCAGTTATGAAGATACACTGAAAAACCGAGTTATGTTTCTTGTGTACGGAACCTCCTTCCGCGCTTGCTATGTGTTTGTTTCATCTTTTTATTTACGATAGTTAAAAATAATTTTCAGTCAGCTGACTGTGTTAGTAAGCGGTTGAGGCCAACATAATGTAGTATCAACCATTGATTCTGTATTCACAGTATTCTTTTATGTCCTAGACGACATACTGGTACGTCACTCGCAGATGTAAGGCTACTGTACGTCCGAAAAACTGAAATCCATGCCAGTGAAAACAGAAGCGTCAGTTCGTAGTTGGTTGTCCCAGTCTGACATTATGGTATGTCGAAAGGAATAAACGTCTCTCTGAAATATCAGTATTATTAATCCAGTTACATAGAGTTTTGTTTGCGATCATCTAAGAATTCCCAAGAAATCGGCGTTCCCGTAACTATCACAATTTTATTATAAGTACGTAGCTGATGATTCGGACGCTTCACTACGCAAGTAACTCGTCTAGTCACACAATATTCAGAAAGCATTATAAAGTAAAAGGCCCCGACGCGAACGGTAGCAAGTTCCTCAAGTATTATGCATCCTCATCAGTTTCGGATGAAGTGTCTCGAATTACTCAAAAACTGAGAAAGATTTGAATTGAAAGGGAGTTTTCATTCACCAGCAAAGGCTATGATCTCTTGAAGGATGATCGAGATCATTTGAGAAGTTATGAGCTATAGACTACTTTGTCGGTGTCGCAGTGTATATCACCCATACCCCTCCCATAATACGTTGCATATGGTATCAGCGTTATACGCAGTTTCTGCCAGTAAACATTGCAGTTCCCTTAATGATTCTTGAATTATATCAACTCAGAAACCTTTATCCTTACATCAAAGTTTTTAAATTAAGATATAAAGAATCGTAAATGGCAGATACACGGTAGAGAGCTGACAAATCATTGTCGCCTTAGTATCAACACACTTGGCCTACTCAGAATCATAGCCCATGAGCAGACGAGCAAATTGCATATACAGTACTCACACAGAACGACGCATAGGGCAGTACTAGCCTCCTACTGAGGGTGTATAGAAGAAATGTCTTATGATCTTATGGGAGATAGTACTGACCAAAACTAGAAAATAATCCCACAAACATATATCCGGAAACAAACATTTTTGGGATGTAGGCCATTTTACTTTTCTCGTGAAGGGTTAGTGCTCAGTGTAACAACTTTCTTCCTGCTGATGTTGACTGTTCATCTCTTCTTGGTTGGCCGGCTGGAGTGGTCGAGCGGTTCTAGGCGCTACAGTCCGGAACCGCGCGACCGCTACGGTCGCAGGTTCGAATCCTGCCTCGGGCATGGATGTGTGTGATGTCCTTAGGTTAGTTAGGTTTAAGTAGTTCTAAGTTCTAGGGGACTAATGACCACAGCAGTTAAGTCCCATAGTGCTCAGAGCCATTTGAATTTCAATCTTCTTGGTTGTGTTTCTCCCCTCACTTAGTCCTCTTACTGAGCAGCTGCTGTTGTCAGACGTACTTCAGTCCCCTACATCAGACATTACGTACATAGCGTTCTGAAATTGTGCTGGCATGAGAACAACATATTTTATAACGTGAAATGTGAGCAACGTAAACACTGAAATGGAGTCCTATGACTCCACGCATGGCTTTTTATTCGACTATTAGTGTAAGTACTCCCCTTTAACATCGAAAATTTAAAAAAAAAATCATTTTTTATCATAGTTATCAACATATTGCTTTAAAGTCACAAAAGAATATTTCCTCATTATTAGCAAAAAAAGGAAGAGTTCGTTAATGTCTAAATACAACTACATAGAAAATGTTTACTAAGAGGTTTTAAAGTCACTACTCTTTTAGATAAAAACAATTTTATAATTAACCAGTAAAAGTCGTGATTTCATCTTCTCTGTAGCCCTGTGATCAGATTTTAAGATTACTGACTACAATAACTCTTATCATACATTTAAAAATTGGTTTATCATTCTTTATTAAGAAGGTCAGCAATGCATTTACCCTAAGCTTTCGCAATATCTCTGAAGAACTTGTTGTCTATGTTGCTGGAGCTTGGAAGAATCGAAAATTGAAAAATAAAATACTATCTCGAACGTCATAATTATTGCAATGACAAATGTCCAACTTTCTTAGTTATAAGCGCTACAAATTAGTACGGAAGCTGCCGCGTATCACATCTGAATGACAGTAGGGGCAACTGTGCCAAGATAACAGAGGTATGTGAGGTTGAACACTTCCATAATAGTATCCTTCTTTTATCTTTGATTTTCCCTACTGAGACCTACGTTACATTTTTACCTGATGTAAGAGGTGGTAAATGGTAGCTCCATATGAAGGCAAGCTCGAGATATAACACCTTTCTTGGACAAACGCTCTGCTGTTTCGCCCTGTGGTGCACAGACCCACTGCAGTGGACAGCTGTTAATGGTCGTTTCTTTGTTGTTTTAAATAAGTTCCGAGGCTGCAAATCCACGCAAGAAACAGCACGAGCAGGGAGTGTCCACTGGAGTGGACTAAGCGCATTTGCAAAAAATGGTAAAAATGGCTCTGAGCACTATGGGACTTACCTTCTGAGGTCATCAGTTCCCTAGAACTTAGAACTACTTAAACCTAACTAACCTAAGGACATCACACACACCCATGCCCGGGGTAGGATGAGAACCTGCGACCGTAGTGGTCGCGCGGTTCCAGACTGTAGCGCCTAGAACCGCTCGGCCACTCCGGCCGGCGAAGCGCATTTGCAGCATCAGGGCAGTTTGTAAACGTCGAAGAAGCGATATTAACGGTTTTACACTGCAGTGGACATGTGCACCACAAGGAGATTTACAGGCCATGTTATAGTTCTGGGTGCAGATCTTAATTTGCCGGATACAGACTGCGAGACTCAAACGTTTATAACGGGTGGCCGGGACAAAGAATCCAGTGAAATATTTTTAAGTGCATTATCTGAAAACTACCTTGAGCCGTTAAACAGAGAACCGACTCGTGGCGATAATATATTAGACCTTCTGGTGACAAACAGACCCGAACTATTTGAAACAGTTAACGCAGAACAGGGAATCAGCGATCATAAAGCGGTTACTGCATCAATGATTTCAGCAGTAAATAGAGATATTAAAAAAGGTAAGAAGATTTTTCTGTTTAGCGAAAGTGACAAAAAGCAGATTACAGAGTACTTGACGGCTCAACACAAAAGCTTTGTCTCAAGTACAGATAGTGTTGAGGATCAGTGGACAAAGTTCAAAACCATCGTACAATATACGTTAGATAAGTATGTAAGAGATGATAAAGAGCCACCGTGTTACAAGAACCGAGTTATAAAACTGCTGCGGAAGCAGAGAGAACTGCACAGCAAACATAAACATAGCCAAAGCCTTGCAGACAAACAAAAATTACGCGACGAAATGCAGTGTGAGGAGGGCTATGTGAGAGGCGTTCCGTGAATTTGAAAGTAAAGTTCTATGTACTGACTTGGCAGAAAATCCTAAGAAATTTTGGTCTTATGACAAAGCGGTAGGTGGATCAAAACAAAAGTCCAGACACTCTGTGACCAAAATGGTACTGAAACAGAGGATGACAGACTAAAGGCCGAAATACTAAATGTCTTTTTCCAAAGCTGTTTCACAGAGGAAGAGTGCACTGTAGTTCCTTCTCTAGATTGTCGCACAGATGACAAAATGGTAGATATCGAAATAGACGACAGAGGGACAGAGAAACAATTAAAATCGCTCAAAAGAGGAAAGACCGCTAGACCTGATGGGATACCAGTTCGATTTTACACAGTGTACCGTAGGTCTCTAGAAGAGCGTAGGGTTCCAAAGGATTGGAAAAGGGCACAGGTCATCCCCGTTTCCAAGAAGGGACGTCGAACAGATGTGCAGAACTATGTTCGAGTATAATGACTTTTCTGGAGACTAGAACTCTACTCTGTAGGAATCAGCATGGATTTCGAAAAAGACGATCGTATGAAACCCAGCTGGCGCTATTCGTCCACGAGACTCAGAGGGCCATAGACAGGGGTTTCCAGATAGATGCCGTGTTTCTTGACTTCCGCAAGGCGTTCGATACAGTTCCCCACAGTCGTTTAATGAACAAAGTAAGAGCACATGGACTATCAGACGAATTGTGTGATTGTACTGAAGAGTTCCTAGATAACAGAACGTAGCATGTCATTCTCAATGGAGAGAAGTCTTCCGAAGTAAGAGTGATTTCAGGTGTGCCGCAGGGGAGTGTCGTAGGACCTTTGCTTTTCACAGTGTACATAAATGACCTTGTTGATGACATCGGAAGTTCACTGAGGCTTTTTACGGATGGTGCTGTGGTATATTGAGAGGTTATAACAATGGAAAATTGTACTGAAATGCAGGAGGATCTACAACGAATTGACGCGGAGTGGATTTATATTTTTTGGTTGCATTTGTCATGTAGGGACCAACCAAGGTACCTGTCGTTTTACCCTGCTAAAATTCGTGCTACTGTTAAATAGCTTTTATACAAAAATGCATGCAGGATTGAAATGTGCGGAGTTAATCTTTGAAATAATTTTCTCCACTCGCTTTGGTTTCCATTTTCAATAAATAATATTTATTTAATTACGGTTAGTGGTTGAATAATCACAACGATAAAACTGATGGCTCTTGAATCTGCTGACCAAAGCAGCGAACGACGTTAAATATCAAGTAGTTCCAGTAAACTACCAAAAGTTTCCCTAGTCCACGTGTGTCAAACTAACATAAATTATCATGAGTACGAACACTCGATACTGCTATCTGTGGATGAACGGCAACAGACAGATGCACTTTTTATAGATTTCCGGATGGAGTTTCACACGGTGCCACATTGCAGGCTGTTAATGAAGATACAAGCATATGGTATAAGTTTATAGATATGTGAGTGGTCTTCATCGACGGCGGGTGTTCGTCAAAGACAAGGGTATCGTCAGGAGTACACGAGGGAAGTGTGATAGGACCGCTATTGTTCTCCATATACATAAACGAGTAGGCGAACAGAGTGGGTAGCAGTCTGCAGTTGTTTGCAGGTGAAGTTGTGGTGAACGGTAAGGCGTCGAACCTGAGTGACTGTAGGAAGATACAGAATTTCTAGTTGGTGTGATGAAAGGCAGCTAGCCCTCAGTGTAGGAAAATGTAAGTTAAAGAGGATGAGTAGGAATAACAAATCTGTAATTGTTCAGATACAGTATTACTAGTGTCCTACTTGATACAGTCAATTCGTTTAAATATCTGGGCGTAACGTTGCAAAGCGATATGAAATGGAACGAGCATATGAATATCGTGGTAGGGATGGCGAACAATCGGCCCTCGGTTTATTGTGAGAATTTTAGGAATGACTGGTTCACTTGTAAAGGAGATCGCATATAGGACGCTGGTGCGACCAATTCTTGAGTACTACTCGAGTGTTTGGGACCCGTCCCAGGTCGGACTGAAGAAAGAGATCGAAGCAATTGAGAGGCGGGCTGCTAGATTTGTTACCGGTCGGTTCGAACAACACGTAAGTGTTACGGAGATGTTTTGGCAACTCAAATGGGAATCCCTGGAGGGAAGGTGACCTTCTTTTCGAGAAAAACTACTGAGAAAATTTAGAAAGCCGGAGTTTGAAGCTGACTGCCGAACGGTTCTACTGCCGCCAACACACACTGCGCCAGCGACCACGAAGATAAGATACGAAAAATTATTGCTCAGAGGGAGGCTTATAGACAGTCGTTTCACCGTCGTTCTATTTTCGAGTATAACAGGAAAGGAAATGACCAGTATTGGTGTAGGGTACCTTCCGCCACGCACCGTACGGTGCCTTGCGGTGTAGATGTAGATGTACACTTGGTAACCCACGGAAGTTCCACTGCGGATAACTTCTTTGAAGTTATTGGAAGTTTTCCCCTCAGACACGCGTGAATTTTATGTCCCCGGCTTCGAACTTAGGAGACCTTAAACGCTTTAAATTCGAGACATAGAAGATTCATCGATACGTCTGCTCTCTGTTTGGTGATTCAAGAGGCAAGGTATCCTCCGTATTCCCAGTCTGTGAGTAACACAATTTATTGTTTCGTATGTACTTATAAGTTTATGTTATTTTTGTGACAATGAAAAACTGGATCCAAGCATGTTACATGAGCTTCGTTAACATTTAGTTTAATACTGTGTTGATATCGTAATGGTACGTTGCAAACTAACTGCCGTAATATTCTTTGTAATCTAATACATTATGTCTCTATTCAGTAGTGTGTGCCGTTATAAAGTGCTTGAGGGCGAGTGGTACGGTCCACGAGGTCCTCCGACGGTAAATGGAAATGAATGTACGGCATCGCTGGCCGGGAGGCCCCGTGGCCGAAGTTCGGCCGCGAAGTGCAAGTCTTATTTCATTCGACGCCACATTGGGCGACTTGCGCGCCGCTGATGAGAATGAGTTGATGATGAGGACAGCACAACACCCAGTCCCCGAGCGGAGAAAATCTCCAACCTAGTCGGGAATCGAACCCGGGCCCCCTTGCATGAGAGACGAGCGCGTTACCACCCAGCTAAGCAGGCGTACCTTTTGACGGTGGTCTTTTGTTTGTGATTTTCGTGAGTGGTCGACTGTGCGACCAACCAGCCAAGTGAGTGTAAGGACTCAACATTTCATTGGATCTGGAATAACTTTGTGAGTGTGTGTTTCACACTAATATCTCAAGGGACTTCGATTATTTTTCTTTGTTTTTCGGCGAGTGATTCTGCATGACTTTACGATCTCTAACATTGTCTACGGGGTCTGAGGCAGCTGTGAACTGCAGTTACTTTCTGCAGTTAATACTTTTATCCTTGTGTCAGAGGCTTTTATATTTTTTGCAATGCTTGTTGTTGTTGTTGAGTAGGAATCTGTTGCGGCTGGGGGTTAGGGAACTGAGGTCCCTGGTGGAGTCGCAGTGGGAACAGAGAAGAAGGGGATCGGGTCCCCATGACGAACTGATATATTCAGACTGCCATCAGTGTCCAACATTCGGGGAGATGAGGAGGTTCGCAAACTGCCTACATTCAAAGACTTAATCGTGTTTGCAAAATTTCCGCCGGCCGGGGTGGCCGAGCGGTTCTAGGCGCTACAGTCTGGAACCGCGCGACCGCTACCCTCGCAGGTTCGAGTCCTGCCTCGGGCATGGGTGTGTGTGATATCCTTAGGTTAGTTAGGTTTAAGTAGTTCTGGTGACCTCAGAAGTTAAGTCCCATAGTGCTCAGAGCCATTTGAACCTTTTTTTTTTTTTGCAAAATTTCCTGTCATTTTAACTGCATATAAATGTTCATATTTTTTTCTCTGCTTCAAAATACTGATTGCGGACAGAAGTTTTGTCCTCGGGTGTTGTTCTTTCCTTTTTTTGTAAATGGAGCCATTCCAAGACCGAGGAGCCTGTTGCTGTCCACAGTTGATACATACTGGCCGTTAGTTGTACTGAATGTTCTAGTTCAGCAGCGATCCGCAGTCTCCACAGATGAGGTCACACATGTAGAAGAGATACGCTAGCTTTACGTCGCAGCAGGAAACCATTACTTTCAACTCTCCAGGTAATGTATCTCCTTTGACGGTCGAGATAAAAGCATTACTACCTATCTTTCGGCCTATGACATAAACTCCTCACTCTTACAGGTTTTCGTTCAGTTCTTCATCTCTCTACAGTTACAACCTGTACCATGTTGAGGGTCTTGTGAGGAGTCGTGATGATGGAAACGTCACCAAGCTTCCCAGTGTAGACGAATACGTGTGACTAAACAATGGTCGCCGTTTTAATAAAGATGGAATATCTTCTCATTTTATTAACTAAGCTTACTTCTCTGAATTTTGTCTCACTAAGTTCAACAGAAAACAAGAGTGTTGTGCTAAAGAAGAATTCAATTATTTACGGAGGCTAGTATTCCTTTCCATTTCTACTGAATTTGCTTTCCTCCTGGTGTTGGGTAGGGTACAGAAAGTGTTGGGGTTATCTCTTTATACACTGAAACGATCTGTCCTCCCCAGTGGGACTGCTATGGCCTTGTGGCCACGAGTTTAAGAAATTTTGATCCTCTTCATTTTAGATCTTCCGCCGTTATGCGACCCTCTCCGACTGAGTGGCATTTCCATGGGCGTCATACATCGTAGCAATTGTTACGTGGTGTGGTAACAGTTACCCAAGGTTTCCTGACTGAGCTGCTCCTCATGCGAGGGGAGTTCGCCCTCTGGTACCAACACTACGGCTGCTCTCCGCCCCTCCTCAACGAAACGGACAGTCTACCGCGTTAGATTTTGGGCGCCTGATCCTATCCATCCACACAAGAGGTGTTCAAGATGGGACTGAATAGTGCGCGGCGCCCTTCCCCACACATCCCGCACTAGTATTGTAAATGACACAGAAGTGTCAAACTGCAGAAGAAAGCAGATTTAAATGAAAGACTATGTTGTGGTAGGGTTGGTACACCACACAATACACACGATACATACATTGACGGAAAAAATCACAGCACCAAAAAATAATTAATGAAGAATTGCGATATTTCGGGAATACATTTGTCTAGGTAATATAC
Source organism: Schistocerca nitens (assembly GCF_023898315.1). Classification (NCBI taxonomy): domain Eukaryota; kingdom Metazoa; phylum Arthropoda; class Insecta; order Orthoptera; family Acrididae; genus Schistocerca; species Schistocerca nitens. The sequence continues at coordinate 989,018,141 of NC_064616.1, read as the reverse complement.
AGACATCAAAAAAAGTTTTACATCACCTCGGCTCCGAAAGTTCCGGAACCTGTACAGAAAATTGGGACAGAGATCAACATAAACATCATTTCCGCCCTTCTTATTGCTCATGAAAACCGCACATTTCATGTTGTACCACCATACAGCGAGACTGCTGTACACACCAGTACCTCTAATACCCAGTAGCGCGTCCTCTTGCATTGACCCATGCCTGTATCCGTCAAGGCATACTATCCACAAGTTCATCAAGGCACTCTTGGTCCAGATTGTCCCACTCCTCATCGGCGATTCGGCGTAGATCCCTCAGAGTGGTTGGTGGGTCAAGTCGTCCATAAACGGCCCTTTTCAATCGATCGCAGGCTTTTATGATAGGGTTCATGTGTGGAGAACATGCTGGCTACTCTAGTCGAGTGATGTCGTTATCCTGAAGGAAGTCATTCACAAGATGTGCACGATGGGGGCGTGAATTGTCGTCCATGAAGACGAAAGCCTCGCCAATATACTGCCGAAGTTGTTGCACTATCGGTCGGAGGATGATATTCACATATCGTATGGCCGTTACGGCGTCTTCCGTGACCATCAGCGGCGTACGTCGGCCCCACATAACGCCACCCCAAAACAGTAGGGGACCCCCACATTACTGCACTCGCTGGACAGTGTGTCTAAAGCGTTGCTTTATTTAGAACGTGAAAGTGGTCAAGCTTTGATTATTTAAATATGTTAAAATGTAAAGTAATGTAGAATAAGATGAAGCCAGTCAGATGGAAGACTTTAGGAAAGGGAACTGCACTAGTCAGCTGAGCGAAGATGTTCGGCACGCGGGAAAACGCGGCCGGAGACGGGCAGAGAGGGACAGTTGTGGTCGAGACACCAAAGGGGACAGTTCGGATGGAGACGCAAAAGCGGACAGTTCGGCTGGAGACACCAAAGGATACAGCTCGGATTGAGGCTGCTACGAAGTTAAACGACTTAGAAATATCCATTACATAATAAACGTTAAATTCTTTTACATGAAACCAATCCAATTTCCTTCTTAACTTTGAATGTCACGGCCAGTAGCCTTGCACCAGTGTGCTTTCTGATAAACAAATAAAGAACAAAAGTAAGTATTATGCACTAAACTTTACAACAAATATTCTATTACCTAATGATTCAGTAAGGTGTTATTCTGTCATTGTTCAATGTGTTTTGTGTGGAGGAAATGATAATCCGATGCTTAACTGAAAATACTGATAATTTAAATTTAGTATACCTTTTAAACAAATAGAGTCACAGAGTTGATATTTACAACGTTTGTCATTTTAATGATGCTCTTCCTGAAATATCGTTCGTTAATGTCGACCAAAGCATTCAGATTTTTGCATTCAGGTCTTTGTTACAAGACTTGTTTTTTTCACTTTAATAGTAAATCCTAAAATATTATAGATAAGATCAATATTCAAGTTTCATTGGAATCACGATGAAAATTTATGAAGGATAGTAGATTAAATTAACTGAGGCTTAATGCTCTGCATTACTACAGAATTAAATAGTTTCCATAAATGTTTCCCTTTATAGCCGATCTTAGGTCCGCCATATTTAACACTGCTACGTCTCCTCAGCCACAAAGGGCTTCTACTGGATTCCTACAATGAACGTCCTTGTCTGTCTCACTTAAACACTACAGCGCTTTGGCCTCATTCAGCACAATAGACGGATTCCCCATCTCGTGGCGAAGATGTTCGTTTGACATTTCCTTTCGGCCATATACTTAAATGGGAGCGAATTGCTCGTTCACTCACAACTCCTGAACTGTGTATTGGAGCAACTGTGGACTTGAGAATCTGAATGAGATTTTTCTGCAAGTTAATGTTCGTGGAAAAGACAACTTTTAATCCACAAGTTTTAATCAGAAGACGACGAATTTTATACTAAATAAGCCCTAAAAATGTGACCGAGGAGACATTTTTGTACTCGTTATTGTTAGGAATAGTACTGCTGCCTAAAGTGGTTACTTCATCGTCAGTTTTAACTTCGAAGATCTTGTCAACTAACTTAGGATCGTAGCTGTTATTAAGTGCAATAATTTCAATTATGTTCATGACTTCATTAAGCTTGTCAGGTGACAAAGGTACAGAGACTGCTCGATGAATGTCTCAACGGAACAATGCTTTCTTATGAGAATGAGGATGCACTGAACTAGCGGGCTCAGTTTGATCTGTATTAGAGGCTTTTCGAAAAGTACTGAAAGAAAGTCTGTCGTTGTCAGTAGCGATACTGACACCTAAGTAATTAAGCTGACGGTCGTTATTTTCTAACTCACAAGTGAAGCTGATTTTTCAGGAAGACTATTGAAAAATTCAAACACATGCTGAATTCTTTCCGGGACCACTGTATATGATCAAAATGTCATCTACGTACCGAGCATAAAATACCAAGATCAGCAGCTGAAAAATTATTAAAGAATTTCTCTTCCAGCGAATTAATGAAAATATCGGCCAAGATGCCTGCCAGTGGATTACTCATTGCCAGGCCGATGGAATGATTTGCTATTGAAAACAAAATAGCTGCATTTTACTGTTATTCTTAACAAGCATGTTAGGTATGCGATTTCCTAATTAGAAATATGTTTATAAAAGTAAGTAAGTTTTTTCAACGATGTCAATGATTTTTTGAACAGGTAACCAAGATGGCCCCTGGTATTTTCTTCGTCCGCTAAAAGAACTTATTTAAGAGGAAATAGTGTCAAATTTAAATTTTCTTTGTTTTGTGTACTTGCTGTAGAGTCCGTTCTTATCACACAACTGAATATTAGCGTCCCAGCTGAGCTTGTTCTTGAAAAAACTTCGTGATATCTGAAGTCCGATAATCGCGATATAATACGAAAGTTAGCGTGACATAAGCACAAAATATTCTATTCAAGTTTTCTTGATAGTGCAAAATCCGTTTAAAAGACAAAGCTACTGGTTTCATCAGTGTCTATTGTCGCAATTAAAGTTTAATTAAACGTTTCTAAATCGTGTTTAACTAACACATTTCGTATTGTTTACTATTTAGATAGACGCAATCTAGGCCTAAATATTCCGATTTATAAACGTTTATAAACCTGGCCAAACACCCTTGATAACGTAAATTCTCTAAAAGCAAAGTAATTACTAATTCATTTTTCTGTAATTGTATCTCTAAATCAGTACAAAAACAACCGCACATAAGACGTTGGTGTCGTTTTTTGTTTACACACAGCCAATTTCGCGTCCATGACAAATTAAAAACATCCTTTAAACTTAATTACTCTTTCGAAAGTGACCATGAGTGAGAAATGTGGAAGCTGTTATAGGAAAGTGAGTAGAGGGATTTGTTGCCAATCTTGTAGGAAATACTTTCATTGGGGGGGGGGGGGAGGGGTGCAGTGGGGAGAATGTTGCGAGAACAGAAGAGGTTCTCTCCTGGAACTGCAGAGTATGCAGTAGCAACATTTTGATTGCGGAACAGAAAAGGAAAATCTGTGCCCTTCAGGCACAGTTAGAGGAAGCAAGGACAGAACTGATAAGGATCAAGGGAGATAGGGGGGGGGGGGGAGGGAGGGTGGTTGGGAACTGGCAGCAGGTAGGATAGGAAGAAAGACAACGCGATCTGACAGTTTTATCGTCAACACCAAAAACAGGTATCTATCACTACCAGAGTTAAATGGAGAAGAGCCTCAGGTAGAACGAGGAGCAGGAAATGTGCAGCACACTTCAACCGAGGCCAAGAAGCCTAGGAATGTACAAAGTGTTAGGAAGAAGAAAGTGCTGCTACTAGGTGGTAGCCATGGGTGAGCTGTAGGCCTGCAGTTACAGGAAAGTTTTGGGGCAGCGCACCAGGTCACCAGTATCTTCAAGCCAAATGCATGGCTAAGTCATGTGATGGAGGACTTAGGGTCTTTATATAAGGACTTTACAAAAGAGGACCATGTAGTGTTAGTGGGTGGTTTGGGAAATAGTTTGGACAGGGATGCGGCATATGACATAGGTGGTGACCTGGACAAGACAGCTTCTCTGACTCATGGCACCAACGTACACTTTGTTGAGCTGTTCCGGCGTCATGATCGACCACACCCTGATGGAGCTGTGAGGCGAATCAATGTGTGGTTAGGGATGGCTCTGAGGACAGCCTACTTTGCTTATGTTTCTCTGGTGCCAATGTCCAAATGTATGTGAAATCTTATGGGACCTAACTGCTAAGGTCACCAGTCCCTAAGCTTACACACTACTTAACCTAAATTATCCTAAGGATGCAGAGGGAATTAGATTAGGAAATGAGACACTTAAAGTAGTAAAGGAGTTTTGCTATTTGGGGAGCAAAATAACTGATGATGTTCGAAGTACAGAGGATATCAAATGTAGACTGGCAATGGCAAGGAAAGCGTTTCTGAAGAAGAGAAATTTGTTAACATCGAGTATAGATTTAAGTGTCAGGAAGTCGTTACTGAAAGTATTTGTATGGAAGTGAAACATGGACGATAACTAGTTTGGACAAGAAGGGAATAGAAGCTTTCGAAATGTGGTGCTACAGAAGAATGCTGAAGATTAGATGGGTAGATCATATAACCAATGAGGAGGTATTGAGTAGGATTGGGGAGAAGAGAAGTTTGTGGCACAACTTGACTAGAAGAAGGGATCGGTTGGTAGGACATGTTTTGAGGCATCAAGGGATCACCAATTTAGTATTGGAGGGCAGCGTGGAGGGTAAAAATCGTAGAGGGAGACCAAGAGATGAAAACACTAAACAGATTCAGAAGGATGTAGGTTGCAGTAGGTACTGGGAGATGAAGAAGCTTGCACAGGATAGAGTAGCATGGAGAGCTGCATCAACCCAATCTCAGGACTGAAGACCACAAGAATAACAACAATCCTTCATCAAAACATGCAGTGAATAAAAAATAAAATACAACTATTAGAAGTTGAGCTCCAGTCTTTGAACTGCATAATAGTTTGTGTTATTGAGCACTGGTGTAGAGACACAGAAATCCCACATGTAGTGTTATCACTGTATGAAAGGCAAATTATTACTGCAGAAATGTTTCAAGGGGTGGAGGATCATGCATTTATATCAGAAATGGGACACTTTTCAAATCAAGACATGACCTCAGCACATTAAGTGAAGACAAACACTTTGAAATATCAGCTCTTGCATTAACAGGGCTTGATATCACCAGGATATTAATCATTTTGTATGTTTACAGATCTCCCAGTGGTAGTGTAGACTCTTTTCTTCAATAAATTAACAGAAGTTCTAGATAATGTCTCAAGTACAAAGATCAACACAATTCAGTGTGGGAACATTAACATCAACACTAATATCATAAATGAATCCAGCAGCACCTTCATAAATATGCTTCAAAGTTTTGACATGTTCCTATTGGTCAATAGTGCAACTAGGGTTACTACAATAACTGCATCAGTAATTGACCATGTGACTACAAATATGGACAGGTATAACACTTTTCTCGTTATACCTCACTTTTCTTTAACAACCTAACTCAAGTCCTGCCACAGGAAAAGCCATGTATAGCACTCACCTGTCGTGACACAAACTAGTGTTACCCTCTGGGAGGGTTTTAAGTTTTGACCGTGTGTGTATCTAATGGATGAGGGTATCGGACAGTAATTTTGAATATATTGTATTTTAACAGAAAACTAAACAGGCTTTAACTTTGATGATTCATTATAGTAGAAAAGTTCATAAGAAAGAAACAATAAACGGTCGCCAGCCCAATTAGGCATATGTATTTGAAATATTATCTTTAAGAGAATTCAATATGAGTTGTTGAAGTGAGTTTCATTAAGATTCCCGTTGAATAGCACACTGAATACACAGGAGTACAGCTAAATCTTAGTTGTGGGTATCAGTAGTTACCATTAATGCACAAACTAGTAATCATAGAAAGCAAAATTATACAGAACTCATAATATATATGACGGTAGAACTCATAATAATCACACTTACAATCAAGATCATTACTTGACTCAGTATTGAGATGTTGCTGTAGGAAACACCGAACTCAAGTTGGAGGGGCTTCTGACGTAACTGAAATGAAATGTCGTGTGGCTAGGGCCTCCCGTCGGGTAGACCGTTCGCCTGGTGCAGGTATTTCGCGTTGACGCCACTTCGGCGACCTGCGCGTCGATGGGGATGAAATGATGATGATTAGGACAACACAACACCCAGTCGCTGAGTGGAGAAAATCTCCGACCCAGCCGGGAATCTAACCCGATCCCTTAGGATTGACAGTCTGTCATGCTGACCACTCAGCTACCGGGGTCGGACTCTGACGTAACTGACATATGTATACCACAAATAAATTTTAAATAATACCACAGTTACACTATTTATTCTCCCATTTATAGAATTTTATCAGATTTCTTTAGTAGCAATAATATTCGAATTATCTTTCTAATATGATAAAATTATGATGGAGCCCCATAAACTGATACTCAGTAGCAAAATTCAGTTCTACTAAATTTAATTCTTAGTCTCACTAGGAATAGTTTATATTTTTAATTTTTAAAGAAAATTATTGAACATTGAGCTCGATTAACTTCAAAAAACTCGTTTATGGTAGTAATCAAGGCTAAATTATGTTTCAACTAAGTTTAACTTACGTGCCTTTTTCATCACCTGTGAAGCAGGTATTTTATACAGTAACATTTACGGAATCTGGCAATGAATTTTTGCACATTTAATACACAAGGGTACATCACTAGTTCGTTTGAAACTGTATACTCAGTTTTCTGAACACTTACGAGGGGATCCTGCATAAGTTCATGATTAGGATAAAGGTTATGGTTCTAAACAAAGGTTTATAGCATTTGGATTATTGTTGAAAAGACTCACGCAAATTAACTGGCACATGCTCTAATACTTATCTGTATGCCTGAAGTTGGTGGAGCAGTGGCGAAGTAGTGGTGGCAAGTGATGTGGCGGCTAACTGTACTCGCGGCTATTGATGTTACAATTTCTTCTTGGCGACTGATTTTTAACGTGTTAGAGCCATTCCTTACTGCCGAGAGTACCATGCAACAGCCAAATCTACATCCGAGGCTAAATTCCTTGCAAACGGCTTTCAATTGCCTCCCTTGGCACACTCCGTGTTTACCCTGCAATGGCTAAGCACTGACTGCGTACTGTTCACACCAAGGAGCCGCCCAGTTCGACCACGAAAAACACGTTTTACAACGCGCCAAGCCACTTCCATTGCATAGGGACTTCCCTACATCTTTTACGTTATACAATACAAGTGTCCTAAGCATGAACCAGCTTCCAATATACAATGTTTTCTTTATAAACATACATATATTACAAAATTCCATTGTTTTTAACATTATTTAGTTTTTTTTCCATACATACATTACAAACTTCAAATTTCGTGTCACAAATCTATGACCTTAAGTAACAAAGAACAAACGCTTCATAATCACAGATACACCAGGCGGCAGACTACAGTCCATGAGAAATAGAATCTGAATATGAGGACACTTTAGAACAAGAAAGCGAGAAACCACTGAGCATGAACGATTTGTTAAAAATGTTGTTTGCACAAATCGCAGCACACAGTATCAATATTAACAACCAAATTAAAATACAAGTTGCAACACAGAGTAGCAATATTAACAACCAGATTAAAACACTTGAGAGAGCACTAGGTTATCAAATTGAAATGCAAGCTGTTAAAATCAGCAAACAGATCGAAGAAGTAGATTCAGAAGTAGGTGTTGTGAGTAGTGCAATCAAGGACTTACAAATTGAGATAAATACTGTCAGTGACAATGTTGCCACTGTGCAATGCCAGATTAATGATATCAACGATATGTTTGCTACAGAAATAATGAAAATTCGAGATACTGTAGAACCTTTGGTGATAACAAAAGCTGATGAGAAAGATTTCAGCCTCAAAACCGAATTAATAAAAAAATGTAACACTGAAATTTCTCAATTGAGACAAACGGTAAATGATTCAGAAAAAGAACTGAGTAAGCAGGTAACAACTAGCGAAAAAAAGTGTGAACAGAACGTTTCACAGGTTTAATGTAAAGTGAGCGATTTTGAACGTAAAATAAGAGGAAAACCGAATTATGCCACTGATAGAATAATTTGTATCAAACTGCTGGAGGTCGAAGAACGATTCGATCGAGCAAAAAGACATAAAGGATAGCACCCCTTAGATTTTCTGAAAAATTGTGAAAGGAATTTTCCTGACTATGTAATGGATCTGAAAAAGATCAATGTAGTCATTAGCGTCTTAGCTGGCGATGCAAAAAGATGGGGACTAAATCTGAATACAGAACAAATGTCATTTGACGAATTGAAACAAAAATTTGTTGAGGAATACTGGCCAGAACAAAAACAGGACTACCTATGGCGAGAATTTATCGTGGCAAAGTTGTATGACAACCGAGGCAAAATCGCAATGAAAGAGTTTTGCAACATGTGTTACTGAAAATTAACACATTTGAGAAACAGACCAACGGAATCCGAAATAGTGTTGGAACAATGGAAAAAGCTCCCAGAGGATTCAAAACATTATGTAGTAAGCTTCTCGTCGTTTTTGGAAAGAGTAGAAGACGAAGATCACTGAAGTGGGAATGGTGATTATCATCAAAACAGTAACAACCGGACGAGCGAAAGTCACGAGCATAATGAACAAACTTAGGATGAACGTAAACGTGTAACTTTAGTGCAAAGACGTAGAGGCAGAGGTCGGGGTAACATGTCATTTCGCGGTAGGGGGTTTGAACCGAGAAACTTTCAAAACCGAAATATTACAGGAAACTAAGGACCGCTTGTTTTACGGGCCAGTTTTGTGCGGACAAGTATTACGGGCCCAAACTAAAGAAACCGTACTGGATAAAACGAAGTGAATGTAAGACTCTAGCTAATGACAACTTCAGGCATACAGATATGTATTAGAGGATGTACCAGTTAATTTGTGTGTTTTCAATAATACTCCAAGTGCTATAAACCTGTGTTTAGAACCATTACTTTTATCCTATGCAGGATCACCTCCTACGTGTTCAGAAAATCGAATATCCTGTTTCAAACGAACTAGTGATGTACCCTTGTGTATTAAATGTGCAAAAATTCAGTGCCAGACTGTCTAAAATACCTTCTCCACAGGTGATGAAAAAGGCACATAAATTAAACTTATTTTAATCCTAATTTAGCTCTGATTACTACCATTGAGCTCAGAGTTGAATAATTTGCTTGAAAAATTAAAAACGTAGACTATTCCAAGTGAGACTAAGAATTAAATGTAGTAGAATTGAATTTTGCTATTGGAATAATAGAGTTTGATTAGTGAGACAGTATAAGTTTACGGGTCCCCACCATAATTTTCTCATATTAGAAAGATAAATGGAATATTATTGCTACTAAGGGAATATGATACATTTCTATAAATAGGAGTATAAACAGTGTAATTGTGTTAGTATTTAATTTTTATTTATGGTGTCTACATATCAGTTACGTCAGTAGCCCCTCCATGTCGAACTTGAGTTCGGTGTTTCCTACAGTAGCATCTCAATACTGAGTCAAGTAATGATCGCGATTGTAACTGTGATTATTATGAGTTCGGTAAAATTTTGCTTTCTATGAGTACTGGTTTGTGCATTAATGATAACTACTACTACCCACAACTTAGACTTCCCTGTATTTGAGTCTCCCCATTGTGCTATTCAACGGGAGTCTTAATGAAAGACACTTCAACAACAAATATTCAGTTTTCTTAAAGATAATATTTCCAATTCATGTGCCTAATTGGGCTGTTTATTGTCTCATTAGTATGAACTTTTCTACTTTTATGAAACCTCAATGTTAAAGCCTGCTTAGTTTTCTGTTAAAATACAATATATTCAAATTTACTGTCCGATACCCTCATCCATTAGACACAAACACGGTCAAAACTCAAACCCCTCCCAAAGGATAACACTAGTTTGTGTCACGACAGGTGAGTATTATGATGCTAGTCTATAATCCATGACATTTAACTTCTCTACCCCTGTGGTTACGTAGTGTTCAAAGAGGCACAGAACCTCTCAATCCATAATTTTCCACGTCTTCTAGGCGCACAATAAGCTCAAATGTTCTGATGATACAAAATAATTGTATTTTTCAGGACACTACTGTATGTAATGGTCCTGTTCCGCTGTAATATCTTTCAGTACTATTTGTCTGTAACTTAACTCTAACGTAAAACATGTGTCCCTTTGACTGCAGTGAGACAGGGATTTTGTCTTGTGTGAGTGTGGCCCCCTTAACACACTGCAAGATGCTCGGCTAATTTTTTCTTTCCCCCTTCTGTTCACGTGCAGTCCAAGATTGCCGTATTAGTGTATTTCCATCTCTCAATCGCAGCAAGAGGTACGGCAGAGATTTGGGTCTTTGCTTCAGTCAAAAGTAATTCGCTCAGATCTTTGTTCACATGGGTAACAGCCATGTTAACCCAGGGTTGGTCATGTTGCTGCAAAACCTCCACAAACCTCAAATAAGTGCTGTTGCATCACCTATTTACCCCAGGTCACCTTTAATGTTCTATTCTAACAAGCGAAACTCTCCATCGCAGCCTCTCAGAAATGTAAAGACCGTCATGAACGAAACACAAATTAAGCATGAAAACAGGAGAAAGATAAACTGAACTGTGAACAGAGAAGCAAAATAGAAACAGTGAAGTTCCAAGCTCGAGATGAGCAACAGCGAGCGAAATAGAAGAGCCACGACGTCGTGGTTATGTGGTCACGGTGTTGGACTGGAAAGCCGGAGATCCGTGTTCAAATTTCTTTCGTACTTTCCCCCTTTTTTTTCTTTTCCTTTAGGTCATTGACGTGTCTGTCCGCTGTACTCAAATCTGTGTATGTGCGTGTGTCGTGGTGTAACGTGGCTCCCGAATGTCAACCGAAAACGTTTGATGACATGGTGACAAGTCAACTGAATCCTCCAATGGAAATCACTTCTACTGTGTCACATACAACATTAGTGACAGTGTGTGTGTCATATGATAGGAATCTCTTATCGACGCTCCTAACCTGTACGCCTGGTGAGTGAGTGATATGTGCCTGCTTGCCTGATTTAGGTGTTAAAATGAATGTGAATGTGATCACTCCCAAAGAAATAATGAAAACATAACAGTCTCTCATATCCGAATGAACGCAACAGATTCATAATGACTCAGTTTTCCCTGTGCTCTGTCAAAACAATTGTTTTTATGGTTTTTGAAGTTTTCCACATATATATCAGCAAATGTAGCATATGTCCAACCAAATCTGAACGTGTCCTGGAATTTCGAATTTTGATTATGTTAGAGAGTTTGAACTTTGATGGTAGAAACATCATCACGTTAACAGTAATGCTCTGTCTATCTGTACGGTTCTGCAAAATCGTCGAGTCTTTTCACAAAACATTTCACTCCTCTAAAGCCAAATCCATCCAACAGTTGCACAACAGGTGTGCATCCTGGAGGAATGGTAATCATGTCTACTCACACACCAAAACATTACAATGCCTGATCCTTCTGTCCTGTGTAGCTCACAATAAGTAAAGCAAACTCTTTGATCGAGTATGGAGGAATCACACGTTCATTAAAATCTTTCGCTAGTCTTTTCTCCGCTTTGCCTGACGCACTACAATTCAAAATGACGCTGGGGGTTTGGCCAAGTACTCTGTTGCTGAACTTGCGGTCCAAAGACAGCATTTTTCTTGAAAACATAGGTAAAACATTGGTAGAAGAAATCCTGCTTTGTTAAGAGCATACTGTATGGTGCAACTGTGGGAAGTGGCGTGCAGTTGGTCCACACTACACTTAGTTTTGTCTTCTTCGACTAACGATAATTTGCGGTTCCATTTCATTTCATAGTTAAAACCTAACTGATCGGTGTTGATGATATATGTATGCGTCTTCATACTGTTGGAATTTGACGTTAGTAGCTTTAACAAACGTCTAAGAACAGTCTTCAAGTTCTTCCAGTTTATTGGCATAGTTTTTCCTTACATATTTTGTAATCTTTGGGCTCGTAATTTTCTATTTCCTTTGTTGTTGTTGTGGTCTTCAATACAGAGATTGGTAGGATGCAGTTCTCCATGCTACTCTATCCTGTGCAAGCTTCTTCATCTCCCAGTACCTACTGCAACCTACATCGTTCTGAATCTGTTTAGTGTATTCATCTCTTGGTCTCCCTCTATGATTTTTACCCTTCACGTTGACATCCGATACTAAATTGGTGATCCCTTGATCTATTTCCTTTAGAATGTGAATAGCCAATAAAGTGAAGCCTTAAAGTCAGCCGGCCGAAGTGGCCGTGCGGTTAAAGGCGCTGCAGTCTGGAACCGCAAGACCGCTACGGTCGCAGGTTCGAATCCTGCCTCGGGCATGGATGTTTGTGATGTCCTTAGGTTAGTTAGGTTTAACTAGTTCTAAGTTCTAGGGGACTAATGACCTCAGAAGTTGAGTCCCATAGTGCTCAGAGCCATTTGAACCTTAAAGTCAGACTGTTTCGTTTAGCATAATGCAACCCCCTAAATTTGTAAGTCTGTATCGTGCACTGCACTTGATTCATTTCTGGTTTGAATAAATTGTTGGCATACATGGTCTACTAATTAGCTGGACATTTGTCTTCGGGTTCCAACTCGTTCCACGACTTCTTTACAGTATTAAATTGTGTTTTTTCTCTCCATCCCTTTAAGCTTCCTTAATTTATTTGTAACACCAGTCCACAATCCATGCTTGCGTCTTTTAATTGCTTTGGACAACACCCTACATCGCAGCATTTCCTTCATGTAACCCAACGACATGCCGTCAGAATGACTTCGCAGCATCTCGTCTTCGTTATCTTTGTACGGATCATAAACATCGTCATCATCTGGTACATACAGCCCTGCAGCAATCAGCAATGTATCTCATCATCGTTCTTACAGTTTATCAACAAATGTAGGAAATAATCATTGTAATATTGCACAATCATCCGATCTCTTAAGGAACTTGTAGATTCCTTAAAGATCATGGGTCTTGCTATGCACGTCGTGGGTTCATATTTCCAACTGGATATCACTCGTTTTGGACGTGGGGTACAAACAACACACTGCCAGCCATGCAGCTTCGTCAACAGGAGTCCTGTTGTGTTCGCAGAAGAGCCAACGGTACATGATTCACAATATTATCAGTTCAGAATACATTCTTGAAGAATATGGCGCCTTGCTAGTTCGTAGCAAATGACGTAACTGAAGGCTATGCTACACCGTCGTCTCTGCAAATGAGAGCGTATGATGTCAGTGTACCATCGCTAGTAAAGTCGGCTGTACAACTGGGGCGAGTGCTAGGGAGTCTCCCTAGACTAGGCCTGCCGTGTGGCGGCGCTCGGTCTGCAATCACTGATAGTGGCGACACACGGGTCCGACGTATACTAACGGACCGCGGCCGATTTAAAGGTTTCAACCTAGCAAGTGTGGTGTCTGGCGGTGACACCACATTCCTCCCCCGCAAATCGGCGGACAGTTGTGGTATAAGGCCTCCGCCCGCCGTGGGGAGGACCCCATGTTGACGTATGCGACGAGGTGGGGAGCCTAACAACAGGCGAGGCTGTGCCACCCGCACCCTGCCATTCGGACCGCGGGGAGCTAGGGAACGCCTGAAAACCTGCTCCGGGGTGCACGCAAACATGCGGTGTATGCGCCCGTAGAGAGGCAGGAGGGGCCGAAGGGTCGACCTCCATCGGGCCGGGGCACCCGACGGGCGAAGACGACAAATGGTCCGGAGCAGGAAAGAGTTCCATGTCGGAGGACAACTGGTCCCGGGGAGCGATCGGCGGCGCGTGACTCAGAGAGGCGCCCGGCGGCTGCTGCGACGTGTCCACAGCGCGCGTCGCCGGCGGGAGAACAGGCGGCGGCGGCGGCGCGTCGCCATGGGGCAAAGTGCAAGGCAGCGTCGGGAAAACCTGGGACTGAGGCGAGCCAGTAGATGGGTCCCCGGGACGACGACCCGACGGCACCGTCGCTGAAAGCAGACGGGGAGCGGCAGATCCCGTGCAACGACAGAGGCGCAGCTGAATGAGATGCCGACACACCTCACCAGAGGCCCCCAAAACCAGATACATAGCGCGTCCGAGGCAGCGAAGAATGCGCCCTTTGAGCCAACGCCGTGAACCTCGATTGTGGCGGCAGTAGACATCGTCGCCTGGGGCAAAAGCAGGTGTCTGCCGCTGCACAGGGACCTGATGCGGCGGATGTAGCAAAGACAGCAAGGTTCGATGATGGCGACCGTGGAGCAACTCAGCCGGCGAGCGACCATCTCGGGGCTGAGAGCGGTACGAGGACAAAAAGGGCAATAGCGCGTCCTCCCGAGAATGCGACTCTTTCAATTTCAACATCTGTGACTTGAAAGTCCTGGCCAATCGTTCAGCGGCACCGTTTGACTGTGGCGAAAACGGCGCGGACTTCAGATGTTGAATACCATTGGCCTTGCAGAATGACTGAAATTCTGCGGACATGAATTGTGGACCATTGTCGGAAACAATTGTCTGTGGAAGACCTTCAATGCAAAAGATAGGAGATAATGCTTGGATGGTGGCAGATGATGTCGTGGAAGAAATCCGGACAACAAAAGGAAAATTACTGAATGAATCTATCACAACCAACCATCGAGCATTCCAGAATGGGCCAGCAAAGTCGATGTGTGAGCGTTGCCAAGGGAAAGTGGCTTTTGGCCATGCAAAGAATTTCCGCGGTGGTGCTGATTGTTGTTCGGCACACACCATGCAAGACGAGCACATAGTCGTAATCGCGGCATCGATTCCGAACCAAGTACAGTGCTGACGAGCAAGTTGTTTCGTTCTCACTATACCCCAATGTCCTTGGTAGACAAGCTTTAAGACAGAGGACTGTAACGAACGTGGGACCACGACCCTGGACTGATCATTATCAGAACGCAAAAGCAAAACACCACGTCGAACAAAAAGTCTCTGCTTGTGATTAAAAAATCGGTGAACCAACGAGTCCCCGATCCGTGACTTGACAAGGGCCATTGCGTAGCAACAAAACGCAGAACGGTAGCAAGGACTGGGTCGGCAGTTGTGGCTGTAGCTCCACGACGAAAATCAATCGGAAACGATTCGACCACGTCATCGGTTTCCGAATCAATGAACATGCAATGAAGTTCGGAGGAATCGAATGCCCTATCCTCAGCAACAGGCAAACGGGACAACGCATCGGCGTTTCCGTGCTTAGCAGTGGACCGATACAATATATCGTAGCGGTACTGCGAGTGGAAAATAGACCAGCGAATGAATTTCTGCGCTGTACGTGGAGGTACAGGCTTGTTCGGATGAAGAAGCTATGTCAAAGGTTTGTGGTCTGTGATTATGGTAAAGTGACGACCATACAAAAAGTCATGAAACTTTGTAACACCAAATAGGAGAGCCAATGCTTCATTCTCGATCTGTGAATAATGTCTTTGCGCAGACGAGAGCAATTTGGACGCAAAGGCAATAGGGCGATCGTGCGAGCCATCTTTGTGCGCAAGCACAGCACCGATCCCGAAATCCGATGCAGCCACCATCAACAAAAGGGGCTTCCGGGGATCGAATGGCGTAAGGCAAGTATTGGAAAGCAACGCCGATTTCAACCGGCGAAAGGCGCGTTCGCATTCCGTCGTCCAGACGAAAGGAACACCTTCACGGCGTAAGCGATGAAGCGGAGCTGAATTCGAAGAGGCATGCGGCACATATCTGTGATAATAGTTGATTTGTCCCAGCACACTCTGTAGCTGCTTCAAATTATGCTGCGAATGCAAGTCTTGTATGGCACGGAGGTGGGACTGGGATGTATGCCTTGCGCATTGAGTACATGGCCCAGGTATGGCAAGTCACGAGCAAAAAACCCCCCTTTCCTTCTTCCGTAAGCGAAGAACATTTTGTCGCAAGACCTGAAATAATGTTCTGAGATTGGCTAAATGTTCTTCTTCCGTCTTTCCGGAGATCACAATATCGTCCAGATAGTTTGCTGCAGTAGAGACCGACGCACAAACAGTTTGTAGATATTGCTGAAACAACGCAGGGGCGAATGCACACCCGAATGGCAGTCGTTTGAATTGATACAAACCAAGATGCGTGTTAACCACCAAAACGCGCTGGGATTCTTCGTCCACCGGTATTTGCAAGTACGCATCTGATAAGGCCAACTTCGAAAAATATTTACCCGGGCAAGATCCTCCGTGCGGGGTAAAGATAAAGTTGCAATCACACATCTGGTGGCTGTGGCGAAGCCATTACACAATTAAATCAGGGCAGGATCAACGATATATGGCAGTATAGATAAGAACACCGTTTTTACACTCGTCGCCAATGTTGTGTTGGCAGAAGAGTCAACACCGTATTGCTAGTGGAGGCCGAAATGCACGCGTTTTAGCTCACGCAGGCTGGCGTGAGGAGGGAAGAACTATACTGACGTGAGGTCTGGAACATAACAAGGAATGAGAATTCAGAAAGCGGACGTAATTAGTTTGATACTTAACTTTGATCCATTAATGATGAACGTCGCTCTTGACGGTACATGATTCACAATATTGTCTCAAGAAGGCTGCTTACAAGGAAAGACTATGTTCCTGTTAGAAAATCATGCATCCATATTAAGCAAAAACGATTATAACCATATCATTGAGTGCTCTAAATTCGTAATAATAATAAAAATAATAATAATAATCAATATAATATCGTACCTAAGTCTTTATTAGTCACGTGCTCCCTTATACGCGGAAAGTGTTCAGAGTCCGAAAGTGGCAGGTGTGGACTGTTGAGGGAATGGGCAAACGACTCCCAGTGGAATTCATCACGCGAGGTACCTGGGTGGGAGTAAATGGGCCTTGGCGTCGATCACAGCACTTGCCAGAGCATTTCGCTGATCATGCAGCGCCGCTGGTGAGTCTTCCAGTGCGGCAGTGATTGAGCATCGCCCTAATTAATCTTCCTGTTGGACATCATCTCGATCGTTCTTGAACTCTGAACACCTCTTCTCGAGACTAGCTGTATTAGTTAGTGACCTCGCCATACTGGGTAATAATCCTGTGGAGAATATAGTGGAAATGATGAAAATATGATTCTATTTTAGCTTCAGCTGATTCCATCAAAGCGTACGGCCTTTCCATGCGTTTGGTCAGATGCGGTTTGATGTTACGCATGACCAGAAGACTACGTGTCTGTGTCGTATTGCAAAGGTAAGCCTCACCGCAGGCATAATTGTACAACCCTCCTTCGAATATTAGCACTTCACTCATCTCCTGTGTCTATCTAAGTTTTCACAGGTTACGCTATACTTCGCTTGTTGTTTTTGTTGTCTTCAGTTCGAAGGCTGGTTTCATGCAGCCCTCCATGTTACAGTATGCTGTAAGAGCTTCTTTATCTTCGAATAACCACTGCAAACTGCATATTTTTGAATATGTTTCCAATATTTACCTTTTCGTAGCCTCTAAAATGTTTACCTCCAACATTTCACATCATTACTTAATTGGTGATCCCTTGACGTCTCAGAACGTGTCCCAGTCTCTGACTCTATCTTTTAGAGAAGTTGTGCCACGACGTTATTTTCTCCCCAATTCTGTCCAAACCTCATCAATTACATAATCCGCCCATCAAATGTTCAACGTTCTTCTGCAGTACCGCATTTCAGAAACTTCTATTCTCTCCTTGTCTGAAGTGTTTGTCGTCCACGTTTCACTTCCTTACAAGGCTAAACGTCATACAAATACCTTGGGAAAAGACTTCCCAACGCAAAAATATATATTCGACCTTGCCCAATTTTTCTTTTTCAGAAACTCTTCCTCACCAAGGCCAGTCTACATGTCGTACCCTCTCTTCTTCGGCTATCATCAGTTACCATACTGCCAAACACCAAAATTTATCTAACGCTTACAGTGTTTGGTTTCCAAACGTTAATTGCATCAGCGTCACCTGATTTAATTCGTCTACGTTCTATTAATCTTGTTCGGCTTCTGTTGATGTTCATCTTATAACCATATGTTGCTAAGATTGTTTCGACTACGCTACAGATGTTTCGTTGGTAAGCCCTTACACATCCTTCATACAGCCCCTATCTCTCCCTGCCGGCCGCTGTGGCCGAGCGGTTCTAGGCGCTTCGGTCTAGAACCGGGCGACCGCTACGGTCGCAGGTTCGAATCCTGCCTCGGGCATGGATGTGTGTCATGTCCTTAGGTTAGTTAGGTTTAAGTAGTTCTAAGTTCTAGGGGACTGATGACCTCAGATGTTAAGTCCCATAGTGCTTAGAGCCATTTGAACACATAACGAAATAGTGCGTGACACAGCAGACATAACTCCATTACGAGCAAAACTAGGAAAATTAATGGCGAACTTTGGCATAAACATTCGTACACACAAAGACCGTACACTACACTCAGCAATAGTAGTCAGATACATGGCAAAGACGAAATTCAGATATAATTACCCAATACGGATCATAGGACAAAACACAGCAACTGGCCACGCATAACTAATAGGTGGTCATGTACATAAAGATAAAATGCTAAGGATGCCAAATGTGACTCCCACACCTCCACACACACTGCCTTTAACCTTTGAAGACGACAATTCAGAATATTTAAAATGTATTCACAGTTGCGTATATGGACAACCATCAGCTATATAATCGAATGACGACAGTGAAAATTTATGCCAGACACGGCCTCGCACCCGGATTTCCGGCTTATCACAATCTGTCGCCTTACCGTTAAGCTATCTGAGCATGCTTCAAGGCCATGCCCGTACTTCCGTATGTCATTAACCATGTGTCTACTATCTGCACTCCACTCTCGTATAGGGGAGACGTTTTAATTGAAAGTCGCTTGTCCGGTGTGGAGGGATAAATACGATATTTCAGTGCCTCTGTTGTTAAAAAGTATGATGCAATGTACTGTGCAATGGATCTGGCAGGGAATCGTGCTCGGACAGCCTAATGGTAAGAAGACCGCTAGCGATAAGTGGGAAATCCGGGTTCGAGTCCCGGCCCGGCACAAATTTTCGTTGTCGTCATTTCATTCTACAGCTGATTGTAATCCATATTCGCAATAGCGAATTCACTTGATGAGTTTTCATTGTCGTCATTCCATTATACAGCTGATGATTGTCCAAGTATTCAAATACGAACATATTCCATATATTTCGTAACGGTTGTAGCCACTGCAGTGCCTGTTCCTTCGGGCATGCATACATTGAAGTTTTGAACAACACAGGCAATACAATACCGTACAATCCAGAACAGTTCAGGAAAACCACCATAATATCCTTACGAAAATATATATATAGGAAGAGATGTAAATACAGAAGAATAAACCACCAAAATGAATACCAGATAAATAAATACGTAAAAGTAATAGAAATATAAATTACAGGGAAACGTCACCAACTTCGCCTTATATTTTAAAGTGAAGAAAGTACACTTGCAAGACTTCGGCCCCAGAAATGGATCCCACGCGAAACTCTGGACCGTGTTTCTGATAGTACTCAGTTATGACCTTATGAAAGTATAGCTTTTAAATTTCGGGTGTACCGTTTGTTACCCCCTCTGCCTCACTGCAGACGACTAATAAGGCCCTAGAGCCAAGTGCATTACATCAGACTTGTAGTCCTCTTTTTTGTGGTGTTGATGGCGACGCAAGAGGAGAGACGGCAGGGTAGAAACATCTACCCAGCCTGTTACGAAATCTTGTTAGAGAATCATGCCAAACACGTTGATGAATGGCGCACCTCTTAAAAACATACTTCACTTTAACACTGTCAGCAGTCAAATTTAAAGAACATAACGCTCAACAGTGGTGTTAATAGTGAAATAGCGCTCGGCTACTTCTTTGATTATACACTGATTCGTTTCATTCATTTACACTGCATTTCTAAATTCCAAGGTAAAAATTTTGAAAGCAAAGAGACCTCTGGCACAAGCTACAGATTAGAACCCGTACACTTTTACGTAGAGCGTGTTATCAATGTTACAGCAATTTTTCACAAACCTCTTACTCACTCCGCTGTACAGAACTTGGCGCTCTTGCCAGCCGGTGTGGCCCAGCGGTTCTAGGCGCTTCAGTCTGGAACCGGGCGACCGCTACGGTCGCAGATTCGAATCCTGCCTCGGGCATAGATGTGTGTGATGTCCTTACGTTAGTTAGGTTTGAGTAGTTTTAAGTTCTAGGGGACTGAGGACCTCAGAGGTTAAGTCCCATAGTGCTCAGAGCCATTTGAACTTCGCGCTCGAGCATTGAGCGGCTGCAGTTGGAGGGAGCGAGTGACAAACAAACGGTGCGCACGAAATCTGAAAGCTGTGTATTTAAAAGGTATAGTTACGTACTGAATTATGGCTCAACTTCTCGCGCGCGATTGATTTCTGGTGGTGATATCTTACAAGTGTGCTTTTTTTCTCCTTGAAATATGAAGTCAGATTGGTGATGTTTCCTTGTGAGATTAAATCAAACAAAAATACAACAAATATGCAACATCACTAAGCTAAACACAAAAAAATAAAATAAAAAATAAACTAAAGGAATATGCATACTAAATGTCAGACGAATTGATATGAGTTAAAGGTATTGAAAATTTTGTAAAAACTATTATGATAAAAATAGAAAAAATTTTAATTAAATTTAGTTGGAAGTAAGCTAGATATAAGTCAGGATAAGAAAGAATGTCTAAATAAATAAAACCATCAACAACTGGCACTGAAGATTGAAAATGAAAAAAGAAAAAAAAATGGCTCTGAGCACTATGGGACTCAACTGCTAAGGTCATTAGTCCCCTAGAACTTAGAACTAGTTAAACCTAACTAACCTAAGGACATCACAAACATCCATGCCCGAGGCAGGATTCGAACCTGCGACCGTAGCGGTCTTGCGGTTCCAGACTGCAGCGCCTTTAACCGCACGGCCACTTCGGCCGGCGAAAAAAGAAACAGTCAGTCATCATGACCGCTTAAATCTGCCAACAAGTCAGCTTTCCCACATATTGCACAATTTGAACTTCATCAACCGGCTGAATACCTGGGAACAACAAACCACCCGTTAAAGACAAATTAAGTTGGCTCTTAACTGTTGGTGAGAACTTAATTCACCACTCGGTATGATGAGACTAGTCTTGCGTATTGCTATAGAAAGATAACGAATGAACAGCTACCACGCAATATCTTCTCATGATCTATGCAAAATTTCGTTACTGTTCCATCTGCATGTCTGCCCACGGTGCCGACTAATAATTTGTGTACTTTCCTCTATAAGTATCTCAGTGAAAAAAGCTCCTAAAAGTGATAGCACTTCTAGCGTCTTTATGCCGCTCTAGACATAATTTCAGAAACCATATGAACTGTTCAAAATGTAGGGGTTACTATCTACAATGAGTGCAGAATCTTTACATTTCAAGTGCGTTATACTATTCGGCTTAAAAATTCAAAAATTCCTCTGCCAAGTCCGGCCTAAACTACGTTAAATGTTAAATTATTTTTCTCGTTCAGCATTGTCTTCGCACTTCACATCATATCAGCAACCAGTTTTACTTCAAACCCACGACCTACCAGTCTGAAAACTATTGCTGCAAACATTCCAGAACTAGATGTAAATTCATTCTATATTCAGTCACAGTTCTTACTCACACTGTATTCCACTGTCCCTGTTCCGCTGAGGGTTTTTGATTCGTGAGTACGTTAAATACAATACACCACGAGGAATTTTTGTTACACGCGGAAAAACAAACGATTGGTCACCTTTTTTACAGAAACCGAAAGAAGTAAGTGTCAATCCATAGTTCTATCAATAGTTGACTTTCTATATACGATTTTCTATACAGAATACTATTCCGGGATATATTGCTCTATTTTACAGAGCACTAGGTGGCACACCTTTTATGCTCGACTCCAGTCAGAAACTTCGCCTACCCAAGGTATTCAAATTTCTACGAAGTGACTTCAAAAAGTAAATTACACACTATTGTGCTAGGCTAAAAACGTTTCATTGAATGTTGCGCTGCACTCCAAAGTGACACACATAAATGACCTTATTTTTCACAAAGTCTCTGTACACAACTGTCGGCACCATCTACACTCCTACAAGGTGGACAACAGAGTTCCAGTGTACAAAGAAACACAGCAGAGGAAAGAAAATGTAGTACTAACCTGACTATGCCAGATGTTGAGAGCGACCACCATTCATCTCTTGGCACTTTTGAGCCCTCATCAGGAAGCTGCTGAAGGCGGATAGAAGTTGAACTTGTAGAACTGCTGCAGTCTCATCCGAAATTTTTGGCTCCAGTTCTTGTAGACTATGAGGGTTGTTGCGATACATCTTAGACTAGAGAACTGCCCACACAAAGTGACCCCACACGCACTGACAGACCAGGTGGCCTGAGAGGTCAGCTAGGGCAGCGACCACACTGACCCCTGCTAACAACTCTGTCAAGCGTGAAGACTGTGTAAATGTGCCTGTGAACACTATGGGACTTAACATCTGAGGTCATCAGTTCCCTAGAACTCAGAACTGCTTAAACCTAACTAACCTAAGGACATCACAAACTCCATGCCCGAGGCAGGATTCGAACCTGCGACCGTACCGGTCGCGCGTTTCCAGACTGAAGCGCCTAGAACCGCTCGGCCACACTGGCCGGCTGTGTAAATGTGCTCCAAGCTTCGGCCGGCTGTATGGGCAGTTGATCCATCCTGTTGGAAGTAAATGTAGGTCTTTTCCTCCTACGTTAAAGCTTCCACAAATGGCTTCAAAATGTTAGCAATGTAACGCGCCGAAGTCAGCGTCTTATGAAAGAAGACGGGGCCAATAACGCGGCGTGCAGACGCTGCACAACAAACCCCAACCTCCTGATCATGCAATGCTATTTCGTGGAATTTATTCGGATTCTTCGCTGTCCAGAACCTCTGATTATGTGAGCTGACATAACCATTCAGGTGAAACCAGGCTTCATCAGACATAAAGAACAGAACCATGTATAAGCTATTCACTGTTATCTCAGTGAACAGCCACTCACAAAACTGGAGGCGCTCAGAAGCATTTGCTGATTTTAATGCACGAACAACAGACACTCGGCAGGGGTGCATGTGCAGGTCCAGGTGGAGAATTCTTCCGTATGATCGACGCGATATGCTGGTCTCTTGATACAGCTGTCAGGCTGACTTGGCAGGAATCTGAAGCATTTTGTGGTGAACTGCAGCCACATTTTCTGATGAGCGGGCAGGTTTCGAAATGTTTTTTGACTTGTTCAAAACACATGCTGCCTGACTCCATTTTCGGACTAAGTTTCGCGTGGCACTGTTTGCTTGCACTTTGACAGCATTAAACGTCTCCGCAAACAACTTACCACACCGCTTCCACGACTTTGTTGTCACGTAACTTTCCACTACGGATACCCGCTGCTCCACTGAGAGTACCATCGTCCCATTTGCACTACTCCACTCACACTGACACAGTTCGCAATACTCGCTGAACCGGTGTGGATCACTTGGCGGGCGTACACGTAACGTGCGCGTCACAGAGTGTAGTTATGTGCGTACATTCACGTCCAATGGTTTCCAGTCGTCCGGGCCACTTTTGTTTGCCCCACCGTGTATCTATAGTTCAGTTCCTCGACGATGTAAATCCGCTGCTTGGGTCTGGAGCCATTCAAGAACGCTGTGTGTACCACCTCGTGGCTCATGGTTGGAAAATGTCTTCTCTTCCCCCCAACACCCCTCTCCCACCCCCGATGTTCCTTCAGGCTACGGAAAACATGTAAATCGCTTAGGCAGTTCTATGAGTGATGTAGGTGAAGCCATGCAGTCTCTTTTACTATTCTCACGTAGGTTCTGTTCTATTACAAAAGTTTTTAAAGAATGAACCTGAAGACCTCCAAGAAAATTTCAGAGTTTGTTCAGGAATATTTCCTGATTGTTTTGGCATCAGGGACCTGTAGTCTACGATGGCTCATTACAGGATAACTGCATTACATCCCAGTATGTCTTTGTATCTGCACAATATTGCAAATGTAAACGGAATGCGCTGTGTATTTTGTTTGGAAACAAAGTTTTTCCATTCACTCACGGTATTGCCATTGGACAACACTGATGTACCGTTTGCTCTCGGCTCTCGAGCTTACATTCAGTACTGTTCGGTACTGTCTAGGGTTTGTTCTCCCAGTTGTTTTAGCTGCCCGTCAACAGTGATACACGCAATAAGGACGGCCGATATCGAGCCCGCGTATGAGTTCACCAAATGCAATGGAAGAGCGACACAAAGACCCTATGTTGAGCCGTTCCCGTAGCGACGGTGACAGTACATTCACATCTGCGACTCCCAGTGCTCGGTTTTAACGAAAAGTTATTCTAAACCGTACAGGAACCGGACTTCAACGCTAAGTGTCGAAGGAGATAAAAAAGAGGCAGTAGTTGAGACCGCGAATGTAGCCTACACTTCGTGTTATTCAGTCTGCACATTGAGTAAGCAGTAAAGTGAGCTGTGGAGAACTTTGGAAAGGCACTTAATGTTCAGGAATAAGGAATAAAACCTGTAACGTTTACTAATGACATAATTTTGGGCATAGACAGAGAAGGACTCGGAATATCAGTTGAACAGCACAGATAGTGTTTAGAAAACAGTTAAAAGATGAACATAAAGAACAGTAAAACTAGGCTCATAAATTTTAGTCTAATTTAAGCACGTGATGCTGAGGGAATCTGGTTACGGTATGACACTTAAAGGTAGTAGATAAGGTTTGCTATTTGGGAAATGAAATAACTAACAATGGCGGAACTAGAGATGATACAAAATATAGACTTTAGCAATAACGCTGTCCAAGAAGAGAGATTGTTTAATGTACAACAAAAATTTCAGTCTCAGGAAGTTCTTTCTGAAAGTATTTGAAGTGAAGCTTTACATGATAGTGATATGTGGACTATAAACAGCACAGACAAGAAGAAAACAAAGCTTTAAAAATAGTGTGTTGCAAACGAATGCTGAGGGTTAAACTGGTAGATGGAGTAACCGATGAAGAGGTGTCGAACCGAATGGTTTCGACAGAACACTTCTAAGAGGCATCAGGGAATAGTGAATTTCCCTATTTTCCTCACAAGTGGAACTAAAGTAAACTCCACCCGAACAGGCTATCAAGGCCCAACGGAACCGATCTGCCACCTTGTCATCCTCAACCCACAGGCGTCACTGGATGCGTATATGGAGGGGCATTTCGTCAGCACACCGCTCTCCCGACCGTATGTCAGTTTACGAGATCGGAGCCGCTACTTCTCAATCAAGTAGCTCCTCAATTTTGCCTCACAAGGGCTGAGTGCATCCCGCTTGCCAACAGAAATGGAGCAAAAGTAGAATGACTGTCTATCTACCTGCGTAGGAGCCCTAATCTCATTTATCTTGTCTTCGCAGTCGTTACGTGGTAGAATCGTTCTGCACTATGCTGCAAATAGCGGTTTTCTAATCTTTCTCATTAGTGTTTCGTGAGAAGACCGCCGCGTTCTCTCCAGGGATTCGCATTTGGGTCCAGCGAGCATATCCGTAATCATCGCGTGTTGACCTAGCAGCAGGCCTCTGAAATGCTTCGATGTCGTTTTTAAATCCGACCTGGTGGGGGTCCCAAACACTCGAGCCGTAATCAAGAACGAGTGGCACTAGTGTTCTATACGCAGTCTCCTTTGCAGATGGGTTGCACTTTCCTAGAATTCTCCCAGTAAACCGAATTTGACCATTCACCATACGTACAACAGTCCTTTCTGGTTCGTTCCATTTCATACCGCTTTGCAACATTACTCATAGGTATTTAACAGACGTGATTGTATCAAGCAAGACGTTTACATGTACGTGTACATCAGTACTCCACCAGCCATCTCATGGTATTTGACGGAGAGTATTTGTGGTACTACTGCCTTGTCATTCCTTTCCTGCTCCGTTCGTGAATGACGCGAGGGAACGAACAATGATTGTCGATGAACCTCTGTCTTAGCTGTAATATTGTATTTCAGTATTACAGTATTGGTTTTCCTACTTATCTGCAATATCTTATGTTTTTCTACACGTAAATCAAGCTTCATTCATTAGAGAAAGTAGAAACCTTGTGCAGATAATTCTGTATCTTCTACATTCAGTAAGTGACTACACCAGAGATCCAGAGGTGTCCCATCACATTTCCTGAAGCACTCTTGACGGTAAAGTAGTCAGTGATTTACTTGTTGTTGTTGTGGTCTTCAGTCCTGAGACTGTTTTGATGCAGCTCTCCATGCTACCCTACCCTGTGCAAGCTTCTTCATCTCCCAGTATCTACTGCACCCTACATCCTTCTGAATCTGCTTAGTGTATTCATCTCTTGGTCTCCCTCTACGATTTTTACCCTCCACGCTGCCCTCCAATACTAAATTGGTTATCCCTCGATGTCTCACAACATGTTCTACCAACCGATCCCTTCTTCTAGTCAAGTTGTGTCACAAGCTCCTCTTCTCCCCAATTCTATTCAATACCTCCTCATTAGTTATGTGATCTACCCATCTAATCTTCATCAATTTCTTCGTCATCTGCAGAGCTAGTTGGCATATAAACTTGTACTACTGTGGTAGGCATGGTCTTCGTGTCTATCTTGACCACAGTAATGCGTTCACTATGCTGTTTGTAGTAGCTTACCAGCGCTCCTATTTTTTATTCATTATTATTTTTTATTCATTACTCCTACATTACCCCTATTTGATTTTGTATTTATAACCATGTATTCACCTGACGAGAAGTCGTGTTCCTCCTGCCACCGAACTTCACTAATTCCCACTATATCTAACTTTAATCTATCCATTCCCCTTTTTAAATTCTCTAACCTACCTGGCCGATTAAGGGATCTGACGTTCCACGCTCCGATCCGTAGAACGCCAGTATTCTTTCTCCTGATAACGACGTCCTCTTGAGTAGTCCCCGCCCGGAGATCCGAATGGGGGACTATTTTACCTCCGGAATATTTTACCCAAGAGGACGCCATCATCATTTAAACATACAGTAAAGCTGCATGCCGTCGGGAAAAATTACGGCCGTAGTTTCCCCTTGCTTTCAGCCGTTCGCAGTACCAGAACAGCAAGGCTATTTTGGTTACTGTTACAAGGCCAAATCAGTCAATCATCCAGACTGTTGCCCCTGCAACTACTGAAAAGGCTGCTGCTCCTCTTCAGAAACCACACGTTTGTCTGGCCTGTCAGATACCCCTCCGTTGTGGTTGCACCTACGGTACGGCCATCTGTATCGTTGAGGCACGCAAGCCTCCCCACCAGCGGCAAGGTCCATGGTTCATGGAGGGGTGATTTACTAATAGCCTGAATAAGGTTTCTAGGGTGTGACTGAAGTAAACGAGTCAAATGTATGTAGGCTGTAGCAGTTTTGCAAATATGAAAAGATTTCCACAAACTGATAAGTACTTCCGGTAAAATGCAATTTTCCCAAACACTCTGCGCGTTGTTCCCTGAATCTCGCGATCCGTCCGCTTGCTATAGCGTCTTCTTACAGCTACATGTCATGTTTACGGTGGCCATATGAGAGCACTGAACAGCATAAAACTTTTCATAAAAGTTTTGAGCACCTGGAAACGGAGATGCTGAAACGTGGTGGCTGATATGAGACAATATTATTATCCCAACGTTACTCTGGTTAAAGTACGCATAATTACTGACAATCCATTACAGCTGATAGAGAGCACCAATAGACAACAAATGCCTACTGCCTACGCAGTGAATTAGATAATAATTAAAACTGATCACAATGTTTGACAGAAAACAAATTTCGCAATTAATCATTAATCGTTTAGTGTGAATAATCAACAGATATTTAATGTAAATGTCGTGTGATTCGGGCCTCCCGTTGGGTAGACCGTCCGCCGGGTGCAAGTCTTTCAATTTGACGTCACTTCGGCGACTTGCGCCTCGGTGGGGATGAAATGATGATGATTAGGACAACACAACACCCAGTCCCTGAGCGAAGAAAATCTCCGACGCAGCCGGCAGTCGAACCCGGGATCTTACGATTGACATTCTGTCGGCCTGACCACTCAGCTACCGAGGCGGACAGATATTTAACAGTTCAGAGTAACGTGAAAATTATTAAAAGAATACAAAGTTTTTTGAAATTAGCTCAGGTGCTCGTAATGCTGGCTATCGAGTGAAGTCACATTGGAATAATCACTTTACCTACTGATGTCTGCCTCTGCTGCTCTCACAATAGGGTTTGACTATGCGGCAGTTTATTTGTCTTCAGCCGTTGTGGTTTGAACTTACACCTAGCGTTTAGAGCAATTCGTCCTTCATAAAGTACAGTGTGGGAGCGCGCTGTTCACAAGATAATACAGGTATATGCAGGTCCCCCGGGTCTTTTAATGTAGCGGAATCCCATTTCAAGTACTCTGTGCCGGATTGACAGGCGTCTGATCATAAGCAGCCAGCAAACAGACAACTATCGACTCGTGTAATGTATTATTACGGACAATAGGTTTCTAGGGATGGCAGTGGAGGTAGAATACAAGCTGCTCAGACGAGCGTGTGGCAACAGTCTGCAAAATAAACAACACTGCAGCCATACAATAACTGAGGGTTTAGAAATGAATGGATAGACCATGTTACAAGAACTAAAGCAAATAGAAAACCCAAAAAAAGAATGATCAATCGATAAAATCGGAAAACATAACTACCTGCACCTACAAAGTGGTGGAGAGACCTGAAAAGCAATTAACAACGTGCAATTACAGGCATGTAACAAGAGAACGCAACATGCGAGAGCCTAACGCCTGAGATGGGCAGAAAACAATATTATTCAATATGAAATTGTTCTACCAAATAGTGATGGATGAAGCCATTAACACAAAAAAAAATCATGATTCATCCGTATTGCCTGCCTAGACAGCTTAAATCGTTAGGAAATAGATGCGAACGCTTAGCATTGTAACGCGCCAGAAGACACAGGGTCGCAAGAAGCACTTGTTGGATTTGGAAACTAACTAGAGCTCTTAATTTCCACTGTTGACAACTGTAATTCTAGGTGTATAATCAGTATACTAGGATTTACAATTAAGAGGTAGGAGCCGCTGCCTGCCACACTGCTAGCAACGCACTGCCAGAAGTCCACACACTGCATACAACTGACTTGCTGAACTGTCAGCGGAATTAATCCCCTAACATTTCTGTAGTCAGAACAAAGTCCTGCACTGCAGACAATTTATTAACGAGACGACGAATTCATATACCCGAATTTTATGTTCCACATGTTCTTACCTGAGTTCGAAACAATATGATTAATTTCAGGAAACCGTGTTAATGAAGAAGGAAACGTTCTATTACATGGGCTATTTGGGACATGTATGATGATGGCTCTTTTACATTAGTTCCATTTACTCATTAATGCAACAAAGATATCATTGAAATTTCAAATTTTAAGCCTTTTATGCAGTTTAGACTAAATTCCGTGCGAATTAATGAACGTTTTAAAGCTTAACGAATGTAAAGCAGCAAGTGAATAATATTTTCAATAGTGCACTAGTAAGTCAAGTGCCTGAGCTTGAGTAACGGTGATATTTCAAATAAGCAATGATATGTACGAGTGCTACTCATTTATTAAGGTCCGACAGGTAGCGAAATGGAAATCACATTGAAAACCCGATAAAGCTTTGCACAGATGTATTAATCAGTGTTTTTAGTATACCCTTCTATCCCGTAACGTCTCCCTTTTCATTTCTGAGCTAACGATGAGCACGCAGAGATATCTCTCACCAAGTATAAAAGAGATATCACATGATTTCACGGCACCACATAATGTAACTGGCATTCATTTCCTTCTTCATGATAATTCTCGGCCGCACACAGCAGGATCAATGAAGACGCTCCTGCAGCGTTTTAGATGGGATGTGTTTGATCACCCACCATAAAACTCGGGCTTGGCTCCCTCTGAGTTTCATCTCTGCTCACATGCGCCGCTGACTACGAAGACAACATTTTGGCACAGAGAACGATGTGCAGATCAGCCTGGCGGAAGGTGCAGGCGGCTGCCTTTTATGACAAGGATATTGAAAAGTTGGTGCAACGGTACGACAAATGTCAAACTCGCAGCGGTTACTATGTACAGGAGTAGCTGAAAAGTGTAGTTAAACATCGCAAATAAAACACTTTTGATTTTCGCTGTGATTCCCATTTTGCGGTCGATCGGACTTTAATAAACGAACGTATTTATTCACGCAACCATTATAGTGATGCCCTGTCACATGTATAACCATTTTTCTCAAGTAAACACTGTCATTTATTTAGGCTAAGGAACTTTGTGATAAGTAAACAAAAAGGAAAAGAAAAGTTTCCTTTTTCTCATATGCAAACTAAAGAATTTCTGAAGGAAACTAAATCCAGAATTACGGGTAGCGTATTCCTGTTTGCCAAATAAATGTTTTACAGCAACGTGTTTCTAGCAATCCATCTGCTGCCGCAAGGGAACTTCGACCGAATCGGTTGAAGAAAACAGAGATTTAAATCTCTTGCCACCGCCCAATATCACAAACGTCGGTTACACTCGTTCTTACGACATTACTGTATAGGTTTGAAAGGATAGGCCACCTTCGCTCGATGTCTGTCGTTTGGCAAACCGTCCGACCACATGGTTGATCATAATGCGGCAACGGCCTTGCCGCAATGGTAACACCGGTTCCCGTCAGCACACCGAAGTTAAGCGCTGTTGGCCTTGGCTTGCGCTTGGATGGGTGACCGTCCTGGTGTGCCGATGGCTGTTAGCAAGCGGGGTGCACTCAGCCCTTGTGAGGCCAATCAAGCAGCTACTTCATTAAGAAGTACCGGCTCCGGTCACGAAAACTGACAACGGCCGGGAAATCGGTGTGCTGATCACGTGCCCGCATCCAGTGACGCCTGTCGGTTGAGGATGACATGTCGGTGGGTCGGTAACGTTGGACTTTGCAAGGCTTGTTCGGGCGGAGTTAAGATTTGATGACAATCCCCTTGGTAACATTACTGACATGAAAAGCAGATATCCACTTCCTTTTACAGCTACTAGATCATCTACAAAGCAAACACACAATGAAGTACAATGTGATCGTAAATTCCTTTATGGAATTTGTTACATTTATCAATAAACTTTTAAACTTATAGCTCGGTTTATAAAATCAGCGTAACAGGAATGTGTTTGGCACCGTGATATGTTCAAACACGAACTGAGGGCGTTACCCCTGATCGTGAGTCGGTCTTCGAACGCAAGTCGGTAAGGTTGGGAACAGCCGTGACGTTTATGGATGCAGTGACTTACAGCTCATCAGCATGCAAATTACTGGTCGTTGCACCGCCTCCTATACATAGTGATCCCCGCGGTTTAACGACTGGTCTGCCACTGTGGTTACGTTTGCCGATGTGAACAACGTTCTGGTCCTAAGTTCTTCAGTCTCTCCATGTATTACAACGTGTAGTAAACTTTTATCTTTGTCTGTGAGGTTGCAGAGGCAAACTTTATTCAGATTTCACTCTCTAATAAGATATAGGTCTCCTATCATAGTGCAGATGTTTGTTTGGTCAGGTCAGTGCGAGAGAAGCCAACGCGTTTCTCAGTTTTGAATAAAAATAAAAACCTTTGAAGGCATATTGCCTAGAAGACTTTAACACACACACACACACACACACACACACACACACGTATATGTGTATATCTTTTAAGCTGGAATCCCCTTCTCCTGTCTTCCGTCTTCTATAAAGGCTTAGCCCTGCAGTCCGTTCCTTCAGGCGTCTCTTGGTCGAAACCTGGTACCTTTTCTTCTCGTCTGCCATATCTGGTGTCGATATGAAACGAACAAGGTACATTACTATGTCGTAAGTTACACGCTATTCCTCCAGTTTGTTACGGCGGAAGTGAAGCGCCGACACGAAGCTGTTATAGAACCCGCTAATCTACGGTAGAGAAAAGATGGCTGTGAGAAGACGTCAACCAATCGCACGCTGACAGACGACAACGCGACAGCAGCGGACCCTATGTGAAGAGGACATAAGAGATCCAACCGATTGGTGACACGCGAGTTGAATAGCAGCTTCCAGATTAACGAGTTCTATAGCAGCATCGACACTAGTCGTTTCGCTTGTATACGCTATGTAGCACAGACAGGATTCTCTATACTGAAGAAGATTGCTTATTTGCATGTCGCCATTTGCTTGCAACACTTCTCTGTAATTGACAGAGTTGAGTACTGTAATCTTTTGTTTTTGTAATAAAACCCATTAATACGATTTGCTTGAAACTTCCTGGCAGATTAAAACTGTGAGTTTCGAACTCGGGACCTTTGCCTTCCGCGGCAAGTGCTCTACCATCAGAGCTACCCAAGAACAACTCCTACCTTCCAAACTTCACAGAAACTCTTCTGCGAACCTGGCAGAATTGAAGCTGCGAG
Source organism: Schistocerca nitens (assembly GCF_023898315.1). Lineage (NCBI taxonomy): Eukaryota > Metazoa > Arthropoda > Insecta > Orthoptera > Acrididae > Schistocerca > Schistocerca nitens. Next base: position 988,985,724 of record NC_064616.1, on the reverse strand, counting down.
GACGGATCGTGAGTAGCGCTTGGGTAGCTCAGATGGTAGAGCACTTGCCCGCGAAAGGCAAAGGTCCCGAATTCGAGTCTCGGTCCGCCACACAGTTTTAATCTGCCAGGAAGTTTCATATCAGCGGACACTCCGCTGAGAATGAAAATCTCATTCTGGATTCACGATTTGTTTGAATGTTTTTTTATAGCGAACCGAGCACGCAGGATTCCTAGGTACCACATATTTGACGACAGAGCATGGAGAAATTATACAGTTCATGTTGCTTGGCGACTTGTTGGCATTTTGGCGCTGCACCTTGGTGCCCAGGTTGCGGATACGTCGGTCTTGTGACGTTCTACAATTCTCGTAGAAATCACCTTAATCTCTACAAGGGTTAAGGTATTCTGGCTACCTAATTTAGTTCCACCCTCGGAGTAACTCGAGGAACGAGTACTGAGAGTTTGAGAACTCGATTTTGCATCCTTTGTAGGTGAACGATTTGTGTATCGACGGCGATTTTCCATACAACAGGTGAGTACTCCAAAACTCGGCGTAGCCACGCCTTCTGCAAAACGACTCCAAGATCCTGTGGAATACGAGGGCATGTCTGTCTGCCTCGATACGACGAATGCTGGGCTCTCCCCTGCAGAGAAGGCCTATCTCAAGCCAGAGTGATTTCTAACATTTGTTCCACACGTGTTACCGGCCAGGTTACAAATCTCTGTCTCAGAAGATAGACACACAAACCGGTAACAAATATGGTAACTCACCAGAGTAAGCACCGAGCGAGGTGGCGCAGTGGTTAGCACACTGGACTCGCATTCAGGAGGACGACGGTTCAATCCCGCGTCCGACCATCCTGATTTAGGTTTTCCGTGATTTCCCTAAATCGCTTCAGGCAAATGCCGGGATGGTTCCTTTGACAGGGCACGGCCGATTTCCTTCCCTAATGCGATGAGACCGATGAACTCACTGTTTGGTCTCTTCCCCCCAAATCAACCCAAGAGTAAGCTGCCACGATCCAAAGGCACATGACGCACACGACTTCCCTCACTCTGGTTAACTGAAGACTATGACGACAGCTAAGGAATCTGGCCACGTAGCTGAAATAAAATATATTTGCCGAATGATGACCCCGTATGACGGGATAAATATCATAAAAGAGAAAGGATTACGAGAGACCTACAGTAAAACAAGACGCAAATCTTTTGCAGCACTTAACTTATGTTGGAAAAGTCCTCTTAGGAGAATAAAATTTAAACTTTCTTTTGTTCATGTGCGTAGCTTCTAAAGACTCTGACAGACGTCAGAGCCGTAGAGAACCACCAAAACGGCGTTTACGCAAGACACTAGTTACAAGCAGCATGCTGTACTTGAATTGTTCATGGGAAGAAGAATCAGTAGTGAACTACCATAAACGTTTGTGTGCAGTGTATGGCTATGATGCAGTTGATATGAGTAGCCTTGGTCGATGGGTAAAGAGAGAGACACCGTCAGGAATTGCAGAAACTAAGCATCATACACTGAGGTGAGGAATGTCATGGAATATCTCCTAATGTCGTGTTGGACCTCCTTTTGCCCGGTGTTATGCAGAACCTCGACGTGGCATGGACTCAAATAGTTGCTGGAAGCCCCCTGCAGACATATTGACCCACGGTGCCCCTACAGCCGTCCATAATTGTGAAAGCGTTACCGGTCCAGGATTTTGTGCACGGACAAACCTCTCGATTGTGTCCTATAAATGTACGGTAGGATTGACGCCGGTCGATCTGGGTTCCCAAAGACTTCACTCTAACTGTCCAGAATGTTCTTCAAACCAATCGCGAACAATTGTGACCCAGTGACATGGTGTATTGTCGTTCATAAAAATTCCGTCGTTGTTTGGGAACATGACGTCCATGAATTGCAGAAAATGGTCTCCAAGTAACCGACGAAAATGATTTCCAGTTAACAGTGAGTTGAGTTGGAGCAGAGGACAGCCCACACCATTATGTAGCCACCACTAGCTTGCAGAATGCCTTGTTGACAACTTGCGTCCATGGCTTCGTGAGGTCTGTGCCATACTCCAACCCTCTTACCAGCATAAATCGGGACTCATCTGACTAGAAGACGATTTACCAGTCGTGCAGGATCCAACCAATATGGTCACGAGCCCAGGAGAGGCGCTGCACACGATCTAACGGTCTTAGCAAAGAGACTTGCGTCGGTCGTCTGCTGCCATAGTCCATTAACGCCAAATTTCGCCGCAGTGTCCGAACGGATACGTTCGTCGTACGTCACACATTGATTTCTGCACTTTATTCACCAGTGTTGCTCGTCTGTTAGCGCTGACAACTCTACACAAACGCCGTTGCTCTCGGTCGTTAAGTGAAGGCCGTCGGCCACTGCGTTAACGGTGGTGAGACATTTGGTGTTCTCGGCGCACTATTCACACAGTGGATCTCAGAATATTGAATTCCCTAATAATTTCCAAAATGGAATGTCTCATGCGTCTGGCTCCAACTAGCAATCCGCGTTCAAAGTCTGTGAATTCCAGTCGTGCGGACATAATGACGTCGAAAACATTTTCACAATTCACCTACGTACAAATGACAGCTCTGTGTACGTGTGCATTTCGCTGTCTCATAACTTTTGTCAAGTGACTATAGCTGGCTGCTTTCGGAAAGTCCTCTCAGAGCCACCGATCACTCTTGTGGCTGCAGGCCAGCGCATCACAGCTCCACGGTTGGCTCTATAGCTGTCCGCTAGGACAGGACAGTTGTTTATACCAAAGTAGCAACGTCAGAAGATAGTAGGAATGTGCAGAACGACCTGCAGAGAATTTATGAATGGTGCAGACTTTGGCAGTTGACCCTGATCGCAAGTAAATGTAACATATTGCACATACATAGGAAAAGAAATCCACTACTGTGCAGCTACACTAATGATGACAAACAGCTGGAGACAGTGTCTGCCGTAAAATATCTAGGCGTAACTATCCAGAGCGACTTTAAGTGGAATGACCATATAAAACAGACAGTGGGAAAGCAAACAGAAGACTCAGATTCCTCGAAAGAATCTTAAGGAAATGTAACTCATTTACGAAAGAAGTGGCTTTAAGGCTATTATTCGCCCGATTCTTGAGTATTTTTCATCTGTCTGGGTTCCCTATCAGGTAGGGCTGATAGAGGAGATAGAGATGATCCAACGAAGAGCGGTGCGTTTCGCCACGGGATCGTTTAGCTGGCGAGAGAGCGTTACGGAGATGCTGAACAGACTCTATTGGCAGACGTTACAAGAGAGACGATGAGCATCACGGAGAGATTTACTATTGAAATTTCGGGACAGCACCTTTCAGGAGGAGTCAAACAACATATTGACCACGAGGAGAAAATTCGAAAAATTAGAGCGAATACAGTGGTTTACCGACAATCATTCTTCCCACGCAGCATTCGCGAGTGGAACAGGGCTGGAGGGATCACATAGTGGTACCGAAAGTACCCTTCGCCACACACCATTAGGTGGCTTGCTGAGTATGATGTAGATGTAGATGTGCATGTGCGATGATTGAGGCACATGGATATTCAAAGGTGTGCTCAACATGGGTTCCACGAACGCTCACAGCAGACCACAAAATTCAAAGAAAGGCAATTTCATGGTAACTGTTGGAACATTTCGAGGCCAGATCGTTACAGGTGACGAAACCTGGGTGCGTGACTTTGGGACTGAAACAAAAAGGCCGTCACTGCCGCCGCACCACCCGCAGTTACCGAAAAAGAAGAAATCCCCGGGAGCTCCCTCTGCCGCCAAACTCATGATGACAGCCCTTTGCGATTGCGATGGTGTGATTCTCGGTAACACACAAGTCTCGAAACAGGAGAACGACGCCAATTTGGTTTGTACATCATTAACTCTTCCAGCCAACAGCCCAGATCTGGTAGCCTCGGAATTCCATCTGTTTCGCTCACTTAACGATTTGTATGTGGGACACACCTTGGAGATGATGAGGATGTAGTTCATGCAGTGAAAACATCGCTACGAGCACAGGACAAGAGCTTTGACCAACAGGCTCGTATTGGACTGCATAAGATCTGTGCCAATAATTTTTCAAACTACCTTGACCAAACTGCTGCACTGGAGCTATTACACTACCGTAAAACGTTCCATCATAGTTGTTTGGGAGTGGATGCCGAACAGTTAATCGTCCGTACAGCAGCATTTAACTTAATATTGGTGCCGAGTGCATTGCTTGTAAAGAAAGAACAATGGAAACAGTTGTGTGTGAAACCGTGGACAGCGAGAAGTTCAAAGTGTTCACCAGAATTAGGTCCATGAGCTATAGAACGAGGATATGAACCACGAAAATCACTCTAGAATGAGCGAATAAACATTTCAGTTTATCCTTATGAAAGTAGCCCCTCATATTTGAAAACGAGATACTCGTTTAAGAAATGTCACACCATAATTTCATTCACCGTAATCGATATTTTTGGACGGCCCGCAGCTAAGTCGTTCATGATTTAAATGATGAGCCACTGCACTAGTTATATACCGTTTCACATATTTACATAGATATTTTATGTGATGTCCATATGTGTGTTGTTTTGCCTCTCATGCCCTGCAGGTGTCTTTTTATGGCTTGCTGCAGTCGGACAGATTTATTTTGTCCGATTAACCGAAATATCACGTAAGATACCTCTGTACAGATTTTCTTTTTATAATGAGAATAGATTCTTGAAAGGCGTTGTGTTACACTTGAAAAAACATGTAACTGTAACCTAATTTCCCTTTTTGAATAACGGAAGCCATTTCTGCTGTAGATCGATTCATCGTTATGTTAAGATTTTTAACAAGAGACGAAGGCTATTCCTGTTTTCCATATAGAACTCGAATCCGACATTTTACTATTTCAGGTATTGTTCCAGAAACATATCAACCGAAATACAAGGAGGAATTCGTGAAGGTTAAGTTAGGTTACTCAGAGTACAAATAAATTCATTTATTTTACTTGTGGAGCCTAAGACGTCATTGGCATACATGACTTTCCACACCTCTATAGACTCCTTGGTCCTCAATTCCTTCCTTACGTCGTTCACAGTGCAGCCACTTTGAGCGCAGCTAACTGCTCCAGCCATTTCTTTGCAACATTCTAACCGTCTATTGTGGTTTTTGTTGTCAGTGTGCTTTGCGCTATGAAGAATTTCGCATTTATTCATACTTTGCACCGATCGCTGTGGTGGCAGCCACGCACCAAATATACTTCAACGTCGTTTTAAAGGTTAAATTTACTAAAGTGAATGAAGCGACAAGTAAAAATGGCGAACTTTGATCAAAGAAGGACCCAAACTTTACCTTTTGTCAACGATCTTTGATAATAGATGTCTTTTATAAAAGCTTCGTTAGTACACTGTCAAAGACTTGGCCAAGGGCTTTGATAAAGGATCTTTAACAACTATGTCTATACTGTGCCTCGTGGAACATTGGACATTCTCCAACACTTCAGCCATCCTCTGTAGTCGAGCGGTTCTAGGCGCTCCAGTCCGGAACCACGAGGCTGCTACGATCGCAGGTTCGAACCGTGCCTCGGGCATGGATGTGTGTGATGTCCTTAGGTAAGTTACATTTAAGTAGTTCTAAGTCTAGGGGACGTATTGAATAGGATTTGGGACAAGAGAAGTTTGTTGCACAACTTGACCAGAAGAAGGGATCGGTTGGTAGGACATGTTCTGAGGCAACAAGGGATCACCAATTTAGTATTGGAGGGCAGCGTGGAGGGTAAAAATCGTAGAGGGAGACCAAGAGAATGAATACACTAAGCAGATTCAGAAGGATGTAGGTTGCAGTAGGTACTGGGAGATGAAGAAGCTTGCACAGGATAGAGTAGCATGGAGAGCTGCATCAAACCAGTCTCAGGACTGAAGACCACAACAACAAAAACATGTCTAGGGGACTTATGACCTCAGATGTTAAGTCCCATAGTGCTTGGAGCCATTTGAACCATTTGAACCAACACTTCATACCGATTTCACCATACAAATAAAAATCAAATTAATTTGACGTTGGCTACAAACTGCTGCCGATGATAAAAGCCACCCTAATTGGCAGGAAAAGCAAACAGAATTTATTGTGAATAAATCCGTCTAAGTTGCTTAACAAATTTCTTTGTTACGGCCTTTCGGCTATTGTCACTAAATGAACAAAGAGCAACAGCTTCTTACAGAACATCAACTGCAAAAGATAAAAATTCTGGTGTTACATATTTTTATTAAGTTAACACACGAAAATGATTATAAATTGCAAAATAAGATAGAGTGTCAGTAGTACAATACTGTGTCGAATCGGGGCGGTATCTAACAACTTGTCTATACAGAGACGTAAGTTCCAGACTACAGGTGGCAGTAGTGTTAGGGACGTTGACTTGAAATTTTATTTTATTTCTCTTCATGCTCATAAAAGGACAGACAGTCTTTAAATTAGAAACACTGAAGTGTGAACGTCGCCTGTCTTTTTATAAGTAAGAAGGCAAAGGAAATAAATTAGGCCTACGTGGTGCTCTTGGCGTCAGGTGGTTGGGGACTTTGTCCAGGCTGGAGCAGATGAGATTATTTTCTCATGGTTGGGGCCTATTAGGCTTTCCAGCACTTGTTTGAAGTAAACTCGCGAAATGTCCTGGCAAGAAACAGAACTTTCCAGGGACCTGCAGTTAGTGGTGGGAGCAAATAATCGATGCAAATGTCTGCATTCTGTTCCTGAGGATGACTGGCTGAGAGGTCTGAACTTTAAAACGATGTAGTGAAGATGCTTGGGTATGACGTAATCGCTGAGTCAAACGGCAGCTCTCCCGTGTGTAGGAGGTGGAAGTTACTTTTTCCAAGACAGAAAAAGCTGAAATCACCAAACACACCTGGTGTCGAACATAAACAGGTAGCACGAGGAGAGCCCCTTACTACCACAATTAGTTGCTGTTATGCTGTGGCTTGCTTGCATGCATCAACCATTTGGCCTCGTCACAGGCTAGACAATAGGTATAGACAACAGATACAAATATATGGCAACAATAATTAGGAATAATTTTCAATAATTTGTTGATATAAACTCTACATTACTTAATTTTAATACGAAGATGATGCGTGGCGATGTAGTTAAATATTCACCTGTACTGATCAATCTTTGAACACTGGTATAGTTCTGAAACCACTGAACGACAATTAATATTGCTTACAGAATACCCAGTTGGGATCTTCTGAGTGACGACTGTAGATTAATCCTGACGCTTTCTTGAGGCACGTTGTTGATCCTATCGAACCAACTGACTGGGTGGAGACGTACGTTTGCTTATATCCATTTCTGACTGATGAGTGTACACCTAAGAACTATTTGGGTGACGCAAGGCGGAAGCATTACTAGTCCGTTTTGTTTGCGCCCTCTTTGGCGACTGACCGTAACTGTATTGCGCTTACGTGGAGGCAGACCTTGCCGTATGGCACCCTTTCTATGTGTGACTGGTCTCGTATCTCTCAAAGGAAAGGCAGAAAGCCTACAATAATTCGAAAGTGCGTTCCCGTAATCGAGTGTGCAGCTCTGCTCAGTCATTTTCCAGCTTCATAAGCGACTGTTGAAGTTCAATGAGTGTGCACGGGCTCGCTACGAAAGAGCCTCTATCAACGTCTGGAGCCATCAGCTAACTGTAGGTGATGTTTAACAAGACAGATAGACTTGGCAATGTCAATTTGAAGCCAATAAATTACATTTGTTTCTATGGGACCTTAATGCGTAGTGTTTTTGGTTACTTTTTAACTACAGATTTTATAGCGTTTTTACTTTCGGCTGTGTAGCAATTAAAAGCTTGCCGGGAACCGACTGGATATAATATGTTAACTGATTTTACATCGAAAAGACAAAAGCCATGGGACAGCGAAATGCACATATACAGATGGCGGTAGCGTCGCGTGTACAAGATATAAAAGGACAGTGCATTGGCGGGGCTGTCATTTGTACTCAGGTGAATGCTATGACAAGGTTTCCGACGTGATTATGGCAGCCTGACGGGAGTTCGAACGAGGAATGGTAATTGGAGCTAGACGCTTGGAACACATTTCATAAATCGTTACGGAATTTCAGTATTCAAATGGTTCAAATGGCTCTGAGCACTATGGGACTTAACATCTGAGGTCATCAGTCCCCTAGAACTTAGAACTACTTAAACCTAACTAACCTAAGGACAACACACACATCCATGTCCGAGGCAGGATTCGAACCTGGGACCGTAGAGGTCGCACGGTTCCAGACTGAAGCGCCTAGAACCGCTCGGCCACACAGGCCGGCAATTTCAGTATTGCGAGATTCACTGTGCCAAGAGTATACCTAGAGTATCACCTTTCTGGCATTACCTCTCACCACGGACAACGCAGTAGCCGACGGCACTCACTTAACGACCGAGAGCAGTGGTGTTATCAGTGTCAACAGACAAGAAACAAGTAAATTAACGTCAGAAACCAATGTGGGACTTAGCACGAACGTATCGGTGAGGACAGTGCAGTGAATTAGGCGTTAATGCAGATGACTGACGAGAGCGCTTTTGCTAAAAGCTCGACATCGCCTGCAGCGCCTCTCCTGGGCCCGTCACCATATCGATTTTACCCTAGACGGCTGTAAAACCGTGGCCTGGTCAGCTGAGTCCCGATCTCAGCTGATGGCAGGGTTCCAGAGTGGTACAGACCCAACGAAGCCACGGACCCGAGTTCTCAAGCGCTGTGCGTGGCTCCATGATGGTGTGAGTTGAAATGGATGGGTCTTGCGGTCTAAATGAACCGATCATTCACTATAAACTGTTATGTTTGGCTATTTTCGGCCATTAATGGACCTCATCTCCCCAAACAACGATGGAATTTTAATGAATGACAATACGCCATGTCACCGGGCCACAATTGTTCGCGATTGGTTTGAAGAACGTTCTTGGCAGTTCAAGCGAATGATTTGGCCACCAATCGAACATTTATAGTACGTAATCGAGAAGTTAATTCGTGCACAAAATCCTGCGCCGGTAATACTTTCGCGATTATGGACGGCTATAGAGGCAGCATGGCTCAGTATATCTGCAGGGGACTTACAACGAATTGTTGAATCCACGTCACACCTTGCAAAAGAGGGTCAGGAGGTATCTCAGGACTTTTGTCACCTAATTTTGTAAGGACAACAGTGTAGATAACATCTGTGTCCATCAGTAAACGTTTCCCACTTAATTTTCTGAGCTGAACTTGAGTAATTTTCTCGCGCGATAAAAGAGAGCTTGAATTCATGCTGAGACCGTGTGCGGGACTAAGCTCGACTTCATTACCTTTCTGGGAACGATACGATGGAGCGTATCAGGTTGAATTCGGTGAAACTGAAAAGTTCGTTGCGAGAAACTTTCTAGCGCAAGCCGATCACTTTTGGTCAGTACGTTCAGGTGAAAATCGACTAGTTGTGGTGATCGCGCCGTGTAATTTAGCCACCAGCCATGTCACTAATGGGTCAGTGACGTTAATGATCATTTGATTGTGCCGAGTCCAGAGTTCTGAATCAAAAGTAAGCTGTGAACTCTGAGCATACTTCCAAACATAACATGATGGAGTTATCTGTTGATATCACAAGTCTCGCCATAGTCACCAAGTAATAATAATAAATTCTGTGTCGTCTTAGTCTTTATTATAGTGCTTTCTTCGTATTCATGACAGATTTCGAAGGATTCATGAGGATTTCATATTTTTCCTATGATTGTTCTCCCACATCGGAGACAAAATATTTGAAAGCAAGAAGAATGTTGAGATTTTACAACAGCTAGACAAAGATAAGTCTGCACTATGCGTAAATAAGAACGAAGTTAGATAAAAGCTTTTATTGAAAACTGTTTTAACAATGAAAACTTCTTGTCTGTTAAAGGACAAAAATAGTATCTTATAGCCTTTGGCTCTTAGAAAGAAAATAAAACAGAACCGAAGTGTAAAGGTGCCATGTACTGCCCCCTACATATAGTTTAAAGTGTTTTTATGAATTTAGTTTGTGGAGCCATTTGACGATGTTATGTAATGTTTGAACGACACTTTTACTATTTCAGTTTTGAGCGGTGTGGATTATTTACCATGCATCTTTGTCTACAACATTCCCTATGAATTTGGCTTCGTTATTAGAGATCTCTAGTATCATTGTTACATCCTTTATGATATTACTACTTCATGACGTTCTCCAGGACATTCACAGGAGGCAACACTCAGAACTCAGGCTGTATTGGCGCCAACGTCTAAACAAAAACGACTACTCGTGTCAAGGGATATCACATTTAGTTACTATGATGAATTGACGGTACTACTCTGTCATTCACATTCACCTCGCACCAAATAATGCTTTTGTAAAACACAGTATCAGCTTCTTGTAGGATTGTGTAAAACTCACAGAATTCCATACAACCATCTGGACCATCTTTATTTAGGCTGTGAAGTAATGTACACCTACATAGTTTCAATTTTATCTTTCTTCTGAATCGTTCCCAGGCTTGGTATTGCTATTCGACACTCCTTGGACGTCTTTCTTCGAGATTTGGTTGGTGACTGCACAAAACATTGTACGATAACATTAAGCTTTTCTTCCGTAGTAACAGATATCGGACTATATGAACGCGGAAGCTCCACTACCGACACAGTCTTTCAGTCTTAAATTTAATTTGTGAAAACGTTATCTCGATGCTGACTGCATGTCTGGAAAGCATTCCATAAATAGACCATAAACATCACTGTAATTATGACTACGTTTCCATCATATTTACATAACACCCTGTTCTGTCATTAACTTTCTATTCAATGTGTCTCAGATAACAACCAACAACATAACCTCAAACTGCTGTTTTCAACTGACATCCGGCTACTACACACTATTCAAGTTCAGAACTGACTACCGCTACACTAGGCAGAAGAACGTCTAAGTACTGCTAGTGACAACTGACTTATAGCCCATCCTGTATAGTGGCATATATTTATTAAAGTAGCAACCTCGATGTCTTTCTAATGCAAAACGTCACTTTTGAGCGAGAATTACGTCACACTCAGCCAACTGTATAGTATAATCAAAGTAAAAAGCAAGGTAACGCCAGCCAGCTGTTAACGTTACCAATTTAAGCCATGCATATTTTTCTTCTTCTATAGGACAATTAAGTTACAATAGTAGTGATACACATACGTTTCATAGTCGAAATATTTTGTATATAATTGTGTAAGTCTGTTTGACACGTTAGTTCATTTTCGAAAGACTTGTGGAATAACACTGTTTGTAGGAGGCAACCCGGTAATATCTATACCGGGAGGTATTGTGACATTGTTGTGGATTGCAAAAAATATGTTTCCTTGCTTTAATATAACACTTCCATATCTGTTTTTGGTGTCTATATAGAAATTGTCATTTAGTTTACAGCCAAATAATTAGAACTGAAAGCAAACACACACACACACACACACACACACATACAAGCTCTTTTGTAAGCTATTACATAATGTATAATTTACACCACGTGGAAGTGGTTGTCACAGAGTACAGTGGAGCATATTTTAAAAATACTGTTCACCAGCACATAATGCATTTATATAGTCCGTCACGAGGTTAACCACACACAATTTATTCCATAATTATAAGTCTTAGCTTAAAATCATGCTCTCTAGCCAAGAAAGATGTAAAAGTTTCTACTAACTGCATATCACGGCACCTTACAAAATTGATAATATGGTTGCCAACAACTTCAGTCATTCCTCGGCTTGTGATTTGACGAATAAACTTGTTATATATCTTTACCCTAAAATTCAGTATAATATTACTAAACAATATTGACACGATGGTGTAGGCAACAAATTATAACTGTTACGTAACAGAGTCTGATATTCCCCTTTATAAACAAACCACTGCAGCATCAGGTCAATACTAGGTTAGTGGAATGTACAAGTTCCCTCTGGAATGCTATTTTAACATCGCAAATCACCTTGTCTAAAAGATTTTTTTACTTCGTTAAGGGTCATCTGAAGCTGTTAAAACGGCAGCATCACTGGGGCAGAATCTAAGATGCCTACATCAGTTGTCTCATACGTCTTTTATACATAAGGGGAAAGAAGTAAGTAAACTACTCATTATTTCAAAAGTAATCGCCATAACTATTAATACATTCATCCAACTGTGGAACAGAACGGTCAGTGCCATAATAGAAATTTTTTTGTGGTTGCTAAAGATTTCCAGATTTTTAAACTTGAAGAAAGACATTCGTGGCTGTCGATTTGTTTCGAAAGAAGTGGTGAACGCCTGGATACAATTAAAATTCCGTTGGCCACCTCAAACATTTTTGAATGAAGACATTGACAGTCTTGTCACACAGTGGGATAAATGTATTATAAGCTAAATTTTGAAATAATAAATAGTTTACTTATTTTTTCATGGGTTTTGTTTCCATTTCACTGTCTCTTACACAAAATAGAGCGCACTGAAGACTCACGGAACACTCAAAATACAGTAGCACACAACCGCCACAGCATTACATACTGAATACTTTAACAAATGACCAACTGTGCACAATAAATCATACAGCACTAGACAGATTCCACAGGGCAGACGAGTGCAATGATCGACGAGAGAGTAAGACGCACTTCATACGTTGAAGCTCCAAACAAACTGGTATGGGCATGCGTATTCAAATGCAGAGATATGTAAACAGGCAGAATACGGCGCTGCGGTCCGCAACGCCTATATACGACAACAAGTGTCTGGCGCAGTTGGTAGATCGTTTACTGCTGCTACAGTGGCAGGTTATCAAGATTTAAGTGAGTTTGAAAGTGGTGTTATAGTCGGTGCACGAGCAGTGGGACACAGCATCACCGAGGCAGCGATGAGGTGGGGACTTTTGCAGACGACCATTTTACGAGTGTACCATGAATATCAAGAATAAGGTAAAACATCGAATCTCCGACATCGCTGCGGCCTGAAGAAGATATTGCAAGAACGGGACCAATGAAGACCGAAGAGAATCGTTCAACGTAACAGACGTGGAACCCTTCAACAAATTACTGGAGATTTCAATGCTGGGCCATCAACAAGTGTGACTAACCATTCAATGAAACATCATCGATATGGGCTTTCGGAGCCGAAGGAGCATTCGTGTACCCTTGATGACTGCACGACACAAAGCTTTACGCCTGGCCTGGGTCCGTCAACACCGACATTGGATTGCTGATGACTGGAAACATGTTACCTGGTTGGACGAGTCACGTTTCAAATTGTATCGAGCGTATGGACGTGTACAACCTCGTGAATCCATGGACCCTGCATGTCACAAGGGGACTGTTAAAGTTGGTGGAGGCTCTGTATTGGTGAGAGGCGTGTGCACTTGGATAGATATGGATCCCCTGACACGTCTAGATACGACTCTGCCAAGTGACACGTACGTAAGCACCCTGTCTAATCACTTGCACCCATTCGCATCTATTTTGCATTCTGACGGATCTGGGCAGTTCTAGCAGGCCAATGCGACACCACACACGTCCAGAATTGCTACAGAGTGGCTCCAGGAACACTCTTCTGAGTTTAAACACTTCCGCAGACCACCAAACTTCCCAGACATGAACATTATTGAGCATATCTTGGATGCCTTGCAACTTTATGTTCACAAGAGATCTCCAGCCCCTCGTGCTCTTACGGATTTATGGACAGCCGTGCAGGATGTATGGTGTTAGTTCTCTCCAGCACTATTTCAGACATTAGTCGAGTCTATGCCACGTCGTGTTGCTGCACGTGTGCGTGCTCGCCGGGGCCCTACTCTCGTCCAGTTTCTTTGCCTCTTTAGCGTATTAGGCATTTACTGATCGCCAAACAGCTACTAGGTAAACAGACATAAACCATGTATGAAGAGTGACCGATTATTTTATCCAGTTGCCACTATAAATCTCTAAACAGATGGGTATACTAGTTGAAGAAAGTTATAGGTTATTGTAGAAGTGTCACTGTAGACCTGTACTTAGATGTATATATTAGATGTAGATACTGAAAACTCTAAACGTAGTTCACTTAACGTTGTACGTATTACAAACACAATGACATAGGTATTTCATTTGACTCCCTCCACATATCGGTACATTAAAAACAGCAGTGTGTCTGTAAAGTTCTCTTGGGAAACCGTTTCATTAGATGACTTCCCATTAGTTACTACGAACTCCGACCCTTTTGACAGGAAATCGCAAATATAAAACGACACTCAATAGTTAACCTCTGTCAAGCTGTGTCAAATACCCTCTGGAATTATAGAAATATGGCGTCAAATTGAGATCACCAGTCGATATTACTGTTCACTCCGTGTGAATAAAGAGGCAGTTGTGTTTCACCAGAATGATATTTTCTGTATTGATGCTGTTTATGAGTCTATGGGTCTAAAATCCTATAAATCTATACTAATGATATTCAGGGGATGTGTCCTGTGTTACGTACTGATGTGACATATACAGCTTTCCAGGCTTTAGGTATGGGTCTTTCGTCAAGAGAAGCAAACAGTTGCATATGATTGTTAAAAACTAAGTTGTTTCACCATAGTACCCTGAAAGGAACGTAACTGGTACACAATATTTACCACAAGACTTTTCGTTATTGAGTGGTTTTAGCAGCTTAGTTATGCCGATGGTCTCTACTTCTAAGTTTCTGATGTCGTTAACTGTTCTTGATTCGATTTAAGAAGTATTTAGAGTATCGTCTTTGGTAGAAGAATTTCGGAAACCGTGTTTACTATCTCTTCTTCAATCCTGCTGTCATTGGTAACTACATCATTGCTGTCGCACATGTCTTGCCGCTGGTATACTTTACAACCATCCAGATCTGTTTGGATTTACTGTCATATTTGGAGACAGGGTTTCGCTGTGGAAACTATTAAAATCATCTCGTGTTGAAGTCTGCACTAAGTTTCAAACATAATTATGTAAACCGTCACCAATCTTGAAGATTTTGCGGTATTTTTTATCTGACATGCTTTTCCGTCGCTTCTGCGACACTCTCATGACCAAGTTCGTGTACCGTTGGGGATCAAGTTCCTCAATGAGATCGTCTCACATTCTTTTTATTTCTATTTTCAGTTTTTCAGCATTACTATTTATTTTATTAGATAATTAGATTATTTGTCTTTCATTCATTTCTGTCTGGTCAGACAATTCGGTTTCAGTATTATCCATTTGATGCAATATTTCGCCTAATTTCAGACTTGAAGATTCCATTCTGCTTTATAAGAATAATACCCTACTTGCACAAGAATGATACTGTTGTAATTACTACCCTCCTTAAAAATTCATCGTCACAAGGCTGTCTGTTCAACACTCCGGTAGCGTTACTATTAACCTCTGGGCGGCAGCTGTGGCCGAGCGGTGCGAGGCGCCTCAGTCTGAAACTGCGCGACCGCTACGGTCGCAGGTTCGAATCCTACCTCGGGCGTGGATGTGTGTGATGTCCTTAGGTTAGTTAGGTTTAAGTAGTTCTAAGTTCTAGTGGACTGATGATCTCAGATGTTAAGTCCCATAGTGCTCAGAGCCATTTAAACCATTAACCTCTGTTTTCCTAAATCAATCTTTCACTTCCGCAGCACTGAAGTCTTAGTCACTGAATCTGACTAACCAGATTTGTTATATTAACTACCAAGTGGCCGTTGCTATTGGTGTATTGTGTCTTTATACTTCTTTGCCAGTGCTGCTACTTCGTGCCAACCGTTCTGACCGTCCTTCTAATGCGAAGCCGAGGTACCGCCAGCGTCGTCTGTGGCTGTGGAGCCGGTGAACTGCTAGCGCCGAGTGCAGTTGTGGTGTGACGCTGCTGGACTGCAAGCTGTGACTGCGTGTCCAAGGAACGCAGTTTGAACGAGGCCCTCCTGCTCTTCGCCCAACTCGTACTGTAGCACCCCCTGGACACAGTAGGCCGGCCGTTGTGGCCGAGCGGTTCTAGGCGCTTCAGTCTGGGACCACGCTGCTGCTACGGTCGTAGGTTCGAATCATGCCTCGGTCATGGATGTGTGTGATGTACTTAGGTTAGTTAAGTGTGAGTAGTTCTAAGTCTAGGGGACTGATGACCTCAGATGTTAAGCCCCATAGTGCTTAGAGCCACTTGATTTTGAAAATTGCGACTTAAACGATCGTCTGCGAAAACACGAATTACTATTGGAAAAAAAATTATGGAGTAAAGCAGGAGGGGGGAGGAAAGTGTCAGCATTGTATTCACTTGATTCGTTTGTAGGTCGACACCCCATGAGGAATGCCCATGCGAATTCCTTTTCCCTTCATTTGAGAGGAAAATTAAACAATATATGGCATATTTTTGGAAAAACCTGTATTCTGTAGCAGTTATTGCAGTTCTGTTGTTTAATTTCTCTAATTTACACCCGAAAACAAATCAAAAAATTTCTTGTCGCATCAAAATCTAAATGTACTGCAAGTATAAGCTAAAATCATTTTGTTGTTAAAAAATTATGTTCTTGTGAATATAAAGTGCACCCTTAAGTTGTCACTTTTAAATTAATTAATCCCTTGCATCTACATCTAGATCACTACATGGCTGCACAACCTAAATAATTCAGTAAAACATTATAGTTAATTTATTACAACACAATAAAGGAATGTTATTTAAGAGATCCTCAATAGGTGACTGCCAGAGTACAAATCTAAGGGTCTGTGCGTAACTCCTCAGTCTGTCTTAGGTTTTGTCCAGCACTTACCACTTACTTCACCTCTCAAACTACACTTTGGTTTGTAGTCTACTTTGAACTGTATTTTGCAGTAGAACTTAATAAATAGGATAGTTCAAAGTCAAGTGCGTACCACCTTCAATAGGGCCATACCTAACCAAGCACTGTAACTGTCAAACCTACTTTGTGACTGAAGACAGCTTATATTTAGTTTGGAAAATTTGTGGTAAGGTCTTATGGTACCAAACTGCTGAGGTCATCGGTCGCTAAGTTTACACACTATTTAATTTAACATAAACTAAATTACGCCCACACACCCATGCCCGAGGGAGGACTGGAACCGCCGATGGGGGGAGCCACACGGACCGTGACAAGACGCCTGAGACCGGCCGACTACCCAGCGCGGCTATATTTAGTTACTTTAGATTTACACACACATCCCTGATGATGTAAGGCACATTGTATGATTACATCTAATCCATAATTAAAACAATAAGTGTCACAGTAATGATAATGCAACAAAGAGGCAGATGACTACTTTCTGTCTGAATAGCGACCCTAAAAAACATTCTTTGATCCTAAACGACACATAAAATGTGTATCTTTCGCAGTGGTTAATAATTTACTACTACACGTGCTTGGAAACTAAATAATAATAGTTTTCATTAAATCAAAAGTTTTATAAAACTGACGTCTCCTAGTTCTCAGAATCTTGCAGACACACTGATGAACAGGTTACACGAGTTCTTTTCTCATTACATTCAGTTCCTAGAATGTCCAAATAAAATCTTATGTGCGTGGATAAACAAAAGTTGTGCCCATTCTGGTTGATATCAAAACGACTTGTGAAGCTCACAAGCCAATCGGAAACTTCCCTGTCAGCCTCACAGATTACTTACGGTTTACAATTCTTGTAGTATGTTCCTTACTTCAGGTACATAGGATAACAGAAAAGCAATGCAAATGTATATAGCTAGCATTAGCCACAGATTTTTTTTATTTTTATTTGGTGCGACTATTCAATTGA
Organism: Schistocerca nitens; assembly: GCF_023898315.1. NCBI lineage: Eukaryota > Metazoa > Arthropoda > Insecta > Orthoptera > Acrididae > Schistocerca > Schistocerca nitens. The sequence continues at coordinate 988,968,022 of NC_064616.1, read as the reverse complement.
TAGCAAGTATCAAAATTATTAGAAACGATGTCAGAACATTCGGCAGTAAATGTAGCAATTTGGGGAAATATTTTATCCAGACAGTTAAGCAACCTCGTGTTTAATGATATTTTGTTTTCCCTCAAGATTTTACCTTTGCACTTGTAAAAGGAAGAAGAGTGACAAATCTATTTTGTTGAGAGATTATCCATGGTGCCAGCATGAAACAATATGAGAGATCCAGGGAGAGTTGGAAAACAAGAATGACGACTTGGACCTAGAATGTCCCTACTATACGTGAAATCTTTTAATCAGTGTGCGACCTATATCGATCTATTATCAAGAGCTGTTTGTCGATTATTTAAATTGTGACGCCGTGATGCCCGGTCGGTTCGACGTAAGGAAGCTATATTTCATGAAACTGCATAAATGTTCTTGATTATTACCACCATGTCAGTCACCGTCAGTGTGCTCTTTAAGTAATTTCATTTACTCGTCTGCCTGTATCTTTAAATGCCCGCCCCTCAATCACTAGTCGAATTCTTGTCCAGTTGGAGCTTACACTCCATCTCTAATAATCTCGATGCAAACAGAAGGGCAAAGACTAATTTTGCTGATGCAGTGTTTTCCACATATGTCTCTATTTTGCCATAGTACCCTATGTGTTGATGATAATTCGTAACTTGATTCCTACGATTGTTGGCACGAAGTTTTCATGTTACCTTTTCTTAAAAAATTAAAACATTTCAAAGTGAATATGGAAATGTTTCAGGAAAACTAAAATTCCTAAATCTGGATACATGGAATACATGGACTGAGTTTTGAACTCTCGTTTTGTCATATTAATTCACTATTGTACGCTTCTGAATTCACACCAGAATGCATGTTTTTCCTGCTTGAGTTTTTGGCGCGTTATTGTTCTCATTCTACTGATTTTTGAGGTTTCGATTTCCATTGGCCACACTAGCCCTGACAGTTTCACAGACTAGTCCTTCAGTTTGCCAAGTAGTGGCTGGCGACAACAGGCGTCAATGTTACCGTGCCAGTAACCGAAAGAGAAGCCAGAAGCGCTAACTGATGCAGGTAGATAAACTGCAAAAACGCTGGTGCTCTCCCCTGTTGATCTCACAATATAAATTTATATCACTGGAACTGGAACATCTGGCCATTGGAATGGCGCCCCTGAAGGCAGCTGCCAACTTAAAAGAGAAGCCTATGTTAGTCACGTCGATGGTTTTGGTGACATAGTTGTTTCAGCCTGCCCTGAGCGCGTGAATGCTAGTTTCCTCTCGTGTGAATCGATATCCGAGCAGTCTTTTAGTCTTGGGAACACCGAAGAAATGCACAAGTGTGGGATCACAGTCCCTCCAAGCGATATTACAACTGCCAGTCCCTCCCCTACCTAGCCCCGTCCGGGTGGGAATTGTTTATATTATTTCCGCCATAAAAGGGAAAGGTATCCTCACTCGCCGAGATACCCGAAGGAGGCAAGCACACTTCGTATCATTTCGTGACGCACTCAGATATGCTTGAAATGGAAGAGACCGCATTTCCTCACCTCATGGTTTATTCATTTGCTTAATTTCTTTTTAATAAAACGACGTTTCCGGCGATAGGATAATTGCGCCGAATCTGTGACTGTAGCCAAGACTAACGGCAGTTTCAGCGTCACCTCCTTTCACGTCTCATCTCTCCTCAGTCAGGCGCTATTCAACTCCGCAGGAGTTGAAATTTGTGCAGCCCTCTACACCGCCTACACACATCTTGTGTAGCTATTTTTAATGAGTGATAGTAAAGTTAGCTTTCCCAAATCTTCGCTATGAGATGAGTCCAATATAGGTGTCCCTACTATAGAGCGCATTGTCACCTCAACTTTCAGTGCAGACGGATGTTGAGTGCTTGAAACTCCTGAAGGGGGCATACCCACTTTATGTTCAGAACAGCCATTTTACGATTACAGTTCCTCACAAATCTATTTCATGTTAGAAACTTCACACAGCACACTGACACTGCGCTATGCCGTTGATCCTGATAGAAATGGTTTCTCTCTGGTACTAGCTGAGCACCTCGTGTTGTCCGGCTATGTAGTTGTTGCAGTCTCCTATCAGTCCACCCCTGCCTTTGTATATCTCCTCCTCCCATACCCTCCTCCCTCCTCTCTCTGTCCACCTCCTGCTCTCCCCTTCCTCTGTCCTCCTCCTCCTCTCACCTTACCCCCCCTCCTTACCTCCCCCCCCTCCTCTGTTCATCTCCGCCTGCCACATCTGTGTTCATCATCTCCTTCGCAGTCTCTGTCTCTTCATCTCCTCCTCCCCCCACTCTTCTCTGCCCATTATTCCCAGCCAAACAGAACATAAGTGCTTCTTACCTCAACAGTATTTCTTTCCAGATAGTAAGTAACAAGATAGTAAGTAAATTTGGTTTAAATCGATCCAGTAATTTAGGAGGATATGTGGATCATACGTACATACATATATACACATATTTATATAATATGTCTGAATTTGTTGCAAGTGAGCACGTTTTACTAAATGCAGCGTCAGTACTGTCTCCCAGAGCAATTTCTTAATTGGCCACCGACTCTGGTTTAAAAAAATTGTCCGAGTCCAGATAGTTTTACATTTGGTCGTTACTCAGACTCGACCTAAAGGAGAATGTAAAGGGCGACATAAATTTTCTTCTTGTAAAAGTAGTTGTCAGGCTAAGATTCATTTCAGGAAGCCTAAGGAAATGCAACACGTACAAGAAAGACGTGTCCTACAAAATAATCGTTAGATTGGTTCTTGAGTACCGTTCGTCTGTCTGGAAAACCTACGTCGTAGGCTCTGTTATATTTGTGAGAGCGTACGTTTCAATTAGAGTTAGATAGTTCATTTTCTCGTCCGTACAATACGTTCCGCCAAATGACCACGACGGGTGTTTCATACGGAGGCCTACCTACAGTCGTTCTTCACACTCTCCGTTCGAAACAGGAAGCTGCAATAGGAACAATGACAGTTATGTTACAACTACATTGTGCACAAATCGTAACGTGGCTTGAGGATTACAGATGTAGATGTACAAAGCCTTTTCCTAGTGATATGTGCTTACACTGGCTCAAAAGAAAAGTTAAGTACCTGGAAGACTTGTCCGAAAGTCCGTGCAACCACATCCACACCATAGGCTGGTATGTAGATCACCAGAGTTGTACTTCTATGTAACAGGTAGAACGGCTGCAAAACTTTACTAGTGTCTAAATTCACAAGACTGCCAAGCAGTTCATACTTACATGCCTGGCAGAGGGTTGTTTGAACCACCTTTGGAATATTTCTCTACGTTTCCACTCTGTAAAAGGGCGTGGATAAAATGAACACTTAAATCTTTCCGTACTAGCTTTGATTTCTATTACTTTATTACGATGATAATTTCTCCCTGTGTAGGTTGGCGATTGTAAAATATTTTCTCATTCATAAGAGGAGATTGGTGATTGAAATATCGTGGAAAGAGCTCGCCGCAACGAAAAATGCCCTTGTTTTAAGTATTGACACATCATCTAAGCCGGCTGTGGTGGCCGAGCGGTTCTAGGCGCTTCAGTCCGGAACCACGCGACTGCTGCTGTCGCAGGTTCGAATCCTGCCTCGGGCATGGATGTTTGTGATGTCCTTATGTTAGTTAGATTTAAGTAGTTCTAAGTTCTAGGGGACTGATGACCTCCGATGTTAAGTCACATAGTGCTCAGAGCTATTTGAACATCATCTCGCTCATCGTATCCGTGACACTCTGTCCCCTATTAAGCGATAACGCAAAACGAGTGCTCTTCTTTGGACTTTTTCGATGTTCTCCGTCAATCCTATCTGGTAGAAATCCCATACCTCATACCAGTATTCTAGCAGAGGACGGACAGGGATATGGTCGGCAGTCTCTTTAGAAGACTTGTTGCATCTTCTAAGTATTCTGTCAATAAGCCGCGCGGTTCTTGGTTTGCCTTCCCCGTAATATTATCTATGTGATAATTCCAATTTAAGTGGTTTGTAATTGTAATTCCCAGGTATTTAGTCGAATTGACGGTTTTTAGATTTATTGCATTTCTCGTCTAAGCAAAATTTAACGGATTTATTTTAGTTCAAAAATGGTTCAAATGGCTCTGAGCACTATGGGACTTAACATCTATGGTCATCAGTCCCCTAGAACTACTTAAACCTAACTAACCTAAGGACATCACACAACACCCAGCCATCACGAGGCAGAGAAAATCCCTGGCCCCGCCGGGAATCGAACCCGGGAACCCGGGCGTGGGAAGCGAGAACGCTACCGCACGACCACGAGATGCGGGCGGATTTGTTTTAGTACTCCTGTGGATAACTTCATACTTCCCATTATTTAGAGTACATTTCCACTTCTCGCACCATACAGATATCGTGTCTAAGAAATTTTGGAACTGGTTTACTAGACGGTAAACGACAGCATCATCTGTAAACAATCTAAGAGGGCTGCTCGGGTGGTCTTTTAAATCGTTTTTATAGATTGGGAAAAGCATAGGACTCATGAAACACTTCCCTGGGGAATGCCGGATATCATGTCTGGCTTACTCGATGATTTTCCATCTGTGACATTTCTGCCAGGAAACCCCGAATCCACTTGTGCAACTGTAGCGATACTCCATAGGCCCGCAATTTGATTAGAATTCTCTTGTGTGGAACGGTGTCAAAATACATCTGGAAATCTAGAAATAGGAAATCAATTTGAAATTCCCTGTCCACAGCACCCATTACATTATGCGAATAAAGTGCTGGTTGTGTTTCACAAGTTTGATGTTTTCTGAATCCGTGCATATTGTGTATCAGTAGATGTTTTTATTTGAGGTAATTCTCAATGTTCGAACACTATATATTTTCCAGAGTCCTGCTGTAAATCAGTGTCCGCGATGTGGGTCTGTAATTCATTGGATTACTCCTATTCCCTTTCTTGAGTACTGGTGTGACCTGTGCAGCTTTGCAGTCATTTGGTACGGAACTCTCTTCGAGAGCTGTATATGAGTGCTAAGTATGGAGCAATTCCATCAGCTTACTCTGAAAAGAACATAAATGGTATACGCTCTGGACCTAAAGACTTGCTTTTGTTACGTTATTTGAACTGCTTCGCTGCACCGAGGAGATCTACTTCTAAGTTACTCATGTTGTCTCCAGTTCTTGATTCGAATTCTGGAACATTTACTTCGTCTTCTTTTGTGAAGGAATTTCGGAAAACTGTGTATAATAACTCTGCTTTAGTGGCAATGTCGTCGGTAATCGCAGTGAAGGTTTTGACTCTGACTTGCCGCTGGCGTACTTTGCATACGCTTCAGTTTTTCTGTCAGATTTCGGGACAAAGTTTAGTCGTGGAAACTATGAAAAGCATCTCGCTTTATAGTCCACGGTAAGTTTTGAGCTTCAGTAAAACATCGCCACCGGCCAGGTTGGCCGAGCGGTTCTAGGCGCTATATCCTGGAACCACGCGACCGCTACGGTCGCAGGTTCGAATCCTACCTCGGGCATGGATGTGTGTGATGTCCTTAGGTTAGTTAGGTATAAGTAGTTCTAAGTTCTAGGGGACTGATAACCTCAGAAGTTATGTCCCATAGTGCTCAGAACCATTTGGACCATTTGAAAACATCGCCAATCTTGGAGATTCTGTGCTCTTCTAAATTTGGCATGCTGTTTTCATTGCTTCTGCAACAGGGTTCTCACCTATTTTGTGTATCACGTGGGATTAGTACCATCTTTTATAAACTTATTCGGAATTAATTGCCGCAGATACTATTTCTCTGAATTTAAACCATGCCTGGTCTGCACTTAGTTACTTGCGTCTCTTGGGAAGTAGTCAAGCGAATTTTTATCTGCTTTTTAAGCAGATATATGTCCACTTCTGGTGAGTTTGGATGTTGTGGTCAGTCTCGCTACCACGACCTTATGGTCACTAATCCCATTATCCGCTATGATGCTCCCTATTTGCTCGTATTGTTTGTTGCCTAGGGGTCAAGAATGTCTCCGCAACGGTTTACACTTTGAGTGGTCTCCTGAAGTAATTCCTCAACATAATTTTCGGAGAAAGCATTTACTACAATTTCTGGCCATGTTTCATACCGACCACCATCTCTGAACATGTATTTTCGCCAACATATAACGGGTAAATTAAAGTCTCCACCAATTACGATTCTATGACAGGGGTACGTATTTGATGATACCCAAATTTTCTTTGAACTGTGCGTCAACTGAATCATTTGAGTCGTAGTGTCGATAAAAGGGACCAATTATTAATTCATTCTTGTGCTCAAGTAAAACCTCAACCCATACTAAGAACTACGTACATCGCTTTCACTAGACTTGGCAACAAACACGCCGCCCCTTTCTAAAAATCTAACCTGAACTTATCTCCGGTTTTAAACAATTTTCGGTACCTATAACGATTTGAGTTTGTGTTTTCTATTAGCGTTTGAAGGTCAGGTTCTTTCCCAACATATGTGCGACAATTTACCACTACAATACTTATTGTTCCTGTGTCTACCCTCTTCCTGTGTTTGTGACTGAAGATCATTCTGTAATTTCCCGAGACACTATAACCTTAAAAACCGCTCAGTCCACCCCACACAGCCCTACCACCCATGTTACCACCTCATGTGTATAGTGGGCCCCTTATGTATTAAGCGGAACCCCACTATCCTCTACTGCTAGTAAAGAAATCAGCAACCTATACTGTCGCAGAGTTGTCTGAGTCTTCGATTCGGGTCCTACCTTACCTCTGTACCAGAAGTTCATTATCGGTCCTGTCTTCGATGCTATAGATGGTAAGCTCTGCCTCCAGCAGGCAAGCAAGACTGCCACTATTTACCATTTCATCTAAACGCACGAAACCAGAGAGAATCTCTCTCAGTCCACATCGAAACACGTTGTTAGTATCGACCTGCAGTTGGTTGAAAATTGTTCTCTTCATGTCATCCGGAAACAATAATTCGACATGTGGAATGACTCCTCCCGGTATGGACACAGAACACACACTGATTTCTTCCCCTCCTTGGCAGCTATATCCCCAAAGGGCCCTATTAAAAGCCTAATGATGAAGCTTCCATCTACCAGTAATTCCACCCTTTTAAATGCCCAGATCTTGCGAGCCATGAGGCCTCATCTGGAACAGAACAAGCGTGTGCATCTGGCTGAGGATCTTTGTCAGCCGCAGATAAACCACTTGTCAGCCGAAACGGGGGGGCCTTTCGATCGGTCTGCCACACCTTGAAATGACCTGCCACTGGACTGCAGGTGAGGTCGTCCTCAATACGAGCAGTAAGCAGGACAGAGGCACGCGCTGGACGTAGCACGACTGGCTCCCCACAGCGGAATGGGAGCTGCTGCCCAACTAATATCTCGACAACGATGGCTGTTCAAACGAAGAATAATGCCTGTTACGAGGCAAACGGCGGAGATATACACTACACACTTATTAAAACGTGGAATGTGGCTACTAAATGCAGAAAAACGCAAGAAATTTACGAATTTAGAATAAATGCACTCAGCAAATAAAAATAAGTCGCTTCTAGTTTTTAGAAGCTGGTGTTAATCGTGTTTAGTGTTGTCATAGACCTTGTAGTGTATATAAGGGGCGTGAATAGCGTCAGATGTTTACTGATCACTGTGAAGAGCAGAGAGATGAATCTCGGTTCCGCAATACTCCAGATGATCACCATTGGCGCGTAGGACGGCGAGTTGTGGAGAGATCCTGTTCTTCCAACGTTTCGGAGAGGCACTGTGGGGTCACTGCTGGCATAATCACATGGGAAGCCGTTGGGTGTGACTTCAGGTCACGGTTGGTAATCATTAAGGTAACTCTGTCAGCACAACGGTACGTCACAGACATTCTGTGTCTTCATGATTCGCCTCTCACGTGACACGATCGTGGTGTCATTTTTCAGCAGAACTATGCTTATCCACAAACGGCACGTGTCTCTGTGAACTGACTGAGTGATGTTGAACTACTCCTGTGGCCAGCAAGATCCCCAGATCTGCCCCTGCTAGAACGTACGTGGGAACAACTCGGCCGGGAGCTCTGTCAAAGTGCCAGTATCCCGGATATAAGGGACCAGCTGCAGCAGATGTGTCCAGCCTGTCTCAAGTGAGGATACAATGGCATTTTGTCCCGCTTCCTAAACCAGTCAGTACACGTATCCAGATCACAGAGGATGCAACGTCGTACTGATGAGTGTGCTTATACTTCTATATTCTTCGTAAACGTGTCTAGATTTTGTGATCACTGAAATAACATCACGTACCGTTTCAATCCGTGAAGTTTCATTTAGTTACCTCGTCCCCGTCTGGGTGCTTCTATTGTTTTGTCAGGCTGTGTAACATACAGGGCACATCAACAAGATTCATTCGATTTCACAAGCCTCTCTCTCCTACACGAATGAAGATAGAAAATTGACGTAAATTTTAACGTACACATCGAAACTAGATGTTTACATTGCCGCATTTGAAAGTTGCCGGTCATTGTAATTTCCGGTAGGGATCTTGGCTCTGAGCACTATGGGACTTAACATCTATGGTCATCAGTCCCCTAGAACTTAGAACTACTTAAACCTAACTAACCTAAGGACATCACACAACACCCAGCCATCACGAGGCAGAGAAAATCCCTGACCCCGCCGGGAATCGAACCCGGGAACCCGGGCGTGGGAAGCGAGAGCGCTACCGCACGACCACGAGATGCGGGCGGTAGGGATCTTCCTTACTCAGTTACAGGAATAACATACTTCGATATATTCCAGATCTGGCACTTCCGCAACTGCGAGAACCTGCCGAAAGTTTCATTTGTGAATGCGATAGCGCACCAACACACTGGAGTCAGCATATAAGAGCATTTCTTAACAACAAAGTGCCGCAACGATGGATCGGCCGTACGGGTCTTTTAGTACACCATTGGCCGCCATTGTCACCTGATCTCACTCCATGTGATATTCTTTGTGTCAGTTGATGAAACATTCCTTATATGCGTCTCCCCTTGCAACAGTTTTGCGTAAACTGCGACGCTGCATACCAACTGCAGTGAATACAGTAAATCCAGGTACGGCCGTAAAACTGTGGGAAGAAACTATTTCTCCATTGGATGTTTCTCATACATCCGGTGGAGGGCACTTTGACTCTTAGTAAGAGATAAATGTAAACGTCGATGCTAAGCGTAACTATTAAAAGTACACCAATGTTGAATGTGTGTACATGCAAAAGGCATAACCTTGTAAAATCCGATGGTTCTCTTGAAAATAAAAACTAGATACTCCTATGTATAAGTTAAAATCGATTCCCATGTTTCTATCTTCATTCATGTAGAAGACAATCTCTTGAATTCAGCTCAATCAGTCTGAAATTCGCTGTATATTAACCTCAGCAGTACGCATGAGAGTGAAAGAAATCAGATCAACAAAATAACCTCTTTTACCTCACGAGTGGTGCAGACGAATGGAGCAACGTCAGGCTCTGCTGTCCGCGTGTAGCAGTTATCAAGTTTTTTCTCAGACATAAACTTTAACACATAAAAAGAAGATGATAACCATCAAGAGATATTTTCTTTTCTTTAGAAGAGGTTTAGAAGTTATATTAAGCTAGCGCAGAAAAGAGGTTATCTTGCGTTCACAGACACTTAACCGTTAGGCACGCAGGTTAGCTTCCAGGGATGGGAAGCAGTCCATTCTACCTCAGAATGCCCTTATCACCGCGTAGCGCAGCCACTAAGCGCCCCTAGCGTATTATCATAATCAACTTTTGCAGGCGGCAGAAGTGAAACTTTCTCTTTGATACTTCAGGACATTCACATTTTTACGACGGATAGAATGAAGACATTCCCAAATTTACATGAAGCCTTTATGTTTCTAAAAGACACAAATATTTTTGTCAGAAATAGACTCTTTTAATTTACTAAGATGTAGCTATAAAGTGTTAACAATATAAACCCTAGCATTAGTTCATTTAATTTCCATTTTTTTCGTTGAGCTCAGCAATTGTGTTAATGAAAGCGTTCTACTGATACATTCGAAAACATTACGCCAGTTTCTAGTGTGCATTCGCAGAGAAATTCTCTGGAACTAAACCGCGGTCTTGACAGCTAATATGAGACTCATTAACATAGCTTGTAAAAACCAACTAAACAGAGGTAACTGCAGAAGTATTTCCGCGAAACACTTAAAGTACTGGACACTCACTGTTTTGCTCAGGTATTTTTCTGCAAAGTTATCACTTCTTAATATTAAATAAAATGTTTGTAACGGTTTCTTTTCTTTTTAATTAGAGATTTTTTATTTTCAGTTAACGATAAGAAGTATCACACACCCAACAGTTCACGTCGATAGGCATTATACTGGGATTTTGAAACGTGAATATCTGTACACAACTGACGAGGAGTAAATTTTGCTCGAAGTGGATTCGATAAAACCAAATGTATGTACGATGGAGACGAAAATAATGAATTTGCATCTGATCAGAAATGCTGAACCTGCGATGTAATGAGCATGTAATTTACATATCGAGCTGGGAGCATTGGATATATTAGTAAATATGGTAGTTCCCAAAGGGAATCACATTAATGTAGAAACTGTAGTGAGCGGTACTGACATAGCCCTATATAAAACGAAAATATGCACATAGGCATAATACAGCCACTAGTCCAAACACCAAGAGAGTTCGAGAGCTGCCTAGGCCATAGAATACACAAATGAGCACAAAACCAGATAAAAATGACAAAAACAGTACATTTTCTCACGTTCGTGTAAACCTGCTTAACGGTTCGTCAACTAATGTGGCAGATGAACACTATGGAGATAACTTCAAAGTAATTTCAGATCACCCAGAGTTTCTAGAATTCGATACAGAATTCAAGCTTATTTTGTGAACCGCCGTACGTACTGATATGCGATATCCTTCCAGCTGCTAATATAACAGTAATAACAGAAATTAAATTCGCAATAAATAAAAATAAAATCTTTTTCGCAGCCGCAAACGAAAACGACTATACTGATAAAGGAAATAAATTTCCTGTGTGAGGGCCCCAACAATGTGAATATTTTGGGAATATAACCGTCTTGATCGCCAAATATATGTTTTAATTTAGAAGGTCGCTTCGGTTACGGTAATCACCAGGTCAAACCTTAAACAAATCTTATGGGACTTAACTGCTAAGGTCATCAGTCCCTAAGCTTACACACTACTTAACATAATTATCCTAAGGACAAACACACACACCCATGCCCGAGGGAGGACTCGAACCTCCACCGGGAAATGTTTTAAGAGTTTTAAGTTTTTATCTGATGGCAGTAGCCAAACAATGAAAGACATATAAACAAAGACATATATTGAGCGGTCTTGTCAAAAAAAAAAAATGTTCAAATGTGTGTGAAATCTTATGGGACTTAACTGCTAAGGTCATCAGTCCCTAAGCTTACACACTACTTAACATAATTATCCTAAGGACAAACACACACACCCATGCCCGAGGGAGGACTCGAACCTCCGCCGGGACCAGCCGCACAGTCCATGACTGCAGCGCCGTACACCGCTCGGCTAATCCCGCGCGGCGTTTCTTGTCAAAAAGAAAATAACCATACTAGATAAGAATTTGTGCTGGTAACATTTCACGTCAATGAAACTAATTCTATGACCACTATCTTTTCGGAAGTGGACTTTTGAGAACTATGTCTGCAGTACACTTATGAGGTTTGTAATTTAAAACAACAACCGCCACAAGAATGCTTTCAAAAATTAAATCAAACAATTACCGATATCGGATTTATTTAAAATTCATCTTCAAATGGCTCCTACAGCTTGTTGTCTTTGCTGCTGGGGCCTCGTTTTGTGTTCCGAAAATAGTCAAGTATTATACACTGGTGGCAAAGCGTATTACGTTCTAACAGCTTTCTAAATTATTGATAGGGAAATTTTTCGATATACGTACATCAAGCGCCTTAATTGCGTTTTCACTCATTTGAATAACAACATTCATTAGTCCCGTAAATCGATGCTGAAAATCATAATGTCAATTATAGTTGGTGCGTGCAGTACGAATCCGGCTGACTGGCCTGCATTTGTAATTTTATTTCATTTTGGCATTGTGCGTGCATTGCCTCTAAAAGAATATTTTATACAATGGAGACTAGGTTTCAAATTCCTTTTCAAATATCAATGAACATTTCAGGTTTGTGAGCTGATTTGCTGAGTGTGTTTGACTGTGAGGGGTAAAAGTTTAATAAATCACTGCTCTAGCACCCCATTCATTGGCTTCTTATTAATGATCACTGTGTAGGCCAGCTGCCCATTAAATTTGAAATTTTCTCTACTTGACCGTTTTTCCCATTTATATCTATATTTCGTTGTCGCAGTAAGAGGAACTGAGGCCTGAAAATCATAAAGTTGATTGAAAGCTTCCGTAATCTATGCCGAGGCTATGTATCTCCAAGGAAAAGCGTTCAATTAAGTCACTACAGACCAGTATCGTCGAGTTACCTGTTTTCAGGTGGACGAACGCAGGATGAATAACACTGAACACATTTGTTTTTACTAAGTTTTATAGTGTTAGAAATTTGAAAACGTAAAGAAATTTGGTTAATTTAAAAGTCCACGAGTATATTTCAAATTATTATTATTATTATTATGCAAATTAAGATATAGGGGGGGGGGGGATGGAGTGGTAACATCAACACGTCATGAATTTATGCGACAACAACGGTGACACGTAAAAATGTAAAAATGTGCGCTGGACCGGGACTCGAAGCCATCGATTTCCGGCTTATTACACAGTTGCGTTAGCCACAGCGCCATCCTGTCACAGCGTTTATCGTAAACGGGCGGACTATCTCGGTATCCTCCCCGACCGAGTCACATCTCTTCCAGCGCCACCTATCCAAATTTTCTTCCTCGTCCTCCGTGTTCGCTAGTTTCAGATCCCCGCAGGAGGTCGGACGTAAATGTGTATCCGCACTGAAGGTCGTGGATTCATAGCCCATCGAGGCGAATCCGTTATATGAATGCGTGGTGTTTGTTCTTTAGTACTTGATGGGAATGTCAGTCGGCTAGGGAGTTAATCGAGGTAGTCCACGCATGTGCGATAATCACTGTGTCCGGAGGGCGCAGTGGTTAACGCAACTGCTTCCAAAGGCGGAGACCTTGGGTTCGAGTCTCGGTCCGCCACACATTTTCACTTGTCACGGCTTATACCGCATAACTTTCCGATGCAGCTAATATCACCAGTTCCTTCCCTTTTCTTTTCTTTCTTTTCTCTCCCATCCATCTTTAGTTTACATATTATGAGTCAAAGTTGCGGATTCCGCGTTGAGTTTGTACTTTTGGTGATGTCCGCTTTGGAAAGTACCCGTTGCCTTCAAAACTCTCTTTAAGCTCTCTTTAAGCTCGTCCCATAGACTGTTCTTGTCGTGAGTGACGTATGAGTGCTGTGAACCAAAGCTGTGAAACCACACATCTTCTGGGAAGAATGGTATGATCCTTCCTTTTCAATATCCATTGTAAACTGGATTGTCCGTGGTTGGAACGCAGATGGTTTTCTAAATTCTTCGAATTTGCCTTCACCATGGGGCCACGTTACAAACGGGTCATCAACATATCTCCAAAATACTGTGGGCGTTAATCTAGCAGATGCCTTCCATTTTGGATGTTTTGATTCCGGGCAAAGCTGATGATACTCTGGGACATGTAGTATATCGGGAACGGACGCGTACAGGTTTATATTTAAGTGCATACAGCTGCCACCAGACAGGCCCTTCTGTGGCCTGTAAGAGCGCTTCCTCCGAGGCAGAGGTCGGGATCAGGTACGAGGAACAGCTCCGCGGATAGGGCATTTCATTAGGAACGTACACCCTGCACTCTGTTTATACCACATCTAAAGAAAAGGACCGTGACAAACCGATCAGCAAAGAAGACAGATCAAGAGTTGACCAAAGAGCACGAGACAGGGCCGAGCTCGACGCAGAGAGCACATTATGAGTGGACAACGCACAAGAATCGGCCTCAGAATCTGATTCGGACTTGAACCGGCAGCCAGAACCCGGAAAAGGAGACGACTTTCCACTCTTCCGCCGCAAACAGGCCGGAAGGAAAAGAAAGAACTCTCAAGAACTTACCGATGCCACCGAGAGACAATTGCCAACCCTGACCTGGAACCAGTTCACCCACTCCACTCGGACAGTGAATAAATGGATGTCACACCAGCACGCTGAACTGAAGAACCACATCTTGCCACGGCACCAAACGCTTTGCAGGACCTTAAAACACCACCGGCCAAAATACCACCTATTACTGTGCAATATGCGGGAAAATACCGATTCTTGAACGCTGAGCTGAAGAAACAAGTGCCCGCCCCGCCTAAAACCATATACAGTTATATTTATGTGACCACCGCCTATGTCCGACGTCAAAGTGCAATAAACAGACGGCAGGTTGCAGCATTAACAGTGGAGGCTATAGAAAGCGTGCCGGTGGGACACAAAACAGTGCAGTCGTTGTCATGGGAAAATGGAACAATTCATCTGACGTCCAAAAGGGCATAAATATTGGCGTTCCGGCCAGGGCTGGAAGCAATTACGAAACAGTTTGCATGCCACCGTGGTTAAAGTACACAGTACAAAACTGGGGCCGGACGCAACTGTGGTGCACCACAGGCCAAACATGAGAGCGGAGAACGACGACTGCGAAGATCTGTATGGCCGAATAGATATGCAACTTTTGAGCAATGGGACCGCCCAATCAACCAAGGGCTTAGCAATATCTTCTTCTCAAGCACCGTTCAGCAAACGTCGCTGCTTATGGGTCTCCGCAGCAGGTGCCTTGCTCGTGCAGCCCTGCTGACTGCTGTTCATCTGCGATTAAATGAAATGTCGTATGGCTAGGGCGTCCCGTCGGGTAGAGGAGTCGCCTGGTGCTAGTCTTTTTAGTTGACGCTACGAGGCGACTTGAGTGTTAATGAGGATGATATAATGATGGACACAAAACAACAGCCGGTCACACGCAGTGAGGAATCGAACCCAGGCCCCTCGAGCGACATTCTGTCACGCCGACCACTTGGCTGAAGCTGAGGAGATGGACTTCAACTGCGATGAAGACTGAAATCTGGAAGCCAGTATCGCAATTGGACGTCCACTGAGTGGCAACAGGTGACTTTTTGAGATGAGTCACGTTGTGTGCTCCATCGGACAGCTGGCCGTTGGCGCACACGGCATCAAACGTTTGAAAACAAACGCCCTACATGCGATATGATCTGGGGAATGTTTTAGTGGCATTTCCTGTGTAATTTCGTCATTTTGTAAGGCACAATCGATCGACACAAGTATGTACCTACAGTAGGATAATATAACATGCCACATAGCTTACAGTGTACGTGCACGGTTCGAAGAGCACCAGGATGAGTTTCCTGTACTCCATTGACCACCAAACTCCCCGGGTTTAACCCAATACAATGTCTGTGGGGCCACATAGATCGGCTGTTTGCTCCATGAATCCTCAACCGGGAAACTTAGCGCAGCTGGCCACAGCATTGCGATCGGTAAGCATCCACGTCCCGCTCGATGCCTTCCACAATCTAAATGACTCTTTTCCTGCACGTCTCGCAGCTTTCCACGCTACGAAAGGTGTTATTCAGGGTACTGACGTCACATTACTGTGACGGGACCGTGTGTAAGGGTAAAACTATAAGATACCATTTTGAAACACTGTCTGATCAACGAATAGGACTTCGCTTCTTCTGCACACACCAACTACCTACGGAGAAGACGTTTTAAGTCGTAGTCACATTCTTACCAGCTGGGGAACTGGAAAATGAACTCCACGCCATTGGATTTCAAACAGCATCAGTGCATCAATTCAAATCATGTGACGAAAAAAACGCCAAACTAATTCCGCAGCAACTTTATTGTGTCACGCTGCCGGCTGAGCTAACCATTGTTAAGGCGAACATCCCACCACATGGAAAGGATGCCCCATTTTCCAACAAGTACTACGGATATACTCGACGCAAGGACAGTCAACAGAACTCGTAATTCAACAACCAGGCACTACCGCTGCTCAACCACAGATCAACAACGCCAGGGAATTCCCCACAATGCTGACGAGGACGACATTCACTGCACGCCCAAGAGCTGCAACGCGCATCCAACGACCGACTGGCGTCCCAACATCTACTCAGTCCACCTTCGACTTCTAAGACTTCAAGGAGATAATCTCATGTATCACGGGATTCCGACAGAAGAACTTCCTCGCCATCATTCAAGAAACGTTTCAACACCTCAGAGCTGCGCCAGACATTATTTCCAAGCTGCTAACCTTCTTCAACGGCGCCATGAAATATTTTGCCCTCGCAAGTGGCCCATAGGCTATCATGGAGAGATACCCTCACATTTTTCATCCACAACGCCAGTGGAGTGCTACATAGGAAGAAGGAACAGGAGGGCTTTGTCAGGAGATTCAAGGGCGGTATGTTTTCCGACAGAAACGCGCATCCAGCTTATCCAGCAATTCAAATTGAAGAACATGACTGGATATCGGACGGACAGTGCTAATGGTTGTGGGAGTGACACAGCTATCTGTCGCCAACGTTCGATCAAACATACACCTATAGTTCTACGTCAGGCAATTATTCAAAATGGAAGTTACAATCGCATTATTTATTTTACCGCCAACCGGTTTCAACCCGCGATGGGGTCATCTTCAGGGCAATTTACACCATTTGGTCGTCACCCTGCCTGTGCATGGTTGGTAACTATTCTACATCAAGAACTGTCACTGGAGGAGACAGCGGTGACAGTATCTGCTAATCACGACAAAATCACACTGGTTGTCGCCTACCGTATCTTAATCCCTAGCGAACACTCGAAGATAAGGACCTACTTACCGTTTTAGCTCTCCATGACAAGATCGTATTATGCGGAGATCCAAGCGTGAAGCATTTCGTGTGGAACTCCCACAGAAACAAACCGAGAGACAACAGACTACATGCACTGCAGGAACGCCTGGATGCCATAACATTCGGTCCAGACGACACTCCAAGTATTATCTCTAATTCCCACCAGCGGCCCGACGACGTAGATATTATTATGCTCAGATATCTTCGATTCGACCACCAGCTGACGACAATAAACGATTTGACTCTGACCACCAAACAGTGACATACAAGCTAATAAAAGCATTGGATCATGTACGACCAACAACAAGAACGACGAACAACTACAATGTTTTTCTCCGCAACAATGTCTGCCCTACTTCAGATGTATCTATCGGACGTATTAGAGACCACTGCCACGCTCGTTGGGAAGATAAAGTGGGACTTTCGTTGAGGATCCACAACCACCGAAATTCACGCTTCACGATGAATTCTCTCGCCTTTACTCCATGACTTGAAGGCTCTTCAAAAAGAATTCACAGACGGTGGCGACGTTTCCAAAATCTGGAGAGCCGACGAGAACTGAAATGCCTCTCAAAAGCTCTACACTATCGCACATTGTGACACAGATTAGATGTCTGGGAGGACAAAATGCCTACGCCGACACTTTAGTCTAGGGCTGACTAGAAATTAGTACGAGCGCTCCGCAGCCCACGACCAACCAACCTACCCATTAAGCCGTAACAGGTGGCATCTGCGACCACCTAGGACAGCCAAAGCTGATCGACTCTACTTACGTGGCACAAAACGCACTAGACATCTTGAAGTATGGCGAAGAAACTAACAGAGTTACCGAAAAGACAGACATAATTCGACAAGCTGCACGAAGGGATGACGTTCTTCTAACAACACTAGCGGAAGTCAGGGCTATTATTCACAACCTCGGATCGCAATCGGCCCCAGGACCTGATGGGATGACGAACGAACAACTCAAACAGTTACCGAGGTAACCATTGGACACCATCAGGAAGCTCTTTAATAGTAGTCTCCAAATAAGCTACTTCCCGGCAGCTTGGAAAATAGCTCACCTTGTACCGACTCCCAAGCCAGGAAATAACTCGAGCCTTTCGACAAACCATTTGCCCATCAGTATATTACCTGCTCTGTCAAAGATCCTCGAAAGGATAATCTTAAAACTACTTCGGTAAATCATCGCCATGCGGGACGTAATTAGAGCAGACCAGTTCACCTATGAACCAATGCTATCGGCGTTATTTCAACTGATGCACTATACGAGATTGTAGCGTACAATATGAATCGCTCAAACTGCACTGCGGCTGCCTTCTTGGACGTTGGAAAAACCTACTACTCTGCGGGAACGAAAAACTGATCTATAGACTTCACCCTCTAGGATCAATACCGGAATACAGTTTGAAGATGAGTGACAGTTTCCTGCAAGGGCGACGTATATAAATGGTTCAAATGGCTCTGAGCACTATGGGACTTAACTTCTGAGGTCATCAGTCTCCCAGAACTTTGAACTACTTAAACGTAACTAACCTAAGGACATTACACACATCCATGCCCGAGGCAGGATTCGAACCAGCGACCGTAGCGGTCGCGCGGTTCCAGACCGTAACGCCTAGAACCTCTCGGCCACCCCGGCCGGCGGCGACGTATCTACGTCACGATAAGTGGACAATGCTCCAGCACGCTGCAAATGCAAAAAGGCTTACCACAGGAGTCCAACCTCTCTGCAACGATTTTTATGAAATACGTGAATGACATGTCACTGCTTCCGCAGGATGTCCTCGGGCAATTCGTGAACGACACAGCGTTATTCAAAAGCATCGACGCATCAATGCGGCAATACGGCGCCAACAGCGGCAGCTGAACATCACCGAACAATGGGCAATGACACATCGCTTAACTTTTAACACAGAGAAGGCGAGGGCAATTCCCTTTGCCAAACGATCACGTGATAGTCATGAATGGCTGGATATAAACAACGTTCTAGTCCGTTGGACCAAACATACCCGGTACTTGGGAGTCAAATGATAAAAAATTACTCTTCAAGGAGCATATCAACGCAAATAACGCTAAAGTGCTGCAACTGATACACTACTTGTACCCTCTCCTCCTCAGCTCTCACACGTGTGTTCGCACAAAACTTAAGCTAACCGAGCAACGGTCCTACCCGACATGTTATATGGCTGCTGCTCCTGGTGCAGAACAAGCAAACAAACATTGAACAACTACAGTCGCTGCCTTCGGCTCATTCTCAAAGTCCGCAGTGGATCCAGACGAGGGACCCTCATCGAGAACTTGACATTGACCCCATCCAGGACACCATTATGAACACAACGCGAACATTCTTTGACACCGTCGAAGACTTCCGCCCGAGCGTCCCACATCTGGACGAGGTCAGCTGTGTTGCCCCACAACGTTGGCACAGCGTCCGGGTGCCACGGACGCTCCTCAGCAAACTGCAAAGAAGTCTGCAAACCGCTACCACAGAAGGGCTCATGCTTCCACAGGCCACAGTCCTTCTTACGAGTAAATAAAGAGGGCAATACCCATTTACTTTTTCATCCACACATACACACAGACATACACACACACACACACACACACACACACACACACAGACACACACAAGAGCTAGAAGGAGCGTCAGCCTTTCGGCTCACTCTGAAGTCGAAATCTTAGAAGAAGAAGCGGAATTTATACGGCTGCACAACCGTAATTTAATGGAGCACTCATTGTGCAGCGAAAACATGAAGATGAAATATTTATTGTTTATTTTAGTGGACAAAACCAATAACAGCTACTATGCAAGGCAATTCACTCGTTACGCTAAAATGAAATGAAATCTGAAATGCAAGCCAGTCAGCCGGATCGTTGTTACACGCACGAACTGTATTTGATATTATGATTTTCCGCGTCGATTTACAGTACTAATGAATGTAGTTATTCAAATGACTGGAAACGCAAATAACGCGCTTGATGTATGCGCTCCGAGAATAGCTTTCCGTATAAATAATTTAGAAAGCATTAAGAATGTAATTTGCTTTGCCTTCAATACATAGTGCATGACTATTTTCGAAACTCAGCAACGTGCATAATGGTATGGCGTCAAGTGGATTTATATGTTTTGTTCACATACACTTACAATTACATTTCAGTACTGAAATTTCCTCGAAGTTCAAATCTGTCTACCAAATCGGAACTCGAATCCCAACCTCGTTTTCCGCAGACAGTCAGACTGAGGTATCTACATACAGCTCACTACCTGTTCTCACGACTTCAGTTCTACCATTTCAGTGTTTGTATTTGCTTCACTAATACGCAACACTGTTAATCTGCTGTAAAGAAAGTTATATTTACGAACTGCTAAAGGTTACATCTACATCTACATCTATATGGTTACTCTGCAATTCACACTTAAGTACTTGGCAGAGAGTTCATTGAACCATTTTCATACTACTTCTCTACCATTCCACTCTCGAATGGCGCGTGGGAAAAGGGAACAACTAAATCTTTCCGTTCGAGCTCTGATTTATCTTATTTTATTATGATGACCATTTCTCCCTCCGTAGGTGTATGTCAACAAAATATTTTCGCATTCTGAAGAGAAATCTGGTAATTGAAATTTCGTATATAGATCTCGTCGCAAAGAAAGCTACCTTTGTTTCAGTGACTGCCACGCCAACTCGCGTTATCATATCAGTGACACTCTCACCCCTATTTGGCGATCACACGATACGAGCTGCCCTTCTTTGCACTTTTTCAGTGTCCTCCGTCAATCCTATCTGGTAAGGATCCCACTCCGCGCAGGAATATTCCAGTAGAGGACGGACAAGTGTAATGTAGGCTGTCTCTTTAGTGGGTTTGTCGCATCTTCTAAGTGTTCTGCCAACAAAGCGCAGTCTTTGTTTCGCCTTCCCCACAATATTATCAGTGTGATCTTTCTATTTTAAGTTGCTCGTAAATGTAATTCCTAGGTATTTAGTACAATTGACAGCCCTTAGATTTGTGTGATTTATCGTATACCCAAAATTTATCGGATTTCATTTACTACCCATGTGGATGACGTCGCACTTTTCTTTGTTTAGTGCCAATTGCCAACATACTGAAATTCTCTCTAGATCATTTTGTAATTGCAATTGACCGTCTGCTGATTTTACTAGACGGTAAATTACAGCGTCATCTGCAAACAATCAAACAATCTAAGGGGGCTGCCCAGATTATCGCCTAGATCATTAATATAAATCAGGAACAGCAGAGGGCCTATGATACTACCTCGCTGAACGCCAGATATCACTTCTGTTCTATTCGATGATTTACCGTCTATCACTACGAACCGTGACCTCTCTGAGAGGAAATTACGAATCCAGTCACACAACTGAGACGATACTCCAAATGCACGCAATTTGATTAATAGTCGCTTGTGAGAAACGGTATCAAAAGCCTTCTGGACATCTAGGAATATGGAATCCATCTGAGATCCCTTGTCGACAGCACTCATAACTTCATGGGAATAAAGAGCTATCTCTGTTGCACAAGAACGATATTTTCTGAATCTGTGTTGGTTATGTATCAATAAGTCATTTTCTTCGAGGTGATTCATAATGTTCGTGTACAGTATATGCTCCAAAATCCTACTGCAAATTGAGGTCAGTGATACAGCTCTATTATTCAATGGGCTACTCCTATTTCCTTTCTTGAATATTGGTGTGACCTGTGCTACTTTCTAGTCTTTAGGAACAGACCTTTCGTCAAGTGAGCGGTTGTATATGATTGCTAAGAAAGACGGTATTGTGTCTGCATACTCTGAAAGGAGCCTGACTGGTATACCATCTGGACCGAAAGACTTGCCTTTCTTAGGTGATTTCAGTGGTTTCTCAACACCTAAGATATCTACTTTTGTGTCACTCATGCTAACAGCTGTTCTGGTTTAGAATTCTGGAATATTTACTTCATATTTTTTCGTGAAGGAATTACGGAAAACCGTTTTTAGTAACTCCGCTTTAGTGGCACCATCATCGGTAACGTTTCCATTGCTATCGCGCAGTGACGGATTAACTGTTTTTGCCGCTGGTGTACTTTACATACGACCAGAATCTCTTTGGGTTTTACACCATATTTTGAGACAATGATTCCTTGTGGAAACTATTAAAAGCATCTCGCATTGACGTCCGCACTAAATTTCGAGCTTCCGTGAAAATTAGCCGGTCTTGGGGATTTTGCGTTCTGAATTTGGCATGCTTTTTTCGTTGCTCCTGCAACAGTGTTCTGACGTGTTTTGTGTACCATAGGGGATCAGTCCCGTCTCTTAAACTTATGCAATATGAATCTATCTATTGCTGTCGATACTGTATCTTTGAATTTGAGCTATATCTGGTCTGTACATACATAATTAGCTTGGAAGGAATGGAGACTCTCTCTTAGGAAGGCATCAAGCGGATTTTTATCTGCTATTTTAAATAGATATATTTTGCGTATATTTTTAGTGGTATTGGTTGATATGGTTTTGAGCCTCGCTAGAATGCCCTGGTGTTCACTAATCTCTGTATCCGTCATGATGCTCTCTATTAGATCAGGATTATTTGTGGCTAAGAGGTCAAGTGTGTTTTCGCAACCATGTACAGTTCGTGTGGGCTCATAAACTAATTGTTCAAAGTAATACTCAGATAAAACATTAATACAATTTCGGAAGATGTTTTCTGTCTACCACCGGCTTTGAACATGTATTTTCGCTAACAAATCGAGGGTAGATTGAAGTCTCCACCAATTATAATTGAATGAGTGGGGTACTTATTTGTAATGAGATTCAAGTTTTCTTTGAACTGTTTAGCTATTATATCATCTGAGTCGGGGGTCGGTAGAAGGAGCCTATTATTATTTTGGTACGGCTGTTGAGTATAACCTCTACCGTTAGTAATTCGCAAGAACTATCTATTTCAACTTCGCCACCAGATAAACTACTACCAACAGACACAAACACACTACCACCTACTTTATTTAATCTATTATCCTTTCTAAACACGGTTTGCACCTCTGTAAAAATTTCGGCAGAATTTATCTCCGGCTTTAGCCAGTTTTCTGATCCTATAACGATTTCAGCTTTAGTGATTTCTATCAGCGCTTGCAGCTCTGGTACTTTTCCAAAACTGCTATGACAATTTACAGCTACAATACCGACTGTCGCTTGGTCGATTCTCGTCGTTTCTTAGTCCTGTACCCTTTGAGACTGGAACCCTTTTTGATATTTCCCGAGACTGTCTAACCTAAAAGACCACCCAGTCCACGCCACGCTACCCGTGTAACCGCCTCCTGTGTGTAGTGGACACCTGACCTATTTAGCGGAACCCGAAAACCCACCACCTTATGGCACAAGTCGAGGAATCTGCAGCCTACACGGTCGCAGAACCGTCTGAGCCTCTGATTCACACCCTCCACTCGGCTCTGTACCAAAGGTCCGCAATCGGTCCCGTCGACGATGCTGCAGATGGTGAGCTCTCCTTCATCTCGCTAGCAAAACTGGCAGTCTTCACTATCTCAGATAGCCACCGGAAACCAGAGAGAATCTCTTCCGATCCATAGCGGCACACGTCATTAGTGCCGACATGAGCCACCACCTGCAGTTGGCTGCACCCTGTACCCTCCATGGCATCGGAAGGACCCTTTCCACATCTGGGATGACTCCCCGCGGTATGCACACGGAGTGCACATTGGCTTTCTTCTCGTCCTTATCTGTCATAGCCCTAAGGGGCTCCAACACCCGCCTAACATTGGATCTCCCAATGACAAGCAATCCCACCCTCTACTCTTGTCCGGACCTCTCAGGAAGACCGGCCACTATTGCAACAGGCGAGGCCGCTCTTGCTGGCTCAGAAGCACTTTCAGCAGTGGGCAGTACCTCAAAGCTGTTACGGAGGCGTAAGGGTACAGCCTCGCGGCCAGCACCAACTTTCGCCTTCTGCCCAGGGATTCGCGACCACGCCAAGGTTCGAGAATCACCGTCAGACAAATGTCGACCAGCAGATCCGTTCGAATCCGAGGGCGCAGTGGCATCAGAGATACGAGGCGATGCTGCAGGTTCCAGAGGCGCCGAAGCGCTCGCCTCGGGGTGTCCCAGTGTCACCGCGGCCCAGTGCAACAGCCTGGAGCCTGTCGACCAAGGCCAACACAGCTTCCAGCTGTTTACGAACGGTGGCCAATTCCCCCTGAATCCGTACACAACAGGCGCAGTCCCTATCCATCATTAACAACATTTTTTTCCTCTCTTTTATTTCACAAGCAGTTCGAAACAAACAGATGACTGACGACCAGGCGTATTTACACTAAACGGGTACTAAAACGCGATGCTGCAACTCTCAAACACTATAATATGCCCGAAATTGGTGTATTTAACTATGCAAGTAACCAAAAACACGCAAATAAATAAAGAGTTAAACTATAAGACAAATAAGTGTATCGTACTGGTTTCTGTTAGTAAGGTTACTGGGCTATTAGAAAACCACTTTAACATGATGAAAATAGGCCTAATTTATACACAGCGGAAGAATTTAACATCATATACGGGCACATGATAACAAAAACCAGAAATATTTTCCAGTACTTGTCTTGTGGTGATACAAAACTGACGTTACTTCGTGCAGGCCAACACAATTATCAAGAACAAGTATGCGCTCGATGAACAGCTCGACAAGTTCAGAGTTCCGAGGACATGTCGTAGCTTAAACAGATTTTCCAGTTGTAGCGTTTCCTTTTATTCCGACCGGTAAATCATTTGACCGTTTGATTGTCTATCCTATGGATTCTAAAATAAGGTATCGTTCCTGAAGAAAATAGGAACATATTGGCGAGCACACAAAACTCATGTTAAAAATGACAGTTATCCCTCTCTAGACTTTATAAAGCTTCGTAAAATAATTGTTTAAGTTAGTTATTAGTGCAGATCAATACGAAACTGATAATAATTTCAAATAATCACAAAAACAGTTTATAAAAGAATTAAATAATTTAGTAATGTGGTCACTAGTCCATATGGATAGACTTTACCACTTCAACCAACTGGTTATTATAAGAGTAAATAGCGTAATCTGAAGATGCACATGTATTACTATGAAAGCAGTACGCACACATGAGAATGAAATCTCGTCAAAACACATTGTTACATATCTTCACAGATTTACCCT
The DNA here is from genome assembly GCF_023898315.1 of Schistocerca nitens. Classification (NCBI taxonomy): domain Eukaryota; kingdom Metazoa; phylum Arthropoda; class Insecta; order Orthoptera; family Acrididae; genus Schistocerca; species Schistocerca nitens. The sequence goes on along the minus strand of NC_064616.1, from coordinate 988,942,964 downwards.
CCCTAACATGACTAAAACTGATTTAAATACACTTATTATACCAATACTTATGTAAAAAAATACACAAAAGATGAGACAACGTCGGACTATAATATGTCAAACAACGCAGACAATCACCACAAAACATAATAATAATCAAATTATTTTTCTTCGGTGTGTCAGAAGGAATTAACTAATAGTTCAACTTCGTTGAAACAGTCTTTAAACATTATAATAGTTCTTAGACAGAATGTATGATGTTACTTCCGAACGAAATATTTCAATGAAATGTGCTGTACAAAATTTACCAAAAATGCAATTAATATATGGATGACGCATCAGTTTTTTTCAATACAGCATTTCAATAATTATCGGAATACAACGTTATTCAGTAAAAAATGCGCTACGAAAATACACGGTTACCACAAACTACATTAAATAAATTTACCTGTATCAAAAGAAAAGTGTATGAGTGGGATTGCAATACAGTTCTACTGTCTGTGTCGTTCTCTTCACTCAGACACGGCTGACAACGATGCGGATGATTTTTACGGTGGTTAAGGATATTTGGAGACGACAATGCTCCACTACAGCCTCCTGCTTTCTTAACATTCTCTAGCTTGGCGCAGATAGGTACGATAGCTTGTTATAAGTTTTCTGATAGCGTCATATGGCTGATTGCAGCTCGTGGAGTGTGTAAATAGCGAATATACAGGAATACGCCAAATTACGGTATTAGACTCTGAGAAGCTCATCTGCAGAAACCAGCAACGTTTTAGGAAACAACGGTCATGCGAGACACAGCTGGCCATCTTTGTGCATGCCGGCTCCCAGGTTGACGCCATATTTCTCGAATTTCTAAACCCGTTCGACTCAGTTCCGCACTGTCGCTTGCTCCAAAAAGTGCGCCCTTACGGTCTATCCAATGACATATGCGGTTGCATAGAAAGTTTTCTAACAGACAGGGAGCAGTATGTCGTCCCGAACGGGGTGACTTCAACAGAGACAAGCGTAACTTCAGGTGTGCCCCGGGCAGCGTAATAGGTCCGCTGGTTTTTACGATTTACATAAACGATCTGGTTGGTGGTATTGACAGCGGCATTAGACTATTTGCCGATGATGCTGTAGTCTACAGGAAAGTAGAATCACAAGAAAGTTGTGAACAAATCAAAGATGATTTGCAGAAAATAAATGCCTGGTGTAATGACTGGCAGTTACCTCTCAATATTAGTAAGTGTAACCCACTACGTATAAAAAGACGAAAATCCCCATTAATGTACGAGTACAAAATAAATGCCCAGTCTTTGAAAGCGGTAACATCCGTTAAGTATCTGGGTGTGACTATTCGAAACGATCTCAAATCGAATGATCAGATTTCACAGGTAACGGGTAAGGCTAACTCCAGATTGCGCTTTATTGGTAGAATCCTGAAGCGATGCAGTCCTTCAACAAAGGAAATAGCTTACAATACGATAGATCGTCCAGTCTTACAGTATTGTTCGTCTGTATGAGACCGTTACAAGTTGGGTCTAATTCAAGGTCCAAGGGAGAGTGGCAAGATTCGTGACGGGTACATTTAGCCATCCCGAGAGCGCTACAAATCTTGTAGAAAGTTTGATGTGGGACAGAGTTGCAGATAGACGGCGCGCTAAACGGAAGGGGCTGCTCACTAAATTCCGAAATCCGATCTTCACCGAGGATGTAGAGCATATATTATTACCACCAACTTTCAAATCGCGCAATGATCACCATTCAAAGATAAGGGAAATTAGAGCTTTTACTGAGGCGTTCAGACAGTCGTTTTTCCCTCCCGCGATCCGCGAGTGGAACTAAGGGGGGGGGGGGGGGGGGGAAATATGACTTTGGAGCGAATTGTACCCTCCGCCACACGCCGCTTAGTGGATAGCGGAGTATATATGTAGATGTAGGTAGATGTAGGCCATTGCTTCATTATCAGCCTACATCAGAGAGGCGCACGACCAGTCCGCACACTCGCCTTTTATTAATCTTGCCAAACAGTTTGGAAGAACTCCTACTTCTGACACGTTACTCTTGCACTTCCAAGGGATACAAATTATAAATAGAAATTTGTGTATCGTTCTGAAAATGCTGAAACTTAGCAAATATAATATTTAAAACATACCATAGAAAAGTGTCCCTTAAGAATAGAGCTTTTGAAATGTCCGCCATTTCTCTTCTCTTAGGATGGCAGCACTGAATGACGAATGATTTTCATCTGTTCTCTTTGTGCTTAGTAATGGAGAGCTTTACGACGAAACATCGTGTAGTCATAGTGCAAACTTATTACAGATGTGATGAATGCAGTGCAATCCGCCTCCGTCTCTGTGGTCAGCATGACTGGCTCTTAGGTGGATGACCCGAGTTCGATTCCTGATATTGACACCTCTCTTTATACCAACTGAGGGTCTACTTGAGTGAGAAGTTGCGCCTCCAAGGTCAAGAAATCCGACGACGGCCGGAAGACCGGTGTGGTGGCCCAACGGCCTTCCATATCGCATCCAATGACGCCATTACCACAGGATGATACGACAGTCGGTCGGTCCCGATTCTCCCATCATGGTCAACTTAATACACTGAATAAGTCGTCTTGTTGAGGGGACTGATTGTTTAATTTGAGACAACCGGTTCGGTTGTGGGCATGAAACTGTCGTGTCATCCTTTCACAACAATTGTCCATTCACATAGCCAGCATACAACCAATTCTGAAAATAGATGTAAGAAGATATGTACCTTTGTGCCTATGAAACCCAACTGACACCACTAACTTTAAACAATGACGAAACGCGCCGAGAATTTACCCACTGAATGACTATCAAACCAAGAGAAGACAGAAGTTTCATTGAAAAGTATACTGAGGTGGCAAAAGTAATGAGATAGCGATATGCACATATACAGATGGCAGTAGAATCGCGACATACTGTGTAAAAGGCCGGTGCTGTCATTTGTAGTTAGGTGATCCATGTGAAAAGCTTTCCGAAGGGAGTTAACCGACTTTGAAAGCGCAGCGGTAGTTGCAGCTAGACGTATGGGACATACCACTTCGAAAATCGTTAGGGAATTTAGTATTCCCAGTTCCTCAGTGTCAATAGTAGACCGAGAATACCAAATTTAAGGCATTACCTCTCACCATGGACAACGAAGTGGCCGACGGCCTTCACTTAACGACTGAGAGCAGCGGCATTTGCGTAGTGTTGTCAGTGCTAACAGACAAGTAACACTCCACGAAGCAACTGCAGAAATCAATGTGGGAAATACGTATCCCTTAGGAGAGAAGGGCTATGGCAGCAGACGACCTACGCGAGTGCTTTTGCTGAAAGCACGACATCGCGTAGAGCGCCTCTCGTGGACTGGTGACGATATCGGTTGGGCCCTAGACGACTGGAAAAGGATGGCATCTTCAGATTAGCCCCAATTTCATTTGGTAAGAGCTGATAGTAACTTTGGAGTGTGGGGAAAACCCGATGAGGCCATGGTCCCAGGTTGTCAACAGCGCACTGTGCAAGCCGGTGGTGGCTCCATAATGGTGTGAGCTGTGTTTTCATGGGGACTGGGACCTCTGGTCGAAATGAACCAATCATGACTGGAAATGGTTGTTTTTGGAAACATGGAGACCATTCGCTGCCATTCGTGGACTTAATGTTCCCAAACAGAGACGAAATTATAATGAATGACACTACACCATGTCACTGGGCCGCAATTGTTCGCATTTTCTTTGAAGAACATTCCTGCCAGTTCGAGCGAATGATTTGGTTGGACACTGAACATTTATGGGACACAATATGTCAGTTTGTGTACAAAATCCGGCACCGGTAACACTTCCGCATTTATGAACGGGTATAGAGGCAACATGGCTCTATATTCTGCAGAGGACTTCTCAACGACATGGTGATACAATGCAACGTTGAGAAGCTGCACCATGCAAGGCAAAATGGGGTCCGACACGATATAAGGAGGTATCCCATGAGTTTAGTTGCCTCGCTGTAATTTTCACTGATGAGACGCACTTTCTGTTTACTCGCTTCGTGAACAAGAAACATTGCAGGATATGGGGAACAGATAACCTTCTAGTCATCACAAGCACGATGAGTGACCGTGGTGTGGCATTTGGGCTGAGGGGATACTTGGGCCATACATCTTCGAAGATGGCACCGGAGCCACATTAACAGGGGACGGCGAACGCTACCGCAATATGTTACCAATTTTTATGCTCTGAATTGGATAGTGTGAATGCTGAAAAGGTTTGGTTGCAATAAGATGGTGCAGCAAGATGGCGTGGATTGTAACAATGGACTTGTAGCGATATAGGTTTCCTGGCCAGGTAGTATCCGGCAACGGTGACATGAATGGGCTACCACAGGTCTTATGATTTCGTACCATATTGTTTCTTTCTGTGGGAGTATTTGAAATCTCGTGTGTACGCTGACAACACATGATCACGTCCAGAGCTCAAGACCGAAACTCAGAGTGTAACTTAAAACTAGACATTAAAGTGTGCCGGAAGCGTCTGGGAAATTCCACCGAATGAACGAAAGTGCGCCAGCAGACTGACAGCATTTGAGTAATATATTTCATACATAATCACAGGTAACATACACTGCGGTATACGTAAGTTACTTAATTTCATCAGTAATTTTTTTATTATTATGCACTCAAAAGCTGCATTCTCTATGGGTCACTGCGGGAAATACGGAAACCAATGTGCAAGTTATGGAGAAAAGAGAATAAATACATATACACTTCAAGCGATAAGATGAATCAGTTAACTGAAAGAGTAACAAATTAATTGCTTTTCACCAGAGCGATTATGTTACCCTGTTGCATGCCTCCCACATCACACACGTACATCTGTTCTCTTGGTAACAGCACCTTCCTTAAGTTGTAAGATGACAGTTATCACGAAATTCCTACTTGTGGCAGCAGTACTGAGCGACGTGGTTCAGTAGTTAGCACAGTGGACTCGAATTTTCGGTATGATGGTGGTTTAAGTCCCCGTCCGATCATTTATTCTTTGGTCTCTGGTGGTTTCACTAAATCGTTTAAGGCAACCGCCAGGATGGTTCGTTTGAAAAGACTTCAGTACTCCTTCCCTCATCTTGTGCTCCACCCCTAATTAACTAGTCGTCGACGGGAAGTCAAAGAATAATCTTGCTTCCTTTTGACGGTAGGTACACCTACAAACGTATCTTGACAAGTTAATCATTTTTCAAAGATAATCATTCAGATGATGAATAGTGGGAAAGATCAATCGCTTTACTCTCGAATATCAGATTAATACGGAATCTCCCTCCTCCAACAGTCTCATTAGGTAGGCGCCTGTAGACTGATCGTATTGGAGTTTGCCTGATAAGATTCATTGGCGTGTAGGCGTCAGGCTGGGGCCGATTGCTGGTCGGAAACTTCTGCCGCCTATCTGAGAAAGGTAATTCCGTCTAACGCAGCGGCGAATCACCTGTCAATATTTTAATGCGACTGGGTTGGATGGGTTACAGTGGACTTGCATTAAAGAGAAGCCGATTTCAAATCCCCTTCTATATTTTGATTTTCTGTCGTTGTACTAAGTCGTTCAGGATAGACTCTACGATGTGGAAACGAAATTTCTCGCGATGACATTGTTGTATATAGCATTTTCGGTTTTGATGCTGCGTGAAATAAGCATAAAAACTCTAGACACGGACGAAAACGCCCATCATCTTTATGAAGAACAACTAATCGTCAAATTTGGCTCGCGACCTCGTGATGTTAAAGGTCTGCGACAGTAGTAACGTCCGACGGAATATGAACAATTCATCTGTAACCGCTCAAAGTGAAGATCCCACATCTATGCATAGTCGCTTTCTGGTTAGGGCTGTTCTTGCATATTCTGATCTCTACGCTATCTCTAATAACTAAGTCTCACTAGTTTGATGCATAGTAGGAGATTTTAGTAGTATGTTCTCTCGTGAGGCTGAGCTCAGCAGCAGCTGGTTCTTCTAAATCGCGATGGTCAACGAGCTACAGTGTTCCGCACTAAGTCAGAAAACCTTACTCTTTGAATGAGCGGTGGAGTTGCTTCCACACTATGAAGAGGCATAGTAAATTCCAGATTCCGCACTTACTCGGTGCCTCATCTCTTTCATCTTAACTCTTGTTTAGCAGTAATAAAGTCTTTTTTAGGATTATTATTTTCTTATCATAGGGGCAACTGCAAATGATTTTGACAAGGTATCTATCTGTATGCCGCGAAAAGAGACAGTAGACTGAACAATGAAAAAGTGTGGTCATACATATGAATACCAAACGGAATCCGTTAGATTTCGATTACACAATAAATCACATCAATCTAAAGCCTGCCAATTCAACTAAATACCCAGGCATTACCATCACTAACAAATTGAACTGGAACGATCCCAGAGAAAATGTTACAGGGAAAACGATCCGAGGATTCCATTTCATTGGTAGAACACTTAGAACATAGAACAAATCTACTAAAGTCTGCCCTCTTCTGAAACGTTGCTACGCGGTTTGGGATCCTTAAAATACAGAATTGACAGGGAACATCCTAAAAGTTCAAAGAAGGGTAGCTCGTTTTGTATTATAGCGAAACAGGGTAGAGAGTGTCACGGATATGTTACGCAAGATGGTGTGGCAATTACTAAAACAAAGGTGTTTTTCGTTGCGGTGACATCTTTTCACGAAATTTCAATGACCAACTTTCTCCTCCGAATGGGACAATATTTGGTTGAGGTCTGCTTACACAAGGAGAAATGATCATCGTAATTAAACAAGGGAAATCAGAGGCCGCACGGAAATACTGAGGAGTTCGCTTTTGCCGGGCGCTAGTCAAGAGTGGAATGGTAGAGAAATAGTATGCATGTGCTTCGATAAACCCTCTGCTAAGCCTTTAAATGGGTATTGCGAGTAGTCATGTAGATGTAGAAGTATTTTTGAAATTAGCATAAGTAGAAGTGTTTTTAGAAAACAGTGTTTTATAGTAATTTTATTGCTTGTGGTTGAGCAGTGAAACCAGGGATTGTGCATTTTTTCTGGTGCTCTGAAAGACACTTATTATTATTTTTCATGCAGAATCCAATACCACATCTCTTGTACGATATGGCTATGTCACTGTGCTACTCACTTCATTTTCTCTTTGCAGGTATATCTACAGCTTAATTCGCCGTTTAATTCGTCGGACGTATGATTGGCTGGCTCTTGTTGTTGACGAACACATTGATGCTCCCAAAGGTTCCTTCGATGATAGCCTCGTTCAGACTTTTTCTATCTGCCTTGATATTATGCTGGTACTGACTTCCGACAAATCAAGAAAATGTCAAATTATGCAGTGCCACCATTTCACTTTCATTGTCACAGTGGGAAGTTGCTGACTTCCGACCACTTGGTAATTCATGCAGTAGGTGATATATCACGCCACTGGTGCGGTCAGCAGCACGCAGATCCGATGATTCGATTGCTGAGAAAAGGAGACGACTCAATCCTCACACATCAGTGGTTACAGACTGCAACAGCACATGAGTATCTTGTTTAGTAAATGGTTCAAATGGTTCAAATGGTTCTGAGCACTATGGGACTTAACATCTGTGGTCATCAGTCCCATAGAACTTAGAACTACTTAAATCTAACTAACCTAAGGACATCACACACATCCATGGCCGAGGCAGGATTCGAACCTGCGACCGTAGCAGTCGCGCGGTTCCGGACTGCGCGCCTAGAACCGCTAGACCACCGCGGCCGGCAGTAAATGGTTCAAATGGTTCTAAGCACTACGGGACTTAACATCTGAGGTCATCAGTCCTCCAGACTTGGAACTACTTAAACCTAACTAACCTAAGGACATCACACACATGCATGCCCGAGGCAGGATTCGAACCTGCGACCGTGGCAGCAGCGCGGTTCCGGACTGAAGCCCCTAGAACCGCTCGGCTACACCGGCCGGCTCTTGTTTAGTAGGAATCATACTCACGGTAATAACTGGCGGCACACACAACAGAACTTTGAAAAAAAAAATCAACGCTTTCTATCAACAGGAACTGATCTTTTCCTAACTTATAGACAGCGGAGAACAAGAAGAATGTACTACGGCGGTAATCCAGAAGACTGGAGAAGCAGGAAATGTGTGTTATCCAAATCCAAGAAATGTAAGTGGCAGTAGGATGTCAGTAGTTGCCGGTGAACGTCATCGTTCTCTTATCACACGACTAATAAACTATGTAGTCGACCTAAGTAGGATTGTTTCGCACTGTACCCAAAGAACTTATCGGGAAATTTGCCGAGTTGATTAAATAAGTCGACTGGTGAATGTGCCACTTCAACTCGCACCCTGTACCAAGTCATCCAATTCCCACACCTTATTCTCTTCTTGGAGCACCTTCCGACACAGTATCCCAGCATACCTGAAGCGCCCCAACAAATCCACATGCCACCTCTTCCATCCTCTCCCGCTGCAGTGTCAACAAACTCTCTCCTCGCACTCCCCAGTCGTGCACACCGGCACAGGCCCTTCTCTCCAGCCAGAGCTTATAATGGTCCTTCCATCTTTTCCTTAGTGCTCAGTAAGAAGATCATTTGGTTTCCGTTACTTTGTAGGAGTTACAGCCGATACCTTTTATAATTTGATCTCTGTGCTTCAGCTGTGGCCTTTCACTAGGTCATTTTACATTGAAATAACAGTCTATAATTGTTTTTAGATGCCTTTCCTGCCTCTACAGAAGACTAATTATTTGAACTATTCTTCAAACAATAGAATTCCACGTACTCCTCTTTTCCCCTATTTTATTAAGGAGTTAGTGAGTAGTGATATTACTCCATTTGATTTTTGGAATGTGACTGTAGCACCACATATCAAAAGAAATTAGTCTTTTTATTTCCCCCGTCTCCAGTGTACAGATCTCGGGACCATACCAATGTACCCGCTATGGGATGGCGTAAGATGAAAGCAAGAATGTGTTCAGGTAGCAACGAACGAGAGAGCTTTATTTCTACAAGAAGAAAAAAAGAGTTCTTGACCTTTCTCAGTGAACTAACGTAAAGAATCAACCTGATCTACAAGGAGAATGTCACTGACACGTTACAATTGTGGAAGGTGCAAGCTTAGCATTAAGTAATAGAGAGACACTATCGCAGGTACGGTCGTGGTCGGCTACACTGGCGTTGTCTTTGTATAGCGCTCAAGTTGAATACTCGTTGTCGTGTCGTAGTTGAGGCCGGATTTTCATTCCAATTCCCAGTAGCATTCGCACTAGCGGAAAGCTGCGGGCGGCGGTCCTACAGAGGCCGCCTGGCGTACGAATACCAGGAAGCTGGACTGAGCCACGCATCTCGCGGAGACAGGCTAGTGCCTGCTGTGTCCAGCGATCGTGCCGCCCTCATTAATGCAGCGCATTTCGCGGTGAAGTTGATCTGCAACTGCTGCGCGTGTCTAACAGGGCGCCAGCGCGCAAGTCTATATCGTGTGGCTGCAAGCAAGAGCCATACGCTGCACCTATAATGCCCCAAAAATTTACTCTCAGGAGCCCTTGCCTGTTTTATATGCTATTACTTTTGGGGTTTAACAAACTCTTGTTTATTGAAGGCACTAATTAATTGCTCAGCTCTGCTTCTTAGTTCTTCTTCGTTTCCTCTATCTCCAGGGACCTCGCTTCTTAAATAAGTACATGAGTAAACTTGCTTTCATGTACATATAATTGGTATTCGGCTTGTCGTCGTTTGTCAGAAACCATTAGCCTATCTTTCTTCTAGGCTCGTTTATGTTATATTCTTTTCCCATAACTTACCCATTTTACTGAACGTGGCTTTCCGATCCTCTTCAATTTCATCTAAACCAGCTGCGTCATCAGCATATTTTAGGATATTTATTCTTCTGCTGTGTATTACTGAACTGTTCTGAGTTTTTAAAATGCTTCATCTATGTACTGATTAAAATAACTGGTGATAATGCACAAGTCTGTTGGGCTCCTATCCAAATATGTCCCTCTTCATCTGTTGATCCTCTGCACGTTACTCGAATCTAAATGATGGCTCACCAGCACGAACAGTTCGACCAGATGAAGTCCCGATGGTAATAGACTTGAGCATACCTTCCCCTGCACTGTCTACCGAAACAACATGGGAAGTTTTACCGGATACTTCTGTTTCGGATCACCTGCCAATTCAAATCGTAATAAATGCACAACGTACAGAGACTTTAAGACGTGCAGTCAACCGGAAATGGAACACATAGAAAGCTAATTGGAACCTATACGAAACACTACTGGAAGAACAATCATCGAAACCATGGATCCCAAACGAGACTATGGGGTCTTGATATCTCTCATCAGTGGAGCAGAACTCTCCATGCCTCAAAAAGGACAAAAGCAGACTCTTCATAGGCATCACCGAATTGGTGAGATTCAGAATGTGACAGTCCTCAAGGAAGAAAGGAAGCACTAAGGACTTACAAAATTCTGTCTTCTGACACAAACTTTATGGCTCTAAAGAAAGCACAAGCTGCGGCGAGCAAAATTTTCAAGTACAAAAAAAGAAAACTGCGGCGAAATTTCTGCTTGATGTCTCCAAGGAAACAGAATAAACCAGGATCTGAAATGTAATAAAGAACATAAAAAAACAGCCGGACAGTGGACATGCACACACCTCCACCCCCGACGAATGTTTAGAATCGTTGTTGTGCATGACAGCCACACCTGACATAATGGACAAGCAAGACGAGGTGGAATATTGTTGCAGAAGAAGCTGAGTAACACAGTCACCGTGGTGTAGTGGTTATGACACTTGACTATTGCATGGAGGGTCGAAAGTTCAAAAGTCAGCTGTACTGTAAAATCATAATTTCTCTATTCGGTTCGAGTACACTCTAGAAGTATCCATAAATGTCAATAATAATTGTACTGGAATGTCTGCACCTGTGTATATACCGCATGTGTTCTGGCTGGAGGCAGTTCGCTCCGCGCTCTTGTATGTGCAAGAGCTGAATAAACCTTCTTTAAGTGAAGTTAGTGTTCGTCATTCATCCGATTACACCTTCTTCTACGTGACAGTATTCTGGTGGGGACGCTGGTTACTGGAACTTGTGATAGCGCACATTATCGACGACAGAGCTGCCGTTTACGTGGTGAGAAAACCGCGTTCGAGCCATATTCAACAGATAGAAATCTATCGGAGACAGAAGAAAATGACGTTACAATGACAGCAACTGTGTGCCACTACATGAGACATCCCTCTGGGTTCTTTGGTGACGATGGCCAAGATCCAAACCAGTGGCTGAAGGTATATGAGCATATAGCCAAATTCAGCAAATGGGATGACACCGTGTATTTGGTTAACGTATTTTTCTACTCGGATGGCACTGCCAAGCAATGGTATGAGAACAACGAGGAGAAGTTCATGAGCTGGGAAGTATTCCAGGCGGAACTGCGCAAGTATTTCGGCGCCACACAACGACAGAAGTGTAAGGTTGAAGAAAATTAAAGTGCAGGGCACAGCGCCCAGGAGAAACTACGGCATCCTACATTCAAGACGTCTTGCAGCTGTGTAAAATAGTGGATCCTAGAATGAAGGAGAAAGATAAGGTTGCACATCTTATGAAGGATATTGCAGAGGAAGTGTATGATGCCCTACTCCTAGAACAGGTTTCGACAGCAGACGGCATCATAAAATGGTGCCAATATATAGAGACAATGCACCAAAAAAGAATTACACGCAAGAGGTTTTAACGGCTTCCAAGTGTCGTATCGATGTCTGTGATGGAGAAAGGAACTGATTTCACAAGTGTTCTTCGTCAGATAGTGAGAGAGGAAGTTCACAAGGCAGTTGGATTGCACGGCGAGCAAAAAAACGAGACGTTTCAAGAGATCATAAGGGAGGAAGTAGGAAGTGGAACAGACGTTGAACCCAATCTCTAGTCCCTCATTTCCCTTTAGAACGGTGAAAAAGTCGAGACCCGGGCGAAGTTACGTTCCTACAATGCCACATGAGGAATCTGTTTCGGCACCAAGGAAGACTGACGTCTGGAGGACCCAGGATAACCAACCAGTATGTTTCCACTGATGACGACCCGGACATGTGGTGTGCTATTGTCGGCGCATATTTGATGAGGTCCGCGTCGGAAGAAAGCAGACCGATCTTAGCCGACGCGAACTCCGGGACGACGAAGATGAACAAGAAGATGTGGGTGCAGGACGACGCAGGTAACCATCGCCGCAAGCCAGCCGCTGGAGAGGACGCTCCCCAACAGGCCGATCAAGGTCTCCATCGCTGTTTTGAAGCTCCAGCCTATCACCTAGCCGCCGCAACCTGGAAAACTGAAGGGTGCGACCCTCCTTGTAGGTGAGGGCGCCGAAGAGAAAAATCCTCCTCCGTAGATCACTACAAAAATGATAGGAAACTACGTCGACATCCTCATGGATGGCCAACCAACCCAAGCTCTTGTGGACTCAGGAGCATCATGTTCAGTCATTTCGGAGAAGCACCGTCGCCAGTTTGCTGAAAACCGTATTCGTCGACAGCAAAACATCTCTGCTGAAGGTGGCTAATGGGAAATATGTAAAACCTACACGAAGATGTGTCATTCGTGTGGGTATAAGTGGCCATACACAGCCCTTAGAATTAATCGTCTTACAAGAATGTAGTCACGATGTCATTCTCGGATGGGACTTTTTGAAAGCTTCTCAGGCAATTATGGATTGTGCTAGTAGGTGTATTATGCTAGTAGAGTTGAGATACTGTGGACAGCAAGATGCGCATCCAAATTTGTGGAGAATATGTGTGCTTTATGTCAAAGCGGTAGGTGGATCAAAACAAAATGTCCAGACACTCTGTGACCAAGATGGTACTGAAACAGAGGATGACAGACTAAAGGCCGAAATACTAAATGTCTTTTTCCAAAGCTGTTTCACAAAGGAAGACTGCACTGTAGTTCCTTCTCTAGATTGTCGCACAGATGACAAAATGGTAGATATCGAAATACACGACAGAGGGATACACAAACAATTAAAATCGCTCAAAAGAGGAAAGGCCGCTGGACCAGATGGTATACCAGTTCGATTTTACACAGAGTAAGCGAAGAACTTGCCCCCCTTCTTGCAGCGGTGTACCGCAGGTCACTAGAAGAGCGTAGCGTTCCAAAGGATTGGAAAAGGGCACAGGTCATCCCCGTTTTCAAGAAGGGACGTCGAACAGATGTGCAGAACTATAGACCTATATCTCTAACGTCGATCAGTTTTAGAATTTTGGAACACGTATTATGTTAGAGTATAATGACTTTTGTGGAGACTAGAAATCTACTCTGTAGGAATCAGCATGGGTTTCGAAAAAGACGGTCGTGTGAAACCCAGCTCGCGCTATTCGTCCACGAGCCTCAGAGGGCCATAGACACGGGTTCCCAGGTAGATGCCGTGTTTCTTGACTTCCGCAAGGCGTTCGATACAGTTCCCCACAGTCGTTTAATGAACAAAGTAAGAGCATATGGACTATCAGACCAGTTGTGTGATTGGATTGAAGAGTTCCTAGATAACAGAACGCAGCATGTCATTCTCAATGGAGAGAAGTCTTCCGAAGTAAGAGTGATTTCAGGTGTGCCGCAGGGGAGTGTCGTAGGGCCGTTGCTATTCAAAATATACATAAATGACCTTGTTAATGACATCGGAAGTTCACTGAGGCTTTTTGCGGATGATGCTGTGGTATATCGGGAGGTTGTAACAATGGAAAATTGTACTGAAATGTAGGAGGATCTGCAACGAATAGACGCATGGTGCAGGGAATGGCAATTGAATCTCAATGTAGACAAGTGTAATGTGCTGCGAATACATAGAAAGGTGGATCCCTTGTCATTTAGCTACAAAATAGCAGGTGAGCAACTGGAAGCAGTTAATTCCATAAATTATCTGGGAGTACGAATTGGGAATGATTTAAAATGGAATGATCATATAAAGTTAATCGTTGGTAAAGCAGATGCCATACTGAGATTCATTGGAAGAATCCTAAGGAAATGCAATCCGAAAACAAAGGAAGTAGGTTACAGTACGCTTGTTCGCACACTGCTTGAATACTGCTCAGCAGTGTGGGATCCGAACCAGATAGGGTTGATAGAAGAGGTAGAGAAGATCCAACGGAGAGCAGCGCGCTTCGTTACAGGATCATTTAGTAATCGCGAAAGCGTTACGGAGATGATAGATAAACTCCAGTGGAGGACTCTGCAGGAGAGACGCTCAGTAGCTCGGTACGGGCTTTTGTTGAAGTTTCGAGAACATACCTTCACCGAGGAGTCATGCAGTATATTGCTCCCTCCTAGGTATATCTCGCGATGAGACCATGAGGATAAAATCAGAGTGATTAGAGCCCACACAGAAGCATACCGACAATCCTTCTGACTGGAATAGAAGGGAGAAGCGATAAAGGTACTCAAGGTAACCTCCGACACACCGTCAGGTGGCTTGCGGAGTGAGGATGTTGATGTAGATGTAGATATGCATAAAGTATGAAGAAGAGAAGATAGAAGAGGTTGACAGTCTTAAGTTCCTGGGGTTAAAACTTGATAATAAATTCAGTTGGGAGGAGCACACCACAGAACTGCAGAAACGCCTTAACAAATCTGTATTTGCAATTGGAGTGTTAGCAGACATAGGTGACATAAAAATGAAAAATCTTGCATAATTTGACTACTGTCATTCCATAATGCCATATGGTATAATATTTTGGGGTAACTCTTCAAGTCAAACAAAAGTTTTCAGAGTCCAAAAGCGTGTAATACGTATTATTCGTGGAGTAAATTCACGGACGTCCTGTAGATACCTCTTCAAAGAACTGGGTATACTAACTACTGTCTCTCAGTATATTTACTCCTTAATGAAATTTGTCCTAAATAATATATCTCTTTTTCCAGCAAACAGCTCAGTTCATACATACAATACCAGGAACCAAAATGGTCTGCACAAGGACGTAAAAGCATTAACTTTAGTTCAAAAAGGGGTCCACTACTCAGGAACACTGATCTTCAATAATTTGCCAGCAAATATAAAAAATTTAGTTACAAATGAAGATCAGTTTAAAAGGAGCCTGAAAGACTTACTAGTGGCCAACTCCTACTCCATTGACGAATTTTTTAATAGAAACAAAAGATGCATTGTATATATTCATACTATTAGTATTGTTATTTCGGCTTAAAAAAGAAATTGATATGTTCCACATCCACGAGGATCTCCTCAGCACGGATCTATGGAACAAATAACTAATGTGATCTAATCTAATCTAGCGCAGTGGTTTAAGGATGGCACTACAACCGTACAACAGTCAACACTTGACAATCGCCGAAGACGTTGTGGAAAGCTCTAGACCATTTGATCAGTATGTTTATCCGTGAAACTGCGTACTCTTACACCCTACACTTTATACCATTATTAAGGATTAACCAATTTCATCCCCCTGGAAATTTTCAGCTACATCACTCCAAATATTACATTGCTCTCAGATATTACGTTTATTGTGATCACCACAGCGGAATGGGGACAAACATCTGATGACGGTCCTAAAAATAGTGTAGGAACCGTATTAAGTACTGGCACATTTATCACAGATGTTCTTATGTAAAACGAACATTGTGCAGTCCACATTCACGTTTTGTCACCATACAAGCATTCATAACACATTAAATAGGTCATAGCAGCTCTTGAATCGAAAACAAATATGGTGTTGTCGACATCTTAAAATCAATAATTATACACCTGGCAATCTCAAAACGTGCAATCTCTCACTTCAATGACATTTTCTGCACTAGGAAGTTTCCACATCGTGCTTTTATGTGGCACAAATGTGGCTCAAATTAAAGTCCGGATGTACCGACTTTGGTTTCCTAAATTATTGCAGCGGTTTTCATGACAACTTTGTAAGTAATATCTTTGCCGTTTTCCATTCGCGGTCTCACCCAGTACAGGATAATGCCCCTCTCTGAAGACCAAAACGTCGATAGGGTCTTTTTCTTAAGCCTACCTTCCTTTTTACTGCTGGAGGGTATTTTCTCTATATTAAAGGGGTACATTTTGTAGTGCTATAGCCGTGTAGTTAATATACTTCTAACCAAGATATTATGAACCACTTCCCACGCCGAGGTTGGATGCCGCCTGACATTGCGGGCACGTGACACGCTATAAACACTATGTAAAGCGCAACAGAGACTGATGGGGATCACCTTAGTGAAGATATGGGCTGTAAATGGGGAAATCCACTGAGATAAGCGACTTCGTCAATGACAGGTTATTGTTATGCATAGCATGTGAACCATTATCTCGGAAATGGCGAAGCTGGTCGGATGTTCAAGTGCTATTGTCCTGAGTATCTACAGAAAGAGGTAGAAGGAAAGTGAAACTACCAGTAGCGCTAAATTGTTGGACGTCCACGACTCTTCACAGAACGTAATGTTCGGAGACTTGTCTGCTCTGTAAAGTAGGACAGGTGGCGAAGTGTGACATTAATGCTAAAAGAGCACAGTGGCGGTGTTTCGGGGCAGACCGTTCGTCATACATTGTTGAACACGCAGCTCCACAGGAGGTCACGTCCACGTGTTCACAAGCTGATCCAGCGACATCGTCAGCTACAATTGCAGTGGGCACGGGGCCACCAGGATTCGACCGTAGACCAATGAAAACGTGTCGGCTCTCCAGAAACGCCGTCATCGAGGTGAATGGCGGCTCCAAATGTGCAGCGCGTCTTGGACGCAAGCTTGTGGAGACACTATTATGCTGTGGGTAAGATTCCCCTACGCTTGCACGGGGACTGTGGTAGTGACACACTGACACCTGCGAACCACCTGCATCCCTTCATGCTTGATGTCTTCCTCGACGGCGATGTCATCGTAATTGTCCGTCCCGGAGCCACAACTGTCCTACACTTGTTTGAGCAGCATTATAGTGAAAACACGTTGATGCCTCGGCGACCAAATTCGCCTGACGTAAATCCTACGGAACCCGTCTGGGTCGCTACTTGGCACCATTACCGCGTACGTAAATCAGCGGCCGTCATTTACGCGACTTACATACCTGTGCGAAGACATCTACCTCCATAAACCTACCAACAAATTGTCGAATACGTGTTATACAGAATCAGTGATGTATTTCGCTTTAAAGACGGACAAACAACGTATTGAGCAGGTGGTCACAACGTTTGGGCTCATCAGGGTACTATATCAATCTGTCCGTATCATATAATTGTTTGGCATCGAATGGCTCTGAGCACTATGGGACTTAACATCTGAGTTCATCAGTCCCCTAGAACTTACAACTACTTAAACCTAACTAACCTAAGGACATCACACACATCTATGCCCGAGGCAAGATGCGAACCTGCGACCGTAGTGGTCGCGCGGTTTCAGACTGAAGCGCATAGAACCGCTCGCCCACACCGGCCGGCATATAATAGTTTATTGAGGATTTTAAACACCTAGTAGCCCTGTAAAATGACCCATCAAATACTATGCAGGGGAATGATAGCCACACAACAAGACGGAATTGTGGACACCTAGAGGGGAATAGTGAACACCCAAAGGGAAATTGTGCGCACATAGGGGAAATGGTGGACACTTAGGGGCGGGGGATGAGGTGGTTGACACCGGATAAAAGGATCATCATTGGGAAATAGTGACCAAGCCGGAAACGAATTCGATGTGCACGCAGTGTTTCTGCTGTGGGTTCTCATCCGAAACGTGTAGATGGCAGTGTGTAGTTGCCTGCAAGTTGTGCCTCACATCAGCAGTAATGACATCTGTCACTTGTGTTCTGAGGCCTTCCTCACTTCATACGGGTGGTCGCAAGATGTGGTGAAGACTGCTGGCCCCACGTGTGTGGTGCAAGCAGAGCTCAGTTATTCGCAGCATCGGTCTCAGGAGTGATTGCGGTCCTTTGGTGTGGATCCGAATCGAGGGTCTCCACCAAAGGACCCATCGATTATGTGACTCCACTGAATGAATATTTCTGACCCTGCGTTATGGCTTGGAGAATTTTAGGACTCCCCTTGATAGGTCATGAGTGCACTACACTAAGGAAGAGGGTACTCGGGTAGCAGAGTACTTGGGAGTTTTACAGGGTAGGCGGTAGTTCGAGGTCCTCTGATGAACACCTACTTATCAGTACCCAGAGGGCGAAATCAGACCTCATCCACAGTAAAGACACTTCGATTTTCGAAATTCTAACAGTAAAGTGTCTAATTATTCATAACAAAGTAAATGAACTTACTAACCGCCAGGAAATTTGTTACACATAAATTATTCTCAGAATCGAGTAGAAAGCTCTGAAACATTTATGTAGGCATGGAACGTTTATCGAAAATACACATTAGAAATCATAGAGGAGGGAGTGTTCATATCAGTCGACAAAAATGTTTTGTCTATCGAGGTCGAAATTGAGTCCGACCGTAAACTTATCTGGACGCATGTAAGACGTCTAGGTGAACTCGAGTTAATTATCGGATGTTTTACCGCCACCAAATTCAGCAGTCGCAGTTTAAGAATCGTTGAAAGAGAGTTTACGCTCAGTAGCGCGGAAATACCAAGCTCTTGCAATATTAGTTCTAGGTGTCTTTAACCAACGGAGTATAGACTAGGCCTTGAAGCTTCAGACATGCTTGATCTTATCGACCGTGTTTGTTAGCGACACGGAGTAGTGGTAATGGTAATATTATAGCGACGATGGTTACTAAAGTTAATAAATACATTCAGAAGGCTAGGAGAGTGCTTTTGCTTGAAAATGCAGTTACGCAGGGGTTATTAGCATACAACTTAGAAAGTAAATGAACATCTTTTAGTTCCAGTTTGATGGACGTACAGCATTTACGAACAAAGTTTGAAAGGACTTTAAATAGCTCTCTGGAGAAGTGTGAGAGATACCCCGTGTTTTAATAACATAATTGTGAAATTACTGAGGAAGCGGGACCTGTAGCATGCTCAATTAAAAAAAAAAAAAAAAAGCCGCAGACGGCGACAGACTGAAGTGCGTAAGATGGTCGAAGCATACCACTACTACCACCGTAATACCTTAGCAAAACATCTTGCCGAAAATATTGTGTTCCTACGTAAAATCGCCAAGCGGACTGAAGGCCTCTATCCATTCACTCGTCCTGTCGGGTGCGGGAATAGAAGAAAGCAAAAGCAAAGAGAATCTTTAAATATCGGAGTTTAAGAAATCACTCACGCTGGATGATCATAAAAACGCACCGTCGTCTGACCGTCCTACTGGTAATAGGCATGCCTGGCATAGAGAAGCAGCTGACACAGTTGAAAACAAACAAGTCGTCAGTTACGGATGGAATACCAATTCGGCTTGATAGAGAGTAACTACAGCAATCTCCCCTTACTTAGCTTGCAATTATCACTGACCTCTCACCCGTCGCCAAGTCCAAAAGAGACTGGAAAAAAGCGCGGGTGTCTCCTATGTACGTATAAGAAGGATAAAAGAACGAACCTGGACAATTACAGACCAACAACCTTAATAACGGTTTATTGCTGAGTTCTCGAACATATTGTAGGAGCGCGCCAGATGCCGCCTCCTACATTGGTGAAGGATAGTGGAGCAGAGGCGCAGAGGTGTATCTTGTGGTGCACAAAAGACGCTAATGACATATCATTCGCTTAGCACTAATTTATTTCCGGGAGTTTTAAAACCACTTTTTCTTCTTCCCAGTGCGTGGTGTGCCCGCGTTGCACAGAGCCGCAGTGTAGCGCGCCAGTGCCCCGAGAGATATCTAGTGGCGCAGCGTTTGGCGTAGTCTGAGGTCAGTGCCCCGGCCCTGTCGCACGAGGGTGCACTGGCCGGCGCAGAACGGCGCCGCTGTGTAGCTGCGTTTAGGCTCATTCCGCGATATCTGACGGAACACAAAACAGCAACACCGACGACAGCCCGAGAGGCCGTCCCAACATACAGCTCCTAAGGCAGAGAGGGTTAGGGACGCCTGGTTCAGTACCTTTAAAACAATACAGAGCAGGCACAACATTATTCTGTCAACGGGACTCTCGTAAATAACTACACCTAGGGGCGATGCAAGCACGCCTTTCAGGCTGCAAATTTTGCTATACGTTAGGCCAGCCCGGAACACTGACAGGCTCAGCAAAGGGAGACACATTCAGTCACCAATACATCATCGTGTCATCGACTGCTATGAAATCGTCGCCTTCCTTCCACTCATTCTCAGAGTCTGCAGCACTGGTATCTGGCTCTGCCAGTTGCAGGAGGACCTAGTGAATACGACGAATTGTTACCAGCCGACGTCAGCTCGGAGTCTACTGCTATAAGTCCACAGCCATGTAGTTGCAGAGGGAACTTCAACTCTCCGATCTGCGATCCTGCCGGTCACAACTGTAACTGCACTAAGTTGAGGGCCACGCCGATCTTTCGGGAATGAAGAACAAATCTGCCTTTCTGCAAGCTGTTCAACTTGGAAGCAAGGCGCCTGTGCCACCACTCCTGGGCACTACTGTAGTGTGGTGGTGGCATTAGCTTGCTGAAATGTAAAACCAGGGTGCCTTGCCACGAAGGGCAACAAAACGGGTAGTGTAACATAGTCGATATACCGCTGTGTGTAAGGGTGCCGCGGGTGACAACCGAAGGCGTCCTGCAACGAAGAAAAAGGCACCCTAGACCAGCACTTGGTCCCTATGGCGGGCAGCAGCGAGGTTGGTATCCCACCGCCGTCTCAGGCCGCTAAAGACCCGCCTTCGGCCTGGAATCCCACTGACTGACGTAGAATTGATGAATGCCGCTTCGAAGTGAGCCCCGAGGACTTATGAAGAAGTGTCTGGAGATACCCCAGACAGCGGTGAGATACCAACTAGACTTACGCCTGCCATACATCCCGACAACCTGAAGAGATGATCGGTGGTGCCACTTCATTTCGTAGCAGGAAACATTTGCTTGTCATCCACGGCACGCAAGCAACTCAGCCGTACGCCGACGATATTCTACTCCCCGTATTATTGCCTTTCGTGGCAAGCACATTTTTTTGGCACATTTCGGTAGCGGGGTTGAGGTGTTTTGGGGACAGGAGACCAGACAGTGAGGTCATCGGTCTCATCATATTTGGGAAGGATGGGGAAGGAAGTCGGCCGCGCCCTTTGAAAGGAACCACCCCGGCATTTGCCTGGAGCGATTTAGGGAAATCACGGAAAACCCAAATCAGGATGTCCGGACGCGGGACATGGCAAGCCATCCTGGGCTTACATTTCAGCAAGATAATGCCGCCCGTACATGGCGAGAGTTTCTACTGTTTGTCTTCGTGCTTGCCAATTCGTACTTTTGACCAGCAAGGTCGCCGTATCTCTCTCCAATTGAGAACGCTTGGACCATTATGGGCAGCACATTCCATCCAGCTCTGGATTTTGACGACCTAAAGCGCCAGTTTGACACAATTTGGCACGGTATCCCCCGGGAGGACATTCATTAACTCTGTCAACCAGTGCAAATCACAATACTTGGCTGCATAAGGGCCGGAGGAGGACCAACGGATGATTCGCTTGCTCAGTTGGTGAAGCTCTTCCTCTTCAGTAAAACATCCCACTTTTCTGAAGTTGCAATCATTTGTTTGTCTGTACATGTTGATTTTCGTTCCATTCGAATAATTCCTTCGTTATGCGTCTTTTTTGCTTCAGAGAGTATTTTATTGATTTGATTGATTGACTGATTTTATTGATCAATCGATATTATTGATTGCCAAGGTAAAGCGTTATTTATCCCTGTCTTCGAACGTAGACAACTCAAAGTCCAAAGGTCAAATATGTCCTTGTGTCCCCATTATTCCTACTTACACCACCTGACAAAAAAGGTGAAGCACCCAGAAGACATGGCCAGATGTCAATGTAACTTGACGCACGTACTCAACATCAGCGAGTAAGTAAATGATACAGGTTACCATTCGCTGTGATACATAGAGCGGTCGCCACAGTCCATTAGTGTTGTTCAAGTTTAGTGTTGATATCAATCCTGGTAGGGTATGTAAGGGGCGCGAACAGCGACAGATGCGTAGTAGTCACTCTGGAGCACTCACGGGTGGCACACTTATCGTCACCGGACAGACTTTGCTAGGATCCTAATCGTGGATCTCTATTTGGCTGGCTAGTCGAGTCGTGCAATATCCACATTTGTGGGGCATTCGGATGTGACAGTGGCCCAATATTGCACTGTATGGAAACGTGAGGACAAGCTTTCTGGTCATAAAGTTTCCGGTCGACTAATTCTGATCACCAGAAGGGAAGATGGCCGTATTGTGCTGAAGCCCATCGTAGCCCCTTCACAGCTGCGCACCTAATTCATGAGCACTTGTCAGAGACTTGCTGCAGGTGGGCTGGTGTATTACTGTTCCAAGTGTAGGCTGCTGTTAACATCACAATACAAACACATGCGTTTGGAGTGGTGCCATGCCTGGGATGCCTGGACTGCTGATGAATGGCGGCACAGTGTGTACAGTGATGAATAACGGTTCTGCACTAACATGGATGATCATCGTCGGTGAGAAGAGCGGCGAACTGGGTAGAGGTCTCATTCTTTCAATGTTTTGTAGATGCACACTGTTGTTACTCCTGACATCATGGTGGGGAGCCATCAGGTATGACTTAAGGTTATGGCTGATATGACCTACCATTGTGTCATCATAGTTTGCCGGCCGTGCTGGCCGAGCGGTTCTAGGCGCTCCAGTCTGGAAACGCGCGACCGCTACGGTCGCAGGTTTGAATCCTGCCTCGGGCATGGATGTGTGTGATGTCCTTAGGTTAGTTAGGTTTAAGTAGTTCTGAGTTCTAGGGGACTGATGACCTCAGATGTTAAGTCCCATAGTGCTCAGTGCCATTTGTCATCATAGTTTTCTCAAGCAAACTCTGATGGCACACATTCTGCGTGTTCATGTATTACCTCTCCTGGTACTATTTTGCAACATTACAGTGCTTGTGCACACATAGCATTGATCCCTGTGAACGGTTTGCATTATGTTTATGTACTCCCAAGGCCAGTAAGATCCCCAGTTCTGTCCCTGAAAGAACTATGTTTGCGACCAAGTCAGACGTGAACTTCGTCCCAGTCCCAGTATCTGTAATAGACAAGTTGTAAAGACAAGTTGCAAAATGACACACTTTCCAGTCGAATCAGTGCATACATTCTAACCAGATTTGGTGCAACATGTTACTGATAAGTGGGCTCATACTACCAAGTTCTATGTAAATTTGACTCGATTTTGTAATTATTGTTATGACATAACATACCCTCTCACCCCGAGAAGTTTCATTTCGTTGCTTCCTCCTCTTGTGGATACTTCTTTTGTTAGATAATGTGTTTAAAGACTTGCGTTTTTGACTGTGACTTTGCCCATGTATGCATGTTGCACATAAATTGCACACACCTTCTCCTCCCCAGTCTCTGTGTTATTTTCTCCTCCTGTTTCTTTCTTTCCACCTCCTCCTTCCTTCACTCAGTTCACATGCTCCTCGCCTTGCCTGTTTCCATCTCTTCTTCTCCATCTCTCTGTCCATTTTCCCCCTCTCTGCCCATGTGCTCTTCCCTCGTCTCCTCCTCCCGCTCTGTTTGCCTGTCTCCTCGTAATCCTCTCTCTGTGTGTCTCCTCTTTTCTTTTCCTCCTTTTGGAACTGCCTCTCCACCTTCGGCCTGTCTCCAGCACCTCCCCTTTCTCTCTGTCCATCTTTTCTTCCCCCTCTCTTTGTTCACACCTTCTCTCTCCACCCTCTCTTTCTCCCCCTTTTGCTGTCCATCTCCTTCTCCCAAGTCTCCCCTCTCTCTGATCACGTGTACCCATTCGTATGTGTACTCCCTGGAATGTGTTCCGATACTAAATGCGCAAAATGCCAGACATGCATGGTAGCGTGCATATCAGGAGCTACCAACTATTTTTCAACGTTCCCCCCAACCCTATGGGAACTACGTGGTACTTACCCCACAGTATTTCTTTCCATACGGTTCTTAGTATGTGTACCAAATTTGGTTGTAATCGATTCATGTGTAAAACAAACATACATCAATCGGTATATACATAGATTTTGATAGTATAGTATCCAATTCCTCGGATACTACTAAATAATATGGCTTTTTTGGATGGAAACATTATGTATGAGTAAAGCATAAGTAAAATAAATCAGAATTAATTTTCTGACGTGCCTATCTAAGATTGGATCTCACTAGTTTTGGAATAATTCAGGACAACTGTCGCTGACTCTTTTGACACTAGTTTTGAAGCAGTTCATTTCGTTCAGGTAGCTGCATTTCAACATCCAGTTCCTGTAGGGATCACTCACCTCTACACAAAGTTTCTTTTAATTTACGATGTGTCTTGTGCATATCACTTTAGAGGTGATTAAGAGATGATGAATGCCTTCTGTATTTTGTGCAAACTTCTCCAAAAAATGTTACAGGAGATCACTAATTTGCTTCCGATAAATGCTACGTATCTGTTCCTTTTGTTCAGCACAGCTGGTAGCCAGCAGATAATAATGGAATAGACATCGCATGTACACTTTTTGGTGAGACTTACATTAAGAATATCTACTAGCAACGTTAGAAAATACGTCGTATTACATGGAAGTTCCATTGTACAGCGAGCACAGCGCCAAGCAGTACCTCTAATGGACGGTCTCTTAAGGACGTCTACGACGCCATTATGTGAGCTATTTCTGCTTGTTCGCAGACAGCGTGTAAACACTCTGCTGCTAGACGATGATGAATATCGTGTCATTCACAGTGAGCGGATGGTATCAGGCACATGCTGTCATCTTGCCTGCAAGGGAACAGTGTATCAGCATAATTCTTGACTGCCACCGTGAAAGACTTAGTTCTCATGTAACGCTTGACTCCTAATTGCAGTCAGGTGGTCTCGAATCGTTACGTGGGCATATCTATTTAGGTTCTTCACGAACCTCCTAACTCAATATGTGGAAAATTCTCCTTGTATGTTCACTAAACGAGCAACTGTGCGTTGGATCGAGGATCTTCTTCAGAGGGTAGTTCTCCCCCTGGTCTCGATGGAGTTCGAACTCCTTGAAGTTTAAAGGTAACAAAATATACCTTCTCTTATGGAGTTATCGCCTGTTTTTCCGCTTTTCAGATTTTTCTCCTTCTGCCAGTCTGTCAGCAGTGAGATGTGGCGGGTTACATAATGTACCTACAGAATTTGGCCCTTTTCTATCAATGTCGCTGATAGTACACAGGAAGAAAGCTTGTCGATAGCCGTCCACAGGAGCTCAGATTTCTCTAATATTGGCGTTGCGATCAATGTGGAAGATATGCAAGACATTTTCAATAAATAATGTCCAAAGTTTTTCACTGTTATTAATACTGGGGAAACGTCATTTAGGTGCTTTAAATTTAATCTTCCTCCCCTCACTTGTGTCAAGCTTCGAACAATTACGACAGACGACAGAGCCGTAGTGAACCATCTAAGTGACATCTGCGCAAGACTTCGATACAACCAACATGCTGTAACTGAGTTCTTTGTTGTGGAAATAGAAACCGTGGTGAACATACATAAGCGTTTGTGTGTAGTGTATGGTAATGATACTGTTGGTAGGAATACCGTTGGGCTATCGTTAAGGCGTCCGAAAGTGGAGAAACAGAGTTCCATGATCTGCCACATTCGGTAGACCCGTCACAACCACTTCTTCCGCTAACGTGAATCGCAAGAATGCCATTATTCTTATACAACGGCGCATCACCACTCGACGGTTGGCTATACAGCTATCGGTGAGCACTGGAAGAGCGTGTGCAATGATTTAAATTTTTAAATATTCCAATCTTTGCTCAAGATGAGTTCCACGAATGGTAAACAGACCACAATATTCATAGAAAATTCTTTTCATCGCAACTGTTGGTGCAGTTTGGGACCAGTTGAGAAGCATGCCTGTCACGGACCATTACTGATGACGAAAGGTGGTTGCATCACTTGTATCGAAAACAAAAAAGCAGTCACTGTAAAAGTAACACATGCAGTCATTAAGAAAGAAGGCAGCTCCATCTGCTGGCAGAGTCAAGACGACAGACTTTTAAGATAGTGATAGTGTGACTCTCGTGAATATGTTTCCAAAAGATCAACCATTAATTCAGAGCCATCTGTAAAAAATGTGAGCAAATTCAGGAACCCATACCGACGTGTTTACTATGACAATAGTCCAAAAGAAATCTTGATCCAATACGACGATGTTTGTTCACATACAAATCTCAGAACTGAGAAACACATTAACAAATTAGGTCGAACATAATTATCTCTTCCCCTTATCGCCCATACATGCTGATCTTAGACTTCCATAGGTTTGTGTCACTAAAGGATTCTCCACGTGGTACACGCTTTGAAGATGATAACAGCGTAATTTATGCCGTGAAATCGTAGCTACGAGTATGCGACTAGAGCTTGTAGCAACGACAAAATTCTTGCTCTTTCGCAACATTGGCACAAGATCACAAAATGGCTCTCAGCAAAAATGGTTCAAATGGCTCTGAGCACTATGGGACTTAACTTCTGAGGTCATCAGTCCCCTAGAACTCAGAACTACTTAAACCTAACTCACCTAAGGACATCACACACATCCATGCCCGAGGTAGGATTCGAACCTGCGACCGTAGCGGTCGCGCGGTTCCAGACTGTAGCGCCTAGAGCCGCTCGGCCACCCCTGCCGACCACAAGATCACAGATCGCTATGGAGACCACTCACAAAAATAGCACATGTAAAAGAAAAGTTGACTGACATTTTCACAAATTCCTTACTCTATCGAAAAAATATGTTCCGAGAAACGTTTTGGCGACCTTCTTATATTGCATTAAGTGGCAGGTGGCAGGTGGTATCTTGGAATTTTGTGTGTAACGTTCTCTGCAATGCAAAACGTCTCTATTGTAATGTCTCAGACTGCAGCTTATTCAGAATCTCTGTGATCCTCTCACGCTGGCTAAACAAATCCGTGACGAATCGTTCAGGCCTTCTTGGAATGTTTTCTAAGTCATCCGGCAGAGGGCCGGCGCAAGGCACGTGCTAAACGTGGGGCGGCACTCTCCGAGGGGCGGCAAATCTGCCACACCCCACTTTTTTTTTTAAACTCAACATTCATGCCCAAGAGGGGATTCGAAACCAAACCTCGGAGGGAGCGGCTTCGGGAACTGTGGCATGGCGCCTCGACTACCTGCCGGCCGCCCCTGTTGAACAAGGGGAGGGAGGAGGACTAATTTGTTCCTCGCCACTGTGGCAGCACCGTCGTGTTTACGCCGGAGGAACAGTGAGGGGGAAGCAGTCTGGCGTACACGCCAGTGTTATGAGTAGGGTGCTGCCGGCCTGTTACGCGCCGTGCGTTTACTCACAACTAATTTTGCAGAAGACGAAATCTAATTTGGAAATGCGAATAAATGTTCGATATGTTCGAATGTTCGATACTGCGGTTACACGTTAAGCCTGAAGCAATTTTGCTAAGCCCTTCAATGGCAGTTTCCGAGAGTTTTATTCTTCCCGCATTATGGAAAAAAATGGTTGAACATTAGTACAGTCAAACATGTCCAACACCTACAATGGCTAGAAGCATTCCGAATACGCTACGAGTAATTACAAGGGATAAAGACATTGCTAATAAGCCTGGCATAAGTTGGGTTTGACGTATTTTTGAAAATTTTTTCTATCCGTTTCTGAGTGATAGTCGGACGTTTTGGTTTTTGAGCCATGAAACACCTGTCTCCGCCTGCATGAACAACAATTAAACTCTGGCCGGCACTTTTGTTTGACAATACTACTCGCACACTATCACTTTGCCAACATTTATTTACTGTATAATGCGTGTGAATCCATGTTTCATCTTAGTAAACTACTTGTCGCTTTGATTCTGATGAAAACCTGAGAATGTATGGTCTTTTTAGCAACAATGCCCTCTCGTCCCCACAAGACAAAATGTCAATTTTGACACCTTCTAAAACGAAAATCCATAGACAGAACATTGCTTCTAGGAGCTTCTTTGCTAACTTTGAAGCTCATTTGTGTTTGACAAAAGTTGTGCAGTTTTCGCAAAGTTCGTATTTCTTTCTATTGTTCGTAATACCATAGAAATTGCTGCCTGATAATACATTTATCCATATCATCGGTCACATAGTTATTGTCAGCTTCTTGCTCCTTCTTCGTGGGCGCTAGTTTAACCGTAGCCTCGCTATAGCTCGTCACGTGACCTAGTTCCTTTCACAGCCGCGTCACCATTTCTTCGTCTTTCCAGGCAATAGATATTGTTGCGTTCTCTACAACGAAAACTACAGAATTCGTTTTGGTAGTTGGGCGAGGGAGTCAAGATTGGTCAGAAGCACTTTCATTGCGTTTCGTAAGAATGGAAGAATTGGTGCGTCCGAATTTCTTGCAACTTGGGATGTAATAGTCTTTTCATATAACGTACAATTAGTATTGCGCATGCACGTTATTCATAAGCTAGAATTTTTATCCTTCCAGATTGCAGAATAGGAAAATTTATTTTTCTTATGATCTGTTACTTAAAAAATTGGCAAGTCAGCAAATAAGCACGCGTCGTCCCAATAGCTAGAATGAAAATAAAGCGAAGAAAAGTGAAGTGATACGGCGATGACTAATTTGTTACCCCTTGTTCCATAATCAGACACGTAAGAAGTGACACATGGAAATTACGAAAGATGTCGAGTGTCAGTTCCTTGAAATGAACAACCGCAGTGCAGTGAGTTAATATATTTCGACTAGCATTTGTACCCGTCGATCCCCGGGGTGTATTTATTGCATTATTATGTTACTCCATCTCCTCATTCTTCCTCTCTCCATTGTCTTCCGCCCCAGTCTTCGACCGTTTCGCCTGCGTCTGTAGTGAAATTCCGCCTGAAATTCAATTTTACGAGGCTCAATTCTTATCACTTCATCTCCTGAACAGTGTATCCTACAGTAATATAATTTTCCGTTTACGTGCAGTGGCATATCAGGAAATTGTCTGCGAAGTGTGTTGCAAATAAAGTTAGTACACTGACATCAACAGTTAGTTTCACGTAATCGTTCTTTACATGCTGGATCGAAACATGTCCGACGGTAGAAAAAGACTGTCTGGCAGATGACGATAAGAAGCAAAAGGATGCACTACAACGATATTTCAAGCCAGAGAGAGAACGACCTAGCAGCGGCGAGGGTGGAAAAAGAGATCCTGAAAGTACAGAAACAAGTTGAGCTACTGCAGCTACATCTTCGTCTTCAGGACATGACCAGAAAGTTGACGAACACAATACTGCGACCACCACATACAGTAGCAATGCTGACGGTGGGCCATCCACGACATGTTCAACAGACCTCGTCTGGACTCAAGACCTGCTTGTGACGAAAGCTCCGAGACTGAAACATCAGGAAGAACTGAAATTAGGCGACCCTATTATGAAAATACTGGAGGAACATCAGCCGAGGTACTCACCACCGGAGAAGGGATTGAAGGGGAGCCTAAACTGGAAGACACAATTGACTCAGATCCCGGAAGATGGCCGTAAATTATTACCGACTGCATTCAAACGACTTTGGTCATGCGAGGTCCCCACGAGCGCATTAAGGAAGCTGAAGAATGTCCTAAAAACGCGGAGAACCGGCGTTTCAGCCCTGTGCACAACAGCTATTCTTTGAAGAATTTAGAAGGAGCAGATGGACATTGGTTGGTGTACTCAAAGAGCAAGGAGGCTGTGCTCTACTTTTGTTGCAAACTTTTTTCGCCATCTACAGTAAAAATTGCAAAGCAAGGTATAAGAGACTGGCGGCACCTTGCTTCGTATCTCGAAAGTCACGGGAAGTCTACCAAGCATTTGAATTCACATAAAAAGTGGATCGTGTTTTCCGAGGGACTGAAAAAGTCATGAACTGTCGACGCCCATCATCAAAGGCTTCTAAATACTAAAAGCGAACATTGCAAAAATGTTCTTGGGCGCTTAATAGCAATAATTCATTTCCTGAGTCGGCAATGTCTGCCTTTGAGAGAAGTACAAATACACTCTCTCAGCCTGACAACCGAAACTTCTTGAAACTCGTCGAATTATTCGGAAAGTTCGACAGTGTGCTGATGGAGCACATGAACAGAATAAAGCACGGTGAGAACAAGGGTCATCATTATCTTGGAAAAGAAACACAGAATGAAATAATTCATGTTATTGGATCATCTATAACCAACAACATTCTATTAATTATGAAATCTGCAAAGTATTACAGTATAATTCTGGACTGCACACCAGATATTTCAAAAGTTGAGTAGATGAAGGTCGTGGTACGCTTCGTCCAGAAGAGAAGACTCGACGGGGTATACGATGTCCGAATTCGGGAGCATTTCCTGGGATTTCTTCCAGTGCCCGATTCTTCAAGCTCCACTTTGACGCAGGTCATATTCAAGTTCTTGGAAGATAAAAAAATCCTATTGTGTAATATGAGAGGGCAAGGATACGACAATGGAGCAAACATGAAAGGAAAGAAGTCTGGTCTCCAGAAAAGAATTTCAGATATGAACAAGAGAGCATTTTACGTACCATGTAGCAGTCACTCATTGAATCTTGTTGTAAACTATGCCGCTATGTCTTCTATTTTTTATTTATTTATTTATTGTTCCGTGGGACCAAATTAAGGAGAAGTCTCCATGGTCATGGAACGAGTCAATACATGAAATTATAACACGATATTAGAAACAGATAAAATGAAATATAAAAAAACATATTCAGGTGACAAGTCGTAAGTTTAAATGAAGAAAATCAACAATGTAACACTGGAATTTGCTTACTTTCTTAGCTCTTCCAGGAGCTCCTCGACAGAATAGAAGGTGTGAGATTTTTGAGTTCTTGTGGTAGCTTATTGAAAATGGATGCAACAGAATACTGCACTCCTTTCTGCACAAGAGTCAAGGAAGTGCATTCTACATGCAGATTTGATTTCTGCCTAGTATTAACTGAGTGAAAGCTGCTAACTCTTGGGAATAGGCTAATATTACTAACAACAAACGACATTATGATACGAACGCCTAGGAACTTGAACTGTTCCGTCTCGCTTATAATATGCCTATTCTGTCTGATCAAAATATCGGTTCTTGTTGAATTGTGAGTTAGAAACTGTAAAAACTGAGTCTTACTGTGATTTAGCATCAAATTATTTTACACAAGCCACGAACTTATTTCATGAACTACATTATTTGTTACTGTTTCAATATTACACACAAGATCCTTCACTATCAAGCTGGTGTCATCAGCAAACAGAAATATTTTTGAATCACCTGTAACACTAGAAGGCATATCATTTATATAAATAAGAAACAGCAGTGGCCCCAGCACCGACCCTTGGGGTACGCCCCACGTAACAGTGCCCCATTGGGACTGAAAATCACTACCACTCTCAATATTGCGGAGAATTACCCTCTGCTTCCTGTTCTTAAAGTAAGAGGCGAGCCAATTGTAAGCTACTCCCCTTACTCCATAATGGTCCAACTTCCGCAGTAATATTTTGTGGTCAACACAGTCAAAAGCCTTCGTTAAATCAAAGAAAACACCTAGCGTTCGCAACCTTTTATTTAATCCGTCAAAAACCTCACAGAGGAAAGAGAATATAGCATTTTCAGTTGTTAAACCATTTCTAAAACCAAACTGAACATTTGACAGCAAATTATGTGAATTTAAATGCTCCAGTAACCTTGTATATACAACCTTCTCGATAACTTTAGCAAACACCGATGGCATAGAAATAGGTCTAAAATTGTCAACACTATCAATGTCTCCCTTTTTATAAAGTGGCTTCACTACCGAGTACTTTAATCGGTCAGGAAACCGACCACTCCTAAAGGAAAAGTTATAGATATGGCTGAGAACTGGGCTAACATACATAGAACAATACTTCAGTATTCTGTTAGATACCCCGTCATATCCACGAGAGTTCTTGGTCTTTAGTGATTTAATTATTAAATCAATCTCCCTCTTGTCAGTATCATGGAGGAGCATTTCAGGTAACAAAAGGTTCAAATGGCTCTGAGCCCTATGGGTCTCAACATCTTAGGTCATAAGTCCCCTAGAACTTAGAACTACTTAAACCTAACTAACCTAAGGACATCACACACACCCATGCCCGAGGCAGGATTTGAACCTGCGACCGTAGCGGTCCCGCGGTTCCGGACTGCAGCGCCAGAACCGCACGGCCACCGCGGCCGGCTTCAGGTAACAGTCTCGGAACACTTTTTTCTAAGAGCGCTATATGATTCCCTGTTGGGACTAGGTTTCTATTTAGTTCACCTGCTATATTCAGAAAGTGATTATTAAATACTGTACATATATGCGACTTATCAGTAACAGGGACATTCCCAGTACGCACTGATTCTATATCCTCGACCTGTCTCTGCAGACCAGCAACTTCCTTTACTACTGACCATATGGTTTTAATTTTATCCTGAGACTTAGCTATTCTATCTGCATACCACATACTTTTTGCCTTCCTAATAACATTTTTAAGCACCTTACAATACTGTTTGCAATGGGCTGCTGCATTTAGATTTTGACTGTTTCTAACGTTTTGATATAATTGCCACTTTGTTCTACAAGATATTCTTATCCCTCTAGTCAGCCACCCAGGCTGCCTGTTTGTGCTAGTACCCTGTTTTAAACGTTCTAACGGAAAGCAACTTTCAAAGAGCATGAGAAAGTCTTGAGAAAAGCATTATATTTGTCGTCTACTGTATCAGCGCTATAAACATCTTGCCACTCTTGTTCATTTATAAGGTTTACAAAGGTCTCTACAGCAACTGGATCAGCTTTCCTGAAGAGCTGATGACTATATTTAACACGTGTTGCAGCACAAAAATCTTTTAAAGTTAAAATTTGTGCATCATGATCTGAAAGGCCATTCACCTTTTTGCTAACAGAATGCCCTTCTAGTAATGAGGAATGAACAAAAATGTTGTCTATGGTTGTTCTACTGTTCCCTTGCACTCTCGTTGGAAAGAATACGGTTTGCATAAGATTATATGAATTAAGGAGGTCTACCAGCATCGTCTTCCTTGCACAATCACTTATACAATTAATATTGAAGTCACCACATATAACTAACTTTTTGTATTTCCTATAAAGTGAACCAAGAACCTCCTCTAGCTTTAACAAATCGGAGTCTGGGGATCTATAAATAACAACAGTTAGAAGTTTAGCTCCGTTAAATTTAACCACACCTGCACAACATTCAAACACCTTTTCAGTGCAGTACTTTGAAACATCAATTGACTCAAATGGGATGCCGTTTTTCACATACATGGCTACTCCCCCACACCGCAAAGAGCTCCTAGAAAAGCTGCCAGCCAACCTGTATCCTGGTAAAGGAAGCCTCTGAATTATCTCCTTATTTAAGAAGTGTTCAGATATACCAATAATTTCAGAGTCAACATCTATAAGCAGTTCACTAACTTTATCTCTAATACCTTGTATATTTTGATGAAATATACTAATTCCCTCATTACTCGGATACCTAAGCTTTGTCAAAAGTGATTCCCTTGTTAGAGAGACTTCCCTTAAGCAGGAATACCTAACAGCTGACTTCAATCTAAAAAAGGTGCAGCTCTAACACCCACTACAGCAGGAATTTTCCCATGAGTGATCCCACCTATGCTGTCACCTATAAGCTTTGCCAACCTCCCCTTCCCATACCTGTTGAGGTGCAGGCCATGTCTAGTGAAACCCGTCCTGCTGATAGACTCCACCGACACCACTGAAATGTGACTCATGCCTTCTGTCATCAGCGCACCCATAAGTCTCATGTTATTACGCCTGACGGCTGTATTAAGATGAGTTCGATCGTGACGCTGAAACAGTTCCACGAAATGCACATTCGTGTTGCCAGTCTGAGTGGCTATCTTTTCCAGGTCACCATCTATGTTATACTCCCCATCCCTATCAATACTATTACCAGCCCCACCCACAATCACTACCTGATCCTCTTTAGTAAAAACCCTACATAACACCCCTATGTTAACAGTCACCTGAGCCAACCCTGCATTAGGCTTCACAATGCTGGTGACCTGGTACTCACTCCCCGGCACTTCCTGCAACTGCTGGCCTACACCTATGCCATGAGAACTACCTAACAGCAGAACCTTCTTCTTCCTCTTCGACTTTGCAACTGTTCTAGGCACAGTAACTACTGAGGTCTGCTGCATACTTCCTACATCTACAGCTACTAGAGATTCCTCTCCACTAGACTCTGACAGTTGGTCATATGTATTGTAAACACCAATAGTAAAACTATCTGAAAATCTTCTTCTCCTAGCAGATCTCTTGCCAACAGCCAGCTCCCATTCCCCAACCCCCTTCTCCTTCCTCATCCTATCTAGCTCCTCCTCTGCGTTTTTCAACTGCACCTGAAGGGCACAGATCTTACGCTCCTGCTCCTCTATCAACTTACTCTTGCTACATAACCTGCAGTTCCAGGAGAGGATCTCACCAGAATGCCCACTGGCTTCCCCACTGCATTCCCCCCAGTGAAAATACTTCGAACAAGTCTCACACCGCAATCCACTACTCACGAATCTACGGCAAAGCCCACACTTCTCACTCATGGTAAAATTTTACTTTTGCTAAGTTCCGCTACTACAATAAGAAGATGTTAAAAACCTGACTACAATAATCACAAACTTACTCTACAAGGGAAGTAACTACTATTATTAACAGTATTAATAAACAACAAATGTGAATATAACAAAAGACTAATACAGAAAGAGAATCAAACGTCTAATGACACAGTAACGAAGCTGAAAACAGTTCCCAAAAGGTTCTTCTGAAATTATTTCACCAGAAAACACCAATAACACCGGTTGAAGACTACTAAAGTTCCTAAATAAACCACTATACACAAACAATTAATTAGTACTTAGTTTTTGATGCGCCGCTACAGCTGCAACTGGTCAGCACGGAATGTAAACACAGGCAAGAGGTTAAGTTGCTCGATACGAAACACTCACAAATATCAGGTCACAACACAAGAAAGGCAGAGGTGAATGAAGAAACCACTAATACGTCACTTATATAGTAAATATTATCACAAAAACCGTTAAAATATGTATCTGAAACCTAAAAATATATGAAACCTTAGAGAGCGATCTCACACGCAGTCACTCGCTTATCAATATGCCTTCTAAATATGCTTCTAAATATGCCTTTTCCATGTTTTCGGCAGTGAAAAGGTTTTATGACTTCCTCTCGTCCTCCGTTCTATGTTGGGATGTCTTGAAGAAGTATCTGTCTAACCTTTCGCTGAGGCCACTGAGCGATACTGGGTGGGAAAGTCGCATCGATGCACTTACTTCCCTGAGGTTTCAAATTGGAGGCGTTTATGATGCACTGGTTCAGCTATCAGAAGAATTAGATGGCATGACCGCTCACGAAAGCATATTTTGAGATCTGCAGAACAGAAGAAAAGTTTGTGTCTTTCTTGATGGATTCCAAAGAATTGGCTACAGAATTAGAGCTAGAAGATCTAACTTTACCACGAATAAGTGTTTCCCGGCGAAGAGGTAAGAAGCCAATACACTTTACCTAGGAAGGAAGGGATGAGACAATAGATGACCCAACAAAAAGTTACAAGATTGAATTCTACTATTGTCTTTTAGATATAGTAACCACATCTTTGATTGAGAGATTCAATCAACTGAAATCTCATTGTGATTATTTTGATTTTCTCTACGACATCGGAGAGCTGAAGACTGCACCTCCTGACAGTCTGGACACAAAGTGTAGAAACCTCGCAGCGATTTTGCAAGATCATGAGTCAAGCGACATTGGTGCACTGGAGTTGAGGGAAGAACTAAATGTGCTTTCAACATTGTTGAAACCTGGAATAGGTCCAAAAGAGACTCTGAAGTTTATAGGACGATATAATTTTTGCCCTAATGTTAACATTGCTCTGGGAATTCTCCTAACACTCCCAGTGACAGTCGCGAGTGGAAAGAGGAGTTTCTAAATACTGAAATTGATAAAGACATACCTCCGATCAACGATGAGCCAAACTCATTTGAATGATCTTGCAACAATATCGATTGAACACGAGCTTGCAGAGGACTTAAATTACACAGATCGTGTGAAAGAGTTTGCACAAGCAAAAGCCAGGAAGGTTCGATTTGTCTAGTATTTTTTTAAATTTTTATATTATGATCAGTGTCTTGGTTATTTACTGTGTTGTTCCTTATTTTGTTCAACATTAAATAGTTGTAGTAAATATTATTGCTCAAACCAAATCATCGTTAAATTGTAAATATATTTTGTTTTCCGTTGAATACATTATCTGTTTACAACCACTGAAAATGTTTATTTACGTAAACTGTAAGTTCATGCCGCGCGGGATTAGCCGAACGGTCTTAGGCGCTGCAGTCATGGACTGTGCGCTTGGTCCCGGCGGAGGTTCGAGTCCTCCCTCGGCCATGGGTGTATGTGTTTGTCCTTGGATAATTTAGGTTACGTAATGTGTAAGGTTAGGGACTGATGACCTTAGCAGGTAAGTCCCATAAGATCTCACACACATTTGAATATTCTTGTAAATTCACAAGGCTTATTTAAATTAGCTAGATTTCTTCAATCTGGTTTGACTCCATTTTTGAGCTGGTGCCCAGCGTCTGTTTTGTACAAATCTGTAGAGAATGTCACCAATCAGTCGCAATTTTTGTTTTTATTTTCCAGATCTACATAGATTTCGGGCACAGTGTGGCTATTCTCAATGCTTTGAGTTATGTTTGCATCTATACCGTCATGCTGAACGTAACTGCCAACATGACGGTTTAGATGTAAGCACATATTAAAAGCTTTGAGACTGGCCACTCAGTGGCCGAAACCTAGGTAGACCTGAAAAGTAAAAACAAAAATTGCGATTGATTTCTGACATTTCCTACGGATTTGTTTAAATAAAATTCCACAAACGTTTTGGAAAAAAAACGAGGAGGGGGGGGGGGGGCGGCAATCTAGCAGCTCGCACGGGGCGGCACTAGGGCTTGCGCCGGCCCTGATCCGGCAATATAACTTGGTAAGACGGGCGGTACTCAAAAATTGTTTGAAGTCGAGTTTTGTAAGTGATTCCTCACAGTTATGAATATTTCAATTCTTACATTATCGTTGACGATGAAAATAAAACTGGGCTCCATCCATAATGAGGTTCATATTGGCGGAACATTAAAACCGGAAAAGCAAAACAAGATTTCTAATGTGTGCCATGTGTACGATCGTGAATAGAACAAGCGATTTATCGACTTTGAATGGAGAAGAACTCTTAACAGTACTCCGAGAAACTGTTGCGCTGTTACGTCACAACAGGAAGACGGATCCGTTGACTTGGAAGGCAGGAAGCACAGCTGTGAGTCTTGCAAGAACCGGCGTTAACAGGTGAAGATTTAATGGGGCAATTAAATTTCAATGTAACACAGCCCTATTCAGGTGAAAAATATGGTGACAGGCAATTAATAGCACTCATTAAACTGTAAACTTGGGGATCATTTACAATTCTGGTCTCAGAAGGGAAGAAGTGACTCGGCTGGGGTGGTACGTGTAATTGCGTAATATTTCTTTGTAGCTTCGTATCTTGTCGGGAGCTAAATTGTAAAGGATGTAAACGCACAGTTTAGGAGCTCCTTGCATGTTTAATGTCCTCCATTAACTGCTCGAAGCGTCATTTCTCACTTCAGCTATATAGCAGCTGCCTTTGAGACATTGTACAATGAACTCCTTTATTTAGTGTAACATAAAAAATAAGAATTAATTAGGACTGTGATAAAATAATTTCTTATTTTCCAACTGTATGTCTTCTGGGACAGAAATGCTTCTGGAAGTTAAAAACTTCGTAGCGAAGCGGACTGTCCTCAGATCTATGCTATCGCAGACACCTAATCCGAGGTCGCCACAATGATACAAAGTTTCAGCTTGCCACTTCCCTTTTCTGACATATAAAAACAGCATTCGTATATAAGTGTAACGTTACGCCATTGAGAAATGGATACACATCTTGGAAAACATTTTAACATATTTTCTGTTCCGAGTGAATCCATCAAATATATTACGAACGATAGACAGTTATGAAGACAGTTATAATTGCAAGATATAACAAGTCTCTCCACTTCCTACCTGTAAACATGGATATAAAAATGAAAATTTTCTGGAAGAGATAAAAGAGTAATGAAGGAATGTAACTATAATGTTACTGTTTGTGACACAGATGTCCCAACAACAAGCAAGAGGAAGAGGTTGTGAGTTAACGACCATTTCGCTCTCATTTAAGAATATGGCCGAAAGAGTCAGCCTTCAGAAACTGTGAAACGAATCCTGTCGTCCAGAACCGGATGCCACAAAGGACGCATATTCACCACGAGATGGGGAAACTCACAACCGTCTATTGTCCATAGAGGCCTAAGCGCTGTAGTGTGCGAGTGAGACAGACGAGAATCAACGTCATAGGGAAACCCATTAGGCTTTTGTGGCCAAGGAGACGTAGCAGTGTGAAATACGGTGGACCTAAGATCGGCCATAAAGGGCAACATTTACGGAAACTATTTAATTCTGTAGTAATTCAGGGAATTAAGCCACAGTTATTTTAATCCCACATCCTTCATAAAATTTCATGGTGATCCCAACAAAACTTGAATATTGGTCATGTCTATAATAGTTTAGGATTTACTGTTAAAGTGAAATTAACAAATTTTGTAACAAAAACATGAATGCTAAATTCTGAACACTTTGGTCGATCTTAACGATCGACATTTCATATAGAAGCGCATCATTAAAATGTCAACGTTGTAAATATCAACTCTGTAAGATTATTTGTTTAATAGATATGGTGCATTTAAATTATCAAATGGCTCTGAGCAGTATGGGACTAAACAGCTGAGATCATCAGTCCCCTAGAGCTTGGAACTACTTAAACCTAAGTAACCTTAGGACATCACACACATCCATGCCCGAGGCAGGATTCGAACCTGCGACCGTAGCGGTCGCGCGGTTCCAGACTGTAGCGCCTATAACCGCTCGGCCACCTTGGCCGGCTATTGGATATTATTGTTACTTCATTTAGAACGTGAAAGTGGTCAAGCTTTGATTATTTAAATACGTTAAAATGTAAAGTAAATTAGAGTAAGCTGTAGGCAATGGGATGGACGGCTTCAGGAAAGGGAACTGCACTAGTAAGTTGAGCGAAAACGTTCAGCCCGCGGGAAACACGGTCGGAGACGGACAGAGGGCAGTTCACCAAAGACACCAAAGGGTACAGTTCGGATGCAGACGCAAAAGCGGACAGTCGGTCTTTAGGCAGTTAGGAAGTGAAACGACTTAGAAAATTTCGCGTTGTGCGGTGTTGCGGGAGTTAGTCTCCGAGCGGTGAGCAGCCGCGCACCTGGTGTGAACTCCAACTTTTCGCATAGTTAACGAGGTGGAGTAGTGGACTTAATTCGTGATGAGATCGTGAATGATCGAACTCTGTCAAACGGATATGCGCTCGAGTGTAACAGTAACTCTAAATACGACCACTTTCGCTATTAGTTTTCTTTCTGAATAAACATTATTCTAACCAAATCGGAACTATGTGGCCTGTATCATTTATGGGTCGTTAATTTAGTTCCCGATATTATTACGGTTATTATATGTTACATTAACTGTGTATTTCGCAAACTTGCTATCAGCTAGACAATTTAAGCAAAGGGCGACAAGTGTCTAATTTAGGGCGTGTAATGCAGCACGTGCGGTTCAACCCCTAGACGAGTTTCAGCTCAGACATTTCGACGAAGATAAACCGCATATGAGCCCAAACATCTATGGGATGTTAGCTCGCAAGGTGCAGTTACACAGTTACAGAAAAGACCTGTGCCCAGATAGCGGATAGAGGTAACGTCATAGCACTTTGTCTCACATAATCAAGACACTTACAGTGGTAATGGCGGATGTAAAGGCCAGTAATAACTTCTGGTGCATCTGTAAGAGGGGCCCAAAGCTGCTTGGAGAAATGGACATAAAGAAGGAGAAGCTCGCTGGACAGTGAAATTCTAGAAGGGCACCAAGCATCATTAAATGCCGGGAAGTGACAAGGTGTTTTCAGCCTGCAGGTTCGGTGATATTTGCACATCGAAGGCGTCAGTAGAAAGTACGACGGTTTATGAGACTTCCACAGAAGTGCCTTTAGAGTGGAACGTTCTCGGCGATTGTATGTTTCTTTTAAAATGGAAAAGAGGACGCAACAGCAAAAAAAGAAAATAAAATAAAATTGCTTATAAGTTGGCCAGTCAAATATATGGACACGCCAAGAACAAATATTGCGGAACACTGTAAGAGATACACGTAGAGTAGGATCCTTGTGATGCTAGGACTGGACTTAAGATACATCGGTCAGTACCTCCGTTCTGACAGTCAGAATGGAAGTAAGGAGAGCCTGTCGGCAGCTGCAGATTGACACGCAGTGCCTGTTACCCACTACTACTGCCGTCCGTGGCAAGGTTGTTCACGTTGTTAGTCCACGGCATATCATCGATGTTAATGAAATGCACTACGACATCTTGGAAACCGACTTTCAGATTTTCATTATGAGAGTGCAACTACTATTGTTTTCTTTTTGTTATTAGTGTGTGACAGAAAGAAATATGAAGTGTTTCAGAATAAGTTTTGTAACAGATAACTGCAGTCAATCTATCTGTGGTCCAAAACAACTACAGTTTACAAAAGCAACTCACTGAAGTGCATTCTTATTACATTTCTGCAGCTGGCGCACCTAATCCTTTTATTCGTGTGCAGATTTTACAGTTAATAATGTAATTAATGCTTGAGACATGGTAATCATTCAGTGACATCAGTAGTGGACATTAATTCAGTGCAAAGGTCACGTATCAATCGTAGATGACTGTCAAGCGTATCTGAGAAGGCTACTATTGATGGACGTAATAGTGTACCACACCAATTGGTACTATTCAACTTCCAATACACTTCTATAATTTGTAATGACAACGTTTCTTAATGCTCACTTTGCAAATTAATTTAATGTTGTCGAAGTATTACATTATCCAGCCTCAGATGCACTTATCTCAAAATCTATCATTTTGGCGTTAGTGTGATGACTGGGTGGAAGCCCATCCGTTGTAAAACAGTTTTCGAAGACCGAATTCAGTATTTCATTACTGTCTGTCAACTTTCGTTTCGATGTCAGTGAAGTCATTGAGCATCTGAATAGATGATTTCCAGCCGTTTGAGAGGTGGCAGTGGTATGTCATCTCACTGTACACTATCATTTCAGAGTTACACGAAGTTTGATGATTACTGTAATGATTAAGACAAGGAAATAGGTGGAAACCTGCATGGATCGATGTGAATTTCTGTTAAAGTGAGACTGGTGAAAACTGTATCGCGATACCAGCTTAGAATCAGGAGTATTTGAATTCTGATTGTGCCTAACAATAAGAACTGTCGGTAGTCAGCCGGCGTATGAGAAGACATCGTCGCGCAGTAGGGAAAACGCGAGCACAAAAAACGGGAGTCATTATGGCAGGAGTTCCGAATGGAGCACCGGGATATTTTAGGGGATGGTGTAATAATACCAGCAGGAGCAGGGATGGACTCGCTTTCAGCTATTACTAGATGGAACAATCCAAGACAGTGCATCACAGGATCAAAAAGTACTCCATCATATAATTACATATTGTCACAATTACGGCATAAAGGAAATTTTTTAACTTAGTTTTCTGAGATTATCTCTACTTGTACAGTCGAGTTAGGGCGTTACACTATCAGAAGAATTGATTTTCATAAAGTCATTGTCTGATTTCTCTGCAGCCAAGAAAAGTTAGAGGTTGGGTGACGAGACGTTTTTTCAGAAAGAACGCGCTGGGTGTTGGAAGAGGTCATACTATGGCAGCTTCACATCAATGGCATAATAAGCTATGATTTTGCTCATGTTAAGATGACAACGTCTGACCAAACTGAGTCGTGTAGGCTTTGATTTCTTGTGATGTTGGTAAAGTGTCAGTTTTAGACGTTGGTATGTACTGGGCGAAGCTTCAGCCATGCAAGATGCGATCACTCCAGGAAATGTAGGCAAGTGGGACGATTTGGAGTGTATAATTGTTTACTGCCTCAGCGTTGCTGATGACCTCTTTGTCGCCATGGTGGGTTTAGATCATTTTGTGTCTAGCAGAATATCGTATTATTTATCTCCAGCAGACGCAAAAGTATCCTGCCATTGTGATCTTACGTCCCATGTGGACTAGAGCATAAATCATTTGCCGCACAGTGTAGCAGTGCTGTGGCACCTTAGAATTGTAAATTAATAAGCGAGTAAGAGTTTCGTTCGTGGCAGTAGTGCAGCGTTGATCGGAAGTAGCTGCAGTCACGTGAGCTTCACGAATTCTGATAAAGGAATTCGTAAATGGGCATTTTCCTTTATTGTTTGCTTTTCATTTGCTTGTGTGGAAACCTCACCCACAGTGTTGTCGTGTTAGAGTAGTTCGTCATCGGGATTCATATGTCGGAGCGCTGCGTACTACAGCTAAGCTCAAGTGACGTCAACAAGCCGAGTATGTGTGGGTGGACATCGGGGACGCAGAACCAACAGGAAGGTTTGTGCTGCAACTCAATCCAGCAACCTTGTTAGCCTCCTACTTACTCGTACAGACAGTTGGTTCCATAGTATGTTGTTGGTTAGGATTTGCCATTTATTTTCTCTCGATATAATGCTAGGCGTTTCATTGTTCTGATTAGCACAAAAAGGGGCTATACCCAATTAATTCATAAAATGAGAGGATTTAACATATTGCACGCATACTGATTTTACATCACACCAAAACTACTTAGGGTTTTTAATGAGACTACTTGGCAAAGTTATATTTTCAAGTTGACCGAATGCAGCTCTGACTGTTCGGCTTAAGCTGGTTTTCTCTTCGTCCAGCTTTTGGTTGTCACCCAGGATTTTACTTACTGTAGCTCACTAGGTACCACTCCATATTGCCAAACATAATTGTACTGAGAAGGAAACACAAATGCACTATCGGATTTACCTGAATTGATTTTGGCTCATCAGCTGTAGTCTGAAGAGCGATGGCACACCACCGTAAAACAGATGTTATTTAAAAAATTATAGTTTTAAGGGTTGTTCATTAAATCGTAACTGTGCTTAAGTGGCAAGCTATTTATCTCAGCAACTGTAGCAGGCAGCCAAATTCATAAGAGGCAGACTCGAAGTGTCCCTCCAAATTCACGAGTAAACAGTTAATCCACATTGTGTATCAACAGCCTTCTTTGAAAAAAATCCAGTGCTCCTCTATGGTGTATCTCGTAGAGAAACTGTAAGTCGCGAGTGAACTGGAGTCGCGAGATAATGAGTGTCCCAGTACTTGCAC
Organism: Schistocerca nitens; assembly: GCF_023898315.1. NCBI lineage: Eukaryota > Metazoa > Arthropoda > Insecta > Orthoptera > Acrididae > Schistocerca > Schistocerca nitens. The sequence continues at coordinate 988,899,648 of NC_064616.1, read as the reverse complement.
ACTTCCCACCCAGAAATGAAGTCACGCAAACTAAAGTCCTCAGCTCTCCACACTCCTATCAGCACGGCTGCCGCTCCCCTATTCCCTCCCACTGACCTGCATTACATTCTAATTTAATAAAACTTTTGTACCATACGGCCAACATTAATAAAAAAAAGTTTCGCAATAAATTGTGCTCAAATACGGATCGGAACTACATTAAACACTATATACGCTGATCAGCCAGAGGATTGCGACGACCGACCTACTATCGATATAAACCCGCCCAGGCGATAGCGACGTCACGTGGCAAGAACTGGCTGCTAGTTAGACACCCTCACTGTACATGTAGGGGAGAAATGACCGCCAGTCAGACACGCGCACAATACATATAGTATCAGTGAGCGTGCTGTCCGTGTGTAAAACGGTGAAGGCGCGCGGTCTATCTGAGTTTGACCGAGAGGAGATTGTGATAGCCTGGAGACTCGGAAGCTGCACGAGTTGTAGGGTGTTCGAGAAGTGCTGTGGTGAGTGTCTTCAACAGGTGGCGAAACCAAAGTGATATCACATCTAGATGTCGTGGGGTTTGGTGGCCACCCCTCATTACAGATGTCAGGCGTCGTAGGCTGGGCAGACTGGTAAAACCGGACAGGTGGCTCACTGTGGCGGAACAAACATTAGACTTTAATGGTGAGCAGAGTACAAGTTTGTCCGCAACACAGTGCATCGAACACTCCTAACGCAGCCCACGACCTATGCACGTGTCAACGTTAACACCACGACTTCGACAACTATGGCTGAAATGGGTACGTGACCGTCGGCACTGGACGTTGGCGCAGTGGTAGAGCGTTGCACGGTCCGATGACTCCCGATACCTTCATCGTGCCGATGGGAGGGCGCGAACCCGTCGTCTTCCAGGGGAACAGCTCCTTGACACCTTTACTCCGGGACCGAGAGCAGCTGGCAGCGGCTCCATTATGCTCTGGGGAATGTTCACGTGGGCAGCTATGGCTTCAGTGCAGGTCGTGCAAGAGACCGTGAGGGCCAAGCAGTATCGTACCCTGGTTGCAGAACACGTACATCCCTTCATGACAATCATGTTTCCCGTCGGTAGTAACACTTTTCAACAAGACAATGCGGCATGTGACAAGGTCAGGAGTGTGGTGGAGTGGTTCGAGGAACATATTGGCGATCTCCAATTGATGTGTTGTCCCCCCCCTTCCAACTCGCAGATCTGAACCCGATAGAACACATCTGGTACGTGACTGAACATGGCATCAGGCCTCATCGTCCCCTCCCCGGAATTTACGATAATTAGGTGACCTACATGAGCAGATGTGGTGCCAACTGTCTCCAGCGACCTACCAAGGCCGCACTGCTTCCATACCACGAAGCGTCGCCACTGTTATCGGTGAAAAAGGTGGACATACCGGCTACTACGTGGGTTTCGTAATGTTCTCGCTGATCAGTGTATTTGAAGTTAATACCCCCTAATACAATATTACGTTAACATGAATATCCTGCAGGTAACCTAAGAAACAAATAATCTGCGTATTTTTAATAGTAAGTAAGGCTGTGGTAATTTAGATACAATGTGCTCTAGTTTTGTGTGATGGGCGTTTGCCTCAACTGTTTGTAAGTATACGAGAGCATGCTGGAAAGCAATGCCCCCGACTTTCTATGTGAAAACTTGTGAGGATTTTTAAATAAGACAAACGTTATTAACATTCTGCAGTTTTACTCTTCATGTCTACATATTTACAGTCCCCTGTCGCTAGAGGGCTCCAAATTGTAGCGTGTAACTCGGCGGTGTGTAACCTAACTACGACGGTGTGTGGCAAACAGCGTGCTGTAATCGAGTTTCGAATTAGAAGAGTACAGCCACATGTGGAGTAATCTCTCCTTCTGCATAATGCCAGACCACACACGAGCGCAGCGATATCTGCAACAATCCGACGCCTTGGGCTCACTGTCATCGATCATCCTTGACATTGTTCCGACATTGCCACATCCGATTGTCTTAAAGTTAAGGAACACGTTCGAGGACTTCACATTTATAGAGCTGAAGCAGTACAAGTAGAGGTGAGCTTCTAGCTCCGTCAGCAAAGTCAAACGGTCTACAATGAGGGTATAAACAAACTGGTCTTTCCTTTGGAAAAATGTGTTCGTTTGCAGGGAGACTATTTTGAGAAATAAATATGTAAACATGAAGAATAACCGAGTAGAATGTTAAAAACGTCTGTTTTATTTAAAAAGCTTTAAAAGTTTTCACATAAAAAATTCCTAGGTCATTACTTCTCATCAGGCCCTCGTAATTTGGTAGAATTTCCTCCTCAGTTGCTCGTGGTGAAAGTTCTATCTGTACACCGAGTCGGTCGAGCACTACTTCTAAAGTAACTGCCAGAAAACTTTTCTAAGCCAGGCTGGGAGCACACGGCATGAATTTCGTTCACTTAACTGCTCTGTATTCAGCGTTCCTCGCTGGAATTCTGTAACACATTGAAACCTTCGCTCAGGAGTTTCCCGATGACCATTTTCGTGGCTTGGAACGTCTGCTCAAGATACACAGAACCTTCTTCTCCATCCTGTAGTTACAGGCCTGCTAAAATAAAAACGTACGTATTCATACTGTAATCTTGCAAGATATCTTACCTTCCGTAATTACTTCCTAACTCAGCTGTCAGACCGTCTCTTCAAACGCTGCTTCCCTGAGGCACATTGAACAGTGCTTCTGGATTTTAGCTATATGTGCTCCTTGTGCTCCATATCTTCGTCCTCATAAATGAATTTTTTATTGTCACACTCAGCAGTTTATATCCTGTCACTCTATTTAGATAAATATACACTGAAGAGCCAAAGAAACCGGTATGGGCATGCGTATTGGAATACAGAGATATTTAAACAGGCAGGTGTTTAAATCTTCTTTACAGTGTGAAGTTTAATTTTATGTTTTAAATAATTACTTTCACAACTGTTTCTCTGCTAGGCGTCTATGTGGCAACAGCCACACACAAACTGAGAAATTTTCTGCTAGCTAGCCGTTTCAAATTTGTCGTTATTCGTGTGAAATATAAAGTTGAAGACGGATATTTTTTGTGTTCCTAGGCTGGTATCGCTCGAATTCATGGGATTCTTTAGTTTTTTTCTTTCTGTATATTTGTGTTTGTATACGTGATTTTTCACAGTAATGCCGGCCGTTGTGGCCGAGCGGTTCTAGGCGCTTCAGTTTGGAACCACGAGACCGCTACGGTCGCAGGTTCGAATCCTGCCTCGGGCTTGGATGTGTGTGATGTCCTTAGGTTAGCTAGATTTAAGTAGTTCTAAGTTCTAGGGGACCGATGACCTCAGATGTTAAGTCCCATAGTGCTCAGAGCCGTTTAGAGCCATTTGAACCATTTTTCTCACAATAATAATATTAAAGTGTTACTATTAGTAGTGTGAGAAAGTGATTAGTTTTGATAATAGAAGTAGAATAATACTTACAAAATGCCTAGGCACAGAAATAAAATATTCAAACGCCGTGTTGATCGGAGAAAAAAGTTTAAAACTAATGAAGAAACGAGATAATTAGCCGTTATGTCACCTGTGCCCTATATCGTCAGTGAGCCTACTGCTACAACCGAAGAAAGTTCTTCCCTAAAGAAACTGAACATCGTAAAGAATAAATATAACACTATAAATAAGGGCAGTGAATAATCTGAAATAATTGATATTTGTGTTTTATCCAGAGTTTTGAAGAACCAGGTATTGTGCAAACAATGTAAGAGCAAAGACATGAAATTAGAAAAAAACAAACGTATAGGAATAGCTGCAGAGCTACAGTTAATTTGTAACTGTAGTGTTAGTTTTTTCCACATGTCACATTGCAAATGACAATATCAACCAATTGTCCACTTTCTTAGATTACCCTTCCGTATATCCAATTAAACAAATCTTTGTTATGACACTACTGATAATGTTTTTGCCTCTCTTCATCAGAACAGACTGACATGTAACTGTATTGTTAAATAAATCCGGAAACAGCAATGCAAAATACCAGATCAATACTTATTGTTCAGTAAGTAGAAAAACTGTTTAAAACGCAACCAATTTTTGTCGTAATATTTGCTGCTCCAGTCGTCGTCTTGGTAACATCTAGGGTAAATTTCAGATCCTGAATTTTGAATGTTAGTGAAGATGCGAGATAATGGTTTTTCAGTCACCGTGGTTTATTTCCACTCCACACATGACAATCAACCAACTTCATGTTCCAGCATTATGTACCTTACTAAAAGTGTATGACGAACATTTAATTCACAGTACCCAGACAAAACATACTTAACAGCTTAAACCATACACTGGTCTGTCTCATGTCAACATAAAGACTTGCTTAGTCCAGTTCCAAATCAACACTGCCTATTTATTGGGTGAATGTTATCCATAATGGATGCAGCTGAATTCTGTGACTGTTCCTTTATAGGGCGTGGAGTAATAAGCACCACTTGTCACAACAGAAAGTGATTTTATGTAATGCACGACCATTTTCGGTCTTGTGCTCCTCTTCAAGAGATTCTACATTCGGTTACATGTTTGAATGCTCGTTGTTGGAGATCAATGCAGCTGGGGTATCCATCTCTCTTCCACATTACGTTCATCACATTTTTTACAAAAATATCTCGACGTTTTGCACATTAACTACACATTATACATCATGTTAAGTATTGATATTTCAATGTTATGGCTTTGGTACAGTAGATGTTAGTAACTTCAGAAGTACATATACTCACAACATTTAACGTGCTTCAGCAGGAAAGTGCTGTTGATGCCACGCATTGGTGGCTCGCTGAGCGACCGTCTGCAAGAAGTATGAGGTGTAACGTTACTGGTCGCTCGGAACTTCGCAGAAAAATGGCACCAGACTCTGCACTTGCCGAAACAGTCAAGCATTATTTAAATCCCGCATGAAGTAAAGGTAACTGGTGGGCCATCTTGAGGATCTGAGAAAGGACAAATGTGTACTAGTAACTGCTCTGTATGACTTGTGGTTCAGGATTTACAACTGCAGGAAGGAGTTAAATAATAGAGGGTCTTAAAATTAGCCTTATTCCCGAATGCATCAAGCAGTCTTTATAAAAAGAGTTTCATTCGATGGTGCAGGAGTACCGCTATCTTCTTATGTGCTGCGACACAATCGATAAATGTGATCTCACATGAGACCAACATATGCGACACTTCGGAAAAATGTTTATGTTGCTCAAATTGCTTTCCAGTTTGTTGAAACCATACAATAATTGTTCTGTAAACATTTAGCACTTGGGCCCCGATGTGCCCATGCACGAATTATCAATAGAATTGCTATAGTCTAGGGGCCAATCAAATGCACTTGTGATATTAACCTTAAAAATTTATCACGAAGTTAACATAAATGAGGGCAGAAATTTTCGGTGAAAAATAAAATTCACATCTCAGTGTTTTTTAAGATTTAACAAAAATTAGTGTATTCAATTCACTGTGACACTTATCACAAGTTAATAATTATTTATCATTGAATTAATGAATGTCTCAGCAAGAACTAAAAGTTCTGGAGAAATCAAGGAAAATGAAAGAACGTTAATTTTCCACCGATTTAAAATTCCACAACTGCGAACTAGCTAAATTCTAAGCTCAGATCACTCGTAAATAATATTGGAAAAAAGGTGTAGAGTTCAGACTAGTTTGCTTAACACAAAATATTCAAAGTGCACAAATTGAAAACATTTCAGAGTATTAGCTAGCAACACAATGGAATATTACAGTTAGAACACCTTCGACACAGTCGATATGCGACGTACATTCGCCCATACCTACTGCCTCTCATAGATCTCAAAGCCGACTGCTCCACAGATCTGAACAAAATACCAAAAGCTGAAAGAAAGTACCCCATTGGAAGTGAGTCAAGTGCAAATACTTCCGACTTCCGCAACATACTTAAGAACTATAAATTTAATCTTATACATCATGCTTCAGTTTGTATGTAAATTCCCTCAACTTTCTCTTACCGTTCTTGCGGTGTGCTAACCACACGGCCCTCCTATCCGCATCCTCACTGAGGATGACACGGCGGTCGGATGGTTCTGATGGGTCACTTGTGGCCTGAAGGCGGAGTGCTTTTTTTTCTCTTACCGTTCTTGGGTATTCTCTAAGTTGAATAGTTTGTTAAAAAAATAACGATTTTATTAAACACTACTTATATAGTATGGTTGCTAATAAATATTAACAGTTAAAACTAAGTATATTTATAATCCCTGTCTATGTTCCCACAGTAATGCTGCCGCTCCTTCCAATGTTTCATTTACTGTTTAGGTATAAATTCATGTTTTTTCCTCGCGGAATGCACATTCTGGCGTGTAATATAAAATTTGCAATGCTTATAAAAAGTAAACTCTGATATTTTGATAGTTCTCAATGAGACCTATTTGTAGTCACTTTATGAAATTCGCTTAAGGCTGTGTCGAGACTTTATTTTTCAAATTCCATTTTATACACAATATATTTAATATTAAATAACTTAAGAACTACTACTCCGATTGAGGGCGCTTTTTTTACCCACGCTCTCGCCAGATTTTTATCTTTATACTATTTTACTGGCTCCTCTGTAACTATTCGGACTCAGCTTTTGTTGAATTTGGTGTTATTTAATATGTATGTTGGTCACACAGTTCAGCCGCGGCAGTTACCCTCTCCACGTTTCTTGTCAACGCCCAGACGCCTAGGTTTTACTGACCACGCGGCCAGAGCATGCGTTTACCTCCTATCCGTTCTGCAGAGCTGGTCTGTCAATCACTCAGGCTCAACGGGTGCTGCCATCTATTGATGACACCGTGAGATTTACGCTGCCCTTCTGGCCACATATTTTGACCATGTTTGACGAGGACGTTCTATGTTGAAAATAAAGAGACCCCTTTTTCTAGACACTCCCTAGTTTTTTTGAAAAAACTGAGGTAAAAGCTGATGACAGAAAGTCGTATTTTTGGGGTTTAAAGTTGATAATGTTCGAGTTTCTAACGTGTTTGCGTTTTCATGATAGAGCTTGTGTACCCATCATTCTACGTGTTTAGCACAGAGACGTCGGCAGTAGCTCGGTCAAGGCATTACCGTAACAAATTTCTGGTCCGTGTTCGATTTTTGGTCGCGGCTATATTTCATTCGACATTTTTTTCGGTGTATCTGATAACATCCTGATAATGGGAATACGTTTCTTCCCTTTTTTTGAAATACAGCATAGGGAGGTGTGATTAATAATCAAATAAGTGTATGCAATGTATTGATAGTTATTATCATCGTGATCCATAACGCACAAGATTATGACGTCTGTACGTTATGGTGATGATGCCCAACTGATCTGCACGTGAAAATGAGACCAACGAAATGTACCTATTTTCGTCAACCGTATGATGTTTGCTTTTTCCGACTGGTAAAGAATTTCTTCGCATGACTTCAAAATCAATCACAACAGAACAGAGAATTACAGTATAGGGCGGATGCCATCAGAATTCAGCTATGACCCATAACCAGTTTTCCACACTTGTCTTTCATGATATGTTTTTCTGGGGTTGGTACGTATCCAAATTAATATCTGACAGATCTGTTTTAGCAACGTGAATCAGATCTTTCTTCCACGGACAGTGAACCGGAAAGCATATCAATGCAGCGGGAAGAATCGAATGATAAAAAAGCCACGATCTACAATCGAACACCACCCACCACTTTGGTAGCCTAATGCCTTGACTGAACGACCGCCGATTTCCCTCTGCAAGACACACCGAATGAAGGGTACTTAAGCTACTGTATGAAAATACAACAACATTTCTAATTCGAGCGTTTTCTTCATTGGATCACATGCTATATTAATTAAAAATGTTTGTTTTTAGACAGTCGTGCCCTGAGGAAGGCCGTTGCAATTCGGCCGAAACGTCGGTTTTAGTTTATTATTATTGTTAGTTTTTAGCAATGACGCGGCATAATACCCAGAAGAATTTTAATCACTATGACACCGGCCGCGGAAGCCTCCGTTCTTATATCATATGTTTAATCTCCGTCAATCAAAGGTTGACTGCTACGATGGGTGTTGGGTGGGTTGTCCTGGCACGCCGTCCACGCGCAGGGCTGCTGAGCGGTGGAGGCAGACTCCTCCTGTGTTGGTAGTGATGGATAAATGGCGAGGTCGCTGACGTTAGGCGTGCTGGAGGGACGGTCAGTTGTGGTGGTCGGGCACGTGCTGCTTCTCCTTGTGCTGTGCACAGGCGTAGAGATGCCGAGAAAGTTGAACACGCCCTCCAGGTGGCAGGGTCTTCATCTTTGCAGTTGACGCACATTGCTTTGTGGGCCAGAGGTTTCTGACAGACCTGCGTGGTTGCAGGTACATCTGATGCACAGCGGGGACAAGGAACAATAACTTACCATGTGGAAGTAGCGTTGGAAATGCTTGCATTTAGGTGGGCCGTCTTTCGAGCGGTAACTTTAGATTTGGACTTTCGTATCCAACAGATATCCTACATCGTAGATCGACTCCCTGGCTGCTCCAAGCGGTAGAGTGACACAATACACCGATTGAGGAAGGAGCTTGTTCGTCTTTTCGTCTCTGGTCTTGAAGTGATGGACTGTGGCCTGCGGAAATCCCATGGCTTCTTTCTCCACTTCTTTGTCCGTCAGCTCTGCTGGAAGGTACTTCACTGCCACTTTCAGCATCCTGTTTGTTGGAAGTTTGTGGCTGAAAAACGAGATTTTCGCTGCTTGGAAAAAGCGCAATTTCAGTCGCTAGTCTTCTAGTGTTATTTCATTGCGCCTTGGTTATAGATCACTTTGACTGGCCCTTTGACGTGTTTCTTGAGTTCAGCATTGACAGCTAGCTAGCGTCCTGTGTATTGTATTGTTATGGCAGATCCTTCGCCGGTGACGTCTTGGCCGTCTGCGTTTGTATTGGTGCGATGTCGGAACTTGTTCTTACTCATCCGATTGTGGTGTCACATCCATTTGTTCGCTCTCAGGTCGTAGAGGGGCGAATTTATTAGCAAACAGTACGGGAATCTGTCTCTTTGTTGCTTCGACCACCTCCTTTGGGCTCTTACGCTTCCTCCTTGCACAATTCGGCCCACTAATTGGAAACCATCTATGGTACCTTTATTGGTTGGTCACTCTCCCCTTTGTTGTGAGCCACTAGAGTCCGATGCATAGCCCTGTGGATGTTTGCCATCTGTGTCGCTCTCTTTATGGTCTGATGCTAACACTGGGCGTCAGGCGACGCAAGCTGATCCCTCTGACGTGTATCCTCGTCGGTTATGGGTCTTCCTAGATCGTTTCTCGGCGTTGCGATGTTGGTACGAGGCGGAGAGAGTAACTTGACAAACTAATGATACTTCCTGCGCCATTGATCTGGATCATGATCTTGACGCGCGTGGGCTTACCTCCCGGTCCCATCGTCGCCCTCTTCCGCGGCGATGCCTGAATATGCCAAGTCCGAAGCCTGGATCCACCTCGGCGATCAGAAGCAAATCGACGGCCATGGGTGTCTTCTTTCGTGGCTCCAAGAATACGGAAATTACATGGGGGATCGTGACTGTATGGATATGTAAGGGTTTCCGAGCGAAACTTCTACAGCGTAGTCGAAACCACCTCTGCAATGTGAGCCGACCCGCATTGAAGCATACAACTTCGCACATTGTGAACAGTTTTCAGCTCAAGTGCGCACACAAAGTGGACGGTGAATTGTCGAGTAGTACTTCGACAGCAATCAGCCATAGTTAGAGAATAATCTTTCTTTTAAATGCAATATCTATTATAATTAAACATACCTGAGCGATATACATGTCGAAAATCCTGTTGTTCTTTCCTGTCTTCACTTTATCAGCAACTATGAACACTATGAGTTGGCTGTCAGAGGCTTTTTATTTGCCAGCTTGGAATAAATTTCATAAGGTGTCGGGGGAAAAACGCGCCTTTGGTTTATGAGAATGCAGGATTTCTTGGCGAATCTCGATGATGAAGTTTTCTCGGGTTATCAGTCGAGTCAAGGAGTCGTTCTGCGGCTACGTATCGCAAGTTTACTACTCGTCACCTTCACCTGAAGATGACGCGTAGGAAACTTGTCAAAACGTTGCCGCATAGTGACCTCTTGATTCGGCTTATAACCGGAGAAAACTTCATCAACGTCTTTGTTTAAAGTGGTTACACGTAGAGGGTTACGTATTACGCTTAAGGATTTAGCGTATTACATAAATTGTACTTTTTTTTATAATTAAACATGACTCGCGTTACCCACGGTTAAGATTGTTATCTGACCTTTTTCTTAAACGCTATTCCAGGTGAATGCCACTTAGTTTAATGAGAGCGTAATGTATATCTTCCGCAGTAGTACCTTTGCACCAAACTTTGTTCGAGGAAGGTCTGAAGGAAGAATTGCGGAACGAGCCACGAAACTGTTTAAGGACTAACGGATATTGTAACAGGCGTTTCGTAGTCGAAGAGGACTTAGACCCCGCTGAGTGGCTTGTTTGCCGGTCTCGGTTTAGTCAGAGGCAACTTTGCGCTATTTGAATCTCAAAGAAGACTCAGTAAATAGCACTTGAAAAAAGGAGCTGTCAAGTTGTGAAGGATTGCAGGAAGCCTAACACATCCCTCGTATGTGGTCAAATGCCACTGGCTTTACTGCCCGGTACTTGATGTGCTTCCAGGTATTTTACATTTTTATTTTAGTTTGAATGCGTTTTCTAGCGGTCCGAGATCACAGCTCACTGCATATTACCAAATCTCTTATTAAGCAGTTGCTCCAGAACAATGAAATGTAATAGCTAACGAAAACTATGCATTCGATAAAAAATCGATTTACACAGGGCCGAAAACAGTTTGTTGTTTACAGAATTTTAATCGTAGGTGTAGTTTACACAGCTCTGACCAGAATAATGGTAAAATCTCTTTCAGTAATGCGCGATTGATAAAATTCAACAAAAAAAGAAAATGAGTAAACTTAAACCACTTCTGTACCCTGGCCAGCAAGAACTAGTCAGAAGTGACAGTAACTGGTCCATTACCCATTTTCTTGTAAAGAAAAAAAAAGCCAAAATCTCGCACTTACAGTCAGCTTTACAGTAATTGTAGAATATCTAAGCTATCACTAAAAATTGAAGATAAAATCGAATGTACGAGTCAAATTACAGTGTGTATCATCACATGCAAGCACTGTGGAAAACTGTACGTTCGTCAGTCATGCAGAGTTGTCGCAATTTCTAGGCAAGCTCGAATCTGGCGAAGATAGATACCTTGAACATTTCCGGAAAATGTTTTATTAGAAAAAAATCTAAATCTAGTACACATTGACGTTTTACGTAGTGTTAAGGAAAGCAAAAAGACGACTTTACTAGACATATCAATAAACATATGATACAGAACTCTTTGCTTAATTTGAGATGAATGAACACACTACCTTTTATCGCGTCTGTTAAATGAAACTTCTGGTATGCGCATGACAGAACCAGATTATAATACTACAATCAGCTCTATCCCTTGATTCAAAATACAATAATTTCTTTTGATTCTTTTCAAAACTGTAATACTCTCGTTTGTAACAACTGTGTATTACCTATATCTCAGTGACGCGTCAGTTTGTCTCTTATCGCTACGTTTAGTTGTCCCCTGAGGACGGCCGAAGAAGCCTAAAACCAGTTTTTGAGTAAACAAATAATAGTTCTAGAACAACACGAAAGTTTATGCTTCTTGTTATAATTATGGTGTTCTGTCTAAAAGGACAATTTAGTTAATGTTAACTTACTTCTTCACACAACGCAGTGAAAAATAATCTCGTCTCCAAATGCGACCTTAATATTCCTCAAATATTCTGAAGAGTGGCAGGGTTTGAAGATATGCTTAATTATTTTAATTAAGAAATGATTTTTAATCTATATTGGCGCTAATATCTAATTGTACTGCTTCCGAAAAACTGACAAAAGAATCAATAGTACCATTAACTATTGTGAATTTTATCGTCAGTGAAATTTCGTGAATGTCGCACAGAAACGGTACAAAAAGTGTTTCATTAAATTGTTTGTATGTAGTCACCAGTGAACTGAACAAAACAATCACCCGCAAACTGATAACGAAAACTGACGCTACCACTGGATGCGAACTTGGTTACCAGTATGGCTACTGCCACAGACATTAGTAAATATCTCTTTTGTGTGCAATGTCATTTGCTGTTTATACAGAACAGCGTCAGAGATATTAATCCACTAACGCGCTCCCATTTCCACTCATTTTTGTTTACCGTTTATTATGGCCGTAATTTTCCTGTTATTTTAACGTCGTATGTTCGTTTTACAACTTTCATTTGTTTCCGTTGCGTTTAATAAATCACTGATTATATTAGCCACGAAATGCTTTCCTGTTTAAGTGTATTACACATTAGTATAGCTGTCACTCTGATTTCTTATCAATTCAGTTTAATTTCTGCTACATCTTATATAGACATCGCTTAGTGCGCGAACTGAGTTGAGTTCTTTAATTAACCTTTCATGGCATTAATGTTGCATTTGCATTAACTTGTTACCAGTTTAATGCGTGCTGAATTGTGCACACCAGCATTCTTTCACGATGTCGTCGCTTTAATGACGTATTTTATATTTTACAATCCAGTTACCGTGTACTCACATCACGTGAATCTTACATTCAGGGCGGGCGCCGTTCATGCGTGGCACGGCCTCGCACCTAGCACTTCTTATCTGATACGACGTGATGTAGAATTGATACAAAAGATGTGGGTTGACACAGCTTAAATTAATATTTTAGATGTATGAATGTAAAATTTATGGTGGACCATTCAGAGGCGAGGGTATACTCTGCGTGCCGCGTGTAATGTTGCGAACGAGCCGTATTAATTAGACGCTACTTTTTTGCATTTTTTAATTATATATACGGAGAAACAATTATTGAGTGCTAAACAGAAAAGACGGAGATTTTAGCAAGGGCCACAACCTGATTTATTAAATGCATTTCAAGGTGGAGAAGCGAACAAGTTCTTCCATATTCATTACCAGAAATTGAGTGATGATACACTGTATTTATGGCCTCCTAACCTACAGAGCAACATCGGAGGCAAGAGTTTCCCGTTATTGTTGATAAATGCGAATGCTGACTATGAATAACACAAACATGTTCTCGTATAAGCTCGATGAAGTACTGAAGTGATGTTTGATATGTCTTTCATTTTCTCTTTTTAAATTTATTCTTTGTTTTTAGGAAATTTCGTTTCTAGCGTTGTATGATAATCTGTATTATTTGTTTATTTTTACTAGAACATCCCTCTGCTTGCCGTTACAGACCAACAATTTTAGAATAAAACTTGAATTAAACATTGCCAATTTCGGTTTTGCTATAAATAGTGTTTATTTTTGTGTAACAGTCAGGATAGCTACATAGAACAAAAATGTTCTGTAGGTTTAGTGGCCATTTATACAGTGTATCCTCATTCAGTTTCTAGATGGCCCACTGCTTCCACTTTCTAGGGGAATATAGTAAGACACTGATGGCATACGTAAACAAAGTTATCGATATTAGGTAAAGCCCGATAGGTATGGAACACACTTAATGTACAGGTAACGTGGGTACGATCTTAGCTGACCAAGGTTACTAGGAAAACTACCGTAGTCTACACTTATAACTGATAGGCTACCGAAGTTTTACAACTATATTCCTAACTAACACTTAAACTCGTGCGACTCACTGGCCACGCAAACCTTAGCAACAACCTTACCCAAGCAGGTATGAACATCAAAAGACCTTGACCGGGTTCCACTCGTCTATTTAAAATCTGTCATATGAGCAACCACTAAAGGAAAGTGAACGTCTTGGAACTAGATCACCATTCTAATGGGTACATGTTTCACAATCTATACTTATTTCAGACATACACCATATAAACATTTAGATAATTACCGGAGCGGTATTAGACTGTTGTTGTTGTTGGTGGTGGTGTTATTGTTGTTCTCTTCAGTCCTAAGTCTGGTTTGATGCACCTCCCCATGCTACTCTGCCCTGTGCAAGCCTCTTCATCTCCGAAAAGCTACTGCAACCTACACCCTTGTGAATCTGCTCACTGAATTTATCTTTAGGTCTCCCTCTGCAACTTTTATCTCCAACATTTTCCACCAGATATTAAACTGGTGATCCCTTGATGTCTCAGAAAGAGTCCTACCCACAAATCCTTTCATTTAGTTAATTTGTGCCACAAATTTGTTCTCCCTCTCTTCTGTTTAGCACCTCACCATCAGTTACATAATCTACCTATATAAGTTTCCACACTCTTCTGTTGCATCACATTTCAAATGTTTCTATTCTCTTCTTGTCTGAACTGCCTATCGTCCACGTTTCACTTCCACATAAGATTACACTGTACGTAATGCTGTTTTCAGAGATGAGTGACTTTCACCAGCTATTCGGTGGTGTCTAAAATCCGTTGCTAAAGAAACTTATGAAACTTTAGGTAGGCTGCAGAACCTTACAGAGAGTACTAAGATCTTTAGCAGAAAACGACCAATCGAATTTTCTAAATTTTTCTCTGGAGACTGACTGGCCGAGAATCCTTAGTGTTAAAAAGACTCCTGGAGCGGTTTTGGAGCTCGCGGGAACGAGTAGCCAGCCAGCAGCCTGGCAGCCCAGGCCTCGCAAAGCACATCAGGAGTTGTGGGTCGGAGCTGCCGTTTTAAAAGTTTTGCAGTCAGAAGTGAGTCATCAGTGTTTCTCTTCTGCTACGGGAAAACTGAAAAAGTTGCCAAGTGCGTTTCCTGTGCTTGGGTGTGAGGGGCGCAGCTGTTTTCCGGATTTGTTGAGAACCGATGCAATTCAATGAGCGAATACTTGCCAGGTGGACAGTCTCGTATCAGCACTGGAGACAGCAGATAGCTGGAGGTAGTGTTTTATAACAGTGAAGCGGACTAGGCGAGGTCTTACTGAAGGCGATAAATTCTATTTGTTCAAGTGGAATCTTGTGGCGTTTTTGTATCCTTCTCCTTTTTAACTTTCGTCTGTTACCCCATTTTGTTTATGGAGGTCGTGCTAAAAACCAATTTCTGTGCACGCATTTTTTGATGGATAATGGGATAGCAGCTGTTTTAATTTATGTACAGCAACAATAACACCATGGCCTGTGTGTATTAGTTTAGTTTAATTGCAACCTTTTTTTTATTACAATACAACATCTTCACGCCCCTCTGCAACACAGAGTTATCACGATTTCTATAGACATCATCATCATATCTGTAATGAAAGGAGCTGAAACCACTAGCGTCCGAGGAACTTAACCGTCTGCTTGGAACATATCAACAGTCGATCTGTTGCAACCAGACGCACCGTAAACTACACGTTTCGATGACTCCGGTGATTTCTGCTCAGTTTATTACAGATATGGTGATGATACCTGTAATAAGAGTGATCGCTGCATCTCGCAGAAGGGCCTGAAGGTGGTAGATTGTAACACGGGAACCAGCTGCAATTAAATAAAACTAATCCACACACCTGATGGTGAGCTACACATATGTCACAACCTGCTTGAAAATGTAGTGACTATTCGCGGTGCTTGTTTTCCAGTCTAGTGGTCGGATCTGAGAGTCTTTTGAAAGCAGTTCGATTCCAACAGGGAATTGGATAGTTGTACAGGATAGTAAGAATTTTAACCCTGCCTCACGGGTCATAGCGAGGGTGACAACCACTGTTTATACTGATTGTATATTTGCAGTAGTGCAGAGATTAAACTGGTTTCACCAATAAAAGTCTGCGGAGAAGAACTTCCCGTACTTTGTCTCGCACACTGCTTATTGCAAAGTGTGTGAGAGTTGTGGCTGCACGGTGAGTAAGTCTTCGTGCCGATGACGGACGAGAAGGAATGTTTCAAAATGTGTGCATTTTCGCTGGTAATACTAGGCTGTGGGAGAACATTTCAGAGGTGGAATCAAAACCATTTAATAAAAATCTTATTAATGACTAGGCCATTTTGCAACAAAAATCGAATGAGTTGACAGCATCTCTGAACAACACGTGTGTCATAGTGAATGAATGAATGAATGATTAAGAAAAGGGTCACACTGCACAATAGGAAATCGAGCTGTTCGTGTATACGGATCCGCGCATATTGAGTGAAGACCATGACATAAAAATCTGAACAAAATAAAGGGTTATTTCTGATACCATTTAATCCCCTGTCGAGAGTAGAATAGAAAAAAAACTGTTACGCGAAAGATATTGGCAGTACTTTCTCACTTGTAAATAGCTGTGTTCAGTTTGCGTTTTGAACTTGTATAACTAGTATGACATTTATAAATTTTATTTTTAATAGAAGACTGAAAATGGTACTCTTATAACTGGACGAAGTCATCTAGGGATGCAGTGAAGTTCATGTTCTTGCCTTTAGAAGGAAAATCTGCAACGAAATCAGCATGACTTACAAACTATGATCAGAAATATTCAGCAGTGAAATTTGTAACAGTTTAACATTCGTTGTCCACGGAAACGAGTAAGAAGTTTAAGCATTCTGCAGGGCCCATGTTCAGCATCAGGGAAAGGTCTCATAGTTACTGTGGCTGTCTGAAAACCACATAGAATCCAATTTTACTTCTTGAAAACAAAAATAACTCAAAATTATGTCTCAGATTATCTTTACATTGGTACGCACTTAACGCGGCTCTGTTATTCTTAGCCCCTTTCCAATAAAATAACGTTTTTCTGTTCCTTTTTCACATCTAAAATTTCAGTCGTAAAATCATATTACAAGAGTTTTTACTTCCTTTTACCGAATGTATCCATGAATTTCCACTTTTACACCAGATCACATTGGCAACATTCAGTAAGTACGACATAAACTTGATAATCAAAATTGATTATTCCAGGATCCTGCTGAGATTTTTTAGGAGAGGTAGTCTTCTTTACCTTAAATGAGCTTGACGAGTGCTAAGTACATGAAATGACCCACGTACCAGTTTGCTACAACATTTGCGCTACTAAAAGTGACTCTGTTAAAATCTCGGAGGAGATCTTTCAATTATGTCTTAACAATGAAAGAAAGGACCGACCAGGATGAATTCCAATGTGCAGTCCCAATGTTCGAGCCATGTTTATGGTATTACCTCTAACTAATCATCATGATCTGTCGATATAATGACGGGGAAAGGCTATGGATGGGCTGCTCACCAAGTTGTACTACACACAGACTGATAAATATCCAGTGAATAGACTTTTGAATGTGTCCGCTAGTCGATGCTTTAAAGTCTTCGCATAAGCAAATGGTATCATTCTGTTGTACGAGGGCAGTTCAATAAGTAATGCAACACATTTTTTTTCTCGGCCAATTTTGGTTGAAAAAACCGGAAATTTCTTGTGGAATATTTTCAAACATTCCCGCTTCGTCTCGTATTGTTTCATTGACTTCCGACAGGTGGCAGCGCTGTACGGAGCTGTTAAAATGGCGTCTGTAACGGATGTGCGTTGCAAACAACGGGCAGTGATCGAGTTTCTTTTGGCGGAAAACCAGGGCATTTCAGATATTCATAGGCGCTTGCAGAATGTCTACGGTGATCTGGCAGTGGAAAAAGGCACGGTGAGTCGTTGGGCAAAGCGTGTGTCATCATCGCCGCAAGGTCAAGCAAGACTGTCTGATCTCCCGCGTGCGGGCCGGCCGTGCACAGTTGTGACTCCTGCAATGGCGGAGCGTGCGAACACACTCGTTCGAGATGATCGACGGATCACCATCAAACAACTCAGTGCTCAACTTGACATCTCTGTTGGTAGTGCTGTCACAATTGTTCACCAGTTGGGATACTCAAAGGTTTGTTCCCGCTGGGTCCCTCGTTGTCTAACCGAACACCATAAAGAGCAAAGGAGAGCCATTGTGCGGAATTGCTTGCTCATCGTGTGGCTGAGGGTGACAATTTCTTGTCAAAGATTGTTACAGGCGATGAAACATGGGTTCATCACTTCGAACCTGAAACAAAACGGCAATCAATGGAGTGGCGCCACACCCACTCCCCTACCAAGGAAAAGTTTAAAGCCATACCCTCAGCCGGTAAAGTCATGGTTACAGTCTTTTGGGACGCTGAAGGGGTTATTCTGTTCGATGTCCTTCCCCATGGTCAAACGATCAACTCTGAAGTGTATTGTGCTACTCTTCAGAAATTGAAGAAACGACTTCAGCGTGTTCGTAGGCACAAAAAACTGAACGAACTTCTCCTTCTTCATGACAACGCAAGACCTCACACAAGTCTTCGCACCCGAGAGGAGCTCACAAAACTTCAGTGGACTGTTCTTCCTCATGCACCCTACAGCCCCGATCTCGCACCGTCGGATTTCCATATGTTTGGCCCAATGAAGGACGCAATCCGTGGGAGGCACTACGCGGATGATGAAGAAGTTATTGATGCAGTACGACGTTGGCTCCGACATCGACCAGTGGAATGGTACCGTGCAGGCATACAGGCCCTCATTTCAAGGTGGCGTAAGGCCGTAGCATTGAATGGAGATTACGTTGAAAAATAGTGTTGTGTAGCTAAAAGATTGGGGAATAACCTGGTGTATTTCAATGCTGAATAAAACAACCCCTGTTTCAGAAAAAAAAAATGTGTTGCATTACTTATTGAACTGCCCTCGTATGATTACAACCAAAGTCCTGTAGATAAGTCGAAAAGAATTTGTAAAATGAACCTGGGTTTAATAATGGTACAATAACTCTCCTTATTCTTCTCCTCCTCTTACCTCTTCTTTTGTTTTCGCTGACCTATGTCCCATACATGAAGTTGGCACGGTAACGAGAATTTAGCAATGTTAGTGGTATCTCACTGGACCCGAAACACTGAATTTCATGTGTTGGCGTCTAGTGTTGTCTCATATGACAGTGTAAATGAGACGGGACGTGGGGAACAGCCCTATACTCAACTAGTCGGATGTGGAAAACCGCCTAAAAACAGCACCCAGGCTGACAAATACACCAGCCCTACTAGTTAATCTGCCGATTGGATTCGGTCCTCAACCGTCCAGTCTTCCTGAACCTCGGAAGTGGTGTGTTGACACTCGGGGTTACCTGAGCAGAACCCGCCCTGTAGCCGCGCGTATTAATATGACCGATTCCTATATCGCATCGACCCGACGATCGTTGTTCCGACCAGCCTAGGTGTGATTTACATGCAGTCCCACGTCCTGCTTGGAGAATACCGGGCTGTTTCCCATGTTCCACCACGGATACACGCTACGCAAACATTTCGAACACTTTCTCACACTTACACACAGAATTTACTCTGCGTACATACCGACTGAGTACGCCGATCCTGTTCTAGGGGATGAATAGGCGACCGATGACCTTACCTGTTTGGTTTCCTTAAAAACTTATTCAGCATCATCATCTGAACAGAACAATGGAACAACATGTCTCATTCTGTTGATATTATAAAACTGCGACGTTTCGACGAGTGACATAGTCATCATCTTCTGTCAATCGTCGAAACGTCACGGTTTTATAATACTGCCACCCGGTCGGGAACCTGAGAGCTTTTCATTCACTGTAAACGCCAGAAAGTCTACATTTACATATATGCCTCATGCATGTGATAATTAGTTGCACGAGACCGGTACATTTTGCTTGGAGTCGCAAGCATTCGATTTCTCGACAGAAGGTAGTGGATGAGGAGGGCTCGGTAGTCATGAATGGTGGGCAGAAGGAAGCGAGCACCTCGTGGGTAGCAGCCAGTTTTCGGGAAATGGTCCTGTTCCTCGAAACGCTTGTTGTGTGTACAGTTTATGGAACTAATTCGCCTGGCACAGACATTGTGCCACCAGTCACCACAGCTTCTCCCTAATAGTACTTGAGAGTGAAATTTTTCTTGCTGACTACTTATCTAAGAAGGGCTGCCTACTGACGCTTCCCTGCCGTAAGAAAATTAATAGCTTCCCTCCAAAAGTACTGACTGTCCAATATAAAGTACGCCCCCGCCACCAGACGTGGTGTGGATAATGCCGACCAATGGAAAGACACTGTTCAAAATCTATACCAACCTTATGAATTGTAATTATGCTTTCTGGAAGGTTTGAGTGGGAAATTTCTGCTCATTTCTCGTTTTTAAAGAGGAAAGGAACGATATTCGTCCATTAGACTGGCAGCAACAAGATTAACTTAGGAACTGTGAGAGTTCAGGAGAGAACTTAGATTGCGGAGGATTTCACTCATTTCTGTGAGAATTCTAGATGCTTAGTCATATATCTTACGTGTTTGTCTCATTTACCTTGCTTTTCCTATCGGCTCTAATGTGGGACTCTTACTGATTTTTCTTTCCAATTAAACGCAAGTTCCACAGAGTTTATAGTTATTTACAAAATTGTTGAGGCTTTCGTGGCCACTTGTTGACAAACTGCCTATTGGCTTCTGTCTCGGGTTCTTCGGCCGACGTTCATCTAATGATTTTTCTGACGTTTCGCCAGCACGAGTGGCTGGCATTGTCAAAGCTTCACCCTCCATTGCCGGTGGTGAACTGGAGCCGAGCTCGCGGGCGCAGACTATATGTACCTGGCGCGCCAACGTCCGAGGGCTTCTCCGCGGTCATTTCCGGTGCGGTTCTCCTCTTGCTACCTGCGACGGTCGTTCGCTGCAGTACGGGAAGCCAGGATCCGTTGACCTTAAGGCTTTCCTCTTTCTTGTTCAAACTGTTCGCGTGTTTTTGTATTTCTACAGCTTCTCTGAACAAGCGCGTGTGATAGTGGTTCTCTACAGCCAGAACTTCCGTGTCGGCGAATTTTATTACGTGGTCGGTCTCATTCAGTGCGTGTTCTGCCACGGCCGATTTCTCCACCTGCCCCAACCTGCAATGTCGCTTATGCTCCTTGATCCTGGTGTTAATGGATCGGGATGACTGGACGATCCATTAACACCAGGATCAAGGAGCATAAGCGACATTGCAGGTTGGGGCAGGTGGAGAAATCGGCCGTGGCAGAACACGCACTGAATGAGACCGACCACGTAATAAAATTCGCCGACACGGAAGTTCTGGCTGTAGAGAAGCACTATCACACGCGCTTGTTCAGAGAAGCTGTAGAAATACAAAAACACGCGAACAGTTTGAACAAGAAAGAGGAAAGCCTTAAGGTCAACGGATCCTGGCTTCCCGTACTGCAGCGAACGACCGTCGCAGGTAGCAAGAGGAGAACCGCACCGGAAATGACCGCGGAGAAGCCCTCGGACGTTGGCGCGCCAGGTACATATAGTCTGCGCCCGCGAGCTCGGCTCCAGTTCACCACCGGCAATGGAGGGTGAAGCTTTGACAATGCCAGCCACTCGTGCTGGCGAAACGTCAGAAAAATCATTAGATGAACGTCGGCCGAAGAACCCGAGACAGAAGCCAATAGGCAGTTTATAGTTATTTATTTTAGTTTGCTATAATTTTCAGAACCTTAGTCCATATTATTCTCTGTTAACTGTTCACTTGATAAGATTAAACAAAAGTTTTGTATTCTTGATCTGACTTACATTTAAAGATTCCTAATGTCTATCGGGCGGCGGGAAGGTGTGAATAAAATTGGAGGTAATTGGAGATTGTTGTAAATATTGGGAATATTATTGTTCGCCGTCTTTTACGAGAGCCTGGCAACTATTTTTGTGGTCAGCCAGAAAGCAATGGAGAACATACCGACCATAGTTTCCAGTGTGCACTTCCACATTCTTGTCCAGCACACTGAAAGAAATATTTCTATTGTCTATTTGCTTAGCGGGGATCAGGACTGTGATTATAAATGAAGATTTAGCGTTCTAATTGATACATATATTTCGTAAAGTTTCACACGCACAACAGGTAATAATCATTATGTTCATACTGACATAAATCTCTCTATCCTAAACAGCACTATGAGCAGTTCAGAGGCGACCTCTACGGTAAGTTCTTACTAAATTGTCTTTCGCCCAGACTACTGATAACCAAAATAAATTCTCGCCCCCAAAATGGAAAAAAATTGTCACCACTTGCCACGCGGATTTGTAAATATCACGGGCGGCACACGAACAGTTACTTTTGTGAAATCTGAGCGATCCAGAACGGTGTACAGTCATCGCTAGTTTACTGTCTATTATTACTGAAAATAAGCGTTTCGTCACAGCCTGTCACTGACGTCATCCGAGGCAGCGCCCAGTCCGGCGTTTTTACTGACGCGGATCTTACAGCGGCTGAGTGCGAAGTGAAGCCTAGTCTTGCTTCACGGGCTGTATTTATATTGTATGTGGCGCAGCGGACGGCCAAGTGAACACCGCCCTATGCAAACGGCAGCGGTATCTAAACGGCCGCTTTCTAGTACACACTATATTTACTAACAAAGTTATCAATTAATTTAGAATCTTCATAATTTTTTCGTGCATGTAGTTAAGTTGGTTTAACTCACAGAAAAAGTTTTAGCTCGCTTGCATTAAAAATTTGCCTTCTTGAATTTTTAGAACGGAACTGACAGTATATCATTACCTCTGAACTACAACTTTAAGAGACATTGTATTGGTTTTTATTAACATCATTGTTCTAAAACTTCTTACAGCTCTATTATTTAATAAGTTTTGTCATGTGCTGCAACCAAAACTTTATAGCATTAATATAACAGATACTTAATCTACACTCCTGGAAATGGAAAAAAGAACACATTGACACCGGTGTGTCAGACCCACCATACTTGCTCCGGACACTGCGAGAGGGCTGTACAAGCAATGATCACACGCACGGAACAGCGGACACACCAGGAACCGCGGTGTTGGCCGTCGAATGGCGCTAGCTGCGCAGCATTTGTGCACCGCCGCCGTCAGTGTGAGCCAGTTTGCCGTGGCATACGGAGCTCCATCGCAGTCTTTAACACTGGTAGCATGCCGCGACAGCGTGGACGTGAACCATATGTGCAGTTGACGGACTTTGAGCTAGGGCGTATAGTGGGCATGCGGGAGGCCGGGTGGACGTACCGCCGAATTGCTCAACACGTGGGGCGTGAGGTCTCCACAGTACATCGATGTTGTCGCCAGTGGTCGGCGGAAGGTGCACGTGCCCGTCGACCTGGGACCGGACCGCAGCGACGCACGGATGCACGCCAAGACCGTAGGATCCTACGCAGTGCCGTAGGGGACCGCACCGCCACTTCCCAGCAAATTAGGGACACTGTTGCTCCTGGGGTATCGGCGAGGACCATTCGCAACCGTCTCCATGAAGCTGGGCTACGGTCCCGCACACCGTTAGGCCGTCTTCCGCTCACGCCCCAACATCGTGCAGCCCGCCTCCAGTGGTGTCGCGACAGGCGTGAATGGAGGGACGAATGGAGACGTGTCGTCTTCAGCGATGAGAGTCGCTTCTGCCTTGGTGCCAATGATGGTCGTATGCGTGTTTGGCGCCGTGCAGGTGAGCGCCACAATCAGGACTGCATACGACCGAGGCACACAGGGCCAACACCCGGCATCATGGTGTGGGGAGCGATCTCCTACACTGGCCGTACACCACTGGTGATCGTCGAGGGGACACTGAATAGTGCACGGTACATCCAAACCGTCATCGAACCTATCGTTCTACCATTCCTAGACCGGCAAGGGAACTTGCTGTTCCAACAGGACAATGCACGTCCGCATGTTTCCCGTGCCACCCAACGTGCTCTAGAAGGTGTAAGTCAACTACCCTGGCCAGCAAGATCTCCGGATCTGTCCCCCATTGAGCATGTTTGGGACTGGATGAAGCGTCGTCTCACGCGGTCTGCATGTCCAGCACGAACGCTGGTCCAACTGAGGCGCCAGGTGGAAATGGCATGGCAAGCCGTTCCACAGGACTACATCCAGCATCTCTACGATCGTCTCCATGGAAGAATAGCAGCCTGCATTGCTGCGAAAGGTGGATATACACTGTACTAGTGCCGACATTGTGCATGCTCTGTTGCCTGTGTCTATGTGCCTGTGGTTCTGTCAGTGTGATCATGTGATGTATCTGACCCCAGGAATGTGTCAATAAAGTTTCCCCTTCCTGGGACAATGAATTCACGGTGTTCTTATTTCAATTTCCAGGAGTGTACTACAAACAAGTTCCAAATTTAGTTTTCATTAAATTACTCGAAAACTATTAATCTTAATGGGATCACGTAGTTATTATTTTTTGGTTGAACTGAAGCATCATACAAATTTTCATATTTATAAGTCTAGTATTTAGCGCCTTCAATTTTTCTTAAAAACGTGGATTCTGACCAAAATTTTTGTTTAATCACATTGAGACATGTTACAGTTAATGTTGACATACATCTGCACATTATGACCAATTTTCGGATTTCTATCTTTATTATTTAGCGCCACTTACTTATTTCTTAATTCGATGTATTTAGGTGAAGTATTGACCTAATCAATCTGAGACTTGACATTTAAAACATTATTACATAAAAGTATATGTTGAGAAAGTTTGAAAAATCAACTTTAACATTTAATTTTATTCTTCATTATGGTGCAGTAGTTATGCGCTACGCACAGACGCGTTATGGTGACGTGGCGCCACCAGCAGTGAACTGGGTAAGTCCGAGCACAGTCGGTCGCGTCTGTATCTCACAAACGATACAGCGCTTGTTTCGCTACTTGCCCTACAACTTCCCTACGGTTAGGCGACACTTAAATAATTTATATAACCAGCTGCATTTCTATGATCCTCGCCTCATTGTGACGAATTTCCGTTGTGTGCAGTGACCAAGCACTATTTTTATAGATATAAGAGGTACAGAGGTAGAAACAAGTGGCAAACGCTCACATGTGTTTGTACTTCTTTAAAACACGATGCACGTGATAATCAACATAATTAATAAAAGAACAGGTTAAAGACGACCATAAAATAGCCCTTTTTTGCAACTGAACACTCACTGTTTGTAGTGTCAGTGATCGTCGTACTGACTTTCTTATTTATCACTGTAAATCATCGCTTCACAGTTTCGCAATATTACCAGTTTCTACTTACTTCAGTTATCATTAGACCTGTACCATTAAAGACAGTAAAGAGAAAATACACACACACACATCAAAAAAAGTTTTGCATCACCTCGGTTCCAAGAACTGGGGAACCTGTACAGAAAACTGCAGTAGAGATAAACATCATTTCCGCCCTTATTATTGCTCATGAAAACCACACATTGCATGTTGTACCACCACACGGCGAGACCTTCAGAGGTGGTGGTCCAGATGTCTGGTGAACATGGTGGCCACTCTAGTCGAGAGATATCGTTATCCTGAAGGAAGTCATTCACAAGATGTGCACGATGAGGGTGCGAATTGTCGTCCATGAAGACGAATGCCTCGTCAATATGCCGCCGATATGGTTGCACTATCGATCGGAGGATGGCATTCACGTGTCGTACAGTCGTTACGGCGCCTTTCACGACCACCAGCGGCGTACGTCGGCCCCACATAATGCCATCCCAAAACAGCAGGGAACCTCCTCCTTGCTGCACTCGCTAGACAATGTGTCTAAGGCGTTCAGCCTGACCGGGTTGCCTCCAAAGACGTCTCCAACGATTGTTTGGTTGAAGTCATATCCGACATTCATCGGTGAAGAGAACGTGATGCCAAACTGAGCGGTCCATCCGGCATGTTGCTGGGCCCATCTGTACCGCGCTGCATGGTATCGTGGTTGCAAAGATGGATCTCGCCATGGGCGTCGGGAGTGAAGTTGCGCATCATGCTGCCTTTTGCGCATAGTTTGAGTCGTAGCACGACGTCCTGTGGCTGCACGAAAAGCATTATTCAACATAGTGGCGTTGCTGTCAGGGTACCTCCGAGCCATAATCCGTAGGTAGCGGACATCCACTGCAGTAGTAGCCCTTGGACGGCCTGAGCGAGATATGTGATCGACAGTTCCTGCCTCTCTGTATCTCCTTCATGTCCGGGTAACATCGTTTTGGTTCACTCCGAGACCCCAGGACACTTCCCTTGTTGAGAGCCCTTCCTGGCACCAAATAACAATGCGGACGCGGTCGAATCGCAACATTAAACGTCTGGGCATGGCTGAACTACGGACAACACGAGCTATGTACCAATTTCCTGGTAGAATGGCTGGAACTGATCGGCTGTCGGACCCCCTCCGTCTAATAGGCGCTGCTCGTGCATGGTTTTTTACATCTGTGGACGGGTTTAGTGTCATCTCTGAACAGTCAGAGGGACTGTGTCTGTGATACAATATTCACAGTCAACGTCTATCTTCAGGAGTTCTGGGAACCGGGGCGGTGCAAATTTTTTTGATGTGTGTGTAAAAAAGAAATTCGTAATTATACAAGAAGGCGTTTTATATCACAACATTAGAATAATTTGAAATATTGTGGTACAACTAAAACTATTTACACAAGGTAGCGTTGTAAACATTAGAGGTTGTAAGACAGCAGTAGTAAGTGAGATATTGTTTTTTAGTATAGGAGTTGGCACCAGAAGAATATTGCATTCTCTTCATTTATTTAATGCAGTAGATAGCTGGAAATCATTTACTGCTCTCACCTCCAGTCCGTTTCGTGTGAATCGCTCGTCAATGCGTTCACCGATAATCGTAGCCGACGGCCGCATCATAGTGGCCCTTTCGATCTAACGATCTGGCTACATAATTCCCACAGTACGACCACATACAAACGCCTTAAATTACTGGTAATGAGCTAGAGCACCACTCACTGGTATCCGAATAACCAGCCAGTTTCGATTTCCGCCGTTCTCTCATTTGCCGCCAGTAAAGAGCGCCCTGTAACATTCCTTTAATCGTTCAAATTTCATTAGCTTGGAATTTCCATTCCCATCACTGCACGCGAAAAGCAACGGCAAGCCGTCCTTTCAGGAAAATGTCGTTTTAAGCTGTTTCATGTAAACTGAACTACGCTCTCGTCTTGTGGTCAACGTATTTTCAAACAAATATCTTTTTTTTACGAAATTTGAGTGCCAAAACCTCTTTCATAGTGCAGCACACATTGCTTTTACTCTTAAACTGCAACTTGGGCAAATGTGCCGTCGATTGTGCATTGGTAGATTATGGTGAGTCTGTAAACTCGTCAAGCAATGTCCTACAGTAATTAGCAGTACTGTATCTCATTCGTTAAAGAAAGTCTACTCGAGATAACTGCCTGAATTGGTTAACAATCTGCAAAAGGGTGATACCGTAGTAGTACCTTAACCGATACTTTCTTCAGGATAGTAAACACGATTCAGAAACATAGCTCTCGCGGTATGCTTGTCCTTGCATCAATCACTCCGTCATTTCAAATCCCCCTTCCAGTTTAAGCTAAACCTTTAGGGTAAAGTGCTGTGTCGTCCGAACAAGACACAGCCAGGGCAAAAGCACCACAGGTGTAAAGATACTAGCTGGTGCCAGTGGCCGGCCCCTGTAGCCGAGCGTTTCTAGGCGCTTCAGTCCGGAACCGCGCTGCTGCTTCGGTCGCAGGTTCGAATCCTGCCCCCGGGCACGGATGTTCTAAGTCTAGGGGGCTGATGACCTTAGATGTTAAGTCCCACAGTGCTCAGAGCCATTTGAACCATTTGGTGCCAGCGCCATAGAGACTCGCCACTTGAACGAGTTCCACCAGAGCCACAGGCGGCCCTGAGGATGAAGACATCGCCGTCACCTCGGCCAGTTGCCGGCCGAGCACAATCCGCCAATGACCGGACAACGGACAGAAGCCTACTCGGAAGACAGAAGAGCAGCTCTCGCCCACTTGCCTGTAGATCATCGTCCAGGGCTGACTCAGACAGGCAGGGAATGTCGTTTAGTGAAATCTTAGAAGGGAACAGACAGCTGTTGTTAGTTGTGTTTGCTGTGTTCTGTGAAGTTTACCTACGAGTATTTTCACTTAGCCATTGTGGACCTTCCTTGTGTTATATTACAAGTAGGGTTGCAGACTTCTTTATTCAACCAGGCACAATGATAAGTAAACCTTTTTAACTCATTTATATGACTTCATTACTAATTTGTTGAAGTGTTGTAGGACCTTCGTTCTCCAACCCTGTTATCTGACCCTTGGGCATAGCTGTTTAATATTGGCGGGGAGAAATTGTCTCACCGGTGTACTGCACCGGAAACCGTATCACAAACTCACAATCTCAGTCTACCGTAGCGGTAGTGGCAACTCGGCCTCCACAGCAGTAGCGACGAGGCCTTTACAAAACTGGTGACGAAGGTTTACAAAATAAACTACTATAGGAGTCTCGTCAGGAAAGAGAGAGGCGGCATGTATTAGTGAGACCCTAGTTACACTAGAGAGCTCCAAGAAAACATCATTGACAATAACACGTTTCTTAGGCAATAATAAAGGGTTGTCTTCAAAGGGCTGCGCCTCAGATAGGCCGGTAGGGCTGCACCTCGTCAGCAGCAGAAAAGTGGCGTGTGCTCAAATTGTGGTACAGCCAGCGCAGCGAAGTCTCGCATGATAACTGCTACGTCACGGGGCAGCCGTCGTCCCGCCAAAGTCACTGGCCTCCAGCTCTCCAAAGTTCTCTCCTTGACATCTACATCTACGTGATTACTCTGCTATTCACAATAAAGTGTCTGGCAGAGGGTTCAATGAACCACCTTCGAGCTGTCTCTCTACCGTTCCACTCTCGAGCGGCGCGCGGGAAAAACGAGCACGTAAATTTTCCTGTGCGAGCCCTGATTTCTCTTATTTTCTCGTGATGATCATTTCTCCCTATGTAGGTGGGTTCCGACGGCATGTTTTCACAATCGCAGGAGAATACTGGTGATTGAAATTACAAGAGAAGATCCCATCGCAACGAAAAACGCTTTTGTTTTGATTATTGCCACTCCAATTCACGTATCATTTCTGCGGCACTATCCCCACTACTTCGCGATAATACAAAACGAGCTGCCCTTCTTTGTACTTTTTCGATGTCATCCGTCAGTCCCATGTTATGCGAATCCCAAACCGCACAGCAATACTCCAGAATAGGGCGGACAAGCGTGGTATAAGCAGTCTCTTTAGTAGACCTGTTGAACCTTCTAAGCGTTCTGTCAGTGAATCGTAGTCTTTGGTTGCCTCTACCCACAACAGTGAACGTTCCAATTTAGGGTATTTGTAATTAAAATCCCTAAATATTTAGTTGAATTTAACAGCCTTCACATTTGTGTGAGTTATCGCTTAGTCGAAATTTAGTACTCATGTGAATAATTTCACACTTTTCTTTATTCAGGGTCAACTGCCACTTTTCGCATCATACAGATATCTTATCTATATCATTTTGCAATTCGTTTTGGTCATCTGATGGCTTTTAAGGATGGCAAATGATAGCGTCATCTGCAAACAACCTAAGACGGCCACTCAGATTGTCTCCTAAGTCGTTAAAATTGATCAAGAACAATAGAGGGCCTATAACACTTCCTTGTGGAACGCAGGATATTATTTATATTTTACTCGATGACTTTCCATCTATTACTACGAACTGTGAACTTTCTGACAGGAAATCCTGAATCCAGTCGCACAACTGAGGCGATATTCCACAGGCACGCAGTTCGGTTAGAAGACGCTTTTGAGGAACGGTGTCGAAAGCCTTCTGGAAATCTAAAATTATGGACTCAGTTTGACATCCCCTGTCGATAGCACTCATTACTTCATGAGTACAAAGAGTGTTTCGCAACAACAATATTTTCTGAATCCGTGCTGACTGCGTGTCAGTAAATAGTTTTCTTCGAGGTACTTCATATTGTTCGAATACAGTATATATTTCCAAAACCCTGCTGCAAATCGACGTTAGTGATACAGGTCTGTAATTCAACGGATTACTCCTACTTCCGTTTTTGGGTATTGGTGTGACCTGAGCAGTTTTCCAGTCTTTAGGTACGGATCTTTCCCTGAGCGAGCGGCGGATGTATATAATTGCTAAATATGGAGATATTGTATCAGCATAATCTGAGAGGAACCTGACTGGTATACAATCTGGACCGGAGGCCTTGTCTTTATTAAGCGATTTAAGCTGCTTTGTTACACCGAGGATATCTACTTCTACGTTTCTCATCTTGGCAGTTGTTCTTCATTGGAATTCAGAAATATTTACTTCGTCTTTTTTGCTGAAGGTGTTTCGGGAAACCGCGTATAATAATTCTGCGTTAGTGGCACTGTCATCAGTGACTTCACCGTTCTTATCGAGCAGTGAAGGTATTGACTGCGTCTTGCCACTGGTGTGCTTTATGTATGAACAGATTCTCTTTGGGTTTTCTGCCAGATTTCGAGAAAGAATTTCGTTGTGGAAATTATTAAATACATCTCGCATTGAAGTACGCGCTATATTTAGAACTTCTTCAAAACTTTGCCAATCTTGGGGATTTAGCGTTCTTTTAAATTTGGCTTGCTTTTTTCGTTGTTTATGCAATAACGATCTGACCCGTTTTGTGTACCGTGGGGGATCAGTACCATCACTTACTAATTTATGTGGTATATATCTCTCAACTGCTGTCGATACTATCTACTTGAAAATATTCCACAACTTTTCTACACTTACATGATCAGATCGGAAAGAGTGAAGACTGTCTCTTAAAAAGGCGTTAAGAGCATTTTTATCAGCTTTCTTAAACAGATATACTTTGCGTTTCTTTTTGGTGGTTGTAGGTGTTACGGTATTCAGCCTAGCAGCAACTGCTTTGTGGTCGCAAATCCCTGTATTCGTCACAATACTGGCTCAAATATGCTTTCGCAAACATTTACGCTTCGAGTGGGCTCATGAACTAATTGTTCAAAATAATTTTCTGAGAAAGCATTCAGTACAATTTATGATGCCGTTTTATGCCTGCCGACGGCTTTAAACGTATAATTTTTCCAGAATATCGGGGGTAGATTGAAGTCACCACCGACTATAATTGTATAAGCGAGGTACTTTTTTGAAATGAGACTCAAGTTTTCTTTGAACTGTTCAGCAACCATATCTTCTGTGTTGGGGGGTCGGTAAGACGACCCAGTTATTATTTTAGCCCGATTGTCAAGTATAACCTCTACCCATACTATTTCGCAGGAACTATCTACTTCAATTTCATTACAAGACAAACTACTTCTGACAGCAATAAATACTCCACCACCAATTCTATTTAATCTATCCTTTCTGAACACAGTTGGATCCTTAGAAAAAATTTCTGCTGAACTTATATCCGGCTTTAGTCAGCTTTCTGTACCTGTAACTATTTGAGCTTCAGTGCTTTCTATTAGGGCTTGGAGCTCTTGTTCTTTCCCAACACAGCTCCGATAATTTACAACTACAATACCGATCGCTTCTACAACTAACTTACTGTGTTTTACCTGCCCCCTTTATGATGGACGCCTTTTCTGTGGTTCCCTGAGGCCTTATAACCTAAAAAACCGCCCATTCCCCTCCACACAGCCCCGGCTGTCCGTGTAGGCGCTTCCTGTGTGTAGTGGACTCCTGACCTATTAAGCAGAACCCGGAAACCCACCACCTGATGGCAAGTCAAGAAATCTGCAGCCTACACGGACGCAGAACCGCCTGAGCATCTGACTCAGACCCTCGGCTCTGCACCAAAGGACCACAGTCGGTTCTATCGACGATACTGCATTTGCTGAGCTCAACCTTAATCTTGCAAGCAAGACTGGCAATCTTTACCATTTCCGCTAGCTGCCCAAAACCATAGAGAATCTCCTCTCATCCAAAGCGACATACGTCATTCGTACCAACATGAGCCACCACCTGCAGTTGGCTGAACCCTGTGCTCTTCATGGCATCTGGAAACAGCCATTCCACATCCAGAATGACTCCCCCTGGTATGCACACGAAGTGCACACTGGGTTCCTTCCCCTCCTTGGCAGCCATGTTCCTAAGGGGCCCCATTACGCGCCTAACGTTGGAGCTCCCAACTACCAACAAACCCACCCTCTGTGAACGACCAGACGTTGTGGGCCGAGAAGCTTCTTCTGGAAGAGGGTGGACGACTGCATCCGGCTCAGAGACATCATCAGCCACAAATAAAGCCCGAAACCTGTTCGTCAAACGAACTGGGGAACCCCTACAATCGGCTCCTCGGAACGTCTTTCTGCCTGCCAGACTTCAGAATGATCTCCAACTCGACCACGTGTGAGGGGTCAACGTCAGTGCAGGCAGTAACCGGGGTGGCCACAGCAGGGATCGATCGGGGGGCACGTGGGACGTCCTCTATGTCTCTCGCGTACCTGCGTCCGAGCCCCCACAATGAAGCCCCTTGGCAGCAGCCTCAAGCTCTGTGACGGAAGCCAACGCAGCCTGGAGCTGTGAGCGAAGGGTCGGCAACTGAGCTCGGATCTGTACACAGCAATCGCAGTTCCTATCCATTACTGCAGTCGCTCCCTTTGAAGCTCGTGAAAATATACAAAAAACGAACAGTGTACTCGGCTTATTAGCAGCAGGAATTCGAAGTGCTCTCTTACTAATGGTCTAAAAGACACTGAGCTACACTAACCAAAACAAAGAAAAGCCTGTACGATCTGAGGGTCGATAGCAATGGTGGCACGGTACGCTACACTGTTATTAAAATAAAAGCTTGTGCCTAGTAAGCATTCGAACACGCAAGTAATTACAGGTATATGTAAATAAATAAGTGGCTTCTGCTGGAAGCTCGTAAAAATATACAACAAACGAACGTTGTACTCGCCTTCCAAATCGACGATTTGGACTCAGGAGTTAGGTCCCAGGTCCACCTGAAGTACTCGCCGGCATACCGGGGTCGTCTCTGACAGAGATGATGTCTGCTGATCGCATGTAGACTAACATGACGGTATCTCTCGGCATCAATAACGTCAATATGCTTCGCTTACAGACCTGACTGCTCAATCGTTCCACCATGCTGCCGCAGCTTCTGTGTTTACTGGAACTCGCACAGCATATCCCCCTAACTAGCCGTTTACTGGTCACTGACTCAGGTAGTGTGGATGCCGGGAGTTGCCAAGGTAGGGACGAATTGTTAGTGTCCACCAGGGATACTATCCTGTGGCGTAACACTGCTAAGGCTGATGGATGTAACGATACCACGCCCATGATACACAGTATTTGTGTCGCTCTTCGACGTCAGACGCATCATCCGGCAAGACATAGCGTCGCCAGGGACACCTCTGTAAAGGTCCACTACAGCTCTGAACGAAACGTCAGGGACCGAAAAGTTTCTTGGACTGTGGATTGTCGGGAAACCGGAGCAGAAGAGAACTGAAGCATTTGAGATGTGGTGCTACCGACTAACGTTGAAAATTAAGTGGACTGATAAAATGAGGAATGAGTAGGTTCTATGCAGAATTGGCGAGGAAAGGGATATACTGAAAACACTGATAAGAAGAAGAGACAGGATGTGGTATTAGATGGAGCTATAGAAGGTAAAAGCTAAGAGGAAGGCAGATATTGGAATACATCCAGTAAATAATTGTAACCCTGAGATGAAAACGTTGGCACAGGAGAGGAATTCGTTATGGGCTGGATCAAGCGAGTCAGAAGATTAATGATTCGAGGAAAAACTTATGATTATTTAGCTGAATACCGGATGACAGTACTTTATCACCACAAAGATCAAACGATTTGTCGGTACCTAATGAAGTCTGCCACACAGATATTACGTTAGTTATAATCTTGTCACCTATCCTTTCTTACTAAATTCACATTATCTTTTTTATTTTGACTTGCTTGATTTTTGTAGGATAGACTCTAGATACCTATCATATTAGCTGCAATCATCAGCTATTGGACTTAAGGTCGACGGACCCTCTGCTCCAAATACACTGTCAAGTTGCATTCATCTACAACTACATCTACATCTACATG
The DNA here is from genome assembly GCF_023898315.1 of Schistocerca nitens. Taxonomy (NCBI): domain Eukaryota; kingdom Metazoa; phylum Arthropoda; class Insecta; order Orthoptera; family Acrididae; genus Schistocerca; species Schistocerca nitens. Next base: position 988,865,912 of record NC_064616.1, on the reverse strand, counting down.
GATACTCTACAAATCACATTTAAGTGTCTGGCAGGGTGTTCATCGAACCACCTTCACAGTTCTCTATTATTCCAATCATGTACAGCGCGCGGAAAGAACGAACACCTATATCTTTCGTTACGAGCACTGATTTCCCTTATGTTATCATAGTGATCGTTTCTCCCTATGTAGGCCGGCGTCAACAAAATATTTTTTCATTCGGAGGAGAAAGATGGTGCTTGTAATTTGGTGAGAAGATTGCCCTGCAACGAAAAACACCTTTGTTTTAATGATGTTCATCCCAAATGCTGTATCATTTCAGAGATACTCTTTCCCCTATTTGGCGATAATGCAAAACGTGCTGCCTTACTCTGAACTTTCTCGATGTACTCCGTCAATCCTATCTCATAAGAATCCCACACCGCGCAGCAGTATTCTAAATAGAACGGACAAGCGCAGTGTAGGCAGTGTCCTTAGCAGATCTGTTACATTTTCTAAGTGTCCTACCAATAAAACGCAGTCTTTGGTTAGCCATCCCCACAATATTTTCTATGTGTTCCTTCAAATTTAAGTTGTTCTTAATTGTAATTCCTAGGTATTTAGTTGAATTTACGGCCTTTAGATTTGACTGATTTATCTTGTAACCGAAGTTTAACGGATTCCTTTTAGCACTCATATGGATAACCTCACACTTTTCGTTATTTAGGGTCAACTGCCATTTTTCGCACCATACAGATATTTTTTCTAAATCGTTTTGCAATTTGTTTTGGTCTTCTGATGACTTTACTTGTTGATAAACGACAGCGTCATCTGCAGACAACCGAAGACAGCTTCTCAGGTTGTTTCCCAGATCGCTTATATAGATAAGAAACAGCAAAGGGCCTACAATACTACACTGGGGAACGCCAGAAATCACTTCTGTCTTACTCGAAGACTTTCCATCAATTACTACGAACTGTGACCTCTCTGACAGTAAATCAAAAATCCACTAACCTACCTGAGACCATAAGCATGCAATTTCACTAGAAGCCCCCTGTGTGGTACAGTGTCAAAAGCTTTCCAGAAATCCAGAAATACGGAATCAATTTGAAATCCCTTGCCAATAGCACTTAACACTTCATAAGAGTAAAGAGCTAGTTGTGTTTCACAAGAATTCTGTTTTCTAAGTCCCTGCTGACTGTGTGTCAATAGACCGTTTTCTTCGAGGTAATTCATAATGTTTGAACACAATCTATGTAACAAAATTCTGCTGCATATCGACGTTAATGGTAAGGGCCTGTAATTTAGTGAATTACTCCTACTACCTTTCCAGTCTTTGGGTACGGATCTTTCGTCGAGCGAACGGTCATATATGATTGTAAAGTATGGAGCTATTGCATCAGCATACCCCGGACGGAACCTAACTGCCATACAGTCTGGACCACAAGACTTCCTTTTATTGCGTGATTTAAGTTGTTTCACTACTCCGGGCATATCTACTTCTACTTTACTCATGCTGGCAGCTGTTCTTGATTCGAATTCTGGAGTATTCACTTCGTCTTCTTTTGTGAAGGCGTTTCGGAATGATGTGTTTAGTAACTGCCTTCGATAGTATCTCCATTGATATCGGGGAGAAAAGGCATTGAGTGTGTCTTGCCGCTAGCATACTTCAAATACGACCAGAATCTCTTTAGACTTTCTGCCAGGTTTCGAGCAAAGTTTCGTTGTGGAAACTACACTCCTGGTAATGGAAAAAAGAACACATTGACACCGGTGTGTCAGACCCACCATACTTGCTCCGGACACTGCGAGAGGGCTGTACGAGCAATGATCACACGCACAGCACAGCGGACACACCAGGAACCGCGGTGTTGGCCGTCGAATGGCGCTAGCTGCGCAGCATTTGTGCACCGCCGCCGTCAGTGTAGCCAGTTTGCCGTGGCATACGGAGCTCCATCGCAGTCTTTAACACTGGTAGCATGCCGCGACAGCGTGGACGTGAACCGTATGTGCAGTTGACGGACTTTGAGCGAGGGCGTATAGTGGGCATGCGGGAGGCCGGGTGGACGTACCGCCGAATTGCTCAACACGTGGGGCGTGAGGTCTCCACAGTACATCGATGTTGTCGCCAGTGGTCGGCGGAAGGTGCACGTGCCCGTCGACCTGGGACCGGACCGCAGCGACGCACGGATGCACGCCAAGACCGTAGGATCCTACGCAGTGCCGTAGGGGACCGCACCGCCACTTCCCAGCAAATTAGGGACACTGTTGCTCCTGGGGTATCGGCGAGGACCATTCGCAACCGTCTCCATGAAGCTGGGCTACGGTCCCGCACACCGTTAGGCCGTCTTCCGCTCACGCCCCAACATCGTGCAGCCCGCCTCCAGTGGTGTCGCGACAGGCGTGAATGGAGGGACGAATGGAGACGTGTCGTCTTCAGCGATGAGAGTCGCTTCTGCCTTGGTGCCAATGATGGTCGTATGCGTGTTTGGCGCCGTGCAGGTGAGCGCCACAATCAGGACTGCATACGACCGAGGCACACAGGGCCAACACCCGGCGTCATGGTGTGGGGAGCGATCTCCTACACTGGCCGTACACCACTGGTGATCGTCGAGGGGACACTGAATAGTGCACGGTACATCCAAACCGTCATCGAACCCATCGTTCTACCATTCCTAGACCGGCAAGGGAACTTGCTGTTCCAACAGGACAATGCACGTCCGCATGTATCCCGTGCCACCCAACGTGCTCTAGAAGGTGTAAGTCAACTACCCTGGCCAGCAAGATCTCCGGATCTGTCCCCCATTGAGCATGTTTGGGACTGGATGAAGCGTCGTCTCACGCGGTCTGCACGTCCAGCACGAACGCTGGTCCAACTGAGGCGCCAGGTGGAAATGGCATGGCAAGCCGTTCCACAGGACTACATCCAACATCTCTACGATCGTCTCCATGGGAGAATAGCAGCCTGCATTGCTGCGAAAGGTGGATATACACTGTACTAGTGCCGACATTGTGCATGCTCTGTTGCCTGTGTCTATGTGCCTGTGGTTCTGTCAGTGTGATCATGTGATGTATCTGACCCCAGGAATGTGTCAATAAAGTTTCCCCTTCCTGGGACAATGAATTCACGGTGTTCTTATTTCAGTTTCCAGGAGTGTATGTACACAACAAGAAACTACAGTGGCGTAGTTAAGTGAGCCCAGCTCTCATATATTAATTTTAAAGGGTGTTTATCTGAAATAAAACGGGCTTTTCGTACAAGGTGTTTTTTTGGTGTGGTTCTGGTATGTACCTTTCTTACTGAGTTTCCTCTAGCACCTAATCCTCAGTGCGCTTCTTGTATCCGATTGTGATATTTTGTGCTACAAGTCAAGAGGTCATTTAGAACTGCTGGTCGCTCCTGTCCATTAGAACTACGGAAATGTTTATCTGCCCACTTCCTCATCATTGTGCGATTCAAACCCACAACCGTGAATGAGTACTTCCCATTAAATATTCGAAAACCGCAGGGAAGCTGTCCATGCAGTACAAAAAAAGCTAGATGACCCTGACATTTAATAAAATCTCTATTCAATCGTGCCAGTTATTAGTTCACAACGTTAGTTCATCTGAATCAATACATGCATACAAAACAATTATATCGAAACTTGAGCGCTCTTCCAACAATTCTGAGTCGATACCAACAGATATAGTTTTCAATCGAACTACTGTAGAGGAATGTAGGAGACGATGACTATTGAAATATTTCACTCATTCACTGTCGAGAAAACGGAGAATATATTCAGACATTTTGTATAGCTGGTGTATAGAGACAATCAAGGAGCAGCAACAAACATGAAGATTGCTAACAACACATATTCGGTGGTTCTTTTCATATCCTAGTGAGCAGAATCGAAATTGAAGAGAACTAATAATTGGATAATTATCAGCAAAGGCATGTGACCATTTTTATGCGACGCACATTGACGTCCAGCAAAATATTTATCACAAGTTTTCTATTCCTTGGATTGACAGGTTTCTATCATTACCGTATCTAGGCTTTCTATTCTAAAGAAAGGTCATGATAAAAACAATATGGTAAATGACTGAAATATTCGAAAATCCAGTATATTTTGCAAATTGAAACTGTTCATGCGTAACAGATTTATATCTCAGTCCCAGAAGAGGTTTCCCAAATTGAGATACGTATTTTGCATTCTCAGAAGTAATGGTGAAATATAAATTGAAACACTGCAACGATTGTAATCAGTAACTCTGATTGTGGCAAGACACTGTAGCCGTATCCGCCTATCGATTCCCAGTGGATGTGACAGTTTCTGTTGGCAACTTCAGTCGGAGACCAGTATCTGTCTACACAACCGGCTAAATATCAGAAATCTTAATTTCTGCAGTTTCTGTTCACCGCAGTGGATGCAAAGAGAGCATGTTCTCCAGAGAAAAATAAATACCAGCCGAGAAGTGTGGGGCACCTACATGAGGCTACGATACTGATTTGTATGTCATTTCACAACCTAGCCTACGCTTCGTACTACACTACAGATCAGTCTGTTAACACAACCTACATTCCAAAAAATAGCACCGACGAAAAATAAATATTCTCTGTTTCCATTTCTCTTTCTGTGTATGTTTGTCACACCCTACATTTTCATTTCGTTACAGGACGACGCCTACATCTCGTATCGTTGGGCTCAGTTAACCCCCGGCATAATGCTTGGAGGCAGCGCGTTCCTCAATGTATGTTTTGTGGCAGACAGCTTGCCAAATGATTTAATTTCATGGTTTTGGTAATACGCTCGGACACCTCACGAAGTTTAACATCCTCGTTGTTAATGTGGCTATCTCTTGAGCTCAGGATATCGATCCAGTCTAATGTAGCTGGAATGATGGACGTAGAACGATTTGTGAGGGCCCTCATGCAATGTTTCAGCTTCACCTATGAGCCACTGTACAGCTCTGACTTTCTCTGCTTATTTTGTAAATATTTCTTCTGAGAGGAACGTCCTTTGAAGGGTATAATCTGTTTATCGTTAGGCAGTTGTACCTGAATGTCAGACTTCTTCAATTTTTTTTTCGCCTCAGTGATGAAAGGACGAATTGTGTCTTGATTATTTACCTAGATTATCTCTGGGCAACATATTACATTATTTAGAAAGTGAATATGTGAATATAGGATCGCAAGCTGTGAAACCTATTTTTTGATATAATCTCTTTTGCGGGCATTCAAAAGTATAATGAAATGAGGTGGTGTGGTGGCCCTCAGCTACTTACCCTCAGACCCAGATTTGAAATATTAAAAGTTTAAGCTGGTTCCGTTGTCTAGGGGCTGGGATACGTGCTCGCCTCATTACAAGCCAAATACTGTTGAGACTACAGTATACGATATGAATACCCACATGAATCGAATGGTCGAAGGTTTCTATCACACGCAGTTGCGAATGTAACGTAGAAATTTGTAAATGAAAGATTGCAATAAAATAAAATCTGCAGGTATAATCTTAACGACTTTAAATGCTGAGTACAATAGTAGAAGTACTTTTGAGAATGTGGTATATTTCTGCAAAACACTTATTGGTGTCGATGGTCCAGCAATTAAATAAAATATAAGTTGAATGACAGGGAAGCGATAGATTCCTACTGCTCGTAATTAGTTATGGTTCAAATGGCTCTGAGCACTATGGGACTTAACATCTTAGGTCATCAGTCCCCTAGAACTTAGAACTACTTAAACCTAACTAACCTAAGGACATCACACACATCCATGCCCGAGGCAGGATTCGAACCTGCGACCGTAGCAGTCCTACGGTTCCGGACTGCAGCGCCCAGAACCGCACGGCCACCGCGGCCGGCCAATTAGTTATGCATGACAACATAGTTCGCTACATATTCACTTCCAAATGCATACTACGTCTTCACTGTAGAAACCTCAGAAATGTCACAGGTTCACAGGTCCGCACTCTGAAGTATTTCTGTCTCTCGCGAATACGTGCAAACCACTCCCCACTCCAAGTCTCTCGCGCGACTCTGCATCCGTCGCGCCGTCATGTCCCACACCCCATGTCCTGTGCGACTGTCTGTTTTCCCACTTCTAAAACTGGTTCAGATGGCTCTGAGCACTATGGGACTTAACATCTGAGGTCATCAGTCCCCTAGAACTTAGAACTGCTTGAACCTAACTAACCTAAGGACATCATACACATCCATGCCCGAGGCAGGATTCGAACCTGCGACCGTAGCAGTCGCGCGGCTTCGGACTGAAACGCCTAGAACCTCTCGGCCACCGCTGGCGGCCCACTTCTATCGAGTATCCCCATTCACGAGCGCTTTGATTGGCTAGAGCGCTCCCACCATGTCTTCAAGCTAATGCACACTCACAAACATAAAACAATTTCGAAATACTGGATTTACCTTTAAATAACTTGAAATTAAAAAAATATTCCTAAGGCTGGACCATAAACACACTCTAACACACATTGTTAAATGTTACTTAAAATCCGTCTTGATTGCAAATTTATTTATTTATTTTATTTATTTTATTTTTTTATTCATATGACCGGTTTCGGTTCATTCAGGACCATCTTCAGATCTGATATTTCAGTTACAGGAGTAACCCGTCCAAATCCAGCAACTTTCACATGCTACGTCACATGTGACGTGTTACTCCTGTAACTGAAATATCAGACCTGAAGGTGGTCCTGAATGAACCGAAACCGGTCATATGAATAAAAAAAAAAAAATTTGCAATCAAGACGGATTTTAAGTAACATTATAAAATCACTGATTGCTGTTATCCCATAAGACATTATGTCGTTTTTTGAAAACATTATTAAATATATAAATAAACTAATAGACATATATCAAAGGAATAGCAAGCCAGTAGCCTAATATTTCTGTGCTTTCTAAAACACAGTCAATAATTGACCAATTTCTTCATGAACAGCATATATCGGATATAAACAAAGACACAGATGAGTAAATATATTTATAAGCATGCTGCTACCGTTTTATCGTGTAACTGTGGAGTACTTATGGCCTGACGCGATCGATAGTAATCGTCCACTTTGCCTTCCAATAGCTCATGTACTATTGAAGTTACATGCCTGTAATTCATACCAATTTAGGGTTACATTAATAGCTTTCTAAAGACATGTTGATCGACGAAATCGGATGAAGCGTTTAGATTTTGGAAATTCGTTGCTGGGTGTTATTTTTTTGTATAGTTTACCATCAGATACTAAACTTTAAACTAATAAACATATTGAAAGTCTCATTATACCATCAGAATCGTCGTGCAGATAATGGTAATGTATATGTTTCTTTTAGAGGTATCATCATTTATCTGCCTACTATTAATTTCTATATGGACTGTGAAATGTTTGCCATTAAGGTTTCACAAAGTCTGCCATCTTTGGCAATCCCGGTGTGTATCCTTCATCGACACAGCGTCACCATGGAATTTCCAGTCACGTGGCCGCTGGACCCCAGCTAACATTCGGCACCACGTGGCCGCCGACGAGATGCGGCCCGCCGAGAGACCCGAACGCTGCCACACCAACTCCGAGCATAGAATATTTCCAGGGCGCCACAACTCGCCCGTTACCTCACACTCCGCAGTTTCCTTCATTTGACTACATTCAGTCCAATAGAAGCGATAGCAAGGGACATTTATTACTCTGTTCATGATACGTATTTCAAAAAAATTGTTCAATACTACTTCCCATTTTCTGAGTGGTATACATATTTATTTTATCAGCTAAGTTTCTAATCTTATCACCAAAAAAGTTTGAAATGTAGTATGGGTGTCGTGTTCAGAAGGTTCAGAGAAAACCATAGGACACGTTGTGTCAAGTTTGTATAAAACTGTATCATGGTTTTCTCATAAAACTTCTATTTTTACTTTTTATTTTGCAGTTTAACTTATTTTTGAGCCAATGGAACATCATGTAAGTCATCGATAAGACCAGAACAAAGGACTCATGCTGGTCTAATGGTAACTACTATTGAATTATCATCAGAATCAAAAGACTGAGAAATGGGATCAACTGGTTAACCAGTACGCTCTTTCCTTACTGCATCTAAGTCTTCAATTATTCCATGTGTTCTTTTTACAATATTTTCAGTCAGTTCATCATCCGAGTCTTCCTGCAGTTCTTTGCTGCCAGACGTATCACCATTCATCAGAATCTCTCCTGCTTACAGTTTGGACATCAGCAAATGGATACAAAATTGGTTTATCCACACAGTAACGTTTTATTACGTAACCTCACTTGTAGACCAACCCCTACATACTAAAAGTTTGATTAGGCCCATGTTGGTCGGTTGCTTATAACCTTGTAATACCGAAAGTAATGCACGTATTTCTCTGTAAAAATACAATTCTTAGAAAGCCTTAGATCTACACTAATTGAATTTTTTTAAATAAAAAAACAAAACTTACCTCAAAAATAATTCAATCTTCATTAGGAGGAACCCTGATGTAACATCTCGATGCATTCACATGTTCACAAGATGGAATCAGTGTCCTGTATATTCATTATCCTGTTGTTGGTGCTATCTAGTGATGTAATTTACACAATGGAGCGCAACTGTTCCATGTGAAACAAATGGGTTTTCGTGGATATTGCAGAAATATCTAAAAACTGAATGGGTCCAAACGGACCCAAGGGGCTGGAACAGGTTAAGTAGTACAGTGAGGTTGCCAGCGAAGTTAAAAAGGATATTGTGTCGCTCCATCGTCTTGGCTATTAACCAAAGGTCAACTGCATCATACGAATCCTCAATATCTGCATAAACTTCTATTAGTAACGTGTTGTTGCTGAGACATAGCTGGATCCAGAATGAAATTTTCCTTCTGCAGCAAAGTGTGAGCTGATATGAAACTTCCTGGCAGATTAATACTGTGTGCCGAACCGAGACTCGGACTCAGGACCTTTGCCTTACGCGGGCAAGTACTCTACCGACTGAGCTACCCAGGCACGACTCAGACCAACCTCACAGCAAAGGTCCCGAATTCGAGTCTCGGCAAGGCACACAGTTATAATCTGCCAGGAAGTTTTACGAAGGTAGATATTTGTAATACGTTGTGCTATTGTTTCATAGGTTCCACTGCCTCTGCGTAAGTCCATCTTCATTGTCCGTTTCGTAACAAACTGTGATGTTCGCACAATTTTAATCTGCCAAGAAGTTTCATATCAGCGCACACTCCACTGTAGGGTGAAAATTTCATTCTGGAAACATCCCCCAGGCTGTGGAAGAGCCATGTCACCTCTATATCCTTCCTTCCAGGAGTGCTAGTTCTGCAAGGTTCGCAGGAGAGCTTCTGTGAGGTTTGGAAGCTAAGAGACGATGTATTGGGGAAGTAAAGCTGTGTTTTATTATAGTTTCTTTCTTTCGGAATTGCGAATACAATTCTTCTGTTTCACACAGGTTTAGATTGTAGCAGTGTGTGTTCCTTCAGAAGACATGTCTGAAAGACACTGCATATTACACCGTCAAACACAGACACTGCGAAATAGTGCCTTCAAGGAACATGACTGTAGTGCTGTAGGCTTGGCTCTGAGCGCTATGGGACATAACATCTGAGGCCATCAGTCCCTAGAACTTAGAACTACTTAAACCTAACTAACCTAAGGACATCACACACATCCATGCCCGAGGCAGGATTCGAACCTGCGACCGTAGCGGTCGCGCGGTTCCAGACTGAAGCGCCTAGAACCGCGCTGCCACACCGGCTGGCAGTGCTGTAGTTCTAAGTGATAATTTATCCAGAAGCTTTCCAGGCTTCAAAATGGAAACCACTCGTGTTGTCTTCATCTCAGGAGCATAATTCCTACTGGATCAGGAATTGCTTAAAATATTGCACAAGTGAGTTTTTCCTTGTATAGAATATCGCCAAATTGTACAGCATGGGATGAATGGTGTTGTCAGGACCTGGTCCCGTGTGTATATGTGTATATTAAATCTGGGACCCAGAAACGACAGAGAGGCTTTGTCCCGCAGTAGCCCTCAGTGGTTCACAACCCGCCCCACACAGAACCCAGGGTTATTGTGCGGTTTGGCCTCCGGTGTACCCGCCGGGAACGTCTCATACCATATGAGTGTGACCCAAAATGTTTGCGTTGTAGAGTAATTATGGTGTACACGTGTGTGGAGACAACGTTTGCGCATAGTGTAACTGAGGTGGAATAAGGGCAACTAGCCTACATTCACCGTGGTGAATGGAAAACAGCCTTAAAAACCATCTACAGGCTGGCCGGCACACCGGACCTCGACGCTAACCCGCCGGATGGATTCATGCCGGGGACCGGCACTCCTTCGCGCTCGGGGAGCAGCGCGTTAGACCGCGCAGCTTGCCGGGCGGTCACCTAGTGCAGTATTAACACTGGATTTAGTTTGCTTCCTATTAAGGGTTTATCCAAGAAATGTTGTACACCTGCAGCAATTAAATTATCAGCGAGGTCCACTGTGTCGGTTGTTGTAGAAGCAATTTCGTCTGCTTAACCGGAACGTTATGAGGCTGGGTTTCTGTATCTGAAACTTTCTGTTACGTTTAATTTTTTCCCTCACAGACGAAATGGATGTCCTTACATTTAAGCTCCCGCAGAATTTCTTCCAGTTAGTTCTTCTCTTTTCCTTTATGAGCCTTTTTTTTTATCCTGCACTCTATTAAAATTAATGCAATTTTCTACTGTCGCTTAACGTTTGTATAGACTGTTAGACAGAAAAAACTACCCAAAACGAAGAAATTATTGGAATAGGAGGGAAATCAGTAGATCTGATGTACATGTAAGACAAACAAATGGTTACAATTTCGGAAAAAATGGGACATTTATTCAAGAAAACGAGTTTCACAATCTGAGCAAGGCAATAACGCTTTGATCCACCTCGGGCCTTTATCCGAGCAGTTATTCGGCTCAGCACTGATTGACAGAATTATTGGATGTCCTCCTGAGGGGTATCGTGCCAAATTCTGTCCAACTGGCGATAGATCGTCAAATGCCGAGTTGGTCTTGCCAATAATGCTCCAAACTTTCACAACTGGGGACAGATCCGGACACCCTGTTGACGAACTAAGTGTTTGGCAAACATGCTGTGTACGGGTAGGTATTACCTTGCTGAAAAATAAGCCCAGGATGACCTGCCATGAAGGGCAAATGACTGGTCGAACAATGTCGCCATACAGCGCTGTGCTGTAAAGGTGCCACGGATGACAACCGAAGGTGTCCTAATGGCACCCCAGACCATCACTCCTGGCTGTCAGGCCGCATGGGTTGATATCCCACCGCTGTTCAGAGCGTCTCCATCCAGTCTTCGCTGGTCATCGGGACTCACTTCGAAGAGGGACTCCTGACTAAAGACTGTTCTACTCCACTTAATGAGATTCTGTGCCGAATAAAGTAGCGGAAATCCAGACACGAATCTCATAAGACTACCATACATACAATTAACGGCTTACCCCCACACACTGAATAGCTGGACGTGGCCCTGACGGTTTCACGCAATCGTGATTCCCATTTCCTCATCAGCTCTATTGCTTTATATCTGAATTCGAGCTGCGCAGTCTATCGCCCGACGAATTTGTAGCAGTTCTGAAGTGAATGCCGTGAAGTGTTTCCTTCAGTTTAGAAATCGAGTTGAATTCACGAGGGCTTAAGTCAGGGGAGTGCAGTAGCACAATGCTCAAGCACGTATAGTGCAAGCTATTACTGATTTGTTTTACTAATGGGGCTGCTAAGTGCTATGCCACCTACTGCACTCCCTGACTTAAGCCCTCGTGAGTTCAACTCGATTTCTGAACTGAAGGAAACACTTCACCGCATTTGCTTCAGAACTGCTACAAATTCGTCGGGTAATAGACCGCGCCGCTCGAACTGTCAGCACAATTGGCACTGCTAAGAGTATCCTACGACTTCCACATCCCTGGCACCGGGTTTTACACAATGCTGGTGACTAATTTGAAGGTCAGTAAAACTTTGAAACACGTATCTATTTTGTACGAACTGTAAATAAATAGGTGCCACTATCAAAGTTCCAGCCCTCGTGTTTAAGTGGCACATAAATGCGAAATCTAGCAGCGCCTCTTCAGCAGTAAAGTCTTATAGTTAATATACTAAATTACAGTTCAATGTTTTGTAGCACTATTTGACAACCCACTCGCGAAATGTTCAAGTACTGAAACCATGACAGAGCCTGTCGTCAAAAGCAGCGCAGTTCTTTGGTTGGTTGGTTTGTGGGATTTAAGGGACCAGACTGCTACGGTCATCGGTCTCTTTTCCCGAAACGTCAAACATCCACACAAAGTAAAATTGAACAATAGATATGACAACAGACGACACAGGACAAGAATGACGCAGACAGAGACCAGACAAAAGGAGTTAAAATCACACAGAGTGTGACAGTGGTTGCCCGACCATAGAGACAAAAAAGGAAAAGCCAACCACCTAGGAACACACTAAAAAATAACCCAGTCTAAAATCGTAGGCCAAAGGCCAGACTCGTAACAATAAAATAACAAACAGATTAAGTGACGAAAAACCCCTGCCCGAATAAAACACAAAACTAAGCCTGCCATGGTAATGTCTGCCTGAGCACAGCTAAAAGCGGAGAGGCCAACAAAATGTGGACCACCGTCAAAGCCATCCCGCAGCGACAGAGACGCGGGTCCTCACGGCGCAGTAAATATCTGTGCGTAAGCCGGGTGTGGCCAAAGCGGAGCCGACAAAGGACGACTGAGTCCCTGCGAATGGCTTGCCTGGAGGACCGCCACACAGTCGTCGTCTCCTTCACAGCACGGAGTTTATTAGGTGTGGTCATATCGTGCCATTCAGCGTCCCAAAGCGCGAAAACTTTGCGGAGTAAGACTGTTCACAAATCAGTCTCCTGTAGGCCAATGTCGAGAGTTGGTTCACTGGTGGCCTGTTTGGCCCTAGCGGTCAACATGTTTATTGCCCGGTATCCCAACATGGCCTGGGGTCCACACAAAGACCACAGAGCGTCTGCAAAGGGCAAGAGTGTGGACGGACTCCTGGACAACCATCACCAGACGAGAGCGAGGGAAATACTGGTCAACAGCTCGTAAACTGCTCAGGGAGTCGTTACAGATAACGAAGGACTCACCTGAGCAGGAGCGGATATACTCTAGGGCACAAAAGATGGCGACCAGCTCAGCAGTGAAAACACTGCAGCCAGCCAGCAATGAGAGTTGTTCGTTATGGCCCCCTACAGTGAGAGCATAATCGACACGACCAGCAACCATCTAACCGTAGTGTAAACAACGCCAGAGCCCTGATATGTGGCAAGGATGGAAAGAAAGCGGTGGCGGAAGGCCTCAGGAGGGACTGAGTCCTTCAGGCCCTGTGCCAATTCGAGCCAAAGGCATGGGCGGGGCACACACCACAGGGGTGTATGCAAAGGGGCCCGGAAAGGAGGTGGAAGAGGGAAAACCCCAAGCCAAGAGAGAAGCTCTCTGATGCGGACCGCGATCGTACAACCCGACCGGGGCCGACGTTCTAGGAGATGGAGACCGACTGAGGGAACAGGAGACGATAATTAGGATGCCCGGGCAAGCTACAAACATGTGTAGCATAAGCGGCCAGTAAACGTAGGCGCCGTAACCGCAGTGGAGGGACACCTGCCTCCACAAGTATGCTGTTGACAGGGCTGGTCCGGAAAGCTCCAGTGGCAAGTCGGATCCCGCTGTGAAGGATGGGGTCCAGGACCTGCAACGCAGAAGGGAATGCTGAACCGTAAGCCAGGCTCCCATAATCCAGGTGGGACTATTAACGCCTGGTAGAGCTGTTAGAGGGTAGATCGGTCGGCGCCCCAGCTGGTGTGGCTCAAGCATCGCAGAGCATTAAGATGCCGCCAACACATCTGTTTAAGCTGCCGAATATGAGAGAGCCAAGTCAACCGGGCATCAAAAGCCACAGCCAAAAACCGATGTGTCTCCACCACAGTAAGAAGTTCACCAGCAAGCTAAAGCCGTGGCTCAGGGTGAACCGTGCTTCGCCGGCAGAAATGCATAACACAGGTCTTGGCAGCCGAAAACTGGAAGCCATGCGCTACAGCCCAAGCCTGCGCCTTAAGGATAGCGCCCTGCAGCTGACGTTCAGCAGCTGCAATGCCAATGGAGCTATAGTAGAGGCAGAAGTCGTCAGCATACAAGAAAGCTGAGACAGACGTTCCCACCGCCGCAGCGAGCCCATTAATTGCAATTAAAAACAGGCAGACACTTAAGACAGATCCCTGTGGTACCCCATTCTCCTGAACTCGTGGGGAGCTATGGGAGGCTGCAACTTCCACGCAGAAGGTACGATGCGACAGAAAATTCCGTATGAAAATCGGCAGTGGACCCCGAAGACCACAACCATGAAGCGTAGAGAGGATGTGATGTCGCCATGTCGTATCGTATGCCTTCCGCATGTCAAAAAATACAGCGACGAGGTGCTGACGGCAGGCAAAGGCCATACGGATTGCTGACTCCAGGCTCACCAGATTGTCGGTGGCAGAGGGCCTTTACGGAACCCACCCTGAAACGGAGCAAGAAGGCCCCGAAACTCGAGTCCCAACTCAACCGCCAGCTCACCATGTGTTCGAGCAACTTGCAAAGAACGTTGGTGAGGCTAATGGGGCGGTAGCTGTCCACCTCCAGTGGGTTCTTGCCAGATTTCAAAACGGTGATAACGATACTTGCTCGCCATTGCGACGGAAACTCACCCTCGACCCACATACGGTTGTAAAGGTCGAGGAGGCGTCGCTAGCAGTCCACTGAGAGGTGTTTCAGCATCTGACAGTGGATGCGGTCTGGCCCAGGAGCTGTATCAGGGCAAGCGGCCAGGGCACTTTGCAATTCCCACTCACTGAATGGAACATTGTAGGATTCAGGATGGCGTGTGTGAAATGAAACGCTCCGACGTTCCGACCGCTCTTTCAGGGAGCAGAATGCCAGTGGGTAATTCGCAGAAGCGGAACTCTGAGCAAAATGCTCTGCTAAGCGGTCGGAAATTGTGTCGGGGTCAGTACAAACTGCTCCATTCAGTGAGAGCGCAGGGATGCTAACAGGGGTCCGATAGCCATAGAGGCGCCTAATCTTGGCCCAAACCTTTGATGGAGACATACGGAGGCCAATGGTGGAGTCATACCGTTCCCAGCACTCCTGCTTGTGTTGGCGAATGATGCGCCGGGCCTGCGCATGGAGCCGTTTAAAGGCGATGAGGTTTTCTAATGAGGGATGCCGCTTGTGACGCTGGAGCGCCCGCCTGCGATCTTTAATCGCCTCGGCGATCGCAGCTGACCACCAAGGCGCAGTCCTCCGGCGAGGGGACCCAGAAGAACAGGGAATCGCAGATTCTGCGGCAGTAACGATGCCGGTGGTGACTGAGTGGACCACCACACCAATGGCTTCATTGGAAAGAAGCTCAATAGCGGCAATGGAGGAGAACAAGTCCCAGTCAGCCTTATTCATAGCCCACCTGCAAAGGCGCCCAGAAGAGAGACGCTGTGGCAGCGACAGAAAGATCGGAAAGTGGTCACTGTCACACAGGTCGTCATGCACAATCCATCGGACAGACAGTAAGGGGCTAGGGCTGCAGATCGTAAGGTCGATCGATGGCTGAGTGCGTGCCATGCACCACAATAAAATGGAAAGGTCGAGCTGTTCCAATACATGCTCAATGTTGCTGCCTCTGCCTGTTGCCACTGATCCACCCCACAGATGGTTATTGGCGCTGAAGTCACCCAGTAACAGGAAAGGTGGCGGCAATTGGGCTATCAGCGCAGTCAGGACATGCTGCAGGACATCACCATACCGATACATACTGCAGACAGTAACAGCCTGTGGTGTCCACACCCGAACATAGACAGCCTCTAAAGGTGTCTGTAGAGGGACAGACTCGCTGTGAAGAGAGTGAAGGACATAGATGCAGACGCCACCAGATACCCTTTCATAAGCTGCCCGGTTCTTATAATAACCCCGATACTCACGGAGGGCGGGGGTTCGCATTGCTGGAAACCAAGTTCCTTGAAGAGCAATGCAGAAGAAAGGATGAAGTCCGAGAAGTTGTCGGAGCTCAGCAAGATGGTGCAAAAAAGCGCCGCAGTTCCACTGAAGGATGACATTGTCCATGGCTGAGAAAGGCGTGAAGGGACTGGGGAGGCAGATTACGCCACTGGGTCACTTGCTGCCACTGATTCAGTATCCGCACGAGTGACATGCATTGCGTCCGAGGGTCCGGCGAGATCCAGGTCCTCAGCAGACGCCAGAATCTCGACCTCATCCTCAGACGCTGAACTTGTAGGAAGCGGTGGAGTTGGTGCCACCGCAGGTGCCTTGGTCTTAGGGGTCTTCAATTTCGCTTTCTCGCGCAGTTCCTTTGGGCACCCTTGCTAGGAGAGCTTTTTTGAGTCAGTCTCTGGGACCAAAGAGGATCGCGAAGCTCGACGACCAGCGACCTGTGGCTTGTTCAGCCACTGGTGGGTGTCTGCTGTGCCGCTGGTAGGAACCTGGGAAGGAAGTGACCCAAGGGATCCCTTCGAAGCGAGAGAAGCCGAAGAAGACTGACGCTTCTCCGGCTTAGAAGTGGGGACTGGCATTCCCGGTGCTGCTCCCGAGGTAGGTGGTGCGGGAGCAACAGAGAGAGGTGATCCCCACCATCAATGGGGCAGGTATGTTCCAACCAGAGATCAGTCATTCAGTTTCTCTTGGCGAAAAACCAGAGAATCGCAGATATTCATAGACGAAAGACGTAACTTCAACGAACACAACTGACAGCAGATAAAGCAGAGAAAATGCTACCTAAACTAGCACGAGTGAACTCAGATATTATGCAGCATCATATTAACTGACGGGATAGGGAACAGCGCTGGAGCCCCAATACACAATATGGGCGAACTTCAGCTATGGCTAGTGGAAACCCGGAAACATGAATGGGATGGGCGCCGTGTTTACGACATATTTACAAATACTAGGAGTTTTTTTCTGAGAGTAGGTTATTTTTATTCAGGTTTCCAGTACACCTTATTATTCCCCCTCTTTTGGCTACAAAACATTACTTATCAACATAAACTCCGTTGAATGAGACGGCGTTGAGTCACTTTGCTGGGAAGTTCTTTATGCCCGCATCGTACCTCTCTGTTGGTCGACGTCGGAGCCAACGTCTTTCTGAAGCAATAAACCCATAACCCCCCCCCCCCCCCCCATCATCCTCGTACTGCTTCATTGGGCCATTGGGCCAAACACAGGGAAGTCGGAAGGTACGAGATCTACGGCACATGAGGAAGAACAGTCCAACGAAGTTTTGTGAGATCCTCTCGGATGTGCAAACTTGTTTGAGGGCTTGCGTTCTCATGGAGAGGGAGAAGTTCGTTTGCATTTTTGTGGCGGCGATCACGCTGAAATCGTTGAACAAATAGCTCTGAGCACTATGGGACTTAACATCTGAGGTCATCAGTCCCCTAGAACCTAGAACTACTTAGATCTAACTAACCTAAGGACATCACACACATCCATGCCCGAGGCAGGATTAGGACCTGCGACCGAAGCGGCCGCGCGGTTCCAGACTGAAGCGCCTAGAACCGCTCGGCCTGAAATCGTTACTTCAGTTTCCTTAGCCTGTGTGTGGCCGGCCGGCACGCTTCAGATAGGACAGGTTTGCGCGATCTTGTTGCAGCGATGACAGTTCACCGTACTTTTGTTCACTGCCAGTTCTGCACAGATATTTTGCAGGCGTCTATGAATATCTGCGATGCTCTGGTTTTT
Source organism: Schistocerca nitens (assembly GCF_023898315.1). Lineage (NCBI taxonomy): Eukaryota > Metazoa > Arthropoda > Insecta > Orthoptera > Acrididae > Schistocerca > Schistocerca nitens. Next base: position 988,848,202 of record NC_064616.1, on the reverse strand, counting down.
CACCAAGAGAAACTGAATGTCAGATCTCTGGTTGGAACACACCTCCGTTAGAAACGCCACTTTCAAGGCTATGCATAGTGCTGCCACCTATCGCAACTTCATATAACCGTAGGGGCTGAAGTGGGATTATTCCACGATTCCCACAAGAAATTCCGCATTTTTGCAACCGAAACTGGCCGAGAAAAAAAGTGTTGCATTACTTGTTGAACACCTCTCATGTATTCATTAGTTGGTGAACTAGCGGAGTATGCTGAAAAGAATAATTGTTGCACTTTTTTCCACCAGGTAGTAAGGCAGAATGTGAAATGTTTCCTGTTTCGCGCCAATAAGCTGTTTGTCGTTTACCAGTGCACATTTATTTCTTTTGTAAAGTGACTAAAAATTTAAGCTTTCCATAGGAAACGCAATTTATTGAGAAGAAAGACCACACATTGCTGGTAAAGTCGTTTTATCAGAACGGCAGCAATATCAGAGCTGTGTTGCGGGAATTTCGCCAACAGAAATAGCTGCGAATAGGTCCCATGTCAATAAGTGACAATAAATGTCAGTTCTTGATGAATTTGAAGCAGCTATAGCCGACCGTACAGATGCCTCAGATTCTGCAACCAGCGCTTGAGCTGTGTTGCGGGAATTGGCTCTCTCCTGGTCGACAGTTCAAAAGGTTTCGTTTCGCATTTTAGACTGATATCCCTGTAAGATTCATAACGTACATCAAATGAAGTCCCAAGATAGGCTATAACGCCGTGACTTCTGAATCGTGTCTGTCAGGGATGCATCCGGACTCTTCCTCATCTGAAGGATACCATACCACGACATATTACTCTCATTAAACCGGATAAGCCACAATCAGTTGTCGACCATGCCGTGTTACAGATACAACATGTTGTTCAGTTCGGAGAGTATACTGAACACATTTTGTAACTTGTGACCACATTCTAAGACACGTCTCAGAACTATTATTATCATGTGTTTGATCATGCATACTGTGCGATAGCACGAACTAGATTTCAGCGTCCTGTGATGTATACAGCCCGTACTGCAGAACTCAGAACACTGTCAGTTTTATTATAATCACCCAGCCTATAGGAGTTGTTAATAATGAACTACGTATATCCCAGTGATGGGATGTTTCACTTTCTAATTGTACACGGCCCTTAACCCATTCACATTGCATGACACAGAGAAATGACGCAAGCTGTAGATACAGGGAAATTAGAACCCCAGGAAACATCGTCCTAAGTTGATGGCAGATAAAAAACCTATGGAAAAGAGAACAAAGCATCACAAGATATGTACAGCGTAGGCTCACCAGACAAAGAATTAGTCACCTTCAGGGAAATCATTGTTGTTGTTGTTGTGGTCTTCAGTCCAGAGACTGGTTTGATGCAGCTCTCCATGCTACTTTTTCCTGTGCAAGCTTCTTCATCTCCCAGTACCTACTGCAACCTACATCCTTCAGAATCTGTTTAGTGTATTCATCTCTTGGTTTCCCTCAACGATTTTAACCCTCCATGCTGCTCTCCAATACTAAATTGGTGATCCCTTGATGCCTCAGAATATGCCCTACCAATCGATCCCTTCTTCTAGTCAAATTGTGCCACAAATTTCTCTTCTCTCCAATTCTATTAAATACCTCCTCAAGGGAAATAATTATAAGCATGAAATTTGCAGTCTGCATCAGAGATTGTACTAATATAAAACTTCCTGGTAGATTAACAGTAAGTTGTGAACCGAGACTCGAACTCAGGAGAACTTCAGTGAAGCTTGGGAAATAAGAGATGAGTTCCTAGTGGAAGTAAAGCTATGAGGACAGGTAGACTTCGAGTCTCGATCTGGCACACACTTTAAATCTCCCAGGAAGTTTCATTACTAGGATCATTCAGTACCATGTAATTCCACCGCTGGACTTGATAACCGCGTGGAAGTGAAGCCACAAGATTGTGAAAGTGTGTCGCATCCAGGTTAAGCCACCCGCTGAGCATTTGATTGCGAAGTTCCAACAAATTGCGGAGATGCTGATCTCGGCGTTTTACCCACTATTTCACGTTGTCCCACAGATTTTTTATGGAGTTCAAGTCAGGTGATTTTTCTGGCCAATCGAAATGTAGTTATTTATTTATTTATTTCATTAACAGTACAGAGTAACCCGCCCCTTTGAAATGTAAGGTGGGTCGGATGCTTCTGAATCTAATGGCAAAAACTTCTAATTGTTACAGTCTTATTGGTATACAGTTGTTAATGCTTTTTGTATATATATAATATAATGAATATGTGATATAGTATCGTAGGGGAACCGAGTGAGGTGGCGCAGTGGTTAGCACGCTGGACTCGCCTTAGGGAGGACGACGGTTCAAACCCGCTTCCGGCCATGCTGATCTAGGTTTTCCGTAATTTTCCTAAACCGCTTCAGGCAAATGCCGGGATGATTCCTTTGAAAGGGTACGGCCAGCTTCCTTCCCCATCCTTCCCCAATCCAATGCGGCCGATGACCTCGCTGTTTCGTCCTCGTCCCCGAGTCAACCAGCCAACTTATGTCGATGGCGTGTTCAGAAAATCAGTCACATATTCTTCCAGCCCGATGAATTCTGCTGTTGTCTTGAAAAATAACGATATCAATAGCATACTTATCACGCAGATGTTGACTGAAACGTAACTCGAGATTATTCAGAATGTGTAAGTATACATGCTGCTCCATGTTAATAACCACCTCAATGAGCAAGCCCAACTCATGATAAGTAAAACACCCCCAAAATATTATCACAGAGCCATCTCCAGCTTGAATCTGAGCTTGCAAACATTCAGGATGAAATACTTCATTTAGCGTTTGGTGCACTTGTTGATGTACGTCATTTGAATATAGGCAAATGTGATTCATCAGATCTCATTACGTTTTCCCAGTCAGCTACTGGCGGCATTCAATGATTTCTAGCCAACTGAAGAAACGCAGCTTTATGTGCCAGTGAGACCAATAGTGTCTTGTGAGAAGACCAACTCCAAATGTTCATTGCACGCAGTTCGCGTCACAGTGTTCTCTAGCTAACAGGTTGGGATGGACCTCTATTTACTGCTTGCGGCAACTCCTGCTTTGTTTGGAAGCGGTTTTGATTCTCAAGCCATGAAATGCGTCTCCGGTCCCTCTCAGTCAGGATCTTTTTTTGACCACAATTCTGACGTCGTGTTTCGTGGCCACGTGCGTTACACCACTGCTTGCAGACACTTTGAGTAGTCCGCCGAGATACAACAAATCGAGCAACTTCACACACTGCCAGACGCATTTGCCCCGTTTTACCACTCTGTTACGCCCTTACACTTACCTAGTTTTAAGTGCAACGTTCGATTGAAACATAAATTTCTCACTGCCTTATGTTCAAGTAGTAGGAGTGCGCACGCGGTTGAGCGCGTGATTCGATCGTTGCGCCATCTGTAAAAACTTAAATATTCGTCTGAGCGTGCGCAATGGGGTGACTAATTTTTGATCCGGTTAGGTTACCGTGCAATGAAGACACGTGGAATACACATTATCCATTAGCCGGCGCCATCTTTGCACCGGTACACAATAAATATTTGAACTGAAGACAGTACCGTGTGCAACAAAACATGCAGTACTATGAAATATGCGACAGAGCGGGTGAGCACAAAGATCCACGAGTGAGTTAGAGTCGAAGACGTACCTAAAACTAAATATTTATTGATTAGTAAACAACTACTAGGTAAACAGACATAAGCTAAGTGTGGAGAGTGAGCAGTTATTGTAGCCGACAGCTACTATAGACCTATAAATATATGTGTATGTGACCTGTTATTGCACCAGACTTTCACTGTAGACCTGCACGTTGATGTGTATATTAGATTTAGATATTCATAATTATAAGCATAGTTCACGTAACATTGTAAATATTGAAAATAAACACACCAACACAGCCAGGCTACAACACTCAGTATAAACAAAGTGACATATGGAAATTAAAGGCGACCGGGCGTCAATGGCTGGGCGAAACATGCAGAGGCTTTCACTTCCGCACGCCAGAGTGGAGGAACTAACGTCTATTCTGCACTCTATCCCACCCTCTGTTTTTCTATGCTTAAGAAAAGCAAAAATAACTGTCGTAACTTCTTATTCCCCAAATCGTATATATCTTCGTTAATCAAAGCACGAATGCTGCACGAAGAACAGAGAAAAAGAAAAGACCCGCCTCCAATTAGCAGGGGACGGGCAACGGAGTAGGTGGTAGTTCGGAACGTGGAATTACCTGTTGGCAGCCACAAAACCTCAGTGTCAAGCGCAGCATCTGTGAGACCTAAACGACCAGCAAAAAGAAATCAGGCAATCGGCCATAAAAATACAGCATCAATTAAAAAGCCTCTACAACCAGATCACACGGAATGTTACAGGTAGCCCATTACTTCTTCTCGCATGGGAAACGCAAATGGGGAAGGATGAGAGTGCGCAATACGGCGATCCTCCCTTGTGATGGGCAGATGTGGTCGACCGCAACCGTAACGACGAGTACGACTCGCCTCACGTTCCAACACCGGCCCACAGTCACATCCCAAATATTGATATTGCACGAGTCTACAAGTTGAACAAATGGAGACCCACAATGAGGCAATTTCTTTTAAGTCTTTCAGGTATTGAGAACGTTGTCTCATACAAGTACGTGCCATCTCCGTGTCCGCAGAGATCACTCAATATCTGACGTTGTTCACGTCTCTTGCGTACTGTGACTCAGCTGTCCTTACCGATGTCGTTTTATGCAACCCGCAATGTTGTATCTGGCCTTCATAAACCACATACGAGATTTTCATATTCTCTCGCTCGTTACGCGCAAACTATTTGTCCTAAAAAAAAAATGATGAACAGGACCGGACCTTGTCTCAGGAAGCTATAGACTCTTGCTGGAGGGCACGGTTTTCCAGTTATTCAAGACAAATCTTCAAAAGTAACCTTTAAACGCACCCCCAGACTCATCTCTGACCACTTAGGATTTCTAGCATTTGTTCGTGGCACTCCCTCCAAACCACCGTACAAAAATTTTCGACTATACGAAATATTACCGATATCTGAGATTTTTTTGTCTATATCGACTGGGCTATAACGTCACCAGCGTTGTCGGATAATTCGTTAATCTTATTAGTGTAAATGTTTCCATTAGGATAATGAAAGAGAAACGACTGTTGGAAACGTTACGCTTAAACTAATTACGTTGACAATTTGATCCAAACGTAACCCTTACAAACACATGTAGTTTCGTAGTCAAAAGGCCTGATGAATACCACGATCTAATTAATTGTTTAATACTGTTAAAATTCACACAATTATTGGGTAAAATTTATACAAACGGCAGTTTTACAATTTGTAAGTACTCGACTAAGCCAGTGGTGTAAAAAGTCCAGTCAATGAAAATCAAAAATGGTCGAATGTAGGGAAATAATTAGTGCAATCGCAAATTTTTGTACAGAGGCTGGAGGGAGTGCCATCAACAACATAGTAGGAATCCTAACCAGTGGCGGCTGAGTATGCGTGCTGGGCGCGTCTTTGAAGATCTTTTCTTTGTACGTTTTTCTCGAATAACTCGAAAACTACGGCCTCTGGCGAAATCGTATCCCAGTACAAAATTTAATTGCATTACATTTCCTACAAAAAGGTTCTGTTAATTTTTTCCTGTGTGAGTAACAATTTGCTCGTAGCGAGCGAGAGAATGTGAAAATCTCGCTCGTGGTCTATGAATGGCAGAAACAAAATTGTGGGTTGCATAAAACGACATTGTCAGGGGCAGCTGAATCTGCATGTATACCCTGCCAAGCTTGGTAACAATACTACTGCACTCTGGTGGCTATCTACATGTCACAGAGAATTACAACTCTAATCATTTACATACCTGCCCATTACGTGTACGTGTATTAAGTTACATTGACATACGACCAGATATTCTGTCCGCTTCACATTTTGTCAGGCAGTGTATGCACTTTATTATGTTTAAATATATGTTCCTTGAAGGCAATGGCAAATCACCTCCACTAGGGCCTTGCCTAGTACGGCGGTGCGGGTCTCCCGCCTCGTTCCCCTATGCTCTGTCAAGGAGTATGGGACTTCATCATCATCATTTTCCTTATGTACGTCATGATTATTCATCCATGCTTTCAGGAAAGTTTCAAACAAATTCATGTTTACTAAACATAAATTTGTGAAAGTAATTACCATACCTCAAGGTAATCAACCCTCTACCCCAGGTCAAATAGGTTGCCTCCAGTTCGACCTTTTTCTCTGAACGCTGTCGTACATTTTGTCTAACATTACAGGGAAACAGTGTTGAAAAATTCTGAATCGATTTTCCGAACGATCGTGATATATGGTCAGTTATTTAATTATGTCGAATATGCCATATCTATTCCCTCTTTCAACGATGCTAGATGCACCCACCGTGTTAGCCTTTGTTGAACGTTCAGACATTGTTAATGAACCGGCGAATCACTCTACTGGTCTGATGACGACGATCTACTCCGTAACTGTTCGCAGTATGACCGCCTCGCGTGTCCTGGCAGCGGTACTTCAGAGAGGTTATGCCCAAGTCCTGTCCGCACCACGACGTTGCACTGCCCCCGCCAAATCCTCGTTTCATGCTATGCCTTGGAAACACAGACGCTGCAGTCGGAAATGTTACAAGGTGTGTTTGATAATTCCATAGATTAGTATGGATACTTTATATAAAACTAAGTGTTGCCATAAGTGGAAGTGTATGCAACATGAAACACAATCAAGCATCTGAAGAAAAAAAAAGGATGTGTGCTTAATCAATGCCAGTGTATAATGACTTATATGAGACGTATTATAATAAATGTTGGTGAAACTTTCAAAAAACATCGAGGAACACTAGTGAAGCTGACAAGGAGTTCGGCAATGCGTGCTGCATGATCTCGTAACGAAGTGCATGCTTTGACTGTGGAACGGCTTCATTAAGGAGTCCATCAAAAACAGGTTCTCTGGAACACGGCTGGAAGTTTCTATTCAAGTTATACTAACAATAGGATACCCGTTAGTGGGCGTGGGTAGACCAACGTTCGCAACATTTCCGAAATGGTAAAGATTAGTGTAAACAGACATCACGTATTGGCCTCCACAATAGTGAAACTGAAATTGACTGTTGCCTTCTCTCCACTGCTGTTGTGTTATGTGGCGTAATGGATACGAATTAACTCCTTCCAACGTAGTGTAGCACTTAACAAACCAGGTCAAAAAGGTGGCATGAACGTCCATTACAGAAGGTGTTCGAAGTGATGACCATTGGTATCAATGCAGAGCTGCAAACTTATTATCATGGATAGAGTGGTGTTCCTTATCACTTCGGCACTTATCGAAGCATATGCTCTGACAATTCTCTCTCGTATATCGTGCAAATAGTAAATATTCGCCGAATGCAGCGTATCCATCTAACGTGCCATTAACAGGTAAACACCATTCGACGGTTTCGCAATATAAGACTTATACGAACGGTAATACTAGTATCGTCGAATCAAGCGAATATGAATGACGTATTTCTTCGAAGAACAAGTCGATATGCTTCTCATTTACGGAGACTGCCAACGAAATTCAGTGAGAGCTAGAGACTTATACGCTGAAAGATATCCTAAACGTACTCACCCTACACGTCGTACATTTAAATATGTGTATGATAAATTAAGAACAACTGGATCTTTAACGCATTGGAAACATATAGGAAATTTCCAGAATGAGATTTTCACTCTGCAGCGGAGTGTGCGCTGATATGAAACTTCCTGGCAGATTAAAACTGTGTGCCCGACCGAGACTCGGTCGGGCACACAGTTTTAATCTGCCAGGAAGTTTCATATAGGTTCAAAATGGCTCTGAGCACTATGGGACTTAACATCTATGGTCATCAGTCCCCTAGAACTTAGAACTACTTAAACCTAACTAACCTAAGGACAGCACACAACACCCAGCCATCACGAGGCAGAGAAAATCCCTGACCCCGCCGGGAATCGAACCCGGGAACCCGGGCGTGGGAAGCGAGAACGCTACCGCACGACCACGAGATGCGGGCTTTCATATAGGAAATTGTTACTCTTGCCACTATGGTTCGAGATCCTTGTGTTAGTTCGCGTCAAATCGCAAGGGAATCTGGCATGAACCAGAGTAGTCACGCATGAAACTGTCATCTTCTTCCTCTGCATTCGATCTTGCTCCATAGGCCCACCCTTTGCACTTGTAGCACTGAGTCCAGCTTTCCTTGGGTGCTGAATGACCATAGATCACGTTGCAGAGAATGCAGGCTTCGTCAAAGTCTTCTTCCGCGGAGGAAGAATATGCAGTTTTATCTTTCTTAGGTGTCGAATTCTTCTTTCTTTTGTTTTTTTATTGCCCTATTTTTTGTTTTATGCTCTTTGTTTATTTTTAATCACCATTTTCCCAATATTATTATTCTTTTTGCTGATGTACGACAACTTTCTTTTCGCTCCTTTTGTTCTCTTTCCCCACTTTTTATTTTCTTCTTCTTCTAGAACTAATTTATATGGAGAGGTGGTTAATATCGCAGTTTTTCCTCTTCTGCGGTTCATTTGCATTTCACCTCTTTTAAATGAGTGCGGAGCAGGTATCAGTAAATTCGGAGAAACTGGGTAAAGAAGATTTTTTTGGAAGTTGACCCCTGTGGTTGCATTGTTGGCTCTATTGATGGTTCAGGAGTTGCAGAGTTTTCGCCTCACAAATGTTTCCGACACGTCATGACCTCTTGGCTCATTATGAGATGGCTTGTCGATTTCACTCAGTGCAACTTTAGGAGATGGCATAGGCTTATCAGTGATATCGGATGGGGCATAAAGGTGAGCATCTCTGGAGAGCTCCCCGGCTTGGTAAATTGTAACATTGCGCCCAGGAAGTGCTGTCAATCACTGTCTCACATTTTGCCTATAAAATTTGCTTAGAAGATACGTCCAGAGGCTGAAGGCGATGGGTCATGTGCAGGGGAAAGAACAGCAGAATAACATTACATTCCCAATCCAAGTTGATAAGGTTTAAACATCTGGCATGGGAGCTATGTCCATCTAAAATAAACAATACTGGCTTGGTTTCCAAGGATTTAGAAAACTCAATAAACTTCTGGAACCAATAAACGAAACTGTCATTGTTGATCCACCAACTTTCATGATAGTAAGCAAAAGAGCCAAGAATTGATTCATCCATTAGGAATTGGTTTTGTCTTTTCCGCGGAAAAACATACAAAGGAGGCATAAACTGATCTGATGCGCTCATGCATATCTCTACAGCTGCAAGAACTCCTCCTTCCGCTGACGCTAAATACCCTGCTTGTTTCTTGCCTCGAAGAGACACGGTCTTGGATGGTTTGTTTGGAACTGTCATAATTTCTGGATCGTTAACGTTGTATACATTTCTTGGTTAAATGTTATGCTCTTTGTAGACTGGTTCCAACAGATCAGAAGACTTTCCCACCGTGATACGATTGTAACCTCTAGCACGTGCCAGTGACGTTTCCCTGGGTTTCTGAGCGATAGTTGTGGATATCTTTTCAGAAACCCATACATTCAGTCCTTTACCACCCTTTCTCTATCCTTATTAAAATCATGTTTAATGCCGTTCTTTTCAGCCAGTTCCTACGCTAGTCTGCGGAGGGCAAACGAGGTTGTGCCAAGCAAACTTTGCTCCAAAAATAATATTGCTTCACAACTTCCATTTCTTGCTCATTAGAGAACGTGTGCTGTACTTTTCAGATGTTAAAGCAGACTGCTGCTGACGGGCTTTCTGGACTCAATCTTCCAAGTTGACCGAGGAACATCAAAAACTTGAGCATCACTCTTGTATCCCATTTTCCTTTCGACAACGTGTTGTATCACATCTGCCATATTGTCGGCCGGAGTGGCCGTGCGGTTCTAGGCGCTACAGTCTGAAACCGAGCGACCACTACGGTCGTAGGTTCGAATCCTGCCTCGGGCATGGATGTGTGTGATGTCCTTAGGTTAGTTAGGTTTAATTAGTTCTAAGTTCTAGGCGACTGATGACCTCAGAAGTTAAGTCGCATAGTGCTCAGAGCCATCTGCAATATTCTTTTGAGTCCTGCTCTGTCGCGTCGTTTTCCGCTGGTAGTTTCTCGGCATATCTACAAGAAAAAAATCTATATGTAGTGAGAAATTATGTATTTACAGCTTCTAAAAAAATCCATATCCAGCCAGAAATCACGTGTAGATAGTTTACATCATAAAACAAGTGCCGCTTGCGCACGTTTTAACTTAATAGGCACATACATTATTGTCCAGAAAGATTTTAAATTGTGGGGTGAAACCAGGTGTTACCCGAATTCACCCGTCTTCCCAATACCTCGTTCTCCCCTCGGCGCCAGAAAAAGGAACAATGGTATTTGTAAACGAAGTACACAAAATGGGAGATTCGCTTTAACATTAAAATGCGTGTCAAATAACACTAAATAAGCATGAATACTTACCGTTGTATAAACTGAACTGTAACAGGATTATTTTCATGACGCACTTGAGCATATAATCAAATAAATTCCGAACGAAATCTTCGAAACACTATCACAACGAAACTACACCGGCTACTCTCGCGAAACTCAATTCATGCACCACTAGATGACACACTCTAACCGTTTTGATTTTATTCGCGAGATAGCAGTAGCGGTCGCAGAAATAAGCGCGTACCCGCTTTGTTTGGACAGCTCTCCTCTACATAAATTTCCATAGACTGTGCTGGTTACCATGCGTTCGTACACACGTTGGTCGTCGTTGAACCCAGGCATCAAACCAGTTTGAATACATTCGGGATTTTGCTTCTTGATACTAAAGGTGTTCAAACCCTATCAATGAAGAAAGTGTACACCATCAATGTGCGGCTTTGGGTGAAGACGGTTTGGTAACGGATAAACGGACATTGCTGATAAACCACGCAGCGGCCGGCCAACATCTATCACAAAAGTCAGTCGACGACGTGGTGATGAACTGTTAGAGCTCACAATCGACACCGAAACCTGGCTTTTTAAATGGGTCAAGAAGGAAAACACTGATTTTTTCCAAGCTGGTTTTGATGCCTGGATTCAGCGATGGCGCAAATGTGTACAAATGGATTTTCACTATGTTGAACGGTAGTGTTGCGTAGAAGACAGTTCAGCCTCTGATCTCAACTACTTCTAATGGCATATGTTCATTATTAAATTTTTATAATGCAGGAGGCATTACTTTTTAATTCACCACGGTATTATCTAAGTGCTACTATTATTTCATCAGGTATTCACTGAACGAATATGACAGTTCATTTTGAAGGAATCGATATTAGTAAGCAAGAATTTCACCAGGAGTATGTTCGAGAAGTTTGAACTACAACCTGCAAGAAGAGCACGAACATAGAATAATAACACGCATTTAAGTAGGAGATTGACAAACCATAGCTCATGTAACAGTTCTCGTACCTCTGTCGCATAATCGGCATAGAGATTATGCTAATAAGAGATGAGAGCTCTTACGCAGGCATTATACCCTCAATCTAACGTGAATTAAATAGTACTGGCTAACAGTAATGCAAAATACCCTTCTCGACACAGTACGCAGTGGCCAGTAACATGGGAAGTACACATTCTTATACAGGGATTTCGGAAATTCCCGTTACAAACTCTAGGACTTGTAGAGAGGAGTGAGTATATAATATTTTGAATAGGAGCCCATGTCCGGAAACGTGTCGTTTCCATCCCACGACGGTTTCAAAAAAATGGTTCGAATGGCTCTGAGCACTATGGGACTTAACATCTATGGTCATCAGTCCCCTAGAACTTAGAACTACTTAAACCTAACTAACCTAAGGACATCACACAACACCCAGTCATCACGACGGTTTCAATTCGGACTGTAACGTGTTCACGTCTGCTGAGGGAAAGAGAAAAGTCTCAGAGTTACTTGACCTGCTATGCGGTAGGGTAGACAGGATGACGTGTCACTGAATGTCCGTCAGAAAATGTTGTTTCAGCACGTGCGGTTCGGAGACATACGGTATGGTGAAAGCTGGAGAACCCGAGACGGTCCAACCACGGGCGGCCGCGATCATCGGGTTTAATTTCTACAGACTACTTAATTTTCGGCGGTATACAAAGTTTAATTTACGAGACTGTTGTAGACACAGAGGAAGATGCAGTGGCACGAGTTCTGGCCGCTTCACTAGAGACTCCAGGTGGGTTGTAATGCGTCTTTCAAAAGATGCTTTGTAGGTACAATGTCTGTATCTAAGTTGGTGGTTGCCACGTCGAGCTGCTGTTGTAATGCATCAGTACTGTTCTGTACGTACAGTATGCTGGGCTATTTTTTGTTTTAGAGTAATGAAAATTCGTAATGTTTAAGTGTTCATATAAACAAACGTGCTTAAGTAATAAATGCATATTTAGTTATGTTTCCTTTAGAATTGTTATGTAATAACTGCACTGCATCTCGCCTAATCAGTTCCTCAGGCAGAAATGGATGAGTTAAACATACGAACTGAAATCGCCGTAAAACGGAAACGGTAAGTTTCCGGACATGGGTTCTTATTCAAAATGGTATGTACTCACTCCTCTCTACAAGGCCTACAAGTTTGTAACGGGAATTTCCGAACACCCTGTAGGTAAAGAAAAACGTGTTTGTTTGCGCTGATATTTTCCACTATGTTCTTCAGTTTCTTCGTACATTCCACTACATCTCATTACATTTATTATGTGTGTTAAAAATAATGCATATCTGCTGTCGGAATGCAACACAGGGCATTACAAGGATACCGATAAAAATGCCAGCAATGGCCATATGAGATACGAACTCGTATCCTTTCGCTTCCTGTTTACGAGACATTCAACAGTGTACTAATGAGGCTTAAATAAATATTTTTGTACATATTTATACTTCAGATCAAGGGCGTCATGCAACTACAAATTAATCATAATGATGGACCTCATAGTAAATGTTGTTACGCATGAGTGCAGAACATATTAGCAATAAAAGCACTTGTGGTAGCATGACATGTAAGCGTGTTATGTTTACTTAGTTAATAAACTGTGACTAAAACAGGCAGCTGTAGACGTTTCATCCCAAGGGAAAGCTCGATGACCCGTGCGCAACTAACATTGAGATGTGTTCATTTGACTAACGCTCTGACAGTAGAACGGCGTTTATCCTGCGGAAGTATGGGACCTGTAAAAACTTCGCTTTAAAGCCCACTTTACTCTTTTCATGGCAGTTGACGTCGTAATTCATTTTAATTTAATTGTAATTCGTCTACAGTAGCCACAACTAGTTTTCATAGGTTGTTATGTATTGTACTGCGTACTCATTGCCTTACAATTCATCCTCCAGCAAGTGAAAAACATCAAGGCACTACGAACAGATAGCTAGAAAATTGCATCTGTCACGTGCGCTTAAGGGATTATATTACCTTTATTGCCGGCCGAGGTGGCCGAGCGGTTCTCGGCGCTTCAGTCTGGAACCGCGCGACCGCTACGGTCGCAGGTTCGAATCCTGCCGCGAGTATGGATGTGAGTGCTGTCCTTAGGTTAGTTAGGTTTAAGTAGTTCTAAGTTCTAGGGGACTGATGACCTCAGCAGTTAGCCGGCCACGGTGGTCTAGCGGTTCTAGGCGCTCAGTCGGGAACCGCGCGACTGCTACGGTCGCAGGTTCGAATCCTGCCTCGGGCATGGATGTGTGTGATGTCCTTAGGTTAGTTAGGTTTAAGTCGTTCTAAGTTCTAGGGGACTGATGACCACGGATGTTAAGTCCCATAGTGCTCAGAGCCATTTTTGAACCTCAGCAGTTAAGTCCCACAGTGCTCAGAGCCATTTGAATCATTACGTTTATTTCGTTGATATCTTAAAAACTAGTATAAATATTTTTCATTGGTTCCACAATTAACAATAGTCATTACTGTTTTAATTAACTGTAAAGGGAAATAAGAGCTTTTGGTCCTATAAATCATCATTGTTTGCAGCCCTGCACTATAACGAGCTATTGTACATACTCATTAACTATTTGCACAGCTACTCCAATGATACCATTTCGTAACCAAGAAACAAATGAAAATATGACGGCTATTTACTTCGCGTATTAACTTGAACTTCGAATAATATTTTGTAACTGCATTATACGCTTTAAAATCCTGCGTGTTGTTCCTAATTGAAATGCGTGTAAGGCGAATACGTAGGTAATAACGTGGAAAACATTTCAATAAATCACAGCTTTTCAAAGGGAACGTATAACAGAAAATAAAAATTTAAAACAGTCAGAATTTATAAAATAACATAACGACTTCATGTATAACTAACGTATGGCAGTTTACACTACTTACACCTGTAACAGGAAGGGAGTTCCGAAGCCTTTAAAATGATAGGAAATAGATATAGGTAAAATGATATTGTAAACGCTGACGTTTGAATGAGATGTAGCATGAGGATCTGGTCCCTTTTCTGTCGCACGCTTGGTAGTGTAATCGTAAATACTTTACACATGATATTCACATTGGGTAGGGAGCTTTGCGAAGGTCAGCACAATTAAGAGTTGCCCAACTCAAAAGCTGCCTGTGATGAATTTGTATTTGCTG